>NC_090803.1:61282409-62532409 GCF_036512215.1 Solanum lycopersicum
GTTGTTCTTTCAGAGCATTGGGTTTACCGATGATGATATCAAAAAATTCATACTTCAAAACCCATATACTCTTTTGGCAAGTCCTGAGGTTGTAGAGGAAAAAGTTCACAGACTTGAAAATGAATTTCATATTTCTCGAGCATCGGGATTGTTTATCCATGGAGTTGATGTGTTTATTTCGATGAAAGAGTCGACTGTAGACACAAAACTTGATGTTTTAAGGGATTATGGTTGGTCTAAATGGGAGATAATCAAATTGGTTCAGCTTTTGCCTTATTGTTTGAGACTGTCAAAGGAGAAATTGCGAGCTGCGCTAGACTTCTACATGGTGCAACTTGGTTTGAAACCTGCCTACTTGGCTTCTCATCCAACACTGCTTATGTTCAGTATGAAAAAGAGAGTTTTGCCCCGGTTGGAATTCATGAGAAGTTTAGTTGAGAAGAAACTATGTGATGAAGATTACAATCTGTATACTGTTCTGTTGCCATCAGAACAGAAGTTTTACCAGGCTTATGTGCTTGCCCATAAGCTGCCTGATGTCTGTGAACTATACAACAAAATTCAGCAGCATGGAAAAGACAAAAAGTGATATTCTTGCTCGCCAAAGGTTTAATACTCCATTTCATTTTTCCGATCTAGTCTTTTGCAATTTCTACCATAGTGAGATTATAATGCGAAAATGATATGTATAGCTTTGTACTAAAGGGAAGAAAGTCCAGTAGAGGGTCTTGAGAATCAGAAAGTTAGAAATCTGTTTCTGCTTCTATCCTCAAAATTCGTTCCTTTGTCATTCTCCATTTAAACAGAAGATTTGGTTCACCGGCAACAGTTTGAACTCGTGATCTGTGCTTATATACAGCAGATTGTGGTTGATTAGGTTGTTATTTTATCTTATCAGCCTTTAGGCTATTTATATCTATCCATCAATGCCTAGATCTCAAACTAGTCTGCCTTAGCTGTATCATACCATTCCATATAGTCAGGCCCATTTCATTATCAAACCCCTAGTTCTACTCAAGGGTGAAATTTCAACAGTTAAACATAACACAGAGCTTGTTGGATATTGTTCAGAAAAATTCATTTTGAGTTCTTGACAATGTAATACTTCCTGGAAACCCATCCCCTGAATTTTCATTTGCTGATTGTTTGGTGACGATAAAATCTCCTTGCTGAGATTACTTGACTAAGACATTTTTTTTTTTCATTGTTTCCTTGCCATCCTCCCACCTCTCAAAAAGGTGAAAAAGGAATTTTCATTCCTTTGTGTCCTCTAGGTAATATATCATAGTAGGCATCTATCAAGCTTTTAGTTGCCCAAAAAGAAAGTAGAAGAAGAATTAGTTTGGGCTTTATACCGATCACAATAATCAGTTTGGGATTTATCTGCTGATGAACCTTTCTTTTTCTAAAAAATGAAAAATTGTCTATAACTAGTTAAACCTGTATGATGCAACTAATTTGACAAGTTGCATATGTTTGATTAATAGAGTATGGGTAAGAATTATTTGCCAAGTATGAACTCGATGTATTAGGCTTCCATCTTCCAATTAGGGAGCTAGGAGCACCAAAACAGTAAGAATGGATCTTTGATGATGTTTGTTACCTGTTCACACTCTAGCTGCAATGTTGCTTCTACTTTGAAAGCTTTCGGGTTCAGCTAACCCCCCTGTTTATTTATCTTATTTTAGTCACATATTAGAATTCAGATGTTTGGAATCTTCCACCAGTCGCACAGTGATTTTTTGTTGTGATTATCACTAGTGCCTGAGGGTTGTGTTGTGGATTATCCATGCTTTGTTATGTGACTAATTTCTTCTTTTCTTTCCAAGGATTCACACAAGAGAATGAAGATGTTTATCAACTTTTAGAAACCCATCCCCCTCCTCCCTCGTGGCTAACCCCTCTCTTTCTCTGCATTTATTATGGATATCTTTTTTGGAGGGAAAGTGAAGTAGTTTATTTATTTTATCATGTTAATATATTTGAACTTGAGATCTCATGGTTCTCTTACCCACTTCATTAACCACTAGGACACACGCCTGGGTCGGTAGACAGAGTTATCCGGTGCATATAATGATTTGTGGTAGAATATAACAGGTACCAGTTGAATCAGTCCAGGTGTATTCAAATTACTAAATAGATACAAATAAGTTCAATGCCGACATCACTACATAAAACGTGTGTCCCTTGCTCCTTGCTGATGGAGCAGGTTCAGATACTCCTCCTTTACTATTATTATTTTTAGGAAAAAGACCATTCTTGTAATTTCATGGTCTATACAGAAAATGTGAGGAACAACATCATTTTGACAAATAGTTTTGGTGATATTGTTTGGATTTCTAGGAAGAGTCTGATTCTAAGAGTGCTTTCTTTAACGAATGGTTCCTAGAAACTATGCCCTAATACCATCTTAATCTTTGAATTTCTTGTGCAGTATTTTGGCTCAATAGCAACTTCCTATGTTGTGCTGGATGAGGCATGCGAGAATGACAACCGTTGTGGCATTCAATCAGAGAAGGGCGGTGATGGCAACAGCTTTGCAGATGACTCATTGCTGCTTGATGAGAGGACTTGATCTGCAAAGTCATCTCAAGCATGCATTCATACAGATTGCAGGTAGCAAACACACAGCATTCTGTCAAACAAAGCTGAAGCAGAGCCGGTGATGCATAATTTTACTAGTTTTAACTCTCTAAGATGGATAAACTTTAATGTCAATAGCTCTCAAGCTGGCCAAATAGCAAACAATGGCTGGCAATTTTGTCTCTAAATCCTGACCTACATTTAGTCTTGTAGTTAAGTACATGCTTTTGATATTTCTCAGAATTTCAGTTAGGTAGCAGAAGCCACAGGAAAAGAGACACAAAAGGGTGTGTTCAGTATGAAGGTAATTGTTTTCCATGGAAAATGTTTCGAGGACAATATATGGTTTTTTAATTATTGTCTTGTGTTTGGTACGTAAATAAAATGTATTGTTCTAGTATAGGGAGATCTAATTCTTGGTACCTCTTTGAAGGAGAGATATCTTCACCCTAATACAGGGAACAATTTCAGGGGAGTTCCAATTTTTGTGGGAGTGGGGATTAGGGTAAATAGTCGAGTGTTGTCTAGTTCCGTTCGTTATTACTATTATTTTACTTGTCTCCATTTCAATTTCATATATTATTTGTTGCTTTCAGCATGACTTCTTAGCTACTGACAAAATTTTTCATATGTTCACTTGAGCTAATGGTCTTATCGCAAATAATCTTTCTACGTACACATCATTCTCTCCCGTATCTCACATATGGAATTACTACAGTAGGCATGTTGTTTGGATGGAGGGTAAAGGAAGTTCTAATGGTAAGAGTCTGGGAGGAAGAACCCTTGTGAACAATGAAAAGTTGGTCTATGTTTATTTCCAAAATTTAGAGCAATTAACAAAGGAGGATCGTGTTAGTTTACGAGTTATATTGTTATCATTAACATAAAACTAGTTAATTTTTTCAATACAAATTTCGAATTTATTTGGAATTGAAGTATCGTCGTTATTGATGATGTTGCGAAAGATGTATTAGTTCGAGTGAGAACTATATTCAAACTTTTCTAAAGTGACAATATTTGTCTAATAGATTTTAACATGTATACTTTTAGTTTGGCTATCATAAACAAGACCACATAAAATTTATCTTTTATATTTTTTTTTAATGTTACACACGAAAACAAAATATTAGTTAAATTAAAAATGTCAATTGATTTTCATATTTCATTAATTAAAATTTTTTAAAACTAATACTCTACTAATAAATTTTTATCTAGTTGAACCATACCAATAAAAAAAAACTGTGTTTTTTTTACTCTTGCTAAGTATAGAAAGGTGCTCAACGATATGTTCCTCCGATTCAGAGGCGGCGCCGCCGCCGCTGCGGCTGCCGCCAGATTTCACGGTTTTACAGACTTCCTTTCCTTGAATAGTATCAAATCTCAATGTCTCTACTCAACAAGCGCAACCTCAGCATTGGTGAAATACCTGGTTGATTCTCTCGGGTTCTCTAAACAAGAAGCATCGTTGGCATCTTCCAAGGTAACTTCACGGAAACACTTAGATAATCCTGATTTAGTCATCAATTTCTTGAAACAAACTGGTTTCCACAACACCCAGGTGAAAAAACTGGTTTTTATGGCACCCAAATTGCTATACCATGATGTTAACAAAACCCTAAAACCCAAATTCCAGTGCCTTATGGATCTCGGGCTATCCGGGTCGGACCTGGCGAAGTTAACCACTAAAGATACAACAATTGTTGAAAAAGGTTTAGTTACTCATTTGAGACCTACCATTGATTTCCTTAGGAAAATTATGGGTAGTGATGAAGATGTAGTTAAGGCTATAAAGAAAAGTTCTTGGTTGATTTCTTTTAATGCTCATCAAATTATGAAGAATAATGTAGTGTTATTGAGAAACTCTGGTGTTTCTGATGTCAAAATAAGAAAACTTGTGCTTATATGTCCTCATTATCTTACACAAAAGCCTGAGTGGGTTAAGGATTTGTTGCATAGGTTGGAGAAAGATTTTCGAATCCCACTTCACTCTCCTATGTTTCCTTATGGATTTCATACATTAGCCGCGCAAAAGAAGTCCAAGTATGAAAACAAGATTGAAATTTTCAAGAGTTTTGGATGGTCTAATGATTATGTACTCATGATGTTCAGGAAGTTACCGTATTGTATTGCTCTATCTGAGGATAAAATTCAGAAAGCATTGAGTTTTTACATGAATAGGCTTGGTTGTGAACCTGCTTACTTGGCTTCTCATCCTTCAATTTTGGTCTTTAGTTTGGAAAAAAGGGTGGTACCTCGGATGCAAGTCTTGAAAATTTTGGATGAAAAGAAGGTTGAGAGGAGAAAGTTGGGTTTCTATTATGCTCTGACCATAACAGAGACAAAGTTTATGGATTACTTTGTGCTACCCTACAAGGATCAGATACCTGATTTGTATGAACAGCTCAACAAAATTGTGGCTCCGTAGTACATTTTGTTTATTTTTGGCACTACGTTGAAGTATTGTTTTCATTTCAAACTTGTTTTGCTTTTTAGTAACCTACTTGCATGTTTTCCAGTGTTGCCAAAGATCATTTCTCTCTTTATGTCTTGTTGCTTTCAGTACGTACACGTTAGGATAACTCAATAGCATACCTTTAGTTCTGAAAAAATGAGAAGCCACAAAGACGGGAAGTCATATATGCCTTTGTTTAGACCAGTGAGCTTCTTTTAGAGAAGAAGTGTTCAGTTTTCAGGAGTTAACTAACTAGGATACCATGTTCGAAATGTGCCTTGTTGTTTAACTCTTATCAGAGGCTACAATTGAGAGGAAGGTAGATTTTCTTCTGAAAGGAATTGGGATTAAAAACCAGAGATGTTGGTTTCTGCTTCCCTTTTCGGGTTATAAGATTGAGTTCAAGAGAACATTATCGTCATCAAAATCTTCAGTTAAGTGAGTCAGTTTTGTTGAGCAGTTTGCGCTGCCTTACAAGGCTCAAATTCCCTATGTGTATCTCACTCAAGAAAATAATGAAAAATTAGTAGTACTTTGGTGAACATTTGTTTTTTTAGATGCTGAAAATTGTATCTGAGTCTTTCAGCCTGGAAATTTTCTTGCAAGTTTTATCAGTTTCATTGCAGTTTGTCCAGACTTCTTATGGCTATAATAGTTTACATAATTCCAGTTTTTACTCAACTCAACATTGTTGTTTAACTGTCTGTTCATTTGCACTGATGAAATATTTAATCTTTTATCATTGAGATCTCTATTATTAAGTGCATTTATTTTTCTCAGACTCATATATACACATGGATATTAAGGTTCACATGGTAGAGTGATAAAGAGCTCCGTAAAAAGCAAAAAGAGACATTCTTTTTGGAACGGTCTAAAAAGAGAACTAAAATTGAAATGAAATGAAAATAGTGAAATTCTTTCACGTGGTACAAACAATTTTTTTAAACAGTAAACGTGTGTTCTTTTTATAATGTTTAGAATGATGGATATAATTTTTTTTTATTGAGTTTTCTATTATTTATTTTAAAAAACTATGATCTAAAATCAAAAAATATGTAATGTAATTGCTAAAGATCCACAAATTGGTGATTGAGGCGTAGATACTCATTGGAGACCTACCATTGATTGCCTTGAGAGAAGTTTAGTTAGTGATGAAAAATAGTTAAAGGCATTAAAGAGAAGTTCAAAGTCACTTGAAAGAAATTATAATAATAAGGAAGTCTTACAAATTTATCAAACTCTCTTCGTTTACTTTTAATTATCAGAATCTCACGAAAATATGGAGAGAAAAAAAGCAAAATAATTCAGGATGCAGTATCTATTGTCATTTTACTCAAATTGTTGTTCAACTGTCAGTTCTTTCTCTTGGGAAGATTTTGATCTTAATAATTGAGATCTCAATTATCAAATGTATTTATTTTTTAAATTTCATGTATACACATACAGATATTATCCTACTTTGGCAAAAATATTATTTCCTCAGTCTTATTTTATGTGGCACTTTTCGCATTTCAAGCTTTAAATAAGTTGATTTTTGACCGTAAGTTTTTTTATAAATTCTTTTAACATTTTGAATTATCAATTACTGTGACTTATAGTACTCTTTACGTAGTTTACAAATATATAAATTTCATTTCAAAATAATTAAAAATTTTATATGTAAATATTTGATTAAAATTAAATTATTTGACTTTCAAAAAAATAAAAAATACCACATAAAATGAGACAGAAAGCAATAAAAGCTATGACGTAGAATCCCATCCGGCAAAGAGTCTAAAAAAAATATTACACAGTAAAAAAAGGAAATAAAATTAAAAGAAAAACAGCTTCGTATAGTAGGAACAATTTATTCACGTCAATATATGAATTAAGTTGTATATCTTAAAAATAATTGAAAATCAAATATTTTTTCGAGTATTGGGATAATTCAAAATTATGATACCGATTATGGAAACACTAATCTGAAATGGTGGTTTCTAAAGGCAAGCTGAAATTTGATCAATTTTGAAAATATACAGTGAATTTTCCTTGCAATCCATCAAGCACAGAAAGAGGGACTATAAACCCTAATCCCCATTAGTGCAGAGAGGTCTTGTAAGGGAAATGCTCATCAGATTCAGAGGCAAAGCTGTAGTTGTATCAACTCACTGTCTCATAAATCATTGCAATGGCTTTAGAGACTTCCGTTTCACATCTCAATATCTATACTCATCAACCTCTACACCTGCCCCGACCCATTTCTTGGTGAAATACCTTGTTGATTCTCTCGGATTCTCCGATGAAGAAGCTGCCTCTACATCCTCCAAGGTAACTTCATTGAAAAACTTAAAGAATCCTCATTTAGTCATCAATTTCTTGAAACAAATCGGTTTAGACGACACCCAGATGAAAAAAATGGTTTCTTTAGCACCCAAAATGCTATTATCTGATGTTTCCAAAACCCTAAAACCCAAATTCCAGTGCCTTATGGATATCGGGTTATCCGGGTCGGACCTGGTGGATGTAATTGCTAAAGATTCAAAAATTGTTGAAAGAGGTTTAGATACTCATTTGAGACCTACCATTGATTGTCTTAGGAGAACTTTGGGTAGTGATGAAAATGTAGTTAAGGCGTTAAAGAGAGCTCCTTGGTTGCTTACTTTTGGTGCTCATAATATTATGGAGACTAATATATTGTTGTTGAAAAATTGTGGTGTTCCTGATGAGGGAATGAAAACACTCCTGCTTAGAAATCCTAGGTATTTTGCACAAAAGCCTGAGTGGATCAAGGGTTTGTTGCATAGGGTGGAGAATGATTTTCGAGTTCCGCTTGACTCTCCTATGTTTCCTTATGGATTTCATACATTAGCCTCGCAAAAGCAGTGTACCGTGGATAGGAAGATTAAAATTTTCAAGAGTTTTGGATGGTCTGATAATGAGATACTTGAGATGTTTGGTAAGTTCCCTTATTGTATTGCTCAGTCAGAGGTCAAAATTCAGAAAGCATTGAATCTTTACATTAATGAGCTTGGTTCTGAACCTGCTTACTTGGCTTCTCAGCCATCAGTTTTGATCTATAGTCTGGAAAAAAGGGTGCTACCTCGGATGCAAGTCTTGAAAATTTTGGATGAAAATAAGCTTGAGAGGAGAAAGTTGGCTCTTTATACTATTGTGAGCTTATCAGAGACAAAGTTCATTGATTATTATGTGCTGCCCTACAAGGATCAGATACCTGATTTGTATGAATTACTTGAGAAAACTGTGGCTCCCTAGCAGTTTTAGTTTAACCTTTTTACAATCATATTTTGTAGGCCGATATATATTTGTGTTTCATTTTTTCAGTTTGTATTCTGAAAATTACAGTCGGGGTATCATTTCTGTCCTTGTAAAGGAAAAATATCATCGGAGGTTTGAGTAATAGTCGAGTATTTATTTGCTTCCCATTTGGAAATTCTTCCTGTTCTGATTACGAACTGTTTGCTAATCAATCCATTTTATTGCCACCTGAGCTTTTGTATTTTCTTGTCCTTAATGTGAAGTTGAAGAGTCTCTTTCATTTCATACTTTTTACTCGAAATAATTTGGCACTCCATCTATTCTACAATTACTCTGTGATGTAAACAAAATTCCAATGATTTGGTGTTTTGTGAAAGATATGCCCACTGTGAATGGAGTTGTAGGATGTAGAATTTGTTGTATAAACTCTTCAAAAATTAGTCGGTCATAGATGTGCATTCATGTTTGGTGGCACAGAATACACTCTCCAGGCTTTTAATTAACATAATGCTCAATCTACATTTGTCTAAAGAAAACATAGTTTCTGCCCTTTTGGTGATTGTAAAGCATTATTTTTTCCCATCCAGGTTCCAAGTAGACAGTCTGTGTTGATGAATTAGCTTCTCATTTCCATTTGGGTTCCCTTTTATCAACATCTTTACTTGTATAAAAGCGTCAAATTGCAACACGAAATGTCGATAGACTTTTTTGCCCTCTGAATGTGCACTTGATATTTGCCATATTTATCTAATGTTTTAGTATGAATTGTATTCTATTTTTACTGTCCTTGAGCTGTAAAATCCAATTGTCCTTGACTTGGGTGATGTATGTAACAAGTCAGGATGGTTTTGGACCAAATCTGAACAAGTAGAAGAAACCAGGAACTCTTGCAATGCTGAGTACTGCGAGGGCTATGCAACCTGAAGGCCCTGGAGATGAGCCATTCTTGTTTAGTGAGCCTCAACCACAAGGCAACCGCGGGGGATATCTGGAGAAAAACAACCCAACTCCCACAGCTGGAGCACCTCAAAACACATGAACTCTGAAGTTCTGATCAAGGATTAAGGATTTGTTGCATGACCTAACAACATATCCAGTATGATCTCACGTATACGGTCCGGGAAGGGTGGACTATATAGTAGGTGGTGTGGCTTTTTGCCTTTCTTTTTCTTCGTTTCTATTTCCATTGTGCATCACAAAAGATGACCTTTTTATTTCTATTTCCACTTATCACCTCACCAAATAGTGGATAACAGCAAAAGCTGAACCAATAATAATGTCAAAGGAAATCCATTTTTCCCAGCTGAAACTAACAATATTGGATAACCAACAGAATTTGTAAGCTTCTTGCATGTCAGCCAAAAGTAGTAAGAAAATAGAAAAGCTTCTATTTTCCTATTCTTTTGATGTACAAGTCAGGCAGTTCAGCTTTGATCCGATAGACGAAGTTGCGTATTTGTTAGTATTTTTATAATATAAAGAGTATACAAGAATGAAATTGACTACTTGAAATGTAATTATTTAACAAAAAGAGTTTGTATTTTATTTTTTTTGAATAAATATTTTTACACGCGTAAGGTGATAGTATGATACAATTGAGACTTTTTTTGAATTGTCAAAGTCATAATACTTTATTAAATGAATATGAAGTTGAATAAAAGATTTACCATACCCCAAAATACTAAAATGGAACATAAAAAAAAATATCGATCATACTAAATTAAATTTATATGATAATGATATAATAATTTCAAAAACCAAATATCAAAATTACTCTATCGAAGGCAATTCACATCATACGTAAAGCTATATTCAACTTATATAAAGTTGAAATAATGACATACAAGTTCTGCGTGACATATATTGATTTCAAATTTGGAAAAGGGTCTAAAATATCCTTGAACTATTAGAAATGCTATAATATTACCCTCCATCCACCAATTAGTCCTAAATATCCTTGTTGTCTACCTTTAGGTCCTATAATGCCCTTTATTTTAACAATCTCAATTTAAATCCAATTAATAAATGAACAACTTTCACATATAGCAAACATAAAATTCATATTTGTATGGTATAACAAAATTTGCATAATTGTACTTCATAACAAACATATATATGTATAGTTTGTTATACATATACAATTCAAACGAATTGTATAAATCGATGTGTACAGAAGGAGAAAGAGAAAGAGCTTTGGGCTGAGAATTGTATAAAAAGTGTATAAAACGAAGTATATAAAAAGAGTCGTATAATTATAAGTGTATAGGACGATTATATACAATTTGAATTTGTATAAAACGAGAAAGGGAGAATGACAAAAGAGACTTGGGCAGGGACTATATAATTGAATCGAATTGTATAAAACGAGAAAGAGAGAAATTATAAACAATTTGAATTTATATAAAACGAGAAAGAGAGAAAGATAAAAGAGACTTTTTGACAGGGAAGTACTTTTATTGTATAATTATAAGTGTAGAAGACGGAGATATATGTATTTGCATGTGTATGTTCAGTTTTCTCTCATTTTATACAATTAAAAATACAATATATACAATTCTATTGTGTAAAGCGAGAAATGCGAGCGAAGGAAGTGAGCGAGAGAGGGAGAGTGGCGAGCGAGAACATGAGGGAGAGAGGGACTGACAAACAGTTTGTTATAGAATATAAATAAATTAAACGATAGCTATTATATTTATTTTATATTATTAATTTGTTATTCTATACAACTATCTTTTAATAAATTCATTAATGATGTGATAATTTTCTTTTGATCAGCTTTAAATAATGTAAACTAATTGAAAACCGATTTTTAATAGTTAAAGAATATTTTAAGTCCTTTTTTGATTCAAAATTAGATAGTCAAAAACATATATTTGCCCCTTTTCCATATATGACCAAAATAAAAGTAGGCAATGGTGCTTTTAACATTTTGCTTGTTTGAACCCTTTTCAGTTTCAAGCTTCGGTTCTTCTTCTGAAAACCATGCTTTCTCGAATCTCTAGGTTTCGACATACGGGCAGCTGTGCCTTACCTTCTCTGTTACCAGTAGCTGTTTCCGGGCCTCATTTATCTGAAAACTTTCTCTTTGGTTCAGTTGGATTTTCTAAAGATGATGAAGCAATTTCTACTCCTACCAAGGTAAACTCACTTTGAAAATTTCCTATTTTGGTATCAATAAATTCATTTATATGTAAAATTTGTTGCTATTCCGAGTACAGTAACCCTGAAATCAAGATTTGACTTGTGAAAGGTGCAATCTTTAGATTCTAATGTGATGTTTAAATTAGATTTTCTTAGAGAAGTATTTATTTGTGATAGTAAATGTGGTTAAAGCTAGAGTGAGATGCCCTCAAATGTGCCCCATTGGCAGTGGTCAAAGTCTGGTATTTAAGTCAGAAGGGTAGAGGGATAGGTCTATTTTTCCAAACCGGAGTTTGGAACTACGTGTCTATTGACCGTTGGGAATTCTCAGTTTTCATCATATGATACCAAAATAATCAAACTCAGCATAAGCTGCTATTCTCAGTAAACTAACCCTGATATCAAGATTTGACTTGTGAAAGGTGTTATCTTTATATTCTAATGTGATGCCTAAGTTAGATTTTCTTTGACAAGTATTTAGTGGTGATAGAAAATGTTGTTAAAGCTAGAGTGAAATGAATGTGCCCCTGCACTATGGCAGTGGTCAAAGTCTGGTATTTTAGTTGAGTTGGGTAGAGGGATTTCCACAGAGTTTGGAACTATGCGCCTATTGACCTTTGGGAATTCTAAGTTTTTAAGGAATAAAATTCTGAAATGTTTCTATCATATGATACCAAAGAATCAAACTCACTTTACTTTTTGAGCCAAAAGAGTGCTGAAAATATTGGGTGTAAGGGAGGTGAACACTGAACAAGAAAAGAAGCTATATGGTTGACAATCAGATTTTTACAGGATTTACCTTGCCTTTCTGTACTATATGATAATATGAATGAATAAGAGTCATTAAATGTTGTGTTTGCGACTTCCTTCACATAGCGTTAGAATTCACCTTTTCGTTCTTAATTCGTAAGGATAACACAACCTTCCTGGTTCACCGCTTGGTCATTATCAAATTAAAATGTGCAACTGTTCTAAAGCTGGAGTCTTTGTTGTGGAACCTAGGACCCTTTATTGCTTTGTCTGAATTGTTGTAATATATTGGAATACTTAGCTTTCTTGGCTACTTCTACGCATAGAGTTTCAGTGGTGTATAGTTTGTTTAAATGCTTTCATAACTTGGCCTTTGCTATTACTTCTTTTTAAAAGAAAAAATGGTATTGTAATTTTATAAATATCAGAGTGTCAAGGAGGTAAAGAGTACAAATAGTAGGACTGTGTAAATCTACATAATAAAGGAGTCTAACAAGTCCATAAACTCTGTCCAGTTAGTTACAAAAATCATTTTGTACCAACATAATATATTCTGATGCATGTATACTTGACGAAAAATATACATTTTTTTCCCTAAAATATATCTTCTATCCTTTCAATCCACACTTACCAAATGATGCATAGAGTAATGAATTTACATACTTTGTCTTCAGCTTCTTGTTGACATTTCGTGCCTGCCAGACTTCAAGTAAACCATTCAAAGAAAACTACGTTTGGTTAGTTATACTACTTTCCTCTATATCAGAAGAAGTCCTCTAATTGAATATATTAGTAGAAACCTTACCAACAATAAGTTGATGAGTAACACTGTTGAAAGTATGAGAATTTTAAACTTTACTTTTTCCATAACCGAGAAACCATCGGGGGCTAGTTGTGCACCGTTTGAACTCCACGGATAGTGAGCCTGCCAGTGCCTTCCACTGTCCCACTTTTTTTGTTTTCTTTTTTGTTTTGTGTCTTCTATTGCTTTTTTTTTATCATCAAGAACTATTTTAAACATTTACTGTGCATGTCTAAGAATTTATAGTTACTGAATTACTTTTTTTTTTTATATAAGAAGAATAGCACTAGAAATTCTTAGACAGACTACAAATGTAAAATAAAAATATTTAAGAGAATCGCAAGTCAAATTATCTGAAATTGACTTTGAGTTCTCTGTTGTGGAATAATATTTCATATACTCATTGTAATGTCACAACTTCAAATGATTTGTTTTTAGTAATATTTGCCTGCTATTTAGATACTCCTTGTAACACGTTGACTTAAAATGCTTGTTATTTCAGTAAACATAAGAGTTTAAAACTTAAAAGTAAAAGAAAGGGAGGTTAAATGTTTGTAATTAATATGATACTTTGTTGTTTAACACTGTAATTCATGTTAGGGTTCTTGTAATTTTTTAACGGGAGGTCCCTTGAATATTTTCGATCTAGAGAGGACTTTAGTGTAATTGACTCCAAAAGCTTGCACAAGTGAATTTCTGTGAGTAAGCCATTGTTGTTCTTGAACTACCATGTATCCCTTATGCTTCATCACTTTGTAATGCAATTTGTACATTTACGTCTTCATTTTAAATGTTTCATCAATTTTGTGTTCAGAATTTTTTTCCCCAATGGTTTCAGTTTCCCTCTGAATAAACTATACATATATTATTATTTTTTGATTGGTAGAAAATTCTATATTATTTATTGCTCATGAAACCTTTCTTGTTGTGAAGTTTGATCTCCCGTATATATGGTTCAAGGAGATACATGTTTGTCCTCTCCAAGTAAAAAGTGATGTTCCAATACAGTACCCCTTGTTTCATGGTCTAAAACAGCTTGTTTGTATTATATTATTGTCATTGTCATTTATCAATGTTTGTGCAATGTTGTCTAATGAAACTGTGCTTCTTAAATATTATAAGTTTTGGTACATTGGCATTTGGCAGCTGTTTTTCATTAGTGGATCATGGTCTCAGTTTTGCTACTCAACAAATGCGTCCGTTCACACTCAGAACCCTCTCTTGTCGAACTACCTCATCAAATCACTGGGATTCTCCAGATATGAAGCAAATGTTGTAGCTGCCAAGTTGAACAGCGTGAAAGTACCTAAGAATCCTGATTTGGTAATCAAATTCTTCCAAGAGATGGGTTTAGAACGGACAGAGATCAAGAAATTAGTTTCTATTACACCGAGACTGCTTTTTTCTGATGTAAACAGAACCCTTAAACCCAAGTTTCAGTGTCTGCGAGAAGTGAGGGTATCTGGATCTGACCTAGTTGATCTCTTCCTAGCAGACGGAAAAGCTTTGTATAGTGCAGTAGGTTCTCATTTGAGGTCTAATTTGGATTTTCTTAGGAAACTAGTTAGTAATGAGGAAACTTTGGTTAAACTTATAAAGAGGTCACCTTATTTACTTGCTTTCAATGGTCCAAAAATATTTGAACCCAAAATATTGTTGTTGCAAAAATCTGGCTTTTCAAATGCCCAGATCGAGAAACTTATACTTCTGAAACCACGTATACTTCAACAAAAATTCGAGTGGCTGGAGAAGATATTACACAAAGCTGAAAAGGATTTACAGATTTCTCCCACATCTGGAATGTTCATGTACGGAGTTCTTGCAGTTATCGCACTAGGTAAGTCAACAGTGGAAAACAAAATGGGAGTTTTCAGGAGTTGTGGATGGTGTGATCAGGATATAATGACTGTGTTCAGAAAGCAACCCCTCTGTTTGGCTATGTCAGAAGCTAGAATTCTGCGAGCATTGGACGTTTTCACGAGGGTAATCGGATGCAAACCAGAATACTTGATTAGTAATCCTGCGCTTCTAATGCTTAGTCTGGACAAGAGAGTGATTCCTAGAAATCAAGTACTGAAAGTTTTAAAGGAGAAGAGGCTGGTTCAGAAAGTATCTTTTTCTCGAGCTATGTATATATCTGAACCTATGTTTCGTTCAAAATTCGTGCTTCCTTACAAGGATGAGATACCTAATCTATATGAGTCATATGTGACATGTGTGAGACGTTAGAGTCACGATGATCAGTCAAATGAGGTGCGATTTTCATCTTTATGGTTCATACTTGTGATCTTTCAGTCAAATGAATTTTGTTTCTTCAGGCCTTTCCTGTTTTCTATTGAAGTCACAGCTATTAGTTCCCCTGCAGTGTCATAATTTCATTTTCTCTGTCCATTCTGCTTATATGCATTTGATCCTTTGAATTTCCGGACTAAGCATGAATTGAACAGTCTTGTTCTCACTATATACGACTCATTGAATCTTCTGGTTATTGTTTGCTCTCCGTGTTATCTAACTTTTCTTCTGGGCAGAATGCTTGTTTATCGACTCTATATAGACTGCAGATTCAACAACTAGTTGCAGCATGTAAAGAGGTTTATTTGAGCAACTGAGTCTGCATTACTCTTTGTTGAAGATGGAGTTGCACAATTCTTTTGCATTACAAGACTTGGCAACAGCTAGGTAGGTAATAGAGGGACACAGATTCTTAAGTTCCTTTTTGGCTTCCCATCCTGTGTCCGGTACCTACATTGGTTCTTACTAAATCTGGATTTACATCGGGAATGCTAGAATAATACTGCACTCAATACAATGAGATGGCATTAGGATTTGTTTTGGATGAATTCTCATGTATAACCTAATGGTTGAAGTTACATCTAATATCTTTAATACTTGGTAATTGTGAAAGTTGTAGACATTGTATAACCTTCTAAGTTGAAAGAGAGTCATGTAATTTATTATTTTTCTAAAAAGAGTAAATTTTATTTGTTTAGTTAAGAACAAAACATTTTATTATTTATTTTGAGCTTGTTTTTTAGCTTGAAAAAAGACTTCCATTCTTTCTTTTTCATATTTCTTTTGTAATTTTGAAATATCAAAATGATTTGCACCTTCTATAAAAAATGGATTTCAAATCTCTTTTCTTTTTTATTTTTTAACCATATGCTCAATCAAACACATCTCATAATTATGAATAGCTGACTATACAAATTATGAAAGATCATATTTAAGTGAACTCATAAATGGGTAAACTTAAACAAATGAATTGGTATTCATGTTTATTCGTTAGAAAATTTAGAGATAATTCATTACTTTATTTTTATCATTTCTCAAAATATGAATTCTTGCTATAATAAAAAAAATATATATAATAAAATTATTACTATTTCTTTATTTGATTACTGAGCAAATTATTGGAATTTTTTTTAAATTCGATACAAATTTTTAGTTTCATTCTCAAATTATTGATAATTTTCTTTTTGACTAACCGAGCTTAAATAATTACAATCTTGAAACATGAGTGGTAATGCAAATTAAATTTGCTCAAGTTTTAGGAATGCGTTCAACACTTTTACTTTTTATTAAGAGTCTCGTGTTACTGTCAGAGATTGAAACTATAACTTTTTGCCATTTCATGTGATAGGTCAGAGTATATTTGAATTTAATTAGTTAAATAGAAATATGTTTTTAAAATGGTAAATAATCATGTGGCAAGTTAGAGTATATTTGAATTTAGTTAGTCAAATAGAAAAAATTATATTTAAGACGGTAAAAATTTGTTGGATAAAATTACTCATTTTATCCACTTTTATTTGTTATGTTACGCTCTTTGAAAGTTATTTTAATGTTAGTCAAAAAATGCATCTTAAAATGTTAAGTCAAAATTTTTGTAGTTTAACTTTAAAAATAAAAATTATGACAAATAATATTGGATGACGACAAACAATACGGGATGAAGGGAGTATTAAAATTTTTCGAAATAGACAGTGGACTGCAGTACTGGTTTGGAGTTTGTTCAATTTCTTCCTAACTGTCCAGTCTCCATTGTTAACTATGCTAACTCGAATAACTCGTACCGGGATTCATGCTAATGGAGTCAAGAATCCACTCGTTTTCTCCATCGACAACTTCAGATTTGTCCTTCACTGCTCCACCAGTGCTGCACCAACTCATTACTTGGTGGACCTTCTTGTTGATTCTCTTGGGTTTTCAAAAGAAGAAGCAGTTACAACAAGCAGCAAGGTAATCCGTTTGAAACCCTCAAAAAACCCACAATTTGTAGTCGATTTCTTTCAAAAAAATGATTTTGATAATACCCAAATCAAGAACATTGTCTCCAAATCCCCTAAAGTACTATTCTCTAATGTAGACAAAACCCTTAAACCAAAACTCGAGATTTTACAAGAAATTGGCCTTTCTGGGACTGACTTATATAAGTTTATAATTGAGAATGATTTGTTTTTCAGCAAAGGTTTGGATACTTTTATTAGACCTTCCCTTGATTATCTTAGAAATTTATTGGGTAGTGATGAAAATGTTGTTAAGATCATAAAAAAGAGTTCTTGGTTACTTAGATGTCATGTTACCAAGACAATAGCACCTAATGTGTTGTTGTTACATGATATTGGGCTTTCAGATGAGAAAATTAGGAAGTTTATATTGCAGAACCCAAAGCGTATAACGCGGAATCTTGGATGTCTTAAGGATGTTATTCATAGAGTGGAGAAAGACCTTGGAATCCCTCGTGAATCACGTACATTCTTCAATGGAATTGCTGCCATTGTTACTTTCCGTCAGTCAACTTTGGCAAAGAAGATTGATGTTTATAAAAGTTTTGGTTGGTCTGATGAACATATAAGAACCATGACCAGAAATTATCCTTCCTGTTTGAGTTCCTCAGAGGTAAGAATCTGTAAACAGTTGACTTTTCTCATGAATGAAGTTGGCTGCACGTCAGAGTATTTAGCATCTCATTCTCGTCTGCTTACGCATAGTTTAGAGAAGAGAGTGATTCCAAGATATAGGGTCCTGAAAATTTTAAATGAAAAACATCTCAAAAAAGGTGTGGGTTTATTCACTGCTGTTAGCATGACGCCATCAAAGTTTATGGAAGTACTTTTGCTGCCTTACAAGGATAGAATACCCATTGCATATGAAGCATACATGAAAAGTGTCGGATGAAATAGATTATATCAGTTTCCACTTGTTGAGGTAAACAATTTCTTTATGGCTGTTATCTAGTATTCTTATTCTGTTTTTGTTATTGCTGTAATTTTATTTTCTTGGTTCCTTTTTAAAATTAGGGACTATGTCTGTTTGACTTGATGCTGTATTGCCATTATCTGATAGTGCAATCCGAAATGAAAACGTATTCTTTGTTGAAGCCATTGGTAAGTAAGGTAGGCTACCATCTACCCATATTGACAAAAAGCCTGAACTAGTAGAATTCATTGAGGTGTGTTTCAATCTGGCTTTACTCAAAAGGATCTTTACTTCCTCTTCCTTTCTAGCCTCCTGTTTTTTTGTTTGTTTTTTTTCATTTATATTCGAGACTCGAGAAAAATCACCAAGGACCAATGACGCATAGCTTGGAACTCAGTTGATAACGGATATTTTTATGAGTTTGATGTGTTGCTTTTGAAAATGCCTGATAGTATGAATCGAGTCGGGAAATTTCACCCATTAAGTAAAGATCCTTGTGTTGCTTTTGAAAAGGCATGATAGTATGAATGTCATTTTACTTTTTGCTGTTGATATATCGTATTGTTGCTTTTCAAATTATGTGAAGCATAAAAAGGACAATTTGGTGCACTAAGCAACTACTATGCTTAGTTTCGGGGACTCTTTTTGATTCGCACCCGTCTCGGATTCTCCGAAAATACACTACTTTTTGCGAAATTGTCGCACCCGTTAGCGTTTCTGAAGAGTCCCGGCAACATAGCTACTACATGTGGGGTTGGGCGAAGGGCCAAACCATAGGTTTCTATTGTCCACAACCTTATCCGACATTTCTACAAGAGGTTGTTTCAAATCCTGAATCCATAACCTTCAAACAAGATTTTTCTTTTTATCTTTTTTTTTTTTTTAATTTTAATTTTAATTTTAGTTGGTATTGCTGATTGTTGATTCTGTATAGATAATTGTGGCATGTTGTAGTTAAAAGTTAAGGTTGTTTTACACCTTTCTTTTTGGCATAATCAGATAAAACTAGAGATGCTAAGGAATCCCATAAGATTCATTTGTGATGAAAGATGCTACAACAAAAAAAAAAAAAAAATTCAGTGTAATTCTACAATTGGGGTCTAGAGAGATTAGCATATACGCAGACCTTAGCCCTATCCTTTGTGAGGTTGAGAGGTTGTATCTGCTAGACTCAAAATAGAAGTTCCTGAAGAGGGTATCAAGAAAATATGACAACAAAATAGCGAGATGACAAAGTGAATGAAGCAACAAATAGTAATATATATTGAAGAACCAGATACTATGCTACGGCTAAGTAGCCCCTGAGCATTCCTACATAAAGTGCGATAACACTCGGGTACTTACTAGCCTTCTATTCTAATCCTCGACCTCCAGATCTTCCTATCTAGAGTCATGTACTTAGTAAGCTAAAGTTGTGTCATGTTCTATCCGGTGTTATCAAAGGCGCGCTTTAAGCACGCTTAAGCCCTGAAGCGAGGGTCAAAACGTGTTGAGCGCTTCGCCTCGCTTTATGTGCGCTTCAGTGTCGTCATAAAGGTGTCGTCATAAAGGTGGCAAGCTTTTCCTTGCCAATGAGCCTTTATTAAGAAGTGAAACTAAATAATTGATATTTCGCTTAACCATAAACTTTTTTCAATTTCTTTGGTCATATATTTGTCATTCATGTTATTAGTATTAGTCTTGGACTAAACATATATATTATTTGTATTCTTTTCTCCTTTTGCGCCTTTTTTAATTAAAGCCCACACTTTATTCGGGGTTTGCGCTTAAAGCCCCATGGACATTGGAATTTTTTTGCGTTTTTCGCCTTTTATAACACTACTTCTATCTTATCACCTCTGCTGGTTCTTTTTTGGCCCATCTCTACCTATCCTAACTCTCTATTATGTCCACTCTCTCACACCTCCTTACTGGCACATCCGTGCCCCTCCTCTTTGCATGCCCATACGATCTCAGTTTGACTTTCTCAATTTGTCCACCACAAAGGCCATTCCGACTTTGACCCATATAACTTCGTTTTTAATCATATCTCTTAGTATGTTCACACATCCATTTGAGCATTCTCATATCCACTACCTTCATCTACTGAACGTTTGTGTTCTTGACTGAAAAATACTCTTCTGCATGCAAAAATGTTGGTCTAACCACCACTTTGTAGAACTTATCTTTAAGCCTTGACGGCATTTTCTTATCATCCGCTCCAATATGTTCGAATTTCGTCAATCTCCCCGTCTCCTTGGATTGTTGACCCAAGCTACTTGAAACTTCCTCTCTTGGGTATGACTTGTGCATTGATCTACACTTCCACCTCCCCCTTATGCGCTATATCACTAAACTTGCACTCCAAGTAATTTGTTTTAGTCTTGCTAAACCTGAAGCCTTTAGATTCTAGGACTTGTCTCCAAACTTTCAGCCTATCGTGAACTTTCACAACTCATCTGATGAAACATGCTACTTAAAAGAAGTATAGTGAGAAAAGGATGTCAGTTGTGCTATGCATAGTTGTGGTATAAAAATCAGTGCGTAAATAATGCAGGTTCTTCTATTACGTGATAAATGCAAATGACGTCGGGATGCAGAAGTCCCTATGCTTCTTTTTGTTTTCTAATAAGCAGCATGCAGTTTGAAAATAAGACGCGTCTTTCTTGCTTATGTATTTATATTTCATTATCTCAGGACAAAGTATTAACTAGTAATACTCTTCTGATCCTAAAATATGTTTCCCCGTTTCTTATCCGTTTAGGTTAGGAAGCGTCAGCTAAGTTCATTAAGTCATGTTAATCTCTTATAGGGATCCAGCTAGGGCGTTCACACCAAGGCTCATATTGAAGAGACGGTATTGAAAGCCATGGGAGGTTCCAATTGAAGACCAAGATCCTTTCTGGAGATGTGTAGGTACCAAGATGGACTGAAATTGGAACTCGTTGGACCAAATTTAATAATGATTGTGACTGCTCAAGTATGTTGATCGCCCAGACATGCACAGTTGGCCAGATTTTTTATGTTGCTCAATATAAGACACAATTCATATATCCTCATGCGCTTGCATATGGTCTTGGCATAGGAACGATTTGAGCTCATAGCATCGGGATAAATGCAACCTTGTTGTTCTTGTTCAACACCTATGGTTGCGGCTGAAGTAGAGCCAAACTCGTGTTAATCATTCTAACCTGATGTAGTTTGATAAATCTAGTAGGTTTCGTCTTATTTCACTTTGAATGGATTGCTTGAAAATAAATTGTTTACCATATTGGAGACCTTGTATAAGTTTCTTGTTTATCCAGCCTTATTCCACTCCCCACATATCAGTTTTACTATCATTTGAACTGCAGGTAGATCAATTCTGTAACAAGAAAATAGCATCCAGAAAGATAAAATTGGCCTATGCTATGCATTGGTATTTTACTCATCGAGATGCACACAAGTTAGCTCGTAAATGGATTAAAATTTGCTGCTAATTTTACATTGAGACTTTACCTTCTAGGAAAAAGAAAGCAGATCTAATCAGACTAGTTCCCCTTCACTCCTAACTTTCACTAGTAGTAGTACTAGTTGGCAGCTTGTAGCTCAAGTTTTTTTCTAATTGGAATTTCTTTACGTCTTTTAAGTTGTTAATTCTTATAATTTATAATAGTAGTAGTACTACCTCGACCATTTAAACGAGAGAAATAAATAATAACAATAACAAAATAGTGTGATAATTGAAAACACAATATATCACACACAGACAAAACTACAAAAGTATGAATATTGTTACGACATGCATTAACAAGCCTAAATCTACGTCCAATGAATAAATTGAAATATAAAAAATAGTAATAAATAGTTTTTAGTTTTATTTTATAGGAAAATCACAAAAATAAAATCTTTTTCTATCATCATCAACAATTGGGCCAAACCCGACCCAAATTCATCATCTTCTAGAGTTGTATTTCTCTTCTTTTTTTTATAACAGTTGTAAAATTGAGAAGATATACCTAATTTTAATCCCAAAAAATAATACTCGTTGAAAGTTGAAATCCAATAATGCTTAGAGCTTAAGGAAACTGCTTGTTGTCATCGACATTGAAAGCTTTGTCCGCGTTCCATTTGGCTTTATATGCATAGCGGAGCAGGTTCACTTTTCTGTGCTTTCATCGGAAACAAATATTTTATTTACTACTTCTTCATCAGTTTTGATCTTTGATCTCTTTTTCTTTTCTTTTTTTGAAAAATAAAAAAGGTATTCTTTGCTTTAATCTGAAATACTTTTGTGGTTTTAGGTAAGTGATAATTCATAAGGTTTTGTTGCAAGAATTTTAAAGGGTATACGGATATTGAAGATCTGAATCAAGTCTATAATGGATTCTTTCTTCAGCAAAGGTTTCAAAGCTGCCAAATGGTAATCATCAGTTTCCCACTTTTTTGTCATATTTTAAAGGTTCTTGTCAGATTTTATGATTAGGGTCTTTTTAGTTGAGGGTTCTTATGATGCAGATTTGAAATTTTGTATTGTTGAAATCATGGGGTTTTGAGTTTTTCAATTTTTTTGAGAAAATTTGAGGGAAAAATCATGTCTTTTTTATATGGAAATTTGCTGATGGTGTCTATCAATTTGCAGTAAAACCATGTTGAAATTGACAATTCCTCGGATCAAACTACTGAGGAATCGTAGGGAGTTTCAGCTGAAGCAGATGAGGAAAGAAATAGCTAAGCTTCTAGAGACTGGTCAGGAAGCTACTGCCCGAATTCGGGTATAGGCTGAATCTTATTTTGCTTAAATTCATCGATTTATGCTGATATAATTTGTGCTAGGCTGTGTGTTCTTCCCATTTGAATACTGAAAGGTTATTATGTATTTTGATAGATGGTTTTACAGAGTAATGAGCTTGACTCTGATGTTTGCTTATTTAGGTAGAGCATATTATAAGAGAAGAGAAAATGATGGCAGCGCAGGAGATTGTTGAGCTATTCTGTGAGCTTATATCGGTTCGTCTTCCAATTATTGAAGCACAAAGGTAATGAGTTATGTCTGTTGTGTTAATGTTCTTGATATTCTATATGGTGTGAATATTTACAGTATCGTAACATGGTTCTTCAGTTTATAGATGAGCAACTGAATATGCTTTTAGTTGCTCTTAGGATAAAGAATGTATGGGGCGAATGGCAAAGAATATAAAAGGGTTCCTTTATGATGCATTAGATGATCACCTATGATATCTTGGCGAAGTGCCTAAAGAACAGCATTTTTGGTTTTCGTGGTTATTTGATTTTCTTGACACCGTTAGCAGATGTAAATCCCAGCTGTAAGGTTGGCCTACTTGTAGTATTGCCTTTTAGCTTATTTTTCTTCTTCCATCTTCATAAGTAAAGTATATTGTCATCTTGTGTAGTTATGCTGGTCATGTGTATCTTTATAGCTGTATTGTGCTCTACAACAATAGCTCCATTTAACTTTACTCTAGCTGCAAAAAGTCAATAAACTGGGTTACACCTGATATAGACTAGGATAGTCAGCTGAATGAGGTTTAATGATTATAAAAGGCAGAAATGCTAGAGACCTCCCGATCTTGTAGCTTTTTATTTAGTGAATACCTAAACTATCACTCATATGAAATATCCTCGGAACTTGTTTTTCTAACCGTCGCATATGCTCTAAAACAATAGATCCATTTAACTTTACTCTAGCTGCAATAAGTCAATAAACTGGGTTACACCTGATATAGACTAGTATAGTCAGCTGAATGAGGTTTAATAATTATAAAAAAGCAGAAAGGCTAGAGACCTCCCGATCTTGTAGCTTTTTATTAGTGAACACCTAAACTATCACTCATATGAAATGTCCCCAGAACTTGTTTTTCTAACCGTCGCATACACCAGTTTAATAATAATAAAAAGGCAGAAATGCTAGAGACCCCCCGACCTTGTAGCTTTTTATTCAGTGAATACCTTAACTATCACTAATATGAAATACCCCCGGAACTTATTTTTTCAACCGTTATATACACCTACAACGTCCACCTGGCATAGAAACTGACAACAAGCTCGGCTAGGCGCGTGAGGGAGTAAATATTTTGCCGCATCATATTACTTCAATGGTGAGAAACATTAAAAATTCTTGTTTCTTTATTTTTTTCCTTTTTTGCACAGCATCTCTCTTAATTCTCTTCCTATTTATTCTCCCTAAACCCTTCTTCTCCATCACTTTCAATTTTCTGAAATTCCTATCTTTTCCATCATTTTCTTTCTTTGCCTATAATTTATCTCTCCTCCGTCTTTCTAAAGTTGCAATTAATGAATCCATGAATTATAATAGGATGCTTGTTTCTGCATGTGGGTGTCCTCCGTTTGTGAGAATTTCATGGTCATATGACTACTCCGGACGTTACTGGATTGAAACTGACCAAGGCTATTCGAGGAAAAACAAACAAAAATACATTTTAAGAATGGATAATCACTTACTTGATAAGAATTTCAGGCAAGGTCGGAGAAAAATCCACTCAAATAAAAAGCGTCACCCAAATGGACTGTACTTTTGTGGAGAAAACGTTCAAATAGAAGAGCCAGAAATGTTCAAAATCTACCCTCATCTCTGACTGTTAAACTTCTTAGTATTTGATTATTTAGAAAGTATTTGTGTGAAAGAGAAGATCGGGTAATTAGGGTTGATTTGTGTGAATTGGGGAATTATATAAAAAGCTTTTGAAAAAGGGTATATATTAGAGAGGGTGGGGGCATTATTTATTTATGTGGACATCCACATTTGTCATATTTTTACTGTGTCACGTGCGTGTATACATGATTGAGGGATCTAAACGTCGTAGGTGTACGCTACGGTTGAAAAAAAAATATTCCAGGGGTATTTAATACTTTAATACGAGTGATAGTTTAGGTGATCACTGATTAAAAAGCTACAAGTCAAAAGAGGGGGGGGGGGGTCTTTGGCATTTCTTTTCATAATAAAAGTAGTACTGTCTTCCTTGCTTGCCTCTGGCCTTTGCTGACTATGCTGCTGTTTTAACATTTAGTTCCATATCTCCTTCAATACCAAACTTTCAGATCTACTATACTCCACCCTAGACCTTAGCTGTTGTTTTGTGAGAATTATCTGCACAAGATATGAATACTTTTTCATGGAGCGGCTCTAGTTCAATTAATGAATCACAATCCTTTAATTTTCTTAATTTCATGTATTCTGAAAAGAAGTTACCAACTTTTAAATGTCTAGGTTGTAGGTCGATTAAATGGATGTATGTGCATGTATCTAAATCCGAGCAGAAGCATGTTTGATCCTTTTGCATAAAGTCAATTTAAGCCAAACAAAGATTAACTACTTTATTTTTCTGCTTATATGACCGTGAAGTATCTTGGGCATAGAATAAACAATACATTCTTGCTTGTGTTATGAGAGTGTGAAATCTTGAAATAATTTGAACATCGACATGAGACCATATATGTGGATCTCTAGTTCCAAGATGGACCCAAAGCGCTTCATCTTCGATATTTGTCTAAAAGCAAACTGATACTCTTGAACTTGACTGTCCAGCAATGTGGAGGTTTTCTTTCCAATTCTTTATATTCTAGACTTCCAGTTGAATTTTGTTGATAATTTTTCTTACTTGAATATTTGGAAAGAGCTGAACCCCCAAACTCTATAATGTCCAGGGAATGCCCTCTAGATCTGAAAGAAGCTATTTCAAGTGTTTGTTTTGCTGCACCAAGATGTGCAGATCTTCCGGAACTGCTGCAGGTTCAGCTGATGTTTGCTGGTAAATATGGGAAGGAATTCATTACTGCTGCTACAGAGCTCATGCCAGAATGCGGAGTCAATCGCCAGGTGACCTTTGTTCTCCTTTATGCCATAACTAAACCAGAAAGAGAAACTGTTTCTTGTTTCTTGTTTCTGATTTTACTCTTTCTTTTTTCTTGTCTCTGACAGTTGATAGAGTTGCTGTCTATTCGAGCTCCTGCTCCTGATGTGAAAATGAAGCTGCTAAAGGAAATTGCGGAGGAGCATCAGCTAGATTGGGATCCAAGTGCTTCTGAAACTGAGCTGTTGAAGTCACATGAGGACTTGCTGGTATATTTCAGTCTGTACTGGCTTTGATTTTGTCCTCTTTTCAATCATCATGATTTCTTTCCTTTGCTTTGCAGAATGGGCCCACACAATTTGTCAGTGGAGCTAAGGTGCCACTTCCCAAAGAAAGGTTTGATGAGGTGCAGCACTCTGCATCAGATCAAGTCTTCGATAAACAAACGGAATCTGAGGCTGATTTTGACTTAGATTTTCCAGAAGTCCCTAAGCAGCCACTACGACCTAGCACTGGTGGAGTTTCAGCCCCTGAAATGCTGCCTTTCCCAGCATCTGCACTATCTGACTCCGATGAGGAGGTAGGCAAGCCTTCTGAAGACGGTGAGCTCAAATCTCACAAACAAGATGTGGAGCGAGATGAACTTTTGCAAGAGAAGGTAGTTTCAAAAGATTTTGGATCAGCTGATAGTGTATCTGCACCGGAAGAAGAGAAACAGTTTTTGCCATTCATGGTTCCCCCGCCAAAATCATCTCCACTCCCCTCTACAGAAAGTACCACAATCCAAAGTACTCAGCCTCCCTCTGCTACAAAGACCAAAGTTGAGACTGATGTGGATTTGCAAGATGTATTGGCTGCTGCCCAAGCAGCTGCTGATTCAGCCGAACGTGCAGCAGCTGCTGCTCGCTCAGCAGCTAGCCTTGCTCAGGTTAGAATCAGTGAGCTTACCAGGAAAAGGAGTGAAGAGGTGCCTGTAAGTCCCAGTGAAAACCCCTTTTATTCTGAGAAACAAGAATCTCACATCCTAGAAAAGCCTAACTTAGACCTCCAACACCAATCATCAAACTCCGATGGTATCCCCAGCCCACTTCATGGCAGTCCATTGGAACATCAGGTGTCGAATATTCCTTCATATGATGATTCAACAGTAGGTGTTGAGTCTCCCATCTCCCATATTCATCATCCTGGTCAGGGTCTTCACCAACCACAGAGATTGCCTTCCATGGACGATGAGACATATTATTCTTATCCCAACCTGTTTAATGCAACAAATGGCTCTAATCCCAGTTCTCGTTCACAGTCGTTCAAAGATAATATCAGGTCTAGTCATGATAAGTGAAGTGTATTTCTCTACCCTTCTGCAGGCTCTGGTTTTTGTTGATTGTGAGTTTTGAGATTCTCCTGTTTATTCTTATTATCCCTTTGGTCTGTAGTACATTCAATGGATCGTTGTATGTTAATGAGTATGCAGTTCATGAATTTGCATGTAAGAAATTTTCTTTGGAGTAAAAAATAATGACAGAGAAGTTCAAAAGTATAAATAAGCAGACCTTGTACTCATATCAGAGCGTCTGCTCTAAATCTGAATCGTCAGAAAGAGCCCAAAACTTGTGCATGTAGTGGCAAAACAAACTCTGCAAGTGGCCTAATTGCTGAAATATCTGCCATTATCTTGTAGCAGGAGGGTATGATAATAACCGCAAGAGAATGTGAAGCACTATTCTTTGATTTTAAAATCCAAAATCTTGTAAATAACCTTGTCAAATTGATAGCATTTTCAATGTCACTGAAAACAAGAGTCTGCTTGACAGTAGTTTAACTGTGCTGGACAATTTTAAAACACTTAAACTACTAAGCCTATGTGCAACTTGTCGGGGCATGGATTTGGAATTTCCTGTCGGTACAAATTTGTATGCACTATGTAACAGACACACTTCATGGGCTTACAACTGGAGATTTTCATTAAATTTCACAAAGAAAAACTTTCACAAGGTCAACAAAAATAAAGAGTTCCTAATGATTTGATATTCTTTACTTGGAGCAGTACGAGGTCGGTCACCTTGGACCCGATAATTCAACTGCATGTAAATTCTCTGTCGAGTCAACAAGCCAATCAGAACCAGGATGTGGTGCAAGTTCCACTTCCTGCCGGAGAACTTCTACCTTCTGCCACTCATCCCATCTTTCAGCCAAACCATCACCTTCAAGCATTCTCACCACTTCCGACATCTTAGGCCGATCCATTGGGTTGCTTTGTGTACAAAGCAATGCTACCTGGATCAGTTGCTCCACCTCAGCCTCCACATATTTGTTCTGAAGATCAGGGTCAACCAGCATTTCCAGTTTCTTCTCTTTGAGGAGTCCTTTCACCTGAAACAAGAACCTCAACAAGTTTAGTCATAGACTTAAATATTCCTGCTAAAGGCACAAATACTTATTAGTCAGCTAGTGTTGTGATGTACAGATTAAAAAATGAACACATTATGGTACTCGTGTCATGTTCACATGTAAAGCAGGTATGACAACATACCCAGTCAAGCAACATGACATCGTCATCATTTGCCAGCCGAGCAAGATCAAAAGCACGTTGGCCGGTGATTAGCTCCAGAAGCATGATCCCATACCCAAAAACATCAGTCTTTTCTGAAGACTTCCCTGTGGAAAGGTATTCTGGAGCTATATGCCCGATTGTACCACGCACAGCAGTTGTAACATGTGTATCCTTGTAGTCCATAAGTTTAGCCAAACCAAAGTCTCCAACAACAGCCTCAAATTCTTCATCTAGCAATATATTTGCAGCCTTCACATCACGATGGATAATCTTAGGGTCACAATGATCATGCAAATACGATAATCCCCTGGCAGACCCCAAAGCAATACGTTTTCGCGTTGGCCAATCAAGTGGTGGTTCAGAAGGCGGTCGTTCTGATAAAATAAATTATGTTGTCAAGAGAATACAATACAAATTATACTTCTACCTTTTAAAAAGTTACAGGAAAATAACTAACAAGAATATGTTTTGTTATAAAGAGTAAGTTATGCCAAGATAGAATGTTAACCAGCGAAAGACATTCTTGCATTATGCAATAATACCCTCCAAATTAAAGGTGAGAACATTTATGGAGTGATAGATTTCAGAAAGTGTCACCTCTCAGGCATGATGCAACACTTCCATTCGCCATGTAGGGGTAGACAAGCAGTCTTTCAGTTGGTGTCATACAGAAACCACGCAATCGTAGAAGATTCCTATGCACTGCCATGCTAATCATCTCAACTTCTGTTTGAAATTGCAACTCCCCTCCAGGAGTACGCTCTTCCTTTAGCCGCTTAACAGCCACCAATGATCCATCTGCTAAGCGTCCTTTGTATACCTTACCAAATCCACCTCGACCCAGTATATTTTTATTGCTAAAACTGTCAGTTGCAACTTGTAGCTCTCGGAGGGAGAACCTTTTCAGTTGACCTAAGTGAACTTCAGGATCTTCTTCGGCTGCAATAAGTTTAAGCAAAGACGTTAATTATGGAGCCAAAAAATAAAACATGCAAGAGAAACCATAAACACGTGAGAGAGTAAGTAGGAGTTATGGACTTATGGTTGGGTATTTGAATACTGCTAACCTGGTACGTCAAAGAAATATTCTTGTGGCTTTCTACGGCGCCACCAGGCAAATGCAATGGCAGGAGCAGCAAATAGTAGAGCAGCACCAGCAGCTACACCTCCAGCAATTGCTCCAGTTGCACCATTTCCTCCTGAAGTTCCCATAAATTTGATTAATTTCCTTCATATGATCTAGACTATATTTAACACATAATTTTGGCCGGCCCTTCATTAATTAAATCACTTCAAAAAGAAATTAGTAGACAAATTTGTATCTATCATCAGATCTAATTTCCAGGACAGTTTTTACAAAGAAAAGAAAATCTTCACAAGTTCTGGCATAAATATGATTAATTTCATTCAGACACATGACTTCAAATACCACAGATAATAATTTACAAGGGGACCAAAGAAAAGATGTCCACAATGCTGAATTAAATTTGTATAAAGACCAGAATGCTTAGAGACTAAATGTAGTCTCGTGCATACCAGTTTCCCATCAGAACTAATGCCTGACTAGTTAAGATGGGTTTTCCTCTTCTGCCCCCTTTCTTGTCAGTACTTTAGCTTCTATAGCACAAATTCTCACTTACGTTGGATGGACAAACTAAAATCACTAACCGCAAAAAAGCAAAAAAAACAAAAGAAAAAAGAAAGGAGAACAATTTATCCACACCAATTTAGAGAACCACCTGGAGCAGAAATTGGTGGTGGTGGAACAAATGGAGGCGGAGGGGAGAATGGAGGAGATCCAGGGCAAGGGCGTCCAGTTACAGGCCCGCAAAGATCTAAATTATTCGCAAAACTGTAAACAAGAAAAATATATTAGCAAATAGTAGCATGCTAAAACCACCAGCCAGTTAGATGGTGCACCGCCTTAAATGAAATATACCTGATAGGCGTGAATAGAGAAAATGAACCATTATCTGGAACAGCACCTGAGAGACGGTTGTTTGACAGATCCCTACATACAGGTGAGACAAGAATTGAGCATAAGTAAATCTGTATATGCATTAGAAGGAAAAGGAAATGCATGAGAAGATATGGAAGACAGAAAGAATTATCTAAATCAAGTCACAAAATAATCAGTGTACTTACAACACTTGCAGTGATGAGATATTAGTCAGTGACATTGGGATGTTACCAGTCAAGCTATTATTGTTGAGCCGACTATCCTTGCAAGAAAACACAAAGGTTTACAGGAATGAGCTTCATCTTTGGTACAAGTAAATAATGGAGAATAAAACAGAAGAAAAGGCTACTAATTGAATCATCTTAATTTATTTATTATTTGACAAGGAGAATCATCTTAATAAATTATTAATATGTGGATGTAAAACATATTCAACTTCGAGCCAGAACCGGCACTTCAGCTGGAAATGAAGGCGTCAGTTCAGAACCACGATAAAGAGCCTCAAAACATCCCCCCCCCCCCCGATAAACAGACTTGAAACACCTTTTGGACTAAATCATGTTAGTCAACGTTGCAGTACTGCAATAGTTCTATAGTAAGTCCCAAGATGCAGTTAATGAGGTTTCATGCTGAGTCTGCATGATAGAACAATTTGGCACACTTCTTAGACAGTCAAGCCAAAAGAAAGAAGTTTGTGGAGCATTAAGCAAGAGAAACTTCAGCAGTGAAAAATGCAAGATGAAGCATGGGATTCTAAACTTCTTCTCTCTTCTAGAAAAGGATCCCAACACCCATTACTAAACTCTGATTAATTTTACAATATCAGTATCAGACAAAGCATAGGCTTCTATTCTTTTCCTTTATACAAGGATTAGAACAAAGGGAGAAAATTAAAAGACTTATGTAAGATCGGTTTTATGAATGATATCAGACCCATGAAGTCCTCAAATACCTTCTACCATCAAAACTTAAGAGTGAAACATAATACTAATAGAGGTCATCTTATGTGAAACCTAGAAAAGAATTCAGGCTTCCTTTCCTTTCTCAACATGCCAGTAAGAGTAGGTCCATCTTGGTTGATGAAATATACATTTGGCATCACAATATCCACATAAATCTAATATAGAACAAAAATACATACAGGAATCTCAATTTCGACAGCTTGCCCAAGGAATCTGGGATGGGACCGACGAAGTTGTTCAAGTAGAGATCCAAGCTGACCAGATTAGTCAAATTCCCAAGATCACTCGGTATCAGACCACTTATATTATTACTGTAAAGCTCCCTGTGACAAGAAAACCAGAGAATGAGTCAATTCCACATATCATACCAATGACATCCCTAGGATAATGGGACAACCAAGATAATGAAGGAGAATTCTCACATCCATCAATACTGGCATCAAGCGACAATTAAAAGTCAACAAATGAGAAAGGTCTAGGAGTTCCAAGATAGCAATTATAACTAGTTACCGATGTCTATTTCATGGAGGTATTTTCTTATATTTGGTTACAAGCACTTTTCTATATAAAAACCTGTCGTCCCATGTGCTGCAAAGAATCAGCTCGTCAAACATTTTATACAATCTATATAACTCATCAATAAAAATTTAACGTCTGTCATTATGTTAATTTCGAACTTCATCTAAACAGTGTGTATGCCCGGTGATTGTTAAATTCCATCAGCACTCTTGATGTTCTTTCTTTTTTTTTTTTGACAAAGATAATGTTATACTTTTGATGTTCTTTTTATATTGTTTCATTCTTGATGTGATTGTCACTTGCATACACTAGGAAAATACTTAGCACGCGTACTACACAAGCCTCAAGCAAATCTAGGCATCCATAGGAATATATTAATGTGTGAGCAGGATGAAGCAGTCACTAGGTAATAATTATACCCATCATTATAACATTGTCTGATGCATGGTTATACATCATGTAATGCCCTGCTTCACCAGGTGCACATGCACATACTGTCTCTGTGAACTTCCATACAGTTGCAGCTTCAAAAGAGCATGGGTTACAATAAGAACAATGAAATTTGAGATGTAATTTAAGTGAACGGTATATTGAACTCCAAACTAAGCTTAACACTTGTACAAAATCTATGCTTAATTGAATCATGATTCGAACTCTTGGTGAAAACCAGAATAGCATCTGTTATATGACCAGAAAACTTCAGATCTTCTCCTCCAAGACATCAACCTACCCTCATGCCATATTTCCTCTTTTTAAGTCTAGATTTTGCTTTACTTTTACAATGGACTTGTTTCTCTTGTTTGTTTTATCCTATTCCATCATCCTAAATCGTGATTAGAGTCTACATGGAACAAGGAAAGAGGGAATAAAGGATTTGATATGAGTTGAAGTTTGTCATTCCAAATTAAGAGTGCTTAGGGTACTGGCATTAGTAATAATATTTAGAATAATACTCTGTTTAAGAGTTCATAAAAAAGTTAACGATTACTCTGCTTATCTTTATATAAGGGAGTGTATGACAAAAATTTAAGTTCAACTACAATGTTTTCACAAGCAATTACAGACACTACTTTGCCACATAAGTTACTTCATTGCTAGTCTCATCCAAGTATCTGAGTTACTTAATTTACTAGTATGTAATGTGAAACAAATATTTAAATCTTTTTTTATGAAGTACACATTCAAATTTGTGTTGTTCAGGGAACACATCAACAACTATGCCATCGACTACAACATCAAGTGAAACAAGAGATGGAGAGGAGAAAGTGTTCTCTGCTCATTTTTGCCACTTACAACAGCTTTGTTTTTATGCAAAAGTTAATATGCAAGCCACCTACATTATTTTCATGCAGCGAATTCTAGAGGTAATATGAAAATCTTCAACAGCTGGAAAAACCAATACACTCAATGCCAGTTTTCCAACTCTAAATTTGTAAAATAATTCCAAACATAGTTCATGAAGTGAGACTTACAAGTACTGCAAATTCTTCAAAAGGCCAAGCTGTGGAACTAACAAACCAGATAAAGCTGCATTTCCTAAATCACTGGAAAGGTTGATCATATAACAAGTGTTATGGGAGCACAAACTGCAATTAGATTGCTCACCACCACAAGAGAGTGGAATTGCAAATCCATTCAAATGGAGGTAGACCAGAAAACAGATTCTTACACTCTTATAACACTGTTGTCATTGTTGCAGGTAACGTGAAACCATGTGCAAGGATTAACAAGGGTTGGGTCCCAGCTCTGTAGCACATTGTTAGGATCTTGTAAATTGACGCGTAGACTGTGCAATGCATCACCTGTTCGTGTATTCATTTAGGAAAACATAGACAATTTTCAACCACCTAAATGCGCATAAAAATTTAATCTATTGACTGAACAAAACAGTTTATCAAGATTTTGGCAAACAACCAAATTAAATCACATCAAATTACTCAAGCTTGTATAGGAAACATAATGCACTAAGGTTGAATGGCAATGATAACTAAAAACTTTCACATTTAACTGACATTAAAACTAAACTGCTTGTCACTGTAACAGTGCAGGGAACTCATTGTACATCTTGCTTACCCTTTTGGGAAAATTCAACAACTCACACATTAGTCAAATTCAAAATCCAATTTTGCACATACCAATTTCACTTTTAGCATATATTTTATTTCTAGTACGAAAAGTTTCGACATTTGAAACTCATCTCACAAAATAGAACATCAAATATAGACCTAAAATTAACTAAATGAGGATGATGGGCCCACAAACCTTCCATATTAGCATAAATGAGCTTAAGATGATATACAACCAAGATTAGCCATACCACCAGTGATACCACCACAGTATCCTTCTCCATCACCTTCACCATCAAAATACTGTTTTTTTTTTAGAAATCAAGCAGCCAGCTGACTAACAATCTCGTAGATCCAAGTAAAGCAAACTCAAAAAACCCAGCATTTACCCAAAAATTCAAGAAAACCCTACCCTTCATTACCATGAACCAAGATAAACACCCCCACAAAGCTCAAAACCCAAGAATCGATCTCATCTCATAACCCAACAAAAAAAGATCAAATTTTTACACTTATTTTCCAAGATTTTGCTACCCCTTTTACTCTTCACAGAACAACCCTTTTTTGTATTTCTCAGTTCAGTTTAACTCTTCTCCTTCTTCTGATGAACCCCTTTTCTTTTTCTTTTTTTTTTATCTGCTGCAACTTTTCACATTTTTGTACTGCTTCTCTTTCTCTCTCTACTGAATTGTGTGTGCGCAGAGAGAGAAAAAAAAAAGTAAGTGAGAGAAATTATTATCTTCTCTTTTTGGGCGTGTTAAGCTGCCCGAACGGTGCTTTGCCCGTCTGCCCGTAACCTTAAAACTCTAAAACGGCTTCGCGCTATCTTTGACTCCTGTCAACTTTTGACACTTTTTTCAAATTTTATTAAAAAGTAATTTATATCTTCTTGCTTTTTTTTATAAATGGCAAAATACATTAATATCAACTACCCTTAACCAAAACTTAGTAATAATAATAATAATAATATAAATAGTTCTATTTTACATGTGACATTTTAAGATAATCAATAAAATATATCAATTATTTTGAATTAAGAATGTTGCTTTTGATAGATCTCGATGAAAATAAAAAATAAAAAATAACTTATATTAGAAAAATAAATAATATTTATATTTCAATTAATTTTAATATATATAATTTAATTAGCGGACTTAAAAATATGATAAATTATCTATAGAATAGGTCGAGCACAAAATATAAAATATGAATTAAAAATATCTAATAGCTAAAAAGTATTTTAGCATGTATTGAGTTGATCATCTAAAGTAAATTATAATTAAATATCTATATGAAATTTATCATAAGAAATTATCGATGTAATCAACATTCTCCTTAATATCCACTAGCATGTGTTAGTAAAGAATGCATAAACTTATCTTTAGTGTTCAAGTTTTTTTTTTTTTTATAACCTTTGTTTTTAAAAAAATAAAATAATTTAATCTTCTTCGTTTTTAATGTATATAAAGTATAATTTAACATGATACAAAACTTAAAAACAAACTTTAAGACTTCATAATCTTAAACATGGTTATAAATTTGTGTAGTAATTTTATAATACTTTTGCATATTTTTCTCTAATCACATTTTAGGATTCATATTTTTTTTGTGTGTGTATTTTTATAAAAGGGATTTATATTAATATATAGAGTATAATTTATTAGGACACTAAATTTAAAAACAAATTTTAAGACTTTATAATCTTAAACATGGGTATAAAATTGTGCTGTAATTATAAAAAACTTACATATTTTTCTACAATCACATAATTATTCTCTTTGATGGATTCATATTTTTCTTATTTATTTATTTTGTGTGTGTGTTTTCAAATGAACTCGTGACTAAATTAAAGTGTATCTATAGACAATCATTTTTCGAATCATATATATTCGATATTTGATTAAGTCAAATATAATATATACAGTAAAATTAAGAAATAATTATCCTAAACAAACTGTAACCATAATTATTTAAAGTGATTTCTTTACTTTCAAATTATATTTATTCAAAATTATTTTTAAAAATATTTTTAATATGAGTTAGGAATCAATAGAAAACAAACAGAACGCATCTTAAATCATCTCATAAGAGTGATTCACCAATGTTATCACCAATAACAGGATTTTGTTCACGCTTTCTACTTTTATCAGAAAGTAATAAAATTTATACATAATAATCTCTTTAGATTCAGATTTTACACGTGAAATTATATTTAATTTAGTGTAGTTGTGATTTATAAATATTGGAAATTGTTTACACGTTAACATGAGCATTATAAAGAACTTTTCCTTTTGAATCCATTTTTTTTATTATTATTTTGCTTTGACATCATTATCTATAACTTGAAAACAAACTTCCTCTTTTAATGCATGCTACATATAATCCTTAATGCACAATTTCTTGTAAATTACCTCTTTTGTTTTGTATACAAAGTGGGTTGCTGAAAAAGTGCAAATTCAGAAATTTTTTAAACACTAAAGTTACATTAATTTTGACCAAAAAAAATGAAAATAAAGTAAGGTTGCACGTGTGGGTATTAGTAGTTAATTTTAAATAATTTTAAGTGGGCTAATTACAATTTCTTTTTTAAAATACAACAAAGATTATCTTTAGCAATTAAATTAACTCTTGTGTACCTTAGCCCCAACACGAAAAAAATATATATATATATTTCCCCAAATATAAAAATGTTGCTACTTAGTTGGAAAGTGACCTTTATTAATTTGTTGAGAAAAAGAAAGATATTTGGTTTGTGGGGAATTTACATCAAATATCCAAAAATGAAATCATGGGAAAGTGACAGGACAGTGTGAGCGACCCCTAATATTTGTAGGTCCATAGTTTTTTTTGTTTTCTTTTTGATTTTTTTGATCGGGTTCGATATTCATATTAAAATTTGATTAATTTAAATTTTTTATTATATAATTTTTTTTTATATTTAAAACTTAAATTTAAATCTATGATTAAGAAAAAAACAGTCTGAACTATTGTTTCACGTCCTTAAGTAGTTGTTTTTATTTTCAATTAAATTTGATAGTCCAAACCTAGTCAATATTCCGTTTTGAGAACAATTACGGAAAGGGACAATTTTTGTTAATTAATTTTTTTTCATTTTTGGCCCAAATAGAAGACAACATATTATTGTATTAGTCCCACATTCTTTTATTTTGTATAGGGACATTATTGTATTTATGCTATTTGATTATTTATTTATATTTTTATTTTTTTTGTTTATCTTGGTTTTGGCATTTTGATTTGTCTTTTTGTCTTTTGGATGATTTTTTTCGTGATTTATGACTAGTGAAACATAATCAACATCATGGCTTTTTTCTAAGTTTCTCTTTTTGAAATTGGAGTTGGTTAAGGTCAATGACCACAAGGCAATGGAATGGACCTCTTTTTTGCAATTTTATCTTTATAGTAAATAATAAAATAAAATTCTAAAGTAGCTTTTACTATGTTTTTTACTTTGAAATTATTGTATAAAGTGTATTTACGATGTCTTCTATGGAGCCATTGCTATTGATAGCTATTAATAGTTCATCTACATATACAGAAATGATCACATAACATTTATTGAAATGATCACACAACATTTGAATTAACATTTTTCTATAAAAGAAATATCCTTCGGAAGAAATAATCATCTGAAATTTTAAAATCTTACAAGTCATTTTTCGAAAACTCCAAATATAATAATTCTTCTTAATTGGTAGCACAATTTGGGACAACTTAGTCATTCAAATTCTTTTACACTTTTTTCATTCATTCATTATTCAATTTTTATTTCAAATAGATTTTTCTAGCAAAGTATTTAACCAATTAATTATATAGAATGTATAAGAATGATTCTATATTTTTCCACCGAGAAAAAGATAAATAATTCTTCTTTTCAGTTCCATTACTATCCAAAAAGTAGGGGGATTACTCAGGTAAAAGTTAGATTTGAGAATTGAGAAAATTGAAAAGTATCACATGACGGAAAGAATAAATTAAAAGTGACTCAACTGAGATAACATCACATGATATCTTCGCAACGAGAATTGGGTGGATAAACCTGACCAAGAAATAACAAAGTAAAAACAATCATAATTAATGTCATATCAACATAGTCCGTCTAACCTAAAAAAAAAACAATATCAAACACCAAATATGACAAGTTGGGGGTCTAACTGTTACATAAGATAAAGAATTCGAGATCTCCACCAATCATTACATAATTGAAATGTGATAATGCAAGTTACAATTTACAAACCACATATTTAGGTAATTTCAAATTCATATATTCTTAAATTGTGTCTATAAATTCAATTATATAGTTTTATAGGTAAACACTACCAAAACTTTAGAATCTAATGATTGATATATTTTTTTTCATGTATTTTTACATTTAAAATTTTGAAATCATGTTTTCGATATCTTTGGCGTTGTACTTTTCTTCAATGATTAATGTATTTTTACTGTGTCATTTCAGAAATTGAAAACCATAGTGAAAATGAAGAGAAAAAAAAAGGAATTGCAATCAAACCAAAATTTTGAACCCCATCACATTATTACTTTGTGAACTTTAATAAGTGAAAGCCCGGCCCAAAATTTCTCCTCAATTGTCTTTGAAAACTTTAATGGTAGCATGTGGAGAGAGAAGGCAAATGCAATAACAATCATTTAAATTTCCCTATTTAAAGTGGAGAAAATGTTGACCATAGTAGTGTTAAAAGTTTCAAACTTACTCATAAGACTTCTATTATCTTGATTGACAAAAAGCATAAACAACATAAAATAAAATAATGCCAGAACGTGAAGGTGAAATTATTTTACCTTTAATAAGAGGTTTAGATTCAAATTTTGGACATGAAGAAAATCTTGTCGTCTGAATAGGCTATGCAGTTTGCGATTTGAATTAAGTCAGCTCTCCAACGAAGGCTTCAAACATCAGATAAAAAATCATAGATTGAAAAGAATGGAAAATTTTACTCCACTATTATAAAGATAAGTCATTTCTATTTAAAAAAAACACAAACACACGCTATAAAACATATTCTCATCATAACATTGAAAAACTTTTTAAACTTTTCATGTGAAAATATTAATTATTTCTTAATGAATATGAAAAGAGTTAAAATCGCTATGAAAATGAGACGGAGGGAGTATTAATTAGCCTTTCATTTTGTTAGAAGTTAGAACTAGTATCATCCATATTCTTCTTCAAAAGATATGAATGAATGTGGAAAAATGATGACCATGGGAAGTTGACATATAATTATGTAATGGGGAATCTTTTAATTGTCTATGTTTGATGTTTCTCTACATTTTCAAGAGGGTCCAAGTGACTCTGATTATTACTACTTGTATTTTCTGTCATTATTATGCCTAGCTAGGGCAATCTTATTATAACCACTTGATATATATCATATAAATAACATCTTAATTAATTTTCCTTATGATTTTTCCTTTTTCTATATACTAGTTTTTTTTTTAATTTACCAATATATCTTCATCTTCTTTTAAAAAAATGATAAGTGATTTTCTTCTCATTATTAGTATTATTATTTTTGGCAAGTATATAATTTACTCAAGAACATTGCGCTGCCTCCAAAATAGGTCTTGCACTGTACGAGGTTAAAATATATATATATAATCAAGCTCTAATATGAATATTAAATATCAGAAAAAAATCGATAAAAATAAAATTTTTGGAGGTTCTAAGGGTAGGGGTGGGAGGTTGGGGTGGCCGGTGGGGTGTTGGGATTGGAGGGAGATAATCAACATGGAAATTAAAGTCATTTAAGGAATGTGTTTTTTTTACATTAGGAAGTTACTCCCGGCTTAAAAAAAATTGAATTGTTTAGATATTTTTTATATTTTATACCGATTTAATGATTTAATTTTCAAGATTGATTTTGAAAATATTTTTCCATTTTTATCCTTCATTTGATTTTTCTATGTGATGATTCAAGAAACTCTAATTGCTTTGAATTATTCTAAAGATTAATTTGATAGTAATAATCAATAACAAAAATGAAAAGTAATGTCTAATTTATATTTAAAGAGTGTAAAACAATCCAACAATTTAATTATTTTGAAATGAAGGAAATATCATTGTTTTTTCTGGTGAAAATATTTCAACTCACTAAATATTATTAAAAGAAGTTGGAAAAAAGATCTTTTTTTCTACTCACTAAAAAAAATTGTTGGTTTTGACGTATATCATTGTCTGTTTACATGAGATCGGGTACATGCTAAATAGACTTATTTGTTTCTATTCTAACAAATGGTTGATAAAAAAAAACACATTTGATGCCTATGATAGTGATGCTAACTACATAGTAGCGCAATAAAAAAAAATTATGAACGATATTTAACGAAATAATGTCTAAAGTAATTTCAAATTTTGAGTGAAATTATTGTTATGATATCAAATTTTTGAAAGGACTTTTTATCTTGCACTATTTAATAGTGTATTCTAAAGATATATATGTGCTCACATGGACATAAAAAATACTATTGCATAATTATAAGCAGTAACCTGGGAACATATATATATTTTTAAAATATATTATTAAATAGTTCTCGGATAAAAAATCTTCCATAAAATTTGGTATCGTAACAATAATTTCGCCAAAGTTGAAGTATTTTTCAGACTCTTTCCCCATATTTAATAAAAGGTAACATATAACAAATAAAAAATTCATATTTGTATGTTATAGCAAAGTTTGCATAATTGCGCTCTATAGCAAACATAGAAACCGTATAATTTGCTATAAATATACAGTTGAAGCAAATTGTATAAAACGAAGTGAATAAAACAAGAAAGAGAAAGACACTTGGGCAGAATACTATATAAAAATGAAGTGTATAAAACAAATTGTATTATTATAAGTGTATAGAACGATTATATACAATTTGAATTTGTATAAAAAGAGAAAGAGAGAAAGACAAAAGAGACCTGACAAGGAATATACAATTGAATTGAATTGTATAAAACGAGAAAGAGAGAAATTAGATACAATTACAAAATTGTATAAAACGAGAAAGAGAGAAAGGTAAAAGAAACTGGGTAGGGGAGTATATTTATTGTATAATTATAAGTGTATCGGACGAAAATATATGTACTTGCATGTGTATATACAATTTTCTCACACTTTATACAAATAAAAACTTAATTTATACATTTCGCTTCTGTTTGTATAAGTGAGAAAGGCGAGGGTGGCGAGCGAGAATTGGGAGAGTCGCGAGCGATATCTGGAAGAGTGGCGAGCAAGATCTGGAAGAGGAGAACAAAAATATATGTATTTATACATTTTCTCTGCTTAATATAATTAGAAACAATTTTTATACACTTGTGTTTGTATAAGAAGTGAGGAAGCGAGCGAGAGATTGGAGATGAGTGGTGAGCGAGATATTTGGAAGAGAGGCGTCTGACAATTATTTACAAATGTTTGCTATGGAGCACAATTAAATCAAACCCTAGCTACTTCAGTTATTTTAAGTTATTAATTTGTTATTATATATAATTTTTCCCTTTAATAAAATACAAGAAATATATTTGTATTTGAATACGTGATTCTCTTATATCAAGGAGTTCTAAAAGAAAATTATATACGTATAATTTTGACGAATTGAATTCCTAAAATTAATAAGATAGATGAGATTTTTTTTTCTACAAAACTTTTAGATCACATGGAAAATATGCACTTATATGCCATTTTACCGTGTGCATAAAAAAAATTAGGCAACTTACCATAATGGATGTTGAAAATAATAATTCAAAATTACACTAGCAATTCTAGGTTACATAGGATTTATTATTTGGTAATTTTGTTAGTGCTATTCCATATTGGAATACGTTTTCTAATCCTACTTTAATTTGGTTTATTAGTATTATAAATAGGCATGCTTTATTACCTAGTTTCTTGTAGTAAATTAGAGTTTCTGAGTTTATAAACAAAAAATTTTCCATGGGATCATTGGTTGATAGTTTTGCTTTGCATAATTTGAACAAGAAAATCGTGATGGGTGACAATGGTTATGTTTTTGAAGACGTTCCTCATTTGTCTGATTACATTCCTAGTCTTCCTACGTATCCTAATCCATTGAAGAAAAATCCTTCCTATTCAGTCGTCAATCAGTATTTTGTCGATGAAGATGATACAGTTGCTCAAAATATTGTTGTCCGCAAGAACAGTCCAAGAGGGATACATTTTCGTCGAGCTGGTCCTTCCCAAGACGTTTATTTTAAGGCGGATGATGTTAATGCATGTATTGTAACATGTGGAGGTTTATGCCCTGGTCTCAATACAGTTATCAGGGAAATAGTATGTGGCTTGTACTCTATGTATGGTGTAGCAAGAGTCATGGGGATAGATGGAGGATATCGAGGTTTCTATTCCAAAAACACGATTCCATTGACACCTAACGTTGTGAATGATATCCATAAACGTGGTGGAACGATTCTTGGGTCATCTCGAGGAGGTCATGTTACTAAGAAGATAGTAGATAGCATTCAGGATCGAGGAATTAATCAGGTTTATATAATTGGAGGAGATGGAACGCTTAAAGGAGCATCGTTGATATTTGAGGAAATTACGAGGCGTGGTCTAAATGTTGTAGTTGTTGGAATCCCCAAGACAATAGATAACGATATACCAGTTATTGACAAGTCTTTTGGTTTTGATTCTGCGGTTGAGGAAGCTCAACGTGCTATTAGTGCTGCTCATGTTGAAGCTACGAGTTTTGAGAATGGAATTGGGGTTGTGAAGTTAATGGGACGGGATAGTGGGTTTATAGCAATGTATGCTAGTCTTGCTAGTCGAGATGTTGATTGTTGTTTGATTCCAGAATCCTGTTTCTATCTTGAAGGACGCGGTGGACTGTTTGAGTATATCGAACAAAGGCTGAAAGAGAATGGACACATGGTTATCGTTGTAGCTGAAGGTGTTGGACAAGATGATGAGCAAGTTGATGTTGGTTTATGGATATCGACAAGGATAAAGGAGCATTTTTCGAAAGAAAAGAAGATGATGATCAATCTGAAGTATATAGATCCAACATACATGATTCGGGCTATTGCAAGTAATGCATCTGATAATATGTATTGCACTCATCTTGCTCAAAGCGCGGTACATGGAGCAATGGCTGGGTACACAGGCTTTACGGTTGGTCCTGTCAACAACACACATGCTTACATACCCTTTGATAGAATCACTGAGAAACAAAACAAGGTTGACATTACAGACATGATGTGGGCACAACTTCTATCTTCAACTAATCAACCTAGCTTCTTGTCAACAGCGAGATCAGCTGATAATATTGAAGCAAACAAGGACGAAGAACCACCTATTCAATTATCAGATGAAGAAACAAATCAACTTAGCTTCTTGACAACCAGAGTCGATATAAATGAAGCAAACAAGAACAAAGAACCACCTACTGAATTATCAGATGGAGAAACAAATTAAATTCTTGCTCTAATTAGTGACTTTTTGAACATTATACAAAAATAAATATATAGTCCCATGTAAAAAATAGTTTGCTAATTTGTGAGACAATCCTACACTTGTGTAATCTCAATAAAATTGCTTTACTGAACGAAGCCAATAATCCAACATTTATATATATCAGATTTGTATATAACTTGTATCCATTGCCTTGTGTTTGTAAAATACCTAAAGCAGTCTGTAAAGATATTCAAGGATGAACACATGTAGTCTGTAGAGAGTTTCAAGAAATGAGATCTTGTCATAATATGACCAGAATACAACATTTTCCACTAACAACAAAACTAAAGCAGCGATTGACTAAATTATATTCCATTTATAGTGATTTTTTTTTTAGTAAAAATTTAAGAAATCCCATACTGTAATTCAACAATTACACTTTGTCCCGACAAATTTAGTATTTACTAAAAATCCCTTAAAATTTTTGTGTCGTGATACTTTAGACTCTAGTGATACATGGTAAATGATACATGGTAAATTTAAACTGTTAAGAAAAAAATGGGGAAAAAACAGTACATTTAAACTTGTTAACTAAAATAGCTTAATTTACGATAACAGATCATTAATCAGCACTAAATTAGCACGTAATTGAATATTAATTTCAAATTTTGAAAATCAAAGATTATATCATCTATTTTGAATACAATTTTCAAAACCGCATGATACATAGAAAACATTATGATACACAGCAAATTCATGTATCAATGCATCGTCTAAAACACTATACACACTGATTCAAAATGTATCAGCAAGCACACTTGATGGATTCAAAATGTATCAATGCATCATCTAAAACACTATACACACTTGATGGATTCAAAATGTATCAGCAAGCACACTGATTCAAAATGTATCAGCAAACACTTCATGTATCAATCCATCGTCTAAAACACTATACACACTGATTCAAAATGTATCAGCAAGCACACTTGATGGCGCAGTTATTGAAATTAATCACTGATACATGATAAAAATTTACGATAAAAATTTGGAATAATTTCAGATTGAGTTAGTAGGTTTCTTTTTTTAACATTAAAGACAAAAAGGAACAGATTGATTTTTCAAAGAGTTCAAAACTATAAACAAATATATATAATTTAAAACTCTTACATAGAGAAGAATTAAGAAGAAAAATTGGGATCGTCTGTGATAATTGGGTCGGCATCGACCCGATTTTCAGCAAAATCATCAACTTGGATTTGATCAAGCACAAGTACTAATCCCATGGCAAAGGCACAATCAAACCCAAGCTTTATTGAGAGAGAGAAAACGTCTTTTCCAAGCACCACAAGAGCACAAGCATCCAATTTTCAGAAATTTCAAATTTTTTGAATTTTGAAATTCAAAATTTCATATTAAATGTTGTGAAACATTTTTAATTAAAATTAATAATTCAAAATTCAAAAAGTGGAAGATTGAGTGTTTTAGTGAAGAAAAAATAGGCATGATATGGGGAAGTGTGTGTTATAGGAGAGAGAAGACTATGTATCTCTAAACTTCTACTAAAATTAAAAAAAAGGAAATTATGTAATATTTAAAAAAAGAAGGAAAAATTAGAGAATATTAAACTTATAGTTGTGTATTTAAGTTATTTTTTCTTTTTTTTAACCCTCTCTAGTAGCTTTCACCCCTTTTGTTTCCTTAGTGACTCAAACTCGCAATCTTTGGATTGAAAGTGAGGAGTGCTTGCAATCAGAACAACACTCCTCTCGTTCATTTTTAGTGATCGGATTTATCCTTTTGTAGAGTATTATTCTGATCGTTAAAATTCAATCCGATCATAATTATTTTTATCATATGAATTCAAGCACACAGATATTTGAACACATACGAAAGAATCATTATTCCGTACAAATTTCATAGTTAACTAGAAAGAAGCATAACACTACATTGAAATACAAAAAAACCTATCTAAATTGTAAGACATTATAATTGTCTCCCAACAAATGTGGAAATAAAGTTATTACTCCAATAGAGAAAAATGAGTTTTTTTTTTCTTCTAATTTTGAAAAGATCATGTGGCATTTTTGACTCATTAAAATAAATATAATACTAATAAGATCTTTTTTTACATTTATTGGACCAATATATAAACGAGGAACAGCTCTAAAGTGAAAAGCTACTTTTGTCCTAACAAAAACCCTAACTAGAAACAGCGCTCTCTTCAAAAACCAATCACAGAATGAACGCAATCTCCAGCTTCTGCATAAACTGAATTGGAATTCGGAATAGGTTTTGGTGAAGTTGCTTGCCACTGCTTTTGTTGAATTTTCTCGCCACCATTAACGAGCTGTAAGTTCTAAACTATCTTTGAAATGCCCATTTTTATGTACAATTTACAGTCCTTTAAGATACACTCCCCCAACAAAGTTATGATACCCTGTAATTTGATAGTTGAACCGATGCAAATCTTGCACATCGAAATCCTCCATAAATCATTTCTGTTTAGCTTAGTTTGTTTTAAGTTTTGACATTCTGAATTTATATTGATACATAATCCATTAAGATTATTCACTTTTACTAAAAAAAAATAATAAAAAACAGAAATTGATGGCTAAATTGATCATTCTAGAATAAATCCCACCTGAAACTGTTGCCGGAAAAATAACATGTGCAGGGACTGTTATTTGTGGATTTCTAACTTTTCCCACTTCTCATCTGTAAACTGTTTCATATCTGCCACTAAATCTAAAAAACAACTAATATAAAATTGCTATCCTTTACTTTATGTTTTCTATAACCCTTGATATTAACATTGTATTCACTTCGCATCTCTACCTCTAAGCATCCAGATGTAGAACACATGGCGACTGAAACTGAACTATCAAAACACAGTATACCGATTAACAAGATACCAAAATGCTCCGTCGAATGGGTGATGTGAGTAGGTTTCATTAATACCTTACAAGAATAATTCAAGGCATGAAGGCACTTCCCGAACGCTAATATTAGTTGACGAAGAGGTGATATCTCGCTTAAATCAATACTAGGGGACAAAAATTCAAGCAACACTATTAAATAAGCATATTGAAACATGGAAGAATTTCTTGAAGTCAAATAAGAGTTACTAAATTGAGAATGGCCTGTTAGATCGGCTCAACCCCAACTTCTCTTCGGTGCACAAAGAAGTTGAACTGTTCTTTACCGACCACACGATCACACGATCATAACAGGGAAATTGTCAAATGATGCCATATTTGGTAAATCTTCACACAAATTATTGGCTATTTCCATTCTCAGATACATAAGAACTATCACTAATTTACATGACCTCTGTTCAGACTTGATAATTGTAACTTATCATTGCTAAGGTCTTAGATGAACTTAAAAAATCATTATGCTCGCTGCAATTTGTTGGTTTTCTGGGAAATAGTTCTTGTTCTTTCTTTTGGTTAAACTAGTAATAGAAATGTGGTTAATTCTAGCCAAACGACTTAATTAATTATCTGATCTCAGCTAATGACTCTGATTACCATGAATTTTAATAGGTACTCACTATGGATTCGAATCTTGGAGCAGATTCATATACAACGCTATCGGAAGATGAAGCCCCGTTACAACTTGAAGGTTCAGAGATTCTTTTACTTCCTTACAATGAAGTAACCTTAGCTGCTGGAAACATGTCAAAATAAGGTCCTCAGCTGCTCTTGGATGGTTTTGGAGATTTATTTAATGAACCCGACTCGGATGCACAACATTCTCAACATTCTGAACAACTTTAGTACAATGCTGCTATTTCTTAGGCCATTGAACTCGGAGCAAAAAAATTGGTTGCTTCCTATCCTACTTATTTTAAGGTATCAAATTTTGTGACAATCTTTTATATTGACATTAAACCTTCTATTGCATCTTGGCGTGTTGTATTTACATCAACTTCCTGGAGCTTAAAATAGTGAGTTAGTTGATCTACCTGTTAAAGCATGCATGTGTTGTTAGTGATTATTTGTTAAGTCTTCTGAAATGTCTTCATATTTGTTGCCTGTTTGGCCACATCACAATGAGAATGTTCGATTATATTTATCTGTTTGATCCTTTGAGATCTCCATTCATCTGGCATATGTTAGTTGTCTTACAAGGTTGCTTTGATTTAAAGACTCATGATTCTAGTGAGAAGTCGTGAGTGGGGGCTCTGATCATTAGGCGTTGGAAGTTTAAATTTCAATCTCTACCTAAGCATTACACTTTTGAATGGGTTTTCTGAATTTCCATCACCCATCATGATTCTTTTATTTAACGGATATATTTTTAGGAAAGGTTCGTACTAGGAGTTTCTATGCTTAGTGGAATTTGTAGCATAGGTTGTGTTATAGTTGAGGGAGGAAAATTTAAAATATTGCAAATAGGGGTCGAATTGATTTCATATTTCATTCTGTTGATCTATATATTGGAATTTTTCCTGATGTGTGTGAGGACCACGACTGTGGCAATAGTGAGACAAACTATGGTTCTCGGAGGAGCCAAGCAAATGGAAAATAATAGAAGTTTGCTTTAATTTTGACAAAAGAGTTCATAAGTTGGTGTTAATTTCATATGAAGGATTATCACAGACTGGTTCTGTTCTTTTGCTACCATTTCGGTTGTTTATTTAGAAAATAAAACGAAGGATTCATAGAGCTAACTCTAACTTGCTCGGTATTAGAAGACTTTAGAAGAATGATGACCTTGAGATGACAGAAAAGGGGGAACTGAGTTGCAAAACTTTAGTACTTATATTATGGACTTGCAAATTTTTTGTAATCTAAAACTAGAACTAGAAAGCTGATGTCTAGACAACATTTGGCTAAGAGCCAGTGTTTTGGGAAGCGGGAAGCGAGAAGCGGAAAAAAACGATGAGGGCTTGCTTCATAGAAGCGAGAAGCGTGAAGCGAAGCACACACTTTTTTTTTAAAAAGGTGACATTTAGTATAAAAATAAAAATATATTAATAACTAAATAGAGGTAATATAGTCTTAGATTTAATGAAAAATAGATAGTCAATAATACTCATAAGTCATAACATATAAAGCAAAAAATAAAAAACTACAGCAGAGAAGAGTCATGTTTGCATTACCCAAAGAGGAGAAAAGGAAAATTAAAAAGAGCAACAGGAGAAGCATATCGAAGAGAAAAGAAACTCACCGATCAGATGAAGCTGGTGAAGTGAGAGCAGTCGCGGTCGTGAAGAAGAGAAGGAGCGAAAGAAGAGTAAAGTCGTAAAGTCGTGAAAGAAAATTAAGTCGTATCTATTTCAGAAATTAAAAAAAAACTATTTTTTTTTAAAAAATCTAATTGTCGCTTTTTTATAAAAAGCGCGCTTTATTGCGCTTTTCCCACACTGTCGCTTCTCGCTTCTTTATCTGAAGCGAGCGCCTTTTTCAGATCGCATCGCCTCAGGAGAAAGAAGCGCATTGGTAGGCCTCGCGTTGAAGCGCCCTTTTATGCGCTTTTCACAACACTCTAAGAGCTTCTGAGGCGAATGACCCAATCAAAGATGCCAATAAGAGGATGTGACTTTTGTGGCTGTGAAAGCGAAGGATAATCGGATATGTGGTTTGATTGACACGGTGTAAAGAGCAATACTACTCTGACTGACAATAAGCAGATGGAATTTAAAGAAAAAGTTATCGTCACAAGGAAATATTTGAACATAGACAAAAGAGAGATTTGACAAAGAGGCATTACCAATGTTTTGGATTGGCAAACCTTGTCCATTACTAACACCTGGATTAGGTGATGCAGATAACGTAGTAACAATATCCTTAATATCAGATAGCAATAACAACAATATACGTGAGGGTAGGATCTTACTCCTATCTTTGTAGAGGAGAAAAGTTATTTTCGATAGACCCTCGGCTTAAAAGAAGAAGAATCATTGCCATAACTTGTGCATTGTTGCATAATTTTATACCATTGATGAAATATTCATGGAATATGAACACGATGATATGGTTGTTAATGACAATGACTAACAACAGGCTTGAAATAATAATGTTATTTCATCTTCTCGATCATCTAATAGGGAAATTCATGTCCAACGTGATAGAGATTGTTCATACTATATGGGAGGATTAGTAGTTTCATGATTGCATGAGTAGGTTATCAAAAACTCAACATAAGACGACATTTACCACATCCTGACATGTCACACTGTTTATCATTATTAGTCATGGAAAGCTCACACCTTGATGATAATCATAGAACTTGTGGGGGATCTTGGGCAACCTAACAATTTCTCATTCAACCAAAAATAATATCAATTTTCACCGTTTATACTTCATTGAACATCTCCGGCACTCTCTTATCTTTGATACAATAGACTATTGCTCCACAAATTTTTTACAACCTCTAGTAAGCTAGTTAAGCCCAACTCAGATCCACCTAATTTTATAAGATTTAGGTGAATCAAACATATGTATCATAACCAACACTTTATAATATGACCTTAAGTTAAAAATTAGCATTTGACCGCATTGCTAGCATCAATCATAATTGGCTACAAAATCTTTCTGACAAACAAACACTTTAAACCTCTTCCATCCTAGAAAATGCCTAAAAGGTATTACCTCCCCATAAAAGTACCTTGATGTCATCGACAAAGTTTGCAAAACACAACATCTCATAACCCTAGTTGTGTGAAAAGTGTGGGTAGTCAATCTAAAGAAACAATCTAGTTGAAAATTTTGAAACATATCCACATCCAAAATGCGTCAAAGAAAAGTTTCATGAGAAACGAAACAACCATAACATTTGGTATGTCACAAGGACAAGATTACAAGAACAAACACTTAATAAGTAACATAGACAAATTCAAGATTTTCACCAATAGTAAATCAAAAACTAAATATAAAGTAACATTTATGGGTGCACCAAAATAGATAACGACTTGTAACCTAGACATGAAAAGTTCCCTCCTCGCAAATGATCACATAATTGGTTGAGGATCTTGGGCAACATACCAATTTCTTAGCCAATCGAGATGAATATCGAGAAGCACAAATACTACATTTTTTCTCTTTGATATAATTAAGAACTTCTCCAAAACTTTTGTATTCTTCAGTAGATTTTCTGAGAGTTTGAAAAGATTATCATAAACCCAAATAAGATGCTTCTTCAAACAGATCTTGAAAGCATTGACAACGTTAACATTCTTGAGGTTGGGAAACTCTAAGCTTGATAAGAAATGATATTCTTTGGCTAAATATCGCAACTTAAATGTGCATTGCTCAAGATCCAACTTGAAAGAGAATATAGTCAAATGAAAATCATAATGCACAAAAAGTTACAAAGAATGATTTCATAGGACAAGTGTCTGGTATAGAATAGTTTTTGCATCGACCAATCTTCAATGGTTCTGGGAAAATGATTAAAAAAATTTGTTCCTTTTAGGATGACTATTGGGATAAGTAGACCAAACCTTAAGTAATAACTCTTAAGTTTGTCAACAATTGTTTAATATGAAGTTTTCTAGTGACAAATGTCTCATTCGTGATAATCAAAGATATATATGCATGATTGTATCCCTTTCAGAACAACGTTCAATATAGGGAAGGGGAGGGATGTTAGAACTTCCTAAAATGAATGTGCAAATAAGAGAGCAAAAGTTGTAGGAAGTTACAAAAGTAGTTGCCATGGTTATATTAAGTGTCTCCACATGAGGCGAGGCGAGGCTCGTAACAAGATATCTATTCTATAGAAATAATAGTCTATGTCAATCCTGAGTTAGACACTTGCATTTCAATTTTAAAAGCAACATCTTATCAAACTGCATTAGTACCTGAGGTGGTCATCCCAATGAAGTGAACGATCGAGAAACCAAGAACAAATGAAAGGAAGAAAATCTTGTGTAGACAAATAATGTTATGAAAAATTTGACCATCTAACAATGTAGCTAAATGGTAGAAGAAGTACCGACTTTCGAAAGTTGATAGAAAGAATGCAAAAAGTCGGGAGAGTTTTGTATTCATATCAATAGTTTTTGTAAAAAGTTTAAAAGTTGTCAAATTGTGTTATATTCTCAGTGTTTTCTCTTTTGATATCTATATATTAAAAAGCAAATAAGGTCAACATACCTCGATGAAGCAAGTCCCAAAAGTTAACTCAGTTGCATTCCTCAACTTTTGAAGATAATCTTCGATGAGTATCTTTATAACTTGATGCTCATCAGGACCTTGATCAAACCAAGTCCAGTTCATTTGGAAAGTAAGCTTCGCACTGACTAGAGATGATACATTTACTAGCCTACACTTGAGATCATACATATATCTAGAGATCTCCAAATGTTGAACATGTGGGGTAAAAATATCCAAAGAGAGATCATCAGAGTTATAGTACGACAAATGATTTTCGAACTTAAGCCTCTTTAAATTTGAAGAACTAATTTCCATATGACGGAATCCGGAGAATTCAAGAAATTCAAGGATTTCCAAAGCAGGACAACCGGAGAGTATGTTTACAATTCCGTCATCATCTAAGGTTATGTCATTCAACCGTAGGGTCTTTAAAGACTTCCACTCTATGACGACTTCCTTGTCAAGTATACAACAAGTGAGATCTAATGTTATCAAGGAAGTCATTCTCATATGAATCTGACAACAGTATAATATTTTCAATATTCTTTTCAACAACAGTACCAAGCCATCGGGAGATCGGGAACAATAATTTATTTTTATTTTTCACCTCATTAGTAGGAACCCATCGGCTAATTGTGAAATCTACAATGTCATCAACAAAACCGACTCGTTGCTCGTATTTGGATAGGTGGGTGAAATTCAAATGGAAGTTTTTAATTTTTGAACAAGTAGAATGATCTAATACGTAATCGACGAAGGATATGAAGTTTTTCCTTTGCGATTTATCTTTACAAGAGAAAAAGAAGCTATCAATTGAAGGCCATAAATGCTCCCACCTTTTCGAGAGAACAGATGTTGTGAAGGCATCTTTTGTTGGCAAAAGTGAGAGAATTAGAATAAGAAGAGAATCGGGCAACTTACTGATTCGGCTCTGATCTTCAACTCTTTTCATTTTCTTATTTGTCTCTTCAACTCTTTTGTAAGGTCGTAGGTCCATCTTTTGCTTTGTCTGCACCTTTTTGCACCCAAAACGATGAATTTATGACCTTGCAAAAAAGATTGAAGCGACAAATAAGCAAATGAAAAAAGTTGAAATCCAAAGTCGAATCAGTAAGTTGCTGGATTCTCTTTTTATTCAGATTCTCTCACTTTTGCCGATGAAAGATGTCTTCACAACATTGTTTTGTCTCAAAATGGTGGGAGCATCTATGACCTTTAATTAATAACTTCAATTTTCTCTTAGTAAAAGATAAATCGCACTCAAAATGGTGGGAGCATCTATGACCTTTAATTGATAACTTCTTTTTCTCTTAGTAAAAGATAAATCGCAAAGGAAAAACTTTATATCCTTTGTCGATTATGTATTAAATCATTCTACTTGTTCCAAAATTAAAAACTTCCATTTGCATTTCACCCACCTGTCCAAATACAAGCAACAAATTGGATTTGTTGATAACATAGTAGATTTCATGATCAGCCGATGGGTTCCTACTATAAAGGTGAAAATAAAAATAAATTATTGTTCCGAATCTCTTGTTGACTTGCTACTATTGTTGTAAGATTCATTTGAGAATAACTCCAGTGACTTGCCTGACACTATCTATAAGTGTTCATCCTTGATAACATTGAATCTCACGTGTTGTACACTTGATAAGGAAATTGTCATAGATTGAAAGTATTTAAGGACCCTACGGTTGAATGACATAATTGTAAACATACTCTCAGGTTGTCCTGCTTTGAAAATCCTCGAATTCTCCGAATTTGATCATTTGGAAATCAATTCATCAAATTTAAAGAGGCTTAAGTTCGAAGTCGTATGATGATGACTCTGATGATCTGTCTTTGAATATTTTTGCCTCGCATATTTAAAATTTGGAGATCTCCGAAGATATGTATGATCTCGGGTGTAGGCTAGTAAATATATCCTTTATGGTTAGTGCTAAGCTTACTTTCCAAATAAGTTGTGCTTGGATTGCTTAAGGTACCTTTAATGTTGGTGCCACGTTGCGTTTGGAAGAGCATCAAGTTATAAGAAGACTGTTGAAGATAATCTTCAAAAGTTGAGCAATGCAACCGAGTTAACGATAGGGAATTGGTTCACTGTGGTTTCTTTTGTCATGAAGACCTTATTTTCTTTTTGGTATATAGATAACATAAAGAGACAACATCCACTTTCGGATATACCACAATTTCGAGAATTTTACACATTATACAAAGATTTTTGGTGTTAATACAACTCTCTTGACTTTTTCCAATCGTTCAGTCAACTTTCTAAAGTCGGGTACTTCTTCTACTATCTACCTACATTGTTAGATGGTCAGATTTGGCTTAACTTTATCAATCTAGATAGGATTTTTCTTCCTTTTTATTGTTCTTGACTTCTCGATCGTTTACTAGTTTCATTGAGATTACCACATCATGTAGTGATGCAATTTGTAAAGATGTCGCTTCCAGTATTGAAATGCAAATGTCTAACTTTGGATTTGCTTATCACAACTTTTTATATCTATGGAGTAGCTATCCCATTGGGAGCCTCGCCTCGCCTCGCCTCATGGAGACACTCAACATAAATACTGAAACTACTTTTGTAAGTGCTTCATGCTACTTTTGCTCTTTTATTTGCACATTCTTTTTAGGTCGCTTTCCAGTATGAACAGTGTTACAAAACAGATGTAAACAATGTCGTACACATGAATTTTTTAAAACTTTACATTTAAAGAAGTGAACAAGTCACTATAACAACATCATACTAAGAAGAAAATTCAAATTATATAAAGAAAACATATTCAAGTGCTCCCTTCATTCCCTCATACAATAAAATCATTGTTTTGTGACATTTGTGCATTATGATTGTAATTTGACTTTATTCTCTCTCCAGATGGGTCTTGAGCGATGCACATTTAAGTTAGGATACTTGGCCCAAAAACATGATATTCATTACCTTTCAAGCATAGAGTTTCCCAACCTTAAGAATGGCAACGTTATCAATTCTTCCAATATGTGTGTGATGGAGCATCTTGAATGGGATGATGACGTTCTGTTCAAAATTTTTACTAAAGAATGCAATATTTTAGAAGTTCGTAATTATATCAAGAAGAAGAGTTTGTAGGATCTACTCAATGAAGTGTACTTCTTGATATTCACTTCGATTCTCCGAGAAATTGGTTAGTTGCCCAAGATCCTCAACCAATTTTGTGATCATTTTCCAGGAAAGAGCTTTCCGTGACTAAATTGCACAAGTGTTAACTTTGTATTTAGTTTTTGATTTATTGTTGGTGAAAATTTTGCGTTTGTCTATGTGACTAAAAACTAATTGTTCTTGTTATCTTGTCCTTGTGACATATATACCAAATGTTATAGTTGTTTGGTTTCACGTGAAACTTTTTTTGTTTCCCTATTGACTAGGCTCACTTTTTCTCATAATTAGGTTAATGAAATCCTGTGTTTTGCAAACTTCTAATTTTTGGGTTTTTTGGCCTCAACTTTAGTAGTTGGATTGGTATTTTCTACCCTTTCTGATTATTCGTGTACTGATGGCTTACATGCGTCTGCCAAAATGGAAAACTGGTTCAATCTCTATTTAATGTAATAACTAAATTTTTCATCTTAACGGAAACAAATACTATCTCACTATTTGAAAAACAAAAGCATTAATGGAATAATTAATTAATTTAAACATATTTTAAGGGAAAGAGCAAAATATCTAAAGTGAGATGTCATTTGGCTAAGAAAAGATCATATGCTCACATAGCTGGCTATGTATAAAATTTGGGTCTCATTTGTAATGGAGGTTTGAATCTTAATCATTCAAATTCAACTCATTAAGTGTGTTTGGTTTGTAGGTATGAATCTGAGTGATCTTGATACTTAGATCTTATGCAAATCATGTGTATTCAGATTCAAATCTCTTAATCTTAATAGAAAAAAATGAGGTCTTAAACTCGTTCACTTGCTGAAGATATTAATGAATCCAACCTTAAGCATTAATGACAATTAGTAAACATGTAAATTCTCAAGAGCTTGCAATCCATTCTGCCCTAAATGACAATTATTTGTTAATTCTACTCCTAAAAGCTTGATGATAATCATCGTAACTATCTTCAACCAAAAACTAATGATATCAACGACGAACGTGCGCGGAAAGATAGAGTTAAGGTGCATTCGTGCGTCATTAAATCAGTGGATCAGAATATAGTTATAATTGTTTTTAACTATGAAAAATGCACAAAATTGACAAATCAAACAAGTTATTTTTATTTTATGCTACACTTTTTAATTAGTATGAGAATAGATGATGCAATAGTTAAAAATGAAAAAAAAAGGAAAGTAAATTAGAAAAGAATATGAATCATATGTGATGATTATTTGAAAAAGGAATTAAGGATTTACTTTATGAAGTAGAAATAAAAATAAAAATATAATATTAAGGAGATAAGAGAACTCTTTTTTGGAGTGAAAAAAATAGAAATTTGGGTTGGAGTTGATTTTCTCCAAATATAAGAACTCGGTATATTTGGAGATAAAAATAAAGAATTGGGGCTTATGATAAAATTGTAAATCGACACAAAAACATGGAAAATATGTACTTTATATGCCTTTTTACCGTGCGTAAAAAACATTAGGTAACTTACCATAAATTAAATCCTAATTTGCTTAGGATTTATTATATGGTACTTTATTTGTCCTATTTCATATTGTAATAGGTTTTCTAATCCTACATTAATTTGGTTTATTAGTAATATAAATAGGTGAATTGTCTTATATTTTCTATTAGTGAGATTGAAGAACTGTTGAGTTTATAAATAAAGTATTTTCCTTGTAATTGAATTTGAGTTGAATTATGGGATTATTGGATGATTGTTTTGAAGTGCGGAATTTGAACAAGAAATTCTTGATGGGTAATGATGGTTAGTTTTTGAAGACGTTCCTCATTTATCTGATTACTTTCCTAATCTTTCTACCTATCCTAATCCATTGAAGAACAATCCTTCCTATTCAGTCGTTAATCACTATTTCATCTATGAAGATGATACAGTTGCTCAAAATATTGTTGTCGACAAGAATAGTCCAAGAGGGATACATTTTCGTCGAGTTGGTCCTAGCCAAAATGTTTATTTTAAGCCAGATGCATGTAATTGTAACATGTGGAAGTTTATGTCCTGGTCTCAATACAATTATCAGTGAAATAGTATATGGCTTGTACTCTATGTATGGTGTAACAAGAGTCATGGGGATAGATGGAGGATATCAAGGTTTCTATTCCAAAAAGACGATTCCTTTGACACCCAAGGTTGTGAATGACATCCATAAACGCGGTGGAACAAATTTTGGGTCATCTCGAGGGGCTCATATTACGTATAAAATAGTTGATAGCATTAAGGATGGAGGAATTAAGCTAGTTTATATAATCACAGAAGATGGAACGCTGAAAGGAGCATCGTTGATATTTGAGGAAATTACGAGGCATGGTCTGAATGTTGCAGTAGTTGGAATCCCCAAGACAATAGATAACGAGATACCAGTTATTGACAAGTCTTTGGGTTTTGATTCCGCAGTTGAGGAAGCTCAACGTGCGATTAGTGCTGCTCATGTTGAAGCTATGAGTTTTGAGAATGGAATTGGGGTTGTGAAGTTAATGGGACGGGATAGTGGGTTTGTAGCAATGTATGCTAGTCTTGCTAGTCGAGATGTTGATTGTTGTTTGATTCCAGAATCCCGTTTCTATCTTGAAGGACATGGTGGAGTGTTAGAGTATATCGAACAAAGGCTTGAAAGAGAATGGACACATGGTTATAGTCGTAGCTGAAGGTGCTGGACAAGATAATGAGCAAGTTGATGTTGGTTTATGGATATCGAAAAGGATAAAGGAGCTTTTTTCGAAAGAAAAGAAGATGGTGATCAATCTTAAATATATAGATCCGACATACATGATTTGAGCTATTCCAAGTAATGCATCTGACAATGTGTATTGCACTCTTCTTGCTCATAGCGTGGTACATAAAGCAATTTCTGGGTACACAGGCTTTATGATTGGTCCTGTCAAGAACACACATTCTTACATACCCTTTGATAGATTCACTGAGAAACAACACAAGGTTGACATTACAGACATCACGTGGGCATAACTTCTATCTTAAATTAATCAACCTAGCTTCTTGTCAACAACGAGATCAGCTGATATAATTGAAGCAAATAAGGACAAAGAACCACCTACTCAATTATCAGAGAAGAAACAAATCCTTGCTAATTAGTAACTTTTTGAACATTATCATTCTTAATAAGTGGTGGTTTCGTCGGACTATCTAAGGGTATTTCTGTTTTTTACTTTTAAAATGTCCGATTAACGTCTACACTTGTTTAACACAAAATTGACGCGTGGTTTTGCTTCACATCAGCTCAATGTTTATCTCTTATTCTGCTTCTTCTCTTCGTCTCCCCAATATCCAAGTTTCTAGCACTGGATTTCTTTCAAACTTCATACATTTTGTGACTAATTTGTCTCAGGTCTGAGCTCTCTGTTGTGGTAAGTGTTTCTCCAACTAATTTCTCTGTTTGTCTTTGTTTCTGAGCAAATTTTCCTGTATTTTTATCCAATCTTCACATGCATATGTACAAATAGATACTTCAATGCGTGTTTGTTCTCTAATGGTGAATCAAAGGTGTTCGATGATGTTCCTAAATAACCTAACTATTTTGCAAGAATTCTCATTGTTTCTTTTTCGCTGTTAGCCAGGAAATTTTAGTCTTCGATTTCACAATCTTGACGATCTTCGGCAATCTCCAAACAAAATTACTACCAAAATGTGCTCATTAAAGGCAGCACCTGCAGTTGCAAAACACATTTCAACATCTCAGACAAGAGTAGCATGTTCGAGGTCTGTAGTTTATGTCTAATTTTCATCTTCATTTTAATTGCAGAATAGATACAGAGGATTCATAAATGTCCAGCCCCAACTATGTTGAGGTGCGGTTGATTAATGATAAAAATGACAAACCAGTACTAACAATTCGTTAGTATGCCTCTCTCTTCAGTATTGGTTGCCTATCTAATGTGATCTTTTGGTGCTCTCGGGTCATTTGTTTAAGTCCTTCGCGCTCTTCTCTTATTTCTAAATTTTCTGTTGTATCAAAAAGCAGGTGCAACTTGAACCAATATTTATATGTTCCCTCTGTTTCTTGGAATAGGAAAAAAGGAATGTTTAGATAAGTTTCACATTTTGGACTACAAAGTTGCTCATTAGATTTTACTTTTGGGAATCGGTAAGTTGAACCTTAGATATTAATCTTCACCTCTTCAGTCCTTTGTTAAGCTTTACGTAGTTTTTACGTTTTGGTAAAACAAAGTTATGTAGCCAAGCTGCAAAATCTGTTGTTGGAATTGTTTCTTTTGTGAATTAGAATCATAAATGCCTAAGTAATCAATGTGTGTGCTTATAGCTATTATAGATCAACCAGAACTGATTCTTTTCTTTATTTTTCTTTTTACATTTATCAACATTTTCTTTTCTTGGTATAATGAACAGTGTGTTGTAACTTTTCCCCCAAATAAATAATCAAAAATTTCAAGGGAACAGGAAGTGAAACTATTGGTACTCAAAGGTTCTTTTTCTCATTTTTTTTCATATTCCGTAAGTTATTCATTGGTAATTTTAATGTGTACTACAATGTAGCAGGCAAATATTATCTTCTTTGTTCCTGTCTGTAGACTTCACTTGAAATTCCGTATAAGATGAGTGAGCCTCCTATATATTATGGGGTTATCAGTTCTGCTATTATACTCCTCTTAGAGTACTATGAATCCAAGATGAGTTGTTGATCAGAAAGACATAAAGGTATGCAGTGTCCTTTAGGACACTGATGGGTGTCGATGATAATTCCAAAAGAATTGAAGATTGTGCCTAAATGTTGTTAGGAGTGGATTGATCAGTCACTTCTTCAATTTTATTTTCTATACTATTCATCATTTTTAAGTTCTTGCATAGTGTTAAGCTCAATCAATTTAACTAAGAGGAAGTAAAAGAATTTCTGAGCAAAATATAAGAAGGTAAAGGAGAATATGGTACACAATGAGGGATTATATCTCATTGTAATTCGACGAAAGGATGTGCATGTTAGTATTGCCAATGGTGAAAGACAACCAAAACATCCATCATTTTGGAATTTTACTTTCATCGGCTATGTTGTAAAATCATTTGTTTCTTTTTGTATCATTTAGCAACACTTTTGTAACACCTTCCACTTCTCAGGCACCTTCAAACAAGAAGGTTGTGGTATTGCTTCCACAACCTTTAGCTTAGAAGAGATTGTGATATGTTTTAGTAGTATGTTCAAAGAAAACAAATTATTTAGCCTTTTTAGCAAACTCCCAGTATAATGTTATCTTCCGCAAATGATATTTGTGTCTCAAAACTATGTTGGAGAAAACTTATCAGCACCGGATATTTATACCAAAATTCATTATTATGTAATTTAGTGAAGTAAAACACATGTTAAGATTAAGTAAAATGATCTGTACATTTAATCACGTGATGTGTACGTATTGAATTGGTGTAAACACCCGGTGTGAATAAAGCTTTATCTTATTAAGTTTAATCATCTCTTCTTTATTTACGTTTTAATACTTAAAGCCCATGCCCTGCACGGGCATCCTTTATCTAGTATATATGTGTGTATATATATATATATATGAAGTCCCTAGTAACTGTAGTTTGACATTTTGTGAGAGAATCCTACATTTACTGTAATCTCAATAAATTTTACATAATTTTCAATAAAATCGTTTACTGAAGTCATTATATTTCAGATTTGTCTAGTACATTGCATTTTAACTTGCAGCCATTTGCCTCATTTTTATTTTTTTTTTAAAAATACGTTGCGGCTAGGCTATTTATGTATACTAAATGCAAAATCTTGTGTAACCTAACAATTTCTCGGCCATTTGAGATAAACATGTCGACACACAGTTGGTTGAACCTATCTCACACTTTGTGCTCTTTGATATGACGAACTTGTCCAAAACCGTTGCAGAGATTCTGAAAGTTTCAAAAGCTTGTCAAATCCTGATCCTTTAAAGCTGATAATCTTAACATTCTTGAGTTTGGGGAACCCAAAGCTTGCAAATCAATATCATCTCCTTTGCCCAAATAACGTAGCTCATGTTGGCAGCGGAAATCATTAAACTGTAGTAGATAATATAATCAGAATCAAATGGAGATCCACAACAGATATGAGAATACGAAAAGGAAGTGCATTAGCAATAGTGTGTAACATAGAATAATTTTCAGAAGCCACAAACCTTGAACGGTTCTCAGCAATTGATTACAATATCGATATGCTCAAGCAGTAGATCAAAAGTAAAACAAGGCATAGTTTGTCACTGTTGCTTTCTAAGTCCATTTACCAGATAGAAAGCAACTACCTCGACAAATCGATTTAAAGCTCTATAGTGACAAAAAATAAAATTCTTAGTGATAATTAAAGATATGTATCCATCCTCCTTGAAGAAAATATTTGAACTCGTGAGGTTGGGGACTGGGGAGTTCTTAAAACTTAAAAAATCAGAGATTTAAAAGCAAATCATAAATTGCGAGAAATTACAGCTCTAGCTCTCAAGTGTCAGTTAGACACTTGCATCTAAATTTTGGTAATGCGTTATAAATTTCCAACAGGTGAGGACAAGATAATTCTATATACATTATAAATTTCCTTCCAATTATTCAACCAAAAGAAAACACTGAAATTCTCATGTTTGCAAAAATTTATAGTTGTATGATATTCTAAAGACTCCACTTTCTTAGGCTTACCTCCAGCAATTCTTTGCTAAAATCAAATAGAGAAGACGCGAATAGAAACAAACCCAATGTAATCAATGATGAACAAGTGTACATAGTTAAAGACTTCATTAGCAAGGTCGTCATTAAAACATAAGCTGCATCTAACGCAACATCTTCTACTCTTTTTTTTTCCACAGCAAAATTGAGCCATTTGCTGATTACCGAATGAAATTTCCAGTCGCTATGATGAAAATCGAGTTTGAATTTTTTTATTATGGAACAAGTTGAATGAGTTAAAACGTTATCCACAAAGGAAATGAAGCTTTCTACTTTGTCGTAATTTCTATTACTGAAAACGAAAGTAGGAATTGAAGTCCAGAGATAACGCCACCTCTTTGAGAGAACACATGATTTCACGGCATCTTCGGTCGGCAAAAGAGAGAGAGAATTTGTACCAGGAGAACTTCCGGCAACTCACTTATACGATCTAGGGTTTCGACTCCATCTCCGGGGACTCTGTTACTTCGATCTCAAATTGCTGAAACCATTCAACGGAGAAAGGGTTTTGGGAATTTCGATTGAGTAAAAGTGAGAATTAGCTTAGCTTTTCACCGTAAATTTCTAAATACTTTTTTTGGCAAATATTATTTAGGTTAAAATTTGGGGAAAATTTATTTGGCCATAATAATTCTATAGTTTGAGTTTTTTATTATTAATAATAATTTATGATTATAGACTTATACTTTAGGTATTTATTATTATAACAAATTATTTTAGATGTTAGGGGAAAAAAGTGTCACATGAGTATATTCATTATTGTATCGATGAACATTGTTCGGCATATACAAGCAACAATAAATGTATGGTTTTTATTTATTTGTGTTTTAATTTTAAATTTGTATTTATTTACACTTATTATCATTTGTATTCATTTGCTTTAATTTTCAATTATATTTATTTATTTTTATTTTATTTGTATTCATATGTGTATTTAGACTATATTAATCAATAGGGTGTGCAATTAATTAATTATCTGATCATTATTTAAGTATAACTATCTATATAAATATTATTTTTTTCGAAGCTAATGAGTGCACAAATATAAGAAATGAAAGAAATATCAAACGAAGGAGTAGCGATCGAGTTAAGGGGAGAGAGCGTAGCCGGAGAGAGTTCGAAAGCTTTTGTTATGGCAGCCTATGTACTGTCAATATCTAATATTATCTACTGATTGAATATTTAACTTACGTATTTCAGAGTGCATAAATAATTAATTATATAATCATTATTTAGATATAAACATTTATATAAATATCACTTTTTTCTAAGCTAATGAGTGCACAGACACCCCTACCTCGAACATGAGTCCCATCTTTGAACATGATGTGGTTAAAATAACAAGATTAAATAATATTTGATATATTTACACATTTATAATTTAAAATTACAATCAAAATTTTCTTTTACTTTATTAAAAAACAAATAAACTAAAACGATAAGAATATATTTCTTCATATTTTTTTTATGGATTTTATTTTAAGATCTAAAATATGAAAGAGAAAATAAACAAGTGTATTTTTTCAAATTAATGTTAAGGAAAATACTGAAATTCTTCTGTATTATCACATTTTAGTTAGTCCATCATTTCACTAGAAAAGGCTACAACTTACAACCATGAACCACCAAAATAATAGTAGGGTAGCTGAATATTCATTACTTATCATCGTTATGTAAATGTATCAGAGTTAAAATTAAAAATAAAATGATCTTTGATTAAATTAAAATTTTCGTATAAATAAATATATAAGGAATTAATTGATATTCATACAAATTGTATATAAGAACTCGAAAAATAAAATCTAAAATTTGAACTTAAAACGTAAAATTTTGAAGTCCTCAAATCACTAAATTATATAGCCTCTAATCTTGCAAACACTAAATCTTTAGTCTACATGTTACGGTTACCACACTTGCCATTATATAACTAACCCTCATACTAGCTCTAAGAGCCAATATTGTCATAAATATTTAGATTGAATCAGTGAACACGTATTTAGAAAGTTCTTCACTATTTTAGTGACAAAAACGATTCAAGAAAGAAAACGAAAATGAGCCTTAATTATAGGTATGTCACAATATGGTAGGCAATGTACAGTCATTGTCCAATATTATCTACTGATACGATGTATGGCTCAAATTAAACAGAAGAGTTCAACGAAAATATGGACAAATAATAATAATTCCTATTCATTGTGTTGGCTACAAGAAAACTAATTAGTCAATTTACTTAGGCACTAAGGTAGTCAAACATAACATAAAAAAAAATCAACAAAAACATCCAAACCAAATGAATATATTAATACCACGAAATTTCATTGCTCATTCCCATTTGTGCCTATAAATAATATTGAGGAACCAAATATCACAATATCTCCATTTTAAGTTTCTTACTTGTATTTTGCTAATAAAATCTGAAATATTAATTGTTGCTTCACATAATTTTTATATATCAAGCATGTCCGTTAGTAGTTATCTTGTTGAGACTTATGCCATAAAAATGCTTTACAAGGAGAAGATGAAGACATTGAAGAAGGAAGAAGCTACAACACAAGAAATTATTTGTAATGATCACTCGAAAAAGTCGTCTTCTTCTTCTGGTGGTTGGTTCACTAAGATGTTCAAAAAAGTACATCCCGTTACAACTCCCTCCTCAAATTCTGCTATAAAATTGTGAACATTCTAGCGTCTAGAGAGTCTCGTATTGATACAGAAAACAAATTGTTATCTCGCATTATGGATAATATTTCACTTAATTAGTAATTTGATTGTTTTCAGTCAAATTACACTTCAAATTAGGAAACATGGCGACGTATATTGTAATTTTTGGTTTATTTTAAATTTTTAAAATTTCATGAGCAGTAATAAAATTGTTCATGAATAATTGAATATAAAATTTATTGAGTTCGATTCTCACCACAAAACAAAGCATCTATACGTTTTCATCAACCTTAATTTTTTTTGCCGAAAAACTGAAAAATAACTATAAAGTCTCTGAATTATTCAAACAAATGCAATAACTATTTAAGATTTTGAATTATTCCAACAGTTGCAAATATAAAATTAAGTTCTATATCATGTCGAAAAGTCGAGTTTCAAGCCCAAAGGTATAAAATATTAACAAATATTCCAAAACGGTATATAAAATTTTATATTAACCAAAACGATAAAACCGCTGGAACAACGGCAATTTTTATATACCGTTTTGAAATTTTTATTAATATTTTATACCCTTTAGGCTCGGGACTCCCAAAAAGTCATCAAAGAATTTTTTAACACAACTCTTTGACAGCCTAAAAACTCTTCTTTTTTTTTTTGTTTCTCGCCCGATATTCAGAGCCTATATTGGAGCTTCAATTAAGTCTGGATCGTGTATTGTAGGGCCCATTTGGGGGTAGCGCTCCCAACAAAATTTTCTTCATACTCAAGGCTTGAACCCAAAAACTCTAATTAAAGTGAAGCACTCTCATCATTACACCACAAACTACGTTGATAGCCTAAAAATTATTTAAAAGAATGGAAAAGGTGTTTGTGCCTACTTTTGCCCTTTCAAAAAAAAGTCAAGTCATAGACCACAATTTAGAATAGTCAAATTTATAAGGCCAAAAATATAAATATACCCTCAAATTTGATTTCATTTTTCATCTTCACATATTTTAATGACCTTGTTTCATTAATTAGAAACCTTTAGATCATATCAACTTAATATGTATTATTTGAGTTATTCTTGATTAACTATTAACTAGTAACAAAATAAAGTGTTTGGACTTCTACTCCCATTAATTTGATCAATACCTTTCATAAAAGAATGATACATAACCACTAAAAATTAATCTAAGATTATTATTTTTTTAAGAAAAAACGCCTCTTCGATCACTTTTTGCAGCCCCGTATTCAAAGGTGACACACAACTAAAATAAATTAAAAAAAAAATTCTCTCCCAACAATTCAATTTTCATTTATTCAACTAGGTCAATTTTATTTTCGATTAATAAATTAGAGAATAAAAAACAAACTGATATCACACAAAGGCAAAGTCAAATGATTTTTCAATTAATAAATTAGAGAATTAAAAAACGAACTAAAATCATATGAAGGCGAAGTCACAGGTGACACAAAACTAAAATAAATTAAAAAAATTATCTCCCACCATTTCAATTTTCATTTATCCGATTTACTCAATTGATTTACAATTCATAGATTAGAAAATAAAAAACAAACTAAAATCACACGAAGGTAAATTTAATTTTGGGAAACACAAGATCTTATGAATTTAATTATAATTCTATTTATTCAAACAAATATATAGAGATTGTTCATAGAATCTATAGCGAGATTATATTAAAAAAAATCTTAAGTTACTGATGTTATTATTATTTATTTGTTGTATCGATGAGTTTTCGTAAGTAGCTGTAATCTGAGAATTTGTAATAGCTACTAGTAAATTGTGTTATTAGTAGTTTAATTAAAATATTGTATTATAGTTTTTGAATAATATATTATCTAATGAATTATCATAAATATTTTTAATAGTTCTTCAAACTCACCTCAATAATTGAATACTACCAAACAAGACCCAAAAAAAACATTTCATTAGTAGAGTGGAAACTCTTTACGTATTTGCCCAAGCCTATGATCTAAACTCTCCAAGTCAATTATCTTTAAAAATATCCCTAGTATTATTTTCTTTCATATTCTTAACTCCATTAGTTAAGGGTGTGTTTGGTACGGAGAAACATTTTCTGGAATAAATATTTGTTGCTTTAAATATGTATTAATTGGAATTTTGGGTTCAACGAGCTACGTACACTAATATGATGACATGATTATATGCTTAAATAATTTAGTATTTACTTTATATTTTGTGTTTTTCATATTAGTTGATCATCTTACTCAAAATGATTGTTAAATATTAGTTGTTCACCTTACTAAATCGAATAAAACATTTAATTCAATTTTTTTTAAGTGTTAACATATTTGATTTTTCCAAGAAAGAAAGAACCTGTTTAATTAGGTCTTGGATATTGGATATATTCTGTGTTGTCCCATTTGCTTATTTTGTGTATTACAAAACTTAAAAACAAACATTCCTTAATTAAGCCCAACTTCATCATTATTTTTTATAAGATAAACTTCAACAATATCGTCATATTAATTAATTAATCCACAATAATGAGACTGTCATCGCTAGTATTTTTGGCCAAAATAATATTTGGAATATATTTTTTACAATTATATTCTACGTAATTCACCTCATTTTAACGAAAGTTTTCTTGAACTCAATATTTTATCATATTACTTTTTACAATTATTATTTTATCATAATAATAAAAAAAATATTAAAACTAAACGACGTTATGATTGAGTAATTTGATGAATATTGATTTCTTAAGATGGCATCGATCACAAATAGAACCTTAGCTTGTTGTCAAGAGGTCAAGTTAAAAGAATAATCCTAATTCCTGCATAGACAATTTATAAGGTACCAGAGATTCATTCTAAACTTCTTTTTAACGAAAAATTATATATTTATATATAATTTATAAATTTGATACGAATCGAACCTTTAACTTTTTTTTTTCTATTTTATATATTTTGAACCTTATCTTTGATAAAATCTGATTCCATCCCTACCCCACCTATTTTCGAAAAAGTTTGAACTTGGTGCCTAAGGTTTGACAATAAATTCCTTAATTTGCTAAACTTTGACAAGAAACACGGTCTCTACATACAATCAAAGACTTTCCAAGAAAATATGGAGAAATAATTCCTATTAGCTTAGGCCACAAGAAAACTAATTAAATAGTCAATTAGTTTTATAACTTTGGCTCGAAGTTTGTCAAATTAAAGAATATAAGTTGTATCTATCAAATACTCATTCAACAAAAATAGCCAAATCTAATAATTAACAATTCAATACCACGAAATTTCTTAGTTCATTCCCTTTTGTGTGTATAAATACCATAATAAATTTTCATGAACCAATATTATCATCTACTATACATTTTAAGTTTTTGCTAAAATCTGAAATATTAATTGTTAGTTTCAAAAATTCTTTGAAAAAATGTCGATAGCTAGTGGTCTTGTTGAGGCTTATGTCATGAAAAAGCTACACGAGGAAAAGACGAAGAATTTCGAAAAGAATGAAGCTATAACACATGAAAATTGTAATCAATCGAAAAAATCATCGTCCTCTTCTTCTTCTTCTTCTGGTGATTGGTTTACTAAGATGTTCAAGAAAGTACAACCCGTCACAGCTCCCTCCTCGGATTCTGCTACAAAATCGTGAACGTTCTGGCGTCTAGCTAGACACATTCTAGAGAGTCTCATATTGATCGGAGAATTTAAAACAAATTGTTATCTCGTCAGGAACAATATTCACTTAATTAATTAATGATTTGATTTATTAATTTTTGTTAAGTTAGACTGCAGGTTCATTTATGGGACACAAAATTTATTATTTTCTTTTACTTTTTTTCTCTCTCGTGTATATGGGATTTGATTAATTAAATAACACATCATACTATCAGAATTTTCAGAAATTTCAGCAGTATATATATTGATGAGCTTATTACTTACACTATGTTTAAATTTTATAATTCTCTGTCAATTTGAAAATTATAATGACAAATAATATCTTCAACCTATCCTGACCAAGAAAGGAATTAACTAAAGGAAACTCATTACTATAAGAAGTAAATCCATTAATCTTGACCTATTAAAAGTTACTCCCTCCGTTCGGAATTGTTTGTCATGTTGCGCTTATCGAAAGTCAATTTAACTAATTTTTAAAGGTAAATTATGTCATATCAATCGATATTTTAAATCAGAAAATTAGATATTCTAAAACTATATAAAAAGTATTATAAATTATAATTTTTTTTGCATATTAATATGATAAAAAATACATCTTAAATTGTTAGTAAAAGTTTTTATATTTGACTCTAAAACTAGAAACCATGACAAATAATATCGGACGGAGGGAGTAATATTTATTTCATCCCATTTTATATGTCACCTTTTAACTTAGCACTTGTATTAGAAAAGGATGTAACTTTACCTTTCTTATTTTTTATTTAATATTTTCTTGAGTTAACTTTCTAATAAATGATGAATACATTTTCAAGATTAATTAACTAATATTTTGTTAAGGGTATAATAGGTAAAATATGATACTTCATCCATAAATAAAATAATAAATATTATGATTCAGCTATTTATAAAAAGAAATGACATATAAAATGAAACTGAGAAAGCAAATAATTTCTTGTGCAATGAACTCTCTAGATACCTAAAAATAGAAGGATAGATAATAGAGTGAGTGTTACCTAAAAACTCTTTAATTAATTAATTAATTAAGGAAATGCTCAACCACTAAAGCAGAATATTTTTCTTGTGAACTTTCTTTTTCTATAAAATTTTTTTTAAATTAAATATAGGAATTTCTTAAGTAAGACTTGCAAACAAACGAAAATGAGATCACTTCCTTAGAAAATACAACCAAAAATGAAATCACTACTTTAATTTCATATTAAAATAGTTGAATTTTATTGAACCATTACTTGTTAAATAATACATTCCAAATTTGCTGATCTTTCTGTTTGCTTGTGGGAACTTTGTTTTTAATTCAATATCCAATTTACACTCAACTCAAGGAATTAAATATATTCTATCTTGTATTATGTGTATGCATAATAGTTTTTCCTTCACTTCATTTTATATGTCACTTTTTTACTTTATATTTGTATTGAGAAACAATATAACTTTATATTTCTACCTTTATTTATTTTTTTTGAAACTCAAGTTTTCATTCTATGAATATGAATTATAATTTATTTTGATGATTAATTTAATCACTGAACATAAATCATTTACTTAGTTTTACTAAGTTGGTCAAATATATATTTTCAAAACTAACAATTTATAAAGATAAAAAAGGAATAATTTATGCATTAATTTTATAAAATAACAAATATTATGAACTAACTATTTAAGAAAGAAATGACATGTAAAATATAAGAATGCAATAGTAAATAATATTGACTTGAAAAAGAAAAAAAAAACTCCTAATTTTGGAAATACGTCGAGACGTCATTGTTGACGGCATAATTCTGAACAAAAAGTAAAACAAAATGAGCGCAAGACAAGTCAAATTTTACTTACTCCCTCTATTCGGACTTTTTTTTTTTATTGTTCAAAGTTCAAATGTTTGATATTTTATAATTTTTAAAAGATAAATATAAAATGAAATTTATAATTTTACGAAGGGCAATGCAATAGTAAAAATTATGTCATTAAAAATATTTTCTAATCTCATAAATTCAATTAATATGAAATAAACGAATATCATTCATATATTCACATGTCCCTTTCCTAGACTCCAAAAATTGGGTCACTCTTTACGTATTCCCCAAGCCTATGAAATAAATGAACAATATCTATCTATCTATAAATATACCTTTATAATTATTCGATTCAAATATTCCCTAATTAACCATACTCCTCTTCTTCAATTTTACTATAATGGCGAGTGCTAGTACTTGTATTGCGGAAGCTTATGTCACAAGGAAACAATTCAAGGAAAAGGTGACGAATAAAATGGGTAACGATAATAAAGAAGTTGCGGATAATAAGAAGCTGAAATATTTATCTTCGTCGTCGTCTTCAGGTGGTGGTTGCTTTTCTCCGATTAAACTAATATTCAAGAGAGTTCATCCTAGCACTACCGCTCCGATGAATCCTCACGGTTGCGGCCAGTAGCCAAAACTCATGTATTTATTTATTTATGTTTTATTTTATTTATCATATCTTTTGAATATCCAAATTCAACCAATATGATAGAAATATGTTTAAGAAGTTAATCAGAGGAAAGGATCAAAATAGTTCCTCTACTTTCGGTTAAAATTCAAAGTGATCTTTGAGTTTTTACATGGAGCACTAATTCATGTTTGCAATATTGATGCACTTTTGATTCTCCTTCAAAATTTTACCTTTTTTTTTTGCATTGATTTATCCATAACATATGTATGGAATGTTCAATCGTTGTTTTATATATTTAGTAAAAATAACAACTCTATACCAAAGAATGTGAGAAGAAAAACACTTTGTTTTGTTTAGTAAAAATCATATTGCAGGTAAAGTCGAGAGGTTCATCACGATAATTTCACGCGCAATAGTATATTTTTTTCTTTTCCTGCACAGTTATATGTTAAGATGTTTTTAGTTTAGCTACAGTAATAATTCTAGTGAACAGAACAACGTGTTTTTTTCTTATCACCTTCTCTCAGATAGAATTATTATTTCTATTTAATATATAAAAAGATGATTGGACATTCCTTATATAAAATTTTGAACAAAATTAATGTTAAAAAATAGTCAATATTTTAGGATAGAACCATAAGTGCACCAATATTGCAAACATAAGGGACTAGAAGTGTTCCATATGAAAACTCAAGAATCACTTTGGGCCTTAATCTAAAGATAAGGATTATTTTGAGCCTTTCCTCAAGTTAATTGTATATACACTTCATATTTTGATACTCTGTCCTAAGAAACAATAAATAATAGGGCTAATATTACTTTGTGTCCTTTGACTTTCTTAAATATAATGATTTGAAAAATGTGTTACATAATAAATAGTAGTATTTAATAACTATGGTAAACTCAATAAGTATTACTCATTGGACAATTTTTAGTACAGTAAACAATTATTATTGAATAGAGGGAGTATATTTCTTCTGTTCTTTGTTTTGATATCTAAACAAATAACGAGAAAAGAAAAAGAAATAAGTCTTTTTATTTGAGCTTTCGAAGTAACTAATTTGGTCAAATTCTTAATGTTGTATCACATTTTAGTTATTAGTCGATAAAAAGGTTACAATTACCAAATCTTAATAATAAACCTATCTTTGGTAGAGGTCTCTATTTCACCTCTTGTATAGAAAAAAAAAAAGGTTACAATTATCAAATTTTAATAATAAATTTATCTTTGTTAGAGGCCTCTATTTTAAGTTTTGAATAAAAAAGAATTAATTAAGAATTTCTTTCGAATAAATCACCAACTTATAATAGTGTGAATCCAAAAAAAAAATGAGTAGAAGAATAAAAGAGCATTCAAGAGTATCAAGTAGTTAGCTTGTGCCGTCATTAAAATCCAAAGCTTGTTTCACGTCATGTATTATGTATAGTCAATTAAAGAATTTGAGGTGAGATTAACTTTATTTTTGGTCATATTGTGAGAGAATATTCGACAATTAGGTAGTACTATAAATTAAGCACATTTTCAATTCATACTAAAAATTCAATAGGTAAAAAAATCTTACTTTATGTGTTCTAATGAATATTATGATAAATTTAAAGATCGTCAATATATTCAACCAAACTTTAAAGCTCTCTCGTGACACTCTCTGACCCATCATTATTTCCTCATGGGCCTTATCAACTAGGCCTTTAACTTGATCCATAATAAACAGTTTAAAATTAGGCCCAAATGAAGAACCTGGCTAGTTGACAAATACTTCACTTTTGGCTACTTATCAAAAACTACTTCATCTCCAAGTCCTTGTTAAGATCAAAGGACATTTCCTATGTTTCTTAACTCACACGTCTAAGTATTTTCAAGTGAAAATGCTGAAGAAAACAAGACAATGAAACATGCGCGATAAAGAATAGATAACAACCGTTATTATATGTCGAGTCCCCTTGTGATGTGAATTTTTATTTTTTTGGTATGTGTTATAAAAAAAAAAAAGACAATCAAACATGCATGATAAAGTATGACAATATGTATATTGTATTATTGTATTGTATGTTGAATCCCTCTTGTGATGTGAAGCAAATTCAATTTTGTTTGCTATGTGTTTGTAAATTGTATACATTAATATACATTGATTCATAGCATTGTACTAGATGATTTGTCTTCTTTTTTTTTTTTCAAAATTAGCGTAAAATTTGTTAGTATATGATCCTGTGTTTGATAAACTATTCACACACATTTAATGTATTAATAAATGGACTAAGCTAAAATTAAAACGTTATTGATTCCGTAAGTAGAATTGTAATTCCTCAGGCCCAAACTAAAAGAAAAGTTATGTGGTCCTTTATAAATTAGAGGGATCTCCCCTTGAAGTAAAGGGCATGCACTTAAAATAGGTGTTGTAATGAATCCTCACACCAAAAGGCTAGTTGGGGTTCACGTGATTGTTGAGTCACATGAGAAAGAAACATGTAGTAATAAAGTTATAATTGTAGCATGAGTCACTCACTCACTCACTCTACGAATAAAATCTCGACAAAAGTATTCATTATTCTCCTGAATTTGAAACTTTTTATTCAATATATATTTAAACTTTATTTTGTTTGAATTTCCCCCTCCCCTAAAACTTGTTTAATCATCCAACACGTGCAATTTTTTCTGTCCACCTGGTGTAGAGATTGAAATCACACTCTACTAGACGCGTGAGGGAGTGATTTTTTGCCACGTCATAAAGCTACAATAGTAAAAAAAAAATGTAAAATCTTTATTTTTTTAAATATTGACCGACCGCAGACGACATCACCGTCGTCGTTGTCATCATTATCGAAGCCCAAGGGCCAGTTCTTCGGGTAGCAGTGTTGCTTCTCATCGTTGAAAATGGATAAGGATTCCGATTCAGCTAATTGAGCAAGGTGAGAGGAGATAAGTGTTATGTGAGCTAGAAAAAACCGTGTTGTTTTGCAGCGGAAAGGAGGTTAGAGTGAAGAATTGATTTTGCATCGGAAAGAGAGATGAGAAGAGGAGATACTGTGGTTGGTGGTGGAGATTGACGGCAACCGGGAAAGGAGTTGGAGTATGATATTTATTTTTTGCCATTTTAATTTATCTAGGTGACTATTATTTATCCAGGTGGAAATCCACATCATTACTATTTTTGCCAGCTAACGCGCATGTGTAGTCACACTAGAAGCAACAGACAAAAAGATATACGTGATAGTAAAATAAACAAGTTTGAGAGGATAATTAAAATAAAATATAATTTAAATATACAACAAATAAAAAACTTCAAGCTCAAAGTGATGACGAATACTTTACCCAGAAATCTGGAGAATGGTCTTATCACTTCTTCTCCATGTGCAAAGTTATACACATTGTTTTCCACTCAACTATATATGGAATAGAGGTGACCACAACTCATCCATCCTTTTTTTAAGGTACCATTCCATAATATTATATAATGGAAATGGGACCAAGTAGTGACATGTAGTTCTATTGACTCAAAGGTGGTGGTCATTCAAATATCATCTTTCATTTAAAAAGTATAGTGTACAAGTTTAAAACAAATATATATATATCGGATATTTAAATCTATTCTTAACAAAATTTCTAATTTTGCTAGTAGAACAAAGGTGTTATATACATACGTATATATCTAATTAGCTACCAAGTATGATGAGTTTGCTACTTTCGTTATTTCATGTTAATTGTTATGTTATGATTCTCATGAATTAAATTATTTGAACTTTGATTAACATATTAATTTTTTTATTGTAAAAAAATAAATTAATTTAATCTAATTTAGTTAGCAAGGTTATAAATTCAGTTAACTTTCAATTAAGTAAAAATGTGACTAACTGATCAACAAGAGAATATAATTGATTTCACTACATTGATTGATATTCTTTACATTTATGACTATATAATATAATATTTAAAACTTCAATCACATAGAGAAATGGAATTTAAATTGGTAGGCTCCATAGTGTAGGTTTAAGACTTTCTCACTTCCCAAATTTGTCTCATTTATTAGTCCTCAACTCCTCTATTTACTCAACAACAACAAAAAAATTAAAATATTGCGTGAAACACTAAAGTCACATAAATAAATCATTGGACATCGTTAAAAAATAATAAATAATAGGATAATATTATTATAATATTCTTTAAATATACCAAATTTAATATTTTAAAAAATATATTATATACTGAATAATATTTAATAATAAGAGTAGAATAAATAAAAATGATAAATCATTTCTTGATTTTTCATACTGAACAAATATTGTTAGACGATCATTTCTAATAATATATACCATACAAGTAATAGGCAACACAAATGAGTTTGACACTATTGTAGACATTGAAATTTTGTAGGACTCAATTCGAGTTGGGACTCTATAAATTGTGTTTAACTCAGATAAGGATTCTTGGATGCTACTCAACCCTAAACCTTAATTTATGTTTATATAAAGGGTACTAAATTCCCTTAAAAAGCATCTCAAAAAATCCACAAAGAGATCAAGATCTCGAATACTTCACAAATTGATGGATTATTCATATAGAGAGGTCAAATCTAAATCAACCTAGTTCGAGAAATACGCCGGCTCTTAAATCATGGATAAATCATAGAGTAGAATATATCAAGGGAGGAACAGATTTGTACTCATAACCTTGATGAATAAAATCATGTTTCTTCATATTTTGTTTGTATGATTTGTTTATTTATCATATGTTTAAAATTTGTTGCAAACAACAACTATTTGATTCAGAAAATTAATTTTAATTATCTAAAAAATCATATAGTAAAAAAGAACCTAGAAATCATGCCTTCAACCAACGTGGGTCACTTAGCTTAAGTGTAGTACACTTAAGCTAAAACTTTCAAAACTGTTTAAATGGAGTAATGATTTGTCGACATTAGTTTGCTTAGAATAATAATTAATGAAGTCGTGTTTGGTGGAGTGGGTGTTGGTTTAATTAATTAAATACGTCACATACATCTATATATTATATTTTAATATATTCATGTTTTTTTCTCGTACCAGCGATTTTATTTAAACTACTAATTATGCTCTTGTGACTTTTTTCGATTATGTCAAATTCCAATTGTATGCTACACATCAGAAGAACTAAAACTGACAAATATTATCTATAATATCATAAATAATCTAGGACTTCTAATAGTGTCAAGTATTAATTTAAAATTACAGAACACCTCTCAAATAAATTAAAAAAATAAAATAAAATACAACTAAATTAAAAGAGGTAAAAATTTATAATTTCTTAAAGGGCGAGTAAATAGAAACGTGAATAATTAATATGGCCAGGAGGATGTAAGTACTACTACTTTATAACTCCTATAATTTTTAATTAATCAAACTTTTATGTATATTCTCCGTATAATTTTGTTTGTCTAATTTAGAAAATTAAGTAATAAGTTATTATTTAATCCTCAATAAATTTATTATATTTAAAGAATAATATAATAAAATTGATTTTATTCATTGTAAGAAGTATTTTAAATTAATATTGAAAATATAAAAATAAATGAATTTCAATTATCCAATTGTCGTTGGATCATAATTTTTTTTTTGTTTATTGAGTTCCGACAAATTATTCATACATATTAAATATCTTTTTTTAATATTAATATAAAATTTGAATTAAAAATACTAATTCCGAAAATTTATACTCTCTTCATCTCAAAAAGATTGACCTAATTTGACGAACGGAGTTTAAGAAAAGAAATACAACTTTTTAATATTGTGGTTCTAAATTAAAGTTATGACAAATGTACTAAAATGTCATTTTTAATCTTGGGGTCCTAAATATGCCACGTAGAAAGTTAAAGTTAAAGTGTTACAAAAAAAGAATCATTTTTTTTAAACAAAAAAAAAAAAATAGAAACATTCTTTTTGAAACAGAGAAAGTAACAATTATTGTAATTTTTTTCTTCATTTTTTACATGTACATTATAAAAATGTCGAGCTTTGGAGTTAGTAGTTATATATATATGTGGGGTGGAATAGTCATTGAAATTTTTGTACGATATTTTCACTTTGGGAAACAAAATGAGAAGAAAAAAATCAAACAATTTGTCACCATCGAAATTAAAATTAAAGTGTACTCACTTGGAAAAAAAGAAAATAATTCCAACACTTGGTAGTTAGAAAAATGATTATTGAGTTCGTTGCTTTGTTTTCTTCATCGAATATTTAATTAAAGGGATTAATTCATGATTATATATACTACCAAATTATCAACAAATGATTGACATTTACCAAGATACCAGTAACAAGCTGAGTATTATTGCAATAATTTATTATTCTTATTTGTGACTAAATTATAGTACTAACAACAATATCCCTATAATATGACTCAATTATAGTTAAATTACTAGTTAGTCTAAAATCGATCTTTATATATAATAATAAAATGAATTATTTGTAAGATATTATGTTATTTTGCTAGAATTAAATGAATATGATCCATAATAAATAATAACAATAGAATCAAAGAATTTTAGTTTAAAATATAAAAAGGTAAATATACGGAGAAATTAAGTAAATTTGATATTTATTATATATAATTAAAAAATAATTTTCTTTTTATATATGTATAGTATAATTTCAATTTCTTTATATATATATATATATATAATATATATATATATATATATATTGTTGTATATATCATATAATTTTTTATCGAGTAAAATAAAAAAAGTGATGAATCCCTTATGAAATCTTGGCTCAGCTCATGATAGCAATTCTTAAAAATCATAAAATTAAAATGTTCCTTTACGAGGGAATGTAGATGAAACTAACAAATACATCAAAATATTCGATAATTTCTATAAATAACAACTAGAATAAATAAATCACATTAATTATATTTGAATTTGGAAATAAAAATACGACTTGTAAAACCTTTAGAAATTACACGTTTGTGCATTTACTAAAACTTGAAAGTTATTCTCAATATCTTATCCTTAATTTTAATCAGTTTTTATGGAAAACATTCATCACAAATTATCTAAACTAGGTTAAGAAAATTTAACTATATAAATTTCCACTTATTTCAAGTTGATACTATATTCTTGTCAATTTAGATATTCTTTTAAGGAGAAATTACACATTTAACTAGTCACTGAAAAATAATTACATTCACTAATTAAATATATAAAATAAATATTATTATGTATCACAATATATTTTCTGTATATTTAAATATTAAAATAGAAAAAATATATATTTATTGACTATTATTTTCTATATCATAAAAATGGAAAGTGAACAGATCCTGAAAAAAACTATATTTTTCTGTGTCTACAAAAATAAATAAAAAAAGAAAAAAAAGTGCTTGAGTGATGGTGTTTACTAAGGGTAATTTAGTACTTTCGGTACACTTTAATTTAGCACCCTATAATCCTAAATACTTGTTTAGTTAACTAAATACAAAATTAATTACTGAAAATTACATACTTTGGCGGGATATCTCTTTCTTTAATGTTAAACCCCTTCATTTTCATTATATTTCAAATTTCAGCCCCTCCATTTCTCTCTCTCTGCTCATTTCAATGGTGAAAACTCAAAAACTTTAAATCCCCATATTTTACTGCTATTTTACGCTAAAGCCATTGTCTTTTCTGTCTCCCCTTTCTCTTCTTTCTAAAGATTCTCAAGGTTTTTCCTTGTTTTCTAAGTTCCCTCAGATCTTACAATTAGGTAATAGAAAATTCTATTAAAACTGTTTTTTCAAGATTCCATTTTTATCAAATGGGTGTTTTTTATTTTTCTTGAATGTGATGTTTGAGCTTTTGAATAATGAAATCTACTGTTTTATGAAGCTGACGTGTGATTTCTTTGCTGTAACTGTGAAGTGTTTGTTTCTGTAGTGAAAGAAACAGTTGTGTACTAGTACTTCACTGTTTTCATTTTTATCTATTCTAGCTTTGTTTTGTTGGACTTTTGAGATGGTAGATTCCCATTTCTCATTCTTGCTTTCTTGTTGAAAAAGATCTCATCTTTTTTCACTTTGGGAATTTTTTTAAGGTTTTCTTTGTTCTTCTTGGGTCCAGGAATATCTTGTTTGCATTTTGGGGGGTTTAAAGTTGGGTATTTAAGTTTCCGTTGTTTGAGGTTTTGAGATACTTGGTGGAGAATTCAGGGGTCTGGATCAGAAGAAGCTTCTGGATCTTTAAGTCATTCTGCAAAACTGGAAGAGGTATTTCTGGTTTTTAGCTCAATTTTTGAGATTGTTGTACTTAGGTTCAGCTGCAAATTTCAAGATCTAATCTTTTTTGGAATTGTTATGAGCTTAAGACTTGTTTAGTTTTTAATTGACTGCCTGCTTGGATCAATGTTTGTGTCTCATTGAAGTTCAGTATCCTGTGGACCTGTTATAACTTAGATGATCACAATGGGTTCTCAAACTGCTCTGTTTAAGATGATGGTCTATCAAAAACAACCTATCTATCTCGTATTGCATACACTCTACCCTCCCAGACCTCACTTGTCGAGATTACATTAAGTTGTTGTTGCAATAGGTTCTCTAACAGCTTAATCAGCTTACAGGTTTCAGAGTAGCTTCTTCCCGGCCTAAATTCTTCCTCTAGCTTCTTCCCCAGCCTAATTTTACCTCTAGCTTCTTCCATGCTAAATTTAATCTCCCTGTATGTCATGCCTGCACTATGCAATAACTGGAAATGTTTGCTTTTGACTTTGTTTAACTTTGCCTTACCTTATGTAGGATGAATGTCATTGTGGCATTAAGTAGGTAGCTTGGTTTTAAAATGAGTTTTTATGTGGAGTCCTTCAAATGCTATGTCTTCTCTATTCCAGTAGAAATATGCTTAACGATAATGGGAGTAGAAGCTAGTTGGTAATATTTTGTTTTATAATCTGGAGGATCATGTATATCGTATGTTCATAAGCCAGTTCAAGGTCTAATTGGTTTATGAATAATTCATTCATCTTCTTTCTGTAAATGAGTATTGGTTATGCTTTCTTTTCTGATATTTCTACATTCTGTGGCAAATTGTTCAGGTGAACTGAAATTTGGATTTTGGGGAAACAATGGTTTGTAGCTGATGCTAAACTGGATATGCAACAATGTCAAGGATCACTAAGTGGAAGCTTGAGAAGAATAAAGTGAAAGTGGTCTTTCGGCTTCAATTTAATGCTACTCATGTAAGATTGAACTCTTTTCATTTTTAGTAATACTAGTGGACAGATGTACCTTATTATAGAATGTGATGACTGTTTCAGTAGATGGAAGCAGTTTGGTTTTACTCTTGGCTGCTAAATGCTTGCTGAAGACAAGATAAAATCAAATTTCAATAATGCCTAAAGATACTTTTATCAAGATAGAGGCACATATTGCAACTCCTTGAGTTTACCAATTTCTTAGGATTATAGCAATAATAACCTGATTGCTCTTGTATGCTACTCTATGTATAACTTTGGACTTATCTACTGCTGAAGCAGAAACTTCAAAATCCTTCCTATCATTATCTTTTGAGTAACTAGTATTAGTTACCTATTCGATGGACCAAAACATTTGCTAGAAAAAAGTGTTCACTATTTAATACGTATGTTTTTCTAATACCATATAACTGATGCAAAGTTCACTGTGCTGTCTTGTACTTTTGGTAATGGATTACACTAAAACCAGAAGCCAACGTCCAGTATATATTACCATAGAACAAGCATTCACTAAAGCTGCCTTTTGGTGTTACAGATACCACAAACTGGATGGGACAAGTTATTCATATCTTTTATCCCTGCTGACTCTGGAAAAACAATTGCCAAGACAACCAAAGCCAATGTAAGAAATGGAACATGCAAATGGGCTGATCCAATTTATGAAACGACAAGGCTTCTTCAAGATGTCAAAACCAAACAATTTGACGAGAAGCTATACAAACTTGTGGTTTCCATGGTATATTTTCTTTCTGTTTAGCTTCTATATTGCTTTACCTTATCACCACAAAATGGAAGAAAAAGTTTCTAGATAGCTTATACTTGAATTCCTGGTTGACTCTCCTGACAGCTGAACTCTGATGAATGCAGATTTTAAAAAGTTAAACCTGTCTCTTGGTACTGAGTGAATTAATTTTCCTCCTCGATGCTGTTAACAGTTTTCTCTCTGAATCTGATACTGCTCTCAGGGTTCTTCACGGTCTAGTATCCTGGGTGAGGCAACAATTAATCTTGCTGATTATGCTGAAGCATCGAAGCCTTCTGCTGTTGCTTTACCTCTTCAAGGATGCAATGCAGGAACCATATTACATGTGAGGCAAATATTGCTCCTTCTGGCACTTCTACTTGATCACCTTCAGCATATGTCTAGATTTGTTTTTGAAGTCATAATGATGTTGTATAACAAATTGTTTTTGGTTGATATAAAGAAGTATTCTAAATTGGCATGTTTACTACCTGAAATTAATAATCACCCTTAATTTGTTAGCTTACTCTACCTAAACACCTGCTTGGAACTATATATTGAGTTTCTGTTAGAGGTACATTTCTGCTTTGGGATTGATGTATACCTTTTTACATGAGCAGTTTGTATGCTCATGGAACTTGATAGGGATCTATGGATCAGTAACTTTTACTTCCTCTTTCTTGCTGAACCAGTAACATAACTAAGAGAACTCCATCATCTGCTATGTCAAGCTAGTCGAACTTAATTCTTCATCAGTTTGACACTCATTACTCATTAGCCTGCAACATAAACATCATTGTTTTAGGATAATATTATATCAGCATGAATGTAGAGTCTCTGATCTACCAGTCAATCCTTGCCCCTCACAAATCTATTTGATGATTGCTTTTCTCTTTACATATTAGTTCTGAATTTATTGTTATTCATTTATATGTATTCTGTTATTTATTTTTCTCTTTTGTTTAATTTGTTGTTTAATTGCATGTTATTTGCTCCAGGTCACAGTTCAGTTGCTAACATCTAAAACAGGATTCAGGTAGCTCATCTTAACATTTAAAGCCACATGATTTTTCTTATGAGCAAGTAACAGAAGGTGCATTTGCTTGCAGAGAATTTGAGCAGCAAAGGGAACATAGGGAGAGAGGTTTGCAGTCAGGAGAGAACAAAAATGATGACCCTGTTACTGGGAAAGTCGTATTTTCAGGAGAGACTGGCCATGATCACATTGATAAGGTCTGATTACTGTTAGCAGCAGTAAACTCTTCTTGATTTCACAGTTGATGATGGATGATCCCTTTGTATTTCATTTGGTTATCTAGAGTCTCAATTCTAGTTTTAGAGTAGGTAGTTATCAGCAGCGAAGCATGAAGATGTGATTGAGTTTTTTTTATCTTCCAAACGGAAGTATGAATGTTGTGATGGTTTGTGAACCACCTAACTGTTAGTTCCTACACATTGCTCTTGGTCAAATAAGCTTCTGTGACTTCCTATATGATCTTATTGTTTCCTTGCCTTTGATCATTATCATGAATTTCTGTACAGTTGCCAAACTCCTGGATCGCAAGTACCAGCTTTATTTAGCCTGTTACTTGACCATGCCAATTTGGTGATTTGGACAAATGTTCTTAAAAAAATAAATTTACTGGTCATTCATGACAGTGAGAAATTAGATCTTTTTTCTTTGTCTTCGTTCAATACAAATTTCTTGATTTGCTTCTTTCTCATTTGCTGATTCTGGTTCCATTTGTTCTGATGTAGGTTAGTTCAAGGGTCAGATTCAGACCAGAGGCTAAAGAACTCTCTTCTGTTGAGGAGGAAGTGGAACTAAACGAATATGCCGACTTGACAGCTGGATTTGATGGCTCATCCAATACTTCAGAGAGTCTATATGCCGAAAAGCATGATTCATCGAGTGCACATGAAACTGATAGTCAAGGCATGCAGTCAGAGAAAGGTAATAAATCTGACAGTCAAGCAATGGCCCAGAGTAGTAGTTCAGTTCATGGATGGGCGTCAGACTGCTCAATGGATAATGAATTGGCAATTTCTTATGAGGAGAATAATAGACTTAGAGCAAGCCTGGAAATGGCAGAATCATCAATTTTTGAGCTGAAGCTGGAGGTAAGCACTCTGCAAAGTCAAGCTAATGAATTGGGCTCTGAAACAGAAAAGTTTTCTCAGCTACTTACTGCTGAGATATCCTCTAGTGAAGAGTTGGCAAAAGAGGTGTCTGTCCTTCAATCAGAATGTTCAAATTTCAAAGATTGTTTTGAAAGACTAAGAACTTTGAAATCTAGCTGTCAAAATCATGGTGATGAAGGTTGTGGTGCTGATTCTGGCCGCTTAGTTCAAGATCCACAGCTTAGATGGATGAAAGGAATTTCAGTGGTTGAAGATAGAATCAAAGAACTTCAAAATAAAGTTTGTCTTGGATTCTATGAAAGAGACTACAGGTTTCTTCATTCCGAATTGGAGGCATTGCTTCAAATTGTACAGGAGGTCAAACTAGGAGCAAGAGATGAGATGTCATTGCTAAATAAAGTAACATCAGTGGATGTAAAGGAGACTAAACCAACAGATTTACCCAATACCGAATTGCCGTTGCCAGGGCTTGGGTTGGAATTGGATCTTTGTACACCAGAAAATTTGCTTCATCATATTGGCATACCTCCACTGGTTTCTCAAGGAACTGATTCCACTGTTGCTATTGATGCAATGAAAGCCAAAATTTTTGATCTGGTAAGAGAAGTGGATGAGGCGAAGGTTGAAAGGGAAAATCTGTTGAGAAAAATGGATCAGATGGAGTGTTACTATGAAGCTCTTGTCCAAGAGCTCGAGGAAAATCAGAAGCAAATGCTGGCAGAGTTGCAGAATCTAAGGAATGAACATTCAACTTGCCTTTATACCTTATCGAGTAGCAAAGCTGAAATGGAATTACTGCAACAAGATATGAGTCAACGTGTGTTACAGCTTGCTGATGAGAGACGTGATTTGGATGCACTTAATAAGGAGCTTGAGATGAGAGCCGCTACTTCAGAAGCAGCTCTGAAAAGAGCCCGCCTGAATTATTCTATTGCAGTAGATAAGCTGCAAAAGGATTTGGAGCTTCTTTCCTCACAGGTTGTATCCATGTTTGAGACTAATGAGAACCTCATCAAGCAAGCAATCCCAGAACCTTCACAATCACAATTCCTTGGGTATGCAGATGTTGTTCAGAATTTAGAAGAGTATGATAATACCGAGCAGTTGCAGTCTAAGGATCAACATGTGATTGCAAGGAAACTAACACTTGGTGGAGATGTCCTTACTGATGACTTGAAAAGATCACTCTGCTTGCAGGAGGAGCTTTACAGGAAGGTTGAAGAAGAACTTGGTGAAATGCATTCAGTTAACTTGCACTTGGATATATTCTCCAGAGTGTTACTTGAAACTGTGTTTGAAGCTAATGCTAATGCTGGAATGATGAAAAGAGATATGTATGAACTTGCTCAGCACTTGGAGGCGTCAAATCTCAACAAGGAGCAGATGGCTATAAGATTGCAGGCTGCTTTGGAAGATGTTCACATTTTGCATGAGGAGAAAGCTAGTTGCATCCTCCGATGCAGCGATCTTGTTCTGCAGAATCAATCTTTGGAAGCTGAACTCGCGAGTCTTTCAAAGGCGAACCGTCTCCTCACTGATAAGGTCATGGAATTGGAAGCAATCATGGTGCAACATACAGAAACTCAGAATAGATATGAAGCTTGCGTGGGAGAAAATGTAGCACTCTCCACTTCATTGAACCAGGAATTGTTGAACAACAGTAGACTTCAAGATGAGATTTCACATCTGAAGGATGATTTGCTAACTGTCAGAGCCAATTCAGAGGACTTGGCTTCCTCAAATGAAAATCTTCATGAAGATATTAGCTTTGTGCAGGGTAAGTTGGCTGGTATGTTGGTTTCTTATGAGAAGGAACTATCTCTTCTATGCAATTCCTCTTCCCATGAGATGGATCTAAGGGATATAAGAGGTCTCACCATACAACTGGAAGAGGCGCAGTATAGTTTGTTAAGCAAGATCCTTCATCTTATGCAGGAGAAGCAAAATCTAGAAAGTGAAATATCAGTTGCTGAGGTGTCTTTGAAAGCTAGTAGATCAGAAATAATTTGCATGAAGCAAAAGTATAAAAAAGATATAGAGAGTATGGTAGCTAAATTTGATGTGTCAACTGCCCTCGTGGAGAAACTTCAGGTTGAACTTGAATCTGTGACCAATAAACTTCACCTTAACTCTGAAGTTGAAGAAAAATATGCACAACAGAACAGGGAGCTTCTGGATGATCTTGCTGCCTTTGAAGTAGAGCTACAAAATTTAGTCTCGAAGAACGGGCATATTTCTCGAGAGATCTTTGGTTTGGACTCTATAGCTAATGAGCTTGATCAGAATGACTTAACCATTTCTGAGCTAGTACAAGAGAAGGAGGATCTCATGACCTCTCTACATGACAAGTCTGAGGAATTTGCCAAGCTTACGTCAGAAGTTAATCATCTGAGAGACAAGTTGCAAGATGAATTGCAACTTGAGAGAGGTCTTAAGGATAAGCTAGAGGGCTCAGTGCAAAATCTTACTTTGCAGTTGAATCAGAAGGATGACAGGTTACTGGATTTGGAAAAGCAAATTGCTGAGCTGGTGCATTTCAGGCAGCTGGCATCAGAATTAGAGATTGAGAAATCTAGACTTAGTCATCTTTTGCAGCAGCATGATGAGCATGCAGCACAGCTTCAGGAGGAGTTATCCTGTGTGTCTGGTCTAGAGGGGTCTGTAAGAGATCTCACTTCTCAATTGAATGAGAAGCATGACAGGTTACTGGATTTGGAAAAGCACAATGCTGAAATGGTGCATTTCAGGCAACTGGCATCAGATTTAGAAGTGGAAAAATCTAGACTTGATCAGCTTTTGCAGCAGCGTGGTGAACATATCACTAAGCTTCAAGAAGAGATGTCCTGTCTTTCTGGTTTAGAGGACTCAGTGCAAGGGCTTACTTCTCAACTGAACGAGAAGAATGACAGGTTACTGGATTTGGAAAAGCAAAATGCTGAGCTGTCTGAGCTGGTGCATTTCAGGCAGCTGGCATCAGAATTAGGAGTGGAGAAATCTAGAGTTGATCAGCTCTTGCAGCAGCGTGATGAGCATGTGGCAAAGCTTCAGGAAGAGTTGTCCCGTGTTTCTGGTTTAGAATGCTCAGTCAGAGATCTTACTTCTCAATTGAATGAGAAGCATGACAGGTTGCTGGACTTGGAAAAGCAACATGCTGAACTGGTAAGTTTTAGGCAGCTGGCAGCAGATTTTGAAGTGGAGAAATGTAGACTTGACCAACTTGTGCTGCAGCGTGATGAGCATGTGGCTAAGCTTCAGAATGATTTGTCCTGTGTTTCTGGTTTAGAGAGCTCAGTGCGAGATCTTACTTCTCAATTGAACGAGAAGAATGAGAAGTTACTGGATTTGGAAAAGCAAAATGCTGATCTGGTGCATTTCAGGCAGTTGGCATCAGAGTTGGGAATGGAGAAATCTAGACTTGACAATCTTTTGCAGCAGCGTATTAAGCAAATGGAGAAACTTCAGCTAGAGGTTTCCTATATTTCTGATCTTAGAAGGTACATGCTAGAAATACAAGAGTATGCCGTAGCTTCTGATGTTAAGTTCACAGTAGCCATGAGCCACTGTGAAACACTTAATCTGGAATTTGTGCGGCAGGTTAAATCATCCGATGGGTCCTCTGCCGAGCTTCAGAAGAGATGCCATGATTTACAGGCCAACTTGAATCAATGCCTTGCAAATGAGGCTTGTTCAATTAAAGAAAACAAGGAATTGCTACAATCTCTTTCTTCTGTTAGATCTGACTTAGAAGCTTCTATTGCTCAAAATAATGTTCTTTCAGATGCCAAGTATGTTAACACAGTGAAACTTGAGGAATACAAGAAGGAGATGACAATATTGGAGGATTCTCTCCTTGAAAATAATAATCACCACGCTCTTGAAGTGGAGAAGTTGAAGAACGAGCTGGCAAATGCTGAAGAAGAACTTAATTACTTGTCACTTTCCAAGGAGGAACTGGAGATCATGGTGATTGTGCTCCGAGGCAAATTAGATGAACTGCACCCCCACACGATCTTACAGGAGAACAACAAAGATGAAATGGTCACTTTGCAGTCTCAATGTGATAAACTCACCCACAAGTGTAATGAGCTTACTCACAAACTCTCTGAGCAAGCCTTGAAGACGGAAGAGTTCAAAAACTTATCCATCCATTTGAAGGAGCTCAAGGATAAGGCTGATGCAGAATGTCTCCAGGTTCGCGAGAAAAGAGAATCTGAAGGACCACCAGTAGCTATGCAAGAATCCTTACGAATAGTCTTTATAAAAGAGCAATATGAATCAAAATTCCAAGAGTTGAAGCAACAAGTTTCTATCTCCAAAAAGCACGGAGAAGATATGCTTCTGAAGTTACAGGATGCATTAGATGAAATCGAAAGCAGGAAGAGATCTGAAGCTTTGCACTTGAGGAAGAATGAAGACCTAGCTCTCAAAATCTTGTCTTTGGAATCTGAGTTACAGTCTCTGCTTTCTGATAAGCGTGAAATAGTGAAAGATCATGACAGAATAAAGGCAGAATTGGAGTGTGCTCTGCTAAGTCTAGAGTGTTGCAAGGAAGAGAAGGAAAAACTCGAAATAACTTTGCAAGAACGAGCCAGAGAATACTCCAGAATTGCAGCTGAACTTACTTCGACTAGAGAAGAGCTGATGAATGTCACATCTTCTGTTGTATCTAAGAGAGAAAATGGCCAGATGACCAAAGTTGGACTTGCGCCTAATGAAACAAATGTAAATCCTTCTCCTGATGCCACACCTCGAGAGGATTCATCTGATGCTTGGAATGTGAAGGAAACAACCTTATTTATGGATGATAGAAGTGAAGAATCAAGCTCGCCAGTGAAACTTCCACTCAGTCCGGTAACCTCTCTGACAAGAACTACTAATGTGGTAGTGATGTAGAATGTTTTCTTGAAGACCTTATTTAAATATTCATTTTTTGGGCTACACAGTTGAAGGCTACAGAACTCGTATGATGTAATGTAGCAACATAAAATAAATAGTAAATATACCCCTACACTTTCCTAAATAACTGATGTGATGAAGTAAATATGGTTAATCTATGTCTCTGATTGTGCAGATTGCTTTTGTTTTTTACTTCATGGAGTCCTTTGGTTTTTGAAGTACTTAGTTTTTTCTTCTTTTTCAATCATTTATAGGATGCTGCATCAGTAGGTGTTCATGCAACAACTGGCGATGCACCTCAAGAAGGTTACTCACCACCCAGCAACGGAAGACATATAGATTTCAGCAGTGAACAGTTTGCAAGCAGGAATTTTAGGTCTAGCATGGAACATCTACATGAAGAGGTATTTGTCGATCCAACTTTGAGTCAACAATCAGTTTTCAAGTGAGATATATGGCGGTGCCATATCAAATTTTTTCTTTTACTTGTCTTGCAGTTGGAAAGGATGAAACGTGAAAACTCTCTCATCCCTGAGGACCATTATTCTGATCAAGGCTTTGAAATTTTTCAGAGCGAACTGGTCCAATTACACAAGGTATACTGAGATGGCTCATATATATTGTAGTTGAATATGTCATTGTGCGCTGATCACTATTTATCATGGTTCTTAATCTGCAAGGCAAATGAAGAGCTCCGAAGCATGTTCCCAACATTCAAGGATACAGCTACCACTGGTAATGCATTGGAGAGGGTACTTGCCCTGGAAATTGAGCTTGCTGAAGCATTAAAGGCAAAAAATAAACCGAGTATGTTCCAGAGGTAAGATGATGCAATTACTTTTTCAATCTTTGCCTTCTGTTTAATTGGCCCTGGCAGATACTTCATTCTTCCATTTCTTTTAGTTAATTATAGTAAATCTTTTCATTTATCACTGCTTAATCAACATTTTCAAGAACATTCGCCAGCCCTGCTTAATTTCTCATGTTGCTAAATTGAGTCTTCCAGTGCTAACAGTTGATATTACTCTCCATGTTTGATCTGTTGCTGTAAATCTATGCTAACATCGATTATGTTTTCTTCGGACATATTGCTTTACTCTGGAAAATATTTATGGAAATAATAGTATTTTACATGTAGATTGACAGGTCATGCATCAAACTGGCTTTCTGAACACTTCTTGCTAGCTTCTCAATTATACCAGGAATTACAAATGTAGTTCACATAATTCATATACTGAACTGCATTTATAGAATCTGTAGATCATGTTCTAGAAGGAATACGTTGAAGCATTTCCTAGGTCTGTCTGTCTATGAAGACATTAAAAGACAAATATTTTCTTTTAGTCTGCTTTTGTGGCAATGAGCAGTATCCATGGCTATTGTCATATTAGTAGTTTTCTGTCTTTCTCTTGGAAGCTTACTGGAGAAGTAACTATCTAGAAGCGCTTTGCTGTTTTCACAGTGAAAATGTGTTGTTTTCTTGGGGTTCAATGTGATGATATTCATTGTGAGGATAAAATACTATTGAAGTGACAAGTAATTTATTTATGCTTCAGTTCGTTTCTGAAACAACATAGTGACGATGAAGCAATCTTCAAAAGCTTCAGAGACATCAATGAGTTGATCAAAGAAATGTTGGAAATCAAAGAAAAGCAAGTAGCTAAGGAGAATGAACTGAGGGAAATGCATGATCGGTACTCTCAGTTAAGCCTCCAGTTTGCTGAGGTTGAAGGTGAAAGGCAAAAACTGAAGATGACACTCAAGAATGTCAGAGCATCTAGGACAAAGCTCATTCAACTAGATCGCTCCTCATCCTCCATCGTAGACAGTCCTTCATAGGCACTCTTTCAATCCATTTCTTGATTTGCTCGTTTCGCAAAGAGTGTCAACATGCAAGTCTTCCACACCTTGTCTTGCATGTCAGCTCTAAAAGTTGGTTCACTTTTATGGACAAGCATGCCAAGATAAGTTCCAAATATGGAGGAACCAACCGTGCAAGCTGCCTTGCTCCTTGTAAATGCTAAACTGTGGCTGTCAGATTTTGTAACCCATTTAAGTTATGTGTAGATCTAGATATCCCATATATTATAGCCTCATTTTTCCATTTTATACCTGTATTTGGCTGTAATATTATGTATAGAAATTAGATTATCCTGTAATTAGCTCTGCTTCTCCTACTTTAAGCCACGCAAGAGGCATAAAAAATTTGTTGTATACTCAATAGCTCTGTCCTTTTTAAGTTTTCATTTTGGGTGCCTCCCTGTGGCACAGCTTTAAGATGTAATGGAAGCTGGAATTTGACATGCATCATATTGCTGGAGATGGAAGTAGTACCATATCCTACTTCAGAAATAACATACGTCAACAACATATCCAGCGTAATTACACAAATAGAGTATGGGTAGGGTAATGTGGATGGAGACCTTACCCTTACGCGGTAGAGGTTATTTTTCGTAGACTCTCAGCTCGAGTAACTTGGGAAATAACATAAACAATATAAATTGTTTGGGAAATAACATAAACAATATAAATTGTTATGTTGAGTTTGATGCCATAGACATTGGATCATCAATGACAAAAGAAATAGTGCAACAACAACCAAGTACACATGCCTGAACTTGTAAGTTCTTCATAGTAGTTATATGATTGCAAATTTAAAGAAATCAAACCAACTATAATCTTGAACAATTCTTTTGTTCTTTTTGTTCTTTCGTACTTCCTACAGAAGTTCCTACACAGCAGTGCACGAAATCCCTTTTAGCCTTCTAAGCAAGTTTGTCAAGCTGAAATCTTAAGGTAAAGCAAAGAGAGCTTGAATGATAATTGAACTTCAAATTTTGCCATTTCATACTTCTTGGATGCATCCAAAGATCCACTACTGAACAATCCATGAGCTACGGAATATTACTAAACTGGAATAATTGTGTTATATGGTAAGATGGATTACAAGATTGTGCATGCACATCCGCCTTTGTTCAGGGAATCGGCCTGGAGTTTACCTGTAACAAATGCATTGAATCTTCATTCAGCAGAAGGCTTCAGTAAAGATAGAACTAAAAAGAAGAATCAAATGAATAGATCAAGGACGGAAATGCAGAAGCTCATAAAAATTTCCCAACATAAATATCTTTAACATACATCAACATATAAATCTCTCAGGCTTCACTGAAGTTTGAACTCTTATTGAACAGCACAATTAACAATCATAAACAGAAATGAAGACCCTCGGATAAAGTGCATCATAGCTGCGAAATTGAATTGGAGCTATTATCCGACACTTGACAAACTATTTTTTTTCTTACAACCTAAAAATTACTTCCTCCACCCCAATTCTTTAGGCCTCAGAGGAGGTTGACAAGGTGATGATGAGTTTTGACACAAGCAAAATATGCATAGAGTACCAAAAGTACCAGTGGACCAAACAATTTGTATTTTTGTATCAACAAGAATCTACAACAACATACATCAAGGAAATTGAAAACAGGAGAAGGTAATCTCATCAGTTCTACTGATTGACACTTGGTTATGCAAAAATATCCTATACGGGCTACCAGTGATTTTTGACGGAAGGCTGTCCTATGATTGTCATGTACTACAAAAAAGACAAGAAGATACATTGAAGCATCTATCTGATACACATTAATCATGATCTGAGTTTCTATAATTACGACAAATTGTGAACTCACCACGGGCTTTTTCATTCATAGGTGGGCGTACAACAACATGCATAGTGATGACACCTCCTGCAACTTCAGCAACTGGAAGTCTTGATTCACCAAGTGTTCTATTGTTCTCAAGTATCATTCCAGCATTAATAAGCTTCACATCATTTATTGTCTTTGGCCCAGAATCTTTATCTACCATGAAAAAGATCGTCAGCAAGACAATTATAACTGACTAAGAATAGAGAAACTAAGAGAAGCACATTTGTGAATTCCGATTCAAATTTCCTTTAAAACCAAACATGTGGAGAAGGAGAAGACACCTAGAACTACTTATGTGCTCCTGTTGTAGCTTACTAAGATGGTCTTCAAAATTAAGCATATGACAGTCAGATGAACAAATGATAACATCCTAATTTACTTTACCGTTATCAGAGCCTTGTCATTAGTCTACAAATATACAACACTTTTTAATTGGCTTCAAAGCGATATGAGGGATTATGGGAGGATATCCCTATTCATCAATTTGAAGTTACTGGCCAACGGTAATGTAAAATAAAAAAGATCCGGAGAAGACCAAAGAGATTCAAATTCAAAAGCTCATGTTCCCATGGGAAATATTTAGACCTTAAAGTTGTTTAAGTTCATTAAAGTTGTTTAAGTTCATTTTCTGAGCAAGTGCATTCACATATACGTTGTTAGAGGGATCTGCCTCAGCTTAATCTGGTGCATATATGCTCAAAGGTTCACCAGTGAGACACAGAAATTCGTATTTTAGAGTTTTATAGTATCTTTAGATGCTTCAATATTATGAAGTATTTGTATTTTATATGCTTCAATAGTCAAAACTTTGGCAGCAAGTCTATGGAATCATGAGGAAGCAAGTCTACAAACAACTTTTATCCTTGCTTGGTCCCCAAGTAACTGTCCTCATAAAATGCCTCTTTATCCTCAGATTGTAGCAAACATTGGACCAAAGATGTTTCAAAAATATTTGTAATCTCTCTCTTCTTCTCCTCATCCATCTCTTCATTTTTGGTTAATTCGTCAGGTCATCAGTATCATGTCAACTCATTTGGAAATGCCTAGTAGCGGGAAGCTAACCGATATTCAAAGGGATGAGTTGCTATTGAAGTTAATTGTAGAGGTTCAGAATATAAAAACTCATGTCAGAGCTCTTGAGTTGCAGAACTCACAGCTGCCAACTAATTTACCAGCAAAAGGAAAAAAAGAATCAGTCCGAGTTGTTTCGCATGAAGGACTAGAGACCGGAGAAGATGTTCAACAGCTTGACCAACCAACTGAAAAAAGAGGAGTTGTGGCGAAAGGGCCTCTGCAGACACCTCAACCACCACTGAGTAGAACTTCCCTAAAGAGAACCCTCTGTGAAAATCCAGGTACAACAGGGGGAAAGAAGGTCAAAATGGAGTTACCAGTTTTTAATGGAAAGCTCAATCCAACAATATTTGCAGATTGGCTATCAGCTATGGAGGAATATTTTGACTTGTATGACTTGTCAGATGATCGAAGGGTTAGATTTGCTAAAATGAAGCTAACTACTCTTGCAAAAGAGGTGGTGAAGTCCACAAGTAAGAGTTCTAATGTATTATAAAACAATCTAAGCTTAATTTACCAATATTGCGAATAACTTAAGATTTCCTTTATATCATTCCACTGTACTTGCACATTCTTACGAATAAACAGAAAGTTACAAATATCAAGCAATTAGGCACACACCATAATCTTATAGCACTAACTACAAGTGAATTTAACAGGTTAAGACAAATATTCACAAAACATGGCACATCAAACATGGATATCTAAAACCAATCAGGAGACACACTCAACACTAATAATAGTCGCATAGATTATATAAGTAAGAGTAATCAAATGCAAAGCTTTATTCATTCGCATAGCAAAATGCATCAAAATTATTGTAATGGTAAGCCAAATGGAAATCTATGATGCCATACCATGTATATATGCCTTGTTTACAATCTTGCATCATGACATAAAAAAGATGAAAATAAATCTATCCTTATAATTGAAAAGACGAGCTTTATGTGTATTTTCACGAGGCAGAAACTACAGTCAACACAACAATTAACTGTTCCATTTCAATTACAGAGATAGATTCCTTTTATATATTCATCCAAGCATACCCCCTCCCCCTTGGTCCAAGAGAGAACAGCAACAAGAAAGTACAAGAATGATTGTCAACAACAACCTACCTAGTGCAACCCAACAAGTAGAATCTGAGGAGGGTAGTGTGTATGCTGTATACAAACCTTATCCCTGCCTTGAAAAGATAGAGAGCCCTGTTTCGATAGACCCTCAGCTCAAAACAGATGAAAAAGACGACGACAACAACAGCAATAAGCAGGACAACAACAAGAAAATACAATACTAATAATCAACCAATAGAAACAGAAATCTAAGAATACGAAAATACAAGAAAGATTCTCATCAGAACAAAATATGTTGATTCTGAAAACAGAAGCACTAAGTTCTAAATCCAAACACCAAAATATCCAACAAGCAAACAAGTTATGCACCCAAAGAAGAGCTGGATAAAAACGCTAAAAAAACAAGTATCTTTAACATGAACCTAACTGCCCTGAATTCACATAATCAGTAAAAGTTAAGAGAAAATGAAAACCTTTGGGCCACTGGGCAATTATCTTTTCTTTAAGAGAACCCACTGTGGTGGCAGGTGTATACTTGTTGGGTCCAATATCACTGCCATCAGCAAGCCTGAACTTGATCTCAATCAACTCTTTTAAAGCCATTCAAACAATCTCTCACAATCACCAATCCACTTCAAACTCTCATCAATTCACCAAACAACAACCACAAACTTCCAAGAATACCCCCAACAGATCAAAAACTTAAATGAACAAAAGACTCAATTTTAACCAATACCCACAACACCCAAATCCAAGAAAATCTCAAAAACCAACTTTTTGATTCACCCCTTTTTTCCAACCCAAATCAAGAAAACCCCCAAATAACAATACACTGAAAAGATTGCAACTTTGGAAAGAAAATAAAAAATTCAAATCCCTCAATACCCAAATAACCAAGAAAACAGAGTGATTGATTTCAGAAATGAATCATTTTTTGTGGGTTTTTCTTAGAAGAGCTTCAAGAAATGGAAATATGAGAAAATAAAAGAATCAGAGAAGATGAATCAATCAAAAAATCTATGGGTCAGCTTAAAGAGTGAGAAACTTGTTTGTTTCTTGGGTGCTATAAATTGCTTGATGTTGAAAGAAAAGTAGAAAAAAGAAGAAGAAGAGGAGATCAAATTGGAAAGTTTAACGTGAATCTTTACAGGAAGAAAAATATAATGATTTGTAAAGCGATGCTTCTTACTTGTTCTTCTTCCATTTTTGGTAATTCAGTAAAATTCACTACAAACCGACGCGTTCAGAAAATAGGTTAATTACATTCACATCCTTTATGTTTTAGATTTGGCAATATCACCCCTTGATAAAAGAAGCCCGTTTGGATGGGCTTAATAAATTCAGCTTTAAAAAAGTACTTTTGAAAGTGTTGAAACTTATTTTTAAAATAAACAGTCACGCGTTTGGATAAAAGTGCTGAAATTGTTATGTCAAACGTGAAAAGGGAAAAATGGAAGAAAGAGATGTTAGGGTTATGTGGGTAATTTGGAGATTGTATAAAAATATTACGGGGAAAAAGATAAAAATGTGGTCGACTTAAAACAGCTTATAAGCTAAAAAAAAAAGCACCCTACCCCATCTTTTAACTTTTGACTTAAAATAAGTTTTTTTTTTAAACTTAAAATAAGTTATTTTGAGTGTTGCTAAACAGCTAAATAAGTCAAACATCAATTTTTAAGTCAGTTTGACCAGCTTTTAAGCTGAGCCAAATAGGCTCTAAGTGTTGTTACCTCGAAACTTTTTGTTGTTATCTAACAATGAAGTGATATAACAAAATTTAAGTAACAATTCAATCTAATATAATGAGTGACAATCATCTAAATAAGGGGCGATGAAAAAGGAAAAAAATTGAGTAGGGAAATCTGATAAACTTTAGTACATAAATTGAGTAAGAACACACAGATATGGATAACCGAAAATCCTCAGAAATCGCATATAATATTTCAATCAAGTTTTTGAAAACAATTCATCGGTTCATAAATTGACTAAAATTAAGGAGTCAATTTGTAGCTACGAGTGTGATTTAGTCGTTAATTAAGTTAGTCGGGAGTTATGTAGCTTTAAATAATTTTAGCAAAAATAAAAAAAATATTGATAATTTATTTTAGCGTTATTTAACAGATTTATCTAATATTTAATGCTAATAAAAAAATGATAACTATCATATAAAATTAATTTAGATGCAAACAACCTAACACAAGTATTGTTCTAACCCTTAAAAAGTTGATTAAATTCGTTGATCAATTTTTTGAAAATATGGGAAGATGATTAAACATTATGTATATAATAAACTAGAATCTAAAGAATAAGAAAGTATTAAAAGTCAATTTTTTCATATTCAATTGATCAAAACTTTAAAAACAATAATTTTTAAAAAAATAGGAAAAATAATTTTCCTACTTAAAATAAGAAAATTTTCTAAAGATGATATTCACTTCGTTTAAAAAAAATGTCTCTATTTTCTTTTTAGTTTGTTTAAAAAAGAATGACTTTTTTTTTAGAACACTTTAACTTTAACTTTCCACGTGACATGTTTAAGACCAGAAGATTAAAGAGTATTTTGATACGTCTAACATAAGTTTAATTTAAAATCATAAGATTAAAAAATTTTCTTTATTTTTTAAATTTCGTTCCAAGTCAAAGTAGGTCATTCTTTTTTAAACGGAGGAAGTAACCATCCATTGATTGTATCATATTCCCGCTTTAATACACTTTATTTTCAATCCACCCCTAACCCTACTTTCTTTAATATTCATCTTGATTATAAATAAATATTTTTAAAATTACATTTTTTTATTTAAATATCAAACACAAAGAATAAATAAAAAAAACATTTAGTTTGATCAAGAAACATTTCTCAAAAGAAAAAAATCATAATTATATTTTTCTTAGTACGAACACAACCTACAAGTAAAACAAATTAACGAAGAATATTCAAATGAAAAATGATGTTGACATAAGGTTGGTACTAGAAAATTTATTTTGACAGCTTCCTAATTAATTCAATGAAAAGTTTTGTAATTATAAATAGTACTCTCTTCATTTTTATTTATTTATTTAATATAAAATATCAATAAATAAATAATTTTTAATTAAAAATATAATATATACACTAAAATATCCTTTTATATTAAAATCATAAGTATATCAGTAGTTGGTAGTAGCTAGTATCTTGAAGCTCCAACTTTGTCCCACTTTTGCCAGCAGCCTTTAATTATGTAGCCGTAAATATTTGAATTCTATGGTTAATTTCTGCCCAATGACGCAAAAGTAAAATTTAATTTATATATATATATATATTGATTATAGTATTATAAAGAATTGTGTGTATTATGTACTTTAAGTTCAACTTGTATCAGATGACCCCTCAAATCTGGCACATCGTGTAATATATATATATATATATTTGTTTTTGATTGATTAATGCACCAGGTTGCTGTGTGATGGTGACATTAGACCAATTCACTATATTATTATTATTATTATTATTATTATTATTATGCATGTTGCACTGATTCCCTACCATGCACTAATTATATATTCATTTCTTATTTATTTTCGTAAAATTACGCGATTAAATAAATTTATTTTATTTAGTTATTTATTATAGCTATAATTTATTATAACTATAATTTATTATAACTATCACTCGCGACTAACATTTTATATTAGCCATATTATTTTTGTAAAATTACGCGTTTAATTACATGGGGCTGACTTCTAGTTTGTATAATTAGCTATATTTATATTTGTATAATTCGTCAAGATATACAAATATATATGTATAATATACAATTATCAATCCGCTATACTTATACAATTCATCTCTCTCTCACTCTTTTTCTTCTCTCGCTCGCCTCTCTCCTCTCTCTTCTCTCTTCGAGTCTCGCTCTCCTCTCTCTCCCCAATAACATGTAGCTATGAATTGTAATTATCAAATTATAATTATGAAGAATAATTAAGCTAATTTTGAGTGGTTATATGTAAAAATTCCTTTTTTATTTTTTATATATGCTTTGATAAGTTCCCAATTCTCTTAATATTTTATTTGTATGACTTTCATTTCAAGGATATGATTGGTTAGTTTTTTTTATATAAATATTGGAGAAGGCATTGATTCTGAGGCTATTTGTTCTTTATTTTAATGAAGTTTATTAATGTAAAATAAAGAACGGAAATCAAGTCTCGTCAAGACATTAATTATTTGAATGGCAAGTTTAGTGACCAAATCACATGATAAATAATGTGGAAGTGGCAATTGATACATAATGACTTTTTAAGAAAATAGGAATATCTTATTAGAGTGGATAGATAAAATAAAAATTTGTATTTGATATATATTTTTGATGATAAAAATGTGTTATATTCATAGTTTAAATAAAGTGGTTGTCAAATTACCCGTAATATTATATGGGCCGCATTGTTGGTTAGTCAAGAAGTCGTTGAGTATTTAGAAGACGTTGAATTTATCTGCATACTAGGATAGATGTGATAAGAAATGAAGATATTAGAGATAGGGTGTGAGTGATCTCTATGGTGAACAAGATAAGGAGGTGAAACTCAGATGGGCGATTCGGGCTTAGAAAGAGGAAATTAAATGCAAAAATACCTAGAGAAGAGGTGTGGAAAATTAGCTATGTGATAGATATGAGTGTATAAGGAGAGGTAGATGTAAGCCAAAGAAATATTATTGGACATAACATGATATCGACAATTTACCAAGAATATGGTTCTAAATAGAAAAATATAGAGATTGAGGATTAAGATAGAAAAATTAACAAGTATTTGAGTGTTGTTTAATTTTCTTGCAGGTGTATATTGTTATAATTACTCTCCTCCTATATATCTTAGTATTCAATTAATTTTAATAATATATGTTATCTCTGTAGCAATAATTATTATATTATTTATAGTTGCTACGGTACATATTTTCAATATGACTTTTTCGTTGCGATTTTTAATTTTTAATATATTTTATTTGAGTTATAATTGTCTAGAAAGAGTAAATATTGAATTTGATTGACTATTTGAATGTAATATTCCCTTCTACAAAATGTAGCGTCAGACTTTTTTTTTATAAGAAAATTCAACTTTATGACTTTTATTTCTCCACTTGTTGGATTTATTATTTGTGACAAATTACACTTGCCAAACTGTCCAATGCTTGAGAGGTATCACCAAGAATGATTGACTAGTAATTAAAGTAATAAGCTGTCGTTAGAAACCTAATTTTGAGTTGTATTAAAGTGATTAAAAGGTACTCTAAACAGCATAATTAAAGAGATTAGCACGTAATGGTATAGAATAATTAAGTGGAAATATTCTCCCAATTTTGATAGATAATTCTTCACTCTTTTGTTGTATGTACGTAGACGAAATACAAGTTAGATACTTGCATTAAGTGGACTTTTTTAAATATAATAAAAGACTCATAAGAATGATTCTGTCATAAACAACTTTCACATATATATCAAATATAAAAGTAATATATATATATATAAAAGACAAATCTTTCTTTTTTTATTGTTCTAATTTTTAAAAGGGTTCATAGTGCTGTTATACCTTATGGTGTACGAGCTCGAATTAATCGACTTGAGTGAATTGATCGAAACTAAGTTCTTTAACAAATAACCATTTTTTGATCTTGTAACAAAAAAAAATATAGTTATTATCTTGTAATAAGTTCTATGCGTGAACTTTAGAATATTGTTGTACAATTATATTTTACTAGTCACTTACCTCAAAAAGAAAACAGTCAAAATGTGTATATCCATATATATTCTACGTATATTCATTTGTATTTATGTGTTTATCTTTCTTGTATATCATGTGTATGGATATATATTCATAAATGTATGTGTATCAATTTACATTTATATATATGTATATATTTTGACTCCAAAGCAGTCCATATCCAAATCACGTCCAATTTCCTAAAAAATTGTATACAACCTCATTTAGAATTATTAACCAATTTCAATCACACTCGCAGAAAATAAAGAAAAATATTTCTAAAAGAAAAAACAGAATTAATTTTGGACAAAAATGTCCCGGAAATAGAACTTTCCAATGACCTCGGGCTATAGTGAACTAGATTAAAAATTTTATGAGTTATTAGAATGAGGATAATCAAAATGGAAACGAGTTAAACGACGATATCAAAAGAAGGGTTTGGGCCATTGCATGAAATAAAGCCCATTGAACAGATGTAGGCCTTTGAGTTCTGTTCTTTTGTAAAGTTTTGCATTAACTCTCCTGGGCAACGATCAACCATCCATTCTCGAGATTCATAAACAAATATTATGCATGAGAAAAGTTTCAATTAAGACATAACGATTGTTAATCAAATTACATAGTATGTCTTTTGGAACTTAAGAATAAATATCCTTACAGAATTTAGTCAGTGAGGCAGTTCAATGTACATAGTATTTTATGTGATACAAAGAATATTTATCTAATATAAATACAATAACTATATTCGAGTATAATTTCACTCGTAACCTTTAAATCACACGAAAAAGGAAAATCTAGAGAGTGTATTTTGGATGCCAAAAAAAAGAGAAGGCCAATGATAGATTCTGACTACAATTAATCAGAAATGAGAATCTAAATAGTAGCTGTAGAGCATAAATATACTCACAGAGAATTCAAACTCACTCTGCCAAACACCAACTTCCTTGGGACTTGTGTTTTAAAAAAAATTAATATCTCCTTCCAACAAACAAGGTAATTTAATCCTTTCGTCTCAAATTATCTATTCATAATTTGTTAGGAGATATTCTTTATTTAAAAATAATGATATATCTAGTGAAATTTCACTTAGTGGATTATTGGAGATCAGTAGAGCGTACATATATTTTAACATTATTTTGTAAAGATAAAAACGTTATTTCCAAATAAAGACCCTCGCTTAAGTGTATTAAAAAAACAAACATCACAACACACAAATAGCGTGATAATCAAAACACAATACATAATATATGCCGATAAATTATGTTTTATGCTCTTAAAGAATTTATGCTCCATTACTCATACATTCAATTTCTTTAAGATAAATATAAAAAATCAACCCAAATAAAGAATATAAATCATACAATCAAGTTAGGGTAAATAACATAAGTTCCTCTAGTTTAGGGTCTAATTACGTGACTTCTCGTTCAAAATTATAATTCGTAATAGATTTCGATCTTCATATACATGTATCAGCCACGTCCAAATATATGGTTTTTGGATACAAGAGGTGAAATTAAAATTAGGTGTGATTTATTTAAAAAAACATTGTTTTCAAGTGGATTCACGTATATTTAACTCTTTTATCAGCCTCTCTCCGTGTATATGTATTTTAGAATGTTTCTAGCTTGATTTATATGTATTTGGAATACACATGTTTTCTAGCTTATCTTTTTCCTATCTTGCTCGCTTCACTCCCTACATATCTGAATTTCAGAGTGTATCTCATAGAAAAATAAATACATCTAGGTGTATCCATCTTGAAATTTAGTATGAAATTATTAATTAGAGAGACAATATGAGATTAATTAAAATTATGTATAAGTAAATCATAAAAATATTTATATAATTAGATAATGTTTACATTAAGTATATGTATATTTTCGTTTGGGTTAAATGCAGAAGTTGGTTACTAACTGGCAGGTGGAAGCTATATATTGTGCAGATAATTTTTTTTATCCAAATTAAAGTCTGTCTTAATTTATCCTTTAAGGTATCCCAACATTGTGTTATAACTTATAATGACTTTTTTTAAGATTAAAATTCACATGATTTTCCTCAAAAGATCTCGTATTATTAAGAGATTCTACATTTTATATTTAACTATCCAATAGCATAGCAATGAAAATATCTATCGGAAATTCGCATGTGTATATACATATATATTTTTATTCTATATATTATAAATATCGAGTACGAATAATTTTTATCTTTTCGAAACATCATGCTACCATCACCTTCAATTTGTAAATAACAAGAAAACCTAATTGGATTCCCCAGACTTATTACTACTACTTGAAGTCAGGTTTCTTATTTAAAACAAAATTTTGCATTTATTTATCATACATATTGAGCTGTCAAGCAACAACAAAATTATATTCTTCGGGATCACTTTACTCGTTACATTTTTTTATTATACGCTTATCAAAAAAATTTAATTATTTAAAATATTAATCTTTCTACGGTAAATAAGAAGAGAGTTAATCTTAACAATAATAATATTCGAGTATGTGTATAGCAATTACTATTTTGAATCATTTATTTATAATAAAGACAATAAGTAAGGTAGTGTAAAAAAAAAGATAGTAATATTTCAAACTATATTTACTACTATTTTTGAAAAAAATGTTACGTGCAAGTGTTGGATTTATACAGCCAGCAGGTTGAGTTTATTTAATTTGGAGAATATTTATGTGAATGCTTTTGAAACTAGACAGACCCACTTGTTTCTTGTTTTTTCTTCTTATTTAATTTAATGTTTTTTTTCCAATCAAAAAGGGAAATAACAAAGGAATAATAAATGAATAAGAAATTATTTTAGGATAACTAGTTTATGGATAAGATGAAATATCTCATATCTACAATCTTATGTAAGCAATGATCTAGGAAAAAACATCAAATTGATGAAAAGGGGATAAATAGATCTTTGACTTTGATCCATTTCTACCAATGTGACCAAATCTAGGATATGAAAATTTTGATATAATCGATAAATCAAAAATCAAAATATTAGGAGTATTAGTCAGTTTATTAATTTTAAAAATTTAAATCACATGTTATTACAAATATCTTATTAATTTATGATTGACTAATTTATTAATAAAATTACATTTATACTATATACATATTAAAGCGAATCGATCAATACACGCAAGGGTAGCTCGATACTGTTAAAAAAAAATATGTGCCTTAGGCTTCCAAATTTAAGGGGCCTTATTTTTAATGATAATAGCTTATAAATTATTATTTTTTAACAAATATTGAGTACTATTTGTAGAAAAAGTAAATTTTTCATGAAAATAAAGGATTTATTAGAAGAAAATTGACATATTTGAAGTACTATATCTCATGAAAAATAATTTAATATAAAAAAAGGTATATCATCAATTGAAAACTAGAAGTAATCAATTATATGAAAGTTATTAACAATTTAAATTTTAAAATCCTATTTAATTTTTAATTTAAATCATTAATATATTTGAGTCACTCCTCAATATACGAAGCCATAACGAAAAGCAACTGATTTAGTTTCCTCATACGTCAATGGTTAATTGTATCTTTTTGAGTCACGATTGAGAATAGAGACCAATGGCGTCTCACAACCAATAAGAGTTTCTAATGTTAATATATTTATTTTAAAATTGATGAATAAATAAATCAATTGCAAGAGCCATCAAGCATTGGATCAGATAAAAATACGATAGAATCAGTTCATAAAAATATGATTAATTTAAATTTGATTGGATAAATGCTGCCCCATTTATAAAGATAGTCTATCATGACTTACCTTAATTACACTCATTTAAATATAAAATATTAATTTAAATTGACATATGAAAATTTTTATTAAAATAATTAATATTTCTGGTTTCGTTATAGGCTGCATGCCATGGTTTGTAAGTTGTACCGAGTTTGAGTAATCGCATTAATACTGCGACTAATTCAAATTTATATTGTTATATTAAAATCCTTTACTATATTCAAATTACGTTTAATTTCTATTCACGTACATTATAAGTAAATATAAATAAATTGGGATTCATTTGATGGATGTTAGTTATAGATCAATTTTGATAACTCTCACAATTACTCTTTGTAAGTCTATATATAGCTAGAAAGTTTATCCGATTAATTTGCTTCAACATAACAATTACTAATACTTATCTTTGATTAGATGTAATTAGCCTTCTATTATCTGTCACATACCTTCTTTGATCCTTACAACTGTGAAATAGAAGTGGTGAATTAATGACCTGTTTAAGTTAAGTAGCAAATGAAATTTTGAATTGAAATAATTATATATAATATACGTAATTATATAGCAGAGTAATTATACTCATTGAATTTTAAAACTAATACGAATAATTACTGTAGTAGCCATACACTAATTTTAAATTTAAAAAATAAACCTAGATCAGGAGTAATTTTAGAAAAAGAAATAGATATTTAAGTAGGACTCCAGTCATTTATAAATTCAAATTTTAAATAATGCAAGGAGATTCACATAATTAGATGGGGAAAAACAATTACAGGTACGACACAGCCATGCATGAGAAGGAACTGGAACGAGTGTTTTATCTTTTAATATAAAATTTTGTAACGTAAATTTAAATTTAGATATTACAGTTTTAGATTATTTCACGCACTTTTTGTTGCTATACTAGTGCATTTTTTAAATTTCAAAATTTAAATAAATTTATCTTTGATTATAATTTTGTAAATTTGATTTTAAATAGCTTGAATAGTTTGTGTTCAAATTTATAGTCAAACTTATATTATTTGACTCTCGAAATTCCAACAATATCACATAGATAAACTGTAGTGTTTGACTTTTGAACGAAATTTAATTTTCAAAATTTAAATGAATCTATTTTACTTCTAAATTTACGATCAAACTTAATCATTTGACTCTTAAAATTTAAATTATACGATACATAGTCCAATACTCGATAAGATTAGGTTGATGTTAGCGTAGAGTGTATTTGGTTACGAAAGTCTTTTTCTGAATTCTGAAAAAAAAATGTTTAATTGTTGGGTAACAAATATAAACTCTGGAATTAAAGATTAATAATGAAGTTATCACATCAAATATTATTTTTATTTTATTTTTTTGTATGAGATAGCACGCATGATGGAATAAACAAAAATAATCATTTGATTATTTCATACCTTCATCAATATTCATAGATTAGCTAATACATTAACCCAAAAATAATATTAAACTCAATATATCACATTTACCAAACATCCTTAGCTGAGAACAATAAAATCCTTAAAAAGAATTTTTTTGTAAAAAAAAAAAGAAGCACACAATACGCACGTATAATATAAAAACATTAGAAATGCAGCACAAAGGGATCACTAAAATTAAACAAAAAATAAATTGACATTCAAAAAATAATTTAAAATTCAATAAAATGCCAACAAAACTTTTTCTAAATAAATAAAAATAATTTAAAACCTAAAAAAAAGCCTCAAATATATGGAAAATCCCATCGATTTCTCATAAGAAGAAAAGTTTTGGTTATGTATGAACTGGCCTTATCGCCGGCGCCGCCACACCAAACGTACACAAACTCGAACACTTCACTCCTCCGCTTCCGCCGCCGCCGATCACCGCACCACCACCATTAACCAATGCCGATTCACCCTCCTCCGGCGCCGTCCGATCAATCTCATCCTTTTCAACCACATCGCCTCCATCAGCAGCAGCATCGTTATCATCGTCTGAATCACCAGCGTCGTCGTTTAACGGAATGAGATTCAGCATCAACCTTCCTTCAGTTCGGTGAGTCTCGAAATACTCAAATCGCTTCACTTTCTCCTCTTTGATAATCAATCGCCCATCGGAGGTATGATACCTCTTCATCACCCAGGGCATTTGTGAAGACGGAACATTCTCCGTCTTCACAAGACCTGGGATCGGCGGCGGATATTCCCTCTCAATTTTCACTTTCTTCTTCTCTCTCCTCAATCCAAAAACGCCTTCTCCGCCGCTGCTGGTGCAGCTGAACCACCCATACGTTCCCAATTTCGAATCGAAAATCAATTCTACACCTTCAACAATCGATTTTGATTTTGATTTCTCCATTTGTGAGTGCTTTTGCATGGCATGAGTGAATGGAGAAAACATGTGAACAAGAGTGGGGTATATATAGGTAGGTGGGGTAGGGGGTAGGGGTAGGGGTGGGGTAAAGAGAAAGAATATATTGAAGAAAGGGAAAACAGAGATTTTAATTTGGCAGTGACAGCTAATACTTTGTTCATACAATCTGCGGGGATTGGGTTATTCATTTTAAGAGATTTAATTTTTTTTAAAAAAAAAAATACAAAACTAAAATTTAGCACCTAATACCATAATTTACTCGAGGTAAATAACAAAACTTACTATTTAAAGGGTTTCAATATTCCAATTTAAGAAAAAAGATTAAAAAAAAAGGTTTAGTTTAATGTAAGCTAAATTCATGTGATAATATTTACTTACCATCCTACTCATTTAACAGATAAGGATGACTAAAATTATCAGGTTATTGAATTACTTGACAATTGAAATTAAAGTAAGTTTACTACTAATAAAATAAGTTTATGAATTTGATATTTTTAATTAGAAAAAAGAATTTAGTCATAAGTCAAAGATTTTATTAATAGACATTTGGAAATATAATGATATCACTAACCTTAAATCTTATTTCCCTTACATAATATAAAAAAAGGAGTATCTGAAATTAAAAATGTACACTTGTATTCACTTTATAGTCTAATAATAATAAAATAGAAAAATAAGGGGAGTTCTAGCAAAACAACCTTAGTAGATAATTTAATAAAAAAAGTTTGGAAAATATCTTGGAACTGCTAATTTTTAACTTTTATAATGAGATGTCAATGATTGATGATAGTGTAGTTCTAGCATGGGAGTAGTACTACTTTAGGACTATTTTTTTAAAATATTTTTAAAAAGTAAGAAGAATGAAGACATAAAAAATATGAAATTCAAAAGAAAAAAAATATTATTATTATTAATTTGTTTGACTTATTTTAATCAGATATAAAGTTAAAAAAATTGAATTTTATAATTTAAAATTAAATATATATTAAATATTCTAAAATATTTATTAATTTTATAATTTTAAATACATTTTTTTTATTTTTTTAAACTCCATTTAAATCAAATGATGACATGTTAAGGGATATTTTTATACATTTGATATATCTTTAATTTAGAATTACAAAATTAAAAGATCTTTTTTATTTTTTTAAACTCCATTTAAATTAAATGATATCATTCTTTTTAAACAGAGTTAGAAGTATATACTCCCTCCGTTTAAAAAAAATCCTATTTCCTTTTTTCATTTATTTAAAAAAAAGATTGTTTTCCTTTTTTGGTAACCAGGTAACATGTTTAAAATCACAAGATTAAAGGACATAATTGGTACATTTGACATAACTTTAATTTAGAACCACAAAATTAAAAAGTTTTCTTTCTTTTCTTAAACTTCGTTCCAAATCAAATTGTATCATCCTTTTTGAAACGAAAGGAGTATATGTTTTTCATCCGTGGCCAAATAAGCATTACTAATAATATATGGTTTTATATATTTGGCAGAATGGGTTGATTTAGGTGGCATGTCAGTGTACACCTAGCCATGTAGGTTTACACGTGGTTGGCACGTGTACAAACACCTTCTTGGCCTTATTGTAGGACCCTAACTACTTCTACAGTCATCCTTTTACTTTGCTCTTTTGAGTTTCGATTAATTTAAATTAGTCCGAGAAAAATAATACTTTGAAAGTATGTGCATGTTATTCTCATAAATGATACAAAAAAGAACTGCAGTGAGGTGCTGAATATCTGATGGTCTGAAAGGTTTTGTTCGTGCACACATTAGATGGCAAATGGAAAATATCGAATATTGTTCATTTATTTCTCAGATTACGTGTAACATCATATGAAAATATTCTTTTAATTTAAATTTTCAAAAAATATAATATGAAAAGTATATATATATATATATTGAGAAGAAGAAAAAATTAAAAACTATATAGATTGTCGATATATGAAATTTTTGTATCATTGATCACCTTTATATGTATTTATGCCAGATCGGATAATTTTATTTTATTTTGAAGTAATTTTATTTTCAGTATTTAAAAATGTACAATTATTATTTTATATTTTTAAATTTATTTCCCAACTCACTCAACAAAGATTGTTCCAAAACAGTGCCGTAACTATCCGCCAAGTAAGAGAGAATAAATTTTGATATAAAATGTAAATTTATTTTATTTTTTGTTTGATTATATTTTGATCAAAGTTATACTTGAGATATTATTTTTAAGAGCAACTTTTATAGGTAGGAAATATAAAAATTATATTTGTAAGTTATATTTAGAGTTTGTATAATTGCGTTTTATAGTAAATTTTATATTTTGCTATGGAACATCAAATTGTATAACTCGTTGACTTCTCTTGAGATTTGTATAATTTTGTTGGCAGACCATTTATTCAAATTGTTGTCAGCCTCTCGTTTGTATAAGGAAAAAATAATCCCTATATATGTTTAACATATTATATTACATCCTATAAATCTATTAGTTAATAATTAGTAATAAATCGTTGGCAGCCTCTCAATTTAATTTTATGTGTTTGTATATCTGAATAAAATTTGAATTTGTATACAATTGAATCGAAATAAAACGTTTGTTTATCAAATCTCTCTCTCTCTCTCGCTTCATAAATTATAATTGTATTTTGTATGCTCTGTGATTGTCTAAAGCGAGAAAGACAAAAGTGTATAGGATGGAGATACATGTATTTACATGTGTACATACAGTTTTCTTTCGTTTATACAAATAAAAATACAATTTATACATTTGTATTTGTATAAAGTGAGAGAGATGAGGAAGAGACTGACGAACAAAATTTCAGTGAGAGAGGCGAATGACAACAATTTGCTACAAAATACAATTAATTCAAACAATGATTATAGCATTTAATTTAAATTAATAATTTGTTATTATATATATTTTTCCTTATATTTATATCACAATTTACATAGGATATTAATTTCGAAACTGTTAATCTCATAAACCAATAAATGAGGTTTTCCTTCTTTCCCAAAACTCGTCTTGTAAAAAGGTTGAGATTTAAATTGAAAATATTTTTTTTTTCAAATCCAAAATTGATCATGTGTTATATTCTTATAAATCATTGTTTATGATGAACCAATCATCTATCAATAAAAAAAAGTACTAAATAATTTTGTTACTATTTAATCCCAATATACTATTATATTAGTTTCAATATAAATTATTCACAAAAGAAAAGAACCCCTTTTATCATTCTTTTAATTAATTCCAACACACATTTCAGCTGAACTCGACAGCTTTTCTTTAATTTTCCGTTTTTTGTCTCTTCAGAAAAGTTCTTTATGATTAATTTAAATCATAAGCAAACAATCATTAGGGTATTAATTTTTTTAAAAAAAAATAAAATGCAAGTTCCATGGATGAGAAAATGACAAAATGATCCTATTAAGATTAGGTTCAAAAAATATTTATGTATGTATTGAAATTCTGATGGAGGTGATTAAATAGCAAATGAGAATAGGGTTTCAGTTTATCGATAACATGAATTTAAATAGGAGGTTGTGGGAGACTTACATAAGATAGAGGTGTGTTATCGTATTTGTAATTTCTTTATCTTTTTATTTTCTCATTATTATGATGTTTCTTATATTTCAACTATCATATTATTTCGTTGTAGCTGTGTTTCGTGATAGTTTCACTTTTGTTTATTCTCTAAAATTTATTCTCTTTTTAGACTGTTGTAGACTAATTTTCATAATGAAATGTCATTATAAAAGATAGATTATTATAAAAAAAGATTGATTGTATTACTCCAATTTTGGAGGAGGTAATACATAAAATATTCTAGTCAGAGACTTGAACGGATTATCTGGCACTAAACTTGGAAAAGAGGATTATTTAATTAATTGATTTTTTTTCAAGTTAATAATTTAATAATCTACGACGAGATTGCAACAAAGATGATCACCTTCAATATAAGCCAAATAAAGCTACTACGGATTGTTTAGTTGGGAATAAATTATCTCAGGATTAATTATTTCAAGGTTAGCTATCCTGAATTAATTTATCCCACCATTTATATAGAATAACTATGTCATCATTATAATAAAAGAATGATGGGATAAGTCATCCCAAACATGACAACCAAACGAGATATAAAAAAATTATGTCATCACAATTTTCTTATCTCTCACGTCAAACGACCTCTTAATTTTAATCCCAACACATTTCAGCATTAGTCCACATTTTTTCTTTTCTTTTTGGGGGTCTATTAATTAATTAATTTATTTTTTAAAAAAAGGCTCTTTATGACTAAAGTAATCATAAGCAATCAAAAAAGTCCATGAGCTGCTAGCTAGGTGTTGTAAGGTTTCAACCAAAATACAAACTAATTTAAGTGATAATAGCTAATTAACTAATTGGATGAGTTACGTAAATAACTAATTGACGGGATTAACTATAGAAAAGATAACTAATATTACTCTAATTCTGGAGGAAGTAATATTTATATTGCAATTATCTAGTCAGAGACCTAACCTAACGGGTTATCTGGCACTAAACTTGGAATATGGAAATTTGGCACCGGTTATCAACAGTCATAAATGACATGAAATAACACAACTATGAAAAAATTGCCAATTCTAGGGATGCCAAATTGGGTTACATTTGAAAATGTCGAAGGAACCTTAAGTTAATTAATGAAAAAATTATTGACTCACTTAAATGTTATTTGAGTGATCATTACTTAAACCAACAACAACACTCTTTCGAAAAAATGAAAGCCCAGTGGAAATCTGTGAGAGTCCATCCAGTATACTGTCCATTAGACTTGAATCGTCTCACTCAAATATGAAACCGGGCTTCACAGTTGGGTTGAGTGAGACGATCCGAGTCTAATGGACAGTGAAAAGATAATACTAATATCATTTTCACCTTTAAACACATTATACATTTGAACTAAAGATTTTATCAGCAAACAGGACTTGAATACTACCAACATATGACACAAATTCGATTTGGAAATTCCATGGCAGATACTTCTACATCTCCAGAACTTGATAACATAGTCGATGAAACATGGCAGACGCTGCAAATACAACATTTTGGGCACTAGAGAATAGGGTCAGGGTCTATGATCACAATGATATCCACATGGTTCATTCCGTTAAATCTTCTACAGGGCAAGCCCTCTCAGACACACAATATTGATTTACTATGGCTTTATTGAATCAGCTTTCTTTTTCATGGATTGTTAAAAACGAAGGAGAAGATGAAGCACGGTTAGGGAAGTAATCAGTGATGAACATGATTGGCACATAACAGGTGAGGGGTCTAATGGAAACTAGCAACATATGACATGCATACAAATATAACCATAAATAAGCTCATAGTACAAACATCATCGAGTATGAGCTTCAAATAGTTGCAAGCTAGACAGATGCAGTTAACAAGACGATAACTCATAAAACAACATACCAATATAATCTCACAAGTGGAGTACGGAGAAGGTGAGAGGTGCACTAATACTTTCCCGTACCTTTGTGGGGCAGAGAGACTTGGCTCAACAAAATTGTATATCAGCTAGTGAACTCATTCAGATAAGCAAAATTATCAAGGAAAATTGATCTATGAATAAATCATAATGTATTTGGCCTCAACAAACATATGGAGAAATGATAAAACCAACAAAACTAGATAATACCAAAATACTCTAGAATCTCAGTATAACTCCAAAACACAAAGAACAAAAAGATACTACAGATTCTCTCAACATCAGTAAAATGGTTTAGAGCAGCCCCGCAAAACATTTTCTAAATTGTTTAAAGAGAATGACTACTAGATCATCAACTCTTACTGATCTCCAGGCAGAGACTTGATAATGTCGGAATCACCTGAAACATCACCATTTCCACAAGTCAGTCAAACTGTGTGCTTACCCTTTAGTACCCATTATAAGATTTTACAAAACTACAATGAATAATCTCAAATACACTTTACCTGGGTCAATGATGCTCAGGCATGACACACGGTGGAACTTTCCACATGCTGTACCAAGATCAACATTGTCTGCACACAAAATAGCAAGGGGAAAAGAACACATACATTAGATAGTTGTGAAAATACTCGTTCTAGTCAAAGACAAAAGTCACAAAGAAGGTTCCTCGAAAAAATTTCCAACAGAACAAACAGGAACTCAATATACCGACAGAAGTTATATTGTAACCATCCAAAAGAAAATGAAAGAATACAGCACAAGGGACTTAGCATCACACAAACAACCATAAACTGATATGCAATATATACTCAAAAACAGATATGTTGGGAATGACTTATAGTAGAAATGATGTTTAATATATATTAACAAACAACTGACAAATAAAACCTAGCAGTCCTATGTTGCAGATAAACCTTAAGGGAAATGACTTAAATTTCAAATGTGCATAATGAAATGCAAGGACATGCTAAAATTACTATTTCAAGTGAAAAAAATGAAATGAAAGCTTATGATCTTGACGAACTCACGAAGATGAAATCTCAGTTACTAGTCATTAACCGGTCTTATCTGCTACAATCATTCCCAACTTAAAATTCATGTTTAAGCAAAAAAGGGGTTCGGCACTTCCACTTGTCCATGATATTGAACACAAATACATGAGCAGATCTCAGACTGTCTCAGTACCTTCACTTGCGTATGGGCACTATATAGTCCCAGAAATGGCGTCTGGGGAGGCTGGCATGACTATTTAAACAAATTTATAGCATATCAAATAAAGTGGAATCTAATGAACTTAAAAACAAAACAAAAATATCAGATTTTTCATCAACTAACATGGTACAAAATCAATGCCAATACAAATCAATCCAAATGCTAGAACTTGATTACAATTAACAAAAATCATTGAAAATGGACTTACTTCCATTGAAATGGTGAACACCAACTTTAGCGAGCATAGCATAATACTCAATCTCAGATTTCCTCAAAGGTGGGCAGTTGTTTGATATCAATATCAACTTCCCTGCAAAACCCATCATACATTAAACCCAAAAACGCCAGAAAAAAAATGTAACAAAAAGGGCAATTGAAAAGAAGAAAGAAAATAAAATAAAAAAAAGCAACCTTTTGAGGTCCTGAGAGTCTTGAGAACAGTCTTGTAACCAAGAGTGTACTTTCCACTCTTCATTACGAGAGCCAATCTGTTGTTAATGCTCTCATGAGTCCTCTTCGATTTCTTCCCGGTAGTCACCATTCTTGATTACACAAAGATCTGTGAAACTAAGGGGAAAGGGGGAAGGGGAAAAACAGGGAAGAGGGAGGCTGCAATTGTATTACTAGTTATTATATGAGATTAGGGTTTCTTCATGGGCCACTATTTGTTGATAGAAAATTTATGATTTTGAGGTTCAAAGTTCATATGGGCCGGGCGGATACATACATTCCTGCTAATTTAAATGGGTTTTGAATTCTAAAAACGTTTTAATGAACCTTAGTTATGTCGGGCTAGCTCATTATTTTTTAAAAAATAATCTTATAATTTTTGTTTCAATTTTAAAATGTTTGTATATTATTACATGGTAGGTGTTAATGATTGCTAATCAAGTCTCAAAACTCTCAAATAAAACAAATCTTAATAATAGAAGTGTATAAGGGTTCGTTGAAGGAAGACATTTTTTATCAGTCTTTGAAAGGCGCGCTTAATCTCATTCGATGATGGAGTTGGAACAATTGATCGATTCAAAGATAAATCTATCTTTGATGGTTTGTCTGTGGGTCCCTTTCTCTCAACGTTTAAAAGAACACTCTAAATTCAAGTTGGATGTCACTTAGGAGAAGTATAGGGAAGTATGCTTGAGTCTTCTATAATAACTAGTGACTTGGTTTAGTTAGGACGGAACCATCCTAAAGAGGCTTTCTTCTGTTCTAAGTTACCACAAAGTGATATCAGGGTATGAGAACGCCTCTCTCCTATATATAAAATAAGAATGAGAGTCTTTCAACTAGATGTGCTCCTTTGGCTGAGTTTGAGACGGAGCTTGAGATACTTGATCTAATCACTAGTCCAACTTTCTTGTATTTGAAAAAGTGATGACATGATGTCAGGTCTAGAAAGGAGAATTTTTGAATAATTTACTTCCACGAATGACGGTTAGGCTAAGAAGAACAGGTTGAGAATGATTCTACTGACGCAGCGGGGGCACTGAACGAAAAAGACAGATAAAGGAACAACCCACCGGAAGGACATACCTCAAGGGGAACCAATCTTCTCCGGTAAAAATTTATCTGCGCGAAACCGATCTATGGATAGAAAGAAAGATGCATGAAAATAAAATGAAAGAAGAAATTCAAATTTTCTCTGATAGTGCAACTTCAATTGAAAATTTGATTATATGACTTCAATCTAAAATCATTGTCATTTATACAAATATATCAGAGACAACATACAAGATAATGATCTTGTTGGACATAAAGGTTCATTTTCAAATGGACTTCAAAAATCATAGTTCAAACCCTGTTGAATTATGAATTAATCTGGACCTAACCCATATTGATGAATATACATATAATAACCTTAGACAAATTTACAGTCTGGTTAAATATATAATGAATTCAAATAATTTTCTTGGGGTCATGACTGTTGATAAATTAGCTTTGATGATACTTTAAACATATTATAAACGGAAAATGGCAGATTAAAAACAAGATTTCCACTAGAATGGTTTTTCATCAGATGGGTTTTGCAAAAATACAAATGCTATTAAGGTTGTTTTAAAGTGTCGCACACCAAGGAGTTAATCAGTAGAAAACAAAACAGATAGTAAATGGCAGTTACAGCTTCAGCACATTGATACCACTTACATAATATATCTCATAACTCAGATGATTAATATTCAAATACTTCTCCAAAAATCTGGATAAAGAAAGAAGTCAGACTAACACAGATTCTTTATAATCTGCACATTCAGAAGTATCTTCAAACCAAAGCAAAATACAGTTAAGACTTGCACCTAGTAGCAACCAAAGTCTGCAAACAGTAACAAACCAAAAATAGAAAAGAAAGGAAAGTCTCAACGAGCCTCAAGAAACTCACTACTCGCCTACAAATTAGACTGCAACTTCTTCATGCGGGCAAACTTGCAGTTTTCAGCATTACACTAGAACACCACTCTACAGATCCATCTAACATGCCCCTTTATTTACCTAATATCTCAAGGCTTAGCATTTCCCCTAATGGCAAGCTTTTTAGCAACTTCTTCATCTGTCAGCGGTAAATAATAGATACGGGGAGTGACTTTGGTCTTTCTGAAGAGGTCATCCAAAGTAACAATAGGGGGATCATTTTTATCAGCAACAGGTGAAGGCAGCATCTCTTTTGTTGGAGGAGCACTAGGAGGAGCAGGAGGTGGCTGGCGTGTGAGTGAATGTTCCAACTCAGCTTGTTGTTTGCGACCCTGCTGCTGAGCAGGTGGTGTTTGAACAAAGGATGAAGCAGGCACAGCAGGACTGGTAACTTTCGGTGGAGAAGCAGGTTCCCGACCCTCTATCTTGGTTTGCACCTGTTGAGGATCAACAAAATCTGCAACCAGGAGACGACCACCATTTGGTGGCCATTGGAGATTGTACACCGCGTTTCTGGTCTCTGTGGCTTCTTCTACCGAAGAATACTGTTAAGAGAACACGTAGCAATTAATTACGCTGAACCATTACGGAAGGAAACACAATATAGACTTTTCTAATAAGTTCAAGAGAGGATTGCCAAGAAGCCAAATCATACAACACATTAATATTTGGGAATGCAATCTCTGTAAGGCAATGATGCAAAATAACAAGGTATGTTATGACAAATCGACCAGAGGGACTTGGGCCAACTGGTGCAGCATCAAGGTTTCAAATAATGCCCATCCCAATGACAACTGTCCCCCAACCCTGCCCTTTCCTAAGAGTAGCAAGTATAATTTAAGATGGAGAAACTCGATGAGCATGAAATGCAGTAGGAGATCAGAGCAAGATTGTACCGTGACATAGCAATGGGTCTTTATCTGGTCCATCCAGAAACTGCAGACTTCACCAGTCCTTGCAAGGAGCTCTTGCACAGCTTTCAGCGTAAAAGGCCGCAAGAAATTCTCAATTTTGAGAGAAGTAGTGGCTGTTTTTGAAGACTTTGGTACTGGAATATTAACAGAACATTAGAAGTAATTATAGTTGTGCTGCTACTGTTGCATTTGAAACTCATGCATTACCAAGAAAACAAAGACTCACCAAAGCGCTCCTTGGGTGAATCCCCACCAACTGTAGAGTTAGTCCTGCCAAGGATGGGTTTGATAGGAGTGGGCTGAACAACCTTCTTTGTTAAAGCAATACTAGAATTTTGGGGTTCAGCAGTCTTCTCAGTGTTCCATCTACGCTGCCTTTTTGCAGGCTCTTTACTCCCACCTCCTGCTTCATCTACAAAGAATCCAAAAGAAGTCAAAAATCTTAAGAAACCAAATTATAGAATAAGAAAAGAATAAGTCGTATTCTTATTCGCCATTATCACTATAATTATCCAAAGTTGATGTAAATAGAGAGGGCTTCATATCCCACATTGCAAGAAGATTCTAATACCTGCCATTGGTATCAGAAATTTCATTATACAGACACACACTCTAGTAAGCACAACCTAGTAAGCACAACCTTAGCTGCTTTCCAGTTGTGAGCTTCAACTTTAACAATGAAAAAAAAGGCAATTTTTTGTGGCAATATTCTAGTAAAACATGCGGTCCAATCAAATGTTTGAGCATTCACAAGAAAAACAGAACTAATAAACATACTAACAATCTGGACTTCACCAACTTTACCGATGTTCAAAAAAAAACAATCTGGACTTCACCATATAAAATATACAAAAGTTTCACCATTTAAAGCTTCACGAAAACATTTCAAAGAATACATAAGCAATGAACAGCTAACTCTAATATTATTTTCTGATAAGGAAGCAACAAATCCTAATAATAAAATTGTAAAAGTAAAAAAGAAGTGATCAATAAACATGTGTAGAACAGGAGGGGAGAATTTACTGCAAAAAAAGGAGGGAAAGAGAGACAATTAAAGAAAAGACATGAGTACCTTGAAACTTTCTCTTCTCTGACAAAGCAAGAGACTTATCTTTAGTTTCTTGAGACGCAACCTTCTCAGAAGGAATGTCTAGCTGCATTGCATCAGAAGAACCACTTGGTCGAACTTTGGGCTCTTCTGTCATTCCCGTAATAAACTCATCAGTCTTGTCATTCTCTTTCTTAGAAATATGATCAAAATCCACATGTTTTGTCTCTACTACATCCTCCTCCATGGAATCATCAGCAGAAGACTGATCCAAGTTAATCTTTTCCATATTCTCACCATCCACTACATCGGCTATCTTGCTAAAATCTGCAAGCAAAGAAACAACACATAAGATCTGGAAGAACCGGTCTTAGGAAAGAAGGAACAGTCATTTTTAGTGGAAGGAGGTGCTTCCATACCTTTTCTATCATCACCAGAAACAGCAAGATCGTGTGTATCTTCCGCAGATGCCTCAATTTTCATGGGTGACAAACTAGGCTCTTCAACATCACCTAAAGTTCTAGCTTTTTCAAACTGTATATCGGGTTGCTCACTATTATTTGGAGTCTTACTCTCGAAATCATGCTCTACCTTGGAAACGTCAACAGAAACCTGATCTGCATTGTCATTTTTCATGCTAAATTTCACATCTGAAGATTTGTCATCATCAGTTTCTCCAACAAGACCCTGCATCTCATGTGGCATCTGACCATCCAATGGATGAGAGCTACCAACACCTGATAGGTCTTTGCTGGATGACTGCAGCTCCATCTCTTGCCTAACAACTTCAGTTTCTAATTTGACATTATCAGCATTCAAATTATCATTTAAATCTTTATTTTCATTAATGGTCAAAGTATCAGTAGAAAATGAGTCAGATTTTACTTGAGACCCTAAATTAGGGTTGACCTCATATACCTGAGTGGCTGGATTGGACATATCTGGCTCAGCATCCATGTCTGAGAGTTTCAGACCCTCATTATCCAACTTAATGCTGTGGTTTTTCAATGCTTCCTCTGATGTTACTGGGGTTACCTCCACATCATTTTCTTGTCCCCTAAGGTTGTCCTCAAGCACTCCCTCATAAGATGAAATTTTCATATCCTCAACATCCTGTCTAGTGCTACTGACTGGAATAGAACCATCCCAGACTTCAGATACCCCATCAGCAACATAATCATCCTGAGAAGAATCAATAACCTTGTGTTCCTTATTAGATGCAATCTCATTTATAACACTAGTGCTACCAACCGGTGCCTCCAAACGGTCTGATTCTCCAGCAGCAGTATCTCCAGTTGCAACCTCATCCAAGACTTTATTCTGGTCTATTTCAACAAGAGCATTCTTGGTGCTAGCACTGGCATCACCATCAATTTCGTTAACTTCATTTTGGTGATGCTTCAGAACATCATCATTACCTCCAGTTGCAACCTCATCCATGACTTTGTTCTGGTCTATTCCAACAAGACAATTCTTGGTGGTGGCCCTAGCAACATCACTGTCAATACTGTTAAATTCATCTTGTTTTTGCTTCTGAACGTTATCAACCAATATATCAGGATTGCTATTTGGTTGAGCTTCTTCAAGACCACATGTAGCATCAGTAATATGTTCAGAACCATGAGTGACTTCAATTGGGGGATGCTCCAGAACATCATCAACCAATTTAACAGGATCAGGCTCGGGTTCAGTATCTTCAAGACCACTGGCAGGATCAATGTCACGATCATCATCCTTACTCTCTTTAACTGCAGCAGCTTCCATTTCTATGCAGATAGCTTCATTTAATCGTCTAACCAGATCATCCTTCAAACCTTTTGTCGTTAAGTTCCTCCTCTTAAGCTCATCCCTTAATTCTGCTACTTTCCATTTATTAATTGGACGATTATCAAGCACAGGGTAGTCCGACATCTTAGCCGCCAAGTGAAAAAAATCACTTAGACAAACCTGAAAGTCACATGGACATATAAAACTTGAAAAAAGAGACCTGAATGAATCTCAAAATCAAGAAAAGACAAAATCCTTATATGCAGATCTTTTCCTCTTTCTTTTTTTAACACTAGCAGAGATTAGTACTCACCTCTATAGAAATTTCAACTATACATGACGGGTTTCAAAAAAATGCATATTTGTCGTGGACGAGACTTTCTTTATTGTGTTCTCTTTTTTCTTAAAAAAACAAAATATACTCAGACATTGCACACCAAGCCAGTGCTAAAATATATAATAGGAGTTTGAGCAATATTCAGTTGAAGTTGGAAAAGAGTATTTGGAAGTTAAAGTTGTATTTGGATGAGTTTCTCCTTGAATACAGGACTATATATGAAAGATTGGTGAGTAAAAAGCCATCATTTATAACTTGAAATACTCTTCATTAAATTCTTTAATAAAATTTTGCCAAGATCTCAAATACTGATGACCAAGAAAAAAACTAATATAGTTCACGGCTCGGCAATTGCCAATCTTAATAAGAAAAGGTATATACTCCTTGTAACACAAAAATACATATGGAACACTAAGAATTTTCTTATTACTAACATCTTGTCAATTCAGGTAACTCCTAGTATCCATAAGACAACCGTCTTAATGCTTACTTCCACACTTTGGAAGTTTCCTGTACCTTCTATCTATGTAATTGCTTCAGGTGCTAGCACTGCCCCTGTTCTAGATAACACCTACATGATGTCAAAACATCAAACACTAGGGGCCGTAGCTGTAAGACAACTCTTATAATGCAACAGAAAGTGGTTCCAATTTCTTCATATTCCTTGCACATGAACCACCATCATTATCGTTTCCGTCTCTCAAATTTTCAAATGTAGAAAATGCTTCATATGTTAAATACGAAGTGAAAAATGCAACTCCTCGGCATCTTTGCATTCTCTTTCCTACTACCCAAAGGCAAAAAAAGACTTTTCACTTACATAGACTTCGGAATACGAAGCTGCTAAGAGCACGAATATCTTCACTCTCAACCTGTCCTCTAGATTGTCCAAGTCCGTATCCACAAATTGACTGGATGCTGCAACTATTTACATGCATCACAAATGAAGAGAGATTCCAGCCAATCTAACAACCCTACATCAGCCTTTTTTTTCTCCAGAAACCATGCACCTCATTCTATGTGACCACCAGGTTACCGGTTAAAATGCATGAGGCAGCCAACAGAAACAAAGATTTGGCTATTTAGCAATTTCTCTAAAAGATTTTCCAGTCATATTTAATGTTACCCTCTTCATACCAGTTCTTCTATGGATTTCTATCATTCCCAAACATCAACCACTACTTATCAAGAATATGTCTATTCATAAAGGATTGTCAGTGAAATACTCTTTCCTTTTAGTCAGTCCTATCTGATCTATGTGTTCCTCTCTACCATGCACTTGCTCTTTCAAAATGGTTTCCTCAAAACATTTAAGAACAATGCTGGTGCATTCTTTCGTACATGTCCTAATCCCTTAATAGTTCTTTTCATAAAGCTCACATTTCATAATCACAATGGCTGCTACAATACACTCAAGAAAAGTATGGTGTACTCTTTCATACATGTACCAATCCTTTAGAGTACTCGTTCAGTCACAATTTAGAATTCTCAGTTAGAAAATAGCTTTAGGGCTAGTTAAAACATAGCCAATTTTTCACTTCAACTTGAAGTGGCTGGTTCTAACAACTTACCAAGTAAGAAAATAATATTTCCCTCATAAGATTTCACCATTTTTCCAATTGAAATGCATGTCCAGACATCATTTCAATTTCCAAATACCCTTTCTTATCATACCAGCATGACCCACTATTTGTTTTCGATCACAGAATCAAGGAGGCAACCTGGTTCTACTTGAGTAAACCCGTGCTCCTCCAAGGAGAAAGTTTGCTTTACCCAACTCCATTTTTGATACAAGGCAGTTCATCCCGATAAAATAGAAGGACATCCGGTGTTGAAGCTCCACTCTCCTTTGGATATCAGGAAGGAAAGGGTGTTCTATAGTTCCTGAACCAGAACGCATGCGGAGTGGGCGCAACCTCGAGCTCGGAAATATGCAGTTGTGCTTACAGGCTTGGAACTCTGATGAATAAATAAGAATTTCGGGCTAAGGCTTAAGAATTAACATCTAGGTGCTTGCCTAGTTCACGGTAAGAACGTTGACTTTGCGACCGCCCGAGGTTACGACCTTCTTTGCTTGAAGCTCAGGTCACATATGAAATTGAAGCAAACTTAACTTCAAATATCATCAAAATTAATGTCCACACGCCAACTATAACGATATATCCAGTATAACCCCACAAGTGGGGTGTGGGGATGGTAAGATGCACACACGCCAACTAAATCATCAAGTTCTCAACATCATCTCAGGTAGATTTAAACCCATGATAAATAGAACAACCTTCAGAGATTTGGTCTTGCACCTCTATATAGTAAAAATTTCTATCAGATATTGTTGGTTAGATCTATCCTATGCCTTCCTAATACTTCTAGACCTTACTATTAACCACTCATATGGTGATGCCCAATCAAACACAATCTTCATCCCCTATTTATCTTTCCATTCCAACACAAAATAAAGACCACCCTGCAAGATGAAATCTAAACTTGACATGCATAGATAATACCGGTTACATGCAAAGAAGTTGTTTTTTATGGGAAAAGACTCCTCGCAAATATTTATACTAATGGACATACTGAACCTCGCAAAAAATATCAAAGCTAGGAACTTTTTGTGATTATACCGGGTATGTCATTGCTGTGATATGTTAATTGTTGCTTCTTTTTTAATCATTCTCTATGTTTGTTGTATGTTGTTTCATCTTTTATGTTAGCTATCGACATTTTTCAATATATTTTTTTGGATAATTATGGTGTCTGGATATTCCACAGGATAACCTACCACCACTTCTAGGTAACTCTATCCACCAAGGCTAGAACATATGGGCAGAAATCACCTAGTGTCTTATCCCTACTGGGATTGGAACCTGAGACCTCATGGTGCTCAACCCACTTCATTGACCATTGGACAACACCCTTGCTGCAACATTTTTCAATATTATATTCAGCTGAGATCCTCATATTTAAATAATAGCACAAGCTTCTCTCATGCAGAGAGAGAGTGTTAAGTGCTTTCCGCGCCTATATAAGTGGTAGCCAAATATATAGGGCTAAGAAGAAAGATAAGGCAATATAAGGTTTAATCCGTCAAAGCATTGCTATTCACTGAACATATGCACTCAAAAAATGTAAATCCAACATAACGTATAGGCATCTTAAGAAGACAACTACTTGGTGGAACTTACTAGAGCTATGAACAAAATAATCCATAAAGAAACCATAATGCCAATCACAAGTCCAATATAAAGTAGCTAGATCTCAGTCTTCCAAATAAAAAAATTGCAAGAGAACAGTATCTTTAACTTTAAAACTCAAATATATTAATCCCCATGTCTTTCTTACTTCTAATTTTAACCCAATTGCAAAACTTTAAACTAAAAAAAAAAAAAAATCTTAGCTCCTACCCAGCCGCCGCCCCAACGTTTCAACATTTTCTATTCAAGAAAGTGAAAATATAAAAAATTCAGACAATTAATGAAAAGGGTACTTACCAGTGCAAATAGTCACTTGGACACCAAAACTTTCAACCAAAAAGATGGTGAAAACCCTAGTTCCAAAACAGAAACGAGAGAAACCCTAATCCCAGAAACAAAAGCACACAATTGTTAGAATCAGAAACAAATTAATACAAATCTAAGCAAAACAATACAGTATTCCTAAATTATATTGATCTGTTAATTATATATATATTTATATCAATACACGTATATAATTTATATAAAAATGACACCAAGAAAAACTGTTCTTTCGGAAGAAAATTGGATTTGTAAAATGCTAATGGCTTGAGATGAAGAGAATTTCTAGGGTTTTAATTTATGGAGAAGCTGTGAAATTTATCGAATGCTTAAAGCGAGAGAGAAAGTAGATAAGATTTGTTAACCTCTGTCTGTTGCTGCTACTGCCAATGGACGAATCGGGTCTTTCGGGTCGTGGCCTTATAGTCTCTCAATTTGAGGGGAAGTGCATTAATGTCATTTTTTAAGTCATATTGAAAAATAATATAATTCTTTTATAAATCTATCCGCACAATACGAGTTTATAATTACCGATGTTTATAATTTTTATAAATCTAGCTATTTTGAAAACTATTTCACTATTTCAAGGCTAAACGTTTGGCAATCGTGTCTTTAATTATATTGTCAAGGCTTTGTTTTTTAAAAAGAAAAGATTAATTGATAATCCGACAACAATGAGTATAAAATTATGAGAAAATTGTATATAATGACAAATTAATAAATCAAATTAATTGTTATAATCACCTTTTGATTTAATTGTGTCCTGTAACAAATTGTTTTTTAGTCGTCTCTCTCCCTTAAACTCTCGCTCGCAACTCTCCTCTCTCGCTCCATCTCTCGCTCGCTTCCTCTCACTTTTAACAAACGCAAGCGTATAAAATCTCTTTCTATTTGTATAAAGCGAGAGGAAAATGTATAAATACATATATTTTTGTTCCCCTCTCTTCCCTCTCTCATATCTCGCTTGCCACCCTCACCTCTCTCGCTTATACAAACAGAAACGAAATGTATAAATTGTGCTTCTGTTTGTATAAAGCGAGAGAAAATTATATATACACATGCTAATACATATATTTTCTTCCTATACACTAATAATTATACAATAAAAATACTCCCCTGCCCAGTTTCTTCTGCCTTTCTCTCTTTCTCGTTTTATACAAATTCAAATTGTATATAATTTCTCTCTTTCTCATTTTATACAAATTCAAATTGTATATAATTTCTCTCTTTCTCATTTTATACAAATTCAAATTGTATATAATCGTTCTATACACTTATAATTATACAAGTAGTATTATACAATTTGTTTTATACAATTCTCTGCCCAAATCTCTTTCTCTTTCTCGTTTTATACAATTCCCTTTAACTGTATATGTATATAGAATTATACATTTATATGTTTGCTATAGAATGCAATTATGAAAATTTTGTTACAGCATACAAATATGAAGAAAAGTTGCCCTAAAATTATTATAAGTATAACCACTCGAGCTTAAGGTCTGAAAATATTGTGTTATGACTACTTTCACTTGTTCAACTATTATTTATTAGTTTAAAATATATTTTAGCTTCGTCTCTTCTCTATTTTTGTACTTTAGCCTTTGAGTTAACTATGATTTAACATAAGTGCTCGTTTGGATTGACTTAATTTAGGTGTTTTTAAGCTAAAATAGTTTTTAAGCAGTTTTGAAGTGTTTGGGTAAAGTTAAAAAATGTTTATAAACACTTATTTTAAAGCCAAAATAAATCATAAGTTAGAAATCATATCTTATGGCTTATAAATCATAAGCCAAACAGGTTGATTAATGTGTATGGATTGCTACTAGGAGTATGAAATGTGTGCATTTGTTTGAGCCTTGCATGGGATAAATATTTAGAGAAGAAATGATGGAGAAAAACAAAAACTCCTTATAAAGTGGGGGGGGGGGGGATATCTAACATTGAGGGTAATTCTTGGAGTATATAATATTTCACAAAGGGGAGATATCATTAGCTAATTTTTGAGTGAGGCCTGAAAACTAAAAAAAAATAAGCAACTGCTTTCATCATCTGCATCCCTTCGATTTCTTAAAATTTTACAGTAAAGAAAACGCGTGGAGATAAATGACATTTATAGTTTTGGCGCAATTCAACTATGTATCTGGATGAAGAAAGAAGGCAGACTCTGCACATTTTGTTATGTTTTTTCAACCCAAAGCAAAATATAGTAGAGACTTCAACCTTGCAGTAACCATTAACAACGAAAATAGAAAAGAAAGCAAGGTCTTAGTGAGCCTCAAGACTGCAACTTCTCTTTGAGGGCAAACTAGCAGTTATCAGCATTACATCGCAACACTTCTCTTTAATCCATCTATCTAACAAGTCCTTTCTTCACTTAAAAGCTCTAGTTCTCAGCACTTCCTCTACTGGCAAGCCTTTTAGCAACTTCTTCATCATTCAGCGACATATAATAGATACGGGGAGCGACTTTGGTCTTTTTGAAGATGTCATCTAAAGTAATAATAGGGGGGTTATTTTTATCAGCAACAGGTGGAGCCAACCTCTCTTTTATTGGTGGCGCACTAGGAGGAGCAGGTGGTGGCTGGCGGGTGAGTGGATGTTCTGACTCAACCTGTTGTTTGCGACCCTGCTGCCAAGCAGGTCGAGCCAACCTCTCTCTTATTGATGGTGCAGTAGGAGGTACAGTTGGTGGTTGGCGCGTGAGTGGATGTTCTGGTTTAACCTGTTGTTTGTGACCCTGCTGCCAAACAGTGGTGCTTGAACAGAGAATAAAGTTGGAGGCACTGCAGTACTGCGATTTGCCGCTGGAGTAGCAGGCTCCCGTCCGTCTATTTTGGTTTTCTCAATTTTTGTTATAGCTACTGCAGCCGCTGAAGCAGCCATTGGCCTGGCACCTGTTGGGGATCAACAAAATTTGCAACCAGGAGACGACCTTCTTTTGGTGGCCATTGGAGGTTGTAAATAGCATTTCGGTTCTCTATGGCTTCCTCTACAGAAGAACACTATTGAGAGAAAATATTCATTAATTTAGTAACTAGAGCCACTAAGGAAGCAAAGTACGACACTTTTCTAACAAATTTGGCAACATGCCAAGAAGCCAAAGCATGCAAAGGCCATTGCCATTTAGCTATGCACCTCAGAAGGCCAATGATGCACATTAACATGCTACGTTATGACAAATTAACCAGAGAGGCTTAGGCCAACTGGCACAACATCAAGGTTTCAAATCATGCCCACCCCATGACAGATGTCCCCAACCCTGTCATTTTCTAAGAGTAACCAGCCAACTAGGCTAATAGCTTCCTTGCAAATAGTATAATTTCAAATAGAGAAATTTGATGACCATATGGTCTAAGAGGATCATCAAATACAACAGGAGAGAGTAAGATTCTACCGTGACTTAGCAATGGGTCTTTATGTGGTCCATCCAAAAACTGTAGACTTCACCAGTTCTTGCAAAGAGCTCTTGCACAGCTTTTAGCGTAAAGGGTTGCAAGAATTTCTCAATTTTGAGAGAATTAGTGGTTGTTCTAGAAGACTTTGGTACTGAAATATTACCAGAACAAAGTAACCAAATAGTGGCTGTTGTGGAAAACTTTGGTACTGGAATATTACCAGAACAAAGAAACAAATTATTCTTATGCCGCTATTCTTGCATGTAAAACTCCTGCAATTTACCAAGAAAACAAATACTCACCCAGGGCTCCTTGGGTGCATCCTTACTAACTGTAGAGTCAGTCCTGGCAAAGATAGGCTTGACAGGGATGGTCAGAACCAAGTTCTCTGATAATGCAATACTTAAATTTTGTGGCTTAGCAGTACACAAATTCTCAGTGTTCCATTTGCACTGTCTTTTTGCAGGCTCTTTAATCTCATATCCTACATCATCAACAAAAAATTCACCCCCAAGTCAAATATCTTATGAAACCAAATTATAGAACAAGAAAAGAATAGATCATTTTTGTTAATTCCCATTATCGCTAAGTTATCTAGAGTGAATGTATTCATATCCAATATCTCAAGACGAATCCAGTATCTATCATTGGAAGTTAGAAATTTCAATACACTAACACGCTAATAAGCCCAACTTTAGCTTGTAAACCAGTCGTGAGCTTTAACTTTCACAATTTCTAGATCATAACTGATAACTCCATAAAACATGTGAGTCAATCAGAAGATTTAACATTCATAACTGAACAAACTAATAAACAACATACTTAAAACCCACTTTTGATAATATGTAAAAAGTACACAAATTTTACTATTGAGAGCTTCATCAAATCAATTAAAAGAGTACAAAAGCAACAACTCTAAAATAATTTAATAATAATAATAATATATAGAAGCACCAAATCCCTAATAGAATAGTAGCAGCTATAAAGAAAATGCAATCAATAAACACGTGCAGAGGAGGTAAAAAAGAGAATATTTTCATGAAAAAGGGAGGAAAGAGAGAATTAAGAAGACATGGTACCTTGAAACGTTCCCTTCTCTAACAATTCAAGAAACCTATATTTAGTTTTTTGAGGAGACTCAACATTCTCAGAAGGATTGTCTTGTTGCGTTGCATCAGAAGAGCCATTTCGTACAACTTTGGGATCTTGTGTCATTCCCGTAATAGACTCTTCAGTCTTATCATTCTCATTAGAAATATGATCAAAAGCCACATGCTTTGTCTCTACTACATCCTCCTTCATGGAATCATCAACTGAAGATTGATCCAAATTTATCTTTTCCATATTCTGATCATCCACTACCTCAGATATCTTGCTCAAAACTGCATGCACAGACACATCACACATAAGATCTGGAATAACCAGCTTTATAAAAGGAAGAGACCAGTCATTTTCATTATTAGAAGGGAGTGTTTCCATACCTTTTCTATCATCACTAGAAGCAGCAATACAATGTTTATCTTCAGCAGATACCTCAACTTTCTTGGGTGACAAACTAGGCTAGATAACATCACCTAAAGTGCTAGCCTTTTCAAACTGAACATCTTTTTGCTCACTATTATTCAATGCGTTACTTTCTAAACCATGCTCTACATTGGTTAACAGCAACAGAAACATGATACGCATTGGCCTTTTTCATGTTAAATTTCACCTCCAAAGATTTGTCATCAACAATTTCTCCAACATCACCCTGCATCTCATTTGGCATCTGTTCATCTAATGGATAAATGCTACCAACATCTGATAGGTCTTTGTTGGATGACTCCATCTTTTGCCTAACAACTTCAGTTACTAATTAACATTATCAGCATTCAAATTATCATTCAGATCATTATGTTCATCAATGGGCAAAGTATCAGTAGAAAATGCATCAGATTTTACTAGGGACCCTAAATCAGGGTTGACCTCATATACCTAAGTGTCTGGATTGGACTTGTTATACTCAACATCCATGTCTGAGAGTTTCAGACCCTCGTCCTCCAACTTAATGTTATTGTTTCCCAAGGCATCCTTGGATGTTACTGAGGTTACCTCGGCATCATTCTCTTGTCTCCTAAGGTTATCCTCAAGCACTCCCTTAAAAGATGAAATTCTCATATCCTCAATATCATGTACAGTGTCAGTGCTCTGAATAACAACATAACTAACTCTAGACACCTCATCAACAACATCATTATTCAGAGAACCGATAACCTCATATTTCTTAACAATTTTGACTTCAACAAATTGACCAGTAGACACAATCTCATTTATAACACTAGTGCTACAAATAGAAGCCTTTGAATGTTCTCTTACCCCAGAAACGTCATCGGTACCCCTAGTTGCAACCTTATCCAAGTCTTTGGTGGCGTTAGCAGGATCAATATCACGATCAAACCCTTAATAACTTTGTTTTGGGGATGCCCCATACTTTTATTATTACATTCAAGAACATCGGGATTTATTTCAGTACTCTCTTCAACCTCGGGTTCTCCTCTTTCTCTGTGGATAATATTATTTAATCGATTAACAAGATCATCTTTCAAAACTTTTGTCAGTAAGTTTCTCCTCTTAAGTTCTTCCCTTAATGCTGGTACCTTTCATTTATCAATGGAAAGATTATCAAACACATGATAGTCTGACATCTTTATCACCAATTGAAAACCATTTTGACAAACCTGATAGTCAGATAGATATATAAAAACTAGAAGAAAATGAGATGAATGTTTCTCAAATCTAGAAAGAGACAAAATATTCTATGCAGATCTTTTACTTTTCTCCCTTTAGCAAAGATGAGTAAAGTTCTCACTATAGAAATTTTAACTATACCTGACAGGTTACAAATAAATGCATATTTCTAAAGGACAAGACTTCCTTAATAGTATGTTCTTTATAAATCAAAATATATTCACATATACACCAAGCCGGTGTTAAAACTATTTAATAAGCATTGGACCATAGTTGGTTAAAATAAAAAAGAGTATCTAACTTTGAAATTGGAAAAGAGGATTTGAAAGTTTAAGTTATTTGGACATGAATTTCATTTGGAATAAAAACTATGAGTTAGTGCAAGACATTTCACTTGAAAAAACTCTTCAACAAGTTTTTTAATATTTTACCAAAGTTTCAAACACCAACAGGCTAACCCATTATTTGTAAAAACTGAACTTCAGTATTTGCAAACAAAGAAATACAACATATGGCCAAAAGCTTCTAATATAATGTAGTTCACTGCTCCACAACAGTTAACTATGGTGTCCTGCCAACTCTTAATAAAAAAAAAGGTACACACTTTTTAATCCAAAGGTACAATCTTAAGCTTATCTCATTTTCTGGTATTAAAAAAAGGCGATCTAGTTACTCAATGATTACTTTTTCACTTTGCCGCTCTTCTACATCTTCCAGCTCCGTAATTGCTTATGGCCCTAGTTATACCTCTATTCAAGTTAATGGAAAATGCTAGAGACTACAGTTGTAAGGCAACACTAAATGCAACAGATTATGGTTCGAATCTTCCCAATATTCCTTCAACGTTGAACACCACCTCATCATTCTCCTCCCAAATTTTCAAATGTAAGAGTCAGTTCACATGCTATATATAAAGTGAAATGCAACTTCTCTTGGTGTCTTTGTGTTCTATATCCTATGAATCAGGTGCAAATTACATAGCTCCAAAATATTTAGCTCTAGGTAGCACAACTATTGTATAGATTGGTCAAGTCAAAATTCACATCCACAAATCCATGGAAGCTGAAAAATTTATCGTGCATCACAAATAAAGAGGGATTCCAACATAATTACTATAGATCCCATTTTCCTCTTTAAACCATGCACCTCACTATCAGTTAAAAAATGCATAGTGCAGTCAAGTAGCCAATAGAAAAAAAGTTTTGGCAATTTCTCTAAAACCCTAATCCAGAGCTATAGAAGAATTTTTTCAGTCGAAGAACGATTTCATTAGATTTTTTTCATTCATCGAAGCAGAAAAAGTGTTAATTCATTCCTTTTTACATTGAGCTCAGCAAGACAAAAGTTTAAACAAATTAGGGGTGGGCATAAATATCGAATCGAACCGAATTATTTTGGTTCTTCGATTCTTCGGAGTTCGGTGCAAGGGTCTCGAAACTATGGTGCACCGAAGAACCGAAGTTTTATTAAATAGATTTAAAAATATTTAGTTATATTGCTTAATTAATAATACTTATATATTTTTTACTTAAAATATTTACATGACCCATTTAAACTTTTACTTCAGCTAGCCCTTTACGATCAAAATTTGTTTTATTGATATAATTTTACAATGACAATTAAGTCTGGAACTATTGTTGTAGCAAATGCTTGTTAGGTTGTTAGCTTTTGTTCATTGTAGCAACTAGCATACACTTGTTAGCTTCCGTTTATGTACCTTCTCGTATACTGTGAGTCCTTATATTTGCTTTCTTCTTTATTTATTCAGGTATGAGAGAAACAAAAAATAATCTCATATTTACCTTCTCTTTATTTTTATTAAGCACACGAAACTCTTAACACTTTATCATATTTTTACTTTATTTTTTATCACACCGAAAAATCGATTTAAAATAATCGAGTTAAATCGAGCAGAAATAGAAAAAACTGAATTGAATCGATCTTAGTTTGGTATAAATATGATGCACACTTTTTATAAATCGAATACCGAAGAACCAAATCAAAATTTAATTAAACCGAATCGAAAAATCGAACGTCCATCCCTAACCGAAATAAATTGAGCTCAAATGAAATGAAACTAGGTTGAATTAGTTTGAAATGAGTTGAATTGAAATAGACTCAAGTCAGACTTAAAAGCAAGTTTGAATGATTATGTTTTCATGATCAAAATTTGAACCTTTGTTTTGTAGGGGTATGAGCAAATGATTCAATTGAAAATAATAATAAAAATAATATTATATTATCGGACTTGTTTTATTGGATCAGTGATTTTATAGGCTTTTTTGAATTGAAATATCAATTTTTAAATTTAACTAATACCTAATAAGATCATTTTTTTCTTAATGTTGTACTATACGAATAAATATTCTCTCCTCCTTTCTGTATTTTTTTTTTTCAATCTTTTGTCCCCTAGATTAAAATGTTCATAATTCATTGTATGTTTGGTAGGGATCAACATGTTTTCTAAATTTCTTATATTTTGGCTAGTTAATATATTTAGAAAATATTTTCTTAGGAAAATAAATTCATTAATTAAAAATGAGAAAAATAGTTTCTCTTATTAAAGCAAGGAAAATAAGTTATTACATAGTAAATTTCAAGTTTATTGTCTTTTCCGTATCCACTCAGTTCGCCCGACTCCCACCTTTTGACCATCCCACCCCGTCACCTCCCACTCCCCACACCTTATTCCACTCAGAGTCTCTTCTGTAGTATTTTATAAAATAACATATAAATATTCTTGACATATTATTTCCTTATATATGCTCATCAAAATATCAGAAAATAAGTAAGAAGTCCACTTGATTTTGGAAAAAACATTTTCTTTCTTATCAAATACACCACGTAGTTCATTTTTCTTTTCTTTTTTCACGCAATTCACGGTAAGGGAAAAGAAAGTGAAAAAACAAATTTGAAGGAATATTTTTATTGATTAAATCAAAATTGAATTGATAAATCACAAACAAAAAATCAATAATAAATATTTTATCAATTTGATTACTAACACATTAATAATCAGTAAATTAAATTAATAATATATAAAATGACTCAGCCATTGACTATAATTTTGAACAAAAATTTCTGTAAACAACACTAACTAAAATCATAAATGTTACGGAATTACAGGCCCCATGCACTTTTTGACCAAGGTTAAAAATAAAATAACATTACATGCATATTAATCATTTTTATTTGTTCATAGGATTCTTAATGGGGCATGTTAGAATCTCTGTCACCTAACCTTTATTATGCCATCAATAAAAGTCACTAAGCGAAAAGGTCCATTGTAAAGTCTTGACAATAAATGATTAAATATGTGTATATAATGCCAAAAGTGCACCTACCTAAACCCAACAATATAATATTTCCTCTCGTACAATTTTTTGATATTCCTATTAAAATTAAAATTGAACATTCGAGAAGTAATACTCCTTATTATGATTATTGTTGTATCTAAAATTCAAATTTGAATCTACAGATAAAAAACAATCTCATTTAGTTGCAATAGATCATTTGATTGTCCAACAATGTAATCAAATTTAAGAAGGTCAATATACTATAGCCCCTTAAATTACATAATGTTTAATGCTTAAATTATTACATATTTTAATTAAACATCTAAATATATAATAAATTATTCTTTATTAAAACCATCAATTCAAAATTTGAAATTTATTTTGTGCTTGTTCTCAAATACAAATCAAATAGTTTTATTTTTAATAAACATAATTTTTTTTCCTAACCAAACACACCCAAATATTACCATAACAAATGGTAAAATAAATATTTTTTGTTATTAGAGATTTCTAATTCTAATTTAGAAATGAATAATTGATATGAATAATGAGTTCGTATCTATTTAAACTAAGGAAAAAGAACTAATATGCTCTCGAATTATCGTAAATGGTATGCAGATATCCTCCGTCATACTTTTGGTGATATTGGTGCCTCTGTTTTCCAAAAACTAGAGTATATATACTCTTTATACTAACAGACATGCACGTATCATAATTTTATCCATCAATTAACATGTATTAAATATCGAATCCACAGATAAGATTGTGCCACATGTTTCTATTTAGTCTTCGTAAAAGACATATATGCTATAATTTTTTTGGATGGTAAGGACATCAATGTCCCAAAAATATGACGGAGGATATATACTGCATATCATTTATAATAATTCAGGGATATATTTATCATTTTTTCCTTCAAACTATGATTAATATTTTAAGATACTCCTTCCGTTTAAAAAAGGATAACCTAGTTTGACTTGGAACGGAGTTTAAGAAAGGAAACAAGACTTTTTAATCTTGTGGTTCTAAATTAAAGTTATGTCAAATGTACCAAATTGCCCTTTAATTTTGCGGTGTTAAACATGTCACGTGAAAAGTTAAAGTGTCATTCTTTCTGAAACAGATTAAAAAGAAAATAGAGTCATTTTTGTTTGTAACGGAGGGAGTATATATTTTTTTTGAAGCGTAATAAAATATTTTTTTTTCAAGTGTAATAAAATTTAAAGAGTGGTATTTGTCTTTTTCTTTTTGTTTTGTTTTTCACCAAAGAGTGGTGCTTGTCAGAAAAGAAAAAAGTAAAATCTGGAATTGCGATATGACTTTTCTCGTCAATGAACAGTGAACACTCCCCAGTTTTTGTAACACAACTTCAACAAAACTAAAAACCCCTCCGATTCTCTATTTCTCTTCACACCTAACAAAAATCTCTACCTTCTAGGGCTTTGCTTCAATGGCGATTTCTCTTACGGCAGTTGTACTTCTGATGACGGCGGTATTGATGCTTTCCGTTGAGCTCGCCGCCGGTTATACATTCTCGTCGAGGTTGATTCACGGGTTCTCAGATGAAGCGTTGTCGTTTTGGGCATCTAAAGGGAAGAGTATGACGTGGCCGAAGCGCGAGAGTGTGGAGCATATGAGGTTGCTACTTAGTAATGATTGGAAACGACAGAGACTGAAGCTTGGTTCGCAGAAGCAGCTTTTGTTTCCATCTGAAGGAAGTGAAACTCATTTCTATGGAAATGAGTTGAGTTGGTTAGTAATACTATCAGTTTAAGAGATTTGTTAAAAATTGAAGCTTATAATGCGTCAATGCTGGAGTGGATTTTGCGTTTTTTTTTTTTGTTCTTTTGAATTTACTGTTGCATAAGGATTCAATTATTTTTGCTTATGATATACTAGGTTTAGTTGAAAAAGCATAAGATAAGTGACCTTATAGTTGCTGTCCTCCGGTGGGGCTTTGGGTACTCCCTCTTAGATATGTGAAAGAAATGAGCTACTAAAATCATCTAACTTTTTCCCCAACTGAGCTATGAGTTGAGTTGTTTTTGGAAGTTATAATCTATCCAACTTTTTCCCCAACTGAGCAATTGAATTGAATTGTTTTTGGAAGTTAAAATTTTGGTGTTGTTGCCTCCTTGAATAAATACTCTTCTCGATTGTCCATGGTTGAAATATTGGAATGATACAAGTTGATCACATGTTTTTCTCCATGCCGTTAAGTCATTTTCTTGACAAGTGTTAGAAATCTTGAAGAGATCTCCTTTCCCTTCTATTTTAGTAGTTGGCTCTTCTTATAGAAAATTAAAAAAATTCAAAGCCCTTATATGCTGGGAACAAGAAATAGTTATGTTGAAAAATAAGAATAAGAATGCTAAGCTCTTAAACAATATTAGTATATGAACACGGCAGTTCAACCTTTCTTGACAGGTCACCTTTTCGAACATGACCCTTACTATGGAGCTCGGGGATTTTAGATTCATGTGATGGTAGGCGATTATGTTCCCTTGTCACCCCTAGAGGGGAGGGGTGGAAGTATTGGAGAGTTTATCTTTCCATGACGAAATGGATGTTGTAGGAGAGGTTGGAAGGGGGAGTTTTGCTAATGATGGTTTGTTTGTGGGCAAAGGAAGGTCTTTTTCTTTCTCTTTCCATTGCTTGACTATGTTTGCTTTGCAAGGAAGGGAAGCTCAACCAAAAGTCCAAAACCTTTGACAGTTCAAATAGTGATAGTATTGAATATTGCATCAAAGATTTTGTTGAGATCTTTGCCGAGTAAAAGAATTCTTTTTTTCTCAAGTTCTAATAAAGTGTCTTGATTGTTCTGGATTACTATTATTCAGGCTGCATTATGTGTGGATTGACATAGGGACACCAAACACATCATTTCTTGTCGCCTTGGATGCTGGAAGTGATCTGCTCTGGCTCCCTTGCAATTGTGTACAATGTGCTCCATTGTCTTCAAGCTACTACTCAATGCTGGTAGGTTGCTCATGCTAATTGTTGCATTTGACTGTCTATTCTTACTGGTAATATTTGACCTTTCTTTTATTTCAAAACATAAGCTTGGTTTTGAAACTACTATCAACTTAAAGTAAGGGGGATGTCACCTTCACTTATCATGGGACATCTGGGACCACTAAAATATTATAGCATGCTTAATTTAATTTGATGTAGTTACTCTAAAGGAAGATATATAAACTCTTACAACATCAATTGTGCTCTGCAAATTTTTCTGTCCAAGTTATAGCTACTTGTGCAGTTGATGCTTTGTGCAACCTCAAAGACCAAGTTTCTGTGGTCTTAACTCTTCAAGTTACTGCTGTACCCTGATGTATTATCTTGGAACCTCAACATTTTCTTTCTGAAAGGCATTGATTTTCGTTTAAAGATATGCCAACTAGTAAAAGGTTTAATGCTTTTAGATTTTGTTGCATCTCGCAGCTTCCTCTGTAAAATCATTTTCTGTTTAAGTAAAACATTTTTATTTTAAGATATGTAGGATTCAAGGTGTAGAAAATTAGTTTTTTCCTACTTCAAATTCTTAGACTGATTTGGGCATGTACATTTTGGCTGGTTCATCTCTTACTGAACAGATAGAAAAACCATTTTTACTTTTCTTTTATAGATAATAAAACTCATTATTCAGTTGAGCTAATTAATCTCTTATCAGTGAAGCATTTGAAAGTGACTGTGTATCTCATCATGGGAACAGTTTTAGCTGTTAATTCTCCAATGATTGATTGGCAGGTGCTCCCTTGTATATGGGGCATCTATTATGCAGGATAAAGATCTGAATGAGTATAGCCCAGCACGATCAAGCAGTAGCAAGTATCTATCTTGCAGCCATCAATTATGTGAACTGGGTCCTAACTGCCGGAGTCCAAAGGAACATTGCCCTTATACTGTTAATTACTATTCTGAAAATACATCAACTTCGGGGTTCCTTTTCGAGGACCAATTGCATTTGACTTCAGTTGGTGGACATGAACATCAAGGTTCTGTGCTAGCTCCTATTGTTATAGGGTATGCTCTTTTCTTTTTCCAGTTCTGTATTATTGTAAGTAGGATCAGCTCAATGGTTTTGTGACAAAGAAGACTTGATAAACCTTCTTTATGAGTTCCATTATGAGCGAGTTTGTAGGTGCCTTAGCTGAATGTAGCAAAGGATTCTCCAATGAGAAGATTTGACCCTTGAACCTTGATACCTTTTATAGCTGTCTCAGTTGTGACTGTTTATTTTTGGCAATATGATTGTCGCCTAGCTGCTAGTTGTCATGTTACAGTATTTACCAGTTGGTTGATGAATGTGGTTTTCTTTTACGTAATAACTTATTGCAGCTGTGGTAGCAAACAAAGTGGCAATTATTTGAGTGGAGCTGCTCCAGATGGGGTGATGGGATTAGGGCCAGGAGAAATTTCTGTTCCAAGTTTGCTGGCGAAGTCTGGATTTGTTCCACGCTCATTCTCATTGTGTTTTGGAAAGAGCAATTCTGGCACAATTTTCTTTGGTGATAAAGGGCCTGAAAATCAAAGACGAAGTTCATTTGTATCTTTGGATGAAAATTAGTATGTATCTCCTCTATTCTTTTGTGCTATGTTTAGTTTGATAGGCAATTTAAACAACTTCATTTGCACATTATCTTATGTTCCTACTCGTAATTTTTACCAGCAATACCTATGTTGTTGAAGTTCAACATTATTGTGTTGGGGGTACCTGTCCAAAGCAAAGTGGATTTCAAGCCTTAGTTGATAGTGGGTCTTCCTTCACTTTTCTCCCTTCTGAAATCTTTACAAAAGTAGTAACTGAGGTACAAATATCATTTTTCTCTTGTCCTGCTATTCCCCTTTTCACTCTCTTAATTTCACAAGTTACTCTTCAGCTTAGTTTTAGAATGCACATGCAGTTTTTTTGCGGTACCTGAGCTATTTCCTATTTTTTTCTCTTCTAGTTTGAAGAGCAAATGAACGTTACGAGGTTAGCTATAGAAGATTTTCCTTGCTGCTATAAGGCTAGGTAAAGTCTGCTCTCGTGAAAATGCTGTTTTTTTGTTTTATTTACTTGTAGATTATTCTCCATATGCTTTTTTATGCAGTTCACAAGGTTTACCGAACATTCCTAGCATGAAACTTTTGTTAGCTGCTAATCAGAGCTTTGTAATTCAGAACCCCATGTTTACCATCTCCAGTAGTCAGGTCAGTATTTGAATCTCTTTGTTTGCCATCATCCTGCAAATTAATCTTTTTTGTTGAGGCATAGAAGATTTAGCTGTAAGATTTTTTTCTTTGAATGAGCTGGTAACATGCGATGCTTATGCATGCAAACTCACTTGCATTTATATGAAGATGAAGTTAGTGCACCCAAAATGCAGAAACTGACTCAGGTCTTAATCTGGAATTAATACTATCTCTACCTTTTCTGTCAATTTAAGTACTTGCTATTTTTCTTTTTCAGGAAAAAAATTACTCCCTACTTTTCATTTTGTGTCTGGTAGCTAACTGGCTTTAGAGCTTTTAATAGTTGTTAATTTCATTGTTACTATTATTTTGGATTTGGAATTTCTCTAAAATCTAAGTTCTTGTGAGATTGAATCCAGCTCTTCACCAAGAAACTTTTGGTAGAGATGCTTGAAGCATATCACTTAAGGTGAACGAGAGTCACTGCAAGAAAGGATCCAAAGTTTGCTATGAGTGATGTTGAACAGATAGGACATGGGGCTAATTGGTGCCATGACACCTAAAGCTTAAGAACATTTCTGCTGGTACTTGGGAAATTTTTGATAGTGTAAACTAGCTCTATAAGATTTTGTATGTGGCTTCTGTGATAGGTTTACTGTAGAACTGCAATCCTTCCAAAAATTTCTTCTGTGTCCATCCCAGCTTGTTAGTTCTTATCATCTCTCCTATGAAGTTAGTTCTCTAAAAATTCTACTCTCCCTCTATCAATTTGTTGTCTTGCTTTCCTTTTTAGTGTGTTTCAAGAAGAATGCCTCTTTCCTAATTTGGCAACTCAGTAATGAGTAACTTCAACATCCTACCTGGCGTGTTTAAGGCCAACAGAATGAAGTGAATTTTGATACAATATACATATTTTTAGTTTAAGACCACAAGATTTAATAGTCATCTTTACATAAACTCCATGCCAAGTCAAACTAAGACAAACAAATAGAAACAGAGAGAGTATTAGTTTTGCCAACAATAGAAAATATATTTATTAGTTTTGTCATAGTGGCTACTGGTTACAAAGTCAGTTTGTTTGGTCCCATTCATTAGTAATCAAAGTTGTAGCACGTTGTTTTGCAAACTTCTGGAGTAAAATGCTCTCTATGTGCAAAGATGAATGACGGATAAATGCCCTTGTACTTGGTCTATGTTCATCTTTGTTTTACTGCTGTGAATAAACATGTTACCCTGTTGCCTTTGCATGCTTAAACAATATCTTTTCAATTCCTTTATGACAAAGCAAGTATGGTTTTCTCCATAAGTTTTCTAGTGTATGATCCCAAGTTCACTGTGCCCTCTCATGGACTTTGTTTTGCAGACTTATAGTGATGGTTTCTTATTGGAGGTATTTTGTGCAGGGTGATAACTTTTATTGTGTGGGTCTCCTACCTATTGAAGGAATGATTGGTATTATTGGACGTAAGTTCATATGTAATTTTGAAGTAATGTAAGGCGCACATATATGCATGTTGACTGTTGGATGTTCCATGCAATTTCATTTGAATTATGCTGTGCAGAGAACTTTATGGAGGGATATCGATTGGTGTTTGATTGGGAAAACATGAAGTTGGGTTGGTCTCGCTCCAAGTGTAAGCTCATTGTGCATATTTAGTTTAAATTGAAGTAGTGTTTTGTTTTTTGCTGGATTAATAGGGCAAGACGAAAAACGAGTTTTGAGATATATGGGAGATAATTGGATTTGATAGGTATTTCTTTGATGTTCCAGTTTAGAGTTTTAGATTGATTCACCTGGGTTATTTATACGGTCCTGAAGTTGGTAATTCTTATGTTGTTCTTTGAGCGAATTCATGCAGACAACACCATTGCTCATTTTTTAACTTGTATCGGCCGGTTAATCTTAGTAAAACCTACTTTTGTGAAGTTTGGCACATATAAATGTTTCACTAAATTCGGCCCCTCAAATAATTGTCTATTGAGTTATAATTGGCGTATTAACAATGATAATTATGAAAACCATAGTAAACTTGTAGTAATTAGCATAATAACTATCATGGCTAGTGCCTGCCTCATGGTAATGGTTTTCCTACAAGAGTCTTAAAAGCATGGAGAATTTCAAAAATTCATGCAATAACCCAATTGATACTTCTTCTGCAGTAGCATGTAGAATTATGTTATATAATTTTGTGTGCTACGAATTCATCTTTTACATCTTCAGGTCAAGACATAGACGGGACAGCAAAGGTATCACCAACACCACCTCCGAGTGGTTTGACATCAAATCCCCTGCCAACAACTGAGCAACAAAGGAACCCGGGTGGACATGCAGTTGCACCCGCTATTGCTGGTAAAGCTACCCCTAAACCATCTGCAGCATCACTCCTTGCAATTTCACGGCATTACACTATGAGTTCTCTTATATTCTTATTGGTTGTATGGTTGCCTTATCTGATATAGCATTTGTAATTATGTACGTATATGTAAATTCTCATGTCTACAGTCAGATCCTTCTCTCAGAAATCATGTAGTCTAGTCAATTAATTTCATTGGTTTTGTTTCTATCCTCATATCTATAGCTCTTTTTATGTCATTCAGTGTCATGATTGAGGCATGATGGGACACAGTTGTGATTTGACTTGCAATAATTTACTAGCGGGGTTCGTTTTTAGGCCTAATCAATTTGAGTAGTAGTACACTATCATTCCCCACACCAATGATTAGTTTTTTTTAGGAATACATGTCTTTCACAAAGTTACGGGAAGAGGGAGAACTTTGAAGATCATTGACTGGGGTGGTTCCAAATCCGTTGAACTGAAATATGATGTGAAATGTATCATATACAGTATTTTGGACCTTACACTTGTCAATTTAAGTGCTGCATCTTTCTGCCAAAGACACAAAGGCAACTCAGAACTCAAAAGCCTAGTCATTGTACAAAAATAAGACAAGCTGATACCCATTTATTTTCTGCTACAGTTTTTAGAGAAAATTCTTGTCTATTGTTGATCATGCTCACTATTAACTAGACATGCTCGGGCAGCTGTTTTGATCTGCTCTATATTTAGCCTATGGAAGAAATATGATTCATATAATCGACCCTAACTGGCTCATTGACTACAGAAGTAGCTGATTGATGTAGATTGTATAAGAATAGTATTGAATATGATGTATTAGTAATGCTGATACTATTTCCTATCCCCCGTTTGTTACGTCAAGGTCAGTTCTTGTATACATGTGGATTAAAGAGGTTCCACATGTATGGAGAATCATGATGGATATGTTAGGACAATGATCAACTTTTGCATGTGGATACTTTCACGTCCAAGTGTTATACTTCTGGGCTTGTTGTTGGGGTAGGGGTGATCAGTTTTGGCCTTTGAAGAGTTTGAAAGAGAAGAATGATTGGCCTTTGATAGAATAGAAGTTTGTTCCTTGAGTAATACATGGTGGGGTGGAAATTTACTCCTAATTAATACATAGTGGAGTGAAGTTTATTAGGTGGGCTACATTTCTATTCTCCTTCACAAAAAATGGCTAGTGTAGTCATTGTACATGTTTACGCCTCATTTCACTATGTAATAGGTATATTAGTAGGGTCAGAGCCGGAGAACAAAGTATGGATTTGATCGAAGCCAGTAACTTCAGTTTCAAACTCTAGATTTTTTTTATTTATAATCCTTTTATACGTGGATATAAATCACGCAAATGAATACGTCGATATGGCTAAGGACTAAAGTAGATAATTGGAGGTTGATAATGACTAATGAGCAATTAAGTAATGAATAGCCTAACTTTAGACAATGCCATTCTTGATGATATTTGGAGACGTACCCTTTAGGTGTCATCTAACCTGGGGTTTATACGCTATGAATTATGAAAATGACCTTAGAATAACGTCATGGAATGTATCTTTCATTTTAGAACACCCAGAATTGATTACTTCAAAAATTCAATTTATATATTTTTGTTGAAGAATGATAAAAGTTTTTGATGAGATTAGTGAACCCCTGATAAGGCTCTACTGATTCCAATGAGAAAAGATGAATTTACGTACAATATTCTATAGCTAGTATATATGAGATTAATCATTTTAATAATGATTTCAAACGCAATAATAATGCAATAAAAGGGTGAACATAGCTTTTTAAACTCCAAATCAAATCAAATATTGTTAAATTGAAGGGACAATGGGGAATAATTAGGTGACACAAGTCATCCTTTAATTAATTATGAGTACATGTTAATAAGAGATTGGAATTGCAATTACCTACCCATTGCGGCTCAACACCATAATTTTTGCTTTTCTCTTACACCTTTCCCGTTTTCATTGGTCCTCCGATTTTTAAAGGAAAAGCAAATGAACAGAAGACAAAAAAAAAAAAAAACTTAGCAATATTATCTTGTTTTTTTATTGGGCTAAAACAATCTAAAAATAGAAAAAACAATTATCATTAAGTTTTTGAGAGATCCTGGATCAGGAGTCGAGTACTGGGTTAAGGTCGGATATCATATCTCGAGTCGAGGTCAAAAGTCGAGTTAAAACTGAAAGTTGGTTACAAAGTTGAGGTCGAATCTCAAGTTAGGGTTATGGCTAAGAGTCAAGACTTAGGGGGTTGGGGGTAGAGTTTTGGATTAGGGACGAAAATCAGGTTTTGAGTCAGGGTTGAGAATTGAGTCTTAGTTCAGCGTTAGAATAGAGAGATATGTATCGAATTGAGGTCAATAGAATGAGTCAAAGATCGGATCTCGAGTCTCAAGTCGGGTACATAATTGAGAGTCGAGTTTTGTGTTAGGGTCGATATTTTAAGTCTTGAATTGGGGTTGAAGTCCGGAGTCATATTTCAGGTTTCGAATTTGAGTCGAGAGTCAGGTATCAAGAAGGGATAGAGGTCGAGAATAAAATTTCAGTTTGAAGTCAAAAAAAGGTACCTTGGCTAGAGTAAAGACTCGAGTTGGGGTCGGGACCCGACTCTTGAATAATGTACACTTAAGATATAGTTTGATTAAAAATCTAGATATATCTCAAAATTATAACCAAAAATATAATCATGGAATGATAACCATGATAAATAATCACACCATGATTATAAAAATTTGAATCCCATAATAAACAAAAATTCCACCACTATATAGAATAAATTATCTCATAATTATAGTATAAATTTATCTTTATTTTAACCTATACCTTCCACTAAACACAACATAAATTTAAATTCAAATTTTAAATTGAAAAATTCACTTAATTTATTTCTCCAACCAACCCCCTCCCTAATTATAATATGAGACTTTATTCGCACGTACAAACACTTTTGCCTCGAAAGATTATGAAGATTGAAAACATACGTTATCTATTCCTTATACTAAGGATCTCTTGGGCGGTGCCATTTTTGTTATCTTTGAAGAATACACCATTTTTTCTAGTCTTTGGTCAAGCACAACAACAAATTGCCTATGCGTTACTAATTATAGAAGTGGACTGTCAGTTAGTTCTTATTAAGTTCCTTAAACTATGGAGAATATGTAACATTTGTGTACAACTACTTTTGAATGAATTACATATATATATATATATTACTCCCTCAGTCCATCTCATTTTATATGAGGTAGGTTAACTCGTTATGAAGTTTAAGAAAGAAATAAATTTTTTTTAAAACTTATGATCTAAAATAAATGATAGAAATTTTTTGTGGCTATAAATCATCTCATTAAAAGTAAAATAAACATTTTAAAGTTAATACAAAAATATGTCATTTTTTTTAGACTGACTATTAAAAAAGTAAGTCATATAAATTGAGACACAGAAAATAATTTCTCGTAAGTAATACCTAGAATTAATTTTTGTTACACTCAACTCTCACTTATTCAAAACGGAAGAAAGTAATAGTTATTAAATGGACTTTAAACGATCAAAATAATGTCTATGCTCAAACTCTCTGTATAACTCAAAAAAGTATGGATAATTTAAACAAATTACCCCCCCCCCCCACCCTATGTTTTTATAACCAATTTGTTGGTTACAATTAGTTAATTTTCTTTCCCCCCCAACCCCCACACACACAAAAACAAAAATTTGTGGCGTTATCTAATGTAAACAAATCTATTTTTCCACAGTATCACCGCCCAATTCTATCTCAATCAAAACAAATTCAATACATGACAAACTGCTTTAACTACCTGTTTGTTTCTTTACTACACGTGTACAAATATCTACCCTTAGATTTTCCTTGTTGCCACGTGTTATTATGATCTCTTCCAACGTGGCAGCTATCAAAATCTATGACAAATTATAAAATAAAATTAATTACTCCATTTTTTGGGCCAATTTCCCTATTATTCATTTGATATAATATAGTGTGGACAATCTTTGGAAATGTCCCTTTCTATAAACATGAATCACCCAAAACTTTACCTTATAATTTCACCTTTCGTGTAACCCAAGTGATAGTTTCTCTTTATTGAGACAAAGTAACATGAAAATATATCATTTCTTTGTACGATGATATGTTTCATTTTGTTGGGATCACAAATTTCGAATTGATTTTACATACGTATTAATATAATTCAAATTTAATCAAAGCTTTAATATAAATTTTGATTGAGTTATCAAATATATAGTATCGATCAAAAATAATAAAATTGTAATATAAAAGAAACTTCTAATAACGGGAACATTAGGTTGTTTTTTTGCAAAAATAAAAGGATAATTTTTTTAAAAAAATATACAAAATTTAAAAGTAAACAAGTAAAAATATGAAAATAGACGAGATTGATTAGTGATTAAGATGCCACCAATTTAAAAGTAGTTTTGTGGTGTATAAACAATTTCAAGGAAAGAATATCCTCAAGAGAAGCTTCTTCCAGGTTCTAGGTGATCCCCACTCCCAAATAATTGTTACCAATAATGTATACGTACTCCTATTAAATTATATAAGTATATTGTCAGTTTAAATAATTTTTTTATATATAATTAAATGCTCAATAATATAAATTTTATAATTATAAAATTAAAATAAATCACTTGTTATAATATGTAAACATGACTAGATTAGGTAAAAATTTGACATACATTGTCATACTCTTTTTTTTTTTTAAAAAAAAAATTATGGATAGGTATTACAATTCTTTTTCCATATTTTCTTCTATAAATACAAGTTTCAAAATCATTCATCCAACATTATTTTTTTTTAAAAAAGAAACAGAATTAAACGCTCTTTTAGTCTTGTCACTAGTCACTATTAAATATTTTCTTCTTGTTGTCTCTTTTATAATACTTCACCTGATTAACTACTATACTATATATAATATCGTCCTCTTTCTAGCAAATATAATCCACCACCAAAAAAACACAATTTTAATTTCTCATCCTTGCTCAGCGTTACATATTATTTAAAGTTAATTTCTTGTTTATATCAAAAGCAAAAAATGGGAGTTTCAGGTACACTGGAATACTTATCTGAAGTACTTAGCAACGTTAAGAAGAGCAAGAAGAAGAAACAAATCGCAACTGTGTCCATCAAGATTAGAATGGACTGTGAAGGTTGTGCTCGTAAAGTTAAAAATGCTCTCTCTAAAGTAAAAGGTATATTTATTTTTATAATTTTAAGTTATATATATATCGTTACGTATTTTTTATACCAATTAAAAAAATAAATTTCTTTAAATAAGTTAGGGAAAATGCATAAGTAATCCTCAATCTATGTTCGAAATCTCAAAGAATATTTATACTATATTAAAGTTTTATTATACTCTGAACTTATTTTATAAATAATTTTCTACCCCTTTTCGACCTACGTGGTACTATCTTGAAAAAATATCAATATGAATTGAGCCCACAAAATAGTATCACGTAGGCCAAAAATAAATTGAAAATTATTTATAAAATAAGTTCTGAGTATAATAAAACCTTAATATAGTATAAGTGTGTCTCGAATATTTTTAGCATGAATTGAGAGTACTGGTATATTTTTTTAAATATAAGTTATTTAAAAGTAAAATCACAATAGTGGTTTTCCTTTTCTTTTCACCTATCATGGCAACTTTACATGTTATAACACGTCTACTATTTATGGATCACTTAGATATATCTTTTTTGTTTAAGAATTTTTTTTCGTTTTAATTTTTGTGACTTGATTCTGAATTCGAATAATTTCGAACCAACTTGTGGTTCAATTTTTGAATAGGTGCAAAATCAGTGGATGTGGACTTGAAGCAACAAAAAGCAACAGTAACAGGATTTGTGGAGCCAAAAAAAGTGTTGAAGGCAGCAAAATCGACAGGTAAAAAATGTGAAATTTGGCCATATGTGCCTTATAGTATGGTGGCACATCCTTATGCTGCTGGTGTTTATGACAAAAAAGCACCTCCTAATTTTGTAAGGGCAACTACTGATCCATCTGTTGCTCACTTAAATCCTGTTGAAGAACAATATTCACTTATGTTCAGTGATGAAAATCCAAATGCTTGTAATATTATGTAAGTAGTACTTGATTATTAGTATAGTTTTTTTCTCTCTCTTTATTATAAAGTATACTTGATCCTTTGTGTGTATTTTTATTGTACTGTATAAAGAATTTTAATTTGTGAATTAAAAGTAGGAAAAAAGATAAATATTTTTTCGAACTATCGTATATGGTATGCATATATTCTTCGTAGTGGTATCCCTGTTGTCGAAAAATTAGAGTGTGTATACCTTTCACTCTAAAGGAATGCTAAATAGGGACATGTGGCTGTAGTCTCATTCGTCGATCTGATGTTGGGTCGGTGGATAAGATAATGACGCGTGTATATCCGTTAGTGTAAAGATATATATGCTTTAATTTTTGGAGCGACAGGGGCACCAATATGTCCCAAAAGTATGACGAAAGATATTCGCATACCATTTATGATAGTTTGGGGATAGATTTGTTCTTTTTCTGTTAAAAGTATATATCATCATTGTCTAATAAGAGGAGTTTAAATTTCATGAGTGTTTGATTGAATTGATCAAAGTTTAAGTCTATCGGTTTATGATACAATCTACTTTGACACCTATGTAGTGATATATGATTTTCGTTTTCAATCTTAATGCAGGAGCGGAAAGCCACTTGACTGTAAGGAAAGGAAACATCGTTTTTCAATTATTACTTGCTGAGTATTTATAATTTAAAAAATTATATATCAATCTTTAAGAATAATTTTGAATCTCGCCAGTTGATGAGATTATTATACTAAATATATTATCATTATAATTATTGATAATTCAGAGCTTTTACTTAATTGATAATTAATAGGAGAATAGATTGATATATAAACTTTTAATTATATATCAAACCCAATTAATTTAAATTTGTACAGTACAAAGTCAATTAAAAGGGAATTGAACACTTCTACATTTAGATTTCTTCTAGTTGCAGGTTTACTTTAAAATATCATTTTCTATTTCGTTGTAACCTTAATGGTGACATATCTAAGCTTACATGTGTATATCAATCTACATTAGCTTACAATATTTACTTTATTTAATATTATGAGAAAATATTAATGAATTATATATATTTAAATGAACAGTATAGATTATAATTCCACAACGTTTGAATGGTCACTTTATTCCTCAAACGGTGAAAGTGGCAATGTGAATTCAGCCATCAAAGTCAATAATGGTCGGTGAAAGTAATAACAAATCTTATCCATAAAAATATAGAGTTATATGATAAAATATATACCAACCTCGAAAGTCTTAGATACATAAAAAAAAAGATGTCATGAACACATACTAATCTGTTATTTATGTGTCATAAAAGTATTTAGCATTAATTTTATGTATTTATTATAGATATTTGTTTAATATTGACTTAATATATAAAGTATCAATTTCTTATCATATATTCAAAATACATGCATTTAGTATTGATATACACGTATAGTCTAAATAGGAAATGCTAGGAGTAAATCATGACTAAAGAGTACTTGTATTACTATTTAAAAAATTTCAAAAATTATTCTTTACTTTTTTAGCACTAGAATTTTTTCCTATAGATACATAATCTTAATTAAGATACATGTACATTTTATCAGATACATCGTATATCTTTTTAGACACGTATATGAGTCCGGAGCCTAAAGGGTATAAAATATTAACAAAAATTTTAAAATGGTATATAAAATTTTATACTAACCAAAATGGTAAAATTGCTGGAACAACAGCGATTTCCTCCACCAGAAAAAGCAAAATCACTGCTACTGTAGCGATTTTGCAAAATGTGATTTTTTTTTTTAAAAAAATTCTTTTTTTAGAAAATCATTTCCATTTTTTTAAAAAAAATTTAAAAGAAATCTGCAACGATTTTGCAAAATGTAATTCTTTTTTTAAAAAAATTCAAATCGCTACCGGTGGAGGAAATCGCTGTTGTTACCGTTTTAATTAATATAAAATTTCATATATCATTTTGATATTTTTATTAATATTTTATATCCTTTAGGCTCCAAGACTCACACATATACACCCTAATCAAATACATATTTTGATCATCAAATCACTGGAGAACCCTTTGTTCTCCATTGCTCATTTCCTTACAGCCAAAACGAGCAACCAAAATTCCAATAATACTATTTTAAATGATGAACGCCGTAAAATATGGTTCAAATAATTAATAGATTTGATATATTATTGTAAAAATTTCTTTTCTATGCTACTTACTTAAGTTGACATCATTTTTGAAAATTAGTCAGACAAAATTAGATATATTAAACTATACATTTAGTTGATTTTATTCGGATATAAAAAATGATTAAATTTTTGTAATGGTTTGAAAAATTTCAGAGAATTGTATCACTTTACAAAAAAATTGGAGACATCATATGTAGATGTTAAGCAGCCACAAACGTGGGAGGGGAAGGATTAAGAAGAAAGTCATATGATTTAGAGCAAAAAATAATTATATAAATTTCCATTAACATTAGGGTTTTGATACAATACTTATTGTCGGAATGTCTCATTCAAAAAATACTCTGTTTGATTGATTAAAAAAAAGCACTCAAGATAAGTATTCTCTCCAAAACATGGTTGCAAGCACTCTTCCAACTTAGAATTCACTCTTTTTTGGGAACGCGTGGACACAATCAATGGAGAGATATAGGAATGGTAAAATTCCTATACATAAGTTTGAATTAACAAAGATTTTTTTTCTTATTCTTCCCAACTTTTCCCTCGATGAGTGACTTTTCATTGCACTTGAGAATGGTGTAAAACAACTTATACTTCACTCTACTTCATACCCGACGCTTATTTTAACAATCTTGTCAGCAAAATCATTAAGAGAATTGGTTCTGCTCGATTGTACTCTTATGCCTGTGAGTGGGGTTGTGGAATTGTAATTCTTTTAAGAAAGATTTCTCTGTCTAATGTAAGAGTAGACGAAAATATGCTTCATACTCTACTTAATAGTTGTCACTTGATCGTCTCTTTCATCGATCGTTGAGAATTGTTCGAGGATAAAAGTTGTAAAGATCAAGTCGGATTCCCTCAAGATCTTGAAGATTATACAATATTGCAAGATATGTTACATTGATGCTCCAAAATTGGTATCCCTCGACTATACAGGGTATGCAATTCCTCAACTTAACAGTATTGCAAGAGAATCAACCCGAAAATTATAAATATTCATTTATTTCTTTGTAACTTTTCATATTTAAGTAGGATATATTAAGTTTTAACTTTTTAAATCAAATTTTATGATTTCATATCTTAATAAATTTTATCAACTTATTATTTATAGAACTATATTACCGATTCATATAATAAAATGATGTTTTCAATTTTAAATTGATAAAATCTTGCTTCAAAATAATAATTAAAAAAGTATTTGAAAAAATCATTTATAAAAAAGATATTAAGTAATAATTTACATCTAAAAAATTTAGAAAAATAAATAAATATAAATAAAATTTGTTTAAATTTTAGGTCTCGAATTATGTTGAGTCACCCCTACCCGCATCGTCGGCTTCTTTCTTATTTCTTTTTTATTTTTATTTTTCATCACCTTCCATATCCAACTTTTATCAACCCCACCCCATCTCCACCAGAATCCTCCCCCCTCCCTATTTCTTATGTATATTTAGATTAAGACTATAAGATTAAAAAATCATGTTTACTTGATTTTTATATTCAATCAAAATAAAAAAAAATCGATAACTAAAAAATTAATAGCTACAACAAGTTAAATGAGTTAAAATGAAGGAAACATTTGTAATTAATAAAGTAAATCATAATAAAGGATGTTGAAACAAGAAACATGATGTTTTTATTCAAACTTAAAAGAGTTTTACCAAGGAAATTGATCACTTGAAATCAACAACAAATTCATCAAACAACAAAAGCTAAACTTGAATAATGAAGTTCAACACTTTCTACTTATGAAATTGAAAAGACTTTAAAGGGAAAAATATGATTTTTTTATTTATGATATAATAGCTCCAACTTCAGCATGATATTCTTTAATTGCTCGAGTCAATCACCTTTTTGCCCTAGTATCCAACTTGAGGCTTCTTGTCAATTTTAACTGGCACAATTTTAAAAAAACATTAATGTACGTCCAAAACTATTTCATTTTATTTAGATTTATAATTTTAAAATTATTAAGAAAAAAATAACTTACGAAAGCTTGGATTCAGCTTAAGCATACGCAAGTGAGGATTCAGTGGCAAACCTTTGTCAGCAAAGCTTGAATCATACAACCCATTGCTAAGAGGGAAATCAACAATCATTATTAATATTTTCACAACATTTATTGTATTTTCGTATCGTACAAAATATTCTGGTTTTATAAAATAAAATACCTGGTGGCCTGTGGGACTTCTTTCTTCCTCCTTTTAATTTCTTGCTCAGCAGCTTCTTTCTATAATAATTTCATATAGTGAATACAATTATTTTTTCTTAGAAAATGAATTTGACAAATTAAATTATTAACAATAAATTAGGAATAAGATATACTCTTGCAAAATAGGCTTCACGTAATATCTAATAGTAAAAGAAATATTAATAATTTTTAAACAATTCAAATAAGGAAATATAATAAATAAGAAAATATTAAAAAAACCCATCAAATCATTCAATTGTGAAATTTCCTGTATTGTCAGAATGTCTCATTCAAAAAATACTCTGTTTGATTGATTATAAAGAAGCATCCAAGATGAGTATTCTTTTTAAAACATGGTCGCAAGCACTCTTCCAACTTAGAATTCACTCTTTTTTGGGAAGGCGTGGACACAATCATGGAGAGATATTGGAATGATAAAATTCCTATACATTAAGTTTGAATTAACAAATGTTTTTCTTATTATTCGAACTTTTCCCTCGATAAATGGCTTTTTATTGCACTTGAGAATGGTGTAAAACAACTTATACTTCACTCTACATCATACCCGGTGCTTATTTCAACAATCTTGTCAGCAAAATCATTAAGAGAATTGGTTCTGTTCGATTGTTATAAAAACTCTATCTAGAAGCTTGAAATAGCTTCATTGATGTTTCTGGGAACAAGTAGAATTGAAGAAGAAGAAGCAGAATTGAAGAAGAAGGAATATAGTTCTTATATTCTCACACTTTACAGATGCTACATCTGATATATATATACAAATGTGTAGTAACTAACTTCAAACCTTCCACTCACACTTTTCACACATATACACACACGCACTAACTAACAGAATATAATCCTAACTAACCACGTGAATATGCTGACTAACTAACTGAATTAATTGAAAATGGGGAAGTTAACACTCCCCCTCAAGCTGAAGGGTGCAGGATGTTGAGCACACCTAGCTTGCTTAACAGATGACATGTTGAGCTTGACTCAATCCTTTGGTTAACAGATCAGCAACTTGTTGATGTGTGTGTACATACTCTGTTTGAATCAATCCAGTCTTAACTTTATTTCTAATAAAATGGCAATCTATCTCGATGTGCTTAGTTCTCTCATGAAACACCGGATTCGCAGCTAATTGAATATCAGATTTGCTATCACTCCACACTTTGATTGGCATTTGTATTGATACATTGAGCTCATTGAATAAGCCTATCAACCATGTTACTTTTGCCACTGCTGAAGCCACGCTTCTGTATTCAGCTTCAGCTGAACTTCTAGACACTGTCTGCTGTTTCTTGGACTTCCAGGATACTAAAGAATCTCCAAACTTTACTATGTAGCCTGTTACTGACCTCATAGTGTTAGGACATGCAGCCCAGTCTGAATCACACCAACATGTTAATGTTGTGGTTGGTTGAGCCTTTAGCCATATGCCCTGACCAACTGTTCCTTTCAGATATCTCACCACCGTGATAGCTGCTTCCTTATGAGATCTTTTTGGATGTTGCATAAACTGACTTAGTGTTTGCACCGCATAACTAATGTCAGGTCTTGTGATAGTAGCATACATCAATTTTCCCACTAATATTTGATAAGCTGAATTATCTGTTAGCACATCATCTTCTTGTAATCCAGCAGTTTGATCAAACTCTACTGATGTCAACCTCAAATTAGTTTCTAAAGGTGTGTTTACAGGTTTTGCACCACTCAATCCTGTGTCAGAAATAAGCTCCAATATGTATTTCCTTTGATTCAAAATGACACCTGTTTTTGACCTTAGCACCTCAATTCCTAAGAAATATTTGAGTTCTCCTAAATCTTTGAGTTTAAACTTCTGATGCAATGCTTCTTTTGCTTCTCTAATTAACAATTCATTGTCACCAGTAATGAGTAAGTCATCAACATAGATTAGGACAATAACCATCCCCTCTGGCTTCTTCAAAGTGAACAATGAGTAATCATAAGAGCTTTGGATGAAGCCTGCAGATAACAATGTGTTGGTCAATTTGATGTTCTATTGTCTAGATGTTTGCTTAAGTCCATACAAAGATTTGAGCAATTTACAAACTTTGGTTGATCCTTGAGATCTGAAACCATCAGGCATTTCCATATATACCTCCTCATCCAAATCTCCTTGTAGAAAGGCATTGTACACATCCATTTGATAAAGAGACCATCCTTTTGAAACAGCCACTGCAATGACACTTCTAACAGTTACCATTTTTGCTACTGGTGAAAATGTGTCATGATAATCCAATCCTTCTTGTTGACTATAGCTCTTAGCTACAAGTCTAGCTTTAAATCTTTCTATGTTTCCATCAGCCTTGTATTTGATTTTGTAAATCCATTTAGAACCAACAGTATGTTTACCTAAAGGTAAATCAACCACTAACCAAGTCTTGTTATCTTCAAGGGCTTTAATTTCTAACTTCATGGCCTCAATCCATCTTGGATCTTTACTAGCTTGACCAAATGTATGAGGCTCTACTGAATCTGAGAAATTGGCTAGATAGCTATGATACTTTGATGACATATGATCATAACTAAGATGGTTTGCCAAAGATACTTACTATTCTGTCCAATAGCAGTGGTCATATAATCCTTCATCCAAATAGGAGGTTTGGTATGTCTAGATAACTTTCTAGTAGAAGCTAAATCAACAGTTGAGTCTGAAACTAACACTTCTTTATTCTGAATGTGCAACACTTCACTACGAACATCATTCAAGTTAGTGGAAACCTGTGTGTCTGCTAGTATACAATCATCAGGAGTTGTATCTTTTGAATCATTTTCTTCTTCAAAGTTACCATGTAACAAGTCTTTGACAGGTTCTTGTGAGAATTTTGAAGTGGCAAAAGGAAAAATGTGTTCTTGAAACACTACATCTCTATTGACTAGGAACCTTCTAGTCTGTAAATTCATTAACAAATAACCTTTCTGAGTTTCTGAATATCCCATCATGATCACATGTTTTTCCCTTTCTGAAAACTTATCATTTCTAGGAATAGCAAAAGCATAACCAAGACAGCCTATAACTCTCAAATAATTGATATTAGGAGGCTTAGAGAACATCATTTCATAAGGACTTTTGTTATGGAGATTGAATGATGGTAATCTGTTAATCAAATATACAGCTGCTTGAACACAAATTCCCCAGAATCTAAGTGGCATACAAGACTGAAATCTGATGTCTCTTGCTACATTCAATATGTGTCTATGCTTCCTCTCCACTACACCATTTTGCTGTGGTGTGTGAGGACAACTACTTTGATATATAATGCCCAGGCTTGTAAACAATTCTTTGCACTGAGAGTTGAAAAACTCTGTTCCATTGTTTGACCTTACTATCTTGATGATACATCCAGATTGATTCTTTATCAAAGTAAAGAAATTCTTTATATCTACTATAGTTTAAGATTTGAGCTGTAACAAATGTATCCAAGTATATCTGCTGTAATCATCAACAACTGTAAGAAAGTAGTATTTCTTATCAAATGTGGGAACCTTGTATGGTCCCCAAATATCCATGTGTACAAGTTCAAAGCATTTAGAGGTTTTTGAAGCACTGATAGGAAATGAACCTTTAGTTTGCTTAGCTAATGGACAGACTGAGCAACTAGTAAGTAAATCAGTGTTTTTATCATGTAATAGATTTAAACCATGTAGTACTTGGTTTGATGGATGTCCAAGCCTTTTATGCCACAACTCACAATCTTGTAATGATACCTCTGCAACAATTCTTTGAGGATTTTGAGCTTCACATTTGCCCTTCATGCTAGACTCATTTCTGAATATGTACAGGCTCCCTTCTTCCCTACCAATCCCCTTCACCCTGCCACTGTAAAGATCCTGAAATATACAGAACTCAGGGTAAAAGGTGACAAAACAAGACAGCTCCCTAGTTAACTGTGATACAGACAATAGATTGAACTTGAATTCAGGTACACACAACACATTTTTGATTACTTCATTGTTAAATAAATGTGTGTCTCCTATGTGTGTTATAGAAGCCTTGTCACCTGTAGGTAAGTTCACCTTGTCTTGATGAGAACCAACTATACACTTACCATTTTTTAGTAAATGCTCATTTGTTGTAATATGATGAGAAGCACCAGAGTCTACTATCCAACAATGAGAGGCAATATTAGTTGAAAAACAATTTGTCATACCTGTCATGTTGACCCGTTTCACTTCCTTTTTATCCTTCCCCAACATATCCATTATTTGCTTGTATTCTCCATCAGTGAATGCATGTCCTCTAGCCATAAAAGCATTGTTTACTTCATGATGACTAGAAGAAGCTTCTCCAGAGTTCTCTTTGCTTACATTGTTAGCTTCTCCAACATAGTTATGACTATTTCCTCCATATGAAGAACTCATTTGGCCTGACCTTGAGTTATTGAATCCAGACTTCTTTCTGTGTTTCCAATCAGCTGGATAGCCAATTAACCTGTAACAATTCTCTTTAGTATGTCCTGTGTACTGACAGTATTCACATCTTTTTCCCTTATTGTTCTGATTTCCTTGATTATAATTGTTCCCTCTGTTAACATTCATAGCTACTACATCAGAAATCTTATTAGCCATGGATACACAAGCAGTTTGTTGTTGTAGTTCATCCTCTGTAATCATAGCATAAGCTTGATTAATGGTAGGAGTGACACCTTTTAGCAAAATTTGTCTCTTAGCCTGTTCATACGATTCATTTAAACCACTAAGAAACTGAATCAATCTGAGCTGGTACAGATGATCAGCATACTCTTTGGATTTTGGACAAGCACAACTAGGAGAGGGTACAAGTGCATCATATTCCCCCCACAAGTTTTTCAATTTGGTGTAATATGATGAAACAGATTCAGTACCTTGTGAGAGTGTGTTGATCTCTCTGTGCAATTGATAAATCCTCATTCGATTGCCTTTGTCAAACCTCTCCTTCAAGTCTTGCTAAACTGTATAAGCACTAGTAGCATACACTATTCCATTTAACAGATCTTCACTAACTGAATTCATCAACCATGATAATACGATTGCATTACATGTCTCCCACTGCTCATGTAACTCATCTCTATACAAAGCCCTGCTACAAGCTCCTGTAACAAATCCAATTTTCCTCTTTCCTGTCAAAGCAATTCTCATCGATCTACTCCATACTCCATAGTTTTCAGGCCCTGTGAGTTTGATAGGAATCACAACTGCACTTGAAGCATTTGATGGTCCTATGTAAAGAGGATCATTTGGATCAATTCTTCCTATAGCCATTGTTGTCTTAGGCCTAACTCACACCCCAAAAGCTAGCTCAAAGGGAGGAGGATTGCCCAAGCCTCATAAGGAGTCCACCCATCTCATTAACCACCGATGTGGGACTTTTGTCATTCTTTAACACCCCACCTCACGCCCAGTGCTTAGCATCTCTTAGGATCTGGTGCGTGGGCAATTTTGATTTTGGGGGGCCCCAACATCGGGTGAGATGGGCCCTGCTCTGATACCATGTAAAAACTCTATCTAGAAGCTTGAAATAGCTTCATTGATGTTTCTGGGAACAAGTAGAATTGAAGAAGAAGAAGCAGAATTGAAGAAGAAGGAATATAGTTCTTATATTCTCACACTTTACAGATGCTACATCTGATATATATATACAAATGTGTAGTAACTAACTTCAAACCTTCCACTCACACTTTCCACACATATACACACACACGCACTAACTAACAGAATATAATCCTAACTAACCACGTGAACATGCTGACTAACTAACTGAATTAACTGAAAATGGGAAAGTTAACAATTGTACTCTTATGCCTGTGAGTGGGGTTGTGGAATTGCAATTCTTTAAGAAAGATTTCTCTATCTAGTGTAAGATTAGACGAAAACATGCTTCACACTCTACTTAATAGCTGTCCCTTGATCGTCTCTTTCATCGATCGTTGAGAATTATTCGGGGATAAAAGTTGTAAAGATCAAGTCGGATTCCCTCAAGGTCTTGAAGATTATACAATATTGCAAGATATGTTACATTGATGCTCCAAACTTGGTATCCCTCACTATACAAGGTATGCAATTCCTCAACTTAATATTGCAAGAGAATCAACCCGAAAATTGTAAATATTCATTAATTTCTTTGTAACTTTTCATATTTAAGTAGGATATATCAAGTTTTAACTTTTTGAATTAAATTTTATGATTCCATCTCTTATTTTTATTTAAAATTTATCAACTTATAACTTATAGAACTATGTTATCGATTCATATAATAAAATGATGTTTTCAATTTTAAATTAATAAAATCTTGCTTCAAGATGATAATTAAAAAAGTATTTGAAAAAATCATTTATAAAAAAGATATTAAGTAATAATTTACATCTAAAAAATTTAGAAAAATAAATTAATAGAAAATAAAATTTGTTTAAATTTTAGGCCTCGAATTATGTTGAGCCATCCTTATCCGCATCGTTGTCTTCTTTCTTATTTCTTTTTTTAATCACCTTCCATATCCAATTTTTATCAACCTCAACCCACCTCCACCAGAATCCTCCCCCCCTCCCTATTTCTTATGTATATTTTGATTAAGACTATAAGATTAAAAAGTCATATTTACTTAATCTTTATATTCAATCAAAATAAAATTAAAAAAATTACTAAAAAGTTAATAGCTAGAACAAGTTAAATGAGTTAAAATGAAGGAAACATTTGTAATTGATAAAGTAAATCATAATAAAGGATGTTGAAACAAGAAACATGATGTTTTTATTCAAACTTAAAAGAGTTTTACCAAGGAAATTGATCACTTGAAATCAACAGCAAATTCATCAAACAACAAAAGCTAAACTTGAATAATGAAGTTCAACACTTTCTACTTATGAAATTGAAATGACTTTATAGGGAAAATATGATTTTTTATTTATGATATAATAGCTCCAACTTCAGCATGATATTCTTTAATTGCTCGAGTCAATCACCTTTTTGCCCTTGTATCCAACTTGAGGCTTCTTGTCAACTTTAACTGGCACAATTTTAAAAAAATCAATTAACATACGTACAAAACTATTTCATTTTATTTAACTTATAATTTTAAAATTATTTAAAAAAAAATTAACTTACGAAAGCTTGGATTCAGCTTAAGCATACGCAAGTGAGGATCCAGTGGCAAACCTTTGTCAGCATAACTTGAATCATACAACCCATTGCTAAGAGGGCTACATTCAAATCAACAATTATTATTAATATTATCACATTTATTGTATTTTTATATCGTACAACATAAACTCATGATTTTATTTTTATTTGTAATTCATTGTATTTTAAGAAGTTGTCACACAATTAGTCGATATATATAATAATAATAATAATAATAATAAACCAATATTAAATTTCTAGAAATATTCTCGTTTTATAAAAAAAAAAAAAGAAAAAAAAAAGAGGTTACCTGGTCGCCTGTGGGACTTCTTTCTTCCTCCTTTTAATTTCTCGCTCAGCAGCTTCTTTCTATAATAATTTCATTAAAATTGAAAATTACATATTATTTTATTATTCTAAACTGTTTTATATAGTGAATAAAATTATTCATATAGTGAATAAAATTATTTTTCTTAGAAAATGAATTTGACAAATTAAATTATTAACAACAAATTAGGAATAAGATATACTCTTGCAAAATAGGATTCAAGTAATATTTCATAGTAAAAGAAATATTAATAATTTTTAAACAATTCAAATAAGGAAATATAATAATAATAATTACAATAATAAGAAAATATTTTTTTAAAAAAACATCAAATCATTCAATTGCGAAATTTCCAGTATTGGAGGAACAAAATGCTGTATGTGATTAGCACTATTTTCCTATACAAAAAATGAGTAATAAAATTTTTAAAAAAGACATAAATTTACATAATAAATAAAAAAAAATAGTAAATTAAAAAAAAAATAGGTCATCAAAGAAACATACCTCCGGAGGTACATATAAATCTGGTACAGCTTCAAGGTCAATAACTTCATAACGCACGCTTCTAAAATATATGTGTAAAATAAAAATAAATTGAGATGTTATGTTCGCAATTTATAAATAAATAATAAAAAGGAAAATATCCCACTAATAATTTAAAAAATGTATGAATATAGCACTTGATAATAATATTCACAATTTAGACTTTAAAAGTACGTTTAAAAATCTAAAGTAAAAAAATTGTATTTAATATCTCTTACACTTTTAGATAGGATGAATTTTCAAAATTCAGTCCGATATATATGTTAAATAAATAAAAAAGTAATGATATCGCAAAAAAGTATTTGCACAACTTTTTCTTGTATAAGTAAACACAAATAAAATCTCCAATAAATTTAAAACATTAGAAACACAATTTTCTGCAAGAATTATTTCACTAAAACAAAATCTGGTCAAGTAATCATACTTACTTATATAAAAAAATTAAATAATTAATACCTATTCAGCGTGATAGCAAAGTTTGAACTGTTTTCTGAATTATCATTGCTTTGAGACCTAAGTAATCACTCAGAGAAAAATAATTAAAATTGTTAATAATGGTCATGATTTGTAAAAGAGAATGTGCAATCATTTTTTAATATTTGGATGGCGACCGATGAAAAAGGTATTTGGATTGAAAATCGATAGTAGATTTATAATACTCTAAATTAAATTTTAAAAATAAAAATGAAACAAACTTACATCGTTGAATCAAAAACAACAGAGAAAATTAAAGAGCAATGACTTCACAAACGAATAATCAGAAGAACTTACAACAGAGTATAACAATAAGTTGTCATATGGATCCTATTTATAATGCTCAAAATTAAATTTAACTTTCCACGTGGATTGAATTTTAAAGATTTACTTACTAAATGAATTTAATAAAAGAATATATTAAGTCAAACTAAATTTTAGTAATAACATAACCGTTGTGTGAAACTAAATAGAGAAACTCAGTTAAATTTATAAATTAATTACTTAGATATACTCTAATTTATAATATTATATATTTTATAATATTTTTGTGCGTCCATATACATATATTTTGGGAAACATGAGGTCAATTTTGTTAGATACATTGTATCCAAGTGGATTCATATGTATTCGGGATAAATAACAAATCTCGCTCGCCACTCTCATATGTGTGTGGTATCTCATATACATGTGAATCACACCAGATATATGTATATAGAGTGTATTTAGTGTGATTCAAATGTATATGTGATATATAAAAAAATATTGGTTGCCTCTCCCAATCTCGCTCGTCTCACTTTCTATTTTAGTGTATCTGATAGTAAAAATACATATATCTAAGTGTATATTTCTCAATATATAATAGAAAAATCTTAATTAGTAATATGATACGTGATATTTTAAAAGTATGGATGATAATGAAGTATATCTAATTATCTAATTTCTCCAACTAAATATCTATATTAATCATATGAGTATATTAGAAAAATAGTTCTTTTTCAAAAAATTATGACTTTATTTTATGATATTAATAGGAATGACTGAATGAGAACCAAACAATTCGACAATTCGTGTTTGGAAACACAATATCATGGTCCTAATATTTCGATTAACTGGTTTATAATATGTGTATCAAAATCTATAAGTTATGATAATTATCAGATGTTATATACATATATATATATATATATATATATATATATATATATATTCTTTCATGTCTATATGATGGATTTGATACAATTAAATTGTATATATGTCTTATCTCATGGATTTGATATATATATATATATATATATATATATATATATATATATATATATATATATATATATATGATGGATTTGATCATTAAAATTCTATATATGCCTCTAGTCAACTATATTTATCATATCTAAATTCATATAATTTCTATATATGCCTCTGGTCAATTATATTTATTATATCAATATTTATAGAATTCTTATATTTGACTTTAGTCTACATTATTTATGATAACTAAAGCTACAGATAATTCTTGATTTTTCTCTAGTTTGCAATATTTATCCCAGTTAATACATATAATTTTTAGGTTAGACTCTTTTATTTGATGCATAGGCACCTTTAATGTATAAATCTTTAATGACCTTCATTTTACTAATAGTTTATGCTCTAATATTCTTATTTCTTTGGATAAAAATTAAAAATTAATTTTCAATTGTGGATGAGCGAAATATCATTTTAAAAAACATAACAATTTTTTGCTACGGTACAAGCAATAGGAGTGAGAGTCAAAATATTATAAAGTGGGACAATTACACACTCCGATCAACTAGTTTACAAAATCTGTCAAAATATATAAGTAATGATACTTTATATCAAATATACATATACAAAATCAATGTATATAAGTGTATATTTATAGTGTAAGAATATATATCCGTAATTTTCTCAATAAAATAATTATCTCTATATTTAAGAAAATCTCTATATTTTTTTTAAAAAAACAAACTATCATTGATGAACTACTGATTGATAAACAAGCAATTCCATTCAATTTTTTCTCTTGCGTATCTATCAACTATATTGTATAATTCGTTTTAAGAATTTTATCTCGCAAAAAAGTTAGTCGAGATTCATTTGTTCATATTTTAAAAAGCATACGGTTCATATATATATATATCGTCAGAAAATTGATAGTTATACATAATATTATTGACTTTTGGTGAAAATAATATTTTTGCATTTGAAAAAAATCAGTTTTGAACTGGCTTACACTAAAAACAAAGAATGTTATTGCAATATTCACGTTTAGAGCCGTCAATATGGGCTAGGTCTGTTGGGCCGGTCTGGCCTAACCAAGGATTTTATAGGGTGGGGCTACGATTTCGGAGCCCATATAAGCTCGGCCTGAATAAGCCTGCTGATTTGTGGGGCTTGAGAAATATCCGTTAGAGCCGGCCCGCGGGCCAGTAAAAAATAATTAAAAAATATAATATAATATTAAAATTCAAAATTAAAGAGAGTCCAAACTCAAAACAATTAGGTTAATATTTCTATTTAGATATTTATACTTTTACTTGAAAAAAACTTAATAAATATTATAAAGATAATTTTATTTGTGGATTTGATTAACAAGTAGTAATATTTACATCGTGTAATATTCTTTTGTTAATATTTATGATAATGTTTTTAAATTATAATTCACAATTTAATTTAATAATTAAAAAATATATATAATTTTTTAAAAAGTGGGCTGGTCCGGCAAGCCTGTAGCCCATGTACTTGTGGTTGAGCCGACCGTTTTCTGGCCCACACCAAAAATGGACTAGCCCGACCTGACCCGTAAAATGTTGAAGCATGTATGGATTAGCTCGGATGGGGTGGGCTATCTCATATTGACAGCTCTATTCACGTTGTATATCATCTATATAACACATATGAATATACACTATATACATGAGATACAAGCATATAAAGAGGATACACATTGATAAATAGAAATATATATAAATATATATATAAAAATAACAGCCCAAATGTACCTCAAATCATCTTCAAACACCTTCAATATTGACCGTTTAAGCTTCCAAGAGAGTACGATGTTTCACAATCAATTGCCTTTGAGAACACCTTTATCATTCACATCTCTACTTGCATGAATTATTAAAAATTGGATTTAATTTTTTTGGCAAATTTACAACAGTGACGAAAATATTTGTATAAGTGAATGATTCACATTTCAGTATTCAACAATTATTTAGGATTGTTTTTTTTTTTTTTGTAGGTTACAAATTAACATTTTTTTGTCAAACTAAACTCGGTTGGGTTTGCTAATAATAACAAAATGTCATGTTCTGCTAATTTTATTTTCATTGGTACATTTATGCCATTTTCTCTTTACAAAACAGCTTAATTAGCGTAAATTTGGACGAATATAAAAGCAATTATATGCTTAGAACAATTTGCAAAAACAGAAGCATAGAGTACAATAACTTGACAAGTTATATAATTACTCTATCATAATGACTTTGATCAAATTATATGTATTGTAGACACCATAACATAAAGAAATAATCGAAAAACTTTAGTTTGTTTGATTATATTTTTGTACGTTGGATCAATAGTTTAAAATCTTCACCTTGTAATTCTAAAGTAACGTATTGGTCGGCCAGCTAAAAATAATTACATTTGCAATCGAAATATAGATTAATATGTACATTATATTGTATAAAAAGAATATATATATATATATATGTGTGTGTGTCTGTTGGCCATTATTTTGATGGACAATTTTCTTACGTTAATTTCATGTATACAATCCATGCGTCTGTTTTGCGTATCACTTTGTTATATATTGAGTATGGATAATGTTTTGTTTTTTTTTACAATATAACTTAATTAAAACCAGTTCTAATAAATCAATGATAACGAAAGAACCAAAATTGTTAGAATATTGGTTTTGAGTCATAATTCTTTTTATTTATTGGATTCTAATAATGTCTATATAGAGAGAGTATGATTAAAATTATTGAGTTCTAAATATCTAGGATATCAAATGAGTAAGATAAACTATAACAGGACTAAGTCAAAATAATTGAGAATTATAATTAGATGAGTTGGGCTAAAATTGACCCAAAAATTACTTGAGCTTAAATAAGCTAAAAATGGGCTGTTGTCACGACCGACTCAACTACTTGACGCCCCCCCCCCCCCCCCTTTTTTTTTTTGTAGTGTTTCCTAACGCTAATTAAAAATAGGGAAATTTTACATAAGTTTCATAGTGATAAGAGTCAATTATATTATATTTTTTCTTTTTCAAATTGCAAAAACAATCTTAAATTTAAAGGAACCTGAATACATCCTGAATCGGCTCAACACGTTGCGTTTCAGTTTCGCATTCAATATCCCGATACATCGCATCTCTATTTCAGATACATCACTCAATATTTTGATACATCATGAATGGTCATGTATTCGAGTGTGTATCACGTAAAGTGATGTATTACGTCTTAAAAATGAAGCATGATTGCCCTGAAAATTCAGTAAAACTGTCAAAAAGGATCGGCCCAAACCTCGCTGGCCAGAGAATTTGAAGGGCTAGGGCAGGCATGCCCTTCATTCGGAAGGGCCTGAAAATGCTCAACTCAACCCAACCCTAGAGGGGCCGAGGTCTGGGGCGGGCTAGCCCTTTTTTCATTTTATTATTTCATTTTTATAATTCTATAACATCAAAAAATGAGAAGATTTTCAAATCAAATATATGACAAACAATGATATTGTTTTAAGGAAAAAATGCATATAATGGCAAACTAATAAACCAAATTAAATGTTATAACCACACTTTGATTTAATTACGCCCTGTCGCAAACTATTTTTCAGTCGCCTCTCTCCCTCAAACTATCGCTTGCCACTCTTCCTCTCTCACTGCTTCTCTCGCTCGCTCCCTCTCACTTTTATACCAACACAAACGTATAAAATGTGTTTGTGTATGTATAATGCGAGAGAAAATTGTGTATATATACATAAATTTTCGTTCCCCTCTCTTCTCCTTTTCCATATCAAAAACGCTACTCTACTAGATCTCGCTCGCCATCATCGCATCTCTCGCTTATACAAACAGAAATAAAATGTATAAATTGTGTTTCTATTTGTATAAAGCAAGAGAAAATTGTATATACACATGCAAGTACATACATTTTCATCCTATACAATTATAATTATACAATACAAATATTTCCTGCCCAATGTTCTTTTGTCATTGTCCCTTTCTCGTTTTATGCATACATAAACTATAATATTGATCTTTTTTATACAACTGCTTTCTTTTGTATATGTATAGGGAATTATACAACTGTTTCTTTGTATGTGTATAGAGAAATATACACAATTATGTTTGCTATGGAGTAGCTATAACATACAAATATGATTTTTATGTTTGCTATATGTGAAAGTTACTCATGTTTTAATAACACTATCAAAAAGTTTAGTGTAATTAGCATGTATCTCACATACCAAATATGCGATTATATAAAAGACTGACAAACAAGATTGGAGGAAGGCGAGGACACGAGATTTGTCTATGCATCCTAGATACATGTGAATCTACTTTGACAGAGTGTATCTAAAATTTATTAACCTAATTTTGAGTCTATATATTTCGAGATATATGGATGTACCAAAATTTGATAAAATTCATAATATTACATCATAACGTGTAATTAGATTATATACTAATTAATAAGATTATCGTAGTTACCCTTAAGTAAAAAGTTTTTACCCATGGGCCGACCCCAGCCCGATTCCGGTCAAGCCTCAAGGGCCAAGAGCTTATATGGACCGAACTTATAAGCCCTAGTTTTAGAATTTGAAAAATCTATCCTAACCTTACCCAGTAACAGGTTGGATTAGGCCGACCCATTAGGCTCTAAAATTTAGTATGTCACTTCAAAAGTGAGTTATGTGGACGGGCTACAAAACAGTCCAATACAAAATTATTTCGTATCCAACCTATAATATTTTAAGTAATTTAACATATCATCAATTTTTAAATCATATTTAAAAAACTCTAATTTTTTTGAATTCATAGCTTCAAAATTGATCCCCACTCTAAAGAAGTTTATCGTCTAGTCCTATATTTTGGTGTATTTATAATGTCAAGGTTTCCCAATTTACTAAGAAGCTTATCTAATCTCATATTTATATGTAGTATGATGTACGATGTCAAAGTTAGCTCTCGCCCTAAGAAGGAATCTATTGTTTGAATCAAACTCTTATTATAATGTTGCCATAGACAAGATATTGTCGTTACCCAACAATCCCTTACCCCTCTCAAGACCTGCCTCATGCAACATGTTATTCTTGAAAATTAAACTCATAATCTTGATTGTGATACCACTTATATAAGTACTTAGTAAGATTAAAAGTTATAGTTGATAATAATAAGTGCACAATTTTATTTTTTTAATTGGATCTGCCATTTGTCAACATGTGTCATGTTTGATCATGACTTTGACTTGGGTCGTCCAAGACCTCTCGTAGTCCTTGTCGTAGCCAATATATTGACATTACACAATAATACCCTTCTCAACACCTTCTTCATGTAACATGTCTTTTTAGAAATCATACTCACAACTTTAACTCTTGTTTTTAGAATCAAATACTTGTTATCATTCTAAAAATTTATATAACTAATAGCTAAGGGAACAATTTTATTTTTTAAGATAACCAAGCAAGTATTATGTTTGGATCAAGCCTCTGGTGAGCCTCACCATTATGCAATTCACTATCAACTATATTAGATTGATATGAAATGATATTTAGTATAAGTTAAGGGTGTGGTAGCTTAATATAATTAAAAATATCAATGATATTTAGTACTCTTCCCGTCCAGAAATGTTTGTCATGTTGCGCTTATCAAAATTTAATATGATTAATTTTTAAAGGTAAATTAGATCACATTAATTCGATATTTTAAACAAAAAAAATCAAATATTTTAAAATTATATAAAAAGTGCTATAAATTACAACTTTTTTATATTAATATAATGAAAATATATCTTAAAATATTATCAAAATTTTTATAATTTGACTCTAAATATAAAAATCATGACAAATAATATCGAACGAAAAAATTATCAGTTAAGGGTGTGGTAGCTTAATATAATTAAAACACCCTTTATTGTCTATTGCGAAAAGACGAAAGGCTACAGCTGTGAAGTCATGCCAAAGACCAAAGTTTGCTCAGTCGTCGTTGGAAATGGAGATATGATGCTTTGTCACCTCTTTATTTATTTACGAAAATTTTTTACTCGTTACTACCTTAAAAATAATTTTTTTCCTATTACATATTAATATTAATATACTAAAAAAATAAAATTTATTTTATTATTAATATTAATTACTTATTCTCTAATTATTTTTCAACAGCTAAAATTATATATTATTTTTAAGGAGTGTTGTAAAAAAATTGAATAAAGATGTGTACAAGCCACGCAAATAAGCAAATTAAATAAATGAAAACATAAAATAGTTTGGTCACGTATGGTCCACCAGCTGGTAGCAACTTTTGTATTTTTATGCCCTCGAAAACGGGTTTTATTTTATTTATTTATTTATCCTAATTTAATTTTCTCTTAAAATAAATAATGCTAAATCAAGAATTATGTTCCATCGAAATATATCCATATTTTTAGTGATAAAGGTTGCCTTCCAATCGAACATTGGCAAGTGATAGCTCTAAGATTAATCAATAATAGTCAAAAAATTTTATTTCAAATATTCATGAATATAATGTTTATGAATTTAAATGTATGGTGTTAAAAAGTTTTAAACCTTTTTTTGTTGGTTATTAACATTTTATTTCATGTCATTCAATAATTTATATATAATAAAATAGGCTGGTTTAATTAACTGTATTTATATACTATATTTTTCAACTAATTTACACAATAAAATTATTTTATTTATACAAAAAAAAAAAACTAGTTTTAATGTTATCCAATTGATTTGTATATATCACCTCACTCAATGTATATAGATATATAACGGCTGCCTATGTGGCCAGTAAGGTAAATTAGACTCTACGTGGTCCACTTGCAACCATATTCTGGCAAACGGGGGTCTAACGTTATTTTTGAGTCCAGAATTTGAAGGATATAAAATATTAACAGAAATTTTAAAACGATAAATAAAATTTTATATTAATCAAAATAGCAAAATTGTTGATATAACAAGGATTTATTCCACTAAAAAAAGTAAAATCGCTGCTACCGTAGCGATTTTGTAAAATGTGATTTTTTTTAAAAAAATTCAAATCGCTATCTAGGCTGCGATTTTTAATTTCGTTTAGAAAAAATTCTTTTTTTTTTTACAAAATCGCTGCCTAGGCAGATTTCCATTTTAATTTTTTTTTAGAAAATCGCTGCCTAGACTGCGATTTTGCTTTTTCCAGTGGAGTAAATCGCTGTTGTTCTAGCGATTTTGCCGTTTTGGTTAATATAAAATTTTCTATATCATTTTGAAATTTTTATTAATATTTTATACTCTATAGGCTCCGAACTCCATTATTCTTGATATCAGTCTACTCATTTATGCAAAGTTGATTTTTGAATTTTGTAAATTTAAATTAAAGATATATAGAATATGATAAAATATTCATAAATTTTTATAATTTTAAATATGTTATGTGAAAAGTTATTTTAATAAAAATAATTTTTAATAATATTAAATGGTATAGATTAATAAAAAAGTGTTAAACTTATATCAGTAGTTAATTTTTGTTGGATCTAATACCATTATAAATTTTAGGGACATTTATAGTGATTGCTAACTGCCGTTTAAAATACGAATATAGTGATAATTAAGTTATTATCGTTAATTAATTGCTGTTAAACATTATTCTTGGTTTATAAGTTAGAATTAGTGGTGGCAAATGGGCGGGTTGAATGAAATCTAGGTGGACTGAAAATGCGTCAACATAAAGTGGATAATAATTCAACCAGACCATATTTAATATGGGTAAAGATGGATTGGGGAAAATACTAATGGGTCAGATGGATTGGGGGAAATACTAGTTTATTCATATTTTACTCATATTTTCATGAGTAAATAATGCTCTACTTAAAAAATCAACATGGAGAAAATATTTTATTCGTTTTTAAATAAAATTTGTTGAAAATACTTCATTCATTTAGTTGTATTGAATCATAAAAGTAAAAGAAAAAAAAATTCTAACTTTCCAATATAAAATAAATTTATGTAATAATAATAAGGGGAAAATATTTATAATTTCAAAGTAAATGAATATTTGAATTTTAGGACTAAAACATGCTAATGCACTTTAAGACTTTAGCAATGGCAATACTAATACATGATGTTTATTTTACACTATTATTTAATATCCAATATAAAATTAAACAAAATATAAAATATAATTATAATTAACAAAAGAAATATACATTTAAAATATATTTTTTTATAGGCCCCAAAGTGTGACGACCTGTTAGTCGTTTTGAGCAGTAGAGTTTATTTCTGGTAATTACAGTCTGAGTCGACGGATCCCACGACGGACCGTCGAGGGTGTGTCGTTCCAAAACACTTAGAATTCTGAAAAATTGGGTACTGAGAACAACTCTCTGAACTTCGCGATGACATGACAGGACGGACCGTCGTGGGCACGACGAACCGTCACAGACCCTTTGATGAAATTGAGTCTCTGAACTCTGTGACGACTCAGCAGGACGGACCGTCGCAGGCACGACGGTCCGTCACAGACTGCGTAACCCTGACTGGGTCGGATTTCCGTTAAAAGTTTTAAGGGGCGTTTTGGACTATTCCTGCTTATAATTATAAAGTTAGTGGGTGAATGTTAATAATTCAATTACTTGGGGGTTAAAGGAGATAACCTTGAATTAATTAGTGGGTTACTTTGGTCATCTTTTATACTTAATTATATACTAATTAGGGTAAAAGAAAAAGGATTTTGAATAAGAAAAATAGAAAGAACAGAGAGAGAAAGGGAGAAACGATCGATCGATCGAGAGAGGAACGAAGAGGACAACAGAGCTTTGGGGAATTAGCTTGTTTGATCGTAATTCTTCGGTGGAGGTAGGTTATGGTTTAAACTATTCGTAGTAAACTCTTAATAGCGAATGATATGTATTGGGTAGTGTTGTAAACCCTTCTATATGCTTAATTGTATGCTTGCATGAATGGGATTATATAATTGTGATAAAATAAGCATGATGAAGCTATTGAATCCTAAATCTTGAAAAACCCTAATCTACTTTGTTAATGATGATGCCTTGGTATAAAAGAAGGCTTGAAGAACGAAAGTAGTGAGATTAGGGGATCGGGTGCCACGTTCCGACACCAGGATAAAATATGGATCGGGTGTCACGAACCGACACGTAGTATTAGGGGATCGGGTGTCACGAACCGACACGTAGTATTAGGGGATCGGGTGTCACGAACCGACACGTAGTATTAGGGGATCGGGTGTCACGAACCGACACGTAGTATTAGGGGATCGGAGTGTCACGTTCCGACATAAGAGGAATAAAAGAGAATGAATCTTGAAATATGTTAATATACTCAATTTAATGAACCTAATTCCCAAATGAGTATGATGGGGAGGCGTGAGTCCTCATTGATGTGCTTGGTGTTGTGACCAAGGGTTATGGTAATTGTAAATGCCGCATGTTGAGTATTGTAGTTGATTTTATGATATTATCGGATATATACTGTTTTCTATTTTGAGTTGGCCGATGATATTTACTTAGTACGCGTGTTTGTACTGACCCCTACTTGTATATTTCTTTTTTTGTTATTTGTGGAGTACAGCAAACGTACCGTCGTCTTCAACTCAACAGCAACTCTAGCCAGTCTTCACCACGTCAGATTTCAGGGTGAACTATTGTTCCTAGCTCGGACTGGATTCTCTCTCATTCATGTCTTGATGTCCTTGAAGTTCGGACATGGACTATCTCTTGTATTTGTTTTAGTTTCCCAGACATTTTTAGATTTAGTAATTTGAGGATAGATGTTCTTGTGATGATGACTTCCAGATTTTGGGAATGATAAGTATTGAATTTTAGAAGTTATCAATTGATTTCATTAATGAGTTTTTTTTAGTCTTCCGCATTATATTTTGTTTATTATTGGTAAATGTTGGGGTTCAGATTGGTTGGTTCGCTCACATAGTAGGATAAGTTTGGGTGCCACTCACGACATGTTTTGGGTCGTGACACAAAGACTTCACCTTTTCCATTAGAGAGAAAAATAATTTGTTCTATAGAAGAACATAAAAAGGAAGAGAAATTACAATTTCTTTTTGTGACATCATAAATTTTGAATGAGTAATCCATATTTTTATGAGTTAAATATGTGTATTAACACATTTACTCATGTGACAATCACTCACCCAATCATTCAAATATGAGCGGGTTATCAAAATATGAGCTCATTTTGCCGACACTAGTTAGAATCAATGAATTGTCAAAGACACCCTTTACACATTAGTTAACATTTGGCTGTACTTTAATTTTAAATTTCCACAAATATAAATCTAAAGTCGAATAAGTAAAAAGATAAAACATACAAATTACGAAAAACGGAAATAGTGAAAAATAATGTAATGAATAATATAAATAAATGCTTACCCAAGGATTTATTATCGCTGTATGGGCCGGACATAGAGAACCCAACGAACATAATTCATTTTGGTTCATTGTCGTAATTTAGTCCATTGTACCCCTAACACAAAATACAAAATAATTCACAATTCTTTATAAGTTCTTTTTGTTTCATTTTTCAATTCCTTTTTACCCATTTCAACTTATACACTATTTCTCATCAAAGGTTAGCACTATAAAAATTCAGCATCAACTATTAAATTATGTGTTTGTCCATCGTTAATTTAGCTAAGTTTTTTTTTCTTTTTTTCCCTTTGTATGCATGGAAAATTTATGAAGAACATTGTATGGAATGATGGGAAGAGCAAAAATAGAGATAAAGAGAATAGAGAACAAGACAAACAGAGGGGTGACATACTCAAAGCGTAGAAAAGGGCTAATTAAGAAAGCCTATGAACTTAGTGTGTTGTGTGACACTGATGTTGCTCTACTCATGTTCTCTCCTACGGATCGACTTACGTCTTTCTCTCCGAAACAAAGGTACTACGTAATTTCTTAAATCATTATTCAGTTGATAGTTATTATATTATTTCATGATCGATTCACGTTCTTCTTCTCTTTTTTTTTTTCATAACAAAAGTGCTACGTAGTTTTAGTACTTTTTAATTTATTTATTTTTCTTTTTATTGAAATAGTAATAATTAATAGCTGCGTGTTTTGTCTTTAAGTTTCATGCTAGATTAACAAACCATTAAATTGACTAAGTGAAAATATTGAAAAAGAAAAAAGGAACAAAAAGAATTGTATATGTCTACAAACATATACGTAGTTCACTATTTATGGCCTCATATTATATGGTTATAAATAATATATATATTATATATATGAGATTAATATATTGATAATTTTAGTTGTTCTATACAACTGAATTATGAGCAATATTTCTTGTGGGTTAAAATGAGAATTTTTATGTTCTCTCTTTAATTAAGAGTTTTTACGTGGATTTAACTCGAAACTAATTATTAATCACTTCTTATTCGCTGTTTTATTTATCTAAAAAAAAATATCATGAATTTTCTTTTTTTAGTCTGGTAAAAAGTCCGTAATTAAAGAAAATTTTGAGTTAAATGTCTTTTAGGAATATTTTAGTAAAATTTGAGTTAAACATCTTTTAACACTTTGTTTGGATCATTGTTACTCATTGTTTCATAATGTATTGTTATGTATTATATTCTATTGTATTGTATTGTATGATAGACACAATATTTGGTTAGATTATATTTTGTTGTTTAGTAATATTTTAATTGTTTAATTTGATTGTATCGTACTGTATAGTAATTTATAAATTTTACTTAAATATCCTTAATTATTTCAGGGTAGGAGGTTTGATTAGATTTACATATTTAAGGTAAAAAGTAAAATAGTATTTTGAAATATTATGTAAAGATATAATGGAAAAAGAAATTAAGTAACAACGGAAACACACCAAATAAGTTGTTCCATAAAATAGGATTTCCATTAGCAATATAGTATAATACATTTTAAGTAACAAGCAAAACAAACATTGTAGATATAATAACAATAAAATAAAATATAATATAATAGATAACAATGATCCAAACATAGTATGGATAACAATGATCCAAACATAGAGCGAGAATATTTTAGTAGCAGTGGAAATTCGATTTCCATTTTGTCATCTCTTTTACTACCCCCAATTTTTGTAAAAACTCCAGATTAAATATCATTCTTTTTTCTATAATTTAATATTAATTACTCACTTATATCGATGCTAATTATTATCTCATTAAACAGAATCGAAGATGTGCTTTCTCATTTTATGAACCTCTCTGAACGCGAAAGAGGAAGGTACGTACGCAATCATATATATATATAGCTAAAAGATTAATTCCTCTTATCCTATTAATTTCTGTTGTTTGTGTTTTTTAAATGTTACTCTACTAATATTTTTGTCTAGCAGGGAATTTGGAAATTAAAAATCTATTTCTGAATATGATTACGTGGCAGTCAAGCCCCTGCTTTCTTCTATCTATCTATATATATATAATTTTAGTTATCCTATAGTAAAAAGTTGTTCCTTTTTCGATTTCTGTTTGCATGTCTCAATAAGATATATACTACGTTACAGTTCACTGTTAATTAAGTAATAAGTAGAGGCGGATCCACGTGGTGTCCGCTAGGTTCTCGAGCACCCATTAATTTCGTTACAAAATATATATATATATTTATGTAAAAATTGATAGGTACTTGTATAAAATTAACATAGAGTATCCAATGAATAAATGACTTAGTTAGTCCAATGGCTCCTGGATGGGTACTTAAGACTTTTTTAGTATTGTTGTATCAAAGTTCAAATCTCATGTTAACACATATTTTTTATATTTTCACTTTAGAGCACCAACAATCTTAAATTCCTAGATCTGCCACTAGTAATAAGTTCATTTAAATTTAATAACTTTTACGCTGATCTATATAAATAATATAAGTAGTTGATTTCATCCCAAATAATTTAGTAGTTTTTACGCTATTTTATATATTAAATAAATTATAAATTTATCGAGATACCTATCATTTTATCGTTCATTTCACTTTTTTATAATCTTTATGTGTTAACTAATTCCTACTTTTTCTTATACCCTTTTCTTTTTTGGGGGATCATATTGCAGTGCTCTCCTTGATAGAGAGGTAATATAAAAATGTTTTGACATGATTAAATTTTTGTTTTTTTAATTTTGAATATATCATTTTAGTTTCCAGTAATTTGATATTGATATTGATGTTACGTTTAGTAATTAAATAAACAGCACCTTAACAAATAATGCAAATCTACTTCAAAGATGATCAAAGTCTTGTAAAAATAAAAGGATCAAGGGTGTGTTTGGTACGAAATATTTTTCGGAAATTGTTTTTTAATTTTTTCATAATTGACTGGGGTAAAATTTTTGGAAAATATTTTCTAAATTAATTCATTTTCTTCAAAATTAAGGAAAATGACTTCCCTTTTAAAATTAAGAAAAACATTTTTCAAAACTTTCATTCAACTTCAAATTGCAATTACTTTTTTTTTGGAAAAATATAAAAAAAAAAACTAAAAATTCAATTTCAAAATTTTATTTTTCCATCCCTACCCTCTACCTCCCTCTCCAAAAAAAAAACCCCTACCCTTGACCGCCCCCCACCCCCCTCCAAAAAAAAAATCCCTACCCTTGACTCCCCCCTCACCTACTAGCCCCCTTTTCCTCTTCTCAAACTAAGTTTGTTTTTAAAAAAATATTTTTCAACTTCAATTTTTTTTCACTCTTACCCCCTTCCCTGCCAGTCCATATACCAACCCTCCGCCCTATCGGCGCATTGAGATACTTCTTTGATGGTCTCTGTACGCCTGACCTGTCGGTCAACTCTGAAAAATTCATGATTTATATATGTTTCATTACGGTGAGAGGGAGTGCAAAATAAGAACTGATTTCACTGTATGCATCGTAGCCCATTCCATCCCCTACCAGTCCTCATACCAAACCCCCTAGCAGCCCCCCCCCCCTCCCCACACCTCCTACCAAAAAAAAAAATTATTTTTTAAAAATATCATCATCTCCGTACTCCCTCCCCACACCCCTCAAATTAATTAATTTTGTTTCTAAAAAATATTTTTCATTTCAAAAATTACTTTATACTCTAGTAAAAATAAAGGATATTTCTCATAAACATTTTTCATTCATAAATTAAATACTAGAAATAATATTTGAAAAATATTTTCTACTCACTAACTAAACATGAAAAAATAAATTTAAAATCTACTTATTTTTTAAACAAATATTTTTCATAAAAAACATTTTAAATCCTACCAAACACCCCCAAGTCTATCTTAATATTCATGCGCTAAATATTTCAAGAAAATTACTTTTATTTTTATGCTATGTCACGTGTGATATTTATTGGAAGAAAATATAATATATAATTGAATATATTAGAATTATCATAAAGAACTTTTCATATAGATAACTCTTTTTTTCCTTCTATTTATTTTTTAGAAAAACGCTGTTTTTAAAGCATAGAGACGTGACTAGTATACATTACACTTTGAATAAAACTAACATATTCAAAGTAATATAATAATTAAAGTTGAAAGAGAGTAGAATATGTACATATTTTGTCCTTATTTATGGATATAAAAATTATTTTCGATAAATTCTATAAAAAATTATAACATTAAACTTTCTACGTACTTAATTACCTGTATCCTTTTTATCCTAATCTTCGACCTGGGTAGCTTTCATTTTATTTCTGTATTTATATTCCTTTCCTTTGTTGAAGGGTAAGCTAATTAATATATGATAACTTTGTCTTGAAGCAGCAAGTGATAAGGAGTCAGAATCTTCTGGGGTTAGAATTGTCTTTTTACATCCCAAGCTTCTTAATATAAATTAAAATAATACACATTACTCACACTTCCATTGTAAAATTTATGTGAAGGATGATGCATGGAACCAATCCAGCTGCTGCCTCTGCCACTAGCCAAATTCATCAGGTATATATATGAATTAGGATATAAAATTGCTTTCACTTTTACACATTTAAAACAACTATAAGTTGGTTAGCTTCTTTGTTATATGAGGGTGTTCAGTTCACTTCCAAAAAAAAAGGTGTTAAAGTCTTTACTGGTATTAGTTAATTGCAATTGGATTCAATGTTACAATAGACATTAAAGACATTTACAAAGAGTGTTAATTGCTTGCGACAACGCTAAAATATGATATAATGTTTGTAAATTCATCTTTAATTTTCTCAGGAACTCAGGCAGGAAATTAATGCTTTGCTACAACAAATTCATGTAGCTGAGGAAAAATTAAGGTCCATCTATTTACCTTTTGTTGGTGTTGCACTTAGTAAATTTCATGCCAATGTTAATAAGTATTGTTCTATTTCCAAATAGTTGTCTTCTTTCATGAAGATGTGTCAAAATACATGTGTTTTGAGATTTTATTTTTTTATAAAGTGTGAATGAGAGATTAAGGATGTGTTGAATGCCTTGAATCGGACCCGCTACAAACAGAAAGGACGGGGGTCTCGCTGTTGTTGTATTGGGCCCTTAATTATCTGTCAATTCTGTATGTTGGGCCCAAGCCTGTTAGGGCGTAGCTTAGCACTATATATAGACGCTATGGCAAACCCTATATTCTGTAATTCTGTTTTTGCCTCTCCATAATAAAACTGCTCCCTCTCTTCCCGTGGACGTAGCCAATTTATTGGTGAACCACGTAAATCTGTTGTTTTGTTTTTCGCGTTTATATTTTCTCGTATTATCTCAAATTCCGCACAACAGGATGTGTTTGATATCAAGGAAAATATTTTGTTAGAAAATGATTTTCGGAAAAATAAGTAAATTTTTGATTTAGTTTTTTTATATTTGATTAGTGAGTAGAAAATATTTTTTAAATTTTTTTAGTGTTTGATTTATGAATAAAAAATATTTTTTATTTTTACTAAAAAGTAAAATTTTTATTTTAAAAAAATATTTTTTAAAAACAAACTTAATTCTTTTAGGAGGATGACAGTTACGAAAGCTGAAAATGAAGACTTCGATTTAGTTGTCTATTCCTCATTAGTGGGGCATAATAGCTCGAAGCCGATAGGAAGTCGCTGAGGTTGACCCCTTTCTTACCAGCATGGGGAGTGGCGATGGATGCCAAGATGAAGACTCCTCAGCGCCAATTAGGGGTACAAGAGATAGGGGCCTAATACTTTTTTTATGGGAAGGCGGGGGTTGTTTGGGGGGGGGGGGTGAAAAAAGAAGAACTTTGAAATTGAAATTTTTTCTAAGACATAAACTTTAAATAATTTTTCTTTGGAAGGGAGAGTAGTGGTGAGGGTGGAGTTAAAAAAAATATTGAAAGTTTAAATATTTTTTAAAAATAAATTTAATATTCTATTTGCAGGTGGTGGGGCTGGTAGGGATGATTGGGGTGGTGAAGGGGAGATCGAAGGTTGCAGTTGGGTGGAAAAAAAATAAAATTTTGAAATTAGAAATATTTTTTGAACAAACTATATTTTTTTGGGAGGTGGGGGTGGTAGGGGGCTGGCAAAGGGTGGGGGTAGGGGTGAGGGTGGAGTTAAAAAGAAATTGAAGTTGAAAATATCTTTTGAAAAATAAAATTAAAATTCTTCTATTTTTTAGGGGCTGGGGCTGGTAGGGGATGATTGGCATGGGGAGGGAGGGGGGTCGGGGTTGTAATAGGGTGAAAAAAAAAATTTTGAAATTAGAAATATTTTTTAAAACAAACTATAATTTTTTGGGGGTGGGGTTGGTAGTGGCTGACAGGGGGTGAAAAAAGAATCAAAATATTTTTAAAAAATAAGCTTTAGATCTATTTTTTCAACAAAAATATTGATTTTTTAAAAAAAGAAATTGTAATTTGAAGTTAGATAAGAGTTTTGAAAAATATTTTCCTTAATTTTTTAAGGAAGCCATTATCTTTAAATTGTGTGGAAAATGAATTGATTTGGAAAATATTTTCCAAAACTTTCCAACCAAACATTGAAAAATACTTTTCAGAAAATCTTTCCTTCCTACCAAACACACCCAATGTCTTTTTCGAAAGGGTATCAAGAGAAATGATCTGATTTGAGTATCATCTTTTTACATAGCACTCATTACTCCCCCCCCCCTCCCCCCCCTCCCCCCCCCCCTCCGTTTCTATTTATTTGTCCTTATTTTCTGTTTTAGTTGTTCCTATTTATTTGTCCATCTTGACAAATCAAAGAAAGGATAATCTTTTTTCCTATTATATACTCATTTAAACTTACTTGAAATTTTTTGAATTTTAATTCTTTTTTAAATAAATTTTAATTAATAAACCTAAAACTATAACTTTACTATGTTAATAAATGCTATCTTAATATATGTGTTGTAAAGATGATCAACAATGGTGATTCACACAAAAACAGAATGTATCCATAGTAATTGATTAAGGAGAAGAAGAAGAAGAAGAGAAGGAAGAAGAAGAAAAGAAGCTGCAGATACTGATTTGGAGGAAAAATGAATTACTTCCTATCTTGTATTGATTCATTCACATATATACAAGAGAATTGTAGCAAATACAAGAATGTGAAAAATGAGAAAAAATGTGACTAACTTTCAAAACTATAACTAACTTGATGTGACATCTAACTAACACTCTAACTAACTTAACTAACAAATTGATTATAATTATATTGCTAATACCCCTCCTCAAGTTGGCAGTGATGATCTTACAGCCAACTTGTTGAGTAATGTTGAATGTTTAACTCCAGTGAGGGCCTTTGTGAGTATGTCTGCTAGCTGCTCAGTGGTAGATATGTGATGTAATGAAATGAGCCCCTCCTGAAGTTTGCTGCGTACAAAGTGACAATCGACTTCAATATGTTTGGTTCTTTCATGGAAAACAGGATTGCGAGCTATGTGGATGGCAGACTGACTATCACAAAAGACAGGAATAGGTGAAGAATCAGACATAGTTAGTTCTTTTGTCAACCTGTGAAGCCAAACCAGCTCACCTACTACCTTCCTGATGGATCTATATTCTGCTTCTGCAGAAGATAATGAGATGGTTTCTTGTTTCTTTGATTTCCAACTGATTGGACTGTTTCCAAGTAGAACCAAATATTCACTAACTGATCTTCTTGAGTCTGGACAAGATGCCCAGTCTGAATCACAATATGCTTTGATTGAGCAATCAGAATCTTTGGATAGATGAAGACCCAGAGTTGGATCTTGTTTCAAGTATCTAAGAAGATGAAATGCTGCCTGCAAATGTGGAGTTCTAGGATCTTGCATGAATTGGCTCAAGTGTTGAACACTGAATGCTATATCCAGTCTAGTGTTGGTAAGGAAATTCAATTTTCCCAGTAGTTTTCTGTAGTATGTAGGATCAGGTAGTGGAGTTCCTTCTTTGGCCCTTAGTTTGATATTTGGATCAAGAGGAGATGTAAGTGAACTTTGACTGTAACAGTCATATTCTTTTAATAAATCCAATACAAACTTTCTTTGGGAGACAAGTACCCCTCCTGGTATGTCAAGTATCTCCAACCCCAAAAAATAACGCAATCGACCAAGATCCTTAATCTTAAAAGTACTATCCAAGTAGGCCTTTAACTGTGTAATTTCAGCAGTATCTGTGCCTGTGAGAATAACATCATCAACATAGACTGCAACAAACACAACTAAGTCACCAACCTTTCTATAGAAAAGTGAGTAATCATGATGGGAATGTACATATCCTCTGAGTGATAAAGCTTCAGTCAACTTGGCATACCATTGTCGACTAGCCTGTTTTAAGCCATAAAGAGACTTGTTTATCTTGCACACTAAGCTCAAATCATCCACAGCAAGCCCTTGTGGTAGTTTCATGTATACTTCCTCATGAAGATCACCATGAAGAAAGGCATTGTTCACATCAAGTTGAGACATCTCCCAACCCTTTTTAACAGCACATGCAATCAAGGTCCTCACAGTGGTCATTTTTACCACTGGAGAATATGTCTCAGTATAATCCACACCAGCCTGTTGAGTGTAGTCTTTGACCACTAGTCTGGCTTTAAACCTCTCAATGCTACCATCAGACTTGTGCTTCACTTTATACACCCATTTGCATCCAATTGCTTGTTTTCCTGCAGGTAATTTGACAAGATCCCAAGTATTGTTTGCATAAAGTGCATCAAATTCTTGCACCATGGCATTTTGCCATGCAGGACTTAAAGCTGCTTCTTCATAGGATAAAGGCTCACTATCATGGCAAATGTTTTTAACCATTGCTTGACTAATAGATGCAATATCATTGGGAGTAATGTGATGATGTTTGGTGAACATGGCATTTAAAGAAAAACTTTTGTCAATGGGAATGGACTGTGTGATAGGAATATGAGGTTTTAGGGTAGGAATTGAGCAGATGTAATCCTTTAAATGTGAAGGAATCTTGCTTTCTCTTTGTGATTTTCTGTGCAGTAATGTAGGGTGAGAAGGTGATTGATGTCTGTTTTGAGATGGAGGATTAAGTGATAGAGTTGAAGGAGTATGTAGCACATCTGTATTTTGATTTACCAAAGTGCTATCAAATATTAAATCAATACAATCATCAAAAATATTTGAAGAAACAGTTCTGTTATTTGTATAAGTTGTGCTAGAAATAGAGGGAAAAACACATTTATCTGAAGTTAGTGTGAAAGGAAACAAATGTTCATGAAACACTACATCCCTAGACACATGTATCCTTTTTGTGGCAAGACTCATCACTTTGTATCCTTTTGTTCCAAAGGGGTAGCCTACAAACACATGAGGAGTGGTTCTAGGTTGTAGTTTATCCCTCTGAACTTTGGGTAATGTTGGGTAACACAAACAACCAAAGGATCTAAGTTGGCTGTAATTTGGTTTTCTCTTGTATAAAACTTCATAAGGACATTTATTCTTCAGGTAGACTGAAGGAAGTCTGTTTATAAGGTGTGTTGCTGTAAGTATACATTCCCCCCAGTACTTTGTAGGAAACTTTGATTGGAACAGAAGAGCTCTTGCTGTCTCTAACAAATATTTATGCTTTCTTTCTACTATGCTGTTTTGTTGGGGGTGTATATGGACAGCTTTTTTGATGGATTATACCTTTGGACTCAAAGAAAAACTTGGTTTCATTGTTGTTAAACTCAAGTCCATTATCTGATCTAACAATTCTGACTGTGGTTTGAAATTGATTTTCTATCATATTCACAAAGTTTTTGAGAACTTGTAAGGCATTGCTCTTGGTGCTTAATAGATGAGTCCAAGTTGATCTACTAAAATCATCTACTATGGTGATGAAATATTTGTAATTGTCATGGGTAGGTGTATGATAAGGACCCCATATGTCAACATGAAGAAGCTCAAAAATGGAATTAGAATGTGTGAGACTTTGGCTAAAAGGCAATCTTTCTTGTCTTGCCATAGGACAGATTGTACACATAAAAGGCTGCTTGTTTGAAAAAATGGCTGGAATGGTAGATATTTTCCTCATTTTCACAAAAGGCACATGGCCAAGTCTATTATGCCACAATAGGTCTACATCATGTTTAGTAGATATAGCATCAGAAGTAGAAGAGCAAACAGTATGACTAGTACATTGGTTATTATCATGCAAAGTTTTATTTGTGACCTGACTATTATTACTAGACAAAGAAGACTTGTGACTGTTGTGAGATATGCAGCAGCATGTAGTGAGCTTAGCAGGATTCTTCAGACATCTTGAATAAAGAAAATAGAGTCCTTCTCTGCTACTACCAAGCACCTGAGGCCTCTTCACTGAAGGGGCGTGCAGTAAACTAGAGACACTGGTGAATAGAATGATACTTCTCATTGAAAGAGTTAATGAATGAACTGACACTAGATTGTATTTAAAAGAAGGCACATATAGCACATTGTGTAAAACAATTTCAGATGTGATCACTACATCTCCAAATTCTATCACCTTAACTTTGTATCCATTTGGTAAAGAAACAAGCATAGGGTAGGACATGGTTTGAATATTGGTAAGAGAGGATTTGTTAAATGTTATATGGTTTGATGCTCCCGAATCAATGATCCATAGGCCAGCACTTGATTTGAAACATTCACATGAAGGTTTGCCAAAATCAATAGATGAAGAGCATATTATAGTACCTGCAAAGTTCACAGAACCAGCTTCCATATTTGAGTTATTTAAATCAGTTCCTTCAACTCAAAAATTCTGCAAAAGTTTCATCATGTTGTCATATTGATCTTTAGTGAAAGTAACCTTTTGATTCTGACTATTCTGCATGCAATCTTCTCCTTGTGCAGATACCATATCATCAGTAGATCCATGAACATTAGCTACAACTCTCCTTCCTCTATATTCATGGTTATTATTCTGCCTTGCATAAGATCCATTGTTCCTATTAGACTGATTAGGATAGCCAATCAACTTGTAACATTTCTCCCTGATATGCCCTGTCTTCTTGCAGTAACTACAAACCATAGCACTTCTATTGCTATTGTTAGTTGGAAAGTAGTTGGACCCTCCATAATTGTTGTTACCTGAAGGATTTCCAGAGTAGTTATCATTAGAGAATGATGCTTTGTAGTTCCTTCCTGTTGATCCCTTTCCATTGTTATTAGATGAGTTGACATTCAAGGAAATCGATTCCATAGAAATTTGATTAGCAGGTTTAAACTCCCTTTGCTTCTCCTCTTGAATCAACAAGGAGAAGGCTTGTGCCATTGTTGGAAGAGGATTCATCATGAGAATGTTACCTCTTATCACAGTATACACCTCATTCATCCCCATTAAGAATTGTATCAAATGTCTATCTTGTTCTGCTTTGTATAATCCATCCTTGGCTCCACAATTACAAGCACAAGAACACTGATTCTTTACATTCAAGGTGTTCAATTCTTCCCAAAGCTTTTTCATTCTGGTGTAGTAGACCGTTATGTCCAAATTTCCCTGTGTAAGATCATTAATCTCCTTTTGAATTTGATATAGCTTTGCTCCATTCGTTTGGTCATATCTATCTTCAAGTTCCTTCCAAAGTTCCACTGAATCACTAACATATTCTACACTATCTGCAATTTCCTTAGTGAGAGAGTTCAGAATCCAGGAAGTTACCATGTCATCGCATCTCTGCCATTGATGCAACTGGTTTGAGCTTGCAGCTGGCTTAACACAACTGCCATCAATAAATCCAAGCTTGTTCTTCACTGATAAAGCACGCATAACTCCCCTTCTCCAGGATCTATATCCTGTTCCATCGAATTAAGCTGGAACTAGTACCATACCAGGGCTATCCGAAGGATGTATGTAGAGAGTGTTGTGTGCATCATTGTTAACAGAGGTTCCTTGTGTTGAAGGAACACTTTCAGATCCTGTCATGATGAAGGACCAATTGGACACAAGAAAAAAACAACTAAACGAGAAGAAATTGACAGTAGATTCAAATCAGAAGCAGCAAGAATAGCCTTGCTTTGATACCATGTAAAGATGATCAACAATGGTGATTCACACCAAAACAGAATGTATGCATAGTAATCGATTAAGGAGAAGAAGAAGAAGAGAAGGAAGAAGAAGAAAAGAAGCTGCAGATACTGATTTGGAGGAAAAATGTATTACTTCCTATCTTGTATTGATTCATTCACATATATACAAGAGAATTGTAGCAAATATAAGAATGTGAAAAATGAGAAAAAATGTGACTAACTAACTTTCAAAACTATAACTAACTTGATGTGACATCTAACTAACACTCTAACTAACTTAACTAACAAATTGATTATAATTATATTGCTAATATGTGTCATTTACAAAATGAACAAATAAATGGAGACACAAGGAGTAAATGACTTTTTTGATGTTAGAGTTATGACTTTTCTAATATTTCCCAACATTCTTTCTCTCAATTAGTTTAATGCTATTTTCTTTCCCTAGCTAATATGCCTCCAAAGTGTACGTAGTATTTCTTTTAGGAAAAAGTTTTAGGATTGATTTTGTTTTCAGGTAGGGAATGTTTAGGAGTCTATAAAAAGAGGTCTGCTTCTTTTAATTTAATTAATATTCATAACGTAATTTTAAGGGCTTTAATAGTTTTGTTTAGGAGGATAGTTTATGGGACACAAGTGACATGTTATCATTAATTATCTCTCATGTATTTCGAGTGAATTGGTTGAGATTAGTCCTCTCTATATTCTGTACTCTCATATTCATATAATGAATTGTCAATCTCTTTTATGGACGTAGGTCGATTGATCGAATCACGTTAAATCTATGTCTTTTCGTATATTTCTCATCTGTCTTTTTACTCATGATATTGCGAGATTTGTTTTACTAGCTTCCGCATGACACATACTTATTTCGATCCTACCACGTTGATATAATATACATTTTGGAGGAAAATACATTATTGTACTTTAATTATTAATGCAGTATGTACGAGCCTGATCCTGGGAAGATGACATCAATGGAAGAGCTGGAAGCATGTGAGAAACAACTTGAGACCCTCTTAGTTTCTGTCACTAAGAGAAAGGTAATTACTTTCTCCGTTCCTTTTTTACTTCATTCATATTGACTTGACACTTCGATTAGTACGTCATTTCGTAAGATATTTAATCAAGAACGATACTATAATGATATATTTTTATATTATTTCATGAAGATGAATTTAAGTTCAAAAGTGAAGGCAAGTGAAGAAGAGAGCAACGAAGCGGATTTATTATCTTATGACGATGCTTTTAATCAACCACAAATTTTCGACTATGGTACTACTTCTGAAAGGTACATTTTGGTCTAATAACTCATTAATTTCAAAATTCTAAATATTACTGTTAATGTTCGACTAATTAAAATTAATTCGACTTCAATCTAAACATATATATTCTTGATTTGACGAGTTCATGGTTAGATAGGCACTCCTATTTAAAGTTATGAAAAAAAAATTAATTTTATTTTTTTGGCAGGAATAATGTGTTTTCATCAACAATGGTTCCTCCAGATATTAAAGGAAGCAAATCCAATATGAATGTTGAAAAAGAGCAAGTTATAAATGATAATAACATCTTGTCATGGCCTTATATGTAACAATTCGAGTGATACTATCTTTTGTGACCACGCAACGCAATAAGCAAGATCGAAGAATTTTATGTCCCGTGCCCATAAGTTTTTGTCGCACTGATTTAAATTTTCGATAACTCTCTAGGTGTGAGTTTGAATAAATATGCGTTCATATTTGTATATGAGCACGATATATTATTACTACTTGTAGTGAGTAAGTAATAAAACTTTCATCTTATATATAGATATCGTTAATTATGTTTATAGATCTATATAAACATTAATACTCCACATTAAATCAAGCTTAAATACAGAAATAGCATTCTAAAATTTTTCTAGATTTTTCAAAAATCAATCCTGCTGCTTATGAAATATTTCTGGAAAAAGATGGTGCTTTGATGGAATAATTTTTTTTACGTTGATGATGTCTAGTACTTCAGTACTTCTTAACTTTGTGATTAAAAAGTAAAAATATATATTTCTAGTTTGAAAAGAGATGATATATATTAGGGAAAAGGATCATATTTATTCATGTATTATCCGAAATAATTTAAATATGTTATTTGTTTTACTTTTCAGCTAAATATATTCTTGATTAGAAGGCATTAAAGTTAAAAGGATAAATATTTTTTAAAAAATGAAAATTCTTGTTTTATGGCCAAAAAGGATTTTTCCTTCTAAAAAATCTTATTTTGAAAAAAAAAATATCAACAAACAAATTAAAATATTTTTACACAAAATATATAGGAAAATTGAGGTAAAAAAATTTAATTTTCAAATTTTTTGGATCAATTGGTGAAAGAAATTGGCTCCAAAAACTATCTTAAAATTTAAATCGTCATTCAAATGCATTTTAATTTTTGAAATATAACATATTCATCATTTATTATAAAGTTGACTTAAGAAAACATTAATTAAAGATAAATTAAAGTTACTCAATCTTTTTTTTAATAAAAGTGCAAATGACAAAGGTCATATAAAAAAAAGAGAAGAGAATAACAAAGACTTACAAATTATATAAATTACAAGATAATATGTGATAATAAAGAGTAATAATATAAGAGTTATTGAAAAACATATTACCAACGATATTGACTACAAATTCACAAATAAGAAATAAAGGCAGCATAATAATAATATTCAATACCCACCGATGGATATAAATTGTTGCATATATATTGCGGCTTTCTGTATATATATAGTGCATTATTATAAATAATAATACCAACAGAAAACAATGAAATATTCTCGAATATGGAAACATAATTTCCATTGGAGTTCGAGAACTATGACCAATACACAGCCATAAAGTTTGCTTATTAATAAACAAAATTCAAAATAAAAATAGAAGGACAACATTTCACAAATAATCCCTTCTTGCTAGCCATTCAAATGTTTGCGATCAGTAACGCTTTTTACCTACAAAATAAAAAGGTGCAAATAATATAAATATTAAAAAGAAATGATTGAAAAATAAAATAAAATAATTAGTTAAAAAATAACTTACTAAAGAAGTTTGGATTAAGCACGAACATACGCAAAATAGGATCCACTGGCAAACCAACCAAACTAAAGCTTGGATCGTACAACGCATTGGCAATTGGCCTATGATTCAAAGTCATGCAAGATTTATTTATAAAAATAATAAAAAGAATTATCTAATTCATGTAACAATTTAAATATACTTAATATTTGAAAAATAGATAAATAAACACTTCTTTATGTATATATATATATATTAATTTTTAAAGAAAATATTAATTACCTGTCAACATAAGCCGGTGCAACCTCATTCTGTATTTATTCATAAAAAAACATATGGCATGTCACTAATATGTATTATAATTTAATTAGTAAAAAATTTATTGCATGATGAAATTTAAGAAAACCTAATTAGCAAGTGAAATAAATTTTTTTTGAATAATTTAGAGATTTATAAGCACATACACTGATAAGGGAAATAGGTCTAACTGGAGTCATCGTCAAGCCTCCACGTGGGTCATTAACCTGTGCCTATCAAAATAAGAAAATTTATATTAATAAAATAAAAAATTTATATATTGACAAGCAAAATAAAAAAATTTAAAAATTAAGAAATGACATATATATATATATATATATATATATATATATATATATATACCTGAGGAAATGACTCAACAGGATACATTGGCATGCTACCACGTGGATGGTTGACTTGCACCTATTATTTTATATATTAAAAAAAATAAAAAAAAATCATATTATGATATTAAAATTTCTTGTAAAATAAAATTTAAGAAAATAAAAAATAATTTAGATATATACTCCAGTAGGAAAAGCTGTTCCATTAGCAAATGTGGGTATACCACCATGCAGATGATTCACCTGCGCCTATTAATTTATATTAAAAAAATTCATATAATGATAACTTAAAGATGAAAATATTAAAAATAATTTAGAGACTTAGATATATACTTCATTAGGAAAAGTTGGTCCATTAGCAAATGTTGGTATACCACCATGCAGATAATTCACCTGCGCCTATTAGTTTATATTAAAATTAAAAAAGAAAGATTCATATTTTATGATAATTTAAAAATAAAAATATTAAAAATAATTTTAGAGATTTAGATATATACTCCAGTAGGAAAAGTTGTTCCATTAGCAAATGTTGGTAGACCACCATGCAGATGATTCACCTGTGCCTGTTAATTTATATTAAAAATGAGAAAATTTTTGTTTTTTTCTATTTTTCGTAAGATGTTTGTTTTTTTCCAAAGCTAACATGATTTTTCATTCATTGTAATGATGATTCTCAATCTTTCCTTTCAGTTTAAATCCTATTCCATTTTGTCATATGACATTTTTTAAATTGAATTTGGAATAAAGTTGCTAGATTTTATCTTCGGCTAATGAATTTTAATTTTGGTGTCTTCATATAATTTTTTTAAATTTGAGTTTGTTGGTGGTGTTCAAATTTATTTTTGTTTGGGAAACCCAATAGTTTAAAGCTTAAAAAAAAGAGAGAAAATGTTGGAACTAGGTTGATATTGCTCGTGGAGGGTGAGTGATGTACTAATTTTAATTTGCGGCTGTAAATACATGATATAGTTACGAGTTTATCATTTATAATTATGACATTTTACTCTTAGCTATAGGCCTTTTCACTTAGCTTTGTTAGGATTTTATTACATAATTTATTTGTTCAAAATCTCATACTATTCTTCATTACAATTGAAGTTAACTTACTTTTTGTTGAGTACTTGACAACAGTTTTCTCTGTCTCAGTCTTTTGTCAATAAGACTTACTTTTTGACAGTATGAAACAATTTTTCTCGGACCCTTCAAAAATGTTGTATATTTTAAGGATCCAACACACACATGTCAACATTTTTGGAGAGTCCGAGCAACTTAGATATGAAATGGAACTACTGATATTAGATTAAAGACAAACTATTCTATTATATGATAATGCAATATTTGTCTAAGTAAATTGTTTACTCCCTATAGCCTCATTTCCTTTTTAATCTAACTCATGCTCTGTCTGTTATACTAAATTGTTGATTATGGATTCTTTTATACATGTTAGATCCTCTGCTAGAACTTGATATAAACGTTTTATCAGGTCCATCTGGGACAAAAATGTTTTCTTGGAAACTATAATAATCCCTACGGTACAAGGAACAATCAACCTTTTAACTTATGTTGATTGGAATTTCATGTTATTTTCGTACTGAGTTTTTATTTGTTAATTTTTCTTGTTTCACTATTGAAGCTTAAAACTGACTCTGATTAATAGCTTGATTGAGAACAGAGCTAAACAATTACTACCTGATTATACCAAAATAGTGAAGTTTTAAAAAATGCAAGAAGCATGATTAGACAATCGAAATTACCTAGCAACGGGTAAGGTGAGGTACACTTGAACAAAAAGGGTGTCAATTTGATTTAGTTATATGAGAGAATGAGCAGATTAGCATAATATTTTAATTTGTCTTTTCTGCATCTGATTAATGTTTGTGGCACTATAAGATTCATAATCCAAGCATATTTGAGTACATTTTCACAAGTAGGGCATGTATGTTGTTACGTAAGATCTGCCACAAGAAAAGAACAACGAATAGAGTAACTCTCTCTCTCGGTGTATGTTATGTCAAGTAAGATGCGTTGTATGCTAAAGATGATTGTGTGTGTGAACATGCTTTAATTGTGTGAGTAAGATGCGTAGTATATCAGTTTCATGCTTTAATTGTGTGAGTAAGATGCGTAGTATATCAGTTTCATGCTTTAATTGTGTGAGTAAGATGCGTAGTATATCAGTTTCATGCTTTAATTATGTTCGTTTGTGAACATCATTGGATCTGGATGAAAGACTGCCATATGAAGCAAACTTATCTTTATAGAGATGTATAATTCCTTTAGCAAATAACAATTTCAAACTATACCCCCTACCTCATAGTTAATATTTTCAATTTATTTCTATCTCCATGACAGATGTCGATTTGAAGTTACCATTCACGATGATACTCATTTGGCGACAATAACAATTTCAGACAAAATTGGAGATGATATTTTAATAATTAATGTGTTCAAACCTAAAGGTGAACTTATTAATTTATGTGTTAGATCCATTTTTTCGTAACAGTGAATTCAACCTCTCAAAATTTTAAATATCTTATTTGAAATAATAAGAATCTGAATACTTTAGGTAATCCAAAGTGTGTATCTTTTGCTCATAAACACCAAAAAACCGCATATTTGGGTTGGAGAGAGTATCATTTTTGTTAATTTTTACTCGTTTAGACTTAGGTATCACAAATGAGTTTGAGAAAATAGCCAAATCCCCCCCCCCCTGCACACACACACCTCCACCTCCAAATCTATTAGCTAATTCTCAACTAAGCATTTATATTTAGTGAAAAATATTTATATACCCCTTAAAATGTCACCCTAATTTGTATTATGTAGTGATCTGCACACGCCCTTGCCACCTAATATATTACTCTTTCCGTCTTATTTTATATGTCAATCCTTTCTATAAATAGATAGATCACAATACTTGTCATTTATAAAATTTATGCATAAATTATCATATTTTGCCTATTATATTCTTGATAGATTAGTTAATAAAGCTTGAAAATGTATTCACCATTTTTTATAAAGTTAATTTGAGAAAACATTAAATAAGGATAGAAGGGTAAAATTATATTATTTGGAACAATTGTCAATGGCTTGATGCTCACAATCTCAAAGTCACTTGATGTAATTCAATGTTCCTGAATCATTTTTTTATTTATCGGTGACTATTTCTTATACATATGACTTGAAGCTAACATAATTATTGATTCCTTGTTTGTCAAATGCTTTTAAGATGTGCTTAGACTCTTTAAATCTTGAATTTATAATTATTCTAGCATCAAATATTGCGAGAAATAAACTTGAGATTTACAACATTAGCATGGGAATTGCCCTGACTTGTTTGAACAAGCTGCTGGCAGCTTCCTTAATGTGCTCTATGCGCAGGCACATCTAGATTGATCAGGTTGGGATATTGTTGAATTGGGGTGAACAGACTGTCAAGAAAGGTGCCTGAAGGCTGAAATGATGAGAAGGGTTACGAATAAAAAAACTATGGCGTAGTAATTTCTATGTTCTATTAATTATTTTAGAATTGTATCTAGATCTCATGATCCATGATAAAGAGAGAACACTAAGACTTAATATCTGACCCTACCCAGTAAAAGTTTTCACTTGGAATATTATTTTAGAACTGGTAAGAAGAAAAAGTTAATTTAGTAGTGACCAAATCCTCCGAGTTCAGTAAATGTGAAGCTTTAGCCAAATTGTCCTCTCGTTTATGTAAGACATCATTTTTCTTCCCCATTTTACAGGAACACACTTGCAAAAGAAAAGATATTTGATATTATTTTTGAGTTCTAGAGATTTGTGTAATGTACAAAGCGGATGCTTTTGGTTTCTGACATATATGTAAAATATGATCGGCTTCTTTATTGCAATGATATTATACCACTTATAATTCACTAATGTGAAAATCAGATTTTTTATATAATGCACTAATTTTTCTGAAATAATGATTTTTTAATGTTGGGCCGTGCTTTGCACGACCATGCTCTATCTAGTAATAATATATATCTCAAATTTTAATAGATCTATGGTATAAAAGATAAAATTAAAAAAAGTAAAATCAAGATCTAGAGATTTACACACGCATGCAAATTAAGTCATAATGTTATTTTCCTTCTCAAATACTTAATTTGTTAAAATACTGAATTTAAATTATAGAAATTATTCAAATAGAGTTTTAGCAATATATAACTTGTGTTAAACAAAAAAATAAAAAGAAAAGAAGACTGAAAGTAATGTTGTAATCATAAAATTTTGACAAAAAATCATTAAAAAATAAAATAAAAAATATCTTCGCACAAAATAAAGAGTTACAAATTCAGACACTGTTCAATTACGCGAGATCTAATACTACACGTAAATTTGAACAAGAATGTATATAAAGAAAAAAATTTAATCATCCGTATTAAGAATTATAATTTCAGACATTGTTCAATTACGCAAAATCAAATACTACACGTAAATTCAAACAAAAGTCTATATAAAGAAAAAAATAAAAGAAGAAGATTTTAATTATCCGCACAAAGATGAACCGAATAAAAAAATTAAAATTAAAAGTTGAAGCATGGCTTGTATAAGTACAAGAAAGAAAATCTCTCCCTTTTTTATGGCTCTTACAAAAACATAAATGAGAAAATAAAAAGAAGAAAACAAATTTCTAGACCATATATGAAAAAGAGAGAATAGAGAAAATGAAGCAACCTTAGCTTAGTCTTGAGAAATGATGAAAAAATAAGGAGCAAATGTGTCTATTTATAGGCTATGAAATCTATGAATATGTCAATTAATCCACTAAAACACCCTTATAAAAATTATATTAGAAAGGTTAAAAGATTTATCTAATTTTAATTAACATAAATGATTTGAGCCTTCTTATTGTTAACGGTCAACTTCTTAAATATTTTTGGAAGACTTACAATATATAAACAAAAAACAAGTCAAACAAAAAGAATTATAATTCAAATACTAAATCTAAAAACTTTATTGATATATCTCAAAATAGGCAAAGAATTTTTAAAAGACAACTCAGCATAATATTTAAAATAAGGGAGAAAAATGCAATATATCAAAATCTAACATCGAAAGGTACGTGTTTATATTCCCTTGGATTTTAATATATGACGTTATTTTATAATTTATGAAAAACATGACGTCAATAATATAGACTCATGTACTATAAGCTCTCGTATTATCCTTGCTATTATTAATATTTTTTCTTTACTTCAAATTGGGTATAATCTTGAAAAATAATGGTTAATTAATTAACAATTAACTAATATGTCATTAGTAAAGAAAATTCCAATTAACACTAATGGCAATAATTCTTGAGTATCGATTTATGCCTTTCTCAATTCTTATTAAGTAGTTTTATCAAAGAACATCTTGTTATTTATTAGGATCAATTTCAAACTAAGTAAAAAGAATTTCATAACTTTAGCTTATTTTTATTTGCTTCTTTCTTTAAAATTAAGTCGCCATCTAATTTTTGAAAATCATTTTAAAGGCATTTGAGAACCTGATGTAAAGAGAGAGTAAGACAAGAGTACAAATAGTTTTTTTAAAAAAAAAGAATTAAACGCCTCAAAAAATTTATATATACACAATTATCGATATAGTTGAAATATAACTCGAAAGCAAACTATATTAAGACTGAAACTAGAAAGAGACTTAACCTAGCCCAAATATAATTTTAGATGTAAAGGGAAGTTGGTCTTTCAGCAAATATACAATATATTTAGAGAGAAAACATGCATAGAGATTGTTAATTTCAAAAATAACTTTAAATATGCATAATAGTGAATATTTTCTATTATATATTCCTAAAAAATAATTTTAATTATGCATAAATAGTAAATATTTTTCGCGGAAGGATTCGGATGAATCCGCTTAGTATATTCTGGCTCTGTCCCTGCATAGTTTATAGATGATCTTAAAAAGGAAATATGTCACTAAATGTCTAAACACACTTTGAAATAACATGCATGAAAAGTATTTTACTTGATATGGTACTTAAAAAATTATTCGAATCTAAATCATTATTTGAGATATTGATAGATACACATGAATATGTATATTTTGAAGAGTGACAAAGATTGCATCATGAAACAAGTTTAGCAAACATGATCTGAGTTTAACAAGGCCTACAACATGCATATGAGTTATGTGTGTACTTAGATATTCAACGCAAGCAAATAAAATTTACATCATCAAAAAGGGGAATAGATGAAAGATACAAGTTGCTCGACGTGTTTCTTACAGGCCGAATCCGACTTGGATAAGAGAACATCAACCATGCGAATTAGAAATTATAAAGCTGTGAAAGTATTGCTTTCGACAGGCAACCAGCATAAAAAGTTTTCTTTGAAAAGGAGTTCGCAGGCAAGATAGTTTTCTTAATCAAATAGGAAAAACCGACAAACTAAAAAGCCGAAGCAAAGAAGGAAGTATAATGACGTGAATGTGATTTCAAATCTGAAATGAAGTAGGAAGCATGATCAATTAAGGAAATTTTCTTATTTAATTAAGGAAATTGTGTAGAAAGTTTTTTACTATACAAGTCGCATTCATTCAATGAAGATTTCTACGTGAAGGATTTCGAGTTCAACTAGGTTTTGTTAAAGTCGAGTTCAACAAACAGTAAGGGTAGAAACGAAGTCCAAGTTGAGTTCAACAAGGATTTGTAGAGGCAAAGACAAAGTTGATTCAGACAAGAAGTTGAAGATGCGGCGAAGACAAGTTTGAGTAGAACTAGGAGTTCCACACAAAAAAGGAGTCCTAGATAAAGTAGGATTTCTAGTTGAAATAGGTTTCGGATTCAAGTCCAAATCTATAAATAGGGCGATAGTTTCGCTTGAGAAAAATTGTCCACTTACATAGAGAAGATCAAAACACGATCAAGAGTTTTGAGAGTTACTTGGGAGTGTTGCCAATTTGTAAGGAAAAAGTTATAAGATTGTAATTAAGAGTATTGGTTACAATCGAGTGTGTGTGTAAAATTTGTCTAACAAGTTTGAGAAACTTGACAGACGGTAGAAGACTTAAACCTGGGGTTTTTGTCTTGTGTAGCTAGGAATTAGAGTTTATAATTTCTTAGTTAGGAATTATAGTTTATAATTTCTCTAATAATTAGAGTTTATAATTCCTTAGATTACATAGGTTTATAATCTTGTGTCGAGACTTGGAGTTTAAAAAAAGTGAAGTTAAATCTTACAGAGGTGTAGATCGTGGTTTTTACCTTTATGAGTAGGGGTTTTCGCGATAAAATATTATGTTATTATTTTATTTGCCTCACAAGACGTAATTATTGTAATCTGAAAAAAATATATAAAATGTATTTGTTCCTTAAGCTAATTTGAAGGTCAGAATTCCAACGGATGTTTTTACTATTACGAGACATGTTTTACCATTATGTGCATGAGACATGATTAATGATTTAATAAGAAATTAAATGTCATTTATTATGTTTGAAAATGTTTTCATATGAGTACCTATTGTTTATATAAAGAAAAAAATATAAATAAAGTAGATCTTGTCGAATACGTCCAATTTGATGCACCTTAACTTTATTTCGTTATACGCTAGTAGGAAGATAAAACTAGCCTACAATTATCAATAGACTCACTGTTAATTATATTTGACTCATTTTCGAGAGTTCATAATTATTGTCTTATCACTCTAAATAGAAAGATACCCCAATTACATGATTTATTCCTAAATACCTCTCAAACAGAAGAGTTCAATATGACATATTTGCCAAATTTATAATTGAATTGCTAATTGATTTCTACTTATATTAAACAAATAAGATTAATTATTGCTACCATTTTTATAAGAGCATTTATTTCATGATATTTTCTTAGTATTATATATGTTAAGGTTTTTTTTTTCAAGATTTATGTTGAGTTCTAATGTAGAAAATTAATGAGAAATGAAAGGGAAGAAAAATTGATTTTCTCATATTGGTGGGAGAAAAGAACTTTTAAGTGATTAAATGCTTAAACATATAGAAATATTCCTCCATATCGCTGTCGTCGCTCGCTACTAACTTTAAACAATGATCGAGAGATTTATTGTTTTTTTGATAAAAAATTTTGTTCCAATATTTTTCCTCATGTGCAAATCCCACCAGACACATTTTTATTTTTTTTGTTATTTTTCAAGTTATTTCATGAACTTTCATCTCAAATCCTCGTTCCTAACATACAAAACAATTTAATATTAATTTTGAATACAAATGGAACATATTTCATAGCAAACTAAATATAATTATGAAGCGCAAATAACAAATCTATAACTACAGTGCACTAATATATGATAACTATCTTTGTTATTCCTAAAAATTCTTCTTCTTATATCTACTTAGATAGTTCATATGTAAACTTGGTAATATATAAAGAAATAATCCAGTAGTTTTCTCTTTTATGATTATCACAACCTCAACTTCTAATTAGTTAATTGTTGAAGATGTAACTAATGAAATATAATATGGCATTGGCAAAGCCATACTGAGGAAGAGATTCAAGGTAAAAAAAGACTCTTTTCATAAAATGATACTCTCATTACATACGTAACTCGATTTTGATTGATGATACATGCATCAATTTTCTCTCAATTGTATTTATAGAACTAACATGATTATATATCATAAACATTTCAACAATTGATAGTGCTAAGATCACCCATTTTGGCATTCAAACAGGCATCTACAGCATCTCCAACACTGAGGAAAATCCACCTATTTCCAAGTTCATCTACAAATTTTGCTACCTTCAACTTGTTCATTACTTCCCACCTTGGATTTGCTATAGCTAACTGCAAAAATAAAAAAAATTGAGTACAATATAACGAATTATAATTTATGTGACTCATGATCTATAACAAGTCATAGGCATCTGTATGACTATAAATCATCTCATCCTGATTAAAACTATAAATAAAAAATTATGAGATTCATTTTAGATGGACTAAAAAAAATTATGTTGAACATTTATTGACATTTTTTTGGTCACATTATTAGAGAGAAACTAACTTGTATGCCTTGTGATACCAATTCTCTGTTCAACTCCTCCAATGCAACAATTCCTGATGTATCAATGCTCATTACACCTGAAATAACAATTCATCAATGTAAAATTTTGGCCTATTTATAGTATCGCGATTTCTAGAATTTAGCGCGACTTTTCTAATATATTTTTGATTATTTTTGTAGTTGTCCAAACAGATATTAAAGAACCTTACTTGACATATCTAGCACTAAGATACGAAGTTTTCCCTTGGACTGCTCTTCACTTCTATTTGTCACTATGCTCAATATCCTAATTGGAAAAATTAAAATAAAAGAAAAAAGGAAATTATAAACAATTATTTAATAAATTTCATATTCCTCTATGTAAAATTTAAAAATGTACCTTCCTCTTATGAAATTAGCATTTGCAAAGCATAGTGAAGCATTGTTCACTCTAATAACCAAAACTCCTTGAGTTTCAGTAGCCACTGGAAATTGAGTTATGTCACAAAAAGTGTCTGTTCCAGGTAGTCTACCTTGTAGTTCTACACTTGGTCTAATGGTACCAAGTATTATTTTACCAAATGAAATTCCAACCTGCAATTAAGTATTAGTCGCGGTTATTAAAGTGATGAAAATTAAGTAACAAATATTAATCAAACACGTACACTGATTTGTTTTGTGCATGCAAGTTGATCTGAACACTATTATTATTATTATAAGAGGTTAAATTTGAGATATTTATATGTGGAATCAGATGAATAGTACACTGTACCTTATCCATAAAGCATAGACAACAAGTTGTTGTTTTGTGAACAAATGGTTACTAAAAGTTGAAAAAAGAACATGACAGATGATCAAAGAGTGGAAATGAGTCAATTATTTTTGGAACAAAAGAAAAAGCATCATAACCTACTCTCCATGCATTAATGTTTACTAGTACTAGTAAAAGAATCCAACAAATGGAACCCACAAATGACGTCTTTTTAATTATTTGATATTTCACATCAACATTAAATTCCCAATTTTTTTTTGTCTTTTATATAAAATTCATATAATTAGCCAATAAATTCTACTCTGGAATTGAATTTGAGATCTCTAGTACTTAGTAGTTAACACCAAAGGCCGGGGACAATGTTGAAGTTCAGATATGTTTTCACGTGAATTCAGTAGCTAAGTTCACAATTTTTGTATATAAATATATAAAATAGAGACAATATAGTTACCGCTATTATAAGACCGATTTCGACGGAGCCAAAGAGTACTCCCAAGAAAGCAGCAATGCAAATGATGAAATCTGTCTTGTCAACTTTCCAAATGTGAAATGCTTCAGTAATGTCAATTAATCCTGGTAAAGCTGATATGATAATTGATGCTAGTATTGCCAATGGAGTATAGTATAATAGCTTTGTCAACAACTCTAATGATATCAGAACTGTTATTGCCATAACTATGTTTGACACAACAGTTTCACATCCTGCACTGTAGTTCACTGCTGTTCTCGAAAATGAACCTACAACGATTCGCATGACATATTGAAGTATATGACCATCACATTTAAAAAAAAAATTAAAAAAAAGTTTACTTTAGTTTGAAAGTTTACCAGTTGCTGTGTAGCAAGAAGTTAAAGATCCCACAAGGTTCATACATCCAATTGCTACCATTTCTTTGTTACCATCAAGATGATAGCCTCTGATTGAAGCGAAAGATCGACCAACAGCAATCGCCTCCTGAGATATAACATGTTGGAATAAGGATCTTTGTTTTTTACATGAAATTGATAGGACAAAGGGTAGAGAGACAGACAGTGAGAGCGACGATAGCACAAGTAAGTCCAATTTTCGCAATTTCTCCAATGTGTGGACTGTTGAACTGTAATTGATGAACTGAACTTGGATTGACACCCCCTTTGAAGTGTTTTACAATATTAACTCCGTGTTGATCAGCTTTTGTTAGATAAACTATCAAAGTAGATAGTACAACTGATAAAAGAGGAGCCATTGCTGGTAGCCAGAACAGTTTCTTGTTCCTTTTCCCCTGTAATTTTTTCCAAGAGATTAATAAAACAATTACACCATATGATAAAGAGAAACAAAAAAAAGATTATACTTACAATGAACCTTGTCATTAGGATGAAGAAGAGGAAAGAAACGCCAAGTACAAAATTCAATGGAAACCACTACAAATGCAAAGGAAATTTTCGTTTGATTTCTCAGATGGTCACTCGACTCTACTAACCGAGTGAGGAGAAAATAATTTTTTTCTAAAAAAAGTAAAGGCTTACTGGCTCATTATGAAGTGATTTATAAACAGCTTCCAATACAGACACCACATCCGTCTTGGTAGTAAAATGGTTGATTCCTAGCAAACCCTTTAATTGTTGAAGACCTATAACAATGGCTGCACCTCCCATGAATCCAACTATAGCAGGATGTGATAAAAAATCCACTAGAAATCCCAACCTGATAATCGCGAAAAATTAACAGCAATTTTCCAGGAAATGCAGAGTCGCGAAAAAAAACAGAGTATAGACTACCTGAATAGTCCAAAAACAGCCTGAAATGCACCAGTGAAGAATGTGGCAGTGAAAACAAGATTCCTGTAAGCGATTGGATCGACAGCAGGGTCTATAATCTTGGAAATCAGTGCAGAAATAAGAAGTGACACTACAGCAACAGGGCCAATAGCAATCTCTCGCGAACTTCCCATCACAGCATATATAAGTGGTGGAACAACACTAGCGTCTACAACAATAAGAAAAATATCATAAACTATATCTACAAGAATCGAACCAAACTCTGTATTTTTTTCAACTTACATAAGCCATATTGAGGATCAAGTTTCGCAAGATTAGCATATCCAATACTCTGCATAAAGATATAACATTCCAATTACAGTTAGGAACCTATATTACTCGTGTAAAGGTTTGAACGACCTTTACACGACTAATAAAAAACGATTCTTTTCTTTTTATTATTATTACCTGTGGTATGCAGAGACTAGCAAGAGTTAAGCCAGCCATTATGTCATGCTTAAACATTGTACATTTATAATTTCTTCCCCAGCTAAGGATTGGAAACAATCCTTTCAAGAATGAAAAGAAAACACCATTTGTTGATCGTTTTGTGGTTCTGTCAACATTTTTTTTAACAGAATTAATGAGTTGATGGAAAAAATTTGGAGGATTAGGAGAAGCAAGGAGCCATTGAGTTCTCTGATTCCTTGCAGTATCAGTAGCTGCATCAAGCTGCTGTAGCTCAATGCTGAAACTCTCATTGGCTAGTGTACCCATTCTGTTTTTTTGTTTGTTTGTTTGTGTGTTAACTGGAGCTCAACTTCTCTTGTTCTCATAATCAAGATGAGGTATAAATACTACTCCCTATGTAATTTGTTTTTATCGGGAGCCGCCTCAAGTATATTAGTGGCTTAAGGTAAAAATAAAAATAAAAAGACTTAAACTTGAATTGTTAATAACTTTTATATAATTGATTTCTTCTGGTTTCAATTGATGATATAACCATTCTTATTTTAAATTATTTTTTATGAGATACAGTACTCCAAATATGTCAACTTTCTTCTAATAATTTCTATATTATCATGAAAAAATTTTCCTTTTTTACAAATAGTATTCAATATTTGTTAAAAATTAGTAACTTATAACCTATTATTATTAAAAATAAAGCCTCTTAAATTTGGAGGCTTAAATCACATGTCTTTTTTTAACACCGTCAAATCACCCCTGTCATTCCCTAGGAACTTTTTGTTTTTGTTTTTCTCTCAATGACTTGAATCTGCAATCTTAAAATGGGAGGGGGAGGGTGTGATGTTCAGCTTCTCTCTCACTACCTTAGTGACTCGAACCCAATCGTAAAATGGGAGGTGGAAGGTGTGATGGTCGACTCACTCTCTCAACATATTGGTAACTCGAATGGCAATCTTAAAATAGGAGGTGGAGGGTGTGACGATAACTCTTTCTTGTTGACTCTCTCACTAATGTTTGATTTAAAATTTAAGAAAATAAAGAAGATTTGTATTTTGTCGCCTTAAATCAATTATATGTGTTTACTTGCTTCATCTCATTTTATATGAGTTAGTTTGACTCGATACAAAGTTTAAGAAATAATTTTTTTAAAATTAGTGGTCTAAAATAGGAGATAGATATTTGTATAGTTGTAAATCATTGCATAAAATCAAATTGTTACTTAATATAAAAATATGTTATTTTTCATGTAATCGACTAAAAAGAAAAATAAGTCATATAAAATAGGACAAAGAAAACACTAATTAATATCAAAATATTTTTAAATCTCCTAATTTTAACTTTGTCATATAAAAGGTTAAAATTCAGGAATTGTCATAAAGAAACGAGAGTTTTCTTATGAACAACTAAAAATAAAAATAACACAAGTATATAAATATATATATATATATAATAAAAAAATATTTTTTATTTTATTTTAAAATAATTCAAATTTCTATGAATTATTTCAAATCACAATATATTATTCTTAAAACAAAATATTTTTTTCAAAAGAGATGGAGCACCTACTAGTTAAAAGTTGGGTTCGGCGCATAAGAAGAAAAAAATCAATAGTTTTTTAGTCGGATTTAATTTTGGTTTTAACTTATAATTAATTTGATTTTTAATTATACAAAAAAAAAAAAAAAACTAACAAAATTGAACCAAGCCAACTATATAAACACCATTTTACAATCATAATAATTGCTTGCACTCTTATTCGTGATATAGTCGTTTGCCGTTACATTAGAGTAATCCAACTCTTTGACTTTATTTTCTAAATTAATTTAAAGTATTTATTTTGATAATCCAACTGTTTGACTTTATTTTCTAAACTAATTTGTATATATTTTGATAATTCAACTCTTTGAATCTATTTTCTAGTTTAATTTGTAGTCTTTATTTTGATAATCCAACTGTTTGACTTTGACTTTACTTTATTGTTGATTTGTGGTCTTTGTTTTAATAGTTTGAAAAATCTATTGCATGTCTAAAATGACTTACATTTGACATCTTTAAATTATTTATCGTTATGTAATTCAATTATCTTTAAAAGAACTGGTAAATCATATCTCTTTAATTTGTTGCATAACAAAATTATTGTAAAATATATTTTTAAGTTTCTTGAAAATGAGTAAATTCTTGGATAATGTATATACACTTCTTCGATGAAACTATATTTATAATTTGTTATCTATACATTTTTTCCTTTTTTTTTAGGAACTAACTCATTTAATAGTGTTACACTCGTGTTATAATCGAATATAATCAATATCTAACATGTTAAGAAGTATTTTATAATATATTTTAATTTTAAATTTTTAAAAATTGACAAAACAATTAAATTAACCAAAAACAATTTTGACAAAAGTCAAAGCTATAAAAATTTCTAAATTGATTTAATTTGATTTCAACACTAATTTGAAAATCAATTAACTAGGTAATTTCAATTTTAGAGGAAATTAATCTAAATTGAACCATGAATAATCACTAGAGTCTTTTATTGTCCAATAATTGAAGTTTCTTAATGTATGAAAGTGTCGTGGATTGAGATAACATTAGCATCATGCAGAAGCTAATAATTACAAAACTTAAATGATGATAATTATATAAAAAAATAAATAAATAAATATATATATATATATATATATATATATATATATATATATATAAAATAATGTTATTTGAAAGTTTGTAATAGCAAACATATATTTATAATGGAACATGCATGAAATATGTGATTTTCTCTTTTAACAATGCGGCGTCTTAAAATATTCTGAAATCTTATTTAAGAAGTAATTTGCTTATTCGATAAAATAGTACAAAAATTACTGAAGAAATTCTAATAATTTTTATAACTCGTGAGTTTTCATATTTATTAAAAAACAATACAAGTTAAAAAATTTATTTTGCATATTTAAATAAAACTTCAATTTCACTTTCATATTAATCAAATCTTATATCATAATTTATATCACATATCCAAAGCCCCACTTTTACTATAGTTGGGCACCCATTACTTTGGAATACTGAATTCATAATTCATTATTATGTCACTATGTATGCTAGTAATTTTAGACAATATACATGTCCCACATGAATTGCAGAAAGATTCTCAAGGTGGTCTATCTATCTATAACAATAATGGGTATAGGCTATTTTTTCTCTTTTAATTTATGAATTTGATGCTCAAAGCTTTTTCACATAATATCAAGTCAAACTTTTTTCCTAAAATCAACTATTGATAAGTCAATTTTGATCACTGACAATGAATGTGGTGTAACAGATGAGGTTGTTCTTTCTTTAATTAGAGACCTTAAGTTTGAGCATTGAAAAGATTTTTAGAACTTAGAAAGCGCTTCCCCTGAATAAGACCCTACGACACGAATATGAATAGTTCGACTCCAATATGTATACCAAATGTACAAAACAAAACAAGAAAATATCAACTTCGTATACCGTCTTCCATTAGTAATTCTTTAATTTATGGACTTCAAGGAACACTTGATAGCCCTATTGAGTCTAGGTACTTTCTTTGTTCTAATCCATTATTCAATTTGTGGAGCTTGCATTTTATTTTATTTTTCTTTAGGACAATTCCTTAACATGTTGAGCCACCAGTACTTTAGTCTTTCTGGATCACACACCAAACAAAAACACAAAACAGGGAGGGAAAAGGACTTCTTTGTCCATGACAATTCTAACCGGAGTGAGTTCATGTTGAAAATCATACTCTTTTTATTTTAATTTATTTGTTTGGTTTTAAATTGACGGTATCAAAACACTCTTAATTTTGTGGTCGCTAATATGCTAAGTAAAAAATTGTAATAAAAGCATTGACAAAAAAAAAAGATGCACTTTTCTTGTTTTACATTTTTATTCACTATAACAAAAATAGCTTTTAGCGACATTAAATATTGACACCAATAAAGAGTGTTAAAGTCTTTACCGACATTAGTTAAGTACCGTTAATACCACTGTCGCTTAAGGCTTTAGAGACATATACAAAGAGTGACAATTGCCGCTAAAAATACATAGTTAGCGGCAATTAAGAATTAAATGTCGATAATGGTCATTTTTATCGTATTGATTCTAGAATAAAATATCCTTGAATTAATATTTCACCCTCAGATAAAGATACCTTATCTCAGTCATAACTATCAAGCTTTAGATAAGTTATCCCACACTTAACAACTAAACAAATAATTGAGGCAGTGGCATAGCTAGCCTGCAGCCACCCTAGGATATCTGATTAAACACTTTTCGTTGAAAAATTATGTTTTATTATATATGTTAAATTCTATGTTTAAAAATTATATATACCTTTTCAAGATGATTAAATATAATTTTCTCAAGTATAACCACGCCGTTTCTATGAACGTGAGACTCTAAATGGGCCTCCATCCTCTGATTCTGTTAGTGTATATAATATCTACAGTTTAGAACTAATAATTTGACAAAGAACATATATTTATCCCACACAATATTTATGGGGCAGGTCCAAGAATATTCTAGCTTGACAATAACATGCATAGCTTCAGTTATGGCTGACCTTTCTGTCCCACATATTAAACTAGTGTTTGTTCCAAACTTTGCAAAACCCTAATTATATGTGGCAATGGGCGAAGATACACTCATGTCATGTGTCTAATCAGATATCTTTGTTGAAAAATTATATTATATATATAAGTAAAATGATAATAATATATTTTGCACATGTTTAATCGAATATTTTTGTTGAAAAATTATATTGTATATATAAGTAAAATAATAATAACATATTTTGCACATTTTTAATGCAGTAATATGATGTAATTTAAATGTTCCAGACGTCTTGAAAGAACAAAGACAAATTTAAAATCTCACTGACAGTTCTATTTTTTCACTTTTTAAAAAGTGTATGCTCACTTTAGCAACCGGATACTTCCATGAAATTTCTGTTCAGCCACTAAATTTATTTATTTATTTTGTGGAATAGTATGCTTTTAAAGAACATTAATTTTATTTTTGGAAATCTCTATAACTCAACTTCTCTAAATCTTGCAAAACCTAATTAAAGCTCTTCAATATTCATGATTAGAATAATGAATTTTAGAAAATGTTCACAGGAAAATAAATGTTACCTACTTTTTGCTAAAAGTATAGCATGAATTGTACAAGTTATTTTTATTTTTGATAACCAAATTAAAAGAAGATTGGCAAGCTCACTTATGGAAAAATAACAAATTTTACCCTTGAAATTAATTAATAGCCTATTTTTAAAAACTTATAACCTTTCAAATTAGCATATATCGACAAGTGCTTTTATTTTTGTTATAAGTAGTTACAAAAAGTAACAATTTGAGTTTGTTAATCAAGTTGAAAAATAAGTAACAATGTTAGATCATCATCAATATATGTTTGGCCAAGGTTTTAAAAAACAGTTTTACCAATGTGGAAAAATTTACTTTTTAAAGTTTTGAAAAAAAAAAGATTTTTGTGCTTCTATTCAAAAATATCTTTTTTTTCCTAATTATTTTGGCCAAAACACCTGCATTTTCTTTTTACAATTTTTACGAAGGGCTTTCATCTTTTGTTTTTTGACGACTCATCGCCTAAAACATCAACTTTCTGAAATTAGGCTTCGATAAGTATATCAGACTTGTTTTGGAGAGAGGAGAGAAAAAACAAACTTAACTTTGCATTAGAGGTGACAAATTAAACTCAATTTTTTTAACCCAGTTAAGTTTAGGTTGGTTATTGACCCGCTAATTCATTAGCCTAATCCATTTCAACCCATTAAAAATTGAATTGATATATAATCGTATCGGCTCATAACAAATCTTGTCAAAATATTTTTAAAAAATCTTCTTCCTTTTTTCAATTTAATATGTTGTATATAGCCATAATAAAGAAACAAATAATTTTATTAGGTACTAAAATAGTTTAAAAGAACAAATAAAATAATTAAGCCTGGTAAAAATTAGGTTAAGTTAAGTCTTGACCTGTTAAATTACCGGTTACCTATCTCATTTTGATCCAACCAAATTCGAGTTGGGTCTTGACTCAATATTTATACCCTATAGATGAAATAAGTTGTCCTTCGTATATATAGTGGAATAACTTTATCTCGAGATTAATCTTGTTCCTAACGAAATGACCCCTACCCAAGCAAATTTCAATTCCAACCGTCCACATATTATTATCCATGCATGTGGTGCAAGACAATCTTCTTTTGAATGAATGAATTGTTTCTCCAAATGAGGCTATCGTTGTAATGAACTTGGATGATGAAACAAATAAAGTGAAATCTGAAATGTATATCTAACACATATATATAAGTGAATATACTTTAATTTAAGTTACGTATGATATTGTTACTGTTATATTGGTTATTTGGTCCCCCCCATTCAATTATTGTCATGATAGAAGTACACCATATATATGTAAGTCTTTTCATTTTTGGTCATTTTGTCTGCATTTTCTGTGCCTGTGCTTTTCAATTTCTTAGAAATGGATTGATCACTTTACATAGTGCTCTTATAAAGCTATAGATATATACATTAGATTCTCTCTATGGTGGCTACTTAACCACCCATAATATTGCTTCTGCCTGCTTCCATGTGCACCCCCCTTACATTTTGTGGTCCATGTTGTATAGTGATAATGTGATATTCTGATAAAAGTATTGAAAACACCCATTAGTTAGACGTGAATTATTAGTTTCATTCTTGAATAATTAATAGCTTTGAAAATATTTATTTACTTGACTAAATAAACTTAAATACGACTCACATCTGTCACATGACATAACAAGTGGTCTCAAATTCTTGTAAGAGTGTGAGGTTCTAAAAAAAATGTCGACTGAAGTGTTGAAAGCACCCTTAAATTTTTCAAGAATTTAGGGGTGTCACTACAACAAAAACAATTTTTAGCGGCAATAAATAGACACATTAATAAAGACTGCTAAAGTCTTTGCCGGCATTTGTTAAGTGTCATAAGATTCAGCGTCGCTAAAGGTTTTAAGAACATATACACAGAATGCTAACTGGAGTAAAAAAGATATATATTTAGCGGCAATTAAGCTATTAACGTTAATTAATCATCGCTAAAAATAGTTTTTTGATGTAGTGTGTATTTCACTCATGAGGCGAGATCCGAGGTGTATTTAAGTTCAGTTAATTGAGTAGAGGATGTTATTAGGCTGTCAATAGTTTGAGATTGAAATAAATTTAAAAGTATTTTCAATACTTTCATTTTTAAGATACATATTTGGTTGTACACACTACAATAAAAATAACTTTTAGCGGTAATAAATATTGACATTAATAAATAGTGCTAAAATTTTTACCGACATTAATTAAGTGTCATTCGAACCACTATCGCTAAAGACTTTAGGGACATAAACAAAGAATGTTAATTGTCCCTAAAAATATATATTTAACGACAACTAAGAATTAATTATCGCTGCTCGCTAAAAATCATTTTTGATGTAGTGAGACAAAAATAATTACAACCACTAGCTAACTAATAATATACCTATTATTTTAGTGGTCAAGTATATACAACCTAAAAAATCCATTAAGATTATATATGGTTAGGCTTGTCAACAATAGTGTAACGCACTACTCTCTGGCATTATATTGTCGCATCACAAAACCCTTTCTTTTCCATGGGATTTGGATTGTTTTCTTCTAAATGTTTCAAATTTTTATTGAAAATACTTTTTTAATCATGTGGATAATAATTGTGTTTATTATCTAGAAACATTGAAACTAAAATTGTAATCAAGATAATGCATTTTTACTTTATTGAATTGAATTAGTTTGGTTCAATATTTTAAAAATGAAGAATCAAATAGAAAAATCAAATGTCTATGCTAATTAGGGAAAAAGATCTGATATACTCCTCAACTTTGTCATTTGGAGCTGATATACCCTTTGTTATGAAAGTGGCTCATATATACCCCTACTTATAAACAAATGGTTCACATATACCCTTTCACTCTAACGGAAATGAAAAAAAAGATAATTTTAATCTAACTTTTTATTATTTTTTTCTACAATATATAATCCCATATGAGTAAATTTAACCCTCGTCAAACATATTTTTTTGTTTCAATTGACTAATTTAAAATTATTATTGATAATCAAATTTATTTATGTTTCACTAATATTCTTGTAAAACTTATCGTAAATGACCTAATTTTTTTCTTCGAATACAAAAATCAAATTACAATATAAACAAAAAAATAGTTTAATTTTTTTTTCTTTAAACAAAAGAATGAAAGGAAAAAACAAAATAAGCATAAGAAACTCAAATAATTATAATAAAAGAAGTCAAAAAATAATTTATGTATTAAAAAATTAAAATATACCTTGAACTTTGATAGAAGAATCATATATATCCCTAGATAATTTTAAAAAAAAAATTAAAACTGATAAATATAAATTTAAAACTAATTTTTTTAACTTCCGTTAAATGGAGGGGTATATGTGAGCCATTTTGTAACCGCAGGGGTATATGTGAGCCGTTTGTATAACGGTAAGGTCATATATTAGCCACTTTCATAACGAGAGATATATCCGCTCCAAATAACAAAATTGAAGGATATATCAGACCCTTTTCCCTTTTTTTTATTATGAAGAAAACAAGCCAAAATGTCATACTGCACTGGTTTAGGCCTTTGTTATTCTAAATTTCCGTCCTAATTAAGAGTAACATGTTTTATCTCTGTTGTCACTTCTCTATTTTTAGATTGAATTCAAAAGGAAAATAAAAATTGTCTAAACATTTATTATTATTTTTTTGTATTTTTAGGGAAATATTTCAGTTAGTTTAGAATAATTGGGTCTTTTTTATTTCTTCAAGAAAGAGTATATATGTAGGGCATAAACCTAACCGCAGTAACATAATAGGAAAATTCTCATGCCTAAATATGTTGGGGGGAAATAGAACAAACAAACTATTCAAATTAGATTATAAATTTTATTTTTAAAATTTATGGATTTCGAATCGAACATCAGATTTAGTACTATCAAAAAAAAAAAACTCTTTATTCGTATTGTATGTATATAATACTAATACGTTCGATTTTCAAAGGTCCAACAGATTAGTATCCTAGGGCCCTATTCATTATAGTATTGAATTCAATATAAAGTTACCTGTTACGTATATAACAAGGATGGCAGAGTGAATTTATTCTTTGTTTATCGTACAAAGTTTTCTATTTTTAAGGACTTAACTATTAGGTAAATTGATTTTGTTAATTGTTATGTCCTGCCTTATAGATTCAAAAAGTCGAAATCGAGAATCTAATAACCCAATCCGAGCTTATCATAGATCGGATTTTGATTGCAATTTCTTCAATCCAAAAATTAAAATTTTATATCATGTAATTCGAATGGTCAATTATAATGTTTGAGTATTAGATACCGTTATCTATTGGGGCATCCACTAAAAGTCATAATAATTGAATTTTTCATATCATTGTACATCGTAGAATATAATCATTTCCAAATTCGAAAAGAAAATTTACGTGATCAATTTGAGTTAGCATATTATACGTATCATCCCACTAACATTATCGATTAGAAGACATATATAGTATATATTATGCTTGTGATATAGCTAGTAATTATTGAGATTGTTCCAAATAATGCTCAAACTATTTGTGCACAGTATTAGTACATGTGTATATTTCAATCTTGTGATCACTCGATATGTGCATGGCAAAAATTCTCTTAGTGCTCATATTCAAATTCCATGAATTGACTTATGTATATATTTATGTAGGACTTCATGGACTAAAAAATAAAGTCCCTAAGTCAACAACACACAACATTAATAGAAGTGCATTATATTTATACTATTTTCATTTGATTTCACAGAAAAAATTTGGTTCATTTCCATCATCTATTGTTGATTCTAACAAATACGAGAAAAATTAAAAATTTAGCATCCTTCAATTGTATGTAAGCTTGGAACTAAGAGTTACAAATGTAAAATAATAGAAAGTTTGGTGCACAAGAATTTAGTATATTGCTTAGTATTGCCAAAAATCTAATTTGTTACGAATGATTGATATATCAAGCTTCACTCATGTCCGGAAAAACTATTTATATACACTTCAACCTGTAACCCACGTTTTGTCCTCTCCTAGTTTAACTCCTTCAATCTCTCTTTATTTCACTCTCATAATCTAATCAGTTACATTCTTCATTTTAATTTGAATTTCAAATTATTTCTTTCTCTCTCTAGTCAATCAATATCAAATCACTGAATTTGTAGTTTTCATCTTTTCCTCTCTATTGTTCTTTGATTTTTTTCATTAAAAAATTCATTAATTTCTTGTTGATCCTAAATTGGCTGAAAGCATATCTAACGTTTTCATCAGCCATTAACAATAGTAAATCGTTGTTGTTTTTCATATTCAAAAGCGCTAGTATTTTCATATCCATTAGCAATAACGAATCAATATTGTTCTTCATCTTCTAAAGTGTAGGTTGATAAAAATCTCAAAAGGAGGGATCGAAAATTGGCTCCTACAATTTCTCGACCTTCTTTACATAACATTAGTTTTCCATCTTCTTTTGTTGATTTTTAAACTTGTTTATGTTAGTCAATCGAAAATGATAGATTAATGATAAAATTCATGTTTCATATTGTAATGTATCTATTTTTAAGATTAATTAATTGATACAATAAATTCTAATTTTGTTCATTATTTAAGTAGTTGTTATAATTATATGAAGTTGTCTAATATTATAATATCTTTAGTTGTGTATCAGTCACAAGATGTCATGTTATTAATACAAAAATAATATTTAATGGTGTATCGAGCAAAATTTATATTATTCAGTGTGTATACGATACATTAACATCATGTTAAATGGTGTATCAATCAGAATTTGTACTAGTTTATGTGTAAGATACATTATATCTAGTTTTAGTAATTATCAAATACAAAATTGGCTAGTGATAAGCATAAACAAGTGATACAGCCTGTAAATATCATTATGATTTTATTTTGAGTTATAATGTATCTTCTGCATTTTAAAAGAAATTCGGATTCTTTATTCTACCCAGTGATTTTTTATCAGATTACCTTCATACACGATGTGCAACCCTATTATAAAAGTTCGGTACTGAAAGGGTTAAAGACAGAATACATTACTAAAAATGAGGATCCACAAAAGCGTAAGAGTCAATTCACAACACCATCTAAAGGGGTTACGATTAATGTTGAATATAGATTATCTACCACTTGTTAGACACCTTTTTAGAGTGTTATGATTATTAAGATATATTAAATCTAAATTTAGAGTGTTTGTTTTTATTGTTTTGGATATTTTTTTCTACTCAAGTTTTAGAGTGTTTCTTTAAGAAAAACTTATTTATTTTGACTTTAACTTTCAATATATTTAGTTGTTATTTACATTTTGTATTGTCTTATATATTTATCTTATATAATCTGATACAAAAATGTCATAAAATTAAGTACCAGATTTATTCATGAATACACATACAAAATTTCGTTTTCTTAGTAATTATAGTTAGTTGCTGATAATATTTGACACCTAACAATGTAATGTAGTTGATAACTTGATTTTGATTCATTCATGTACTTTATAACTTAGTTGTAGTTAGTTGTTTATTCATTCATGTGCTTTATAACTTAGTTGTAGTTAGTTGTTTATTCATTCATGTGCTTTATAACTTAGTTGTAGTTAGTTGTTGATTTATTCATGCTAATATATTGGACACTATTAGTTGTAATTAGTTATTGATTCATTCATGTATTCAATTGATAACTTAATTTTTATTTATTGTGATACATTTATAGATACACTTTATTTAAGCTTAGGGTGTGTTTGGCATGAAGGAAACTGTTTTCTATGGAAAATGTTTTCCTAGAAAATGTTTTCCTGGAAAACAAGTATATTTTAGACTTATTTTCTCATGTTTGGTTGGTAAGTAAAATATTTTTCGAAAATGATTTTTAGTGTTTGATTTATGAATGAAAAATATTTTTGAGGAACATTTTTTATTTTTACTAGAATACAAAATAAATTATGAAATTGAAAATATTTTTTAAAAATAATTTTTTTGGGTGGTGGTGATAGGGGGTGGGTGGGGGGGGGGGGCAGAGGGAGGGGTCAGGAGTGAAAAAATAAAAAATTGAAGTTGATAATATTTCTAAAAAACAAAATTAATTTTTGGGGAGTTGGGATTGGGGGTGAGGGGGCTGGTAGGGGTGGGTAGGGGGACTGGCCGGGGGGGAGGTAGGAGTTTAAAAATAAAAATTTGGAGTTGAAAATACTTTTAAAAAGCAAAATCAATTTTTTGGGGAGGGGGGAGGGGGGGTGTGAAAAAATAAAATTTTGAAATTGAAAATATTTTTTAAAAAATTGATGTTTTTCCCAAAAAAAAATGTAATTTGAAATTGGATGAGTGCTTTGGAAAATGTTTTCCTTAATTTTTGAAGGGAAGTCATTTTCCTTAATTTTGAGGAAAATGAGTTGATTTGGATAACATTTTCCAAAAATTTTACCCCAACCAAACATGAGAAAATTGAAAAACATTTTCCGGAAAATGTTTTCCTTCATACCAAACACACTCTTATTTACACCCTTTTTCACAACCTTATTATGTCAGATGCGTTATTATCAACTACAAAATGATACATTATATTAAAAAATGTATCTGAAACATAGTAAATGGTACCATATTCACAAACACAATGGTGTATCATATTCTAAAATAATTAATATTGCATATAAGGTCTAAATTATATGTCGAAATGTAATCAATAAAACATTGTGTCATATTTTAAAATAGTTAAACATGATATTTAACTTATATACCTTAAATGGATATCAAATACATTTTTTTTTATAACTATGTATCAAACAAATAGTGAAGATACTTTGTAGTCTAAATTATGTGTCATCAACGTAAATTTGATGGTTACAACTCGATTCTAATTTTGTTTTTTAATTTTTTTGAATAATTCTTATGAATGTATCAAGTAAAAAGTTCATATTGCTGAATGAATTGTTATATTATTGTAGTTTGATCATATACAATCTTTTAAGATGATAAATTTTTATAAAATTCACGTTCAAATAAATAATAATGACCACATCATAATTCATACATACAAAATTACAGTACACGTCCGTTGTTTACTACTAATGTATCATTATTTACATAAGTAGTAACTACTGAATAAACAATCTTAGGATTTTATGTATCAAAAAAATAAATTGAATGATGATACACCAATATGATAACACTAATTTTTCGTAATGTATCATACAATTGAATCAACAACAAATTAATGGAAGCTTGATCAATCGAAAGATCACAGAAATAGATGAAAACTCATTTACCTTGGGTAGATTAGGCCGAAAGATTAGGAGATGATACATTGCATAAAACGAAGTGTTATAGTAGTGATTCATCGAATCATTAATAACACTAACAAAGACCTAATTTAAGAATCAAAATAAACGAGATACATTGTAGATCTGCATTTTTTGATAGTGAAGATTGTTTTAGGACGGATCAAATTTTTCCTTCTTTTTTGAGCAATATTTCTCAATAGTATATTTCAAGCTCGAGTATGCATCCTCTTTTTTGACTTCTTCGATCTCAAATTTTTCATGATTAACATATCATTTCATTGATTAGATCTATTTCCATGAAACTTTTCGTCATCAGAATCAAATATACAAGGTACCATACTAAAAAAAAAAAGGAGCATAATTCATATGTATAAAAAAAATTAGATGAAAAAGCTATTTTTTAAAAAAGAAAAAAGACAACCTAACAACTGGGAAGAAAAAATTGATGGAGAAATATTTTACCTCATCCGCAATGGCAATTTTGAGATTCACAAAAAAAATTATTTGTCCAATCAGTTTTGTCTGCTATATTGATTTTCATATTTCTTGACGATTTCTTATACTTTACGATCTCGGATTGACGATTCGAAATTGTGAATCATTTTGTCCAATAATCTACAATGGTGAATTTGTTCATATTCAAGATTTTCAATTCATGGAGAAGATAAAATTTGATTTTTGAATTTTGTGAAGTTGTTCTAGATTTGGAATGGATTGATATCAATCAATTTTGCTGATTTGTGGGAAAAGAAAATCAGTTATGCGTGATTTATGAGGAAAAAAATCAGTTTTACATTAATATGCTTTATTAAGTGCAACAGACAAATTTATAATGTATCATATATAATGTATCAAGATGAAATTTATGCATTCAAATAATTGAAATTTTAAGAAATTTTTGTAAAATAGAAAAGAATAAGAATGAAATATAATTTAAAGTTTTATACTATGAAATTTAGATAAATTATACTTTGATTTATGGCTCTACTTATTACAAGTGTTCTTTCCGATCAATACTATGTGCATTTAGCACTTTAATGGGCCAAATTTTAGCCCATTCTGAAATTACACTTTGTCCATAACTCATGATTTGTGGACAAATTAAACTTAAAGTTCTTATTTTTTTTAAAAAATAAAATAAAATAAAAAATATTTAAAACAATATTTTCTAACAAAAATGAAGAAATTCCACGTTGTCACACACCTTTTTGAATCCAAAATTTTATGGGGGAAAAACTACGAGGTAATCAGTTTTTTATCCTGCCATTTAAGTTATATCATTTTTAAAAATAATTATTTAATATAACATTATTCTGCTACTATAATGTTACTTTTTGATGTTCAATTATATTTTTAGGACATATTGCCATATCAAATCAAATTAGACATGCCCCACATACTAATAAAGAAAGAAAAAAAAACATGAGAGGATGGAACAAATTAGAATATAGTTCAATCCCCAAAATATAAATCTTATTGTCCGTTAATCAAAGTTGGAAAATTGTTGTTTCTAGGAGTATCAAATGGGTATGTTAGACTGAAATTGAGAGAGTTAAAATAGATTAAAGTTAAAATAGAATAAATACATAAATAACTTGTATAGATTTATTTGGATTAAATTAAAATAAACTAAAAATTTAGGTAGATCATAATGCGCATAATCTTATATTTCCATAAATTAGATAAGCAACATATATGAAAGTTAAAAAACAAAAGAATGACAATGAGCCTTACCTGTAATTGTATGTTTAATTGTTATTATAATTTTTTTTTATCAAGATATGTATTAATGTGTATCATACAAAAAAAAAATGATGGTGGAGGACGTGGCATAGGAGGTTGATATTAAAGCGTGAATTTTGGATGGTTTAACTAATTTAGGCTATTATTTAGAGATACGTGTATCTAAATATATTTTTTTAATATATGGTATAAATTATTAAATAGTAGTAATATATGTAATTATTAGAAAGTATAGATATAATTACTACTCATAGTATTGGTAGTGGTGTATATCTAAATATTTTTTTCAATCCCATTTTATGTTGCATCTTTTTATTTAGTCCATTTTAAAAAGAGTGTCGACTAACTATAATTAGAAATAGTTTAACTTAAAATTCCATTTTTATTCCTAACGAAATGATTTTCAACCACACAGATTTCTAAGAATTGTTTAGGCCACAATTTTTTTTAAAAAAAAAATCATAAATATCATGTCAAGTCAAAATGTGTCGCATAAAATTGGATAGAATAAGCAATATATTCCGAAAAAACTACATAATTAGGCATATTTCACTACTATATATATATTATTATTACTTGTACTTTTAAAATATGACGTATCTTACCACTAATTAAGAGTTTTCTGCGTATGTTACCTCTAATTAAGAGTTTCCTACGTATCTTACAGATAGATACATTTATTTTTGCTACCATTACACAAAAATAAAGAGAGAGTTGAACGAGATTAGGGAGGGAGGCCTAGTGAGATTCATATGTATCCCATATACATGGGAGAGTGGTGAACAAGGATAATAAAATTTGCATGTATCTCAATGTATATGCGATTTCACTTGAATATAATGTATCTTGCACAAAGTACCCCTAAATTTAACTCTATGTATTCACGATACATGTATCTAGACAGATCAGGATGCATCAAAATTTAATAAGATATTCAATGTTCATGCAAATTAGAGTATATCTAATATTACAATAATTAGAAATAGTTTTAACTTTAAAATTTCTCTTTTTTACTTAAAGAAATCATTTTCAACCACATAAATGTCTAATCATTGTTTTAGACCACAAGTTTTTTTTAAGTACCGTGTCAAGTCAAAATATGTCACATAAAAATGGAACGGAGAGAATAATAGTTTTTTGTCTCCATTGTTTTGGGCCTTGGAAGTTAGTGTGCTCAAAGGTCAAAATCCAATAAACTTGTGATTAAAATATGGGAATTTGGTCAATTTTGTGAAGTTAATGAATATGGACAGTAAAAGTGTAAAGATTCAGGACCTACACTTTAGGAAAATTAATACCACTAACCTCCAACAAATATAGTTGTTACAACATACTCTTTATTACTACTTCCTCCTTATATTTGTCATCAAACAACAAATTCATTTTCTCATTTCATTACCCTAAAAAAGAAAAAAAATTCTTGTTTACAACACTCAAAAGCCCTTTTCCCCCTACACATGCATTCATCTTCTTCTTGTTAATCAACCAAACAAAAGATTGAATATTTTCATACATTGAACCTAGACATGATTTGAGATTGTTACTTTATTAGGATTCTTGATCTCAAAGGTCAATTTCATTTTTATTTTATTTTTTTTCAAAAGTGTACTTTTTTTTTTTCTGTTTTCTTGGAATTATTATTTGATGCCCAGAAGAAGTACCAGGACCATCAAAAGTGTGAATAAAATGGCTAAGGTAGTTACTTACTTATCTTTAGTGTTCCTCTCTTTATATATCTGTCCTTTTCTTCATATCTTTTGCCATTTGGTGGGGTCTAGGGATCTGGAGGGGTTCGTTCGAATTTTAAAACTATACTGTTTATATTTAATTAAAATTATTTATATATATATTATATGTTAAATCGTTTTAATTTCTTGTGTATTTTACTTTTTAACTACGATTAAATTGTAGGCATATATCTTACCCCTACCTCGTCGGTAGAGTAGAGAGGTTGTGCACATTTTATTGTTTTAATAATGTTATTAATTTAATTAGAACCTTAATTTTACACTTTCTTTATTTTCTTGTTTGTTTAATTAGTTTAGTAGTAGGTATATTTGGTTGTACATGGAGTGTGACCAAAAAAAAAAGTGGGGGACCTTATCTTATTTCACTATTAATGGTATAAAAGAAATGGAGTATTGAATTGAAAAGAACTTGAGTTTTATTAATTTAATTGCACTAAATTGGGTTTTAGGATTATATTTTTATTCACAATCCTATTCTTGTTAAGAGTGAACTTTAGTGATTTTATTTTATTGTATCCTTGTTTTGGAGTTGAACATTTTTTCCCCTTCATTAAGCAAAGGAGAAAGGTGGTTGAATGGGGTGTAGAGATGAAAAAAAGGAGTAATTTAAGCTAAGAAATTCATCATGTTATTAATAACTTGCAATGTAATTGTAGAAAATAGTTGTGTGACTAACAAAATTGTTCAGGGCTAATAGGATCCTCGTAAAGTTTAAGGGTGTTAAAGTTCAGGGGTAATATAGGACCTTGACATAGTTTAGATGTGTACTGATCTCGAAGTGATAAGGAATTGTGCTTGATTGCATATGCATGTAGTTTGGAACAGAGAAAACATGAGAAGAACTGAAGAATGAGTCATCCAAATACACAAGAGAAATAAGAGATGAAAGGAAGTAAAATATTCTACACTTAATGTAAATCCTAAAAAATATTCTACACTAAAGTGTAGTATCTAGAATATCTCTCACATATTTACCATATCGAGAATATCTTAATATAGATGATATGGCCATCATGCTAACAGTGTATAGTCAGTGATCCTTCTTAAGGGCCTTGATTTTTTCCCCCCCTGTCATGCATGTTTCTCTTATTAGTTGCTCTCAAGTTTTAGAGAGTGTACATCTGAGTAATGCTCAGATTGGAGTATTTGTTTAGTAGTTGAGTAGAAGCCAATTAATTTGATCATCCAGACTTTATGTGGCGTCAAATGCATTTGTTGATTTGTCTCAATAATAAGCTTGTAGTGAACTTATGAATGTATTTTGTTGATTTGGCTCAATGATAAGCTTGTGTTGGGACTTAGTAGTTCTCCTAATACTGATGTATTAGAAATTATATTACTGCTTTCTTACAGGTGAATAAGTCCTTTCTAATCTAAGATGGGCCTATCTTCAATAGACGCAAAAGAAATGGACTACCGAAGTTTATCATCCTCGGAGCACCAACAACCACCATATATGCACAAGGTTGGACTCCCACCGAAACAGAACTTATTTGATGAGTTTAAGACTACTGTAAAGGAAACATTGTTTTCAGATGATCCTCTACGTCCCTTTAAGGATCAGCCAAGGTCTCGGAAGTTTATCCTTGGTTTGCAGGCTGTATTTCCCATACTAGAATGGGGTAAAAGCTATAACGTTTCCAAATTCAGAGGTGATGTTATTGCTGGTCTGACTATTGCAAGTCTCTGCATTCCTCAGGTATAGAACATGCGCATATGACTTGTGTAAATCAATTGAAGAAGTTTGGATTTTTATTTTTGATGAGTTTGACCATATTGTAACTGGTTTAATAGGACATTGGATATGCAAAACTCGCAAACTTAGCTCCTCAGTATGGGTTATGTAAGTGTCCTGTTTCCTAGTTAGTACATTTTAGTATAGTATTAAAGGAGCTTTTTATCATACATGTTACATTTGCCAGACTCCAGCTTTGTTCCACCTTTGGTTTATTCCTTCATGGGTAGCTCGAGAGATATAGCAATAGGACCTGTTGCTGTTGTATCGCTATTGCTAGGGTCTCTCCTCAGCAGTGAAATCGATCCAACGACAAATCCAATTGAATACCGGAGGCTTGCATTTACAGCTACCTTTTTTGCTGGCATTACCCAAGCTACTCTTGGAATCCTAAGGTATATAAGAATTTCTAAGCTTAAGAGCTTCTAGTATACACCTTATATTTCGATTTTCTTCATATCATTTGACATGCTAACGGACAGCTTGGTTTAACTATTTGCTTTGCTTCCTTTTCAGATTGGGATTTTTAATAGACTTCCTATCACATGCTGCTATTGTTGGTTTCATGGGCGGTGCAGCCATTACAATTGCCCTCCAGCAACTTAAAGGTTTTCTGGGCATCAAGAAGTTTACCAAGGAAACTGATATCATTTCGGTGATGAAATCTGTATGCCGTTCAGCCCAGCATGGAGTAAGTTATCTTGTCCTTTTAGGCCTCCTTTCTTAGAGGTTTTATCTTTCAGAAATGATAATAATAGCACCTTTTTGTATAATCAACAAACTTGCAGTGGAACTGGCCAACGATTCTCATTGGAGCAATCTTTTTAACTTTACTTTTGTTCGTGAAGTACGCTGTAAGACTTCTAACTTTTTGTCCATCACTGAACCTGAAGTACTTGGTAGCTTCTTGTTGATTCTTAAATGACTCTGAAAATCAGGGAAAGAAGCACAAAAAGCTCTTTTGGATACCTGCAATTGCTCCTCTGATCTCTGTCATTCTTTCCACCTTCTTGGTCTACATAACCCATGCTGAAAAACAAGGAGTCGAGATTGTAAGTGCTTACTTTAGTGGCTTCGTGGCATTATTTCTTTGTGTAGTCATTCAGCGTTGAGCATGATGAAATAATATTTCATGCAATTCTGTAATGACCTTACTAGGTGAGACACATTGAGAAAGGAATCAATCCTCCTTCGGTCAAGGAGATCTATTTCACCGGTGATTATCTCCTAAAAGGGCTTAGGATTGGTATTGTAGCTGGAATGATTGCATTGACGGTAAGAAAATTAGTTGATTAAATGTTGAAACAGGTAAAAAAATTTGGCTTCTTTACTCAATTGTGATACTTCTATCTTCTCGTTCATAGGAAGCTGTTGCAATTGGAAGATCATTTGCTGCAAAGAAGGACTATCAGTTGGATGGAAACAAAGAAATGGTGGCGCTTGGGACAATGAATGTCGTCGGCTCCATGACATCATGCTATGTGACAACAGGTAGAAAAAATGTTGATTCATCTGTTATTGTGTTTTCATCATTATCTCATGGTTTATAATTATTAAGGCAAACAAATACTACGAGTACTTCGTTTCTCATGGCATACTGTAACTAGTTGGTCAATTCGCTCTTGCAGGTTCCTTCTCTCGTTCAGCAGTAAATTACATGGCTGGCTGCCAAACTGCAGTTTCCAACATTGTCATGTCTATTGTTGTGGTCCTGACATTGTTGTTCATAACCCCTCTTTTTGAGTACACTCCGAATGCAATACTCTCTGCCATCATTATCTCTGCTGTCATTGGATTGGTAGACTATGAAGCAACGATTTTGATTTGGAAGATCGACAAATTTGATTTTGTTGCTTGCATGGGAGCATTTTTTGGTGTGGTTTTTGCCTCTGTTGAGATTGGTCTTATAATTGCTGTAAGTATTTCTCTCAGCAATGCTTAACAAATTCATCAGGGAAAGCCGCGACAGTTCAATGATTGTATCTCGTTGTTTTTATTATTATATAGGTCTCAATATCATTTGCTAAGATTCTCCTCCAAGTCACAAGGCCACGAACAGCTCTTCTTGGCAAGATCCCTAGGACAAATGTATATCGGAACATTCAACAATATCCCGAGGCAACACAAGTTCCCGGTGTACTAATAGTGAGAGTTGATTCTGCTATCTACTTTTCAAATTCTAACTACATGAGAGAGAGGTAAGACATTATTTCTTCTATGTCTAATCAGAATTTATATGATATTCAATTGTCAACTGAAAACATGCACTAATTCTGGCTTCATAGTGGCGAAAAGAGTGTCTGATTCATGAGAATGAACTTGTTTTCCAGGATATTGAGATGGCTAACTGACGAAGACGAGCAACTAGAATCAGTTAACCAACCTAAAATTCAGTTCTTGATAGTTGACATGTCGCGTAAGTGGAGAAAATGCTTACCTTTGTCTTTAAAAATCCCAAACCAAATATGATAACCATAGAGGCAAATGACACTCATCTCGTTTTTCTTTTTTCCAGCTGTGACTGACATTGACACTAGTGGTATCCATGCCTTTGAAGAGTTGCACAGAAGCCTACATAAGAGAGAAGTTCAGGTAATTTTTATAAACCTGATAATCTAATTAGGACCCTAACATAGTATCTGAACTAAAATTTGTGTGTGAACAGTTAGTTCTGTCGAATCCTGGAAGAGTAGTGATTGACAAGCTGCATGCATCTGATTTTGTGAATCAAATTGGCGAGGACAAGATCTTTCTCACTGTAGGAGATGCTGTCCTGACCTGTTCCGCAAAGTCCCCTGCAGAAGTAGTCTGAAGTTGTAACTTGTAAATGCAGCTATGCTTGGATGTCCGCGCAGTATATAGCCGAGGGAAGTATAAAAATCAACTTGCATGTACTTGTTAAATGTAGAGTGAATAAGCCAATTGTGGTTGTAATGCTGATGTTTGTTTGTTGGTTGAATAAACCAAAGATTTGTTAGCTATCTTTTGGATTGTATAGTTCAAAACTTTCTTCTCATTGAAGGTTTTGCTGAAATTAAGCAATGTTGAACTTTCAAGGAATTTATGTGATTCAAGTATGCCATTCACCAAAAAAAAAAAAAGTTATAAAGAGGTACATGTGTGTATCAATGAATCAATTATCTTGTATGAATCCTTTGTAAAATTGAGAGGTGCATTAGCCTATGAAAATATATTTTGTCAACTCACCCGAGTTTGGATGGGTTATTGACCTGCTCATTTATAGCTCAATCCATTTCAATTGATCAAAAATTGAACTAGGAAGTAGGAATAAATAACTTGTGTTTTATATACGTATTGACTTGTAAAGAGACATTGAGGTTTAATAAGAAAGAGTGAGTGGTTTTAAATTAAGGCATTTTAATTGATCAACAACAACATGCTCAACTTAGAAGGCATTGAGGAGTGATTAATTTGGGTCATCCGTGTGGACAAACATCCTCTAACCAACTGAGTCATCCTGAAAGACAATCAGTGATTAGTGTTGACTCTTTTATGAATGAGAATCATATTAAAGTTACACCCGATCAATAATACTATTGAACAAAACAAAATTTTGTCTACTTAAGGATTATTTGGTTTGAATACAATTTATGTTGAAATTAGTTATGCTGAATAAGTTATACTGTGATAGTTATGATAAGATTAATTATTCAAACTTATATTTATTGCATAATTTCTAAAAATAAGTTTTTTTTTCTTACGAAAATACCCTTCACCTTTATTTAGTTTTTTTTTTGTTTTTTTGCTTGGTCACGTGCCAAACATGTGACTGAAAATGAAAGGTTTATCATCAAGAAAGAAAAAGCAGAAGGGGGTTTACCAAAGCCCCCAAAAATGGCTTTGCTACCTGCACTCCGCCATCTCTTCACCCACTTGCGTTCACCAGCCACATCCATAGCCTTGTCTATCTGCCCAAGATTGTCAATCCCAATTCACACAACACTCTCTTCTCTCTTCCCTCTTTCTTCTTCTTCTTCTTCTCAACCTACTGCTAAGCATCATGCTATTTCTAAAGGTAACTCCTTTCATCTTCCTGCATACCCATTTTATAATGCTAATGTTTCAATCTATTCATTGAATATAGTTATCTAGTGTTGAAAGAATTGTTTTTTAGTGATAAAGATTCAATCTTTTTATTGCATATACTACTCCTGTGCTGAAATAATTGAATTTAATGCTAATCTTGTTATTGCAGAAAATGCTGTGGTATTGAAAAAATTGATTTTTGTTGATAAAGATTCAATCTTTTAATTGCAGAGAATTATGTGGTTCTACAAGAATTGGGTTTTAATGCTGAAGTTTCAATTTTTCTGTTGCAAAGAATACTATGGTGCTGAAAGAATTGTTTTTGACTTTTAAAGATCCAATCTTTTTATTGCAGAGAGTACTCTGGTACTGAAAAAAAATTGGATTTTGGTGCTGAAATTTCAATCTTTCTGTTGCAGAGAATACTATGGAGCTGAAAGAATTGTTTTTTACTGATAATATTTTGATCTTTTTATAGAAGAGAATAATGTGGTTGTAAAAGAATTAGGTTTAATGCTTAAGTTTCAATTTTTCTTTTATTGTATAGATTCTACTCTGGTGCTGAAAAATTGATTTGAATGCTTAAGTTTCAATGTTTTTTATTTATTTTTATTGCAGAGAGTACTCTGGTGCTGAAACAAGACGAGAGGTTATCAGTGTCTGGTACAGTGAGCGCTCTTGACCCAGCCGTTAATACTAGCACCATTGCTGCTATTGTCACTTCTTTGGGTGGTCCAGCAGCTGCAGTTGGAATTATTCGGTTATCTGGTCCTTCTGCAGTGCCTATAGTTGGTCGTGTATTTCATCCCAAGGTGAAAAAGAAGAAAAGGAGTTCTTCGGAGTGGAGACCGAGTAGTCATGTTGTAGAGTACGGTTTTGTTTCCGACTCTCATGGGAATGTGATTGATGAGGTATAATTTGAAACTCTAGATTTTTCCTTCTGGTTGGTGCATTTATTCTTTAGATTTGACATGTGAATTACACTACATTGATGATTTTAAGAGTTTGGTGCTGTTGTTGCTTCATATCTGAATTAAGCCTTTGCGACGTCTTCTTATTATATCTAGTACTTTTATCTGCTCTTATTAAGTTCATACCTGTGGGGAATTGGTTCTTCATTTAATTCTATTATAACCCCGTAGATAAGGTGAGGTAAAGGTGTCTATAGAATGGAAACGAGAGTCTGTTTCAGGACATTTCTAGTGGCTTCTGCCTTTACCTTAAAGAAATAAAGAGACGCTAAAATAATGAATATGTTGGAAGTCATTGTTAATAGTTTCAATAGTTTTATTCTTCTTCTTCTTCTTCTATCTCTCTCTCTCTAAATTCCTTTTTCTTTTTCTTGCTTAGGTTCTGGTGGTTCCTATGCTGGCTCCAAAGTCTTACACTAGAGAAGATGTGATAGAGCTTCAGTGTCATGGAAGTGAAGTGTGTCTTCAACGTGTTTTGAGGGCGTGTCTGGAGGCTGGAGCAAAGCTTGCGGAACCAGGTTAGCTTCATCCTTGTATTCTTTAATTGACTGTTTTGATGTCTATAACCTGCAGCAGTTACGGTTTTGATGAGAATTGATCTCTATAGTTCGAAAACTGTTGTGAAGATTTATTTGTCTGTACATCACTACATCATTCTATAGTCCCGTAGCATTGACTTGTCAAAGCTTTAGTTACTAGGCAAATGCACAGCAACTGTCTCCTTTTTCTGTGCAGCCATAGAATAGGTGAGAATCTTTCTTCTCCAGCTCACCTCTTTTAATGTTTCACTTTTATTAGGTGAATTCACTCTGCGCGCCTTCTTAAATGGTCGTTTGGATCTTTCTCAAGCTGAGAATGTCGAAAAGTTAATATCAGCAAAGTCAGTGGCTGCTGCAGATGCTGCATTGGCAGGAATAGAGGTGTTCAGCTGTATAAAATCACTTTTTAATTACAAGAACTGTTGACCCTTCTAAAAAGAAAAGAACTGTTGACCCTTTGATACATTAACAAGGGCACAGATTCAGCACTAAGTTTTATTTTGTTTGCCTTTTATCCTAGTGCTGGGGAATGATGCTGAATGATAGTTCCTTTTGTCAGGGTGGGTTTTCTTCTTTGGTCAAATCACTAAGAACTCAGTGTATGGAGTTGCTAACTGAAATTGAAGCTCGTCTTGACTTCGATGACGAGATGCCACCCCTTGATCTGAATCTTATTATGGACAAAATATATGGGATGCTGCATGATCTGGATAATGCGCTGGAAACTGCCAACTATGACAAGCTTCTGCAGTCAGGACTACAGGTTTATATTGCACTAAGACTGACCAAGTTCTTATAAAAGCCTAGTGGACTTTTTTCCTGAGAACTAAATAACAAAGCAAGGAGGAGAAAGGAACAAAGGACGCATGTCTTAACTTGTCATTGAATTTGAGAGTAACTTAAAGCACATCTAGCTGTTTAGCTGGCTGTCCAAAAATGGATTTTTTTTTTATGTTTCCCTGCTTTGAACTAATAATTAAGACAACATAATTTTCAATGACTATCTTGCAGATTGCAATTATTGGTCGACCTAATGTTGGGAAATCAAGCCTTCTTAATGCATGGAGCAAAGTATGTTCCACCAATATACCCATTATTTACCATCTCATCATTGATTCCTGTAATTATTGTTTTTTTAAATAGTTATCACTGCTTCTCTTGACAGTGGCATAAACTTTTAACTCAGTAACTAAATCTGAAACAAAATGTGGACCAGTAAATAGAAATCTCACCTGTAATTAGAAACATATACGAAGAAGTTCCATGCAATGCCTAGCTCCCAGTTCTTATAATTTGCATAGGATGTGACTTGCACCTTTAGCTCTAGTTGAGACATTCCAGGGATCCATTGAAGAACACTTCATCACTTTGCTTATTTCTAAAGACCAAATTGTTCCTTCTGGTATGGAAAGTATATATGGATTTGAATCGTTAGTTTCAGAATCTAAATTGTATACTAGCCAGCAATAGGTTATGCTTGACTCAAGTTATCACGATGAATTTAGCTACAAGCCACAATTTGGAACTTTTCCCAAACCAGCAACTGTAGGACAGTAAAAAAAACTAATAATGAACCATTTCAATCCTCTAATTTTTAATTGTCTACCTTAAATTGTCGCATAATATAAAATAACTTGTGTCCTTAACTGTGCGTGATATTTTCAGTATTGCAACTCTTATTGCGTTCCACTTGCTTCTATGACCATATAAACATGATTGTTAATCTTTACTCAAACCCCTACTACTACTTATAACAAGACCATAAATAGAAAGTGTTTCATGACAAATATTTTCCTCAAAATATAAAGTCATATTAAGCACACTCCCATTCTTTAGAATTTCTCTAGTCTAAAGTGTCTGCTTCCCGTGCTATTATCTTGCTGGCATTCATTTCTAATCACGTGCCTTCTATTAGCGTGCAGACTGATAGAGCAATAGTTACAAATATTGCTGGTACGACACGGGATGTTGTGGAAGCCAGTGTTTCTGTTCGTGGTGTTCCTGTTACACTTCTTGATACTGCAGGAATCAGGGAGACTGATGATATTGTGGAAAAAATTGGTAAGACCTTTTTATTTGCCAAGTTTATATCATTTCGAATATTGACTGGAGCCTGCTGCTGAAATTTTGGTCATTGAACAGATAAAATATTTAATGAACCAGATTATTACTATTATTATATAATAAATTCCTTTTTCATTGAGAAGATTTACCCTTGAAAGACAATTTATCATTTCTGATACAGAGTCTGATGGCTCAATACTTCTTATGCATTTAAGTGTATTTCTGTCATTTCTACATTTGTTTTCTCATCTAACTCGTGGCATTTAGCTTATATTTGGATCAGAAACATTACTTCATTTTTAGAGTTTGCTCATGATTGTGTCTCCAAAGAATTGCATATGTTTAATGTGTATGCACTTTCAGAGCTATCATTGATCTTGCATCAACATTTCTTTTGTTTAATCTCCGGTTGGAGTTCTTGGTGAACGTAGTCACCACCCAATGATGGTTCCTTGTTATGTTACCTCAGCATTGTATTTCTTGAACTCTAATTAATGATATTGTTTCGTAGTCTCCTTTTATTCCATCAGTGAAATTAGAGATGAACTAGCTGTTAAATTTCTATTTTATTTGATTTTCCTAGCAAATCATTCACAGGTGTGGAAAGATCTGAAGCTGTTGCCAGAAATGCTGATGTCGTAATAATGACCATAAGTGCAGCAGAGGGGTGGACTCCGGAGGATACAAAGCTCCTTGAGAGAATCCAAAGGAGTCAGGTTTATAAGCTATTCCATTCACGTTATCAGTAACTTTGAATATGAAATGGTCTGTTTCTTCCTAATCTGAACTTCTATAATCTGTTATCGTCAAGTTGAAGAAAGATATACTTGCTTTATTTTGTCTTGTTATTATTGGTTTCCATTAATTTGAGTTTGTCAAAGTAAGTCTAGTATGGATATTTGTTGCATCTGCTGGAAGTTAGTGTGCTCTATATTATGCAACCAATGAAGAGCCAAAGTTATCATCAGTAAGCTGGAGACTACTAGTGCCTTCTTAAACTTAAGAGTCACCTAAAGAGGGCCCATGGAGAATGGGAGTAGGTACAGTTAAAGATAGTTCCCCAGTTCAGTGTTTGAGTCGCTGCAAGTGGATATTGCATTTTGAAGTTTCAATCTATTATAAGAAATACTGAAACTTGATGATCTGGAGGTATTCTGTTATGTTCAAATTTAAGCAAGAAGTGTGTACTATAATGCGATGTCTTCAAGGAATAAGAAAGATGCAAGGTGTCTTATTCTGAACTTAATAAAAAAGTATCTTACATTGTTGAATAACAAATTAAAAAAGAAATGGAATTGAGAGGAGGAGACTAAGGAAGATTTCACTATCTTTTTAAATTATTAGGGAGCTTTGCCAAAGATGAAGGGAGATAGAAGAGCTGAATAAAATTAGGGTTTCTAGCTTCATCTGAAGCTGATATCTAAAGAAAAGACCGAAAGAACAGTTAAGTGCTCATATTGAATGGCCTTTGTACTTTATATGCTAGTTCTTAATAACATACAAGTTTCCGCTCTGTCCCCACACCTGAAATAAGGGCCTAGGAAAATGAGACACCTTTCCACGTATTTGTATTCAACTTGGACCCATGTATGTAAGAAAGACCAAGGCTATTGACGGAATCTATGTTGCAAAACTTGTTCTGATTGATTTAAGATTTGCTTTTTTGAAGTAAGAAGTTTGTGATTTGTGTCTAGAGAATTCCATCTTTCTTCATGAAAAAATTTATATATTCTCCTTTATCATTGAACTTGTAGAAGAAAGTCACCATAATTACTTAGCTTTTGTTTTCAATTATTGTTAGACAGCTGCAGTTGATTTTTGTTTCTGCAGCTCTGCTATTCTTTTCTGGTATTAGGAGAAAACATTTGACATTAAGTTTATTTCTGTAGTTTCAGACTGCGTCAGGATGTAGCTCTCCATTGATTCTGGTAATCAACAAAATAGACTGTGCTCCATCCGACTCTTATGAATGGGTTAATACATGTGGCTTCTCCTTCAACAAGCACATTCCAACATGTGCTGTCAACGGTCAAGGGATTCAAGATCTTGAGGCAGCAATAATAGAAATTATGGGTCTCAATAAGATCCCTGTCGGTGGTCGCAGATGGACAGTCAACCAGGTTAGCTTGCTGCCATCTTTTTCTCTCTCAGAGTCCTTAATGTAGAACCATGTTTTTACATTGTTACATAGACTTGTGCTGGTTAAAAAGTAAAAGAAAATGGCTTATTCTACGGTAAAGGAATGAGGAGAATGCTGATTTCATGCTAGATAACTCTGATGAGAATCGGCATATGATTTTTGAACCTTCTGTCAGGAGTGGAATCAGGGGAAGTAAAAGTAATCTTCAGACTTACTATGAACAAATTGTTCTCATTATCTCCTTAAGTAATACTCTAGTGTCTAGCTTTTTACCTAAAAAGGAAAAAGGTAACGAGAGGATAAATGAGTGGTAAAATGAGAGTTAGCAATTGAAAAATCTATCTGTATCTTTATTAAAAACAAGGTTACAAATATTGTCTGTTATTTCAGTTGAATCCTTGTGATGGTATCAAACTGCTTGCGACTTAATTTTCCTCAACCTTCTATCTGAATTCATCTGTCATTACAGATGATCTTTCTTATTTGCATATCTTTCTCCTCGTTTCTTTTTATGCATGAATGATGAAATCTATTCCTTGCATTAAGGATGGTAAGAACTGTTTAGACAGGAAAATCGTGTTAGTTCTAGATCTTCTCATACTGAGATCTTCAACATTAGGTGTTGGTGTGTCCTTTAGGCATAGCGGCATTTGCCATTTAACATATTGTCAAATGTCCTACCGAATTGGACTGCTAAGAAAAGCTTTGTTACTACCTCAAACTTGAATCACTCTAGACCTACACGACTACACTAATGTCTCCTACTCTTCACTAAAAGGACTGTGCTTTTTATGTTGTTCTCTATGAAGTCGACTTTTTTAAGGTATTCATTCCTTATTTATAGTCCGTCCATCTATAATTTCATGGCATTATAGTAAGAAACACAATTCTTCACTAAACGGCAGCTTTTTCTGGTTTCCAGAGACAATGTGAGCAGCTTATTCGAACAAAGGAGGCTTTCATGAGGTTGAAATCGTCAATTGAGGAAGATATGCCCTTTGATTTCTGGACAATAGACCTTAGAGAAGCTGCTTTGGCCCTTGGACAAATAAGTGGAGAAGACATCTCTGAAGAAATATTGTCCAACATCTTTGGTAAATTTTGTATTGGGAAATAATACATCTGAAATTTCACTACTACTATGTATTTGACCATGTATCAATTATCGATACATACACAATACGTTCATTCTGTATGAAAAAACTCAGAAAAATGATAGTGTGAAATTGTCTTTGAGATGACACTGAGTCTTTAACTTTATTGTTGTAACTTTCCTTTGAGGGAAAAAGGTACATCATTTGATGTTATAAGCTACAAGAGTTAGAAAACAAAATGGTAGACATTAGCCGGAATGGCCTGCAATATATGTAAAACAAAGAGGCATGTTAAGTATGTATATAAGGCCAAATTATCAAATAGAGAGTATGTCATTTATATTCTAAAAGTTTGTAAATATGTGTTTCAATGTGAAAAAAGAATTGACAAAGGAAGAATTAAAGGAGAGAAAGAAGAAAAAGAAGGAAAAGATAAGGAAAGAAGAAGAAAAGAAAGAAGAGGAGGAGGAAAAAGAAGAGAGAAAAAGGAAAGAAAGGAAAGAAAAGGAGAAAAAGAAACTCAAGGAAAAGAAAGAGAAAGCTAAGCAAAAGGCAAAGAAGAAAAAATGATTTAACTCACATCTCGAAAGCGGTTATGAATATCATTTATAGTTGTCTATGTTAGTAACATAGTTATAACGGTTCTGTTTTACTGTTTGAGATATCGATAGCTTTGATATATTTGCTTAATTATAAGCTTGCATAGTAAACTAACTTACTTCCTATTTGTTTGTTTTTTCGGTTATCTTTGTTGTCTTAAATTTTGGTGTGAATTTCTATCTGCCTTTTTACTGAAGAGCTCTACTTCCGGTTTAGCTTTTATGTAGAAGCAGTTCTTTGTTTGTATGAAATTGTTTTTCATTTCTTTTTTCTGATATGAATGTGAAAATGCGTCATGCTTAGATGTGGATTCGCTGTGCAATAAAATACAATGTGAATGTGTGACTTTTATGTCTTTTGTTAACGGAAGTGCAATATATATTTATTCTTGCAATGGTTATTGTAATAGTGTTGTCAATTCATTCTTATCAGCAATGACATAGCCAGAAGTTTCATTAAAAGATTTAAAATATAAAGAAGTGAATTTCGTAACTTTGGTTCTTATAATATTTATCAGTATTATATATAAACCTGTCCAATATTTTGAAAAAACAACAGCGCCCATGGCCTAATGGATAAGGCACTTGACTTCTAATCAAGGGATTGTGGGTTCGAGTCCCACTGGGCGTGTGTGCGTGTATTTTTTACATTTCTTTTCTCGAGCGATGCTTGGTTAAAATTTCAAATCCGTTATTATATGTTTGCTCTTTTTTTTTTCTGTTGAAACGGTTTTTTATATTTCATAAAATTTGTTATCCTATCTTCTATATGAGATAATTAATTTAGTCTCTTAGCGTAAAAGTTGTGCTGGGAATAAATAATATACCAAATCGAATATGAGATAAAGATAATCCCAAATTTTTTTTAGAGATCATTATTTTTAGCCCATCAAACAATTTTGGTGTGTATGGTATGAAGGGACATGTTTTTTTAATTTTCTCATATTTAATTTGGATGGCTTCAACATTTTGAAAAGTATTTTCTATTGGACTTTATTTTCCTCTAATTTTAAAGAAAATAAGAAAATAACTTTCGTAACATAAATAGGAAAAGTATTCCCGTAACTCTCAATCAACCGTCACCACCCACCACACCTCCAATGTGAACCAACTCAGACTCAGCACCTGACCCCGACCTGGATTCCAATCCCCGACTAATGACTCTTGCATCATCTATATGGATTCCTGCAGTCCTTCACGATACAAAGAGGCAGAGATGGAGTCAAGATTAGGAGTTTGAGAGTTTTAAATTAATTTGTTTGGGGGTTCACAAGTTAATATACATAATTTTTTTAAATATTTTAATACAAATATAAAGTCTATGAAAAAGCTAGTGGGTTCGTCCGAACCCATGAACCTCACTTAGCTCCACTTCTACAAAGAGGATGTTAAATTGAGCATCAGACAAGGTAAAAAGATAGAGAGACACAAAGTATGATAAATTAAAGCACCAATGTAATAAACTAGCAACAGATCAACTTTAGTAACCAAAGCAAGAGGATTTTTTTTACTTTTTCCTCTTCTTTTTTTTTTTTAAAAAAAGAGATATTCCAAATGGCTATTACAAAATATCGAATGAAAAGAAAATTCCACAAGTTCCCAATGGAATACCTAATATCTAAGAAGTGAAAATGAAAATTAAATCTATTTTTGAAAAAAAGTAACAAGTAAAAGGGAACAAAAAAAGTATTATAATTCTAGAAAAAATATAATCAAAGAATTAAATGATTTAATTTTTCGTATTTATGTCCACCCCCACTTTATGTTTTATACATGCTAGTACCTTATAAACTTTGTTATATATACTCGCATTATTGTGTAAGAATGGATTGTTTAGGACTCTCACTAATTAATATAATGGGTTGTTAACTACCATAATTTTAATAAAATTAGTCATTCCAAACTATTATTAAAAAGATTATTGTTCCATCATCACACGTAATCGTTCTACGTAAGTATATTTTATTAATTGCACTTTCAAAAATATATATAAAGTCATGTAATCATGTTGTAAGCCTGATCTCACCAAACTAAAATAAGCAATTCATATTAAAAATAGGAAATACAGAAGATGATATTTTATTGTTTACATAAGCAGAATTGGAGATTAATAATTGGAAGGGAAGTCGTTTTGGATATTCTTGAAAAATTGTATGATGTAAGTGGATCCCCGATTTAATATGTTGAGAAAGTCATGTATTAAAGCGATTGGTATTAGAAACCAAATCAAACCGAAAATTTTAGGTGCTTTCATTGATCTTACTCGTGTCTCTCTATCCTTCTACCTTGCTCGATGCTCAATATAATATCCTCCTTATGAAAGAAAATAATTATTTTTAAAAAATAAAAATAAGTAACTACCTCCGTTTAGCATTTATTTTTTTGTCTTTAAATGTTAGGTGCTCATAATTTTTCAATTTTTTTACTCCTCAAATATTAATATAAAAATGTAAATACATGAAATATATTTTGTCTATTATGTACTTTGGGAAAGTTTCCAAATAGGGTAATGTTTTGTTCATCGTTGATAAGATAATGTACGAGTCGGATTACATGTGTTGTTTAGTGGGTCAAAATTATTACACGGCCCACTTTTTTGGCTGTACCCATGTAGGCCCAATTGTCATTAACAGTGTATTTAGGAAATTTGGGCCACATAAAGGGCCCATATCAATGAGTGTTCTATATATATTGTAAAACAATCAACTACTCTACTGTTCATTATTTATTTGTTATAAATAAAGGTGACAAAATTAACTCATGAAATGATAACTCGTTCGATCTGTCCATTTATCAACTTAGTCTACTTAAGTTCAATAAATTTCAGCTCATGAACAAATTAGAATTATATGTAATTCAAACTGACCCATCTTATCGAAATATTTTTTTCAAAAGACTTTTTGCTTATTTGATACTATATGTAGTCGTAATAAAAAGGGAAATAATTTTATGAGATATTAAAAAATTATCAAAATTGGAAAAATCGAGCACATTGAATTATAATCTGTATTTAGCTCATTTCAACTCAAACTCACCAAGTAAAAACAAATATTTTTTCTTTTCTTAATGTGAAGTGGTATAAAAGATCTGAAAAATCCAAACTTGTAGAGTAAACGTTTAGAGGAGAACATTTAGAAACAAGAAAAATTAGCTAAACATTGAATATTTACATCAAACAGATGAATATATGATTTGTATCTTTATAGCTATAATAAATTAGTATATATATTATCACCTAATTAAAAATACCCTTTACTATGATAAACTAATGTGATTTGGTATAAAATCGATTGCGGGTAAGTTTATTTTTGAAAAAGTCGTAATCATCATCGTACACTAACTATGACCTTTGTTCCACAAGTGGTAATGACAACCCAATGTTAAAAAATTATGCTATATAACTAAGTGCATTTTATTTTATTTAATGTACATAGATTATAATTTGACCACTATTAATAAAAATTATGAGTCTGTCATTACATACATATGTGTAAGAAATTATTTGTTTATGCCACATGAACATGCATCCTCATTAAAAAATGGTGAGAAGTAAGACAAATGTCAATTATAATAATAAGAAAAGTAGACTTTTTTGGGATATATATTACTATTATATTTTTCTTGACTAAAGTTAAAATATCAACACCTAACTTCACATAAGTTTGGTCCCCCAATATGTGGACTGCTCCAAACTCTAATAATATGAGAGGTAGCTCTCAGATGTGTGTATGTAGTGATTGGGCTTGTCACACTGCTGCTAGCTTTCTATATCAACCTAACCATTTATATTTTTATAATTATAATTCTAATGGAAAGATTCTTGTTCATCTTTTTATTTTTTTAGGTTAATAGCATTTTTATTTCTCAATTATTGGTAAGTTATGTTTTTCGTGCATGTGATATTTGACAAAGCACATTAAATCTTTACTTAATTAAACAATGAAGTGTCTAATTAATTCATTCTGAATTATCACGCATGCATGTGTGTGAGTGTCTACCTAAACTATCACCAACTATTTATTAATATAGACATCAAGTCTTCAATTATCAGTTATTCTCCTTTTCTATCTAAACGATGGCAATGTTTCAGGTAGGAAACTCGCACACCTAATGATTTAGGTGTGTTTCGATAAATTATTAGTGATAACTAGTAGAAAACTCACAAACATGACAGGTTATAGAAAAAACTGAAATACTTAAGGTACTATTTTTATCATTATCTAGCACTTTTGATCCATTTGTTTTGTGAATATTCATAAATTTATCATAATCATTAACCATTTCACCATTTAATTAGATGTTAAATTTATATTATGTCTATCACAAGGACCAGAAGCTACCAATAACTTAAGGACCAAAAATGTTATATCCAAATATAATGTATCAATAAAAGCTTATAATATACAATGTAATGTATATATGTTGACACAATTAAATTAGCTGAAAATTAATATAATCTTGATGAGAGTCTAAGGTCGCTAGCCAATACAAAGAGTGTAATTTTCTACAAATGATGATTTAACACCTAATATTCATCATTAAATATGTGAATTTGGTAAGCCTAAGCTTGACAATCAAACCATAAAATAAAAATAAAGAGTGTTCCCCACTATAATTATATGAGCCTTGTGGAAAGCGAAAGACAAAATATAATAAATGAAACCCTCTATATTTTTGCTTTTAAAAAATAGAATTTATATATAGTACGTTTGTGATGCGATGAGAAGTGTAAAATAACCCTTTAAGTATTAGAAAGGTCACAAGAAAATAGGCAAAGAGAAAATGAGTGGGACATATCCAAACAAATAGGAGAACTATGTACAATATATACAAATATATAATGAAAGGTAGAAATTATAACAAGTGGTTGACACTGACGACAAAACTAGAAATTGTGACATTGTTAGAGCTTCATGCTTAGGTGTAAAGTTAGAAAAGTGAGTATATATATATATGTTATAATTTGAGAACTCCTAAAATGACCCTACTAGATTCATCTAGTCATTGTTTAGTAAGAAAACTTGGATATTTATCCTAATTTAATTTTAAAAACTAGTTTATAATATGAAAATTGTCTAAAAATAATTAAAGCTCATTCAAATAGCTACAATTCATTGTTTTATATGTATAATACGGTGAAAGATTAACATCAGATAAATCAAGATTATTTGTATATTCTGAAGGTAATAACTTGTTTTCAACCCTTAACGCTTTATCACTATAAGAAACGTGTAGATTATATTGAAATTATACAAAAAATTAATATGAAAATTCATAAAAAACTTATTTTCCTCAAAATTCACGTGAAGATTCCCGTGTAATTCACACAATTTTGATAGTCTATAGGCTTCTAATACTCCTTGAATTGGTCATTTGAAGTCATGTGGACAATATATAACATGGATAAACAAAAAAAAATGGAGAATTTGGACAAGGCGGACTCAGATACGATGATAAGGAATGGATTAGTTTGAATCAAATAAAAATTGATTTAAAAAATAATTCATGAAGTGAGAATTGTTCAAAATTAATATGTTAAGAGTCAGATAATTATATATTTCATTTCCTTAATTAACGTGGGACACGTGACAATAACAAAAAAAGATTCTTGTTTGAGAAAAGAACAATGTAACTTTGAATAATTGAGTAGAAAGCTACAAATTTTGTTCTTCAACAATAACTCTCGTAGCTAGTAAGATTCCAAGATTTGGTTTTGTGGTCATGGATGATTTGGGAGCTAGTTTTCACATATTCACCATGTTCTTCTTCTTTCTCTTGTTATTTTATGCTTGGTTTTTTGGGAATTAAAATATTGTCCAATGTGATTATTCGAATCAAATCAATTCATCTATGCAATTTGGAAAAAAAAAACAGTAGTACTAGTATTTTTTGAAGTCTTTCTCATTTTTATAATAACAAAGATGAAAAATATTGATATGTTGTTTGTAGACAAATTGAATATGGAAATAGTACTAGCCTTGCATGCCCCAAAACCTCATCACATCTTTAATTTTGTATAAACTTTAAAATATATATAGACTCCCTCTAATCAACTTGTTTGTCTTAATTTTTTTCAATTCGCTTAAATAAAATATATGATTTTTTTCTTAGTTGTTTAATTTTAATTTTTCATATATATATTTAAGTTTATAAGATTATAAGGTATTTAATTTGATATATTTTACATATTTTTATTTTAGACATTGAAATTTAGAAATTTATTTTACTTTGATAAATAGCGTATCAAATCAAAATGAGACAAAAGGAGTAGTATAGTGTATAGTTGATGTTGTTGCTAAGTACATCAAAAAAAATTATTGAATAGTATGAAATTGTTATAAGCAATTAGTTCTGATTGGCAGCCTGAGATTTCTCCTTCATTATTGATTTCCAAGTACGTTTATGGATTTCTTTTTTTTCTATTTTTTTTTTTCTGTGTAGGTAACATTTGACATTTGGAGTGAAGGATTGACATTTGACATGCCTATATAGAAATAAAAAAATAATAATAGATTAAATAATGTAATAAAAAAATAATAGTAAGATCAGTTGGTTGGTATATGCTGAAAATATATAATTATAGTAATAACAATACTAATAAATCATACAGTTTCTTTATGGAAATTTTAAGTAATTAAATTATTTTTTTAGCTTTTATACTTGGGAGTTTTTCCCCTCCGTTAACGAAAGGCAGCTAAAACTTTAATATACATCCATATACTTTCTACTAAAATCAAAATTTAAAATTTTAAACAATTCGTATAATAAATTTGAAATTTAAATACAGAATTACGAATATGGAAAAAGTCTTAACACAAATTTATTGTACTTTTATGTAAAATAATATTTCATCCGTCTACTTTTACTTGTCATTATATTTAAAAAAATTGTTCAATCTTACTTATTTAGTTTAATAATTCAAGAGTTTCATCATCATTTTCATATATAATTTACGTTTATTATTAAGTACCGTTCAGTTTTCAACATTGTTTAGATAATTTTAGGGTTCATATATTAAAAATATTATTATTTATTTAAGACTTAAGTATACCAAATCAAATATAGTCAAATAAAGACAAACATTTGAATGCTTTTACATAGTCTATGTGAAACATTTTATGTTAGACACATTTAGCAAATATTTATATCACATAATTCCAGCTTAGATTAATATTAAGATAGAAAATTAAGTATTAGATGAGGCTGAGCTGACCCTGTGACACTAAGAATCTTTCGAGTCAGTGACACGGCTCACCTGACTAACTTTTTAATTAATGTTTACTTGTACTAATCAAGTTAAACTTCACATAAATTATCTATTTTTCGTTTTTATTTATTTATTTTTATTTTAAAATTACAAGATTAAATAATATTTTGATATATTTTTAATTTAAAATACGAGATTTAAAAATTATATTATTTTTTTAAACTTCATATCAATTTAAAATCAGATAAATAAATCGAAACAAGGGGAGTAATATTCTTTCTCTCTATCCATTTTTACTTATCGATTGACCTGATAGTATAATAGACAAGTAAAAATAAATAAGGTACGAAGAATGTATGAAAAGAAATTACTCCTTTCGTTTCAAAAAGGATTGTCTAGTTTGACTTGGAAGGGAGTTTAAGAAAAGAAAGAAGATTTTTTAATCTTGTGGTTCTAAATTAAAGTTCTGTCAAATGTACCAAAATGCTCTTTAATCATGTGGTCTTAAACATGTCCTGTGAAAAGCTAAAACTAAACTTAAAGTTAAAGTGTTACCAGAAAAGGAGAGAAATCATTCTTTTTAAAATAAACTAAAAAAATAAGATCATTCTTTTTAAAACGAAGGAAAATGAAGAGAGTATGATTTTAATATGAACATTGGAAATAGATTGGTGCCTGCCACTTGTATAAGTTGATGCCAGCCTTGATTGGTTCTTTTTTTTTCTTACTCCAAGTACAATTAGTAAAAAAAAATGACGTAACTTTAACCTGAAGTACATAGTTTTTTTTATATCAAAGTACATGTCTTTTAATAATTAAATATATTAATTTTGGGAATTGTTTCCTCATCGACGGCAAAAAATGAAGATTGTAATCTGCAGAGACACTCCCAAAACCCCGTTATGGAAGCAAACTAACATTTTATTTCATTTTCCAATAACTATTAATTAATACTAAGATATTTAATTAGTTTACTAATTTTGATACACCATCTATGACCTCATCAACATGATATTTTCAAGAAAATTACTTATGTTTTTACCAATGTTAGAGGACCATGATTATTTTATTTTTTTTTTGAAAAAATCAATTTGGCCAAAATGATATTTACGTATGTTATTTTATTATTTTAAATATTTTTATCATTTTATTTTTAATATTTTTAACAAAAAAAGAGAAAAAAATTAATTAATTTTTTAAAAAATGTCATAATATTTTAATTTTTTAGTTAAATTCTAGTCAAATTTTTTGATTATTTACCAGTTATGATTTATTTTTGGGAAAAGGGTCTGATATACCCCTCAACTTTGTCATTTAGAGCTGATATACCCCTTGTTATGAAAGTGGCTCATATATACCCTATTTGTAAACAAATGACTCACATATACCCTTTTCTTCTAACAGAAATGAAATTATTATTTTTTTCTAGAAAATATAATCCCATATGAGTAAATTTAATCCTCATCAAATATATTTTTTTGACTTTTTTTTGTTTCAATGACTAATTTATAATTATTATTTTGATAATCAAATTTATTTATGTTTCACTAATATTCTTGTAAAACTTATTGTAGATGAGTAAATTTTTTCTTCGAATATGAAATTAAATTACAATACACACAAAAAAATAGTTTAATTTTTTATTCTTTAAACTAAGGAATGAAAGAAAAAAATAAAATAAGAATAAGAAATTCAAATAATTATAATAAAAGAAGTCAAAAAATAATTTATGTATGAAAAAAATTAAATTATACCTTGAATTTTGATAGAAGAATCATATATATCCCTAAATAATTTTTAAAAAAAATTTAGAAGTAATAAATATAAATTTAAAACTAATTTTTTAACTTCCGTTAAATGAAGGGTATATGTGAGTCATTTTGTAACGGCATGGGTATATGTGAGCCGTTTGTATAACGATAACGGCATATATGAGCCACTTTTATAACGAGGGGTATATCAGCTCCAAATGACAAAGTTGAGAGGTATATCAGACCCTTTTCCCTTTATTTTTATGTTATTGATTAGTGGGATTTTTTGTTTAATTTAGAGGCTTATTCCCTTTCTTTCACACATAGTTTTTTGTTTGTGTAATGTGTACCATATTTAATTAATTGGATACCTTTACTTCAATTGTACGTTTGCATACATTTAAATATCAAATATTCTCCCAGTCCATTTATATTAAACAATATAAATTTTGATCAATATTTTAAGATAATTTTTTTAAATCAAAACTATTGATATAAAAAAAAATGGTGTTTTCTATATTATCTTTACTCCTTAAATTTTAAATTTCAAATAACGAATTAATCTAATTAAATTTAACTTGAAAAGTCAATGAAATTGACTCTAGAATAACAATATATGATAATTATTTTATAGAGATAATTGCCATAATAGAGCAACATGCACCGATAAACTAAATTTTTTCAGTAAAACTTATCCGCAGTACGTAAAGCCGGATGTCATGTATTTAAATTAATAGTTTATTTTATTTAATCATAATTAATTTACGTATATTTTACTTTATTAAATTACGTATTACATTGACTTGATATAAACACTTGATGTGAATAAATTTTTTTTCTACTACGATATAAATAATATTGTTTCCATTGAAGTGTAAACTACTCTCTGACAAAATTACTCTAATTGATAATCTTATCATAGTTACTAGGACAATAAATTTTCTTTCTGTTTGTATTGTGTTCTGTTTAAGCTAATTGCGGCAAATTTCTTATTATTTCAGTTGAAACTTAGAATGGAAAGAAAAAGATTAAAAAAAGGATAATAAAACAAATAAAATTATGCGTAAGGGAAATAATGAGAGTAAGATAAGACTAAAAAAATTATTATTTTCTCATTGAAGTTATCCACTCAAAAATATTTTGTACTAATTTTCATAAGTTTTGATTGAATCGATAAAAAAAGAAAATATGTTCATTGCACATATCTTCAAATTTTAAAGAAAATCTTCTTTTAATCATGTATTTATCTAATGAGTTGATTCAATAAAAATGAAGTGTAAAAAAATATTTATAATATAATTGTTTTTAATGATTCACAAAAAAAAAATCTATTTCTAATAATGATAATCATCTCACAACGACGACCATAACATATTTGAAGTAATATTAAAACTTTAATGTGCAAATTAAACTTTATATTTAATAGATCAGCACGTACAAAATATTAATAGATGATTGTTAATGAAGCAACAAACACAGCAACAAAAACTTTTTTTTAGCCATAAGTATATTTTCTTTGTTTCTTTTTACTTTATTCAATTTTTTTCTTTTTATTCATTATTTTTGACAAATCATGAAAGAATATTTTTTTACCTATTATATAGTTAATTTATTAATTTTAAGTTAATGTCTTTGAAAAATAAAGTGAATAAAGATATTTGAGATTCTATCAGTTATAGAGGTAAAATGATAAACTCAATATATCAATTAATATTTTCTTAATAAGTGTGTCAAGTCAAAAGTTGACAAGTAAAAGGAACAGAAGGAATACTTATTAATAATAAAGCGTGTTAAAATCTAACCGACATTTGTTAATTATCGTTAGATCTAATGTTGATATAGATTTTTAAAACATATACAAAGAGTGTTAATTACTTTTAAAAATATATAGTTAATAATAATTAAGATATTATTATTAATTAATGATCGCTAAAGATTATTTTTAATATAGTAAAACTCTCATAGTTAATGGTTAGAGCCGGGTGTAGAGTAAAATATATTAGAAGTACGATAACATTCGTTAAATAGTTCTAATCCAAATTTCACTTTAGAAAAAATTAATATTTATAAATTATATTTATTAAAAAGAGCTACAATGTAAATTTTAAACCCTAATTGACACGGCAAAGGTGCACCATAATTATTTATAAGTTTATGTTCATGATATGTCTGGAAGGAACATGACACACACAAAAGTTTGGGTTAAAAAATAAATAAGAACATGACTTTGATTATAATTCATAATGAAAATAAAGAAGGAATTGTTTAAAATTCCCAAGAAAGAGAATCAAATAAAGAATAAATTAAAGTAATAATTATTACCCTTATATATTCCAACTCATAAATTCTTTTATTATCCAATTGGCCAACTTGTGAACGCTCTTTGAGACTCCCAAATCTATTATGTATTCCTTCAATCTAGTGTTCAAAGATTTACCTCAGACCAATAATCTAAATAAAAATTTGGTGATAGGAGGAGGCAGATAAAATAGAGTTTTTTATGCTTTTACACAAATTTATCATATAATTATATTATTTTAGTTTGCCATCTTTAGTTAAATGTTCCCAAAAAAAAACTTGCTCCTTTTAGGATAAGTTTTTATCGTTTAGATTAAATGCTTATTGAATTCTATTTTTTAAGAAATATTGTTGTTAGGTTTTTTAGAATACTTATATTTAATTATCTATTATAAATATTACGATATTATTATTTTTAAATTTGGATTATACTCGATAAAAATGAACGATTTAATAAGATGAAAGAATGAAGATAGTGCTAAAGGTGTGAACAATTGGACCAAACAGTACCTAATATATATATATATATATATATATATATATTACAAACTTTCAATGTTCTAGGAGTGTTATTTTATTTTTCCCTTTCAACTCTTTTTATATTACATACTTTCAATATTCTAGGAGTGTTATATTGTTTTTCCCTTTCAACTCTTTTTTTTGTTTTTTCATTTTTCCTTTAAACTAATGGTAAAAATATAGGATAATGTAAATCCACAGATTTCAAAATTATTTTAGCGGTAATAAATATGTATAAATGTTGAAATATATAGTGAAATTAGTTAATTGTATTAGGTTTAATGTTTTTAGCGATAATTATATATCTACTATTTACTATTAAAGATCATTTTTGATGTAGTATTCACGTACTCTTACATAAAAGGAGAATAAATAGATTAACAGAAAATATGTAAAAAAGTAGTTTAATTTATTTATCCTACTTTTTCTTTTTAATACTCATTTTTTTAAAAAAAAGAATGTTATTTTCCTTTTTTGTAACTTTAAAATTTTAACTTTCTATCTACTCTAATATCAATTTATATGACTTTTTTTTTTTAGTCATTGTTAAACAAAATTTAACACATTTTTATATTAAATAACAATTTAACTTTAGAATATCCATTTTTATCTTTAATAAAAACTTTAAATAAAATAATTTATTGTCACACAAATTCTTATCGTTCATTTAGACAATAAATTTTAAAAAATTTCCTTTCTTTTATAAACTCAATGTTGAATCAAAGTACTTCAAATAAAATGGAACGAAAATCGTATTATTTTTCACTATATTTGACATATCATTGATTTATAACCTTAAAATTTTTTTAAAAAAATTCGTATCAAATTAAATAACAAATAATTTTAAAACGGTAAAAAAAAAGTAGAATATGAAATTGTGGGGTTAAGATTTTGGGAAGAGGGACAAACGAATTCATTGAGTGGGACTGTTTCACCAAATACCCATTGAATCTCTCCCTTCTAATAATGGCACATTTATGGGGCCCATTTCATGGGATGCTGACTAAGCTGTTTTTTTCTTCCTTAAACCAAATCATTTACAAAATTTAAATTTTATAAACTTTAACAAATAGATAATTAAGTTATATATTCTTATTTACAAAATCTAAACCATGTTTACAGCAAAGATTTCGAAAAGTATTACTCTGTTCACTTTTATTTATATTTTTCATAAGTCAATTTGGCTTATTTTCAAAATTAAATTAGATTACATTAATTTAATTTTTAAACAAAAAAATTAGATATTCAAAAAATATATAAAAAGTATTGTATATTGCAATTTTTACATATCAATATGATGAAAAAATATATCCTAAAATATAGGTCAAAGTTTTAAAGTTTGACTCTAAAAATAAAAAGTATGACAATTAATAGTGGACAGTTGAATAACTTGATTTCTTAATGGACCATTTTAACTGCTTAAGTGTCCCAATCTAATTATTATTAGTGTGATGATTTATTTTCTTTGGTAACTTAATTACAAATACAATTATTTTCTAATTTTGCAACAAACCAGTTTGATAATTAAGGCAGAGTAGAATTGACATTTGGATTGTATTAATGAGATGATTAATTGACAATGGAAAATTTCTACGAATTACTATGTAACAATCAAATCAAAAACTATTTCTCCATTTATATTATGTCAAATCGAAATTAATATATGATGGGTTCATTTAATATTTTATTTCAAGAATTATTGTGCTGTCCAAACCCATGATTCATAAAAATATTTTTCTTTTGAAAAGAAAAAAAATTGATCTTAGATGAAAAACAAAGTTTCTATCTTAATATGGATTATTAGTATGTATTAAAAATATATGTATACGATACATCTAATTTGTATAATAGTTGGTGGAAGAGTATATTATATATATGTCTGCAAATTGCAACGAATTTTAAATATAACCGACAAATAAATTGCAATAATAAAAAAAATATACGAAGAAATAAAAATATTTCATTCATAGTAGTACTACTGTACTAGGTTATATCTCGATCTTTTTACTAATATTTCATGAATTTATGAAATAAAACTCGTTTAAAGAATCCCATAAAACCTCAATGTATATAACATATATTCAAAACTTTTTCGTAGAAAAAATCAGTTGATTTTCTGTTTAATTTTAAGGATGTATGACCAATCACATCTGATTCTCATTTCTTTTCCAAATATATTAATGATGAATATTTGCTGTTCATTTTTTATTTTTTTTTACTTTAATCGAGTGAAACTAAAACTTTAAAATAAAAATTACATATTTCGGCCATTTCCATTTCACTTTATGTAAAAGAGCTTTGTCTAGCACAAAATTTAAAACTCCATATAAATATATTAATATTCAGTTACACTTTTTAATTGAGTCATAATGAAAGTTAAAGTACACGTATCTTTTCATTTTCTCATTCATTAAAAATGAATGGACTTTTTTATATTAGTGGTGTGTATCAAAAAGTCGTACTATGTGACGCTAATTGTATGAAAATCTTCTGTTTCAAATAAACATTTACATTTTAAAATTTTAATAAATATAATTTTAGTAGTTATATTATTATTTAATAAATATCTCTTGAAATAAATAAAATCTATAATTGAAAAAATATACTGTCTTGAATATTTCAAGTAATATAATTATTTTTAAAATGACATTTATTTGAAAGGAAATAGTATATTAAGATTAAATAATTTTCAGAATAATTTAAAAGTAACATAATTTTAATTTTTTTTGTTTTAAATCTTATTGAGATAATTATATGTATAGCTAAACAAATATTTATGATTATTTGAAACAATAAATATAATAAAAAAGAAGTTATTTATTTTAAAAAGTTAAATTAAAATAAGTCGTTTATATTTGATAAATCAATATTATAAATATTTTATTAATATCATAAATATTAGTATAATTTGTTCCAAATAAAACGACGAAGAGTAACGAACGAGATGGAATCTGAGAAAATGAAATAGTAAAAATTATTTCAATTTATAAAATATTTGATGAAATAATACACAATCAAGGGTGGAGATTCTCTCCTTGCGCTTTAGCTCTCTTCTTTATCTTCCCAACACATCTTCCCCACTCTCACTCTTCTTCTTCTTCTTCCTCTGTTCGCTCTCTCTGTAAATCGAAGAAGAAAAAAATGTTGCTGGGGAAGAGGACTCGGCCACCGATGAAGAGAACAACAAGTATGACAGAATTCACTTTAGATCTCAATCTCAATAATCCTGACCCTAATTCTTCTCTTAGTAATTACAATAATCCATTCGATCCTCACAATCCTTTTTCACCTGCAAACACCCAGCAGCAACACCTAGATCAACAACGTTTATTGACAGCAGCGAAAACCGTTTCCGTCAGAAACCGCCGTAAATCTGCTGATTTTCTAGAAACTGCTAATTTTTTGAAAGCTTGCTTCCTCTGTAAACGCCGGTTAATCCCTGGCCGGGATATCTACATGTACAGGTACGAATTTTTAGTTTTGCTAATAATCCTACTCTTCGACAGTCAATTTACATAAACCATCATTCGTTTGAATTGTCGAATTTTGCAGAGGAGATAGTGCTTTTTGCAGTCTAGAGTGTAGACAGCAGCAGATGAATCTAGATGAGAAGAAGGACAAGTGTTCGTTGGTTGCATCTAGAAAGGACTACATGAAGAACTCCGTCGCTGCCGCCGTAGCCGGCGGGAAGGGATCTGACGTTTCCGCCACAAGCGAGACTGTCGCCGCCGTTTAGGTAGTGGAAATTTTTAGTAGACGCCATGTATGGATCATGAATCAAACGTGATGTGGTTAATCAGTACGTTACCCACACACACACCAAAAAAATGCATATCAAAGCTGCTATATAATATGTATATGTATATACATGTTGTTAAGAGTAAGATCTGCATGATGAATGATGATGATGATGATATAAATATATTTCTCTCTCTACAAAAAGAAATTCTGGGCTGAGTTTTGCAAGGTTTCAGTTAATAATTTGTATGCAGCCATTTTAATTACTTCTACTAGTACTATGTATTCAATTGTTTTTATTAGTATAAAATCTCAAAAAGAAATTGCAGGTTTTTTTTGAAGAACCCAGATTATTTTTGAGTTGAGTACCTTTTTTATTGAGTTGAAGATCTATCGGATAATTTATTTATGGAATTATATTAAAATTGTGATTTCGAAGAAAAAAATAAGAAATAATTTTGGTCATGTGGTTTTAGTTACTATGAGATTCCCTGGTGAGTGGTGTGATACCTGTTGTCCCTGTGATTGGGGCAGGCCAGCAATGAGAACCCCATCTAAAGTAAAGCCAGTTGGGAATATAAAAATGGTATTACCCTTATTATTGTCATTTCTTAGCCTTATTATTATAATTAAAATGTATTACAAGGTCCTTTTTCTTATTTAATTTCTTGTTATTTATATTCTTCCTTTCCAGTGAGTTATTAGAAATAAACAAATCTCTCTATTTCTATGAGAAAAAAATAAAATTTGCTTATACGTAATTGATTTGTTGAAATTGAGGGTGAGAAAAATTAGTCTTATCAATAATTGAGCGAGCTAGAACATTTTCTTCTTTTATGTATAATTAAATTAAAAAGTAAATGAAGGATATATAAACAAATCAACAAGTAGTGTGGTTTTTTTATAATAAGTTCTGCTATTTTTTTTTTAAAACGGATTTCTTGTATTGTTTTTTTTTTATTTGAGTTGTCTAGTACATTGTGGAAGGAAAAAAGAGGATCGTGAACAAGTTATTATTAAAATTAGAATATGTCAATAATTGAGGGGACCAGATCATAGTCTTCTTTTAATATTGAAAACATAAAAGTACATAAAAATAATACAAGAAACATCAATTTCATTTCTTTTTCCAAAAATTTATTCAAGCAACCAAAGTGTTTATAAGTTGGTGATTCGAGATAACAATTGAATTTGTAATAGGGAATTAAGGGCCTATGAATTGTTAAGTAACATTGCGGTAGAGAATGTAGATCTTTAGATTAACTATCAATAAATTCTTTAAACTAAATTTATCTGCATCGTTATCTTAAATTACAAAAAAATAGATCTAACCTTATCGAGTACAACACAAAGCCATACTCAATCTCAAAGTTGCTGATTTAGTTTTATCGACGATCACATGTCACCTTTTAGACTTCAAGCAGTGTTGCCAACTCTCTTGGTTAGACAAATGACGGAGTTTAATTAGTGTACAAATAATTTTCTAGAAGAAAGAAAAATAATTACTAAGTTATTTGTTTTTGGAATGTCTACTTTATTTTTGAATTTTTGTCTAGGACAAAGGAAGACTGGTTGTGGTGAGCAAGGTATCACAAAAATTAGAATCAGTAAATAATTGAGGGGACCATATCATAAACTCCTTTATATAATTAAAGTAAGTATATAAGTATTAATGAACCATAGAAGAACCAACAATTTAATCTTTCTTTTTTCTGAAAGAAGAATATTTAAGAAGTAAAGCATTGGTGCTAACTCTCTTGGATAAACAAACGCATGGAACGGGGTTCGATAAGGTTTAAATAATCATAAATAAATTAAAATAAAAGAAAATAATTGTGACAATTTTCTCTATTTATTAGATATATGTCCGTATAATATATTAATTACATATTTTTTTTATTATCATAAATTAAGAATTTCTATTCAAATAACTAAAATAGAAATGGAAGCGAGCGAATAATCATGTATTTCAGATATATATATAATCACACTAAATATATGTATTTGTATATGTAGTGTGATTCGCATGTTTACAAGATGTCATATACATAAGAGAGTGACGAGCAAGATATTCATGCCTCCCAAACATATGTGAACCACAGTAGATACATGTATCTGTGATACCCCATATACATAAGAGAATGACAAATAAAATAAAAGGTAGGTGAGAGAGGCGAATAAAATTTATCTATATATTTCAAATATACATAAAATTATTTAAATTTAATATATTTAAAATAAATTATAGTATTTAATTTTAATCAGATACGTTTATGAATAAATGATTTACCACCTTGAATAACCATTTGAATCATCATCACAAGGTAGAAGCTCAATTTCAAACCTGTCTGTCATATACACTAAGGTCCAAAAGCCAATAAAAATAAAATAAAGATACAGTAAAAATAAAATAAAAAATGGTTAAGTGTATGTGTTCGTGCGGTGAATGCTGACACACTGGCCTCTGCTATACTTTAATTAAATTAAATTATGTATGTCAGATTCACTATAAGTCAATAAAGTCTCACTAGTTCACACTTGCTCATACTTTAACCTATTTTTTTTTTAACCTATAGTCCTTTTAACTTGGAATTAAATTAAAATTGACAGCACCATATGTCTTCTAATACGTATATATTCGTTTTAGGGTGAAAATTAATTTTACTTTAATAATTAAATAGTTTCGATTTTGAACCATAGACGTGATATAGCAACTTACTAACGTTTTGTTTCATGAAATTGGTGTTTCGCGATTAATAAAAGATTAGGCTTAATAAGGAAAAAAAAGAAAAAGGGAAATCTAGGTCTTGTTGGAAACTAAGTCCTACATCATTTCATCAGCACATATATGAAGAACTATATAGTATATGATAATTAATTGAGAATGTATCATAGAAGGATGATGAAAGAATTAGTTGAAAAGTAAAGTTGTGTAAGCAAATTCCACTAATTTATTAGTAGTAGTTTTATAATTAAAGTACACTACGTCATGAAAGCAATTCCTTAATTTCATGAATCATCATCTCCCTACTTTTTTTTTCTTACTTCTTTTACTTTATATGATGGACAACTTTTTGGGGGGGAAAATCCACTCCCTTTTCGTTTAATTTCTTTCGCTCGATACTCTTTTCGTTTCACTTTAAATGATTTAGTTTAACTTTTAAGATTTTATAAATTGAAATAAATTCGTTTTAATAAAGAGTAAATCGATATAACATAATCAAACACAATATATACAAAACAAATTAATAGACTTAAACTACTGATACGATTGATAATTAAGAATGAATATTTAGAACCCGTTTAAATTGACTTAAAAGAGTTTTTAAGTCAAAAATAAAAGTCAAATTAAATTGACTTTTAAGTAAAAAAACAAAAAATAGGGGAGACTTGCTTTTGATTTCTGATTTATTTTAAGTTATTTTGAGTATTTGTCAAATCAAAAACTGACTTAAAAATATATTTGATCGACTTTTAAGCTAATCCAAACAAACTTTTTTTAAAAAAATTGAAGAAGTGATTGGGAAAGAATATAAATAAAATGTCGACCCGGTCCATAGACATATGTTGAAAAAGAACAGTTGTGAGGCATTATTAGTGGGCATTCTGGACCTTATTATTAGTGAGTGGTCCTCTCTTAGATTCTTCAAACACCTTGTTTGATAGCGCTATTTGTCTCCTTCCCCTTCACAAGAATCGAATCCTCGTCAATAAGGTAAAGTTTATATAATTAATAAATTGATGAACTACTAAGATTTTATATGTTATTAACATTCAAAGTTTTTAAATATTTAACAATAGAGGGGGGTAAAAATCAAATCAATCAATAAATTAAGCTGCAAAAAAAAATATTATTGATTTGTTATTATTAGGTTATTAGTTGGCGAATTTTTAACAATTTTATAAAAATTAAAAATTATCGATTTTGTTTTTAGTTTTTAGTATTGGGTTATGATAATTTACTCTTTTATCCCGACATAAATATTAAATATCAATAATCAATACCTTATTGGTTACCGTAATCTTTACTTTTTAGTCTTCAACTCATCATAAATTTTTAATTTATGTTGCACTTGTATAATTTTTTTTCATATTGTACTTGTTAATATTTTTATTTTATGAGCATTATGTAAGGTATATATTGCTCTGTTGTGTCAAATTATTGGAGAAGTTATATATTTATATTATGAACATTTTCTTATTAGTTAATCCAAAATTAAATCATTAAGGCTCAATAGTCGATAAATCAAAAATCGACAAGAAAAAATCTTATTGATTTGATCATAGTTTCACCATATTTAAAAATTTTAAAACTAAATTAACAATATATAAAATCTAACCGAATCAATCAAAGTAGAAATTAATTAATAATATTAATTTTTGATGAACTCATAGGGTCCAAAACAGTTTAGTGCATATATTAAGAGATTATTTTGAATTCTACTTCCAAACATATAGAAAGGGCCATTTTTGTCATTTTGTCTTTACCTTTTTACTTGTTTGATGACTACAAACTGCAAAGTGACTTTATTAATTATATACAATCCTATCAGCAGTAAAAGGAGATTATACTATAATTTAAGAGCATCATATATATATATAACTAACGATGAATATAATAAATAAAATGTTGCAATTGCCAATTGAAATTGTTGGTGGTTGATAGTGATCATATATATGTTTGCCACTAATCTTAATTGACAAAAGTAATTATGCCTCCAAAAAGGCTAATCTATAGTATATTACATTGGAATCCAATTTGTTCAGTTACTAAAGTTACACTTGTCTGATAATAAATACAGTTTAATTAATTAGTGCTCTTCGTGAAAAAAAAAACTAATGGAAGCACTACTCCACGTATAGTAAATTAGCAATTAAGGGCTTAATTCAGTGTCTTGGTATGTGACAACAACAAATCTTATCTTAGGAATATGTTAATCTCAATTATTATTGATTAGAACTTAACACTTCCATGGTCATATATTGGAACTTGTCTCTGCACTAATGATGTAAGGACTTATGTGCTTTTATTTATACTCTTATTAAAATATTTGAAAATTAATATATGAATTAAGATTTAAATGTTTGAATTTTGATATACGTATAAATATATTAAATAATTATGTTTTTTGTTTTTCTAACATTATTTTAAGTATAGGTTTTCTTTTTGTTATAATCTAAAATTATTAAATATAAAGTTCAATAAAATTCTCGATTAATCTAATTATATCAACAACATTATGCTCTAGCTAGATCCAAATGGTTCCTCTGTCTTGTATTAGCTGCATAAGAATACTCATATATTCATCATGAGCACACTGTTAATTATATCTTAGTTTCTGTCAATTTCTCAAAATAGATATACATGATTTTTTTTGAAGTTAACAGATGCACATGCAGATCCACCTATGGTTGGCGTCAATTAGGGATGGTAGTTGGCTAATAGTGGTGTTGTAGGTAATAGCTAGTGGTATTAATAGTTGTGGTGGATAATATAATCAATAATGATCATTATTATCGATTGATGGTTATTGTGTTAATGATGGTGATAATTGTAAATGGTGACAATTTACGGTAGTAATGGCATCATGGTGGTTGTGACTAATAAAGGATGGTGGTGTTGTATCGAGTGATAGCTGATAATGGTAGTAGTTGATAATAGTGAGCGATAGCTTCATTATGTGTTGTGCAAAAAAAGATGATCTACTGGAGTAGTACTTGTATTGACATATAGCTCAATGGATTGTACAAAAGTTGAATGAAACCAAATAGCCAAAACAACAAAAAGTGGATCACAAACTAGTTACAATCCAATCCACACTCTTCAAGAAGTGGACCGTCTGTTTTCGCCAAAAACGGATCAATCCTTATCCACAGAAGTGAAAATATGGAAGCAAGTAAGATTGACCAGACAATGAAGATTGTTGGAGTTGTATGGTTTCTACCAACAAGTCCTTTCAAGAATGGATAGAGATGAAGAATCACCCAGATTGCAAAAAACAGCTTCCCAAACAACGGTCCCCATGACTCGTATCCGTTGTTTATAGCATTGGAGATACCAGCAACAACTCCTATAATGTTTATCACTAACAATGTGGTTGGTGGAATGAGCAGAGTTGTCCATTTGAAGGCATAAAGCTCTGCATATTCTTCATCGTCTCCGGATTTTGATGTTACTGTGAAGTTGGTTTCAACACCAGCTAACACTTTTAGTAAACCTTGAAACACAGCGAATAGATGTGCTGATACACCTCCGATCACCCAAAATTGTTCGTTCCTCCACCATCCATCTATCGCGACTCCACTCCATCTCATTTCAAGAATGCTTGTTGCAAAAATGCTAATGAAAAGTAACAAAAACCACAGGCTAGCAATGTTGTCAAGCTGCAACATTTAACAGAATGAGTTATCTTTCTTGCTGAGTTCTTCATGTGTCGATAGATATAAGGAAGCTAAGTCTTTTTTTTTTCTTTTTTTTACCTTAGGTGCAATGAAGTTTCCTGTGAGCAAGCATACGGCAGGTAGAGTGCAATAAGCGACCAGGGGAATAGACGTGAATGGATAAATGGTGGCGTTTATGTATGAGAAACGTTCGAGCCAATTGAGACCACGACCATATCCATACCAGAGAGGGCAATGCCTGCTAAAAAAGATTTCAATAGAACCAAGTGCCCATCGAAGGACCTGGTGAAGACGGTCTGATAGATTGATCGGTGCTGATCCTTTAAATGCGGGCCTTTTAGGCATACAATATATGGATCTCCAGCCATGACAGTGCATTTTGAAGCCTGTTAATATGTCCTCAGTGACTGAACCATATATCCAGCCAATCTGCATTTTCAAAGTAGTTAGATTGAACAATCACTACATTTTGAACACGATTAGAACGCAAGGAATTTTATACCTCTTTTCCCCATTCTGTTTCATCTTCATAGCAACAGCTTATCACATAAATGGACTCTTTTAGTAGAGAAGCTGTACTAGCACTTTTAAGAGTCCCACCATTTTCTAGCAGTGTTGATACAATAAAAACAGGAGATTGCCCGAATTTAGTTTCTAACTTGTGGTCTGAAATAAGAGATCGATTTTCACCTGCTCAAGCCACATTGACATAAAACAATTGAACTGGCTAGTGAGGAACTTCAATTAAATGGTACTAGCATAGTATGCACAAGGATGTCTGAATCGGTTTACCTTGTGTGACCTCTTGAGAGACCGTTAATGCCAGGGAGTCTTCGTCATTCAAAAGAGGCTTGACCTCAGATTTAGGCTTCTTATTTTTCTTTTTCTTTTCGGAGCAACAGCTTTGACAGCAGCACCACTTTAACCAGCAACTGCATATCCTAGATGGAGCATTCTTCTGCTTGGGTGCATCGAGTCCATACAGTGCCTGCCGTCTGAAAACACATCCAGTTCCAACGTATATAGGTCCTTGAATACCATCCAATCCTTTCATATTTATCTGATTCATGTAAAAGCAATTACACTCTTCACTCAAGTACAAAGAAATGTTAAGCAGATATGCAGTCATTGATTGTACAAGTTTGCACTTACATCAAAGAACACCGTATTCCTATTAGCATACCGATCATTCCTATCAATGCCATCAAATCTCTGAGGGAACTGAACATAACAAACTGTCTTCCCAAGCGTTGGATCCATCATGAAACACATAGCTTCCCTAATAGCTTTGCTGTTGTTAATATAGTGATCACAGTCCAAATTTAATAAATAAGGAGCATTAGTGAGCACAGCAGACACCCTGACCTGTTAAATAGATTTTAAGCTCATAAGCAGAAATATCGCGCATCTATAGAGCAAAAGTAAAAAATTTATGCATTACAAACCAGAGCATTCATTGCACCAGCTTTCTTGTGATGGTTGAATCCAGGTCTTTTTTCTCTAGATACGTATACTAGCCGAGGTAATTCATTACCATCTGTATCTAGCCCCCCATTCTGGCCTAGGAAGACCTGATGATAACCATGAGAAGAAATCACTACAGGTAGAATAAACAAAATAACCAACATTAATAAACATCCAAATTTCAGTACCTGAATCATGCCAGGGTGATCTCTAACATTATTACCGGGCCAAGGAGTCCCATCCTGCATCGTCCAACCTCCCTCGGGAACCTTTTGCACCTTAGCAACCAGAGCATTTATGCGTACTTTAAATTCCTCATAATCTCTCTGCAATATCAGGTAAAGTCTATTCAAAAGAAACACCAACCAAAAGCTAAAAGACAGTATTTTTTGACTCAAGGTCCTGGAAATATTTGGGGAGTCATGACTCATGATAGCTTACCTTCATTGCTCGTCGCTCTTTTATAAATGAAGTCAAAACTTTGCCTTGGAGATAGTCTATATTTTGAGAAAAGTAGGACTCAGGAGCCCGAGGCTCAATATTATATTTCTTGCAGAAAGGAATCCATTTCTTGGCAAACTCAGTTGTTTCTGATAATGCTTCAAACGTCAACATAGCAGCCCCGTCATCTGATACATAGCATGTCACCTTATCGACAGGGTAGTCCACCGCTAGAATGGACAAAACTGTGTTTGCAGTCACCAGAGGAGGTTCTTTAAGTGGATCTACTGTACTCACAAATATATCCACTGCAGAAAGTTGACAAGGCTTCCCTTCTTTTTCATATCTAAAAGACATAAAGTACTTGGCTACTATTAACAAAGAGAATGTGAACATGATAGAGGAGTAAAATTGGTTAACCACAGTACCTGAGGGACAATCGATCGAGGTAAGTCTCCCTATCAATGGGAAGCCACTTAGGGAATTGATCAAGGATCCATGAGACAGCAAACCAAATTTCACATATTACAGAGACTAGCCACAATCCATATGCATCATTAACAGGATGAGTGACTCTATAATGAAAGAAAAAACCAAGAACAACAAGCCGAATCATGATGATGATTCTATACGGATTGATTTGGCTTGATGGAATTGGCAATCTCCTTGATAATGGCTGTCTTGCTTCATTTAACCTGATTTCACAAAAAGTAATACAAAAATCAGCAATATGACAATTCCATAAATGTTTGGATATCTATCTGTCACATCAAATACATAGAAGATGCATCAACATTTTCACTAACACATTAAATAGTACTAGCTGTTAACTGCTGCCATAATAATCTAAATCTAGTAATGAGTTGGGAGTTACATAAAAAAAAATTAACTAGAAGGTTGACTTTAGCTATGAATGTTACACATATTATGGAAACTAAATGCACATAATACAAATTCAACAAGTTAGATATGTTGGCTTCTGCAGAACTTACACTGATAAATCAAATTCATCTTCGCCTTCCTCTCCGTCTTTCTTCATCTGCTGCTTCTCTTGTTTTTGTTTCCAACTTTCCATCCTCTCCTTCCAAGCTATACTTCCATATCCATAAACAGCCAAGTCCTTTGAAGGATCCAGAGACCTTGGTGGCACTTCAGAAACAAAATTCAAGAATTCATCAATATCACTACAGATTTTATATATTCCGAGTTTGGATTTAATGTCTTACTATAGTGTATTACCTCTGGTGTTATAGTGGTAGGGCAGGGAAAGTACTCCTTTGCCACCGTACTCTACTGAACCAATCGGTACTAATGCATGTTTTTCTGGATCAATATCAGTATCTACCTGCAAAGCAATGTACATATGTTATCTTATTTTTGTTCATCAATGCCTTATCATAGCTAAAAGAACCATTACATGATAATGCATATGCATAACACTGGGCAGAGGAAGTTGATCTCTCGAGTCACAAGAAGACATGTGTTGCTCAAAGTAATCAAAACCATAACTCTGGAAATCATGTTTGACGCGATCATTGTGAAAACTGAACTCATTTTCAACATCATCAATGTTATCTTCTTCCTCATCACCATGTACTCTAGGACAACCTATCAAAAAAAGTTGCAAGAATTAGAAATATATACAGTAGCAAATTAACATTTCAGAGGAAGAAAATTAAAAATGACACATTACCTTTTAGGCGTTTGAAACGAGTTTTGCATTGAGGACAAAGTTGGCTACCTTCTCGACGCTCATAATCATAACAAGTTCTACAAACTGGAAAAGCACATTCATTGCAAGCTACAAATGGCTCTCCATCTATTGTGAACCCCACTTCATCTCCACAAATTTTGCAAATATGACCACTCTGCTGCTGCATAGACTTTGCCTGATGACCATAAATCAACATTATTAATTAGCCATAGTCATATTCATAACACTTACACAAATGAAAAAAACTTACAGTGAATTCACCATCACGGCGAATAACAACTATTTCATCCCTGTTGTGACTGCCTGCAACTAGTCCAGCACTGACCTCCATAGAACTAGTCTTGGCCTCAAATGATAATTCAAGATTTGACTCAAAACTCAATCTTTTTTAGCTCTGATGGTTATATATATATATATATAGAAATATTTATTACATAAGCCAAATTGAACAGAAAACAGTTTCTAGCTAGCTGATCCCACCTTTCCTTTTACTTCTTTTGTTTTCTACTTGTATGTCTCTGTATGAAACTCACTGAATAATAAAATACTCTAATTATGAGAAATGAAAAATTATCCAAATATGATATATTTTTTAGGACAAAGTCCATATAAGCAGACCAACTGTCCATTCGCAAGTCACGTGAGATTTCAGGTCCAATTAGAGCATGGATCGGAAGCCCAAACATGAATGAACTTGATTCTTATATCATGTTAATTGTCCAAGTACGTATAAGTCGTTATTTACAACTGTTTTTTGCCACTCTTTCACGTCTCTGTCACAAACTTAATGGATTCTTTCATATATATACATTTGTCGTTGACTCTTGCTATCATCATCAAACATTGATCATGTATTATATTTTTGGCATATTATAAAGGTCACTAATTTTGGTTCCATTGCATTGCACCGCATAATTTTGCAAGTGTTTCTCGTCTTCTATAAACATACGTTATATCTCTCTTAGTTGGCACCATCACTCACTTTTGTTATTTTGCTTAATATTGGTTATGAGTAGAGGAGTTGGGCAAAGGGTGGACGTTCAAAAAATACCAAATATCAAATGATATTAATGTCTCATATTAAATTTAAATTCGAATATCGTAATTTTAAAATTTTATTCTCGTATACCACAGCGAATACCAAATACCAAAAATTTCTATTCAATTCGGTATTCGGTTATCAAATGCTTTATGCCCAGCCCTAGTTGTGCACATTGAACTGAATTTGGGTGGTTCATGGAGAAAAGTTATTTGGGCTGAAATGCAAGTTTTTGCATACTATCCCTATTTCGTGTGGACTTTAATTTTTGTGCTTATTTAATGAAAATTCTTGGGCCAAATTATTCTTAACTATGAACCATATTTGTTGGGCACAATTAATTTTGCAAGCAAAACTTTTAAGTGCCTTCATGATAATTTCTGATTTATGGGATAAGCTTACAGAGAACTTTTATTTACTTACTATGATAAAAATACTTTTTAGCGGTAATTACTATTGACATTAATAAAGAGAGCTAAAATTTTTACTTGCATTAGCTAAATGTCATTAGAAGCAATGTTGCTAAAGGCTTTAGCAACTCATACAAAAAATGTTAATAGCCGTTAAAAATAGATATTTAGTGACAACGAAAAATTAATTATCGCTAATGATCCTTCTAAACTTCTACTTTGGGACATACTCAGGTCACTAAACTTATTCCTTGTACTTAATTTGTTTTGCCTTTAGGTCTAATTAATTTGTTTCACTGCACTTATTCTCTTGGGACATAACTTGTGTCATGGCTTAGTTTCTTTTGCCTTGACGCATAACTTATTTATGCCTTTGCAAAATTTCTTTTACCTTGCGACTCGATTGGATGGTTGTTACATATTGTTATATAATATATCGTATTGTATGGATTAATTCTTGTTGCCATAGTAGTTGCAACAAGTACATTTTGTTGATTTGAGGAAATAGGGTTGTTAAAGAAAAGAGCGCCAACTCAAATAACATATGAGTAATAGTCACGACTTGTGCTATGATGTACAAAAGCCCTCCAACCCACCACAAACATACAAAACTCATGGTGCCTATCTACACAATCGCGATATCTAACAGAAGTACATGTACATCATGTTATATGTATATGTCTATTTCTTGATAGTCCAAACTTTATTAGGGCATTTGAGTGTGTCATGTTATCAAACTTTCTTAATTCAAATAATTGACCTTTTTCCAGTTTGAAAGGGCATGCATCCTTCAACATCTTACATTATTACACTATAGAAAAAATAAAATAAAGGAACCAAATATAGTTCAATTCTTTTTTGCGCATAATGAGAGGTTAGTGCACTCGACTATGTTTTTTTTTTTTCTTTTTCAAAATCAATGTCCCTTTAAATGCATGAATTCTTAGTTGTGTGCTGATAGAAGTTAATTGCATTATTAAGATGAGTAGTTAAAGTGATGAATTCTCATAAATGTGACATTTTGTTACCTGTGCATGCATAGTTGGTCAGCAGAAATAAATTCAATGAAACTATTATTGATTTCATCGCCATACTTACATTTACTGCAAAGAGTTAATTATGAAAATTTAGCTGAAACAAGTAATGGAACATTAATTAATTAACAACTTAGTTAGAACAAGATTGTCCTCTAAGGGGTCGTTACGCACATATTCTTAATTATGTAAGGATTTGTTATATAGGTATTAATAATGCGTAGATAAGTTAAGTTGAGTTAGTTATTTTTCTTCTAATTTGCATAAAATAATAAGTAAATTTCTCATAACTTAAAGATGCCTTCCTGTTTAATACTCTTCCGCCCTAATTACTTATCCATTTTTCGTTTATAATTCTCTCTAGTTACTTGTTCATTTTGACAAATTAAGAAAGGAGATTAAAAAAATTTCCCTATTATATACTCAATTAATTACTTTCTACCTTTTGAAAATATTAAATTTTTAATTCATCCACTTCATAGTTAATAAAGGTAAAACGATAAACTCATAATATCAATAATAATTTTTTTAATAGGTATTTCAATTTAAAAGTAAACAAATAATTAGGGACATAGACTTTGATCCTTCTGTCCCTAATTATTTGTTTACTTTTCAATTAAAATACCTATTAAGAAAACTATTATTGATATATAATATATGTTCTTGACTAATTAATACCTCCCTATTTAAAAAAGTTCCCTCACTTAACCTAATAACAAATTAATTAGTCAATAGGCATAAAATTTTTAACACGTATCATAATCTTAAGAGACCAAGACTTACAAATAAGGTATTTGCTTCGTTTAGCTGATCTAACTAAAAGAGAAAGAAAATTCAATCGAACCTAATTCACTTGTCTTTAATACTATTTTTTTTATAAATCTAACTTAATTTACATCCACACGATTTGATTGACACTAATAATGAGTATTATGAAGTATAACCAATTTACTTTGCTTTTTGGGAAGTAGACATTAGGTCGACTAATTAGTTTGAATTTTAAAAAGCATATTCTTCCGAGTTCCGAATCTTTCTTCGGCCTCACCAACTTATTATTAGGTTTGACCATAATCTGAGTTGCCATATATAATAATTATATATAAATAAATAATAACTATTAGCTCAATAACGATATGAAAATCTACTCCGAAGAAATGGCAAGGACAATACGTAGGAGGTCAACAATCCAATAAAAGATCAATGACGATATGAATATCTACTCCAAAGTAATGGGAAGGATGATACGGGGTCAACAATCCAATATAAGATTAGTTAAAAAGGCGATTTAAAATTTTAATTCTTGAATACCGATAATAAGTATAAATATATGCTCTACGTGATACAATACATGTAAGCAGATCTCTAAATTTGTTGGGTTTTTTTCCCGGTACTTCAACTACATCGTTTTTCTATTGAATCATTGAATCCCCATAATTTGTTTTATTTAAGCAAACATCGTTGTCTGATGTGAAACCAGATTTATGAGGGGTATTGATAGAGGATACATATGTTGTTCCACAACTCATTAGTTCAATTGATAGTGAAAATGTTCAAAAACAATTGTGTTTTACTTAAGTCATTTGAACACATTAGAAAACAAATAAGACTAACACGGTTTGTCTTCATTCCTTCAATCAAAATTATTACAATTCAAACACAGTTGAAGGCATTTACAATAGAAAAGCCGATCAAAATCAACCAACAATGTTTTAAAGGAACAAATTATAGGTGGTTCAATGATTCAATAGAAAAATAACGTAGTTGAGGTACCCAAGAAAAAAACTCAACAAGTTTAGAAATCTATTTATATATTTGACTATATATATATATCACGCTATATAAGACACATGTCATATTAACAATATGTCATAATATTTGAAGAATAAAACATACGTGACGTTAAATCATATATTACAAAGATGAAAATCAAAGTTATCGAAACGGAACGGAGTATAGAGGTAGTTGGCGTTAGAAGGTGCATTATGTTAGGTGGGTGGAAATAGAATTAGCAGCCATTCATATTTGAACAAACATTATAAGCACGTGACATTAAAGGGAGGCACGTGCAGGAGTTAGGTGATATTAATGGCCAATTTTTGAAGAGTTGCCAAATAAATATGTCTGTATTAAAATTAAATAAATAAAAAGTCATTGTTGAGACTCGAAAAAATTTAGGTCCCTAAGAATCCTTCAAGGGTTGTCTACTAAATGTGATAGATTAAATAAATGAATACATACACTATAGTCCCATAACATTAAATAAATGTGGTTTATTATATAAGTAAAGAAATAATAAAATAACGATGTTCGATCAATATTAAAGTAAATTCTCACCATCCTTCCCTATCAACATTCCACTGTCATAAAAATTCAAGGAATAAGAAATCAAATATAGTTTGCCCTTTTTTATTTAGGTAATTAACATATGTTTGGTAAAACTTTAAAAGTATTCGTTTTTGACAAAATAATTCGTGTTTGGGTTAGATCAAACTTTTCAGAGTTGTGTTTTGATTTGTGTTTAACAAAATATAATAAATTTTAAAGCAATCGTTCATACTCAATTAATATATTAAAAAATACTTATAGAAAAAATTTAACTTTTTTTCAATTTTGATATTTTTATATTTTAAAAAAATATTTTTTCTAAAATCCTGACCAAATACTTCAAACTTTAAAAACAAATAAGTACTTTGACTTCACATAAACTTGACCAAAAGGGTTGTTAGTTGACAAATATTATGACAAACATCTTCCCTAAAATAGTTATGCATATGTCTAAGTTTTAATGAACAATCTTATATAATATTAATATAAATAAAAATAATAAATATCATGTAAAATTAATTTTGATAAAAAAAAAAAAATTTATTAGTATCGGTTGTTTAAGTAGGAAAACATATTTTGAAAGTGAAAAAAAAAGGAGTCCAAATGGTAAAAAGATGGTCAAAATGAGAATAGAGGCATTACCTACCCACATATAGAGACACTATATTATATTCTTCATTTCTTCTCAACACCCAATTGCCAACTCCATATACACACTTTCTTGGAGAAATTTTTTTCAAGAAAACGATTTCTACTAAGCATCCCATCATTTCCCCCTCTTAATCTTGATTTGTCAGACACATTTTACCCTATAAAGACTCAATCTTTATACCATTTGATGCATGTAATGTGCCATCTTCTTCTCCGCCAACTTTTCTTGATATAAACTCAACACCCTTTTTCGTTTTCCCCCATTTAACCGCACCAAAAGAAAAAGGGGGAAAAACAAGATTTTTCTTGGATAGCATCGTTCCCATTTTTCTTGCTTTGGTTTCTTCGCCAACTTGCAAGCATCGTTTGGCTGTATAAATAAGCGTATGATCTCTGATTACTTCTCTCTATATTCTGCATTTTCTGCTGTTGATCTTAACTGGGTTTTCTTTTTCTTGGTTATGTGAGCTCTGTTTTCATTTCGATATGTTCGATGCTAATGGATTGATTTGTGATTTTTACGATTTCTGCTTTTTTTTTTCTTCTGTTGATGTAATGTGTGTATGATTTGATATGGGCTAACCCCACTTTGTTTAATCGATGTCATATCTTGTTACTCGTTAGTCAGTAGGTTTTGTAGTTCTTAATCTTGAATTAGATCTATCTTGATTGCTAATTAATTTTATTGGATTGATGTGATTTTGCTCAATGCTTTTCCTTTTGTCATTTTTTGTGTTTATAGCACATTCATTTTCATCCTTGATGTAGAAATTGTTCCTACGAAGGAGGGTAACATTTTGTGTTGAACTCAAGAATTAGTTCCTCTGTTTCTCTGAGTAACTGTGTTGCACTTTGTTCCATCTTAACAAGTTGAAATGCTGCTGTTTTTGATTTGCATGTACTTTTCATTGACAATGTTGGTTTCTCTGATCTCAGAATGGCTGCAACGACACTTAACCAATCGGTTGGAACTCTTCGGTCTTGTAGAGTAAATGGTAACTCTGGATTGTGTCCTGATTATGGGCATGTTTCCTTTAGACCGGTGTCCAAGGGTTTCAAGGTTGATGTGGGATTGTTGAGAGGAGGAAGTTTTTGTTCTAGAAAGACAAGTACTTGTGTAATTCAAGCCTCTGCTTCTCAAGCTACGGTGTTCGATGAAGCTTCAGCACCATCTAGTGCCACCACCAGTGACTCCAACAAGAAAACAAGTATGATAGTCTATCTCTTGAACTGTTATTTCCAAATCATCATAAGCACATCATAAGATAAGAAGAATTTGTGATCATTTCTTTCATTATCACGTTAAGAAGTAATTGTTCCCCTTCCTATAAATGATTTTCGTGGGATAAATTATATGATTGTTTTAAGCTACTCTGCAGCACTGCATCTGATTCCCATCTTCCTTATTTCCCTTTAGGTGAAGCTGCTTTGATCCTGATTAGACACGGTGAGTCTATGTGGAACGAAAAAAACTTGTTCACTGGTTGTGTAGATGTGCCTTTGACTAATAAGGGCGTGGAAGAGGCCGTTGAAGCTGGGAAACGAATTAGTAATATACCTGTCGACATGATCTATACTTCTGCTTTGATTCGTGCTCAAATGACTGCCATGCTTGCCATGACTCAGCACCGCCGCAAGAAGGTAATTTCTTGGTTAAAGCTTGTAACATTTGGACTTCTCTTACTTCCATTTCACAAGGGTAAGATGTTTTTGGGGGTAACTGTATCATAATAGATAGAAATAATATGGTTTGATTAGAAGCCTAAAGCGTTTGCCTACACATGCTTTCAAACTGCAGTAGACTCCTTTCATTTTGGTTTATCCTTCTGCTCTGAAGTGTTTTAGGCTTCTATATTGGTAGCCTAAAATATTTATCATTGCCACTTTCATGTCAATTTTAGGTGCCAACTATCATTCATGAAGAGAGTGAACAAGCAGGAGCTTGGAGTCAGATCTTTAGTGAAGATACCAGCATGCAATGTATACCAGTTGTAACTGCTTGGCAACTAAATGAGAGAATGTAAAAACATCTTCTCCTTCCGAGGTTATTTTTCCTATAGCCTTATATATCAGTTGATGGTTCTGATGTATGACTTTGCTATTTTGTAGGTATGGGGAATTACAAGGTCTTAATAAGCAGGAAACAGCTGATAAATATGGAAGTGAGCAGGTTCATGAGTGGCGTCGTAGCTATGATATTCCTCCTCCGAACGGAGAAAGTTTGGAAATGTGTGCAGAGAGAGCTGTTGCCTACTTCACAGAGCACGTAGGCTGAAGCATATTTCAGATCCATCATATTATCAATCCAGTTTTAGGTTTTATGAAATGACATTTTTGCTGTAATGTTGCAGATTGAACCCCAACTGGCAAGTGGAAAAAATATAATGATTGCAGCCCATGGGAACTCATTGAGGTCCATCATTATGTATCTTGACAAGCTAACATCCCAAGAGGTGGAATTTCAAATTTGTTGGGATCTCTTGCATTTTTTTTTTTGTCTTTTCCTGTTAGGAAACATTACGAATTGAAACTCTTCTTATCAGGTTATAAGTTTGGAGCTTGCCACTGGAATCCCCATGCTTTACATATTCAAAGAAGGAAGGTATATTCGCAGAGGAAGTCCTCCAGCCCCAACTGAGGCAACAGTCTATGCTTATACAAAGGTATGCAAATTCTCAAAGTTATGTTTGAAGTCGTTTTATCTTTGTCTAGATGTCACATTCTTGTTTGACAAACAGTTAGATGAAAGTGAAGCCTGAAAGAATCCTGTTGATCAACTGGTTAATTTGCTTTTAAGGGAATGACTAAGAGAAATAGCTTTTGAACATGCAAAGGTTATTATTAGGCATAACAGTTGGGTTACGGCACAAAGTTGAACATCATATAGTTGGTTAAACAAGTATGAAGCTGTGTAATCATATTGTTAAGAATCGGCATATTATGTTGCTGTACCTCTAACAAAGGCCAAACAGCGGTGCTTGCTTCTATACTTTGGAGTTTCATTTCATTTAAAGTTGTCTGAGTAAGAATCCTCAGGTTCTCACCTCTCCAACATTAACTGAGATATTCTTCAGTCAGGCATAGGGTACACAAGAAATAAGTCAAAAAAGGAACATAGTAAAATGCAAAGCATTTAGTGTTTACATTTGTCAAAGTCCTGCATTTTAGCATTTCGCCGATATAGCTAATTGATTATCTTTGTATGACCAAGTACTCCTTTCTTTTTCATAATAACAGAAATTGGCTCAGTACAGACAAAAGCTAGATGATATGTTTGAGTAACGTGACAAGGTATGTCGATTTACTTCTTGTGTTCTATTCCTTGAAAACCACCTGCTATGATTCTTGAATCTAATTATCTCATGGTTTGTGCAGGGGTTTGCTTTCAGTTGAAGTAGATTTGATATGCCTCTTGAAGACTAGTTTCTCTTGCAAATGGGAGTGATTTGTTTTTTCGTTTACTGTAGTCTTCTCATAGATAGGCCAAACAAACTCGGCCACTTTTTCATAAATGTTGTTCTATATGTGTTGATACTGTGAATTGTAATGTAGAATATTTTTTGGTTTTGATCAGTATTTGTAGACACATTAAAGAGAATGAGCCTACTAGTGTTTTTGTTCATCTATACAGCTTATAAATAAGGCAATGTAGAATATCCACGGGGTTTCTTTTCTCAGCTGCTACTTCAATCATTTCTTCTGCTATCAACTATACACATCAGTACAATTCAATCTCCATGGGTACAACGCGGAATGGAACCTTAGGCTTGCTAATTTGAAGCACCTTGTAGCTTCCTAAAAGCAATTTGATGGTGGTGAATGAATTGCCATTTTGCAAAAGCTACAGTCTCCACATTTTCTTGTGTTAAAAGAACTGGTATATGCAAAACATTCAAAAGAACTACCTAGTATAAAGAGGCACAACATTCATTTTATAGCATATCACTCATTACATCACCTTGATTAATATGTTCTCTGCTAAGTACACTTCAGTTCTGAACCATTTGGAGAAATGGTTAAATTGCCCATCTTGTGAGCATTTACAAAACTAAAAAGTTGAAGACATTGCCTTTAGCTACACTGCTTTGACATTCGCATTTGTACTGTTACTTCCAGGCAAAGTTTCTTCAATTGATGATTCTTCTTCATCAACATCAAGAGAAGGTTTCTCTACTTTCTCATCTAAGACTTCAGAATCAGAATCAGAATTTGTTGGCTCTAAAGAGGGATCAGCTGTCACAGTAAGTTGTGCATTTGATGCAGAATTATCGTCTTTCTTCCAGAAAGAAGACAACTTTTCATCATCTTCTCTCATCCTCTCAGCATATTTATTGACATCAAAATCAGCCTTATCATCTCCGCCAAATGCAGACTCCACCAGACTCATGTCAAACATTTCTTCCATCATTTTCTTGCTGTTGGGGTCATCTGAGTACATAAAATGGACTTTGCTCGCAGTCTTTGGGTCCAAAAAAGGCTTTGCTAGCTGCACCATTTAGATAAACAAAATAATAGGTTGCCTGGTAATCAAATGGAGATGCTGCAAATAAGGGATGTCTCATCTTAATATTTGAGAAAACAGAGTTCAAAGGGAATCTATTGGAATAAAGCAAATGTAACCTTAAGTAATGCAACAACTTGAATGCTTAAAATTAAAGCAGGCACATATTTTTGCTCTAATGGTTGCTAAATAACCCAACCAAATCTTGGGCGAGGATAAGTAATTAATATATAACTCACACTTTCCTGCTTTTATTATTCTTCAGAAAGCCTCTTATCTTTATCCAGTTAATTTTTTCTTGATCAAGTAAAACTAGCTTTCATCAAAATCCCTGATTCAGTTCTCACGTGCCGTTCTTTCCTCACTTAACTTTTTATAGTTTCTCTGTTTCAGTGTGTTCAGATTTCATGAAAATAGAAGTCCATGGTCATCTGATTGACAACATTGTCCTCATTCTTCTTACTCAATTCCATGCATCGCAATACATGAATTAAGTTTTCTACTGCAGACACTTAGCCTTCATTCAAAGTTTCAGCATTTCTGTCCTTTGGGAAAGCCATTGTTCGCACCAAAATCCATCAGCCATCTTACGACAACTGAATTTCTAAAAAGTAATTACAAACTATGCAAGACATGCAGACAATGTCTTGGAGTCCCAGAAAGCCAGAAGTCACTACAACTTGGGCTCAGTTTAGGCTATCAAAGCTAATCCCAGTCTGCATGATAACAAGTTACCAGCAAACTCATAGACCCAGAGTAAAGGACTAGGCCTACAGAAGAGTGATATAGGAGTATATACCAATTGCAAACACCAATTGACCATGCCGTCAGTCATGCAATTTTCATGACAACCCCATGCATGAGCCTCACTTCTGCAATCTTAAGATACCAAAAGATATCCTTTTATCTGGTGTCACGGAAATCTCTCATTGTCAAGATGATCTTTAGTTTCAACTTTCAATATTAACATTGGAGGTCACAGTCCATGCCAATGATTATAGTCAAAAGTTTTTCAGTACACATTATAAAGAAATAGAATCCTGTAGTGTAACATTCACAAAATTAACAACTGCTAATTTAAGCAAGTTTGAGGGCAAATTACCTTCCAAAATGGTTCAAATATTTTGGGTGGATCATATAAAATAGCTATTCCCAGTCTTTCAGGATAATAGTCTTCCAAAATATGAGCTGTTTCTTTTGTCACCTTGATTGAGAGGTTTGACAGAGTGAATCCATGAAAGTCGATCAACCAAATCATCTGTTCCTGGTCTTTTGGGAGATTTACAACTGCATTTTCCAGGCAATATACTAAATACTTCATCTGTCCTTCTAGAGACTTAGTGTTCTGCAAGGACCGACTCAAAATGTTATCAAGCTTGTGTTAGTTCCTTGTAGCCAAACATTAATCAGTATAACTTATTAATGCAGTTTTTGAAGTACATTTATTAGTTGCTGACATACGAGCATGATCAATTTGAATCAAGTTCATGAAATAGAGGTAATATAAATAACACATAAAGAATGATACAGACGTTGTAGCTTTGAGGCGTATATAACTGAGTTTAAATGGTTTTAAATGTTCATTTTCCTTGCAATTATTATCTCAATTAACCAATTGGATAAGAAAATCATAAGCGATACGATTGTAACACACAAGTATTTTACCCAAGAAAGAAAAAGCAAACTGAAACCTACCTGGCAACGAGGTCTCATGACAAGAACTGGCCTCCCATGCTTGTCTTTATAGTTTGACCTATAAATTTTGCCTGTTTCTGCTTCACTGGCCACATCATCCTGTATCAAAGAAAATGCTTTTCAAAAAAGAACTAAAAAAAATTGCAAGAAAGAACAGAGGATACTATTATCAACATGATCAGTACAGATACTACTATCACGTTTCAAGGTTACAATCCTGCAGATACAGACTGAGGTAATGCACAAGACAATTTATCTGTAAAAAAATGTCACCGATAAATAATATTTATGAAGCAGATCATGCCAAAGTCTACCGATTGAGGAGATGTAAATCTCAAAAGACGTTAATTTTAATTAATAAAAGCATCATTTTCTCTCCTCCACAAAACAAAAAAGGACAAGAAAAAGACCCATAAATGCAGGTTCCAAAAGTTTATCAAGAAATAAGGGTCAAACAAGCATCTAGACACTTTCGAAGATGGTAAAAAAGAACATTACAGAGGGGGGGAGAGGGGGGAGGGGGGTGTTCATTAACAGTACCCAGCGAATTTCTTCAGGCATGAAATCCAGTCTCCACTTCAGGGACGCTTTAAGCATCTTAGCTGCCTTCTTTACGTTCCAGCTTTGAGCTGCTAAATATCTTGAAATGGATGCATCAGAACAGTAAAGGGCCAACTTACCTGAAAGTGGCCCAATCAACTTTCTCATCTCATCAATCTGCTAGAAATAAAGTACTATTTATTAGCATAATCCAGCTTAAAACCATGAATGGAACTTAAATTTAGATACCTTGTTCCGTTCTTCTTCCGGTTTCAAAGAATTCTCCAAGCCATTTGGCATGGATTTTGTTACACTAGTACTCATAGTTTCAGGGAATTTCACTGGTGTAATCAAAATTATTCAACCACTGCACGCTGTAATGAAAATGACTACAAAGTAAAGTTTCATTGTAACAGTGTAGCCTTACAAGAACACAGCTATAACCACGGATCAGAACAAACACAACTCAAGTAAGAGCCAAGAATTGTAAGGAACCCCTCCTCTCATAAATGTAGCAGAAAATAGTTGCAACTTTTTCATTGTCTTATCCAAATCTTTTTAAGATTAAAAAACAAAAATAAATAAAAGCCCATATAATTATTTATTCAGGCAGCCCTTTGTTGTCTAGGACATAAAAGAGAAGAGAACCATTTCCCCGTTAGAGTGATGAACTTTTGCAAGACATGAGTATGAAGAAATACCTCCCCGTATTAGCAACTGTATGGGATTGCAAATTCTGAACATAAATATTGAAGTTAGGACCATCTCAGAAATGACATTAGTTACAAGAAGTTCAAATCACATTTACAAAACATTCCTCGTATCTGTTTTTCCTTTTATAATGCTAACAAGAAACTTGTTGCCTGTTGCTTGCAACTTGTGTAACCAGGATAATCTATTGAGCACTATATAGTAGATGACGAAACCTAATCAGCCTTCATTGGTTCGTGGGACTCATGCAGGGAAAGGCATAATCGCCTAGCAGTGACCACAAGTTCTTTGTATCACCTCATTTATCATCTTTGACTTGGTATTTCATGTATTTTTACTTCTAGCCTTAACATGTTTTCATTTGTTAGCTTCCATTGAACTAAAATCGGAATTTGAATATTTTGAATGTTAGCCCTTAAACTAGTAAGCCATGTTAAAAGGCATGAAAAAACTCATTATGTATCTTCATCATAATATCTTATGATATATTACATTAAAGATTCTAGTTCCTCTAACCAGTACATTAGCACCTCAACGTGGAACTCACCAGCAGTTTGCAACAAAACAAATCTTCTGATATTGATATATGAAGTCCAAAGTCAAAACTGATGACATTCTAAGTTCTAACTAGAAAATGATAATAAAACATTCTCTTTACCCACACTTCCTTGATCAATGCTTTATACTAGACACCACCACCACAAGTTTAGCACTCCCTTTTCAATTGCCAAATATGTCATTAAGCCATTTAAGCATCACATGGTATGTCATAACCAGATATTTGACGGATAAAAACTCTACAGAGCAATACGTTTGGTATAAAACCTTCAAATTACCAGATTGAAAAGTCAAGATTCAAACTAAGAGAAGCTTTGAGGAGGAAAAATGTGTTAATGCCTAACATGATTTCCTGTTCGCATTCCCAGACGGTGCAACAGGTAAATGTAAACACGGAAATATTGCAATGTCCACTTAGCTGTTAAGGAACAATATAAACCTAGATTAATGGTTTAGCTGCAAGAGATCGAAACAACATTTAAAATCTATCAAGCTCTTCTTCATTTCAACTATCAGAAAGGAACTTGTTATTGATGAAATGATAGTCATCAATCATCATCCATTAAATCAGTTCGCTCAAACACGAGTAGCAACTTTAGGTAATATTCGAAGTGCACATCCTCATTTCAGTGATTCTTATCCCCAAAAAAACAGCACTTCACTTTTTCTACCAAAACCAAGACCAAACCTTGTAATTGAAAACTTCCAATTGCACAAACTTTCCAGTAGACAGTGCAAACATCAACAAGTTACCCTCTTTAAGGGGTTTTAACATAATTTTAAGTCCAATTGTCCAAATCATCACACCACATAAGCTTATTTAGCTTGCTAACTAACTAACTCATGATTTCTAAAAGCTAGAAAGCAAGATTACTATAAGCTGTAGTGATCACAGTACAGAATTCAATAAACAGGCTATAAAACTCATCAAAACAGACTGGGTGCTCAAGAAAACAAAAACCCAGAAATCATTTTCAAAAATATAAAAAACCCAGAAGAGAATTGAGGAGTTGTTACCTGGGTAACTGTAAATTTGAAGAATTGGATAAAGTTGAAGAAAATCTCCTCAGTTGTCAAGAACCGGACTCCAATGGGAGAAGATCAGCTTTTAGCAGAGATAAAAAAAAAAAGGTTATTGTACATTGTTTACAGTGACTAAACATATATATAATGGAAAATAATCCATTATATGTATGAATAGCATTCACCATGTGAGAAAAATCTGAAGATAGTCCTCTTGGTGACGACAAAGGACAAAATGGTCAAAATCTGAACCAGCAAACAGGTAAGGTAATTTACTTCTGGTCCCTCAAAAGTCTTTTTCGGTCCATCAAGTTAACTACTTATTCGTCCTTAGTATGGTAATTTTGGTATATCGCCTTTTTTTAATAATATCTTTTAATTTAAATAGGTATATTCTATTTTTTTTAAATTTTCTTTTTTCGATATATTTATATTGTTGCTATATCACATTTTACTTTTCTTTATTCTCCTTCGCTATTTTTTATTTTTTTATTATTAAATTCTCAAAGTCTCTTACACTTTCAAACATTCTACATTATGTGATATTGATAGTTAGTGTGTGTTCATAAAAAATCAAATTTATTTTTGGTGTCTTGTTCAAATCTCAAGCATTAAAACTAATCAATATTATTTTAATATTATTTATCAACTTATCAAATTCATCGCTACACTATTTTAATATCATCATATTTTTAAAGAAGTTGAGTCATGTTTTATTATTCCAACTTTATATTATATAATTTTCATTAAAAATTACATTATTTGCATTCTTACTTTATAATGTCTACATATATCCTGCCTCTCTAGATCTCGTTTGTAGAATTACACTAGTATATTATCATTATTTAATTTATATTTATTAACTAAAAAAAATAAGGCCTCTTATCAATATTTTTTGTCTTTAGACCCTCAAATTTATTGAGATAGCCCTGACTCATTCTGATAATTTTTTTAAAATTTTTTTTATATCATTTCTGAAATATATAGATAAAAAAAATATACTTATGTAGATTTTGTTCACGTACACTCAATAATTTCTCTAAGTTAAATTTCATAATATCCGTCACTATTCATGAGTTGGTTTGAAAATTAATTATGTGTTATAATATATTCATATCAATAAATATATATGGCCATCAAAGCTCAATAATTTAATATTTGTGTATATGTGTCCTTGAAACTGTGGATAAGGTAGCAAAGCGACAAGTAGACAAGCAAAATCACTACGTTGACCGTACGTGATTACGTTTTCTATCTTCGTATTTATCTCGTTAAATCGTAACTTCGATTTTAATTGTTAAATTAAAATAATTTAAAATATTCTTAATATAGTGTATATTATTGCACAATTCTTTTTTGGCAAATGATAGAAAGTACATATTTTTAAAATAAAATTATTATTTGTCCCTTATAAAAGTTTATAATTACAGAAAATCCCTCCAACGATACAATAATATAAACATTGATATATTAATCTATATGCGAGATATATTAATCGTTAAGTAAGATATATTATATTTTATACATGATATACTAATTTGATCCGCGAGATACACTAATTTAATATGCGATATACATTAATTTAATGTGCTGAAAAAATTTAAAAATTTATAAAACTAATAAGAAATAATCGTAATAAAAGAAGATCGAATTCCTATCATTTTTCCATATTTGTTTCTACAAAACCTCACATCATTAATTAATTAAGAGTACCCAATACTAATATAGGAGTTTGTTCACACCTAACTAAGGAACGGTCCTAAAGAGTTTTAAAACAAACATTCACCTTAAGCTTCCGACTTCTAGGAACCCTATTTTTTTTAACATAGTAATAATAGGTTTTTTCTTTTTGAAAAAAATGAGGATTTTTTATTTATTTATTGAGTACTACTTGTAGAAAAAGTAAAATAAGGGGAAAAAATTCTAAATATATTTGAACTTTGATGAAATAGCTGTAACAATTCTAAATTTTTAGCAAGACCTATTACCTCCAGCACTATATTATTACGTATTTTAAAGGTACATATGTGCTTATCTAAAATAGTTACTACTATTTATAATGATACAATATTTATAATATACATATTGCATATATATACCTTTAAAATATAGTATTAAATTGTGTATAATGGTAAAAGGTCTTACCCAAAGTTTGGGATAGTTACAATAATTTCGGTCAAATTTAAAATATATTTCACATCTTTTTTCCAAAAAATAAAATTTTCATATATAAAAGAGACTATTAGGAATTTGATATATCTATAGTACTATGTCTTTAAATAGACTAATTGAATTGACTAGATTACCAATCGATAAAAGAATTATTTAAGAATGAATAATAAGAGATCTTAAGTTCCAATTAAAAATCTCTAGAAGGGAACATTTCCTCTTTGGTGGACTTTATGTTGCGGTAGAAAAAAAGATAACAAATTTCTATCAAGATAACGAGAAATTTCAACTAATAAGAAGCCTAATGAACCTAAAAAAAAAAAATCAAGGCTCAACAGAAATTATTTATTTTTCAAAATCCCGTTATAAGTTTTATTCATATATTGTCTGATCACCAAGTCATACTTTACTCGATTGCATTTTATTTCCTCCACCAACTTGAATCCATGCAACAATATAAGGCTTATTAAAGGGAGAAATATAATGTACCAAGATTTTTTTAATTCCTATTTCCAAATTTGAAATCGTATATAAGAATATAAGGTCTCTCCTTATAAATGTTACTAAAATAATTATGCAATGAAGCCTATTAGGTCCTAAAAGCACAAGGACAAACAAAATTATTGTAAGGACTAAAAAGATAATCTTTTTATATACATCAAGGACCATATTTATGAAGTAAAAATAATTGTGACATAATACATATGCTTGATTTACACACTTATTCAATTAGCTAACCTGATCCACTTTTGAAAAACTAAGCTTGAATTTAAATAACTAGTTACAAAAATGAGGTCAGCGTAATTGTGGCTTATAATTTATATATAGGTGAATGCAATTGAAATGGACCATGTAAACTAAAGTTAGGTATATTTCGTTTTTAAAAATAACAGAATTACTCGATATTTATTTGAATGAAATATGATACTATATAAATACAAAGTATGGCACTACCATAACCTAAAAACGCTTTTGAAGTAATTACTAAGAGATTAACATTTAATTACTCTGCCATATATGTATTATCTTATTTTTTATTTAAGGGTTGTTTGATTATGCAGAACGAAATCGTAATTTGAAATCATGATATAAAATCATATGAGATAAAGTTGAAGTTTTGTTGGGATGTATAATGAATTATTAAGTTGTGTTATTTGCTCAGATATAAAAAAAAAAAAAAAACTCATAAGTTGTGGAAACTACTAAAATTGTTCCAATTTTCTTATACAATCTTACAAAATAAGCAAAAGTTCATAATAAAAATATAACACACTATCACAAAACTATTTTTTTTAAAATACAATATTTATCAATCAAGCTTAAGTTTAATAAAATACAGAAGTGAATATGAATTGTTTGATTAGCACATTGTTCTAGAATATTCCTACATATTATAGAAACTCTTTATTATGGTTTGAAAATAAGACACAAGACAGCTAATAGCATAATGATTTGTCAACTAATTTGTTCAATTTCAAACATACACAATCTTCTGCAAACGTAAAATAAATTACATTTAAAAGAAAACGTTTTTTTTAAGTCAAATCCAAATGGGACCTAAGATACTTGTATTTTATTTTTAAAAAAATGGCATGAGTAATCATTCAGTAGAATAATAGTTCGAATATATATATATATATAATATGCATATAATATTTTTATATTTAATATTAAATACAATTATTTTAGTTGATCGACTTAATGTGTGTCGTAGATTAATCGGCAGCTAAATATAGAGCGTTAATTATTCAAAGCTACCACTAGGCACAGACCCCTAAAGTTTTAGCGTATTAAGTGTGTCTTAAATGTTAAGACTAGGGGTGTGGTGGGGCGGTGGGCTTGGCAAATCCAATTAAAATCGAATATTTTTAGATATTTCATATGAATTTTTGGATTATGGATACTGGATTCTTAATCTTATTTTTAAAATTTATGAATTTTAGATTGGATATTGGTTTTAGTACAAATACTTGGGTTATTGAAAATTTCATTTTTTATGTCTTATATCCAGTTTTACCACATCATGTTTAATGTTAACAAGTTCAGTTCTCAAAGGTTAGTTATATTGATAAAGGAACTAGAGCAGAAATAGATACAAGTGCATTTAGTGTTGCACAAGTGAACTATATAGTTCAGAGGATTGAACTAAAAACGCACCATCTTTCTTTCATTTTTCATTGATGAATGTGATCGAACATACAATAAATGAATTGAACATGGAAAAGGGACACACTTAACAGAAGACAAGATCTGAAGAACAAGATTTCATTTTAGAAGGATAACAAAAAGTACTGCAATATTCCTATGTATGAGACTACCCCACCTAATGAAAAGAATTATTTTCTCCACATGAATATGTACAGAACTAGTTGCTATCTTCCATGTCCCTCCATATCAACACTTGGGACTCTACTGAGTCAGTCTATATGTGTTCCTGTGACTTGTTCATCAGCAGCTCGTAATGGTTCTGCAAATCACAGACTTGCCATCTGACAAGAGTTCCATCTTCAGAGCCTACAATGAGTTCGGTAACTTTCTCAAAACAATTTCCCCACATGGCCAAGTTCAGTTCTCTCTCTGTCCTGGGTTTCTTTCATGGACTAGTTGTCTTGTCAAGGCCAGACTTACTACTTACGCCATGCTGCAAAGTCTCAAGGGTCAAGTCTTGGTGGTATATATCATCAACATAGAAGCAATCATAAAGGGTTGCCATTTTCCAGCCGAATGGCTGTATATTCAAAAGATCATTTGCTGAGATGAAGCCTTTTCCTTCTCATACCAACCAAAGCAAGCATATACTAACATCATTTATTCCAAACATTTACCATTATAATGTGTCAGCAAAAGAACTTCAGGCACAACTGAGCTCCCATGCTCAAAGTCCCATTAACTGGTTAAAACTTCCAACAGTACCACCATAATCAACCAGGATCTCTTCCTTTCTGACATAACCAACCATTTTCTTCATTGACAACAATTCTTTTGTCAAACAATATTCTGAACACGAAATCAGCTGCTAAACCAGCTGTGTTATCAACCTCTGTCCGAGCCAGGAGCAAAGTCTTCACAAAAAAAAACAGCTTCCTTACTTCCATAGAGACTTCCAGTCTTGCATCACCAAGGAGTATTTCATGCCAAACCATGTTGCACATAATATCAGTATGCTTAGCTGTGCCATCAACCAATCTCCTAATCAGGAGCAAAGACAACATCAGGAACAAAAATGATTGGCCCCTGTGATATGTGGCACATTCATGGACACCAATTACAGGTCTCTTCTCCCAATTCCAGCTGTATTTTGCCTCCTCTGTATACCATTTTGCCAGGCATCTCTAGATCTATCAGCAGGTTGATCAAAATCATTCAACGAATTGTCCAGTGAGGGCTTAGGAGGCCTATAACTTCCATTCCTTACATATAATGCATTTGGTTTTTCATCATCTTCTGAAGGTGTTCCTGACCTGGGCTCCATGTGTGGATCATATATTCTATGTCGTAACCCAGATCTTAAACCTCGATTATTAGACATATTGGTCTGTGGAGGAGCATGAGAAGCAGCCTTGGGTAGCAAGAAGTCCTTAGGCAAAGTATCCATGTCCATGTAACATTTTCTGGTTTTGGCATCAGCAATCAATGCAGCCCAATCTTCTGATTGCACCAGAGAATTGGCATTACCCATTACCTGTTAAGAGAACAATAAAGATTAAAGTTAACATTGACTCCTATGTTGCCGTTTGAACGTATAGATTATGAATATAGCATTATGCAAATAAGCAGAGACCGAAGTAACATACCCAAAGAGCTCGTCTTGCACGAGTAAGAGCAACGTTCATTCGCCGTATATCTGCAACAAACCCAACTCCATGACCTGAGGCACGCACACATGACATTATAATAACATCACGCTCTTGACCCTGGAAAGCATCAACAGTATTTATGTAAATGTCCTTTCCTTCTTCAGAATTTAAAACATCCCCGAACTCCCTTTGGAGGCATTTAAGTTGCAGCTTGTATGGAGTGATTATACCTACAGTGACCTTCCCAACACCAAGAGATTTACAAGTTTTTTGAAGATGCTCATACAAACGAAGACAGAACTGTGCTTCATGTGTATTCTGATATGAAACGGATCCACCTCTATGTGATTCCCGACCATGTGTAATGTCATAAAAGATGTAAGGCTTTAGTAAAGAGTCTTTGTAGTAAACTTCGTCAGGCAGATTGACAACACTTTCACTATCACTAAGACGACCTTGATAAAAGTACCTAGAAGGAAAATCCCTAATTTGTGGGTGCATCCTGTACTGCACTGATAACAACATAGTTGGGCAGCCTGCTTGCTGAAACCTCTCAAAGAGGCTTCTACTGTACATCAAAGTTCCAGCTGCTTTGCTGATAACTGTAGCAGGAAGCTGCTGCGGATCCCCAACAAGAACACATCGTGCTGCACCAAGAGAAAGAGGAGGAAGGACTCCTACTTCACTGGCCTGGGCTGCTTCATCAATGACTACCATGTCAAAACCATGGGTAAGACGAGAGAATAATTTTCTCCCACTACTTGAGACAGTAGTGAAGACAATTTCAGCTTCATTGGCAAAACTAGCCTCCAGACTAGCACGAGCTTCCTCCATGTTGAAATTGTTACCACCACGGAACCTACTCTCCAAAATCAGAAGACGGGACATCTCCACCAGTATTTTATCTCTATTCTCAACCACTGCCGCAAGGTTCTGCAATAGAGTATCTCGATTTTGGTCCCTAGCCATAAGAACATCAGGGTCAACTCCAACAGATCCCTGTGCACGACCAGCAGCTGCAGCAACTGTCAGTTCTCTTTGAAGGCCAGCTATCTGCTGTGACAACTGAGCTTCACGAGCTCTCAACTGGTGCATCCACCCATAAACTTCATCACGACTCTTCATCAAAAGCTGTTCAGTTCTCCTCTCCACAGAAACTGCTTGGGCGGCACGCGTTTGGGAATCCACCCCAACTCGTGCAACATCAGGTCGATAAACTTTCATCTCACCATCAATGAATCCACGATCAAGAACACGTGCAAGAAGCTCGTCAGTAGCAGCATTTGAAGGAGCACAGACAAGCATTCTAGGTTTTGGACATAGCTTTGGGAGGGTTCTGAAGAGATTCTGATCCATGCTTAGCAAGACTTCATCAATGGATCCCGTAACAACATTATCAGAGTTATTCTCGTTATTCTGCTTATAGCTTTCAGGAGCAAGTTTCTTGAGCAAAGCTGTGTAATAGTGCTGATACTGAACAAGATGGATGACATTCAGCATTCCCCACACTGTGTGTGTTTTACCTGTACCAGGTGGCCCTTGAACTAGAGTAAAAGGCCATGGATCTTGCCTCTTTGTCATACCATTAGTTCCAGCTGCTGTATGCGTTGCAGCCCACTGGATTGCTGCTAACTGTGGTTCATTAAAGGTCCTGTGCAAGTGGTCAGTAAAGTTTGGCGTAAAACAGTCAGGCATTGCAGGTGTCTGCTCTTCATACTTAGGGAAGTGCTCCGGACTTGGCTGAAGAATGGCATTTTGCATCTACACATAAGATCATAATTCTTTATTCAAACTGGTAAACAGGCAGAAAAGGAATTTCCAGGAAAGAGCTGGCTTTAAGATATAACCTGTAGATTAAGACGCCGAAATGCATGTAAAGCTACATATTCTCGTTGGGTGGTAGCTAGAGAACCCAGAACAGTCAGAAACCAGATGCCTCTTGGTTGCAGTTTCCGCAGTATGTGATCACTACCAATATTGCTGAAAGAACAAAATACAAAGACGTTTAGCTCACTAGTAACGGAAGGCGGAAGGAACTAAAAAGTCGAATCACTGACCTGTTGGTGTCATACGGATCTCCAACATAGAAATGCAGGATGGCTCCGGCAGGGTCTCGAGTATCAATAGGTATGTGTCGCCTCACAGTACCAGCTACACGACCACTAATTTCAGGCTCATCACCATCCCCAAATGTTGAGGTGCCACTTCTCCGTGATCGGACTGCTTAATTGATACGAAAATATTAAGAAACATAGGAAATTTGAAATACACTCCAACAGAATGTTATATAGTACCAACCTGATCCAGGACGTGGAGTGGAGAGAACTGCTACATCTCCCTCTTTGAATAACCACTTCCACTCACAATCTGGAAAAAGGATTACATCGTACCATCCTGTGCAGAAGGAACACAGTGCTGATTAGAAAGGGAGGAAGAAATTCAGCCAGGCCAACCAAAACTTCTCGGCTCTTACACTTTCTCTTTAATGTGTGTGTGTGTGCGCGTGTTTACACTCAGAGTGAAGCCATTCTAAGAGTAAGCTATATTAAGTGGAGCTCCTAAACACTTCTGTTATCCTTGATACAGTAAAATTTTGTCATGCTTGATACTTGAAAAACTAGGAAACCCTAGAGATAAAATGAAAAAAATGAATCCCTCAAGAACAGCTCAAAGTGACAACATTAACTGTTCGACCTCCTTCGTCCCCATTGAATGATGACGGAATTGAATAGCTTCCCAAATTATGTATTTGGTATAAACAAAGTTGTTCCTCATATCCAAGTCAAAGAACAAAATAAATATATAAGTAAAGTTGCCACATTATACCTCTTTCTCGTCGTTCAATATTTTTAATATGGACCCTCACATGGGTTCCTGTGTCAGCCATCTCCTCCCAAGTACTGTACAGCTGTGCCCGGCATTCCTCAAAGAGCAAGGGTTCAAACACCTTAACATACTCTTCCACAGATTCAAACTGACCAGGTACACACTGAAGCTCCGCTTCATCTGACATGAAGAGAAGTTCACCCCTTAATAATACACCATATGATGGAACTTCATGCACCACACCACTTTTGACATAACAAAGGCAAATAAGAAATTAAAAAAAAAAAGAGGCTCAAGGAGCAGTACGATGCGACTCGCTACTCAACATGCCTAAACAGGTGCTTCAGAGGAGCAAACCGAAGAATCATTAAACACTAAAGTTAGCTAACACAAAGATGTACTCAGAACTTTATCCAGATACGTATGAACAGGTTAGTCAAAAAAATCATGAAAAATACACAAATAATCATATAGCCAACTTTGAGATGACACAAAGATTCTTCCATCCCACAAGCTATCCTGATGATTGAGATGCCCACCAGAAGAAGCTGGAGGATCCCCTTTGCTATGCATGGGCCTGAGTAATATAAACACCATCACTTAATAAACTAAAACAGTAAATCCTGCCTCACCAAGCATTCCATAGGAAGGAGGCTAAATATGGCCAGTAAAACAACCTAGAAGAAAGTGGTAGTATAAAAAACATGTTATTGAATACACTTGAGCCATCATAAGGGAACTGGCTGATCATTCAAGAAAGAGAGACGCGACAATGTTCAGCTGGTAAAACGATACCAGTTTATAGCTTTCCAATGGAAACAAAAAGAACTTTTATGATCCAGAATTCTTGAAAAATGAAAACTACTAAGGGTTAATAGATCTTGAATGACCACTTTGGTCCAGTGTCCAGTGGGAAAAACACATACTTGCTTCTTCCAATAAATCCTAGAGCAAAGATATTTACCGTACTATCTCATGACACAATCATTATTGAAGAGCACAAGAAAAAGTGAAGGGATTTGCTTGTGCACCACTCATTCTAACAATTTTCTAGGGAAATGCAAATTTTGATAAGATAAATGCTTATCTCCCATCATATACCTTTCTAGGCACAGTAAGAGCAATGCTCTCTATTGAACCTATGTTGGAGCATTAGAAAGCTGGACATACCCCAAACAAGAATCAACAGGAAACAGTTTACATGTTATGTGGCATAGCTTAAAAAGCACAGAGAAGGAAAAAAATCAACACAGAAGACTAACGAAGCAAACATTGATTCAACAAAAAGTAATGGTAATAATCACAACGATGAAAGATGAGAATAATAATCAAGTGGAACTCAGAAGTACCTGGATGTTGCCAAAACTTCTCATTTGTCACCTCACGAATAAGGCGTTCTACAGATGTATCTTGACACGGGCTACTTACTATAGGTTGCTTCTTGGATGGAGGTTTTTTGGCTCCCAATTTTGGTTCCATAGAATTTTGACTGGTCAGAGCAGGCTTCCTACCAGATAACTGTGAATTTCTATTTTGCCTCTGATCTGTGGGATGTTTCCAAGAACTCTGTCTAGGTAAAGGTGGTGTTTGAGCCTCAGACGTGAGGTCAGTAGCACTATTCAACCGTCGTGGCCGACCTAGAGGTGCTAGGTTCACATCAGCACTGGATTCAGATCTAGAATCATTAGATTCCATAGGCAAGTTTCCTTCATTAGTTGAATCAATTTGTTTCACATCTTTGACAAGTACCTGACTGTGCTTTTCCCCATTCTTTTCAGAAGGTGGAGGAACATTACGAGACTCTTTCACAATGCGAGTTGTAACAGGTGCTGGGAAATTTTGTCGCCTAGCAATACTTTTTTGAGAACCTGCCTGTTTCACATCTTCCAAATCAAGAAACATTGTCTGCCTACTGCGCTTCTTTCCCAGCATCGCTTCCTTCTGCTGGTCAACCTTAGGACGCTTACCAAAATTGTTAGCACACTTCAATGCATGACTTGCCTCAACACCTCTAATCTCTCTATGCTTTGGCACCTGCCCAGAATCCTCCTGACCATCCATGGCGATATCAGCTTTACTACTGGTTTCAGAATTTCTGCTACTATTACTTTTCCTGTCACTTGTATCACGATCTAATTCTAAAGAAGAAATATTGTAATTTTCACCATTCCTTTTCTCGTTATCATGAGAAGCATTATCAACAGAACCAACTTTATCACTGTTGCTCACCGACTCAACTGCTGATTTCTCCTGCGAAGCTTTCTCAACATCAGTATTCGACTTATCATTGAAGCCACAATTTTTATCTGCATATGTTGAACCCTCTGCATCAGACCATTCACCTTCTTCCTTTTCAGCCACTTGCATATCAAGAGAGTTAAGATCTGGCTGGAGCAAAGACTTCATTGTATGTTCCTGACTTGATTTAGATAATGAAGCACCACCCGAAGTTGAGGGCCCAGCACTCCCATGTTCTTCAGGAGCTCTAGATGCCTCTGCACCTTTTGACCGAACAAAGGGCTGAAAACCTGAAACGGAGGAGGCATGGGAAAATGCATGATTGTTTACTATCCTCGGAGGATCAACAGCAGATGCCAAAAACTCAGAAGTGTTGGTACTAGAAGAGGGAACTGCTCTCTGAGGCTGTAAACAGAGGACACCATCATTAACCTGCTCATCCTCAGCAGGGGGTTCATTAAGATCAAACAACGCCCTTCCTTTAGAACCCATCTCAAATATAATTGCATATACACTGAACAAAGAAAGCTTATACCACCAACTCTTGCAGATATTTAATTCTCGCTGCTATTGACAACTATTCTAACCTCTTTATTGCTCAAAGAACATTAAAAGCAAGAAAGACTGCAATTTGGGAATGCAACAAGCTTGATTAAAGGACAAAAGTCACATCCATCACACACATAAGTTTGCAATTCAATTTACAACATAAGGCTTACATCATCTTCGTCTGTTTGGAATACTAAAATCATGAAGCGAGTGAATTTCTTTAGTAGCAGACAGCACTCACAAGTCACAGCTACAGTTGCAGAATCTTAAAACAGGAACGTATAGTTATAGCCTGCATGATCAAATTAATTCTCAATCAGCAATTCATCTTTCAGCAGAAAAAAAAAAGGAATACCAAAAAACAAATTAGGCATGCTATGATCGGGGAGTTACTGGAATCATGATTGTTACAGTAGCACATAGATTAACTGTGTCATAATCAATTAAACAATAAAGAGAAGGCAAAAAGATACTGAAAAATCATCACCAAGCTCAAGCCCTAAAAATATCTGCAAGTTCAAATCCTATGCAACACCACGCAATTACAAATGCGCCTCAACAACCAAGTACGAGGAAAAACTACAGAACTAAGAGGATAGGAAAATGGGATACAGAGATTGCACAAATTCCGAATATTATCAGTTCTTTTCAAATTATCACCTATATTTCTCTTCTCTTTTTTTCACACTTCGACTAATTCCAAGAGTAACCACCTCCCACCAGCAACAGGTATAAGACAAATGGGACACCTGAGTTGGGATTCGAAACCTGAGACCCCAATGTTCTCCAACCCACTCCACTTACCACTAGGCCACACCCTTCCCCTTGGGTGTAATTCGTTTCTATATCACACACATGATTTTTTACAATTAGTACATGAACTATATCCAAATGCATAAAAATTCTGTATGTCAACATTCTCTCATAGCCCTCCAAAAGATCTACCCATATTCCCCTTACAAACCCTAGCCTCAATCTTTCACATCTATCAATCCACCATTACAAACTCATCAAAACAACACATAAACAGTCCTATCTTTTCAATTCCCACAATAAAACATACAGTAAGTAATGCAACAAACAGTACCCAACTCCACAAAATTAATGATGCATCAAAAACAAATCCAACCAATGTGACAAAAACACACTCGGTACATAAATAATACACCTAACAACAACTATCACCCAACTAAATCACCCCTAACACCTTTCCAGATTAAATACCAGATTGAACCCTACCAATCAAAAAATTCATCAAACAGATTCAATCTTTACCAATTCCAATTAGGGTTTCCAATAATCTAACAACCAATAAAAAAAAATTAAAAATGTACACAAACCATTAGTCAATTTACCACAGAAATTCTCAATTCCACATATACTATTCACTTCACTTCAGATCAAACCCAATTTAATCCACTAAATAGTCACTTTTTCGATCTATTTTTCAACAAAATTTAATCGATCTATTTTTTATTTACTCTTTTACTATTAATTATATATTTTTATTTATTAATCAAATTGTGTGGAGAGAGAGAAAGAGAAGGGAAAAGTACCTCTAAACAGCACCACGAAATCTAGAAAGAGTCAAAGAGAAAAAAAAATTTATTAATATAAATAAAATTTGATTTTATTTATATTAAAATGATAAATTTCTCTTAGTTTTACTATATAGTTTTTGTGTGCTTTGTATATCCGTAGAGAAATAAAATAAAAAAAACAGAGAGTTTTTTTTAGAGAGAGAAAGAAGAGAACACAAGTGAAAGTGAAAAGAATGGAGTGGGGAGAGCCCTATTTATAGGAAAAATACAAAGGCCCATGTGGCCCGCCGGAGAAAAAGCCGATCACCGTTAATTTAATTTTTCCGGCAGATACTTAATCTGACGGCGTTCACTTTATCTTTTTAATTTGATTAAATTAAACCTACTTTGTCTTTTTCATAAGAAGTATAATAATGATTTGGTGTACATAAATACCCTTTAATTTTTATTTATTTACACAGTGTAAATGGTCAATATTGGAGAATGGAGAGTAAATATGTTATTTCTTTTAATGTTTTGGGTGATTTTCTGTCTAAATACATTTAATAGTTGGTTATGTAAATGGGATTCGTGTTTAAATTTTTAATTTTTCGGACTATTAAAGAAAAAAAAATGAAGAGAGATTTATTATTTTTTGTTTTTTAGTATGTTATTAACTAGATTAATTAAAGAAAGTTTCCAAGAGAGAAAATAGGTTAGGTGTGAATAGGTTCATATGAGTTATCATATTTGTCACTTATCAAAATATTAATGTCATGTTGACAGAGTTTTTATAATATTAGTTTATTTTAATTTTATACATTAATGATAGTAGAAAAGACTATTTTATTTTATTTTGCAATTTGATTTGCACTTTAGCAAAATAAATGGTCTCTTTTACTGTGCTATCGTGTATATATGTAATTTTATTATAGATGATATAAATATGTAAGATTTATTTCATATCGTTCATGTATAATAGTGTCGTGCCCTAAATATGAAGAGGCCCGGCATCTATTCGGTACTTCACTAGGTCGAGTGAATCAAATATAACTTGTATAATTATTTTTTATCATGCGTTAAATTATGAAGGCAAACATTCGGTGCTTCACTAGATCGAGTGAATCAAATATAACTCGCGTAATTATTTTTTATCACGCTCTAAATATGGGGAGAGAAGACAAGCATCAACTGCTTCAGTAGATCGAGCATATAAAAGAAACTTCTGTGATTATACTTTGTCAAGCTCTAAATATGGTGAGATGCGACAAGCACCCGCAGTAGTGAAGTCAGAATTTTCAATAAGGTGGTTCAAAATTCGTAGAAATAAACACACAGAGTAGCCGAAATAGGTTCGACATTTACTATATATCCATAAAATATTATTTTAACCATGTATATATAGTATAATTTTCCATCGAAGGGGAAACCCCCTTGTACCAAGTTGGCTCTGCCCCTGAGCACCCGATGCTTCACTTGATCGACTAAATCAAACATAACTCACGTTATTATACTTCATCACGTCCTAAATATAGGGAGGCACAATAAGTATTTGATGTGTCATTAGATCGAGTGAATCAAACATAACTCACATAATTATCTTTTTGTAATGTCCTAAATATGGACAGGCAAGATAAACGTCCGGTGTTTCACTAGGTCAAGCGAATCAAATATAAATATAGAGAGGTAAGATAAGCATTATGTGTTTCACTCGGTCGAGCAAATCAAATATAACTCACATAATTATTTATTATCAGACTCTAAATAGGGGGAAACACAACAAACATCAAGTGATTCACTAGATCGAATGACAAAAAAAGAAAATTCGCATGATTATACTTTGTCACGCCCTAAATTTGGGAAGGTGCAACAAACACCCGATACTTCACTAGATCGACTGAATCAAACATAACTCACACAATTATACTTCGTCACGCCTTAAATATAGGGATGCACGACAATTTCCTAGTGTTTCACTAGATTGTGCAAATCAAACATAACTCGCATAATGCCTTTTTTTCGCGTCCTAAATATGGGGAGACATGACAAGCATTCGGTGCTTCACTAGATTGAGTGAATTGAATACAACGTGTTTAATTATTATTTTTCAAACCCTAAATATGAAGAGGCATGACAATCATTTGGTGTTTCACTAGATCGGGTAGATCAAATATATCTCACATATAATACATTAATGTGCTCTTTAACTTGGTCTCATTTCCTATTAATATTTTCCAACTTTTGATATCCACAAGTAGACACTTAAATTTTTATAAAATTGAACAAGTAGACACACGATACCTATGTGACATAATATAAATTAGACATCGCGTAGTATACAAATTGTCATATAGGATGTCACGTAGGACATGTTTTCTATTTGTTCAACTTTATAGAAATTTAAGAGTCAACTTGTGAACACTCAAAGTTAAAGGTCATAGTTGCCAGTTAACATCGGGTTATGGGTCATGTTCATGTATTATGCCTAATTCTAATGTTAGTGCATTACATAGTTGTTTTTTGGGGTCAAAACTGAAAATTATACCAACTGAAATTTGTACATATTGTGGTCTTTTATTTTTGAATGTGCACAAGTAATCACTTAAACTTGTATAAAATTTAACAAATTGACACATTCATCCTACATGGCGCCCTAGGATCTTGCATGACATCCTATACGCAGAACAAATGTGTTTACTTATTCAATTTTATACAAGTTTAAGTGTTCAAAGTTTGAGAGCATAATTGTCCACTAAAGTAAAGTCAAAGGTAATATTTATGTGTTATGCCTTAAAATTATCATATAAAATATTTGCTTTGTCATTATATTGTGTTTTTTTTTTTTTGCGAAATCACTTAACTAAGACAAATTAAATGTATTTAGATTTATTTTTTATTCTTTGATATGTTCTTAATTAAATCAATAGAACAAAAGATTTGTCATATAAAATAAATAAAAGTTTAAGAATTGACAAAACTACAGGATATTAGGATAATATCATTGGACTTATTTGGAAAAATTATTATGATAAAATAGTTTGGTAATGCAAAAAAGAAATTATATCCGACTCTTCTATTTATCACTCACCAAATATCAATATCATAATTTATCACTCACCAAATATCAATATCATATTAATGAAGATAATATGAATTAATTTATTTTAATTTTATACCCAACTAAAATTGAAATGTCATATATTTCGTATGATTTAATTTGCTCTAAACAAAAGATCAAAGTCCGTATTGATAAAAATGTCATGTAAAAACAATCATTTTTTAAGGAACCCACCAAATAATATAGTGTTTTTCTTATTTTGTTATAGATATTTATATACATGTAATTTTATTTTAAATGGCATAATTAATATGCAAGCATATCACATGCTGTCATTGCGTTATTTTCTTAAAACACTAATTAAATATTTAATAACTAAATGATGTAACAATTCAAGATAATCAATTTTTATTGTAAAAGTGCTTAAAGGGGATTCTAACTTTAACAAAGAAGATTAATATTTTAATTGATGAAAATTTCAACATGTCTAGCACGTAATTCACATCTTGTCTGATAATTCAAAATCCAATAAAAGAAATTGTCACACTAGTATAAACAAATATCATTTGAAATATTTATTTTTATTAGGAAAACATCATTGTACTCAGCTTAAAATTTATTAAATATAAATTTATAAAGTGATTCATATTATATTAAATTCATGAATATATTAGTTCAAATAAATTTTATGCATTAATATAATTGGGTTAATTACTTAAATTCAATAAATATGAATTTAATTAAAGTCCACTCCATAAAATTCATATGCCACGTCATTCAAATCTGATTGGCCGAACGGAGTCATCTTCTAAATACAACTCCTCTATTTTAAAACTATTTAAAAAAGAACCAAGACTTCTACACAAGAAGCTAGAGAAAGCTTGTGGATCAAAAGCCACAAATTTCTCTACAAGTTTATAACTTCTAAACAAGAAGCTAGAGAAAGCTCGTGAATCAAAAGCCACAGATTTCTCTACAAGTTTAAGACTTTATAAACAAGAAGCTAGAGAAAGCTCGTGGATCAAAAGCCACAGATTTCTCTACAAGTTTAAGACTTATAAACAAGAAGCTAGAGAAAGCTCGTGGATCAAAAGCCACAGATTTCTCTACAAGTTTAAGACTTCTAAACAAGAAGCTAGAGAAAGCTCGTGGATCAAAAATCACATATTTCTCTATAAGTTTAAGACTTCGCAACAAGAAGCTAGAGAAAGCTCGTGGATCAAAAATCACAGATTTTTCTACAAGTTTAAGACTTCGCAACAAGAAGCCAGAGAAAGTTGGTGGATCAAAAGTCACAAATTTCTCAACAAGCTTAAGAATTCTAAACAAGAAGCTAGAGAAAACTTGTGGTTCAAAAACCACAAATTTCTCTACAAGTTCAATAATTCGAAACAAGATGATAGAGAAAACTCGTGGATCAAAAGCCACAAATTTCTCCACAAGTTTAAGAATTCAAGTATTCAAGTTTAAGAATTCAAGTATTCAAGATAAAGTTCAAGAACGATCAAGATAAAGTTAAGTTCAAGAACGATCAAAAGATCAAGACCATCGGATTCATGATCAAGCTTGAAGCCCTTGAATTCAACTAGAAGTTAAGATCGATTTAGATCAAGACCACTAGATTCATGATCAAGCTCGAAACACTTGAACTCAACTAGAATTCAAGATCAAGACCACCAGATACAAGCTCAAAGCCCTTGAAATCAACTAAAAGTCGAGATCAAGATAAAATTCAAGATCAAGATCAAGACGATCAAGCTCAAAACCCTTGAAAATCATAGAGATTAATGCTCACACTTTAAAATAATAAAAGGATTGTTGCGATTATTTTCCATTCTTAATTATTGTTTTCTTAACGCAGATTTTATTGTCTACAATTATTTTTAGCATTTCTTTCTGAACTTCTTAACAAATTTAAATTAAATAAACATTTAAAATATAATTTGATATGGTCATGATTAGATTAATAGAATAAATAGTTTTACAAGGAAAATAGGTTAATTTGGTATTTTCTTGATTAGATCAGTAGAATAAATAATTTTCCAAGAAAAATAGGTAAATTCTTTAAAAATTAGCAAAATATATATTTAAAAAATCACAATAATATTGTTGGACTATTTATCATGATGAATTATTTGGTAAGATAAGAAAAATTGCATACGATAAGAAAAATTGTATTTGACTCTTCTATTTGTCATTCACCAAAATGTCTGTATCATATTGATGAAGTTACTAATTGTGCAAAATTTCATAGATTTTTGTAGAATTTGATTTGATGTAGTGTAATATAAATTTTAATTTTTTGTTATATACATTCATATGTATTTTCTAAATGACATGATAATGCAAAGACCTTTAATTGTTCATGTGTAAGTAGAAAAATGTGAATATTCATATAAATAATATGAAAAAAATGAAGTTTAAAAAAAGAGAAGGGGATAATAGGACTTTCACATTGTTTGAATATATATGTAATAATAATATTAAAAAAAAAGAAAAAATATTCAAGTACCCCTCAACCTATGCCCGAAATTCCAGAGACACACTTATACTATACTAAGGTTCTATTACCCCTAAACTTATTTTATATGTAATTTTCTACCCCTTTTTAGCCTACTAGTTTGAAAAAAAAAAGTCAACCATCGTTGGGCCCACAAGATAGTGTCACGTAAGCTAAAAAGGGGTAAAAAATTATTAATAAAATAAGTTCAGGGGAAATAGGACCTTAGTATAGTATAAGTGTGTCTCTGAAATTTCGAGCATAGGTTGAGGTCTCTGAAATTTCGAGCATAGGTTGAGGGGTACTTGGGTATTTCCCCCCAAAAAAAAACTTAGAAAATAATACGTCAGTTTACATGTGTAAATGACAATTTCCCATATTTCCAAAAGAGTTACTTTGTTTTTTATCCTAATAAAAATTATAATGAAGTAATTTTATATTATATATGATAAGAGAAAGCACATGTAATATATATGATTTTTTTTTCTAATTTACATGTTTCTCCACATTCCCAAAAGAGTTATTATTTTTTTTATCCTAATAAAAATTATGATGAAGTAATTTTATATGATAAGAGAAAGCACATGCAATATATATGATTTTTTTTCTAGTCGTCAGTGGTCACTCGTCAAAATATTAATACTATATATTATATATAAAAGTTATTATAATATTATTCTACTTTAGTTTTTATATTAATATTTTAAAAATTCAACACTCTTTGCTTAATTTGATCTGCTTGAATTAATATAGGTTCTGCCTTTGATATTTCGTTATATACGCTTATATGTTTCATATCGTTTGTGCATAAGGAAAATTTAATTTGACTTAAATATTTAATGTTCAAATGCTGTAAATAAGGTATGTTAGATCTAATTTTATATATTTTCATACATATAACCTGGAGTTCATATTATTTTTTTTGCGTCTTAGGTATAATCTATTATTTGTAGTGCAAACAAAATTGACAAGCTTTTTGACTTGCAATTTTTTTAAAAAAATAAGATGCACATAATATTTAAAACAAATTTTACATTAAAATAAAGAAAAAAGTGAATTGCGATTTTAGTTATGACAATTATATATTGTTGTATTCCCTCATTACGCTGATAGGTTGGGCCGGCTGAAGACTAAAGCACTTGCTTTAAGCCCCAAGATTTCTAAGGCCCCAAATTCACTAATATTATTAGGAGCATTATATATATAAAAATATATATATATAAAATCTGCTCACAAAATTTAAAATTTTCTAAATAAATATTACGTCATTCATAAAATATTTTTTTTGTATGTTATATACATTTTAATTTTTGCAATTATATTAATTTTTTTTGTATATCTAAAACTTCATGTCGAATCAAATTAAAACATATAAAATAAAATAAGTAAAATATAATTGTGCCTTCCTTATGATTAGCTTAAGGCCAAATATTTTGTTGAGCCGCCTTGCACATCTATTTTGAGTCAGTTTTTGACTTTTGGGCGTTTGATAAATATAGATGTAAAATTAGGTCTTAGGCCTAACTTACGCCCTAAAATTTAGCTTAAAGGGAGAGAATTGTCCAAACTTTATAAGGAGTCCACCCATCTCATTAATCCTCGATGTGGGACTTTTGTCATTCTTTAACAATAGAAACAACTTAAAATAAGTCAAAAATGACTTAAAATAAGTTAGAAAGTATTTGACAAGGTTAAAAATAACTTAAAAACCAAGAGTAGGCATCCCATACTTTTTTTTTTTTACTTAAAAGTCATTTAAGTTTGCGCTTTTATTTTTTACTTAAAAGTTACTTTTTAAGCCAATCCAAACGGACTCTTAGTGACGGAACTAAGTCCCTAAAGGAAGGCGTACATAATGTCCCTAGCATAAAATGGATTGATGAGGTAGGTTAATCAAAATTGACTGACTTCTAGATTAATAAGCTTCTAAAGAGGAGGTACATATGACATCTTAGACGAATTTCACGTCAAAAAATAAAAATTTAATAATATAAGAACTTTTTTTTTTTTAAGTTACTTCTTTAAAATCTCTTACTATATAAAACTTTAGAGTAATACTTACATGTTATGTTGTAAATTAAACTTAGTATACATAAAAAGGATTTATTCACTACAACGAATTCTAGTCACGACCCATGACTACTTTGTTAATATTGTTATTGTTGGTGTTCTATTTGGCAATAAATTCTTCCACGTTATAAATCCTAATAAGCATTTGAACATGTAATATAAAGTTACATTTTAACTTTAATATTTCAAATTATATATTCAAATCCTTATTTCAAATTACTATTCATATCAAATAAGGTCTTAGGGTTAACAATTACTATAATATACAGTCTAAGATATATATTCAACTCACTAATCGATATTTTATGAACATACCTTTTTCTCTTTCGCCTTATGATAACTTAGGAATAGTGGAAATAATATAATTTACTTATTTGATTAAGCTTCCAAAAATATTTATTTCAAAAAGTAGTTTTCTATCATAAACATATTCTAAAAAGATACTTCAGAATAATAACAATTCATGTTTAGCTAAATAATTTTAAAGGCAATTTATAATAATTTGCATAACTTGTGCTTTTGAGTTTTATTTTTTTTAAAAAAAACTTTCTTGGACTACTCAAAAATACTTATTCTTTTCCTTAAAAATTTGACCAAACAAACTATTTTTTCTAAAATAAATACTTTTTGAAGAAAAATTAAATATTCTCTACTTTTAAAAACTTGGTCAAACATACTAAAATGTCGGGACTTGGGAGATATGTAATACTATAAAGTTTGAACTTTCAAAAATGTCTATAATTGAACCTTAAATTTAAATTTCGGACGTATGAAAAGATTTTTTTTAAAAAATGTGGATGGTGCATTATCCTAACCTTGTTAAGCAATGTTGATAATTTCAAAATTTAATGTTTTATGGTGTACCACCTAATTATGTAGTTCTCTCTTTTGAATATAATTGCCTACATACAATGTATATTTTTATTATTAGAGATAAATCATAATAATCTCTAGTTTTAGTCAATTTATTCCTTGCCATGAAAAAAAGTAAATTAAACTCACCAATCGTGGTTTATTTCTTGAAATTTTTTTTGTAATGCATCAATATAATAAATAAGTACAGTAAAATCGGTCAAGACATTAATTAAAATCTATTTTATTTATATGCGAGTGCTCGTCAAGATTGTGTATACTCACATATTCTTTTATTTATCAAAAGCAATATATTCAAATTAAGACTTTTATACGTTCACAAAATTAATTTCTTTTTTTTTTAAAAAAAAATAATATACTAATAGTATAGGCAAATAAATTTCATTCGGTCAAATTTATATAAAATTTAGATTAAATTTACAATTATATGAATTAAATAATTTACTTAAACTAAACAATTAAACAAGTCTATTTTTTTAAACTCAATTCAAGATTCATTTCATTTTGAGGATCGAACTTATGCCACCTGTCAAAATGACTCGGCATCCTAGTCAAGTTTAAAACTAAAAAATAATGTCACATGTTCAAATGATGTGACAATCATAGTTAAATTCAAGAATTAACAAATTTCACTAAATATTTAAAATGATATTTTTTGATCAATCACATAAGTACAATTTTATCACATAATATTTGTGATAGTTTTACAACTTATGTAGATCGAAATACTTTCCATAACTATAAATACGGGGTTGCATAACTTTATGAAAGACATTTAACTAGATTGGAGAAAACATAATCACCTATTAGAAACGATAATTATATATAAAATTTCACAAATCACATTGAGATTTTAGCGCTAACACACTTCTGAGTAAAACATTATTATTGGATGACATACTTTGGTTCATATATTCCATTTGTTGCTTATAAATAATCATTTTATTCACTTATAAAATGACTCTAAGCTTTCTCTTACTTTGTATTAGTTGATGATCAAGTCTTTGTTCTCAAGGACACAAAGCTATATCTGGAACCAAGACTCTAAAGCAACAATACTCAGATCTTAATTTTTTTGGTTTATTGAATTAAATTTTTTGTCCTTTATAAACTTATTAAATTACGAATCTATATTTACTTAAATCTTAAATTCATAAATTAAATTAATACACTTGTTCTTAATTTTGTGATATGTCACTAACGACTTTCAAATAAATAACAATAAACCTTACGAGGAAAGAATCTAAAAGACAATATACACTATAACAAAAATAACTTTTAGCGGCAATAAATAGACACAAAAATAGTGTTTAATTAGCATTAGTTAAGTGTCATTAGATCCAATATCGCTAAAGCCTTTAGGACATATACAAAGAATGTTAATTGCCGCTAAAAATATATATTTTTGCTAATTAATTACTGCAAAAACTCATTTTTTATAGAGTGATAATTGTACCAAGATTTTTTTTTTATATATATATATAGAAGACTTAGTCACTTAGACTTCGATCACGAAAAGCATATAGAAAGTGTTAATTATTTATCATATATATTAATTCATGGAGAATATTTCTCTTTATACTGTTGAAAATCCCATAAACAACCAGATTCCACTTCCAAATTTTGTTTAATGTACAATTGACATTTTTAAAAAAATACAATTGACATTGAATTCCATAATATTATATGTAGCTAAATACAGTTGGTGGATAATAAGGGAAGTTTCTATACGGGTGTTTATATATATATATATATATATATATACATATATATATATATATATATATATATATATCATGCAAAATGTATCTAAAGATGATCTTAATTTTAAGAATTTAAATAAATAACTTGTTTAACTTTTATACGCTAATCAACGAAATAAATAGCTTTTATATTATCAGATCGATTGAATATCGATGTAGTATGGATTTATAAGCAGCAAAATAACCTACTACAACTCATAACTAAAAATAATCAGAATTTCTATGTTTGAGCTTTAAAATACATAGTCACCTAAGTTGTATATATCGTTTTTATATACACAATTATTATCAGCATAATAAAAGCATCCGTCAACAAAATAAATACCCTAAAATGATCATTTCGTGGCTATTGAGTTACAACTGTTTCTTGAACCTTACCCTAATAACAAAAAAATAAATAGTATATAGTAGTAATTTGTAGGAAGAATAATTGTCGAGAATCAAAAGATTCTTCTATACTTATTTTTACAAATAGCATGACTCAATTCTTGCTGCATTTTTAAAAAAATTATTTTTGGTAGTCATAGATCAACGCATGAGTAATTTGCTACATTATTATCAAATAATTAATTAAAAATTATACTGGTTGAGATTCTTGAGAATCTTCTCCTTAACCATTAGCTTATAATTAAAATAATTAAAGTCCACGATGAATCCTAGAGAAAAAAGCGTTTGACCTTTTCATTTTCATTTTCTTGCAATTTACTTTACTTTACTAATTAGAAATAGATATCTACAACTATACCTTCAAAGACGATCCAAAATTTAAAATTCATAAATTTTTAAAATAAACTTAAATTAATATATGACAACTATTGAGTTTATAGTCGAATACATTAATACATATTTATGATTTAGGAAGATATATATATAGTTGGGTGAATCTTAAATGGACCATAAAAATATATGAGTTCGAAGCCTAAAGGACAAAAAATGTTAACAAAAATTTTAAAACGGTATATAAATTTTTTTTAACCAAAACGACAAAATCGCTCACAAAGTAGCGATTTGTAAAATTTCCTTTTTTTAAAAAAAAAAAATTTAAACAAATCGCTGTCAAGGCAGCAATTTGATTTTTTTTTAAAAAAGCAAAATAATAATAAAAATAATTTTTTTTACGTAAAATCACTGTCTTTGCAGTGATTTTTTTAAAAAATAAAAAATATATAAAAACAAATCGCTGTGATTTTGAATTAAAAATATGATTATTTTTTTTACAACACATATATGATGCTTATTTTTTTTATTTGATTTTTTTTAAAAAAAGTAAAAAATAATAAAAAAATATTTTTTTACGTAAAATCGTTGTCTTTGCAGCGATTTATTAAAAAAATAAAAAATATATAATTTTGAAAATCCCTGCCTTGGCAGCGATTTTTTAAAAAAAATATGATTTTTTTTTAAAAGGAAATTTTACAAATCCCTGCTATAGCAACGATTTTGCCATTTTAATTAAAAAAGTATTTTTTATACCGTTTTAAAAAATTTATTAACATTTTTCACCTTTTAGACTCCGGATTTAAAAATATGTTGTTAGATGAATCTTAGATAGACCATTTAATTTGGTCCTATTCATGAAGTGCTACAAAATATATTTAGTGGTAATAAAATGAAATAAATGGAAAAGTTTGGTGCTTGTTTTTCCACTTAAAAGAATTTTGCACTAGTTCCTTTGGATGACTAATTAATTCTATATATAAAAAATATACAAAATTCCATCAAGTAAAGTGATCGAGAATATTTCTTATTCAATGTAAAAAAATTTCCTTCAAGGCTTGCACGTTATTTGTACAATGTCATATATTAAGGCACAATCACTTTTTAAAAACTTCGTATTTTATAGCTAATTATGGATTCTATAACAACCTAGCTTAGTAAAAATATAAAAAGGTCAGTTTGAGGGAATGTGTTGTACTCGAAAGGGGTGATACGTGGATAAGGTAGTAGATATTAATGATTGATTCCACGACTTGAACCAGTGACATATTCAAGACTCCCCGTCTATGTTAACGTCTTTGTTCTATAATTCATAATGAGATACACTAGTGAGCATCCTTAACATCTTAATGCTAGTAGTACTTGAATTTCTTATAAAACTTTTCGAGTTCTTGAAAAAAAAAGAAGAGAAAATAAAATAGATATCTAGCAAGAGAAAGAGATAATAGCCCAAATTCATCTTGATATCTATACTTTAGCTGTTGCTGCTGCAACATTGCCACTCTTATAGGTATTTAGAGAGGATTTGTGAAATTCAAAATAGTAAAAATAACTTTTTGTAACCATTTTTTTTTTTGGTTTCATATCATGATGTTGATAGGATGCTCTGCATCTCCAACGACAAGGTAACGCGATCCTTCTTCTATCATCATTAATCCATCTTCATTAGCACTGCTAAGATGTTCACAAGGACTGATCTCAAACACAAGTTGTGAATTTTCCCCTGCCTTCAAGCTTACACTTTGGAATCCAACTAACTGTTTGATAGGACTTCCATTTCGCGCTTTGTCCTGTTTCACAAAAAGTAGTACTGGATGCTTACCATCCATTTCCCCTGAGTTTTCAACACTAACATGAGCTGAGAATTTCGCCTTCTCACAGTTGTCACTTCCTATTTCATCCACAAACGTGTAACGGATTGAGTCTGAATTTTCAACTGTCTTTACAGATAATAATTGATTTAACTGGATTGTGTTTGGAGTGGCAGAGTGGAATCCATAGGAATAAGTAGTGTAGCTAAGACCATATCCAAACTCGTAAACTTTGGGACCTTTGTAGAATCGATATGTTCTTCCAGGGTAACCTGTTTTAGGATCAGGTCTCATCCTCATATCTGTCATTGGTATTTTGACAAAGGCTTGAGGATACCAAGTAACAGGTAATTTACCCCCTGACATTAAGAAAAACGTTGTCGTTGTCAAAATCAAGCATGTTTGAGGAAGGGGGAAAAATCGTAACGAAGTGATCAAGTCTTACCAGGATTATGTTCACCAAATATGATTTCAGCTAAAGCAATTCCTCCAGCTTCACCAGGATAGCCAGCCCACAAAATGCTTCCTATTTTAGGGTTATATTTCGCGAAAGAAATATCAACTGGACCTCCTGAGAGAATCACCAATATAACAGGCTTCTTTGCAGCTTTAGCAACACTATTGATAAGATTTTCTTGCTGCCCCGGGAGCACTAAGTCATCGCGATCAAATTGTTCCCTCTCTTGAGTTTGATCCAACCCCATGATTAAAACAACATAATCTGCATTTCTTGCAATGTTGACAGCTTGATCAATGTTAGCAGACGTGCAGTTAGCCGCATTGCAACCCTGTTGGTACTGAACTGACTTTGCATAACCAACCAATGCCTTGAGAATTTCGATGTATTTGCAGGGAGGACCGTCATAGTTCCCACGAAGAATATAAGCATTGTTGGCATTATGACCGATGACAGCAAGGGAGTTGGTTTTCGCTTTGGAAAGAGGCAGCAACTTGCCGGTATTCTTGAGCAAGACAATGCCATTTCTTGCAGCTTCAAGGGCTAGTTGTTGGTGTTGTGGAGCACAAACTTGGCTAGGACTAATGTTTCCATAGAGCTGTTTTCTGGGATCCCCATTGAATAATCCTAACCTCATTCTTATGGAAAAAAGATTGTGAAGAGCCCTGTCTATATGAACTTGTGATACTTTTTTCTTCATTACTGCTGATTTTGTGTATTTCTTCAAGTAATCCCCACAGTCTATATCCATGCCTATCAAATTTCAATTCCCATCACATTTTGAAACAACATGGTTAGTCCATTATAGTATAGTGGCGGAGCCACAATATTGACTAAGAGACGTCAAATTATATAGAAGTAAAATCACACACAAGGTGTGTCAATATGTAATAGATAAACATAAAAAATGTTTTTACCTAGCTACTCAGTATAATTTTTTGACAAAGGCTCTGCCAATTGCAAGGTTAGTTCATATTGCAACAACGAAGTAGACTTTTAAACTTCTGATCAAATTTACCTAACATGTCCTTTAATCTTATGGTCATAAACATGTCTTGTAGAAAAGTTAAAATTTTAAAAGTTTCCAAACAAGAAAAGAAAACATTTCTTTTGAAACAGACTAAAAAGGAAAGGAAAACAAATAAATTTAAATCATAGACTTTCATTTTGGACTTTTATTTGCTCCATTCAGCCCACAAAACCAAAACCATGGGGCCTAGGTCCAAATAAATTCAATAGATTGGGTTAAGATAATTGTAGGCCCAATCTAGCTTAGAGAGCACATGGATTGTTTCCACTTAAAACGTTTTTTTTTTTTTTGGTGACATTGATTATTATCATAGCTTAATTTAGTCACATCAATAAATAAAGCAGTAAAAAAACCAAAGGTTTAAGCATACCAGCTTTAAGTGCAAATGCTGTTGAATCTTCTGGTGTATTTCCATACCTGTGGTTATCATGCATGACTTGAACTGCGTCACAATCGGACGTAATGTACCTATAATATTTAAATGAGTTTAACTTCTATATATTAAAAAAAGACTGCTTAGTGTATATAAGTTAAAGATCGATTATTTATAAGAGTATAGTGCGTTAAATAGTAGGATTACCCATGAAAACCCCATTGTTGACGAGCTGTTTTAGTTAAAAGATTATAATTAGCACAACTTGGGATTCCATTAACACTGTTGTAAGAGCACATAATTCCACTGGCTTGTGCTTTCTGTATACAATCTTGGAAAGGGGGCTGAAATGTATCTGCCATATCTTGAGGGGTTACCTAAGTAATTATAAGAAAAATCAGAGGTCATGATTGCAAAAGGGAAAAAAGTGAAACTGAATATACTAAACTTTATACTAGTACAAAGTTACTTCCATAATTTTTTTATTTCTTTTGTAGATTCCATAAATCTTGAAGTAATGTGACAATAAGAATAAAAGTACAGTGTAAAAAAGCATCATTCTCATGCTTCATTTTTTCCACTAAAAGTTGAAGATTAAATACTCCAATTTTCTCAATCTATTGAGAAAAAGTGTGAATCCTAAAAAGAAGACAAAGACTTGTGTTATCTTTTACATTCAATGGTGGACATGGCCACGCCCACTTTTTTGTCTTGGTCCAAATACGACTTTTCGTCAATAATTATATATTCAGTATAATTATAATAAAGTCTACATATATTTTATCTTTTTTCTATCAAAAGTAGAATTATTTCTAATAGATCAAAACGACCTCCCTGGTCCCTAATCCACTCCACTTATTGTGCAAGAATAAATAGAAAATGAACAATTTGACTTTGAGACTTTTACCTTATATTCGACTAGCGATAAAATATGCTAATTTTAAAAATGAAAAAACAAAAATTAAAGGGGCCAGGTATAATTAATACAAATCCAGTCTTTTGAAATTAGTCCATCAAAATATTGGCAAGACGAATTATATTTTCAATTTCTATTTTTAAATTAGTCCATCAAAATATTGGCAAGACGAATTATATTTTCAATTTCTATTTTTATTTTGACATCCCACCGACAATGTCATAATAAACATTAAAAAGCATTATTTTTTCGATACTAGCATTTTAAGAATTATTCCCTGCAAATTTTAAGCATTAAAATATATATTTATTTTTTAAAAAGATCTGACAGATAAGGTTGTTGCCCTAATAATAATTCAGAAAATTAAATCCCGTGACTGTTGTTTCCATGATAGGAAAAGTACATATAACATATCAAGACAATGAAGTCTTCTAAACTTCGAAAGTAGTGAAGAATCGTTAAATACTGATTACTCGTTGGTCATATAAATAAAAAGGCTATAGAAATGCAAAATATTAGTCCATGCTTCGTTTTTAACATTATTTGACTTGATGATATTTAAAGAAAAAACTTAGATTTATAATCTAAAACAATCACGATACATATATATATGATTTTATTTTCATTAAAGTAAAAAAAATTAAATTAAATCACTTCATTTTAAAGTACCGTGGCGTTTTTTTTGGGATAAACTGAAAAAGAAAAAGATATCAAAATGAGATAAAAGAAGTACTCTCTTTCAAAGAAAAAAACTTGATTCGTCCAACAATATTTGTTTACGTACTTGTCCACTTTATAAAATGAAATAATACATAAATATATCCTTTAACTTTACATTATTTTATATTTATGTCTTTTTAACTTTGAATATGCACAAGTAGACACTTAAAATTGCATAAAATTAAACAAATGAACACACACGTCCTATGTGACATTCTCATGATTATTTGTGTTTTACGTGGTGTGTAATGTGTCACATTGGACTAATTTGTCTACTTATTCAACTTTACACAAGTATAAATGTTTATTGGTGTACACCCAAAATTTGAGAGTATAAATGTGAAATGAGGTCAAGTTAAAAGACATATATATATATATATATATGCATTCCGAAATTTATGAATAATTTTAAACTTTCTAATTTACCCTTATTATCAATTATATTCATTTTTCAATTACATTTTTTAAGACATTGTATTTATTATATTTAAAAGATGGTATAGTAAAATCAACCTTCTATTTATATTTTCTTAAAAAATGTGCCAAGTTACAAGTGAATAACTATTGTTGGACGGAGGAAAACATAAAACACTTTCAGCCTTAAGATGCATAAATCTGAGTTAATGAAGACATAAAGTAGATACTAAACAATTTAAGTGAATATGTAAAAATACTTTATACGCATAGAAATAACATAGGTCACAAATTGATTCAAACATCATGATTATATCGAAAAGAGAGAAAAGAAAGAATTAACTTACAATGGCGTTGAAGCTAAATCGATCCAAGTTTTTCCATTGATCCAAATCATAAGCAGTGAAATGTTTGCAGCAAGCAGAAGCTTGAAGGTGACCTTTTTTAAGCTGTCCACCATTAAAACTGTCACCTTGTACACCTCTAACATACCTAATTGCATATTTGCCAGTCATTATTGGGTCCTCCCCTGGTGTCTCTTGACCTCTTCCCCATCTTGGATCCCTAAATATATTTATATTTGGTGCCCAAAATGTCATACCGATTGCTTGACCTGCATTGTATACTCCCCTGGCCTCTACTCCAATCACCTAAATTCATTCTTACAAAATTATTAGCAATAAAAATTCACAGTTTTTTTTACACTACACTCATTGTAACAAGTTACATGAATCATTAATACAGTAAAATAAAAAAAAAAAGATGGACTATCAATAATTGAATTTTGAGACACAATAAATATCCATACATCCACCGACAATCCAAATGAAAGAGTACTATTTTTAATCTACATACCTAATGTGTACTTTATATTTCAAAGTTTACTAACATACTACATTTATCGAGAAAATGAAATCTCTTTTGACCATTCATAAATTGCATAAGAAAAAAAAATATTATTTTAGATATGGTAAAAATAAAAAAATCATAAAATTTAGAATAAGTGAGTAAATTACATCTCAACTTTACTTTACAATTTTTTAAAAAATGCATATATGTTAAGTGACAGGGCATATTCCTTCTAAATCACAAAGTTAATTATATATATATATATATTTTTATTTCTTTTTTTAAGTTGATAAAATTTGAATAGTGCCTTCAAAATCAATCTTCCCTTTAAACATGGGAAATGGAGAAAAAGTCTATAAGGTAAAAAAATCAAATCCTCGCTAGCAAAATTAAAGTCTAAAGTTAATAAATCGCCGCGGAAAGATTCAAAATGTATAAAAGTAAAAAACAAGTAAATATTATGTCCGAAATTTTCAGAGACATACGTATACTGTACTAAAGTCATATCATTCGTGAATCTATTTTATAAGTAATTTTTTATCCTTTTTCAGTTTAAGTATGGATAAAAAATTACTTATAAAATAAATTTAGAAATAATAGAACCTTAGTATAGTATAAGTGTGTCCATAAAAATTTGAAACATAAATTGAACGGCTAATTGTCCATTATCCTAAAAAAAAAAAAATTAAACAAAACAGATTTTTAAATTGGTTACTAACCTGACCAATGCGGTACCATAGATTTTCATCAAAAGTAGCAGCAGTGAGAATAACTTGGGGAAAACTGGTGGCTCCGGCAATACTCCCATTGAAGAAAATACCTTTTCCGGCAGAACCAACGCCGTGCAATGATTCCGACCACCACTCATACGCCGGAATACCGAGTCTGGGTATTGCAGGAGCTGAGTTAACTAGTTGAGATATTTTCTCATCGAGTGTGAGTCGAGAAACAAGGTCTAGTACACGTACACTAATTGGAAGTCCTGTTTGGCAAAATTTTAACGATTTGGTTTGCGGATTCGACGAATCGCAAGAGAAAGGTGGCTGAGTTGATTGAACAATCGAAACTAATGATAGAGATATGAGAATAGTAGTAATGAGAGTTGAGATGTGAAGTTTCATTGTGAAGTGAAAAATGGGGGAAAATGGAAGTTGGAGTTAGGAGTGGTACAAAGAGAGGTGAACTTATTTATAAGAAGAAAAAAAAAAGAAATTTAATCTTTTTTGATAGTAAAAGAATATTTTACTAAAGTTACTAGTTTTGGATATACAATATTGAATTTATCCATTTAGTTTTAAAAGTATATGTCTATTTAAAGCCTAGAGCATTTTGAAATAAGTTTTATTATCTAATGAGGATGATTTTTGGTGCAATTTAATTCGAGTATAGAAAATAATATTTTTACTTTATATTAATTTTGAGCTTAACTTTTATATCCTGCAAATCAAGTAAAATTTCCATGTATACAAGTCATTAAATCTCATAAAGCATACATATGTAAGTTATTTCTTCGTTGTATTTTAATTTTGATCCATTTTATATTAACTCAGAGTTAGCCGATACTCATGAGTAACTTTTCCATAGAATATTTGATTGATATATTTAAATTAAACGTTTAAATTAATTTTTCATGTGTATATAAAAAATTAGCATATATCTTTATTTTACGTGTCTTAAAAATTAAAGAGTAGAAGCACTTTGAAAGTAAGATAGTTAAAATGTCTGTTTGTGCATTATAAAAATTAAAAGTTAAAGTTAAAATTTAAAGCCAAATTTAAGATCTAATATATATATATTATGCCTCAAAAGTAATTGCATAAACTATTACTATTCAGAAGCAAACGAAGTAAGTTTATTTCTATAAGAACTTTTCAGAAACTTGGTTAAGCTAGGTTGGTGTTTAATATTAATAATAATTTTTTAAAATAATTAGCTTAATATAAATTATTATGTGTTTTTGAAATTTTGATCAATTGAGTTACATGGAGGGATCATTTGGTCCATCTCATTATATTGATTTTTCTCTTTTAATTTTACTTTTGTTTAAACAAATACAATTTACAAGAAATTATTTAATATCTTATTAAGGAAAAATTAATAAAAAATTACTTTTTATTTAAGAAAAATTGTACCAAGATAAAACATCATTTATTATAAAACGAGAGTAGGAAGAAACTTTCGTATTAATACTTTTTGCTTTGTTAGTTTGTACTTTGTCTTTAGGTTTGGTTAGTCATATAGCAAATTCTCATTAACTATAAAATAAATAATCTGGTAACCCAACGAGTCTTACTAACAAGTTTCGTACTTATTCTCATATTAAATATTATAAATCTTTTTTTCTTGTTATTTAATCTACGCCATTAATTTTTTATTATATATATATTTATATATTCTCCTATTTTTATCCTTTTCAATTTCCCCGTTTTTTCCACACAAAAAAAAGAATAGAATAAAAAATTTCCCCGTTTTCTTTTACCTACTCTAGTTGTATCGAAAATTAACCTTCAACTAAAAAACTAACAACTTGTTCTTATTATTCTTCCTTTTTCGTCGTATCAAATTATATTTTACTAAATATAATTAAATAATCATAAAAATAAAGAGTAATTAATAATTTTTTTTGTCATATGATCTTTTAACGAAAGATAAAACATTCAATCAACATGTGTAATAAAGTAATATAGATTATCATTCGAGACAATGGTAAATACTCATGTTTTAAGAAATTTATATCATATAAGAGTGTAATAATAAGGATATATTTGAACCATTTATAGAAGTATATATACGCTATTTTTGTAATATAATATAGATATATCGCTCTAAATTGCAAAGTAAAAGGACATATGGTGCTCTGTTTCCCAATTAACTTTAATCACAATATCCGGAGATTCAGTTAATTCGTTGTTAAAGTATGAAGAATTTCTAACTTTAAACACTATTTTTGGCCATATTTATTAAGATCATACTAATTAATGGAGCTCATTTTATGCGTTCTTGCGTAGAGAAGTTTTGGTTGTCACGTTTTAGAGAAGATGATCCTTAATATATGGTGGTTGGATTGTTTGGTCATAAATATATACCCTTTAACAGGAATAATCCTTGATATATGAAAAAAGTAATCATCTTGTTCGAGAACGTTTTACCCCTTAAATGGTATTACGAAATATAAATATCTAATATACAATCAGCAACCTAAAACTTAGAAAAATATATAGAGTAAGTTTAAAGAATAATTTTATGCAGTTGGTGGAGGTAAGCTACAGGAGTGAGTAGGACAATGACAATCCATGAGCATTCTAATTGTGGGACTAATCATATTCATCAGTAGAAAGGATAGGGACTAATAATATTTTAAACTATTCAAAATTAAAGTAGAATTTATGCAAAAGGATGATACTTAAGACATGATATTTATTGATAAAATGAAAACAAATTATTCATCAATTCACTTGTCATATTTTAAACTATTATTTGTCATAAACCTAGAGTAGAACTAGTTTCTTTCTGCAAATATTAGCAGATTTAACTAGTAACCTTCCATAATTAAATTTTACTAGCTATTATCTTAATACTAACTAAAAAGCTTAGATCTGGGAGATCATAGAGATACAGGAATAGGATACTCCTGATCTCCCAAAAGAAGGAAATGTTTCCCTTCATCGATAACTAATGTACCATCTCGATTAGCCCTAGTGAAGTGCTCACAAGGCTTCACATCAAACGTAACTTGTGTATTTGCCCCTGCTTCCAAATTCACACTCTTGAATCCTATCAATGTCTTTTTTGGAACCTCATCCACTGTGCTAGAGTGCTTCAGAAACAACAACACGGGGTGCTTACCAGCCATTTCTCCCTGGTTTTTCACCGCAACTTTAACTGTTATCATCGCGCTGTTACATACTTCTGGTCCAACGTCTGATACAGCAATGTTCAGAACAGAACCTTTTTCAGTTGACTGGTTGATCTTTGGGTTCTTGAAAAGCAGTTGGTTTTTGCTCACAGAGGCAAATGTGTAAGAGTAATTAGTGTAGCTGAGACCATAGCCAAATTCGAAAACTTTTGGCCCATTGTAGAATCTGTAAGTTCGCCCTGGATATCCACTGGATGATTCAGGTCGCATCCTCATGTCGTTCATTGCTACTTTGTTGAACTCCTTGGGGTACCAAGTGACTGGTGATCTGCCCCCTGCAAAATAATGCAGTCTTGCATGTTTAGCAAGTATTCCATCAATAGATAACAATTAAACATCATTTGAGGAAACAGAGTAACTACAAGGATTGTTGAAAAATGAACTTCACCTGGATTGTGTTCACCGAAAAGTATCTGTGCTAATGCAGCGGCTCCACCCTCACCAGGATAACCAACCCACAAAATGCCTCCTATTTTTGGGTTGTCCTTTGCAAAAGTTACATCAACTGGACCTCCACACATCAAAACCAGTATAACAGGTTTTGAGGCAGCTTCGGCGATTGATGTAATGAGTTTCTCTTGCATACCAGGTAGCCCCAATTCTGTCCTATCAAACTTCTCTCTTTCAAGAGTCTGGTCTAATCCCATTACTAGAACAACATAGTCTGCTTTTTTTGCTATATTAACCGCTTCATCTATTGCAGGAGAAGTACAGTTGATGAAATCGCAGCCCGGATGGTACATTGTGTTTGCAACATATCCCTGAAGCCCTTGGAATAATGTAACATTCTTGCAGGAAAAGCCTTCATAGTTACCTAGAAGTACTTCAGAATCATTTGCTTTGGGACCTATTACAGCAAGGGATGCTGTTTTCATCTTTGAAAGTGGAAGGAGCCTGTTGGAATTTTTTAGAAGGACACTGCCACTTCTTGCTGCTTCGACAGCTAGTGCCCGGTGCTCTTCACTACAAACCTCTGCTGCAGAAATGTCTCCATATTCCAATTTACTTGGATCACCGTTGAACAGCCCTAGCCTCATTCTAACGGAAAAGAGATTGTGAAGAGCTCTGTCTATGTCAGATTCTTTTACTTTCTGCTTCTCTAAAGCTGATTTTGTGTATGTCTTCAAGTGGGAACCACAATTCACATCCATGCCTGAAATTACATTGCCAAGAACAAAGACACATTTAGTTTCATCAACAAAGTTTTCTTAGATTTGAAAGGAATTTCTAGTTGTCACACATTGTTTTGACATATTGTTTCATTATATGCATAATAAATGTTCTCTTTCATAATATTTTTTCTTACAAGTAGAAGTTGACTACATTCAATCAAGGACCCGTCTGGAACAAATTTCATCTCTACCAAGAAAACTCATGCAGGTTACTTCTCATCTTCCTAAATTCATATTGGACAACAGGAAGTACTGAATTTAATTCACAAATCATAATAGCAGATGCTTTAGTAATCGACAGAATTTATTAGAAGGACCAGAAAGCATGCTAATAATAGAAATGCACAGATCATCCAGCTTCAGGACAGAATGGACCAAGTCATGGGCATGTCAATGGTCCTGCATTTTACAAAACACGCAAGCTAGAGAATGGGTTATAAAGTAATCAACTTTTTTCTGTTACAGCATGCGTTGTGTCACAGTTCACACTTTAGAATTAAGCAAGTCATAATTGATGTGAGGCATTCAATCTTCGATTTCACAAACAAGCAAGACAATGTTTTTTCTACTTATTGTTTTTTTTAGAAAATTTTGTCTATTTTAACAGCAGAGCAATTGAAAGTTTGAAACAGACAATCAGTTACCAGCTTTGAGGGTAGCAGCTACAGCATCTTCAGGTTCTTTAGCATAATGTTGCTCGGAATACATTTTGTCAACTGCATCACAATCTGATACGATGTACCTTTATATTACACACAACTATTAGTCTTATATATATGCTGTTAGATTTCACGTGCGAATGAAATGAAACATGATTCAACATTCTCTTCTATTGTTGGGAAATTACCCTTGGAGACCCCATTTTCCACGGGCAGTAGTTGTCAAAAGATCAAAGTTGGCACAATTTGGGATCCCATTAACAAGATTGTAAGCACACATTACACTGCTGGCTTTCCCTTGTTCCACGCAATCCTTGAAGGGCGGTTCATACGAATCTGCCAAATCTTGCTTCAAGACCTGAATAGCTCCATTTATTAGAACAGAAATAGTGCTGACAATCTTGTAGATGTTACTCTTCAAGTTTGGAATACAACCTCACTTAATAACTTAATTAAATCTTGTCGAATTTATCTAAAAGTTTATATTTGTGGAGATACATACTTAAAAGTTATTCTAGATATGCAACACATCCTCTCAACATGCAAACCTTCTTGGATGTGGTACATATATCACAGGGAGCCAAAAGAAGTATTTGTCATTCCAAAAATGGAAATTCAACAAGATAATGCGAAAAGCTAAAATCAATGTACTGCAGCAACAGAGTTAGTTAAGACTTACCTGAGCATCGAAGGTGTAACGACTGAAGTTATGCCAATTATCCATATCTTGAGCAATGAAGTGCTTACAACAAGCAGATGTTTGAAGATGCCCATCTTTAAGCTTCCCACCTTCAAAACTATCCCCTTGAAGTCCTCTTACATAAGCCACTCCATATTTTCCCACCATCATAGGGTCTTCCCCTGGTGTCTCTTGGCCTCTTCCCCACCTTGGGTCCCTGAGTATATTTATATTTGGTGCCCATAATGTTATTCCCTTTAGCTGACCTGCATTGTACACTGCTCTTGCCTCTCTTCCAATTGCCTACAGAAAGCAACAAGTTCAACAAACTAGTACTGATTTTCTTCTTTCTATCCAACAAACACATTCCTCTTCTGTCCAATAATTTTATGATCAACTTTCAACTAAATATGATTTTAATGCATGTCATACAAATTGGAAGATAATCATTAAGTTATCTATAACTATAATTACTCCCTTGTCTGGTCCATTACCAAAAATAACATTCCAAAATACTTGCCAATTTTAAAAATCAACATAGAATTAATTACTCTGTTCCACCTTACTCTTACTCCAATAGAGCGATATTAATGTGGTGAAAGAAAAAACAGAAATATTAAATTAAGATCGACGACTAAATAAGAACATTTTAAGTCAAATTTCCAATTTAATAATATTAATATTTAATTAAAAGGAAGAGGCATGAAAGACGGACATAGACCAATGGAGTACATTTTGAATAGCGTAAACACGATCAGAGTGCGTCGGAGTAAAAGAGAAGGGTTGATATAGATCGACAACCGATACAAAACTAGCCAATTTACGATGAATTCAGGCGATACTCCTAAAATTGAAAAATAATAAAATTTATCTCTCAACAAACATGATAATAATCACATACCTGAGCTATACGATACCAGAGATTTTCATCAAAAGAAGAAGCAGTAAGAATGATCTGAGGGAATTGAGTTGCCGCCTTAATGGTTCCATTAAAAAGCGTACCCTTTCCATGCCTAGAAATGCCGTGTAACCCTTCCGACCACCATTCATAAGCGGAGATACCGAGTCGAGGTATTTCCGGCGCTCCATTAACGAGCTGTAAGATTTTCTCATCTACAGTGAGACGCGAAACGAGGTCGTTTACCCTTTGTGGGATTGGTAACGCAGCGTTGCAGAAGGGATATGAACTTGTATTTGGGTTTGAAGAGTCACATGAAAATGGAGGTTTAGTTGATTCAGTACGGCGAAAAAGAAGCACTAAAATGACGAAGATAAACATGACGGTGAATTTATTAGTTATTTGCTGTTCCATTTTTTTTTTTTTTTGGTGTTTCTTCTGTAAAAAACAAGTTTACATATATATAATGTAAATAAATGTAATGTACTTTTTTTTTTGTCTATGAATAAAATTGAATGTAACAATATATAAAGATATCAATTTACTCAAATTAAATTAGCCAATGATGGATTTGATGCTATTTAATGCAATCTATATGTAGAATACACCTATGGTATTTTTTTCCAATCATTTATGATTGGTGAATTTCACTTTGAGGATATTTATTACTGAAGTCTGTTACCTAAATTTGACGATGGAGCTTCACAACTAATATAGCCCGTCCTAAAACAGTTAAGACTGGTTGGTCATCATCATTTGTTGAAAAAAAGAGAAGAAGAAAGATCGATTATTGTAGTAATTAATTTTTAAATATTATTTTTTAATCATGATATTCATATTAAAATTTAATTAATTTAAATTTATGCGATATAAAATTTGTTTAGAAGGGAGCGCTATTTATTTTAATTTTTATTTTATATCAAACTATTCGAATTCAAAAGAAATATGTTATTTTTTTTTGGGAGAAACTCGCTCATTTTTGCTAGTAAAGCTGCAAATAGTAAATGGAGTGAAGGCTTGAAGTGGAAAACATTCGGTGACCACCTTTCTATGTTTTGTGAGTGGATCATAGCAACGGTGAATTAGGTCACATCATTATAGGAGTAATGTGACAAAATTTACTTCAATTTTATAAAAAAAAAATGGGTTGATATATTTTTGAATGGACTCATAAGTATTTTTTTAAAAATATTTTTTTTATTTGATATATTATATATAATCATGATAAAGGAAGAAAATGATTTTATAAGGTACTACTTTGCGAAAAAAATCAACAAATAAAACTCAGTAAATATTAAGTAAGTTGGGTCATTATCCGAGTTATATATTAGTTCAACTCAATTTATTTCAAAGTAAATATCTTTTGAATGGATGAATAATATGTTTATTTATTAATTCAATTTATTTTGACTTATTCAAATTCAATTCAACTTGTTCACTTGATGTCTTATGACGTCAAAGCTTCACAATAAATACTATCTCAGTTCATTTTTAGTTTTGATGATTTTTATTTTTTAGAGTTAAATTATAATAATTTTGACTAATATTTTAAAGATGTGTATTTTAGTTATAATATGTTAAAAAAATATAATTTATAGGTCTTTCATATAGTTTTTGAATATTTAAATACTTTGTTTAAAATATTAAATTAATATCTAATTTAATTTTAAAAATTAATTAAATTTAACTTTCGAAAAATGTAATGTGACAAATTAAAGTAGAGATGAAAAGGAGTATAATCGTAGAACAATTACGACTTACTGTTTACTATCGGTTGAAAAAGAAGGAGAGGAAAGACGGATCATATCAACTAATTAATTTTCAAATATTTAATATTTATATTAAGAAGATGAATTAATTTTATCCTAATTTTGGTTTCCGGCCATCTCTGTCTTTTTTTTTCAAATAAACCTAGGACATGGTGGAGCTCCTTTTATTTTATCTAGAAGGGAAAAAGCACAATTATCTTCTCAATTTATGTCTGAAATTTTAGAGACACACTTATATTATAGTAAAGTTCTATTACGCTACTGAACTTATTTTAGAAGTAATTTTCTACCCCTTTTTGGCATACGTGACACTAGTTTGAAAGAAAAAATCAACCAGCATTGGGCCCACAAGATAAAGCCATATAGGCGGAAAAGGGGTAGAAAATTATTAATAAAACAAGTTCAGGGGTAATAGGACCTTAGTATAATATATGTGTGTCTCTGAAATTTCGGACATAGATTAAGAAGGTACCTGTGCATTATCGCTATCTAGAATAATGACAAGGTCTACTTCATATTGCTACATTTTACTTGTTTAAAAAAAATATGAAAATTAAATCTACTACTTTTTTGAAAAGAAAATTCATTGAATGAAATTAAATTAATCAGAAGTTCAGAACTCATATAAGTAAAGCTAGGGAAACACTCCTTAATATTTTTCTATATTTGCCCTAGTTAAGAGAATAATGACCTCATCTGTTGCATTACATTTTTGTTGTACTTTCATTCTTTTTGGCTTCTCTTTCACTAAGGAAATTTGTCAATTTTGCTACTATTAAAGCTGCAAACCGTAAATGGAGTAAAGGCTTGAAGTGGAAAACATTGAGTGACCACCTTTCTATGTTTTGTGGGTGGATCATAGCAACGGTGAGTTAGGTCACATCACTATATATATAAGAGTAGACGTAGAAAAATTAGTCAATGAAAAAATTCAGTTCATTTAAAAAAAATTGATTTAATATATTGGTTAGTGAACAAAATTTGTGAAGTTTGTGTGCTAATTTGTTTAGACATTCTTCTAAAGAAATGACTCTGAGGATTAATGGTATTTTCTAGTAATGGAGTCGGTGATATTTGAATCGATACTGTTAATGGAAGTTGGTAAATGTAGTTCTTGAGTTCTTTCTTTATAATTGCCCATTTATTAATATTTTACTTCGCCATCATTATATTTGTTCTGCTCTGGTTATCTCCTCCCGGCGATCTCACCGCAGTTATAAAGAATGAAAGACAATACAATATTCTAAAATGCAAATTTTAAATCATACAAAATTACTCAAGGTATGTCTCATTGCAATCTAGAACACAAAAAGGTAAATTAGAGGAAATGGGCTAGCAAGCTTCACCAAACATCATGACCTATCAAAAAATTGGAATACAAAATAACAAATTAAATTCTTATAAACTTAGTTTTATGAGATATCAATATATTAGTCATGTGTCATGATCCGTCACTTTATCGTTTAAATTTGGCATAGAAATAAGAGGGACCTAAAGTTATAAAGAGGTCAGTGGGATACTTTAGATTCCCTATATCTTTTCTTAGAAAACTCTAAAATGCCTTAAAAATATTTAGTAAGCCTTAAAATTTTCTAGACTAGTAGAAAATTCTCAAGAGAGACAACATATTTGTCAAAATGCATTAAAATACTCTAAAGTATGAAAAAAAAATCTAAAATATGAACTAAAGTATAAATATATAAGGACTTATAAAGTAAATAATTATTTACATTTAGGTCCCTAAAAAGTAGTATGAACAGAAGCCTCTCATTTGTAAATCATCGAACAAATTGCAAAATATTCACTAAATAATATACAAAACTTTTTTTAAACCTCTCTTAATCTTTTCTCTTAAGTTTTAAATGATTTCTCTTAGTAATCTGTTAAGTTTTAAATCATAATTCATTCTGTTAGAAATCTCAAGTTTGAAAAGATTTAAGGCTTTTTGAGGTTGTAAGATTGTGAAATATTCGTGAAAGTTTCAAAAGGTTAAGTGTTCTTAGCGATCTTGTGTTTTAAATCATTCCCTTAACAATCTTAAGTTTCAAAAGGTTTAGGTTAAAAGATAATAAAATATACGTGGAAGTTTCAAAAGTTTTAACGATTAAAGATTGTGAAGGATTCGCAATTTAACTCTAATATGATGTGATTTTAATATATCAACCATATTTTTTTAAATCAGTATTCTTACCTAAAATCCTAACTCTACCCATGAATCTTCCGAATTTCATTTGCATCATCCAAATTTCTGATGACAACTTTATCCCTTGTCATCGAATCATTGATGATATCGTCTACATGCATAAATTAGTATTCTTATCTAAAATTCTAACTCTACCTTTGAATCTTCCGAATTTCATTGACATGTAAGAAAGCAATATTGCATCATCCAAATTTCTGATGACAACCTTATCCCTTATCATCGAATCATTGATATCGTCTACATAAATACGAGGAGTATGATCTCTGCGACAGAGTTTGTCAAAATCAGCTAGTTGAACAGATTGTTTTTCATCTCTTAAAACAGATCCTTTTCTAGATCCATCTTTAACTTCAACCTTCATCTTTACTATTATCAACTTGCAGCTTTTAAATTTAAATTTCATAAAATTGATACCTTTTGAATTTATTAAATTTCTCATTAAACGAGTATTCAAACTTATTAAGCGAAAGAGGATTTCTCTTTTTAAACGAATGGACCTCAATTTGAAATGGCTTATATAGTCACATCTGTCTAGCAATTTATCGCCATGGATTATTACTCATTTTAAAATTTTTCTCTAAGATGGCAAATATCTGACCATTCAATAGAAACACAAACTGATTCACTCTTCCAATAGTCCAATCAAATAAGGAATGTTTGGTTTCGAAATCATTTTATTCTAAATTTAAAAATTGAAATTGAATTTTTAATTGGTTAATAAAATTTTTAGTATAACTAATACTTTCACTTTTTTTTTATATCTGTCAACATTTGTCTTTTGACTTTTATGCATTCTTTTTTCCTAAATTAAAAAATAAGAGAGTCGACTAAAAAAAATGATTATATCGAACTCTTATGAAATAAAATAATTAATATCATGAATTTAAATTAGAAATAAATAAATTCTAAATGAATTATAATTTTTTTTATACTTATTCTAACAAATGAAAATCGTTAATATTCTTTTACGTATTAATTAGGTATACTATTCGAGTTTTGTTTGGACTTCAGAGTGAACAATCTCATCAAACTTTTGTATAATTATTTCCTATATTCGTTAACATGTATAAGGTAACCAAAAAGTTACCTATTCATATGGAAATTTGATATAAAGCAACTAAATTGAAAGTTTTACGTAGATTTTAGAAAAAGTACAAACTAAATTGAAAGTTTTACGTAGATTTTAGAAAAAGTACTAACATATTTATCTACGAAAACCAGAAAAAGTACTAACATATTTATCTATGAAAACCGCATCATTATTTATAGTGCGTTTAAGCAAAAGTGAAATAAGAAACGTTATTTTGGATATTGATGGTTCATCTCCATGGTGAAGTAGCATTTGTACGCCGTATATATATATATATATATATATATATATATATATATATATATATATATATATATATATATATATATATATATATGAAATTTAATAAACCGTATATATGCAAATAAAATTAATTTTATAGATTTACTGAATTCCCAAACTTAAATCATTTCATTTATAATTGCCTTGTTTATGAATATGTTAAACAAAAAAAAACATTTTATGTATATATCACGTACACAAATCTATAATTTCACTGTGTATATTAATAATTATTACTTTATATTCTATATTAGTACCATGCAATTTATTTTCAAAAACAGGCAATGGCACTTCTCATTTTGCTCTTTTGCCTAGAATGTTGTGTTTGTGCCTTTGGTTTTTAATAACACTTATTAAAAGGGAATTTCTAAAAGTATATTATATATCTCAACAACAAAAAAAAAGAAGTTGATCACTCGTGGCACATAAAAATTTTCTTCAAAATAATAACAATAACAGTAATAAAACATTGAAAAGAAGTCAATATAAAACATTTTTACTTGACCATTAATCATAAAACGAAAAATATAATAGTCCATACTTTAATCACTCTCCACTCCATCATGAAGTATGCCTAACATTGTAATATAGCCTCGAGTAATTGTAATTTGTGAAAGCTACTAGGTAATTGAAATATCGTTAATTTTACATTCAAAATCATGTTAGATAATTTAGAGCACCAAATTCAAATAATTGAAGATACATTAAATAACACTAAGTCTGAATTTAAAGATTATATAATTTTAATATATGCTTTCAATTACTTTTACTAAAATAATATAGTTCATTTAATAACTATAAGAAATTGGATCGATTGATCAAGCAGATGAAAAATAGGAAAAATCAGTTTATTAATCTAAATCGACACATTTAAGAGCGGGGCAGTCTGGACTCAACCCGTTAAGTCAATTCATTACGAAAACAACTATTCATTTCACATTCGCACCTCTCAATTACCGAGCTAATTGCTTTCAATTACTTTTACTAAAATAATATAGTTCATTTAACTATAAGAAATTGGATCGATTATCAAGCAGATGAAAAATAGGAAAAACCAGTCTATTAATCTAAATCGACACATTTAAGAACTGGGCAGTCTGGACTCAACCCGTTAAGTCAATTCATTACGAAAACAACTATTCATTTCACATTCGCACCTCTCAATTACCCAGCTAATCAACAACTATAAAAATCAAGAAATTAACATATTTATTCTGCTCAATAAGGTGATGAATCCTCTTTACAGGATTATAATGCACACCACAAGTGTGATCTAATCATTAAGGACTATATTTTTATATGTGATTTAAAGGTTTCATATAGAAACAGTAACAGGATATTTCTTATCTCCCACAACAAGATAATATTTGCCTTCATCAATTACTGATATACCGTGCTTATTAGCCCTGCTAAAGTGTTGACAAGGGCTCACAATAAACTTAATCTTACTTTTTTCTCTTGCACCTAAATGCACACTTTTGAATCCAATCAACTGCTTTCTTGGAACTTCATCATTCTTCACTTTAGAATGCCTAACAAACAACAACACAGGATGTATACCACCTATTTTCCCCTTGTTTCTCACCACAACCTTAACTGATATCTTCGCGTTGTTGCAAACCTCTGAGCCAAATTTCGAAACTGCAATATTATGAATATGTGAACCGTGTTTTCTTCTCTTGTCTGATGATGTTTGGTTAATGAAATAGAGTTTGTCATGAGTGACAGACGCGATGTCGTATGTATAATTTGTGTAGCTAAGACCATAGCCAAATCCATAGACTTTTGGCCCTTTGTAGAATTTGTAAGTTCGACCTGGATATCCAGTCGATGAATTAGGCCTCATGTTCATGTCTGTCATTGGTACTTTTATGAAGTCCTTAGGATACCATGTTACTGGTAACCTGCCCCCTGTAAGGTTAAATGTGATTAGCATATTAAGCAAGTTTTTCGTCAAAATGGATTAAGTACTAAAGATTATTGATGTTGTAGTTAAGTTAACCTGGATTATGTTCACCAAAAAGAATCTGTGTTAGTGCAGCTGCTCCACCTTCTCCAGGATAACCAATCCACAAGATGCCTCCGATTTTCGGGTGGTTCTTGGCAAAAGAAATATCAATAGGACCTCCACTAACTAACACTAGTATAACAGGTTCTACAGCAGCCTCGGCTACTGCGTTAATAAGAATCTCTTGTTGTCCAGGTAGTCCTAAATCTACGCGATCCCAGTTCTCCCTCTCCACTTGCTGGTCTAATCCCATTATTAAAACAACATACTGAGCCTTTTTAGCAACATCTACTGCTTCATCTATTGCAGCAGAAGTACAATTGACAAAATTGCAGCCTGGATGGTAGCCTATGTTTTTCACAAGGCCTTGAAATCCTTGGAGTAACGAATTTTTTTTGCAGGGAATGCCTGCATAGTTACCTAAAAGTAATTCGGAATCGTTTGCTTTTGGACCTATTATAGCAAGGGATGTTATTTTTATCTTAGAAAGTGGAAGGAGTTTGGCAGAATTCTTCAGAAGGACAATGCCATTTTTTGCTGCTTCAAGGGACAGATCTTGATGCTCTTGACTACAAATCTCTGCAGGAGAAATGTCTCCGTATTCCAGCTGTTTTGGATCACCATTGAATAGTCCTAACCTCATTCTAATGGAGAAAATATTGCGAAGAGCTCTGTCTATATCAGAATCTTGTAATTTCTGCTTCTCCAATGCTAATCTTGTGTAGTTTGCCACGAATGAACCGCAGTTTACATCCATACCTAAATTGCAAGTGACAAGGAAAAGGTCAGATAATTGAGACAAATAGAACTTTATGTCAATGATGTCTTTCAGTAACAGGAAAGACAGCATTGAGTTTATACAAAAGTGAGAGCATAGAAACTGAATATAGTACTACTTACCAGCTTTGAGAGAAGCTGCAACTGCATCTTCAGCTGTGTATCCATGGGAATCACGCATAACGCGAATTGCATCACAATCTGATACAATGTAACTTTTCAGCAAATAGACAAATAGTTAGTTTTAAGATTGCTGAAATCACTTCTTATAAGGAGTAATAACTTGGTATCAGACATTTGTTTCTTAATTTACATCAAAATTTTACCCGTTGAAACCCCACTGTCCGCGAGCAGTTGTGGTCAGGAGATCATGGTTAGCGCAGTTTGAGACCCCATTGAGACGACTATAAGCACACATTAGACTGGTAGCTTTTCCTTCTTCCACACAAGTCTTGAATGGTGGTTGAAATGAATCTGCCATATCCTGTGGTGTAACCTGTTTGACACATTGTAGTATTAGATAACAATATCAATCTTTTTGCTCTACAAAAGGTGAAATTGAATAATAAACGTAATTTAACATGTGATAGCAGGTTAGTTACTGACTTGAGCATCGAAGGTGAAACGATGGTGGCCATTCCAGTAATCCAAATCTTGAGCAGCAAAGTGCTTGCAGCAAGCTGAAGCTTGAAGATGCCCATCTTTGAGCTTCCCACCTTCAAAACTATCCCCCTGAAGTCCTCTTACATAAGCCACTGCGTATTTTCCTACCATCATCGGATCTTCCCCAGCTGTTTCTTGTGCTCTTCCCCATCTTGGATCCCTTAATATGTTCACATTTGGTGCCCAAAATGTCATTCCCTTTAGTTCACCTGCATTGTACACTGCTCTTGCCTCTCTTGAAATTGCCTACACAGAGTACAACATCTTTTAATACTAGCTATTGATGTGTTCATTCAAATTTCTGTATTTGCCATACGAGATTATCTGTTGGATCTTAGTTTACCATAAAATGTGGAAGTATAAACGAGATATCATAGAGTCATTCGTTCTGAATGCTACAGGAAGAACATAAGCTTGATGACAGAACTCGAATATTCAGATGTAGAAGATCCTAACATGAGTGATTTGACAGATTTGGTACATACTGAAAGGACCAAATGATCAACTCTACATCAGGGATACTTTTACAACTATTCTCTCAAACTAAAGATTATGTCAAGGGGATTCAAAAACTTAAATATGCACACAAACAAACCCTCTATCCCTTCTCTACTTAATGTTGTGTGTCCGATTAAACGTTGCCTATAAAATCAACCACAGAGTCAATAAAGCATACTGTAGTAGAGTGTAAAAAGAGAGAATCAATTTATACCTGAGCAATGCGATACCAGAGATGTTCATCAAAAGTAGAAGCAGTAAGAATGATCTGAGGGAACTGAGTTGCAGCTTTAATACTTCCATTAAATTTCACCCCTAATCCTTCCATCGATAGGCCATGTAACGCCTCCGACCACCACTCGTAAGCAGGGATATTAAGCCGCGGAATGGCTGGTGCACTGTTACCCAATTGTGATATTTTCTCATCCAAATTCAGGCGTAAAATGAGATCATCTACTCTTTGATCGACGGGCAATGAAGAATTACAGAATTGAAATTTTATGGTATCTGGATTGGATGTATCACATGAAAATGGAAGACAAGTTGATTCAGTATTACTGAGAAAGGAAATAATTATGGTAATCGCAATAATTTTATGGAGTCCCATGCTTTGGATTAATTTTCAAACTTAAACGAAAAAAAAAATATGTCCTGTTTTTTTTGTTTGGGAAGAAGAAGAAATGGTTATGTTTCGACTGTTACTAGTGGGACGGATTGATGGCGCCAAGTGCAGAACCTTTCAAAGGTAACGGTTAATATTTAATTAGGTGTGTTAATAATGTCTTAGTCAATAAATAAATTAATTCATGTATTAACTTTAGGCCTGACAAAATAAAGTTCTCGCATTCATCGCTCTAAGCTTTGGTGCGTAGAATTATGTTATTGGTCCTTGATCTTGGGCTTAGGTAGGATAATAAGGTGATGATAGTATCATTATGGTTGTTTAACTTGAGTGCCTTCCTTGAAACATTAAGTGGCCATTAGCCAAGGGCGGAGTTGAGCTAGTTGAGAGTTCACCCAAACCTCTTCGATAAAATCTTGTATCGTATATATAATGTATTTTGAAGAAATTTTATGTTTATATATCTTTTTTAAACCTTCTAAAGATGGTTGGCTTAGTGGTTGAAAGGTTCAGAATTCACCCAGAAGTTTCAAGTCCAAATCTTAGATGTTATCTTTTTTTTTTCAAACTCCCTTAATAAAATTCTGAATCCTTATTAGCCACCCATGTCACATGACGATAACATAGAAGGAACTCATATTCAAAAGTGGGTTAAATATAAATCAACTAATATTATTTATAATAAATATGATAACTCAAAAATATACCTCGATTGTACTCTTTTAAAATATATATAAGACGCGAGAAACTCTAGAAAGTACTCTATCAAAAATATGTTTGATAGAAGAACTGTGTAACTTTACATTAGTCCAATAGAGGGTAGTATAATATTACAATAATATGTTTTTAACAATTTTATTTTATTTTGTGAGTCAACTCAAATTCCATTCAATTTATGAGATATTATTAGAATCTCAAAATTCAAATAACTTTTTTGCAAGGTATCTTTTCATATGTAGTCAAAGTTTTCTTAATTTATGTTAATTTTTTAATCTAATTTTCAGTTATTTATATTTTATTTCAAAAGGTTCAAATAATCTAAATTATAAAAAATAATTCGAAAAATTTCACCTAAATCAAATGACGGAGAGGGAGTAACGTGATTGCGCGAGATGTTTTATACTTGCATAGCTTACCGGGCATGAATAAATCAGAGCACTTCACTGTGCTTATTAAATTCTTCCATTACAAAGCCTTAAGCCCTTCCGGTATATTAACCCTCTGCTGGTCTCTCCGGCGATCGTTTCACCGGCGAAAAATCTGCGGTAAGTTCTCCGATTAACTGGAATTTTTCTGTATTTGTTTCCTAAAATTAAGCACATATCCAATTTGTTGTCTTATGGGTCTGTACTTTCTTGTCGCCTTCGTGAGGTGGAAGTTTAATTTGGTCTTAAAATTAGATACTACTCCATAAAAAGCTGAAAATACAGCTATTTTCCTGTGCTATTAGCAAGGGAAATGCGTGAGATATTTTTTTTGGGTTGTAATACTTGTCAATAATACTAATTTGGCTGTTTGAAGAATATCTTTCTGCCTTAGCTTTTACTCTGATGCTTTTCTGTATATCTACTATTATGTTTTTTCAATTTTCTGATACAATTATATATATATACATTGAAATCTATGATCTTATTTTAAAATTTTAGTGACTAGGTTAAATTTAATTGTTTCAATCGATTTGAAAATTATTCTGACACCACTATCTAGGAGTTTTTATACATTATTTTTGAAGATCTTATAGAGATGAAACACAGGGGCATGGCATAGTTTAAAAGGAATCGCATCCAAACGAAAATTAGAATTGGCAGAGAGAAGACATGGCTGATTTTGTGACATCTACTCATAGAACCAAGTGGATTTTTACTCCCCAAGATATTGTGAGTTACAATTGTTCATCAAAAATCTTGGAGAAAATCATTTTCTTTTCGTCTTCCCATTTTTATTTGAATTTTTGGGTTTACGAATGGTATACTGTATGCACAGAAACATAAGTATAAAGTTGCTAATCACAGAGCGAAACAAGCACTGGAGAAGGTATTGTAGCTCATTTTCTTAACATTTTTTGTTTAATTAGCTTTTTGCATTTTCTGTGGGATTGTGGATATGTTTTCTTTTGTCGAGATACCCTTTTCACCTTATTAGTTATTGTTTTGATGAAGGCAATATTGTGTTCTTTGACCTTTTGCTGTTGTAGTTAGTGTTTATCTTTAAGACGTGGTTCAAGCACGTTTATTGAGATGTCCAAAACACATGGTTTGCATTCTGTAACTTGCTTTATGAATAACAAATGTGCTATAGACATGAAACGATAAGTTAAGTAAATAGAATGAACCTGAGTTCCGATGCTGGTAGCTAGGGGTGTTATTTGGTAAGCTTGATCTTATTGATATTATTCGTAACAATGAAATCATAGAAGCTTCAGAGCTTAAGAACACAAAGAAAGAGTATAATGTTAGTAAAATGCGTAAAAGCCGATGGTTTACAACGAGTAGATATAAGACTTTATAGCTAACCTTAGAGAGCAACTTGCATGGTTCTCACCCTCATAAAGTTCACTAATTGTACATTTACTTCAGTTACATAATGGCTGACGGAGATCTTGGGCTCTTTCCCCATCGACTAACGTAGATTGAACCGGCTCTTTCCACAACAGCTGGTAGAGATCTCGGACTCTTCGGCAACACAACAGCTGGACCCCTAAACTTATTTTGACCTTATCTTGTTGGGTCCACAACCTGGTGCCCAGTCCCGTACTTTCGGAACTAGATGGCTTTGCTGATATGACTCTGGCTCCACTATCTCGACTCCGGATTTTTCATTGATAGGATTACATTTACCGGTCACGTTCTGAGGATAGCATTTGGTGTTGTCCCTGCCGAGTCACTTTTGACCTACTCTTCTTTCCACGTGTCGATTCTTACCCCACAGAGTTAGATAGAGTAGAATTTCTTTTCCATTTTATGTGTTTGGTGTATGAAATTCTGTATGCCGGCCTTATGTTTTTTTCAAACAATTTTGTTACCTTTCTCTACGCTTCAACAATTTGCCTGATTTTATAGGCAGCATTACCTGAAACTCTTATGGCCCAGAACATAGGTCTGATTTGTAGTCTTTGTGGATGTACGAATAATACTGATAGCTAATTCTGTTGTGAAGTATGGAACAACGCGAATGGAAGTTGATATTGATGGGTCGTTCTCATATGCTGAAAGCCAAAATGACGCCAAAGATAATGGTAAGATTGTAGTTTTTCAGACCAAAGTTAAACTAGAGAAACTATGAAGTTTCTGGTTTGCTTCCTTCAATCTTTTAAGATAATCATAATTGTTATCATTCTTTTGATTGCTATTTTGGTTGGCATGTTAGCTGAAAAGCGTCCTAAACCACTCAAGGTTGAAGAAGAACAACTTCTAAAGGCTTTCTACGAGTTCAAAATTCAAGACGTCTGTGATGCCTTTAAGTTCCCACGTAAGATTCAGGTATAAAGTTTTAATTATTGGATCTGCCACTATGATGGATCAACGAGAAGGTGAAACAGTTCTCATGCTTGTTTGCAGGCGACAGCTCTCATTTATTTTAAGAGGTTTTATCTACAATGGTCCGTGATGGAACATCACCCCAAAGACATTATGTAAGCTTCTTATTATCCTCTCTGTGCTTTCTTATTTTAAAAAAACTTACTAGTTTCCCCCTATCTTTATGCATTGTTTGGTTGGTCATTGGACAATAGTTACTTTTTTTTCCAAATTCAAGTTGAAATGCATTTTAAAAACATAAACAAAGTCATCTGGATTCCACATATATGATGCATACAGTAGTTGATAGTTGACAGAGACATAGCTTACTAGCTCCCCCTCCCCCTCTTTTTGTAGGTTAACCTGCATATATGCAGCTTGCAAGGCAGAGGAAAACCATGTATCAGCTGAGGAGCTTGGGAAGGGTATTGGACAGGATCATCATGTAATCCTCAACAATGAGATGCTGGTTTTCCAGGCATGGATTTTATTTGAAGGTCATGTCATTCAACATTTTCCTTTAAATATCTTTGCTTTAATCAACTTTTTTCTAACCTTTATTTTGCAGAGTCTAGGATTTGATCTAATTGTTTACTCTCCATATCGTGCTCTTGAAGGTTTTATCAGTGATTTAGAGGTCTTTTTCTGTTGATCTGTTACACTTAAACCCTTTGAGTAATAATTGCTGTGTTGACATCTTCCTTATAATTGGTAGCATTTCCACTCCTTGTACTACTTGATTTCTTCATTGCAATTATTGACTATTGCTCTTGAAATTGTAGGAATTCTGTGGAGCTAAAGATGAAGACCAGCTTGTGGCTCTGAAGGTAGTCACTAAATTTTTTTCGACAGGTTAAGTGTTCAAGTGAAAAGTTCTCTCCGCTTACCTTGCGGTTGAGAAATCAAGTTACAAATGGAGTAAATGGAAGAAAAGGACCACAATTGACTCCTGGGAGGGGGTTGAGTTACTGGTTAATAGTGGGGTAGATGTAGGTTAAAATATAAAAACAATTTCTTATTTCCTTCCATGCAAATTGCCTCTTGCAGGGTAGGCTGCATATATTAGACTCTTGTGGTCCGACCCAGCCCTTCCCCTGCTCTCGCACATAGCGAGCTTTATTGCACCGGGCTGTCTTTTTCTTCAATCTTCTTTATTAAATAAAATGTTCTTGCACTATTTCTGCTCCTTGTAAATCTGGCTTCTGACAATTGAATTTTATCCAATGTTGTTCAACAACTAGTAGTTTTGCAGTTAAACCACCCAAACCATGTGAATCTATATGCAATATTGAAAATCTTCAGTTCTCCATCCAATGGAACAAATGCTGATTTCACTCTTCCCATTTCTATTGTTTGTCGTTCTTCCTTAGATAATCAAGGTTAATGCATCTTCTTGCTATATTATCATCAATCTTCAAACATAATAAAAGTTGGTGGCATGTTGGAGATATGATGATTATTATCATTCAATGTATTCTTAGAATTTCACATCGTAGATCTCTATGTAGCTCATTGAGCTACCCACCAACTAATCTTTCTTTTATACTTCAATTTATTTGTTCAAAACATTTCTGTGTATGCAACATGCGACAAGAAGAAGGAATAGACTTCCCTCATAAGTAGTCGGTAACATTCTGACATGCATCAATGCATTACTAATTGTAATTCATCTACTGTAGATAATGAATTAATTTTGTTTTCCATTGGTGATTTCAATTTATATTACTCTGACCTTTGTATTCATCTACCAGCTAAGTTTATTTTCTTCTGATGTACAGGGTTCACTTGATACTGCTAGGATTGAAGCAGATAAGATTATGCGTTCTGATGGACCACTTCTTTTCCCACCTGGGCAGGTTATATTTTATCATTTACATACTATATTGAAATGATTTTATACTGTATAAAACTAATTACTGACTCTTCCTCCTGCAGAGGATTATGTTAACAGTTAAATACATCTTTGAGGCTTGCTTCATCTTTTTGAAAGAAAAGTTCATGTTCCATCAGTCATAAACCTTTGAACTAGTTTGTGTCCATATTTTTTAATTCATGTGAAGTGTGGACACGGAGAATGGATCCTCTGTTAACAACAACATAATACCAGTTTAATTCCTCAAGTGGGTTTTGGGGAGGATAGAATGTATGCTGACCTTTCAGGCATATGTGGGGTGAAGAGGCTGTTTCAGAACAAATCCTCTGTTATTGACAGATAATTTTCCTAGTATGGTTGGTTAAAGTAGATCAAATCTAGCTTGTTTGATATTATAGAAGAAGCAATTCTAGCTATAAATTCCCATAAGCTCCTCATAACTAACCCTGACACTTAACTATGACTATCTCTAGCTTCTCCCGATTATCTCTGGCGACAAATCGAGTCTAAACATTTTGTCTGATGATTGATAGGAGTTTTTTGGAGTGAAGGCTTTCCCATAGGCTCTGCTATATTTCCAAGGTTGTGGTTAGATTCTAGAGGAGCTCTTCTATATTTTGGCCACATTATGCCCATAGGAGTCATATTTATCTCAGGACAAATCATGTGATGAGTCAATATTAGATGATAGCTGTTCTGACAGAGGACAAGACTGCATTATGGAAAAAATTTGAAACGCATAAGAAGTAACTACTTCTAATGATCACTGAATGCTAAAATAGTTGACATCTGAGAAATTCATCTGATGGTCTTGTTGGATAATACAGTGAAGCAAACTCATGTTTTTGCGTTCTATGTGATTTTCTCTTTTAAAATATGCTATAGATAATACTCACATGCACATCTTGTTAGATCATTTTCTGAATCAAGTTTCTTTTTCCTTATTTCAGTTGGCATTGACAGCTTTACATAGAGCTAACGCAGTGCATAGCATATTTGATTTTGAGAGGTCCCAATCCCTTCCTCATTTCGACGGAGTCCACAATAATCACTAACATTCTGATTGACATGATAATGATTCTTTAAACAGGTACCTAAGAAGTGTCCTATCACGTTATCAGCCAGCTCATGCCATTTCAGAACTTACTGGTTCTATAGATGCCATTGATTCTTTGGCAAGTACTTACTTAACCTTGTTATACTGCATGCCTGGAATGGTGTATCTTTCTCTTCTTGCTGACTTCTTCCCCGAAATCTCTCTGACTGCCTGAACTCCTGGAATTTGAACAGATTGGTAAACTTTTGACTCCGACCTCCAAAGATGTGAAGCACGTGGATCGGAAACTCAAATCATGTCTTGATCCGGGTTCACATGACAAGTGCGGTTCTATCAACTCTGATTTGATTATCATTTTTCCATCTTTTGGTTTTTGCGATATTTTATTGGCCCAGCCAAAAAATGATACTGGTTTGTAAATGCAGGAGTAAAAAAAGGAAGCATAGATCCAAAGATAGCTCACATGAGGCTACTGACTTATCTTGAACTGCTCTAACTCAAGTTTGTAGCTTCAAAGCATATCTTCTTTGCCCAGTGGAAATAGCGTTTCTCATTGCTGCTCATCAGTTCCCTAATATAGAACAAAAATTGAAGCCAGACTGTAGAAGTAGAGGCGGGTCGAGGATTTAAGATCACAAATTTCTCAAGACTTTTTTCTTAAATTTTGTACTATGAAATCAATTAGTAGTTTAAACTTCGAGTGTTAGTTAACCTGGAATTTACTGTTTGGAGATGTAAAAGCTCACTTTTTAGAAATGAGAATGTTGTTCTTAATGAGAACTTCAAAGTTTAATATGCAGTTCCTGCTTTTTTTAAATTTCATTGGAATGAATTACAAACAAGAGATCTTCTTAAATTCTGTATTTGAAAAGTTTCATGACTCTTCTTTCTTTTCTTTTTTTTTTTCCAAAACAAAAGCTGCAGAAAGAAAAAGGGTCAAATTAAGTGGAATAATCAAGCTTGTTTAGATTTGCAATTTATAACTTCAAACACACAAGTACTTGACTTCATTGTAGAAGTCGCATGTCGTGAAGTCGCATATCGTGGAGATGAGAACATTGAGATGGATGTGTGTTCATATTAGGAGAGACTAAATTAGAAATAAAGATATTTGGAAGAAAGTGGGAGTGGCTTCTGTGGTAGACAAGTTGATGCAAGCGAGATTGAGATGGTTTGGGCATGTGAAGGTGAGATACTTAGGCACACCATCGAGGAGTTGCGAGAGGTTGGTAATAGAGGGTACAAGGAGAGGTAGGCCAAAGAAGTATTGGGGAAAGGTGATGAGACATGATATGGTGCAACTTTATATTAACAAGGACATGACCTTAGATAGGAAGGTGTGAAGAACACGTATTAGAGTAGAAGGACAGCAGATGGTATTACATAGGCCATTGAACTAGTTATATTATTGTGGCTTTTGTTTTTTTATATTTATAAGTGGTTTGTAGGGTACTAGTTGTATTATTTATAATTATTTTGAATAATCTATTTATTATTGTTTTCAATCATCTATCTTATTATATTGATGATTGCCTCCTTTTTTTAACCTGAATTTGCTATACTTGAATCAAGGATCCAACTTTTTATCATTCATAATTCACAAAATAATAATGTGTACATTTCCCCACTGCAGACCACACTTATAGGACTTCACTCAGTTTATTAATGTTGGTGTAACCCATACAACCTAATTCATTTGTTCAAAATCTGACAAATAATTAGGTTATTGATATATGCACTAACACTAATATTAGGTCCCCCCATCTGTTCCTTTTTTTTTTTTAAGCAACCACGCAATTGGGAAGGAATAAATACACAGATGCACCTATACATGGTGTAGTGGCGGAAACATTTCATCTTTAATCAGAGGTTTCAGTTCGAGCTCTAGATATGAAAAAAATTATGTCAGGAGCGTCACCCCCAAATGAACCATGCAGTGCCAATCCAAATTTAATTGAAACTTCAATATAAACTCCGAATACTAGGTAAAACAAATAATACAAAGATGCAAAATATAAGATCTCGAAAGTGAGATATTTCATTACGAAATGTGTGAATTATATTGGAAGTTGACAAGAGGAAAATAAAGCAGTATGTGCTTCTAATATATGATATGATATGGTGTACTATTTGATGGCTGCCCTACCATTATTGGGATGTCCTTTTTTGTGCTTATTCTCATGTTAATATTGAAAGTGTAATTTCGATCCTCCTCCTAAGGATGCCAATGATGGATTTATTCAAGTGGAGAAATTTTAGTTTGGATCTTCCGTAATTATTTTATGATGCTTTTATCGTTTGATTAATTGTCTAACATATTTTAGTTTTACGATAAAAATCTGTCGATACGCATGAAAAATTAAGCATTTTTATCATAATCTTTTTTCATTAACATGAGTATTTGTCAATATCTTGGCCTAGCTGAAATGATTAGAGGATTTGATTGATCTATTTTAGAAAATTGTTCGAATATGTCCTGAATTATCTAATTTATTCAGATTTTATCAAAATCATCTTTTTATTAAAAAAGATTCTTTTTTGCGGAAAATATTTTGTTGGTGAAAAAATTTGAATTTCAATGAATGGAAATATTTTCTTCTCTTGAAACATAATAGCATCCACATGACTATAGTTGTTAGCGTTTTGCTTAGGGTGATTATTCTTTCTATAATTTTAATACTTTAATTTTTTTATATATACGTCAAACTATTATCAAAATAAATACTATTTTCTTTTAATATAATTTTTTATCGTAAAATTTATTATTGTTCATTCATTTTATATTAGTCGATTATTATATTAATATATTTTGTACCATAATAGTTGTTCACCCTACTAAATTGAAAAAGTACTAGTTTTAACTTTTTTTATATTACTCTTGCAATTAATTCTTTTAAAGTGTTTATATTTGTTAATAAAATTAACATCTTAAAGCTAATTAGTAAAATTATCTTCTTATTATGATTTCTTAAACACAATACAAAGTTATTGAAGTTAGTTAGGCAGATGTTAGAATTACTGTAGCTACAGTCAGTTTTTAAGTCTGTTAGTTAGCTAACTAGCACTAATTTGACCATAAACTGCATTTTAGTTAGTAGCATTAGATGTTAATTGATGCATAAATAGGATAATTCACGTTGAATGAAACAATTCAATTCATTCTCAAAATATCTCTTTCAAAGCTTCTCATCTCTCTAATGGTTTCTTAGATCGTTCCATGGCATAGTTTGAGCTTAGTGTGCTAATTTTTAGATGGTATTCGAGCAGGATTCATCTCACTCGATGTTGAGGTCTCCAAAATTAAAATTGTCGACGGTGAGATGTTAAAAAATGACAAAAGTCTCACATTAATAGTTAATCAGATGAATAGATTCATTATAAGGCTTGAATAAATTTAATAAAAATAAAAATAACCAATTAATATGAAACAAATAATATAATAATTATCTTTTGTATCTCTCATCATTAAATAAAGCTTAAATCAATGATTTGCCCTCTAATACTCACTCTCTTCTCTTTTTGTCTCGATTTATTTATTTATTTAAAAAAATTATATTATTTTTAAAATATTTTTTTTTTTAATAAACTTTTGCAAAACACTGAAAATGACTTCTTTTTTTTTATAATTTTTAAAATTTTATATCAAAATCAATGATGATTAAATAAAAAAGAAGAGAATTTTTTGAACTGACTTGAAAAGAAAAGAAAACGGAGAAACTAAGTCGAAGAGACATATCACGTTGGAGCTAATGGAAATCACCTGATCAAAAGAACAAGTGGTACTATTCCATAACAAAACAAATTTATGATGCTGACTTCACATTTGTCTTCCTTTATCTCTCACTTTGCTACATTTTTAATTCACATGAATCTATTATTATATGATAAAATTCGACAATTTTTAATTGAGTCTTTATTAGGTCTGTCGTTAGTGATGTTTGCATTTTGACATAATATATAAAAATGACTTTTAATTTGATATTAATTGATGATTATGATTTTTAATTTTTAAATGTGTTTAAATAGATATTTAAATTTATATAAAATTGAATAGATAAATACTTTTATTCTACATAGCATGATCAAGAGCGGAGCCACCTTGTGCAAAGGGAGTTCATCTCTTTGACAGAAAATTATATTATTATAAATGATTAAAATAATTTTATATGTATATATAGCAGATGTCGAACTCTCTTCGGATACTTCATATGCCTATTTCTACATATTTTGAACCTTTTTATTGAAAATTTTAATTTCACCTCTATAGATTGATACATCTATGATATCACATAAAACATAAAATTTTCATATAAAATATATTATTTAATTTAATTTTATATAAATTTAAATATCTATATGTACAATTAAATTTATCGAACACTTTTTTTTGACTTAACTTTGAAAAGAAAAAAAACTTATGCACTTGTTCTCAAATGAATTAAATAAGGGTTTCAAAAGTCATGCTTCCCGACTAGGTAGAAGAATTTGACAAAGCTACACGTGGACAGTGACCCACAAAGCATGGACCCCACCAGGACCCATTCTTGCCGACCACGGTAGAAGCCACCAACTACAGTTAGGTTAAGATAACGCCGTTTTATATCAAACGTTAAATAACGGCCACGTGGTGAAATCTGCAGCTGCCAATGTCGGGTGTTGTAGAATGAAATTTACTGAACTTTAGACACGTGTAAGCTGCAAAAGGGTAGCTGGCGAAACTTGTGGGGTCCAATTTAAAATGGGTTCTATCTAATTTTACCTGTAATGGAGTTTTAAAAAAAAATTAATGAAAAAATAAAGATAAAATGTTATTAAAAAAAATTAAATAAATTAAAATAAAATAGAAATATCAGTTTAAAATGAAGGGAATACTTTTCTATATTTATATATATTTTCCTCTTAGGATGTGTTTGATAAATTTTTAATTTTCTCATTTTGGTATATTTCAAAAATAATATTTTCAAATTAATTTTTTTTTTCTTTAAATTTGAACCGAGCAGAACACTTTAAGAAAGGAATACACTAAACAAATACAAAAAATTAGTTCCACAATTTCCTTAAAAAATTAAGAAAACCATTTTTAAAATTGCTTCTCCAATTTCAAATTATAATTTTTCTTACACCCATCATATATCTCTACCCTCTCCAAACTCAAAAAAAAAAACAATTCTTTTTTGGTTCGTACCCCTCAAATCAGCCCATTCCCTCTCCTAACCAAAAAAAAAATGTTAAAGTTAAAAGTTTATTTTTGAAAAAATAAAAACATAAAATTTTCATTTTCTTTAAATCGCATTTATCCCAAGCCCCTACCACTCTCCCACGCACACCCTATTTATAAATTAAGAGTCAGTTTCGATTAGCTTTAATAAGTTTCTTGAGTCATAAATAATATGATTTAAATAATTTTTATGTCAAACAATAAAGAGAAAAATGTGGTTAAGTAACTATATAATAGTTAATTAGTTATGTGGCTACGATTTATAATTTGAAACTTATTGCTAGTTATAATTACGTTTTCTATCTTCCTTTCTTTTGTCACATCTCTCATCTCCTTGCTCCAATCTCTCTTACTTCAATTTTTTCGATCTATCTATCATTTTTATATAAATGTAAATATATAATTTGTGTTTGTATAAATATATATAAATTCAGACAAATAAGATATACGATATAAATACATATCTCTCTGTCCTTTGCATTTATAATATATAAATACAAATATTTTTTTGTTTATTTTTTCTATTTTTTTCTCTCTCACTTTATATAACACACAAATATATTTGTGTTTGCTTTTGCATTTGCATTTGCATAAAGCTAGAAATGGGATATACAAATACAAATACATATCTCTCCGTTCTATACACTTATAATTATAAAAAATATAAATCTTCACTGTCCAATTCTCTTTTACCTTTCTCTCTCAGATTATACAAACACAAATTATATATGTATTTACATAATTTGTGTTTGTATAAAGCGGGAGAGAGATTGGATATACAAATACAAATATTTTAACTCAATTCAATTGTATACAAATTCAAATTCAGATATACAAATACATATATTGATACATATACATATATATAATCTAACTGATATACACACAAATCACCAATCTTCACTCTTTTTCTTCTCTCGCTCGCCTCTCTCCTCCCTCTCCCTATATTGATCATCACTCTCTCCTTATAACATGTGACTATAAATTATTATTAATAAACTATAACTCTAATACATAATTAAGCTACTTTAGGTGGTAATATACAAAAATTCTCCAATAAATAATAATTAAATTATTTTATCTAGAACTATTAAATTAAAAAATAGACACGGTTCAATCCCAATTACAAATCGTTGACATCTTAAATAAGCGGTACTACGGTCCTTTTTTATTTATTATAGTCTTTTTTTTATAGTTAAACGATATAATTTTTACCAATATTAAATATATTTATTGAATATTAAAATGAAAATTGTTACAATATACAGTATTTTTGTATAAATTTTTTATGTTAATATCAAATTAATATAATTTAATTTTAATCTTAAAAATTAATTAATTAACTTTCAAAAAACGTAATACAATACAAAAAAATAAAAAATAATAATTTATATATAAAAAATTCTGAAAATAATTAGATTAACAACTTACTTATAAAAAATTATTTAAATTTAAATATTATTTTTTAAAAAACAATATGCTATTTTTATAGCAACATACCCCACACCCTCCTTCACCTTCGAGTACCCTTCCTCTCTCTCCCTCCTTTCCCTCTCTTTGTTTTTTCTAGCGTGCTAATAAGTAGAAATTTATTTAAATATATTGAATTAAATATGTGAGATATATATATTTTATTGTAATCGTATTTTTTGTATCAATATTTGTATTCGTACAAATTAATTAATTAAAAAGGATAAAAAATCACGCACTTATTCAAATATTATTTTATATTTTTTCTCAACAATTTAATTTTAATATATCTATATATTAAAATCAAAGTAGATAAAGATTAAAGACGAAAAGGAAAGAAAGAAACCGTTACGGTTCAGACGGCGCTAAACGGTGCGGTAGACCGTAAACCATAGCCCGCGGATTTCTTTCTCTCATGTGTTTCCTCTTACGGGTCCACCAGTGGGTAAACTAACGCCCTCTGTCTAATTGTTATTATTATTATAAATAGAAACTTTAGCTCTCTCCAAATTTCGCCATTAAACTAACAAAGCTATACACTGTTTCTCACTAATTTTCAATTAGTTTTCACAGTTTAATTATCTGAAGAACTCCGGAGATTTTTTTCCGGCGTGAGGTGGTTACTTTTTCCATTTGTTTCTCGTGAAAATCTCTCAACTTCCGATACTTTCAAGGTTCGGTTCTCAAACTTCCTTTTCCGTCAAATGTTTCCTTCTAGAATGTACTGTAAAACGACGTTTTACACTTTCTCTTTTTCAATTTATGTTGTTTAAGTTTCGGTTTTGTATGAGAAATTGATGAAATTTCAGTTTTATTGCCCTCTTTTCTATGCTAATACCTGTGAAAATGCATGCTGAGTTTTTTCTGCGATGACCTTTTCTATACTTTAGTTTTGATGTTGTTAAGCTTTTTATTCCACAATATTTTGGCTATTTTCTATAGTTTTTGATGTTATTAAGCTTTTTATTCCACTGAATTCTGGCTACTTTGTATAGTTTGATGTTGTTAAGCTTTTTATTCCACTGTATTCTGTCTATTTTCTGTAGTTTTTATGTTGTTAAGCTGTTTATTCCACTGAATTCTGGTGATTTTCTATAGTTTTGATGTTATTAATCTTTTTATTCCACTAAATACTGGCTACTTCCTATTATTTTGATGTTTTTCTCGGCTAAATTCTCGCTATCTTCTGTAGTTTTGATGTTGTTAAGATTTTGTCTCCACTAAAATCTGACAGTTTTCTATTGTTTGCGAAATTCACCTTGTAATTCAAAAATTTAAATGTTTTCCTTAGTAGATTTGTTTTTAATAAATATTTCATATAAATGGTTTAGTATTTCAATTTTTTGCTAATCTTTTTGTTTAATTTCCTGGCAAGTGAAGACTTGTCAAATTAGTTCATGAATTCTTATTCATAATATATGTTCGGGTGCTTATTAAGATTTGTTTTGTTGATTTAGGATAATGGCTCTCTCTCAAAATCAGGAGTTGGAGTATATGGTGGATGAGTACTATGACACTACTGATTTTGATGACAGCACTTTTGGGGGTGAATCGCCGCGAAGTACTGACCCGGATATCTCTGCAGACTCGGAATTTGAGGACGATTTTGAAGTGGTACTGGGCAGATTTAATTTTTTTGACATGTTACTGGTGTCATCTTCATCCTTAGTTTAACAATGTTGACTTACTGCTCTTCGGTTCTACAGAGAAAGTCAAAGCTGGATACATCAGCTATAGAAGCTAGAAATGGCAAGGATATACAGGGAATACCTTGGGAAAGGCTTAATTTTACCAGAGACAAGTACCGCGAGACGAGGTTGAAGCAGTATAAGAACTACGAGAGCCTGTCTCGCTCTCGTGAAGATCTTGAAAAGGTTTTTCTTCACACTCTTTTCCATTCCCATGTATTGGAATGTTCTCGTATATTTGGCTAGGCTCAACTCTAAAAGTTTATTTCCTCACCATTAAGGAGTGCAAGGAAGTAGGAAAAGGACACAGCTTCTACGACTTCCAGTTCAATACAAGGCTCGTCAAATCAACTATCGTGCACTTTCAGGTAATATAGATTTTTTAGCCTTTTCTTGTTTGGATTTATGTTAACCTTTGATCAAGAAAATCGTGGACTGGTCTGCCTCCCTGTAGTTCTTTGTGATTGATTTAGTCTCTGTTGTCTCATTTTGCATTATTCAATTAAACCTGGCAAACGACTCCCATGGCTGCCTTTCTCATTCTTGCCTTTCATGTTTTTTTTCCTCATTCATTTTTAACTGGTTTTTTTAGTTGTTTGTTATTTTACATCATTATGAGTTAGTTTAAACAAAAGGATTTTTTTTTTGAAACTGGTAATGTATAAAAGGATTTGGTTATTTACAGTCTAACCATTGTGTGAGCTTTTGGTCGATGATCCGCGTCGCCTTTTTCTCCTCTCCATGCAATAACTATACTTCTGCAGGTGCTCTGCTCCTAATGTTCTGGATATTTTGATTTAAACTGTTAGGCTGTTGGTTCACCCTTTCATTAATTCCAGAGGTATGGAGTCTGCATCCTCATCGAAGAATTCAGTGAGTTTGATGCTTGATATGGAACAACTTAGAGATTGACTATGTGTGTGTCTAACTCATTTGTGGACAGCTTTCTGGAATAATAATTCACCAGATCCAATATGTTTGAGAGATGCCTCTTATGGCCTCCAAGCTGGTGAATTTGCATCTGATGTAAATTTAGTGTTACTATTTCTTGATGCAGCTAATTTCTTTTTCTTCTTCTGTTCAGAAATCCAAAAGATATTGCCGAATTTGACTTTTGCCAGTTTCTTCTAGTAATGCTATTCTGGCTACATGACGAAGCAAACAAGATTTACATAGAAACCGTTCTTATATTCTGCAATTACTTTTTAACTCATTTTTTTAGTTAGCAGTTTAGTCTGCCTCGATTGATGTATTGATCAGAGAGCAGTGTTCACAATATCCTTTTTTATGCAGATTACAAACATTTAAAGAAGTGTCTTATGGAACTTTGTAATTGTAGAAGATCCTTGTTTTGGAACTTCACTCTTGAATATTTCATCATGAATCAGCTGAATGTATTTTGAGGACTGGGTTTTGATATGGAAGCTTAGGAGTGAGGACAGAACCTGGCTTATGCTGGATTTGTAGTTTGTCGTTTTTTGCTGACATAGAATATAGTTCTGACTTCTGAGTCAAAGTTGTTTGTTATGTTCCATTCTACTACTTGTGTGACAGATCTACTTTTGCAGTGTCAAACATAACAGTGGAGGCTGATGGTTGAAATTTCCGAACTTCCAATTCTCTTTTGTGTGTCCCTCTAGAGAATAATCTTGATTTTATTTCAATTCATCTGTCGTGGTCCTCCATTTTCAGTTGGTCGTTAACTAGTTCTGTTGCCTCTTCTGCATGGTTCATCCCTTTCTATTCAAGGCCCATTGTTCATTGCAAACCTTTCTCGGCTGTTGCTCTAGAAGAGTTTGAGTTGATGAACATTTTTTTGCTAGTCATTATGTGAAAGTGGTTGTGTTTTAATTCTTGTTGTAAATGATGTTTGTTTGAATTGTTTTCTTTCAAATAAATAACCAGATATTGTATGTGCATTGTTATTGTATCTATCTTTCAGCCTTACAAGCAGGTTGCAGTTATTATGTGAGCAGCTGGTGCAAGCATTTTCCATATGGTATGATAGGGAATAATCTGTGAATTTAAGAGGCCTTTATGGTATTTCTTCTGTTAAGTTTGAGCTAACTTGTTAATGGCAGCAAGTATGTATTAAAATGTTTGTGTGTTGCTTCATCATTTGAATAGTTGGATGGTCATCTCTTAATCATTTGAATAGTTGGATGGTCATCTCTTCTTCATTTGAATAGTTGGATGGTCATCTCTTCTGTTGAAGATGGTTGTAGTCATTATCTTGTTTATGGTTATCTCTTCTGTTGGAGATGGTTGCACTTTTTTTCTCTCTGTTTGTTAGAGATGGATTCTGCACTAGGCTCTCTTTAAGTACTTCCACTTGTGGGTTGTGAATTCTGATTGCTGTGTCACAGTTACTTCACGATTTTGATAATTATACGACTTCTTTGGTACATCTTCTCTGGTAGCTGTCATCTGATACGGTCTCCATCAGAAAGAGAAGATTTTCTGGCAATTGAGCTCTTGCATAATACGAGTAAGATAGTTGGCTTGGATTACGTTTGTCATTCATTTGAGAGTTCGTGACTTCATTTTGAAATTTCCGGCGACTTTATTGTGTGTTCTTCTGTCCTTGATCAATCACACTTCCAAACTTAGGAATTTAATTGCTGACTTTCTCTCTTTGCTATGTGGTGTTGTGCCCTGAATCAAGCGCGTTGGGAACTTGGGTGCTCAATTACTTATCTACTGCTCCCAAGAGTTATCCTCTCTTCCCTATATTCCTTGGTCCATTCCACTCTTTGGAATAGAATATCGGAGAACCTAGCACTTGTATTTGTGATCCATCTATTACGCTATTGAATCCCGTTGACGTCTTTTGAAATATGTACTGTTCATTGTTTGGGTTTTGCTGCCTTGTATTGATTATGTACAATTTCCAAGGTGGTGAGGCATCCCTTTAGAGTCTCTGTGGCGTTCTCATTTTTTTCTGCGTCATTTTTCCTCCTGTCATCATTGCGGTTTACATTTCTGACTTCTCTTTCACAGGTTTCTTTTCTGCTTCGATCTGTATAATAGTGTAGGAAAGTGAACTGTTTTTTAGCTGCCCAATTTGCTTTCCAGGAAACCTGCTCTATTGCAGATGATGATGTGTAACTATTAGTGGTAGATTGTTCAGTTGTGGACTTGTAGAAAGCTAGCAGCTGTTCCTTCGCTAGCTTATGCATCATTGACCACTAATATTTAGGACTAGCGACATATTGACCTACGACTTGACTTTGTATTAGGCATTGCCCGACTTTGCAGAAGGAGAGGGGGGCGGTTGATTTTTGTGGTCCATTCTGCAATACACTGTGTAGGTTATTTATTCCCAATTTACTGTTCGCTCAGCTTGTAATATGGTTGAGACGGGGAACGAGAACTATCTGAAACCTGAAGTTTATGAGATTGCATGTCTATCATTTTTGGAAAAAAAAATTATGAGCTTTTTCTGCAAATTACAGCATTCTTAAGTTCTGTTTTTGCTTTATTTGATCTCGTGTGACGTTGTTTGCTTCATAGGAAACTGGTATGCTGTCTAGTGATGAGTGTAACAACCCGTTCTATATTTTTGTTTCAGTTGAGGAATCTCTTGTGGTCGACATCAAAACATGATGTGTATCTCATGCAAAACTACTCTGTGATGCACTGGTCCTCACTTCTTGGAAAGGGGGAAGAAGTGCTTAATGTTGCTAGGCCATTGACGCCCACTATGGTTAGCAGTACTTTTTGTCTCCCTTAAATATACTTAAATGACTTTTGACTATCAAGAATTAACTCTCTGGTTTGTGCAGAAATACCCTGGATCAGCGTCTCAAACACTTCCCCGAGTGCAGATCAGCACTATGGCTGTTAGAGATGGTTTGCTGGCTGCTGGGGGTTTCCAAGGGGAGCTTATCTGTAAGGTAGGATGACAATGTAAATTCTGAGCATATATGTACTTTTTCTTAAGTAATGCATACTGATAGGATTTTAACTCGTGCAGTATTTAAACCAACCTGGAGTTGCATTCGCTACAAAAATAAGTATTGGAGAGAATGCGATCACCAATGCTGTGGATATTAGTTATAGTCCGACGTAAGTCCCTGAAATTTGTGCCTCTGTAGCTTATCTTGAATTCAATGTGAACTGTTGTGTACCAGTGCGCTTATATGGTTCTTTCCAGTGGCTCAATGAGGGTGATCACTGCTAATAATGATCAGCAAGTCAGGATTTTTGATGCAAAAAGCTTCGTTTGCACCAATCATTATGCATTTCCTTGGTCTGTTAACGTGAGTAGTGGATGTAATTTCTACTATGCAGTTCCATGATTTTTGGTAATGCTCATTGGCTCTCTACTCACAGTTTTCTGTTCCATTGCAGAACACCTCTGTAAGCCCCGATGATAAATTGCTTGCTATCCTTGGTGATAGTCCAGAATGTCTACTTGCTGATGCTCAAAGTGGAAAGGTTGGTCTCGTCCATATACCTTTTATTAACCGAAGGGTGTTAACTTTTTGATGATTAGTTGCTCAAGTGTTGACCTTGACTGATGCTTCAGGTTGTCAGCAACCTAAAAGGTCACCTAGATTATTCATTTTCATCAGCTTGGCACCCGGACGGAAGAATTTTGGCAACTGGTAACCAAGACACAACTTGCAGATTGTGGGATATAAGGAACACGTCGAAGTCCATAGCAGTGCTCAAAGGAAGGATGGGAGCCATCCGTGCAATCAAGTTCACATCAGATGGGCGCTTCATGGCCATGGCGGAGCCAGCTGATTTTGTCCACATATTCGATACACAATCCGATTATGGTACCTGTCAAGAGATTGATTTGTTTGGTGAGATTGCTGGGATATCCTTCAGTCCTGATACTGAAGCTCTCTTTATTGGAGTGGCTGACCGAACCTATGGTAGCTTACTGGAGTTCAACCGTAAACATTACCGCCACTACCTTGATTATGTTTTGTAGTGTAAGGCACTTGCCTGTGTCGGTTTTAATACGGGCATCTGCTTGTTTGGTACATAGTTTGTGTATACTTAATGCGATTGTGGAAGAGCTGCGCTGATGTCTGCGTAGCCTGATGGCCTTGCAGGGGCTGTTCCTACCGAAGTATATTAATATAGGAGTGTAATATCAGAACGAAATCGTGTGGTCAAAAAAGTATTCGTTCATGGCCAATTTTATCACAGTGCCATGTGTTCTGTTCAATTATTATTTCTTTTTATTCCAAACAGAAACAATGTTTCTGAGGCTTCAAGCTACAAACATGCCCTGGTTATAACCCTCTAGATTAGTTTGTCCCTTTTGATATTTTCTCCACTCATGAAACTGAAAGTACTTGGTAAGCTAGGAGGCATTTCAATATTCTACAAAGATTTCTACGAGACTTGTCAAGAATAAACGTTTGAAAAGTTTAGTTTATCGTTCAACTGTGTGCAATGACTTAACAATTTCAGAAGTCGTCATCAAGTGTGAACAAACCCAAATTACAAAAATAAAATATCTGAGAAAAGCAATGGCAGTGACAACAACTAGACTTTTATCTTAGGAAGAATTGATGTGGACTTTTACTAATATTTTTTATTAAAAAAGAAGACAAACGAACAGTAGGAGTAACAGATGGCCCTCTATTTTGGTTATACTTGTTTGAATAGATGGTTGGTTGGTGTAGGCCAAATTAGCGGTTAAGTAAGAATTAACAACTCTCTTAAACTTCCAATGACTAGTTTTAACTTTTTCTTTAACACCCAACAGCCAGCTGAAACTCCAATTCTTTTTTAATCCTTCCCTCGGAATTTTCACGCTCAATTCGCTAATTTTTATTTAAGTTTCAATAGCTTTATTAGTTATGTTATAAGTTTTTAGTACCTAATAAAAGCTTTGTTTTATTTATTATAGCTACATATAACATTAAAATCAAAAACAATTAATAAATTTTTTTCAAAAATCAATTTGTGTTACATATCAACCCAGTTTTTAAATGAGTTGAACTAACAAATGTTTAGGTCAATAACCAAACCGAACCTAGAAGGATTGGATCGAATTGAATGGGCTGAGTTGATTTTGTCGCCCCTACTTAAATCAAGTAACTCCCTCTTTGTCATTTTCAATAGATTTTGGATAAACGTGTTATTACTCAAATTGAGTAACTCCCTCTATGTCATTTTCGATAGATTGATTTTGGACAAACTAATTATTAATACACGTACACACATTGTTGATGTGATTTCTAATATCTAGTGTATTCGGGATGTAATTAATGATCATTACAAGAAATTTCACAATCACATCAATAATTTAGTCTTGAAAAAATAAAATTTGGACACAAAAGAATTGATTTTTATATCAATACTTACCACTTTGCATTACCCCTATATATGCTCAAGATCACCGTAATTTTACATACCTGGTTCCAAAATAGCGGTTTTCCAACGTCGCTAAACTGTTTGGCTAAATCAATTCAATATAACGAGATATTATTTATTTTGACTAGTAGCATAAGTTATCTCGACAATTATTCTCGATATGTTTCATTTTAATTATTGTTTTAGCTCAAAAGAATTGTTTTTTGAATATCTCCTTTATTTATTTTTACTTATCCACTATCGACTTGATTAAGGAGCAATAAGAATGAGAATTTTATTACATTATACTCTTAGAATATAACAAACTGAATGCGCTTCAGAAGTGCTTATAATTAATAATATGAGATTATGAGTACATTAGACATTAAGTGATAATTTCATTTTAAAAATTTTATACTGGACAAATAAAAATAATTAATGGCATAATCTAGCTAATTAAGTCAAGAGGGAAGATTGAGTCCAAAACAAATTACTTTGGCGGCAAACTTATCCTCTAGGGCAAGGTATCACTCATATTATTTACCCATTTGTTTATCAACTTGACTTGACTTTATTTGGTTTGACCAAATTAATTTCACAAGTTTCGACAACAATTTAAACTTCAACTTGAAGTAATATAGGTGGCATTTTGGTGTTATATCCCACCCACCAAAAAATTAAACCAAATTTCTAAATTCAACTTCAAATAACTCAAATATTGTCCATATGTATGTTTGTTGTCTATCACTTCGACATGATTTATTTAATCGAAGGATTAGCATGACCTAAATTGGATCGTCCTTCGTGGATTTAGAATTTTTCATTAATGAATTGAAAAAATAAAAACATAGCACCTAACATTTAAATTTGAAACATCAAAATCCCCTAAATTACTGGATCAGTCTCTTACCTTGCGTTGGGAGAATCAGAATCTATATACATACAAAATAAGTAATTACTTTTATATATATAATATAATATGAAAAAATTACATAAACTAATACATTTAAAAAAATAATTACTGATTTTAGCGATACTTTTTGTTTATTATCATTTATTGCAATGATTTGTTAAATCTGTAATATGTATTAAAAGTGAATTATGTATGCAATATATATGAATTATAATTGTTTTTTGGAATATATCATGTTTGTTTGGTAAAAGATTATCACATTGTATTACAAGTGTATTAAAATGTGCGATAAACGAATTATCCATCATTAAATTTTTTATTATATGTGAATAATAAATTGTTCTTTGTAATATGTATTAAACTTGTATTATAAATAAATTTTAAAAAATTTAAAAAAAAACATTATTGCTATAAATGATAAAAAGAAATTATTATTATAATATATTTATGTAATTATCCCATATAATATTATATCGAAGGAATTCAAAGTGAACACCCTCTCGCTACTTAGATCCGCCCATGTTTAGAGCCCATCCCTAAATCTCTATATTAAGCCCAGCCTGGTTGTTCAAAACCCAATATTCACTTGGGCCAGGAGGATTAGGAGCGTTCTTTGAAAATATAAGTTTGATATAAAAATAAAATAAAATTAGTACTTCTCCACATGTATATACTTATCTAATTAAGAAATTATTTGCTTAATTGGTTGAACCAATAGATAGTGCCTACATCTTTTTTATGTAATAATTTCAATGTAAACATTAAGGAGAATATGAATTTCAATATATCAGACTTGGAGATTTGAAATAATTAAACGGCTTAAATTTATATCCCTCCCGTTAAATAAGCTGACTCTATACAATAATAATAATAATATATTTAATATAATTGTACACATATGAATCATTTCTGAGTCTATATATATCTTAAAAATGTTTTTTTTTAAAAAAGAAAAAAGTTGGGTTCATCACGTAAAAGACAAACTATTATTTTCTTGATTTTATTTATTTTGTTCTGCAAAATATGTGTTGGATAATAATGGCCATAATGGTCTTAATTTATATATTAATTAAATTTAGTAATTAAGAGGAAAGCACAATGTTAATCACCTCCACCTAACTCCAAAATTCAGGTTTAAGTTGACAACTTTAATTACTGTTTTGCTATTTTAGTGGGCTTTGATGTTTGTTGAGCATGGCTTTAATTGGGCCCAGCCTGCTCTTTCCAAAACAAACAAATGGCCCACCAAATATTATCAGAATCTTCTTGGAACTCTTTATCTTAATTCTTATGGGAAACGAATAAAATTTATATTATAAAAAATTTTCAAGAGATTATCGTAAAATTCCATATGTAAATTTGAAAATTCATTGCAATAACGTTTTCTAATTATAGAGATCAAAAGAAGCTAATAATTCTCAATATACTTTGAGCTAAGAGTGAAGAAACATACTTAGATTTTATTGGAAGCCTTTTTTTTTTTGTGTTGACTTCATTGTAATTTGAATCATTTAATGAAAATTTAGACTCCGCTACTAAATTGAAATATCCAGCAAACTTGAAACATGAAAACAGCTAGGGTTACGTTCTTCACGTGTTTTGTCGTGTAAAGGACATATATATATCTAATTTTAAGATACTTTTATTATTATTTTTTTGTTTTGCAATTAGAAGTGATTGTTGCATCTTGGAATATAATGACAAGAGAATCACTCCATTTTAATTTTTTGAAATTGAGTATACCAAATTACCAATGGTGTGCATTAGTAATTTTTTTTTTATATCAGCGAGCTAGACCTATAATAATATTTAGTACCTTAAGATGGAGAAATCAACCCTCCTGCTCGTTTTAAAGTCTCATCGATGAAAGAATAAATTGAAAAATAGTAAATTCGTTGAATATTCATTTTATACAGTCTTTTACTATACATACATTCATTTTATAGAGTCTCATATTTATGACACTTCTTTTACTGTATATACCAATTGTCTAGCTTTTCTCAAGAGTTATCTGGACCCTTGAATTTGCTCGAGTTATCTAGAAAAATATTGAACCTTTTCTAAGTTTTGAACGTAGAAATTTAAATTTTTGGCGAAAAAAAATTGAGTGGTCGAATCAATACTTTAATTTGCAGCAATTGCTTGAAGCATTTAATAAATCATTAATGGCTTAAATATGTTTCTTATTCTGATAATGACTATGATCCAACATCTTAATGTAAATAATGGTGACTTATTTATTTTGTCTACGGCTCTTCTAGTCAACTCAATTTTTTGTCCTTTGATGTTTCAATTATGCATGGTCGGAAACTTGATATTTTTAATAAAATGATTCAATTAGCTACGATTTTTAGATGATGGTTTGTTGTTATTTTGTTTGTAACTATTGATATCTATCATCAATTTGTCGCTATATACGATTTATTAATGAATTTTGGTGTTTAGCTATAAATTTTCTTTGTGCTAAAACTAACTTATTTTTAGTGATTTTGTAGTGTTTATTCTAGACATATAAAGATATTCAAAAAGTTTGCCAACGATTGAAGTATTTTAGGTGTTTGAATGTGAATTTTGATGATATATTTTTTAAAGAATAAATAAAAGTTGAATAGAGAAAAAGTCATCGAAAAATTAAAGTTACATTTGAATATGTATTCACTCAAAAGACAAATTTAATTCATCAGATGAAAATTATCATTTGCTCAAAGACTATAGAAGGTGACGAAGAACACATCCTATCCGATGTGGTACTCCAACATTCTCAAACTTGAATAATTTACCCTCAAATTAACTCAACTTCAAGTTGAGTGAATTTTTTTACCAAAATATATTATCAAACAATTTTTTGTTTTAGAAAATCTTGATTGTATTTAAGATGGTCTTTTTCATAAATTTTTTTTGAAGAATATTGTTTTAAGACAACAATCTAATTTAGACCATCCAAAGTTAATATATTAAAAAGCAAATGTCATTTAAATATTTATGTGTTTTTTTTTAGAAATAACATTTTTCCAATACTAACTTTAGTATATTTCACTTTAAAGAATCTTGATTAGTTCCAAGATATGATCAACAAAACTGATAAAGGGATTCCATGCGGAAAAAATAATTGTTTGTTTATCAAATTGTCATAACGAATCAATACCCCTTTTTTAAATTTAATTAATCCCCCTATATATGTCACACTTCTTAAGTGACAAATAACAATTTTTTTACCCATTGACTTAAAAATGAAAGGACAAAAATTAAAGAATAATTTTATTATGATAAAAGGAGTCTGAAATGGACATGGAAACAGGAAAAAGAAAAGGGAAAAATTCCTCAAAAAAAAAAAAGAATCTAACAGCAGTTGAATTATCTATCAAAAAAAAGCATATATTATATACTCTACTTTGATTATTTTTTATGTAGAACCTAGGCCCTAAATAAGTACTATTTCATGATCACATTTTAAATACCTTATTTCTGTTTGAAAATTCTCAATAGGAAAAAGATAAAAGAAAAGAACAAAAGTATCTTTTAGAGATAATGAAAGGTTAGTTTAGGAATTGTATCAATAACATGTTAATTATGAGTTAGATTCGTGATTTAAATTTAATTAATTTAATAATTTTAGAATTAGAAGTTAAAACTAGGTAATTTTTAAAAACTAATTATTTTGCACATTAATTTACTAATTCGCATGATAAATATTACTTCCTCCGTCATTTTTTATATGTTATTTTTTTCTATAATAGATAAATATCATTCTGGCCAAATTCTCTAGCCATTTAGCATTATTTTTTCCTAAATAGAAATCTCTTTAAAATATGATTAATTTTGAAAATAATGAATATTTCGATGAATAAATTTGTTAAAATTTGTTACGTAGCCTAAAAAACTCTTGGCCCCAACTATTGTGGAGAGCTTATCACTTGCAAGTTACAGCTCACCAGACATGCTTTAAACACAGATTTAATTTAAAGTTTTGTTTGAATTAATTGTGTTATGGTGGTTGTTGCACATTTTACAAATTTTGATTTAGTCAATACTTACTTCAAACGCTACTTAGCTTTTGACGCGTGAAATGATGCAATTTATACTCATATAATCAAAGGTCTAATCAATGAACAATTAAAGCGTAAAGTCATTAACCATACTTTTATAGTTTTAACCTATCCTTTTACTATTCTAGTCAAATTTTTCTAAATATTTCCTCAAAAATCTTAAATTTGTCATGTAAATGTCACAATTCAAACTCAATAAATACATTATATGAACTTGTATTGTGTTCTATAGAAAGTGTTACTTTTTTTTTTAATATTTTGACGTGTAATTCTTCAAAGATATTTTCAAGAAGCCCGTAAATCCTTCTTTTTTGGTGACCAATTATTGTCAACTCAACCTCTACGATGGGCATCACGAGGATGTTTTTGAAACTTTTGCTCATAGCATATTGTTAGAGTTTTTATGAGCGGATTGAATTGAATTAGAAGTAATAAATGGTCAGGTGAATCGAATAAATGGATTGAAAACGAATTAAACAAAAATAATATAATGTTTTATCTATCCATATTTAATACAAAACTATTATAGAAAATTCTATGAGAAACTATAATTCACCTTTAGATATTCAAAATGTTTTAAAATTGTTGTACATTTATAAATAAATTTTACAATTAACAAAAGTTTCCACGAAAACTAAAACTTCACACTTTATAGTTATAGTTCAAATGTGAACACAAACTGATACTCTTAAGTAGTAGCCCATGTTGCATGAAAATAGGAGACAACACATATCACCGTAAGTACTAAACAATTGTTTTGGCTTAGTAAACACTCTTACTTTTTAATTGCTCTCTTCATTTTAAATTAATTAAATTGTTAAGATGTTTCACTCTTTAAGTAGAGAAGATTAAGACATTAACTATTGTCAGATTCATGATTAAAATAACTAAACATTAAAAGTATCTAAAAAATAAATTTATTTGAAAAATAAAAAATTATTAAACAATTCAATTATTTTGAGTTGAAGGAGTAATGCTTAGGGTCCGTTTGGATGGATAAAAGTGCTGAAGTTAAAAAAAAAGTTGTTGATGTGTTTGATAAATATGTGCTGATAAACAGTTTTTTAAATCAAAATGTCTGAAATACCCTTAAAAGTTGTTAACATAATAAAAGTTAATTAATTTATATTTTACAGTCATAAATAATTATATTTTGCTATCATTCACATATTTCTTTTTCATCACAAATTATTTATAAGAGGAATATAAACTTATTATAGACTTTAAAGATATATAATTTGAATAAATCAAAGAACAATTTAAGATTTTATTTTAGTTTCATCCATAGGTAATAATAATTGTCTATCATTCAAATATTTCTTTATTATCACAAATTATTTATAAGAGAAATATAAATTTTTATTTAAGTTATATGTGCAACTTATTTTACATTTTAATAAGATATAATTTGAATAGATCACTTGAAAGATTTAAGATTTATTCTATTTTCATTCATTAGTAATAGTAATTGTCTATCATCCACACGTGAAAAAAGGGAAAAATGGAAGAAAGAGATGTTAGGATTATGTGGGTAATTTGGAGATTGTATAAAAATATTAAGGGCAAAAAAGTAAAAATATGGTCAACTTAAAACAGCTTATAAGCTAAAAAAAAAGAAAAACACCCCTACCCCAGCTTTTAACTTTTGTCTTAAAATAAGTTTTTTTTAACTTAAAATAAATTATTTTGAGTATTACCAAACAGCTAAATAAGTCAAAAACCAATTTTAAATCAGTTTAACCAGCTTTTAAGCTGAGCCAAACAGATTCTTAGTATCACTTGGCATGTTGGATATAAAATTACATATATTAAAAGAAGCATTTTGCCCTTAACTAATGTATGATTTTCTTGTAGCAACATAAATGTCTACGTCTTTGTTTCAATTTATTCATACCTTTTCGAGCTTTAGAGTGAGATTTAATTTTAATCGTGAATTCGGTCATTTAATTTTTTAATAAAATTAAATATTTGAAAATTATGTTAAAAAAAATAGTACTCCTTTCGCCCAACTCTTATGACTCACTTTATTTTTCTGTCGATCAAAAAAATGATTTTCTTGCAGCAATATAAATGTCCACGTCTTTGTCTCAATTTATTAATACCTTTTCGAGTTTTTAGAGTGAGATAATTTAATTTTAATCGGGAATTCAGTCATTAAATTTTTTAATGAAATTAAATATTTGAAAATTATGTTAAAAAAATATTACTCCATTCGCCCAACTCTTATGACTCGCTTTATTTTTCTGTCAATAAAAAAAAAAATCTGTCAATAAAAAAAATATATATTTTTATATTTGTTAATTATAAATTTCTCATTTATCATTAATAAAATAATTAATATTTCCACCAACATATACTACTTAATTTAGACCACAATCTTTTCAATTAAAATTCTTATTCTCCGTACTAAATAAATAAATAAAAATTTAGCTGATATTTGGAAAATATATAATTTTTAAAAATGTCCATATTCAAAATAAATTTGTTATAATTAATTACCTGGGGTTGAAATAAAATAAAGGAGAGACATTGAATGGAGTCAGGTGACAAAATTTGAGCACAAAAATTGATGTATATGCCACGTGGTCACTCCTTTAATTCTCTTTTCCGTGTTTTGAATTTCGTGTAAAACGCGTTATTGGAAATTTTGAAGGAAAAGTTTGATTTTAAGAAGAAAACAAAAACAACTATTTAACTGACCTAAGCTCTCACTGACACTCTTGTGTTGGCAAAAATAAATTTTTGAAAAAGTTTATTTTGGCTCTTGTGAAAAACTACTCCCATTTAAAATTAGCACCTTCGTTCAAAAATATTTATCATATTACATTTATTGAAAATTAATTTTACTAATTTATAAAGATAAATTAGATTATTTAATTTGATATTTTAAATCAAAAGATTAAAAATTTTAAAACTATATGAAAAGTATTATAAATTATAAAAAAATTTATATTAATATGATAAAAAAATGTATCTTAAAATATTGGTCAAAGTTTACATAGTTTCACTCTAAAAACAGAAATCATAACAAACATACCGAACGGAGAGTATTAAGTTTTAAGAAAACACTGATTTTTACAACTGATAGTTGAAATAAGTTATAAATATTTATATAGTTACTCTTAAATTATTTTATTAAGGTAAACAAATATTTTTATTGAGAGTAATAGACATTTCTTAAAGGATTAAGACTTAATTATCACTCTACTTGTAATTATATCAGTTGTTCATCACTTACTATTTCAAGAAAAATCTAGCGTGAAATTGATGCATGCCAACTAGCATCCCACAATTAGGGCCTAATAATTAATACTAAACTATAAATCAGCATATAACAACAAAAAAATAAATAAAAAAAATTAGCATATCAAGTACAAAATTTGATTAGAATTTGGCTAGAAAATTAAAAAATATTTTTTTTCGTTTAAATTTTAAATTTTTAATTAAAAGATATTAAAGCTAAAAGAATAAAAATATTTAAAAAAGTAAAATAACATAGAAAAATATTATTATAACCAAAAGATTTTTCCGTAATTTATCTATATATACTTTAACTTGTTAGTCTAATAATCTTCATCGTTTACTTAATTTACTTTTTTTTTCTTTTTATATGTTATTCATTTCTATAAATAATTAATTCATAATACTTGTCATTTCATAAAATTAATACATAAATTATCATTTTGTTCCTTTTTTATTCTTATGAGTTATTAAGCTGGAAAATCTATATTTGAGCAACTTAGAAAATGTAAGTAAATTATTAAATTAATTAATCAAAATAAATTAATTCATATTCATTAATTGAAAATTTGAGTTAAAAAAAAATTAAATTAGATTAAAATAGTAAACTTACTTTGTTTCTTAATACACGTGAAATCTAAAATGAAAATATATATTTTTCATGTTTTACCATCAGCATTAAATATTTATTCTCCAGATTATTTTTCGAGATGTGATTTTTCTTTTAACTTGGTAACTTTTTTTAAAAGACATTATTTAATAAGAATAACTTATTCATTAATTAGTTTTTATAAGTGTGTCAAGTTAAACAATGACAAATAAATTAAAATAACGTATATTTGTTGTGCGAAAATTACTTTAATTTTGAGTACGAGGAGATATATAAATCCCCTCCGATATAATATATCTCTATTTTAATTTGTATGTCATTCTTTTAACTTATAATAGAAGACTTTTGATATTTATAGTCTAAAATGAAATATAATTATCAATGTAACAGTAAATTATTAATATTAAAAAAATATTATCATAAAATTATTTTTAATTATAGCAAGATGACATTTATTAAAACATATTAAAAATAAATTTGTGTTACATAAGTTGATACAATTAATTAATTTTAGAAGTTTTGACTGAAGATTTCAATTCTGTCTAAAGGATTAGAAAATTCTTGAAGCTATTTATCTTCAAAGAATCAAAATAAACTTAATTTTAGAAGTTTTGACTGAAGATTTCAATTCTATCTAAAGGATTAGAAAATTCTTGAAGCTATTTATCTTCAAAGAATCAAAATAAACTACTGAGATTTTGTGTGGATTATATCAAATTTTTTAAAGAGATATAGAGCATATTTGAAAGGCTCAACAGCCAACGGTTGCTCAAAAGTTTGTTGTCATATATCAATGCGTCACATATTTAAAAAAATAAAAAATAAAATTGAATGTAGCAAGAGATAAGTAGCATAATATTTGAGTGGCTCTTCATGTGCCCCTAAAACTTTAATATTCTTTCGTAATCGAATTCATACAAGTCGTTCGAAACTCTTTAACTTTATTTTATATTCATTTTTTGATCCTAAAAAATTAATTTGAAATTTACATCATATATACATATTGTAATAAGTAATATATTTCATTCTAAATAAGAAAAACAGTAAGCACAAAAAGATACCACCTACTGTTTTTATTTTTGTATCCATTTAGCCCGATGTCCAAAATTGCTAGTACTTCAATGATTTAGAAATTTGGTTAAAAATTTTATAATGTTTTTTTATTTTAAAATAATTGATTTGTTTTCTATTTTTTAATTAAATGATATTAAAGTTAAAAGAACAAAAATATCTTAAAAGAAAATGATATAAATAAATATCATTCTGATTTATGGCAAAAAGGATTTTTCCTTTTCATTTAATCCCTTAGCCCAATATCCAACATGAGTATCTAGTCTTATATGAGTCGAAGTGAAATTTCATTTTGATCTATATATTTTTTGGAATTTGAAATTTTTTTGAAAGCAAAATTTTAAGCAGACAAAATTTCATGAACGAACAATGTTTACAAATTTTTTTTGGAGAATATCTTTAGGTAAGAAAATTTGGCCAGAGTGGTAAAATAATATATATTTGCACTCTGCTACTTTATCTTATTGAGTATTTTTATCTTTTTAATTTTAATATTTTTTAATTAAAAAAAATCAATTCATTTTAAAATAAATACAATATTATAGACTTTTGAAATTTTAAGTTAAATTCTGATCAAATTTTCTTGCCACTTAACATTCTCTTTTTTTTTTTAACTTTATTTTTGTATATCCATTTCGATCAATAAAAAGTGAAATCAATTGATCATTTTTCAATTTTAATATTTTTTCATATAGTTCCTCTATTATATGAAGTCTTTTCTATCTCAAAATAAAATAAATACTGGAAACAAGCTGCGTGCACAAGTATGACGGCTCAGAATTAAAATATGGTGAATTTCACCAATTAATAATTTACTTATATAATATATGTAGAAGACCCACACGACATGCCCCGAGTTTTAAGAATGTAAATATTGAAGAAGAAAATTCAATAATTTGACTCAAAATTAGCTCAACCACACCCTACTCAGATTTGCGGCTCACCTTTTTTTATTTGTTTTTGCTTTATATATATTTTTGGTTAAACCAAAATTGACAATTTTTTTTATAGATTAGACGGGTTCTTTTGCTAATGGCCTAACTCACATCTAAAAAGCTAGCTCAAAGAGGTTTAGGGTTTAGGGTTTAGGGTTTTGCTAATGGCCTAACTCACACCTAAAAAGCTAGCTCAAAGAGGATTGTTCGAGACTTATAAGGAGTCCACTTATCTCATTAATTATCTGATTGGGATTTTGTCATTCTTTAACACCCCACCTCACTGAGAATATCGGGTGAGACGGGCCCTGTTTTGATACCATGTAGAATTAGGTCTTAGGTCTAACTCATACCCCAAAAGCTAGCTCAAAGAAAGGAAAATTGCCCGAGCCTTATAAGGAGTCTATCAATCTCATTAATCACCGATGTGGTGCTTTGTCATTCTTTAACAACTATTACATAATGATATTCCCTTTTCTATATATATTTTTATTTATACACTTTAAATTATATTTTCATTAAAAAAATAAAAATCAACCTCCTAATATCATTTCTTGCAAAACCAAAACTCCGCCTTCTAATATTACTTTGAAATGATAAATATTTTTTTATTTTTAACTAAAAATTTTTGTATTTGAATCAACATTCATTAAACTTTTTAATATAAATTTAAATTTAATTAAATTTCACTATAAATATCAACGAGCACGTTTAAAAAAAAAGGTTGTTAAAAAGAGTGATTGTTGCAAGGAGTGAGCCATGTGATATGGGTGGGTGCGAATCGTATCTAGTGAATGGCGCCGCAAATAAATGGAAATTTTAATTTGTTAAGTATTCACGTGAGACAAGTAGCACCACACTCTTATTTTACGGCGCTACCTTCGCCGTAACCCAACCACACTCACTAAATATTTAAATTAATTAATGTAATTATTCCTAAAAAGTAGACTAATTAGTTCTTCTTTTTTTTTTTCCCATATCTATTCAGGTGAATTTTACTGTTATTACACTTATCCATCATATGATTAGAATCTTCAGATTACTAGCTTCATTTTTTTAATTAAAAAAAAAGAATTATTCTTCATATGAATTTCAATTTTTTTTAAAAAAAATAATTCAAATCTATAACTTTAAAATTAAGCAGAGAGTACTAATATGAAAATTGAACAACCCCTCCAATTCTTTTTGGCTTATAGGTTATTAGTTAATGATAGGAATTTTTTATCGCTAAATATATAGAGTTTCACTCTTTATTGTAATATAATTTGATATTTCATTGCTATATTATTCTTTAGGACATTTTTTTTTTTGATGACTCGAATTTACTTTTGAAGTTAAGTAGAGAATGTTTACTATCTGAACAACTCTTTCTCGTTATTTATCATCTTCTATTGCAGGTTTTATAATCTTTTTATCCTTTGAATCTAATGAATTGTTACATTATTAGATTAAATAGGAGCAAAGAAGTGAATAGTACTAGTCACCTAAGGTGGTCACAGAATTTCAAATTTGATCCAACAGTTTGTAATTATGATTATGGGTTTAATTTTTTTTTTTATATATATTTTCAGATCATTCTTTTTAGCTTTTAAAAACAACCTATATAATTTTATTATATCTCGTTAATAATAATTCGTGTAGGTTCTTAAACATTTTGACTTTAATAATATTAAAGATAAAATCAAAGTCAACAATTTTTAATTTAGTAGTAACTGGGATTGTGCTTCTCACGATATTGCAATTTAAAAGTATTCACAAAGAAGCCAACCCTAAGCATCATGTCTTCCAACCTGTATTTCTTTCGATAAAATAAAAAGGAGGTCAAAATTTAATGATTGATTAAAATAAATTGCTATTTATTTTTAAAGAAATACTTATAAAAATATATCAATTTTTGTAGTACACAATAAGGTCTATTTACTTTTTAAAATAAAAATTGGTTTGTCAAGTGACCATCTGAAAATCAACTCTCTTTCTTTTAACATTTAAAAATGTAAGAGATAAACTATGATCTCAAACCCATGTCGAACCATAAATTATAAATTAGTCAATGATTTCAAAGTATGCGAATTGTTAATTATTTAATAATCAACATTTAAAAATGAAAGAGATAAACTATGATCTCAAACCCATGTCGAACCATTAAATAAAATAGTCAATAATTTCAAAGTAAGCGAATTGTTAATTATTTAATAATCAACAATCAACACTTAATTAAGATAAGCACAAATAATGACCATCAATTAACTAAATTTGTATAAATTGGAAAATGCTATAGAAATGTCATGATTCATCTAGAGGTGATGTCTTTATCACATTACGGCAACACTGGAAAAAATATTGATTAACAATCTTAGCCAATGACTAACTAACTAAAATTATAATTAATTAAGTCACTTACATATATAATAGATAATAGATTTTATCCCTAATCATTTCACTAATAAATATAATCTCATATTTCTGTTGATCTTTCTTTAAGAGCCACCCATCATACCTCATTTGCATATTGTTATATTATTTTTGTGTTGCAAGGATATTATAAATTACTAACCTAATCATGTCACTAATACATAAATAAAGTCTAAGAGAAAAAGACAAACAATATAATTAAAAAATAATATGAAAAGTTATAGTTGGAGAATTTATATTTCTTACAACTCCCTCAACTACTCCATATATAGTCCATACAACATTATCATGTGACTACCTCATGATTTTGTGCAGTTAGAATATGACAAAATTATTTGAATGCCATTTATTTTAGTAGTAAAGTAACAGTACTCACATAATACATTTTCAAAGTTGAGACATTGTACCTGTCTATATAGTTCAAAAAATGAAAATAAAATAAAAAAAGAACTAACAAGTTCTGACTTTATCAAATAAAAAATTTGACTACTTATTCCTTCGAGGCCACAACTCTTTTATAAAAAAAGATTAATACATTGACAAAAACAAAGAATTTAATTGGATTTATAATTTGTTTTAAAACATTTGAATTTAGAATAAACAGTTCGTATTAAAAATTTCAGATTAAATAAAAACAAATCAATGTGTTTAAATAAAAATAAAAAATCATTGGACATTTGAATTTAGAATAAATTGTTTGTATTAAAAATTTCAGATTAAATAAAAACAAATCAATGTGTTTGAATAAAAATAAATCAATGTGTGTTATCAAATGTCTAATAAATAATTAAATTAACTTTATAAAATATTGTCATCTCCTTGTGTATATATATCATTCTCAATTGAAAAGGTATGATATTTTACGGCTTATTGGCACATACATATATAATTTAAGGACAAAACATATTTTAAATGTTTAATTTATCTATATAATGAACATTTAAAAATACACCTAATATGTCTTTTTCAAAATTTAAACTGAAAGTATCTAATATGAATAATTTATCACATGTCTAAGCGTTCAATCGAAAGTGAAACAAATCTTAATTTGAATATCTAAATAAAATTTACTGACAAACTTAATATCCATGCCTAAATGTGTTTTTCACAAATTCATACATATTTTACAGCTGAACCGGTACATCGTTCTTGTTAGGTAGCTTGAAAAAAAATCTTGAACAAATTTAATCAATATACAAATAGTATATATCAAAATCCATAAATGTATCGGGTTTTTATTGGATTTTTATCAAGTTGACAATTTAAATAATTTTTATTTCATTAAGTTAGTTTAACTATCTTTATTCTTTTTCACTTATAGCGATTATTTTTTCCCTTACACTTACAATAAATAAATTTATTTTTATAAAAATAAAACTTAATCAAACCATATTCTAAAAAAAAAAACAAATTAATTTAATAATTGATAACGCATATAGCTTAGATTTTCTTAACAAGTAAAGAAAAATATCATGTGATTCCAAATGATATTTCTTCAAATTGAATTTGCATTTTTCCATTGAATAAGAAAAGATAAAATAGCACTACTATTTTAAATCGGTTGTTGATCAACATCAACAACAATTATATTATCATACTTATACGTCATAAATATTTCTTTTTACTTTTTGATATTTTCACAAAAAAATAATAAACAATGCCTTAACTTTAACATAGGATTATTAAAATATAATTTATTTTCCCAAATTTCAAAAGTTTTCTTTGGATAAAGCAGAATGTAAAATACACTTTGCTAATTACTTTTGCAATAATCAACAACTCTTTTTTTGTAAAACAATAAATTTATGTGTCAAGTTCTCAAAATTTTTAAAAAGACTTTCTTTGTTTGAAATCTTATAACCAAAATACTGACTTAATTGAAAATCCATATGAAATTGATTTTTTTTCCCTATTATTTATAAACAAAATGTTAATTGTAAATTAAAAAACTCATACTTTGAATTCAAAAAGTTGTTTAAATTAAAATTTTGAGTGTTTTTTTTTAAAAAAAAAAGTCAGTGTGAACACTTGATCCAGTCAACAAACGCACAAAACATGTTTAACTGACAGATGTGAAGTAACAGGACGCGCAAGTTGCTGGTAAAATAAAAATCCTACGTGGAACTGACCAACTGGCTCCAGGTTGTGAAAAAAAAATGTAACGTAAAACAAAAACTAGTTTAATTAATTACAAGTGGAATTAGAGAATCAAATTAATGAGAGTAACACAATTAACGAGGAGGATTAACAAGGTAAAACCATGGGCGAAAGTAGTATAAAAAGAGGGCCATTGATAACAAATGAAACACCACAACAAAAAAAGAGAGTGAGGCTGAGAGAGATATACTCATCAATATTTTTCTCACACCTGCACACACCACACACTTAAAAATTAAAAATATTTCAAAATATTTCTTTTGATTTTCTTTTTTTCTTCTTCTTCTTCTTCCCCATTTCTGTAATCATCCCGCTTCTTTGATCCCTTTCTGTAAACTATCTGTGTTTTTTCAAGAAGTTTTTCTGACTTTTGAGTTTGTGATTTTCATGTTTTTGAACTTAAAAATGGAGAAAATGCAAACTTTTAATTAGAGGAAAAAGATTTTTTTTACAAACTCAGGTGTTTTCAGAATCGAGATCTAGTAAAGTATAACTCAGTATAGTTCCTTTTTTTTTCTTTTTATGCATAATCAGATTAGAGGGCTTTATTAGTTGTCCCCTATAGTTTGATTTGTTTTTAAAGGAGAAAAATAGAGGTTGTTATTTGAAGACCTCTGTTTTTTTTTCTTCTGTTTATAGTGAAATCACTTACCTGTGTTCTTTTTATTTGATAAGAAACAGGTTGTGTGAATTTTTATTTTTTTTTCGTTGTTTAGATATGGCAGCTATGGATTTTTGGAATAGTACATGTGTAGATTTTGAATTATCATCAGAACCTGTTACTTCTGGTGGTGAATTAATGGAAGCTCTTGAACCTTTTATGAAAAGTGCTTCTTCTTCTCCTTCTCCTCCACCTTCTACTTTTCCTCCTGTTTTCCCTTCTTCTTCTTCTTCAACTTTTCCTTCTTCAGATTTTCAATCTTTTCCTTCATTTCCTCCTCCAACTCCTCCCATTTCATATCCCTACACTTCTTCTTTTTACCCATCTACTATGAGCTCTGAGGTTTGTTCCACTTCCACAGAGATGAATTCCCAAATCTTTTCAACTGGGTTTTCTGGGTATGGAATGGAGCAACAGGGTTCAATTGGGCTGAATCAGTTAACCCCAATTCAGATCCAGCAAATTCAAGCTCAAATCAACTTTCAAAACCAACAACAACAGCAGCAGCAGCAGATGATGTTACAGACTGCCCATCATGCTTCCACCATGAATTTCTTGGCTCCAAAGCCGGTTCCAATGAAGCAATCTGGGTCGCCACCAAAACCCACGAAGCTCTACAGAGGTGTTAGACAACGCCACTGGGGTAAGTGGGTCGCTGAGATCCGTTTGCCTAAGAACCGAACCCGCCTTTGGCTTGGTACATTTGACACCGCTGAAGAAGCTGCTCTGGCTTACGACAAGGCGGCGTATATGCTTCGTGGCGACTTTGCTCGACTGAACTTCCCTCAACTCCGCCACAACGGCAACCTAATCGGCGGCGACTTTGGTGAATACAATCCATTGCATTCCTCAGTTGATGCTAAGCTAAAGGACATATGCCAAAGCTTGGCACAGGGGAAGAGCATTGACTCTAAGAAGAAGAAAACCAAAGGGTTGTCGGCGGAGAAAGCGGCGGTGGTGAAGATGGAGGAAGAGGAGAGCAAAACAGCAGAAGTTGGATCCGAAAGTGACGGGTCCCATTCCGGTTCCGGTGGATCATCGCCGGTGACCGAACTGATATTCCCGGAGTTCACTGAGGAAGAGCCAACTTGGGACATGTCAGAAAATTTTTTGTTGCAGAAGTATCCATCTCATGAAATTGATTGGGCCTCTCTATAAAATTAGAAAATAATTAAGAAAAAAATTAGTAGTAATTATCAAATTAAGTCTAGGTTTAATGAGGTCTTATGTATTTTTTTTTTTTTGTATTTTTGCATTGTTTATAATTGTTAATGGTGGTTCTAGGTCACTAGGTCCATGGAACATTGAGTCACTGCAATGGAGTTTTTGGCAATTGCAGGGCAAGTTCCTTTGTAGTTTTTTTCTTCTTCATATTTTAGGTTTATAAAAATCCAAATTGGTTAAGCTAATGTTTTTTGTCTTGGCTAGGCCAGTGGATTTTTGTTGCAATGTAATGTCATGGTTGTAATCTTTATTTAGTGTCAATATTTCATTAGTATTAATTCTATCTTAAGCAGTGTTTATGAATTATTTTAGTTAAAACATTTCCTTTATCCAAATCTGGAATACTGTAAACAATTAAATCAAACATGATTAATTGGTAATTGTAATGATTGTTCTTTCTTTAACAAATCTTTGTTCATTAGTGATTAACTAGAAGTGCGGTTATAACGTGAAAAAGTTGTTGATTTTTGAACTTTATTTTCAACTAAAGGACATCTTACGTAAACTATTTTGTCCATGTATTTGTAGATTGTGGATAATTGATAAACATAAAAATGTCATGAGACGTAGACTATATTGCGTAAATTGGAAGTTACGATTGTGTTCATTAGTCAAGTGAGATAGTGGTCGGCTGGCGGACCGAGTCAAATTTTCATTAAGAGAATTTAAATATAAATTAAGTGCACTTAAAATTCGAAGAGAATTTAAATATAAACGTACACTAAAATTTGGTCCCAATACATATATTTTTTGGACACAACCTAAACAGACATTTTCGCTCATTTGTAGGCGATCTGCGATAACTATACATTAGAAAATTTTTAAAAAGGTAGTCCTCCCACAAATTGGCCAACTATAATTTCTTTTCATTAACTTCTCATTGTGAAATAATATCTCTTTTTTAAGAGTTCGAAAATTAAAGGACAAAAAAATTGACAAAATTCCATAAGGATATATCAAAAAAAATTCTAATCAAAACAGTAAAATCGCTACTGACGTAACAATTTATTTTGATGATGTTAAGGAAAAATCACTGCTCGAGCAGCGATATTGCACAATCTTTATTTTTATTTTGAAATTTGACAGCGATTTTTGTTGTTTGTTTTTTTTTTAAAGTTTTTTTTTAACAAAATGCTGCCAAGACAGCAATTTTTTTTAATGAAATTTTAATTTTTCATTTGTGTATTTTAAATCGCTGCATTTGCAAGGATTTTAATTTTTTTATCGATTTTATTTTTTTAAAAAAATTGTGTTGTATAATCTGCAAATGCAGTGAATTTTAGTTTTTCTTTTATACAAATTTTTAGTGGATTTTTTAAAAAAATTGAAAATTCTTTTTTTATTATTTTATTTTATAAATATTTACAATTCATAATGAAAATAAACAAGTTTCACTAAAATCAATGCAGCGATTTAAAATAAACAATTAAATAAAATTAAAATTCTATAAAATAAAATCAAATAAAACTAAAAACTAATTTTATAAAATAAAATTAAAAAAAAAAGTTTCAAATTATAAAATAAAAAACTAAAAAAATTTGTGAAAAAAAAAAACTAACTAAAAATCGCTGCATTTGCAGCGATTATACAGCACAATTTTTTTTAAAATCATTGCTTTTGCGGTGATTTACTTAAAAATTAATAATAAATAATTAAAATCACAAAAATAATAATAAATAACTAAAGTCGCTGCAAATGCAATGATTTTCAATTCATAATTAAAAAAAAAACAAATTTCACTAAAATCGTTGTAAATGCAGCAATTTAAAATACACAAATAAAAAATTAAAACTTGACCAAAATCGCTGCATTGGCAACAATTATTTAAAAGAAAAAACTTTTAAAAACAATATCAAAAATCGCCAAGGCAACGATTTCAAAATAAAAATAAAAATTGTGCAATATCGCTGCTCGAACGACGATTTTGCTTTAACGTCGTTAAAATGATCGCTACGTCAGTATTGAATTTCCATTTTGGTTAGAATTTTTTTGATATACTCTTTTAGAATTTTGGTCATTTTGCCTTTTAGACTTCGAACTCTCTTTTTTAATCGTATATAAATAATATAATTTTCTACAAAAAGAAGTCTGAATGAACTCAAGATCCCTTACTAGTTACGCCCCTGATTTAGTCCAAAGATGGCTTGATCTTTAGTCCAAAACCATTTTAAATTATCTATTCAAAAATTGAATTAGTATTTTAAATATCATGAAAGAATTCAGACTTGACTTTCGTATCATATGTTTGTTTATAGGCTTGTGATTCGACGGAACGAACATATCGTCTAAGCATACGATTCAGCGGACTCAAAATATTTATCAAAAAAACTTTAATATATATCAAAATTATTATATGCTAAATTTTTTTTTGTACAATGTGATAATTAAGAAATATGTATTTTTAGCGGTAATTGTCATTCATTGTATAAGTTCCTAAAGTTTTTAGTGATATTGATTCTAATGACACTTAACTTATGATAATAAAGACTTTAATACTTTTTATTAGTATCAATATTTAATGTCGCTAAAAGTTATTTTTATTATAGTACTTTTTCAAGAAGTATACCAAAATTAATAACGATCAAGTAATATAAAACAAACTGAACATATAATATGTCTACATATTTTCATCCATTTTGTCACCGTGAAAATTAAAGTAATCCAATTCGATTCTCGTACTCATAAGATAAATTGAAATAAACCTTCCATGAAATTTTGTGTTTCCAAATTCATACTTTTGGTGTGGTATAAAAATCACCATTTTGTGTTTTTCTTACTGCCAAATTAATTAAATCCCGTGAACAAAACGCAGCCAAAAATAGAGAAAACGTTATTTTAGCTACTCTTAACCAGCTGTGGATTGGACAAGTGTTTTTTAGTCATTAAATAGTAGATAGATGTCCTTATTATTGTTGGAAGTAGCAATTAAATCACCTCCCTAACTACTTTGCTAATTTAGCACACAAATCCATTATCATTCAATTTTCACTAATATAAATACATTCTTTTTTCATGTAACAATTTTGAGTTGGAATCGTCTGAAAATATATAGTAGTGTACGTAACAAAATATTAATTGATGAGTTGTCGACCATACAACTAAACTCATACTCTCTTTAATTCATTTTACTTGCCTCATATTAATTTCACGTAAAAATCGATCTCTTAAAGAAATAATTAAATATTAAAAATAAAAAAAAACATAAATACAAAATATGTTACATAAAATAGATGTACGGATGATTTAGGTCCGCAGTTCTCCGTATGCATTATGGTTCATTGAATTATATGGGTCCGATTCGTTTAATTAAATTGGGTATTACTTTGAATTGTGAGCAGCCAAATGGACCCCACTAGCTAAGTATAGAGAGGAAAAACAAGTCGTTTTCACCATTAATACGAACACGACACTTCAAAAATTAGATAATAAAAAGAAATTATCACCAATACTTTTTTGCAATACAATAATCAAATACGTTTTACGATAAGTTTTGTGTTATGGATTTTAACGATTATAGTTTATAGCATGCTCTAATATTTTGATCGATTTCATCATAATCCATGCACTAGTCGATATGATCTTGGATAGTATAGATAATATAGAATGTAGTGGGTTTATTGTTTACTATATTTAAACTGAATCAAATCGATTTTATTTTGATTGAATTTGATTTGATTTTAAAATTTTAAAAAAATCAATAGTATTTGATCTGGTTATATTTTTGTTCGAAAAACCTATGAATGTAACCAAACTAACAAATTCCATACATTATTTTTTTTAAAATAAATTAAAGATCATAGGTATGTTTTCATCAAAATAAATTTGTATTTTACTTATGAAAACAAAAATATCCAAGGTGAGAACATTTATCTTATTGATTTCATGTATGTGAGTGTCTATGATAATACTTTGTGAGATCGAAAGTCACTGTTTCTTCCTTCAATAACAAAAATAGTGAATTTTGACGTTTTATTCATGATAAATTTAGTGATAAAAAGTTTTATAATGTCAGTCATTCTAACTGTTTTTTCGAATGAATAGATTATTGTCACTTTTTCACGTTTAGAATGAAAGTTATTTATTTTATTTTTATGTATGGACTAACTGAATCAAATCAAACCGGAATTGTTTGTTCGATTGTTGTTTGAGACGCATCCGTTTCCTTTGCTTTGAATTATCGTTCTTTAAATATTGCGCTATATTATTTATCTTGGATCGTATCGATAGTGGCCAACTATATACTATATTCGTTTTATTTTTGTATGGAATTTTTTGTGAAATGTCACACTCATAATTGAAGAAGGGAAACTAGTGTATTAAATATCTCTTCCCCATTCATTTATTCCTTGTTTGAATATAGTAGTAGCAGTAAAAGTTTGTTGAAGCAACTTGGTGGAATCATATCAATTCCAATCTCAATCACACATGGTTTATCCACTACAAACCATAGTTGTTGGGATGCATTAATTATTTCTCAATTTTCAGACGTAGTTATAATTATGGTCTCACTTTTTAGTTAACCTAGATTCCATGTGCAAATGACCTACCCTTGGTGAAAAAGTAAAAATAATGTAAAACATTTACTAATGACAAATTCTAATGAACATTTTTAATCTAATGTAGATTTGAATTGATGGATTGTTAATCAGAATAAGCTATAAATATGTCTTTTAATTTGATTTTAGTTGATATTTACGACTGTTTGGCGTTCAATTTTGAGCGTGTTCAATTAAATATTTAAATTTATATAAAATTGAACAAAGACATAAAATTACTATGTATAATGTCACATAGAATAAATATGTCTATTTATTCAATTTTATACACGTTTAATATAAAATCAAAATTAGATATTTATATATTACGCGTGGTTAATTTAGAGAAGGAAGCAGAAAAAGCATTTACAATTTGTTATGCTACACTAAAATATCACGATTGTTTTTGTAACTATTATGTTGCAGGTAGAGATAGGCTATTTCACACACACAAAAAAAAAATTAAGAAATGTTTAGAGACGAATCTTAGCAACTGATTGACTACATAAATAATTTTATTTTGTTGGTGCTCAGTGTTTAATTTCCCACCTTATATAGATAATAGAGGGACGTTGATTATGTGGTAAGTAATCTTTCATTTTCGCTTTTAAAATTAACGTGTATTTAAGTCACTAAAAGAGAAAGAAAAGAACTCTTGGTAAAAAGAAAAGAAAAAACAATTATTTTTTATCTTATCTAACATAGTAATATAATTTTTTGATAAATTCATACTTAAATGCATTTTTTTTTAACTTGAGAGACTGGTCACGAAACGTTTTAGAAAAAGTGGATTTTGATCAAAAGTTGTATTTGTCAATTTCTCTCCACAAATGAAAAAAGAAAAAGAGAACAATAGTCATTTTCAGCAATTGACTGGTTCAAATAGTCATCCAATTCAATACATAAATATGAGGTATTTGAGTAGAAAAGTCAAAGAATCCCATTTGAAGTTTTGTGGACTACACTCATTTAAATAAGCAAAAATTTTATAATGTGACATACATTAGGTCTAATAGTTAAAAATTAGTAGTATAAGTGATGACATTGTTTCTCATCTTTCAATACTAGTGTAATTAGGAAGCACCCATGCGGAGCTAGGTGTGGTCACCAAGTTTATTTGAATTATTTTAATGAAAAATAATATTATTTATATAGGATTAAGTGAAAATTATATTTTTATATATATTATAAATGTTAAACTTTTTTATCTTATAATATCTATTTCTTTATTTTCTGAATTTTATCAGTAAAAAAATCTTAATTCCATCACGCGGAATCACAAACTATTCAATTTCTTGTTATTCTTGATTCTAGAAGTGGAGGCATGAATCATGAGCAGCCGAAAACTCTGAAATGCTTTTCATTCCATCCAGTTTCATTTTAAGTCAATCTAATTAATTAATTAAATAATAGACTCAAAAATAATACAAGCATTTCAAAATTTATAATCTTTTAACATGATAGTCTGGTAAAAATTACATTTTATTATTAAGAATAAAACAACAAAATTAAATAATTGTTTTAAGCAATTCAAATCGAACCTTTTCGTATTTCTTTTATATATAAGTTTGAAATAGTGGAATTGAATCCATGAATGATGGATTCACAATTTACTGTCTTAATCTACTTAGTTACGTTAAGTCTCTATCTACGATCAGATCGTACAGAATACCAATTTTAAGAAAAAGAGGAAGGATATAATAATGATGGAAATGGAGAAATAAAGAAAAGGCAGTGCAGTTTTCTAGCCGACTTGCTACTTTTGAAAATGGAATTCCCACAATATAATCAATAATATAGATTCTACGTATCAAATCTTTTAAAGATAATGAATTTCAACTCTTCAGCCACCATTTAATTTATATTCTCATATTCTACTCAAAATGATTCTAAACTGTACACCATGCCAAGAAAAAAATCCCCTAGAACAATATAATAGAAAAGGAGGACAAGTGGAACGTATAATCATAACATAGAAAAAAAAAATCATGCTACTTTAATTTTTGACTATCTTAAAATTAATATAAATTCAGATAGTTAAGTACATTTTTTTATGGCCTCACTTCTTTTGATCTATTTTACCAGCATACTAAGGGTAATAAATACATGTAATTCAAGATTTTGTGTTATTTTGTTCACTTACAAATCATAATTGAAATGACCGAAAAGGAAATTTGAATTAGTATATGTTCTAAGGTTAGAAAATATCGTAAAAAATCTTGCTCTGTGATTATAGTAGTCATTATGGAATTTAATCTTCCTTCATTTACGATTATATCTCATTCCAATTATTCAATCTAATACAAACTATTACTATCGCTCTCTAATAATATTTCAAAGTCGATGTGACATTTTCAAATGCAACCAGTAGTTTTTTAAAAAAAAATTATATGTATATAAAAAAGAAACATTTCAAACCATCAGCATGCACGCTAGTCAATTTTATGTAGGGAGTATCATAGTATTCTCAAATAAAATGATGCTATTGATTAAAAGTTTATGGACATGGATAGTTTTTACTTCTTTTCGAGATAAAAGTTTTGAAAATTGTTTGGACATATAATTGAAGTTTTAATTTTTTTTTATGTCAACTCAAATAATATCACGTAAAATAAAATTATTCTTTTTTAAGTTTTTTTTTTCCCTTTGACATTTATTCTGGTTTATCCAATCACAAGATAGAATCACGTGTGAACACAAGAAACTAAAAAGTGGATTCTACTCTATAAATAATAAATTGTTTTTTATTCAAGTTGAAGAAAAGGACATGCCAAGTGGTGTGAACTAATCATCAATTAGAAAACAAAAGGGAAAAGGATATGCATTCTCTGGATTTAGCATTTTTTAGAATCTTTTTGTTCTTGTGTGAATTTTGGTTTGATCTTTATGTAAAGCTAAAGTTGTACTAATGATTTTAGAAATAGATATTATATATTCTTTTTTTGACATAGCAAATCATTTTGGATCGAGCGGAGAATCAAAATTAATTTAGCGGTCCTATTTTGTTATTTTAGTGAATATTTAGAGCCAATGGAGCTACAACAAAGTATTCCCATAAAAAGAGGATACAGTAAAGAATCCCATTATATGAAGCATCCCAAGCATGAAAAATACCCATTGATTGTTCATGAACTTATTTTCATAGGTTAATGCAATGAGAGAATCAGATATTTTACACGTTTTTTATTTAACCCACTTTCAAAAGATCCATATTTGATCCAACTCGTTCATTTGCCCCTCCTAATCGGGAAGAATAGAAAAAAGAAAAAGTTTCCACTGGTCTAATGAAGTTTCTCAGAATCCTTCATGTACAATGTTTAATTTATCAGAAAAAGTGAAAAATTCTGCCCCATAAATAATCCCCTTCTTTGCATTTGATCTCCTGTAGTATCATTTCCAGAAAAACTGTTGTTCAAGTCTACAATAACATGATACAAAAAAGCTACTCAGATCCGATCACATTCTCTCAAGAAAAGCTACTGTAATGCAAAAGTTAGTTCAACCTTGTCACAGCTGGTCCAATCTTTTTGTCTCCCTTGTCTTGGACCAATTCCGTCATGGTAAGCAACACAGAGTATGAGCTCCCACCCGATCAGCTAAATTTACCAAGTTCCATCTTTTTCTTGATCGCCTTTTGACCGTGGTATATGAATGAATCAAGTATCCCTGACACAGTGAAAACTCCTGGATACAATTTCCAGAAAATTAGAACACTACCCGAAGTACACAATCAAACATCACTGGTGTGATGCAAGCGCTACGTTGATCTAAACAGGAGCTAACACCTTTTATTTCTTGAAATGAAACGAGATTTTTCCGAGTATAGAGCATTGTAAATAGGCAATATGACAAGGTGACTACAATTATGACCAAACTACATGATGTGATTCATTGTTGGAGTAAGTCCTAGATGGTTAGTAGGTTGCATCAGGGTTTGTAGAGCTACAAAGTGGTGTTTCATCCGTGAGCTGATCAAACATATCAAATTGCAGATATACAACATTACTAAAATTCAAAGGTTTAACTTTAGTGGAGCCAACGAAAGAATAAGAACAAACAGAGGCAGTCTCTGGATTTAACTTTGATGGGTTCAACTTTCAAGGTTCTCATTGAACTCATAGACTTCTAGAATCATGAGTTCAGAATTTAGTATTTTTTGAATTTTCGTAATCTTTCATATATAAATTTTTACTCCATGTTGAAAATGACGAGTTCTACATCTCTGGGAATAATTGTACAACCCCTCCCAAAGGTTCATTTACCAATAATAGACAGAAATTAGAATATATAGGTGCACCAAGTGATAGTGTAACATAGAGAAACACTGGAAATATATAGTCTTCTAATAAGAATTATTGTTCTATATTCAACAAATTCTTCAAGTCAGTACTCCCTTCAATCCAATTATATGACATCCTTTCCATTTTGAGACATTTGAAAATGTTTAACACTGTCTGCCTAAGTCATGGTGGTAGAGTTCCCCAGGTAGCAGCTACCAGTGTAATAGTCAAGGTGCGTGCAAATTGACCGGGGCACCGCCATTATAAGAAAAATGTTTAATGCCACTCCGTTGCTATATGACTTCCAAGATTTCAAATTCATCAATTTATTCAAATTTTAATAATGTGATGTTTCTAGAAAATTAACATTAAAACTGTCATTTCAATATTCTTTCACCATCACTAAATAAAATATAAGTCAAATCAACATATTACACTCTGTGTCCACTTAAACATTGTCACGTATAATAGAATAGAAGAAATACTTTTTATAAGATGTAATCAATATTAGATAAGAGATGAACAGGGAAGTATGAAGACTATAATTACCTCCAACTATAGCACAGACATTCGTCAAGAAGTGTAAGAATGACGCGTGTTGCTCGGTGAATGTAACCTGAAACAGGGCCAGATAAGATATGTAATTAAGGACAACAAGAAACGGGTAAAAACAGGAAAGAAAAAAAAATCCAAGTTAAAGAACTGAGCAATAACATAGTGGCGATAATGCTTCCTTCCTTCCTATAGTGTAACCAACCCCTTCTTTTAAAGAGATAAAGCCTTAATATAACAATTTACAGAAGTTATGATGAAAAAAATATATAGGTTTCAGAGGCAAACTAACGACTTAGAAATTTGAGCAACGGAATAATGCCAAACCTTGATTGGTGAAAGGTCATAGAAGAAGAAAACACCAGGAATAGACTGAAAACGACCAAAATCTGCGCCTTTGAAATGTTCGGTTACCGAGAACTGCAAACGATAAGCTGTTGTATCAGATTTTGTGGTCTATTAGTACAGCAAATGCAGGAGATAGCTTGAAGAATCAGAAAACCTGATTTGTCTGGATGGTATGCCCACTGACATCCGTATATACTGTAGGTACCACCTGTAGCAAATAACTAGATATTACCATCGACAATAACAGTAACTTTCCATCGACAACTCACAAAAAATTAGGTTAACCTAATGTTACAATAGTTATCATATGACAGAAACAAGAATGAACATTCCAAGAACAAATACTGTGCTGTGTCAACATGGCAATAGCAAATACCAAAATTAAAGAATGCCAGATGAAGGTTTATGCAATTTTTTCCAAATGAAGAAGACGGTTACACCGTTACATATTATGGTTATCACGTTTGACATTATTATTTCCATTATCACAAAACAATAACAACAACAAGAGTGTATATATACTGAAACATCCAACAGAAAATACCATATGGACATCAACAATTACAAAATGGTAGAACCAGATATTTTTTATGTTTTTGTATCACAAACAGAAAAGGATGTTACAGATCATAGATATAACTTTTGACCTTATTCTTTCCACTATGAAAATAATAATCAATGTTGCCCGGACTCTTCAAAAACACTGCCGTACCAATGTTGGGTACTTTAGAAATACACTACTTTTGGAGAACTCCACACCTTAATATGATATATGTTCTACTTTGAATGCACAAGAGAGTAAAAATTGTACTATCCAACAAATCAAAAGAGTTGAGGTAGTAGTGAGAGTCTACAAAACTTAGCATACAATATGAACAAGCAATCAGATCAACGTACGCTCCTTTAAATTGAGTTTTGTTAATCATATAATACAATTTGTATTTTTTCATGACCTTTGCGCCATTTCAGGTACTGTTTAATATTTAAATCATGCATTAAATTACAAACCCATTAATTAACTTTTGCAGAAAAAAAGAGGAAAGCAGTATTCATCAAACTTTCATTACAATAGTTGCAATGTTTAGTGTTCAATGACAATAGGTGAAACATTTGGGATTCGTAAGGTATATTTAGGTTTTTGAGGAAATGAGATAGGGAAAGTAGTACAACAACATACCAGTCCAATCCCACAAGTGGCCCTCTAGGGATGGTGGTGTGTACGCAAACCTTACCCCTACGTACCTTGGGAGGTACAGAGGTTATTTCAAGTAGACCCTCGGCTCAAGGAGAAGAAATAAAAGTAGTCTCCGTGTGAAATAGGGTCTGTTCTAACTTCTAACTCTTTTAGATAGTGTGAGGAACCTTCCTTTCCTAGAAAAGGTAATTGTTTTTGAATTACGCGGAACTAGAAAACATTGAATCGCGAAAAGGAAGTAGTCTGCATCTTTAGAAATGATTATATTTCCTTCTTCTTTTGACAGATTGCACGATTATCAGTTTTGAGGGATAAAGTGGAGCATGAACCAGCTTGTGGATACATCAACTAGTCCACTGGGAACTTGCTATAGCCCACAAGAACAGGTCTCAAGTTTTTGCCACCAAGACTGGGCAAATGCATAGCCTTGGCAAATGAGCTTCATACTGATCATAGGAGTTTCATAGAGGTTGAATTGGTCCTTAAGCTTAGAAATCCAACTACTTACAAAAGGACTAAATCTCAGTAACTCAAAGAGCTACTACCTCTCACACTCTCTCTCTCTCTTTAAAGAAAATAAAATACAAGTACAAGTGACAAGGGGATGGAGACAGAAGAAAGGGAAATGAAAGCTCTAGGCATTAATCCTTGACCACTCTATGACAAGTAAGCCAGAAAACACTAAATCAAGTGAAAATTACAAACCCACAGAACTTCATGTAAATAGCAGAAACAGGGAAGAAAGGAAAAGTAAGAGGGCAGTCACAGGAAAAATTGCCAACCTTGATAAAATACTGATACATGCCGTGGGGTGTTTCTTGAGTCCATTTCACACTGCAATTTGGAATGAAAACAAAAAGGAACAGTCAAAATACACGTGTTATCGTACATCCATCATATAAAGACACCAGCAAACAGTGTAAAGACTAGCAAAAGTGATGTACCCATCAAGAGGATTCACAACACCTGGGAAGTATTCTCCATAAGTTAATCTATTGATCTTGTGACTAATCTGTTGAACGTAGTTTTTAGTAAAGATACATTAAGGCACCAAAAAACAAACATGAACAGATGAACCAAGTCGCGAAAACATCTTACATTATAACTATCCTTCTGAAATGTGAGCAAATCATGGACATGAACATTTGACTGCTGAAAACTCTTCCCAGGTGCAAAGTGGAAATTTCCAGCCACTTTATTGACCTCCAAGAACCCATACATATTGCATCCTTCACCTTCTTCCTCTTTGATCTTTTCTAGGAAACCCTCTCTCTTACACTAACTCATATGAATTTCAAAAGAGAAAGAAGAAAGATCAGCCATGATTTCGATCAGTACATCATAAAATAATTAAATCTCAATAACCATGCGACTTTTCATATTAATTGAATAATATGTATGCAGAATATGTCAAAATATATGAAGTAAAAGCAGCATAATTTGAAGTTTGTCATCAAGCTATGCTAGTGTTCATGGGAGTGTGAAGCTGAAAAAAGCGAACAAGGGCGAAGTGCATTTTTCTAAAAAGACCAAAATAAAAAAAATATACAAGGAGATGTTCAATTTAAATGGAGTAATATGTTCAATTTAATGGAGTAATAAGTAGATAACACAAAATCCACCATAGGAAAAGTAAATCAAAACTAAAACATAAATTATATCAACATCTTATCACATTTGAGTCTTTAACTCAATCTCTATCTGATAAACTTTTGCAGTTCTTCCTTCGCATGAGCTGGGCAACTTGGACAAGCTGTAAGATTTGGATTACCATTTTGTATCTTGTTACAACAGAGACATTTAATATAGGTCTTGTTGGTATCACTAAATTTCTGTGCATAAATCCAAGAAGGGTCTCTCTTTTTTTAAATCTTGTGACGCCATTTCTAGTTTGGCTAATATTTCCCACAAACCAAATCCTGCAGAAGTTGCAGGCTATTCATCAAGAGCAAAAACCCATTTGATACGTTTCTCAAACAAAATGGTCTAAAGAATTGATCTATCAAAATAAATACTTACTTAAAAGATTCAGCTTACACTCAATTTCTTACCATTCTATAAGTTAATAACTTCTTTCTGGTGCACTAAGCTCCTGCTATGAGCGAGGTCCGGGAAAGGCCAGACCACAAGGATCTATTGTACGCAGCCTTATCTTGCATCTACACAAGAGACTGTTTCCACAGCTCGAATCCTTGACCTCCGTAACATGGATAACTTTTGATTAACAAAAGGTACTACTAATTACATAAATCTATTCTAAGGTTTGATCAGATTAAAGAAAATCCCTAAAAGAAATGCTTACCTCTCACCTACTTGAATACTAACGGAATTAACCTTACCACTTCATCCTCAGAAGTGATGGTTTTGCCCTACCATTTTATTCCTTGCTCTTTTCGCAATCGGCATCTAAATTTTCCAGAGTTTGACATTTTCCCATTCACATTTATTGAAATGGTTCTTACGTTATTACTTTGCATCTCTACCAAATAAAAAAAAAGAAAAACAATAAAAGCTAAATTTCAAGTTCTTATTTTGAACTCTTTTCCGTCGTGATTTAAGTTCTGTGCATTATGCATAGAAACTATGAAGTTTATTGAAAAAGAATAATTCTTGAAATGGAAGAAATTACCCATTCTAGAGTTTAAAATACAAGTTAAATTTGGAAGCTTTTTATTTCAAAGTTGCTCGAAAAAATGCGTCTTACAAAATCAGCAACTCCGTAAACACGTTTTCAGAAATGATGTATGGTAATCATATTTCCCATAGTGTCATCAAACTAGAATCTTCTGAAATGTATCCCAAGTAAATTTTTGACTACTTTGTGAATGCCTAAGTATTAGTTGTACAGCGATGTACATATGCTACATCATTAGATCAGTAATATTTTACTGATAAAAAAACAGCCATTTTTAAAAGATAATGTCACCTATAGGCACTTCATCCCATTAAGACAATCCCCAACCATGCTCTATTTTACTCTCCATTCTCTATATTTGGAGGGTAAAATAGAGAATGCCCTCTCCAAGCATTCTCTATTTTATCCTCTACTCTCCAATTATAGAGAGCTAAATAGTAGCTCTTCAAATTTGGAGAACTATTATTCATACTCTCTATTTCACTTTTTTAAAATTATATTATTATTTTGTAACTAACATATTACTTTTCATATAATGATATTAATTAAATCTCTAATATTCATAATTATTTTGAAATGTAATATAACATTTTTAATTTTCACTGAAAATGTACAAATTTTAAAATTTTCGTCATTTTAAGTGAATATATTTTTGATATTATTATTAATTTTCGCTGAAGAATGCACAAATTTAATGATAAAATGAAAATCAATTAAAATACAATACATAACATGATAATTTAAATACAAGATAACAATACAACACAATACATCACATAATAATTTTTAAAATCCCAATAATAATTTAATAATCTAGTAGGTCGTTTCCAAATTGAACAATATTTGAAAAAATTAATGTATGATCCAGACAAGTTGTGGTTATGATTACGGTTGTTTTTGTAAAAACTTTTTCAATTATTCATAGTTCTTTAGAAATTTAGAATAAAATATAAATTTATATTATATAAAGAATTTGAAAAAATAATACAATTTTATATCCCATGAAAATCATATAGGGGATGATTTGGAAAAAAGAAAGAAAGGATTTATAATAAAAATAATAATACAATATTGAGGAGAGAGAAGAGAATTAGATTGGAGTTAGGATTTGGAGAGTAAAAAATAGAGGGTAAGGTTGGATATGCCCTAACCAAGCTAGCTGTCTTACATAAAACTAATTGCAGAAGATCTGCTAATATGAAAATTACATGAGATATCTCGGTAATTAGAATAAAAACCACACAAGGTTTATATCATTACCAGTAAAATAATTCTACTAAACAAAATCGAATGAATATAATCTTATTTCAAATGTCAAATAAATGCTATCCTAACCGGTAATGTATAAAATGTACAGTGTCGAATGGTCACGATTGACCTTTGCATATAGTTAAGAAAAAAATTAGATCAATCACATTCATTCCATTCAACATACACGTACAAAAATTATCATGTCACATTTGTTTCTTAGAGATTGTGAAACCATAGAGCTCACAGCACTTCTATCACATCCATGTTATGTTGCATAACTACGATACGAGATGTGAAATGGAATTTCACTACTGTTGATTTCTTAATCTATCATTTTCACATGAGAAAGAAGCCATGGTAGTCGAACTTCATGGAGGAAAATGACTTCAGTTTCAGGGAATAATTTGGAGAAGAAGAAAACATACAAAATATGTAACTCCTTCAATGATCAATTTTCAACGTACCTGGTCAATTTCATCTGGGTTTGTCAATGCCCAACCTTTCTTTCTATAGGCTTCACGAACATCTTCGCAGGTGTTACAACAATGATCATCTGACTGCAAAGTTGACAGGAATTCACAGTTGGTATGTATAAGAAACAGTTTAATAAGATATGTAATTGTGGTATAATCAAGGACAAACAAAAAGATTGGATGCATGAAAGTAAACAAAACTATGAGATTAAATTTACAGAGAGGAAACTACAGCTTAAAATCATAATCTAAGAGAGATTTCTAGCATCAAGAAGTAGGAACATACCCCTTCAGCACCATAGCAGGAACCACAATATGTTTCGTTGTGCTCAAGTCTTCCTCCATGCCTTTGCAGAGGCCTATCAATCTGTTGTTGGAAAGAAGTCATAGACTCAGTGCTTGAAAGGAATAAATAGAGCATGCTTCTTAAATCAAAAGTCATAATTTTTACTTGATCCATGAAAATCCAGAATGCAAATAGCGGCCAAAACTATTTCTTTAAATCCAGATATTTGTCAGCTATAAAATTTGAAGTAAAGATTAATAAATTTTTACATCAGCTACTTCTCATAAAATAAAGAGTAACTTGTATCTCACCGTAGGAGAACCAATGCCCTCCTTCCTTGTCTCAATAACATTTCCGAGAACATCAATTCTTTTCTTGATGATGTCATGTCTCTGCAAGTAAAAATATAATCACATCACATAAAAACCCAAAGAGCATACCCATCGGCATTAGGATTCCAATAAATAGTGCAAGTAGCTTGCAATTATCTTTACTTTCACAACTTTGGTTATTGTTTTCAAAATGACCTTAGCTTCTACTGTGATAATAGCATGTCCCATACCTAGCTTAGCTTCATTGCATACAAGCCCTCTTGCAGCCTAGTTTACAATGCTGTTTGTCTTACGCAATTAAGCTTTTGTTTCTTGATAATTAAGAAATTAGCGTTAGGAAGAACTTAGTCAGTTCCAAGGAAAGAGAAGATTACACACTTAGAAAGACTCAGAGCCTCCCAGCACATCAGTGAAGCATCAAATACTGAAAAACAACACAAAATATAAACAAAGAAAAACTCACATTTACCCTCAGAATATCTTAAGAGCAGCTCAGTAGTGGCAGAAACTTACTAGATAGCAGTTAAAGATCATTTCAAAGAAACTCCATCGGCTTAGAAAAGCATATACAATTAGAAGATTATAATTCTTTCATGTTATTGTTATGTCAAACAAGGTAGGATGTAAGAGCACGAAAAAACATGTGGATAAAAGAATACTTTTCCTTTTCTTTTCTTTTCTTTTTTTGGCTGAGTGATTGAGGAATAGGAGAAAAAACAACAGACCCTGTTTGGATCCTATACACAGCCCTCACTGAGTTTGAGTGCTCATTTTAGGCATACATGAGCCATTAAGCTCAGAGAAGGTCGTGCTTCACCTCAATTAGGCTACACACTAAGGTGTGTTCCTCATTGCCTACAAGTTCTATCTTTGAATATTGTGGTACTGAAGAACAGACATGATTGGGAAAAGAAGATATTGATTAGCTCTGGAGTCAGCTCAAGTGGCAAAGGTTGTGGGACTTCTGTATAAGGTTACAAGTTCAAGTCCTACGCCAAGCAAACTAAGTCTAGTATTTAAGTGGATAAGGGTAGAGGGGAAGGCCTATCCTCCCAGAGTTCGAAAGCTATGGTTGGCCCGAAAGGTCGACTCCCTGACAGATTTCTTGGTCATAAAAAAGGATATATTTGTTGATAATGGTAACATTATATAAAATAAATATATATTAATTAGTAAGGAAAGCATAATGAGCAAAGTTGCTAATTTTGCTAGCATTGCATATACTCAGGTACGCACAGGGAGCAGATATTCAGTCATGTGGAGTGGCACACAATACTTCATAGAGATTATCTGGTCAAGTCTCATTAAACTTGACAACTCAATGAGAACCATAATCCTAAAGGAAAACTAAGTCATCTAACTCTATACGCGGAACTAGCATTCAAAAGAATGAAGTCATGTGGATTGGGGAAAACTAGGAACTTAGTAACTGGACAATATAACCTGTTTGTTGCACATACAATGTCAAGATGTTGCTCTCCACTGATATCCATGGCATCAACACTGAGAATTGAACATGGAATTGCTGGAAAGGTGATATCAAACTGCAATTTCAGATCAAAACAATGTTACAATCTGTCTTTTGCGATAACCGCCTCAGAAATCCAGATCAGCTTCTTCCAATCCTCCAAAATAAGCCAAGTTTTCTAAGCCATGCAATACAATACTATAGTGGAAGAGACTGAAGTTCTAGGAGGGAGAAAAAATAAACGATGGAGCATTTAGACATTCAAAACCTCAAAAAACTCAAATAATTACATCACTCAGCCTCAAGGTGGGAGTAACATTACATTGATGCGCAGTGTTTCTCCTCTTGAAGTATCCACAACAAGCTTTGTCTCGGTGGCAGCATGAAGATATAATCCTACAGCACAGCCAGGAGAAAAATAAAGACAGATATGGAGCATGATAACAATACATCACAACATCATGTTGAGCTAAAAAATAACTCCGTCCTCCCCACAAAAGAAATAGAAAATGTCTATTATCTAGTGCCATACCACCCATATATTCGGTATATATCACTAAAGGTAACACAAAAATAGGGAGGTCGAACACAATGCACTTCAGCAGCCAAACTATTTGTAGTCTCTTATGCAATCGGATAAAAGTTGATTTCTATTCAGCTTTAAAGAAATGACCAATTGCCGCAGTCTGATAATCCCAAAGCAGAGGAACACAAAAATGCATTCATAAAGAACATTAATCACAGATAAGGATATACAGAGGCTTCTGAAAATTGCCTGACTGGAAAACATACACAATAGCTTAAAGAGATATATGTTCTCATATCATCGCTTTGTTTCGATCAGATCTCATCACTCATAAAACTAATTCGAATGTAGACAAAGTTGTTGATACAGAAGGAACTACAGACTGCTACTTGTGCTAGTATGAACGTCTTCTGCCAAGCTTCTGACAATTCATATCAAAAGGCTGGAGAGAAAAGCAATTTGGTTCTTACGTAATTTACTACCAATATTGGCAAATGAAATTGGAAAAAAAATGCATTGAGACCATTGAAGACTTTGTGAAACCACGCAAGGTAATTGTAGCAGGATGACCATATACCGGAAGTTCAGGATGCCAAATTTAGCAGAACAATTGGAATGATAGCATAACTAGTCAGGGATGTCAGGGGCCAACTCTTTTTCTTTTGTTTTCCTTTTCTTACTTCTTATAAGAACTAAGGATGTGTGGAAGCTAATCTGGTGACACAAACAATAAGGCAAGAGTCATCCTCCAAATTGGGTGAAATGGAGACCATCACTAACGATCCTATTGCTATTTGCTACAGATTACATTCTGGAAGCACCAAAACAATCATTCTTTCACTATGTGCAGATTTCATATTGACTAAATGAAACTGACAACATCAATATATCACATAGAATAATTAAAAAATAGAACAACAAACTCATACATCCATTTCGGAATGGGAAAATATATTAATATCCTACCAAACAATTCTATGATTAAATAAGTTCATACAATATATACTGAGAACAAAAGAAGAGACATACGGAGCTCGGAGATGAAAAGCAACGTCATGATGATGGAGGAAGCTAAGGTAATAACACCTCCAGAAAGTGTTCTGCTGTAGAAATCCTCGTTGATCTTCGGATATGCATCCAAACTTCGTATTTTACTGACAAAACTATCCATATTTTCCGATCCCTTAACTGGAAATGCTCTACAAATTATGAAAATATATACGGAAACTCAACAAAATAGTAGTAGATTTGAGATTTATGCCGTCGTCGATGAACGATGGATCGCCAAATAGCTAACTATACAAACCAAACACTTAAGAGAATTGTAATTCCGGCGGTAGAATTAGCGAGTTCTCTTCTCCGTTCTCGTCCTAGTCCTCCTTTGTTTTTGTGAATCTGAGAGATTTTATTGCGAGGAAAAGGACAGAGAACATTCGCCGGAGAACTGTGTCATCGTTTTTTCGTCTAGCTTGATCTACCGTTTTTACGTCTCTCCTTTATTTGGGCTCACTATTTAGGCCCTTCTAATAGAGGCAACAACAAGATAGGCCCAATAAAGTTGTCTGGGTTCTTCAATAAGGTCGCATTAGGCGGCTAACAGTAGTTGTCTATATGAAGACATTTCTCGAGCTAATAACAATTTGACTCAAAATCAACGGCTTATTTGGTTAAAAATAAGTTATTTGAGAATTTATTATTTTGGATAGTTTATTTTATTGTATATATGTTATAAATTACATCACTATTATAATATAATCGTGGAATAAGTTATCAAGAATATGACAATTAAAAATTTATCTGTGGAATATCTTTTTATTATGGAACTATTTATTTTTAGAGTAATTTACATAATCACGCTATTTTAGAATCCAACTACTTAGATATAAACTAGTTTGCAATATTACATTTTTTATCATATTTTAGGTCTCGAATACATTAGCATCTAATTATTTAGATATAAATTAATTTGCAGTATTACATTTCTTACCATATTTTGAGTCTCGAATATATTAGGATCTAATTACTTAGATATAAACTAATTTACAGTATTACATTTCTTACCATATTTTGGACATCGAATACATGTATTTGTCTCTTTCCAATGGATGCATCTCAAATCAATTAGTTTGTCTAAATAAATTATATAATCGAAAGTCATTAATTGAAGGATGTGTCTAGTTAAGAAATATGTTTGAAAGTCATTAATTAGGGAAATAATTACGTTTGCAACAACTTTAAACGACATATATCATGATTCCTAAGAATATAATCAAAATTATTCTCTTTGTTTTTAGCGATTTAATAAACTTGGACTTCTAAACTCAGATACACGAACTATTATTCACATACATATGTATATTTTGTCAGATACATATACGAATAATATTAACTTAATCTTATGTCTGATACATTAATAATACATGCACAAATCTCCAATACATGTGTATACTCATTTAGATACATATACACTTAGTTAGATATATTGATAATAGATACATAGAAAATTAACTCAATAATATGTTGGATACATCAATAATGTGTTAAATACATTGATAATTTTAATTCGATAAAAAAGGTCCATTTTTCATCTTCTTCCTCGTTAAGAAAATAACAATTAATGCATACCCTCTTTCCATTCGCAACAAATTATATAATATCATCAAAATTGTTGAATGTTGGATTATCAAATTTAAGCGGCTGAAAGTTATCGAATATTTCAATGGTAATTTTTATATCATTTTTCGAACAACGAGAAATAAACATTCTTCTCATTTGAAGAATCACTATCATGAAAGAGAACTCTAGATCATGAATCTTTACTTGATTATTTAATTTAAGATTAATATTTATGTTATTTATTTAATTTAAGATTAACATTTATATTATTTGATAAGGAACTTATCTACTCCATCCGACTAGTTTGGGCTTCGAATTCGGGCAACTCAATATCATATCAAAATTATATTTTCTGTGAAGAAATTTATATTTTTTCAATCAAACTCATTAAAATTTGAATAGATCCACATACATCTTAGTTGACACGAGTATATATTGTTGAATAACAAGCATTCCATGTCATATTTTGATTTGTAAAAAACTCGTGTGGGAGCCTCTTATGATTAAAAAACCAGACATGTCGTTATCGAGGACCTTGTTTAAAAAAATATATATCTCCTGAAGCGTTTACCAGGAATAACTAATAAAAAGCTTATGACCAAAAGTGATTTTAAAAAGCAATCACATTCCAATAATAAAAAAAAAATTAGCTTAACTTTTAAAAATTAGAAGACCAAACAAATTGAAATTTATCACTAATACATAACTTTGAAAATGATTAAGTAGACACAAATTTCAAACTATTATGTTGTTGTTTTGAGTTTAATTGTAAAGGTCTAATGATGAAATTTGAGGTGGAGAGAAGAAATAAAGAAAGAGCATGGTGATGGAGATGGAGGCTGGCGAGAGATAGAATTGATTAACATGAAAGTTTGATTTAGGAATGATTTTATTACGAAGATAACTAGTTTTATGGGATATATTTATCTAATATTTTTTTCAATAATATATGGTATAAAATATAATTTTTATCTCACGTTCTTTCCTTTTTTTGTGTGTGTGTATAAATTTTATAAAATACATTTAAGGGTTTTTAATATGATTTTGTCTTAGGTCACGAGATTCATTCAGTCGCCTTTATTTAAAGATTTCAGATATTAAAAATTTATTTTCATCATAGTATCATACGAAATTCATGACATTGTGACAAAGTTTACAAATTTCCAGAATCAATGGAATATTCTGAAATTTTTTACTTGTTTAATTTGAAATTCATGCTAAAATCATGGTGCTTCTATATTTTTTTAAAAAAAGGGCTACCTTTCAACAATTTTTCAAACATCAATTGTTAAAATGCATATCCAGTATTATTTAGGTACGTAATTGTAAAGATGACAACAAAATATTTCAACGAAAATGGCAGTTATGTATATGTGATATATCAATATTGTATAAATAATATATAATCATGTACGTATGGTGTATATAGATATGTAATAGAGACGTATATACCTCCATATACATTATTTATCCAATATTTATACATTCTCATAAAGTTGTTGTTTTCTCCCGATCCTAACCAATTCAAATCTCTTTTAAACAGTTCCAAATTTTAGTTACGAGTTTCTCTCATTATTTTAATTATTTTAATATGTTATTCACTTGAAACGATTCAAATTTGTGACATGTCAAATTTCAAAATTTGATCTTCGAAGTTCATCAATACCGAATTGTTTCATTTTTCTTTCTCATACTTCAACTATCCTAGTCTTACTTTCTACATCTTGTCTTCCACCTTGTCCCGAACCACATTTTCCAACACTACAACCCAAACTTGCAATTCTCAGAAACAAGGCCAGGCCCATTTACGATGTCGATCCAGTTTCTCCCTCAGTTCAGGCCCAAAAGACTCATTTTTATCCTTCATCTAATTATACGTTTTCCTCTTCTTCATTTTTCCCATTAAAAAAACAGAAAGAAAAAAAAAAAACCTATATACATACAATTAGATTGATCCCTTAAGTAGGATTCTGTGGGTTATCTATTAGATTTTCTTTATAATATAATTATATTTTTTGCGTCGGATTATACTTCAAATTCATGAAGAAAAAAAAGAGCAATAAAAAAAACCGGATCTTTGAATTTCTAAGGAACACATTACATGCAACTTGCTAATTTATTTATTTTAAAAAATTACAAGTTGATTTGATCTTTAATAACCGACAAAAGATGCACATAAAATTAGATTAGTCAACTTTTTTCTCTCTCTCTCTCTCACTAAAGATTAAATTTTTTTAAAAAATAGAAGAAAAAAAAAGGAAAATGAACAAAATCAATAGATTCTCAAGAACCAAATTCTTTCTTCAAGATATTTTTGTTCCTTTCAAAATGGTATATTTAGGGAATAAAATATTATTTTTTAAAATTTTTTATTTGGGATGAAAAAGACATTTTTTTAAAATTTCATATAATGAGAAGGGAATTATATTCTTTTAAGATAGATTTGGGTACGGGACCAAATGGCCTTTGGAGTATTAAAATTGATTTGTTTTAAATAACATATTAGTAATTATAATTAGTGTTATTATACCGAGTGACGCTGCGTTATTCTCAAGAATAATCTTCTTTAGTGATCAATTTTTTAATGAGAATTTGAATTATAATTATGTATAATGTAGAGGAAGACACTTAATTACTAACACGAGTAATTTTAGAAACTAATTAATGTTATAAGACAAATTAAGATAAAGGAGATAAATTAAATTAAAGAAATATGGTACTGTATTAATTATTTATTATATGACGGCTGATAAGTGATAAGAATAATTATACATATAGTATCTTTATGATATATAAGCACGTGAAACTTTTTTGATATATATTTGCAAATTGTATGCAAATCAAATCACATTTCAACTTTGATTGGTTTGTGAGATCTTGTGATAGAAGCAATAGGGATTTAAACAAATCTAGGGACGTGCACGCTTCACAAAATTATGATAAAATCAAATCCTTTTATTATTATCATGTTCCAAAACAAGGACTTCTCTAATTATTGGTCAATAGAATATTCATGTAACTTCTATTTCCATAAAAGTTTATCGAGTCAATTAAACAGATGATTTTTTATATGAGGTATTAATAAATTTTATATTATTTGTATTCGATCGAACTTGTCTCACTAAGTTATTTAGTATGATTTATAATTTTTTATGTAATTTGTATATTATTATAATGGAGCAAAGAATAGCGATTACGGATTCTTGTAAAGAAAATAATAATAATGTAACTGTTCAATTGGACTATGATTGCCAACTAGGTTTTGACATGAATATTAATTTTCCAGCTCATACTTTTTTGTTGTTATTAGTATTTTTTTTCTATTTTTTCATAATTAACTTTTCATTGGTATGATATCTCAGTCAAAAAATGTACTTTCCGACAGCTTGCTTCGTGTTGGTGGAAGAGTGACTAACCTATGATTTTGGATTATCTTTTTCTAATAATAATATTACACTTTTTATCACTTGCTACTAATCTAAGTCCAGCCTTTTTTTATTTCAGTGGGGTTCACACGTATTTAAATTTTAATTTATTTTCAAAAAAGTTTTGTAAAGTATCATTATATTTTGTTGAGTTTCAGTTTGATGATCAACAAACGATGTGATGACATTGTGGTGAGCTGGCTATTGGTGAATAACACAGTCATGCTCTATAAGCTCTTCGATAGATTTGTCACATAAGCTCATTTGAATTAAGAGTAACTTTTAATAATAATGAATATAATCAATAAAATTTCACAATTGAGATATATAGAGAGGGTGATGTGTATGAAGTCTTATTTCTATCTTGTGAGGATAGAAGCGTTGTTTTCGATAGATGTTCAGCTCAATTAAAGTATAACAAAATCAGGTACAAGTAATAATAAAACCAGAGAATGTTAATGTATTGTGTGGGTGATGCAATTCTGATAAAAGATACTGGATATTACTCGGCTACCTACTAACCTTCTGTCATAATCATCAGCCTCCATATCTTTCCATGGCTACATCCTTGGAAATTAAGTTGCAAGTGTAGTATGTCTAGTCTAATCATATGATCTTTTCGATCCAAATTTTTTCGGCATACCTCTATTTCCAACCTCTTTATCCCCTAATTGTTGCTACTAACGCTGGTTTATACATTACATTAGTTATTTTCTTGTAGATGACACATGCATTGAGAGAATTTTGAGAGCAAAACTAATTGGAAATAATCATATAAGTTAGTTCGAAAGATCAATCTAAAGAACCAATGCCGTTCATGTTTGAAGTTATTTTCAATTCCTCAATTGGTCAAAGTTAGTTTAGTAGATTTTTTGAGTTGTAACCTAATTCACTCGTTCAAGAAGTACTTTAATTTGTAGGTGTTTTTTTCCTTTAATTAGGCAAAAATCATTACTAAAAACAATGTAAAATTGATGGATAGGGTTGATCCAATATTTTTTTTTCCTTTTAATTAGGTGAAATTATTACTAAAAATATTGTATAAACCGATGAAAAGGGTTGATCCATTTTTTTTCTTTTAATTTGATGAAATCAGTACTAAAAATATTGTAAAAACCGACGGATAGTGTTGATCCAAAAAATCCAAGGAAAACCCCACCCGTTCTGTCGTTTTTTTAAAAAAAGAAATTAATAAATAAATAAAAATATATAATTCTTAGTAGTGATTTAAATTAGAAGTGTTACAATGTATAATCGAGTGATTGTATGTGTTAAATTGGTAAATGAAGTCCCATAGTTAGGTTCTTTGGCATCATAATTTAATTAGGCTCGAAAAGCCACTCAAAGGCATCAGTGGAATTTCGTTGATTCTAAAGGCTACTTATGATTAACAATAGTAATTATTATAATAATAATTAAAGAAAATCTGTTGGTAGTTTGAAAAATGGAAGCATGCTATTATGATGGCTAAAAGCTAAAAATATCAGTGCTGTCAGTTTATCTTGAAAAAAATCTAATGAAAAAAAATATATATTCACAAATAATTAAAGAAAATAAGAAGGGTGGGGGATTGATGGAAATTTTTAATATTATCTTTGTGAATAAGGGAATTAATGAGAGTAGTGGAGTATAGGGAATGAATCAAATGTAATAAAAATTCTTTTATGTATATGATTAGAGAATATATAATTGGTCAATTTGGCCATAATGCATGTGTTATTTTAATCATTTAATTAGGAACTAGATACCTTTAGTCTAACTATATTTTGGAATCATCTTAGTGTTATATATCAAGATTCGAACTAATTATACATATTTAATTTGATTTAGTTAAAATCAAGAACATGATAATTCTTTTTTTTTTCTTTAACATGTGAAATATTAATATTAAAAACTAGAAATTAGTACAAAAAGTGTAGGTGCTTCAAGAGTACAATATAAATCCTAAGTTTGAGTCAAATTGTTACAAGTAGTAATAATAACTTTAATTTCCTAACAAAATGATAATGATTGTATGTCCTCTTCGTTTACCTTTCTCGTTCAGTTTTCCTAAATCCATTTTAATATATTAAAGAGATCAAAATAATATTTTTTATCTCGCGCTATTTTCACCTACATGGATGTTTTTCTTTCCTTACAAAGCAAACTTAATCAAGCTACGAAAGGATAAAGGAGAAAGGAAAAAAGAAAACCTTCCTCGTACACATAAAAATCATTTTTAGCAAAGTCGCTCCTTCCCAATCTCTCCTAGACTCCGACAACATTGATTTCGGTAAAGAAGATGAAGCAAACACATTGACTATTCTGATTGAGCATGGATTCAAAAAAAATAGCAACTAAAGAAAAGTTAAAAAGTAATGGTGAAGAAGGACGACTCTTAATATTAAATACTTAAATATTTTGTTTATTATATTCTTTGAAAAAATACAAAAAAATCATTATAAAAAAAATAAAAATAAACGTAAGAAATAGAAATTGTAAAGGAACTATAATAAATAGCACATATTATTCTTAGGTGTACGTATCTCATATCTATATTAGATTTGGAAATTCTGTTAATTAAGTTACTATAAGACTTGGCATTTCATGAGCCTTCACCCTAAAATTATGGCTGTAAATGTGTGTGTATGGGAGAGAGAGAGAAAATGAACAAAAAAAAAAAGTGGGGGATAAAAAAGCTAATTTGGTAGGGACTACTCAAATAATAAAAATCATTCATTTCTAACTTTAACGTTATGAATTAGAGATTAAATTATTATGTTTTGATTAAAAGGTATATATTTATCTTTTGAAAACACAAAGATATTATTTTTTGATACATTGATAAACTTTCTCCCAAACATTGCGGTGTGTAAATTTATTATTAATTGCGTTTTCTTATATTTCAAAAATCTTCTTTATATTTATGACTTTCCTTTAATTTATCATAAAGTATGTATATTAATATATCTCTTTTTAGTTATGGATAATCTTTACCTTATTATCTTCGAAGAGATATGTGTATGAAGTTGTATACATGTTTATACATTCATCTTCGTTTACAAATTTGACAACAAAATAATAATTTGTATAGTACTTTATTAGAAATTAAAATAAAAAATACTAACATATAATATAAATAAGGCTACGAGTGTACGCATTTTTAAAAAGGATCAACTTACAAGTAACATGGGGTGTTAGTTATTAATTCATAAACAATATCAATTATAAAAATAAAAAAAAACATATTATTGTACAGGTTTTTAAGATATTTTTAATGTACTTAAAAAGGTCATGTAAAATTTGTTGCGCAGAGCATAATGAAGCCTCCCAAAAGCCAAAGGTGCACTAAGCATTAAGGGAAAATTTGAAAGAGACATTAGCATCATTGATAATTATTAGTGGAGTAAAAATAAAAATAAAAAATAGGTATGATATCTCAGTTTACAATATATATCTCCAATAATTATGTTCTATGAACTTGGGTAATTGCACTTTGATGAACATGGTTTTGCAATAAAGAAATATCCACATAAGTCGCTATAAAATACCTTAATTAAAGATAAAGCTAAAAGTTGCCTAAGCACAAACAAACAAATGTAATCTATACTTTTTTAGACTCTTCCCAACTTATTACTTTTTCTTTTTCTTTTTATAATTTTCCTTTTGCAATTTTAATAGTACCTAATACCAGGTATACAAATAGAAAAATAATTATTTGTATCATGTTTTTATATTCAGTTAATAAATTAAAAGTACATATATTATATTCATTAGTTACATGTAAATATTTGATACGAGTAAATTCATATAACTTAATCATTAAACATCTCAATCAAATGAAAGAATAAATAGTGATAATTTATACCTTTAGGTTGCAAATTGTTTATTGTTCTTTTACCAAAATAGAAAGAGGGCTCGACAAGTAATGGCAATTAGTTTGTACCAAAATGTTGTATAGATGGAACTACAGCCACACACCACGTGTAGCTGACCCACCTACCACTTCGGGTTCACACACTAACACAAAGATGCCCCCTAAGGAAAATGGAAACATAACAACATTAGCTACCCCACTTTTTACTATATATATAAAATTTTAAATTAGAAAGGTTTTCAAATTTGGTGATTTTAAATTATAAATATTAAAATGTCTTTTTGATTTTATAAATTTAAAAATGATATGTCAAACATTAAAATTAAAAAGTTAAGACAAAAAAAGACATCTATTTTAAAATGAACTAAAAGAAAAAGAAACAAATAAATTAAGATAGAATAAAAAATGAAAAGAGGATTTAGTTCTTTTTTAGTTAGTATTTATATATAATTTAATAATACCTAAAGTATAATAGTTGAGGAGTAATTAAATATAAATTCGCGCGATCATAAAATTCATTACTATCTCATAATAGAATTACTGAAATCATATCCTATTATTTCAAATTGCTACTTTTTATGTAATATTATCACATAACTATCCACTGCAAACTTGTAATAGTCATAAAACACATCGCTATCTCATAAAAATATTGAAATCATATCATATTACGTGAAATTGCTACTTTCTCTAAAATATTATCACACAACTAAGATCAACTCGAAACGAAGAAAAAAAAAAGTGTTTTGAGATTAAATTTGTGAGTGGGGGTGGGGGTGGAGGGGGGAGAGGTTCTTAAAAGGGAGAGTGAGTGGGGGAGGTGGCACAAGTGGATGGAGCATTTTGGGCCGAAGGGCCATGATTAGTGGGCCCAGGTGAATCATCGCCAGGCAAACTACTCAAAAAGTGAAATTGGGCCAGTAGCGTCTCCGTTTTTTGCTTCTTAAAACTACCGGTGGGCCCAATTCAGCTACTAGTTGTGGGCCCAATTTAGCATTTAACTGAAAAAATCAATTTTTTTTAATTTAGTTATAATGTGGCAGTTTTTTCAGTTAAAGAGACTCATGAACTCTCTCTACTGTACCCATTACATGCCAAGTAACCAAATTATTCTTCCCCATTAATTATGGAATTTTGAAGATAATAATTTATTTATTTATTTTAATAAAATAATATTAAGAATAAATCCTATATTGAGATCAAGATCAGATTTTATACTCATGAGTATCAAGTTAGATTCTACCTAGATTCTAATAATTAATTCCTCCAAATTAGATGGGTAGAAATAATTCTAACCATTTTAGTAATGGGTATTCTTGTAATATCCATAAAAAGCAATTTATTTTTTTTTTATTTTTGAAAAAGGGCAGAATCGACTTTAATTACCCAATAGGAAAAAGAGAGACTTCTTTAATGTGATAGAGAAGTGAGCAATTTATTCACGTACGATTTTTATGAACCTTTTTCTTAACATTTAAGGTAGCTCCACATTGATATTTGAAAAATTGAGATGTAATATGGTCCAGTAATTAGTTAATATATATCATTTAAATATAAAATTTCGATGATATTATTTCTTCATATACATCATATTCACGAGTTTACCCTACCTAAAATTAAATGAAAAACTTAGCAATTCGTCGATCGTTACTGTTCCACAAATAATTTGCCAACGAAGTGCTCTAATATATAGTTTCAAATTAGGAATGCTGGTGGTCGGTGTATAGGTGAGGAATATTTATACAATTATGGCCGAAAGTTCAGCAAATGTCAATAAATACATTAAGTAGTGTTGTTTGTATAGTGGTACTTCTGTCATTTCAATTTATTTGTTCGTTTTGAAAAGTTCTTTTTTTAATCTTTAGGTTTAATTTCTTATATAACATGTTTGATCACAAAATTAAAGGATAATTTGATACATGTGATATATTTTTAATTTTAAATCACAAAATTAAAAAATGTTGGTTACTTATTAAAATACTTCAAGAAGATTCACAAAGAACATTCAGAGAGAAATATAAATGTAATTACATTATTTATTAAATAAAATTTTTATTTCTTCATATTCTGCTTGTGGTGGGAGTTTATTTTCCATTCATTAAAATTTGTTGTAAACAAATTGTCACGTTCAATGGGATCAAATCTGTCTCTTCGATCTCTCATAAAACATATCTGAAAATCTGAAGTCATAAAATCACAAATATAAAAACTCCATAATTTATAGATAACTCAAGTCTCATTTTAGAGTAACACGACAAACAAAATAAAATGGAAAAAGTATTTATTAACTATATCTTATATCATGTAATCTACGTAACACCAAACTTTTGCAACAAAATTTATTAGAATATTAGTTGTAATCCTATCATATCTTCAGATTGATTAATATTCAATTCTAGATCTCTTAAACTATTAAGATTTATCATGCTTTGATATTGATAATCCAAATCAATCTTAAAGACGTTAATTAATAATAAAAAAAAAAACATAGCTTCTCGACAATTACAAACGAATACGTTAAATTGAAAAAAGTGTTAAAAACGTTAAATAGTATTATCTAAAATGAGTGGATGATAAGGACACATACCTAATTATAATTTTAATAAGAGTTTGACAAATAACGCTATTTTTTCTCAAAAAGAAAAATAATGCAAATTTATGAATAGTATATGGCCATTGTGTCGTTTTTCTGCACACGGGCTTAACACGTAACAAATATGATGTTACATCAAAAAATTATTTCAACTCGTTAAGCATTATTCTGCATGTCTTTTCACTAAAACAGTTGGCTTTGATCTTTAAGTGAAAGAGACTTACTTTAATTTTTCACTACTTTGATGATGAATTAGTTTAAGTAATATACATTATTAGCATAAATATTTTTTTAATTAATAAGTTAATTACATGTAGGTTGTAGTATAATTTATTCTCAAGACGTTAAATCTCATATATATATATATATATATAAATTTGTTATTTAATTATTTAATTTGATGGTTTTATGTTATTTAATTAGTTAAACGAGAGAAAAAAATTTCCTACGTTTGACAATATGACATTCCTAGCTTGTCGAAGAAGCCACAACGTAGAAAACACGTGCTTCATTTGTCTGGTGACTTCCCTGAATGAAAAATAAAATAAAAATCAATTATTCTCGTAAAAAATAATGCTCATGATTTTATTTGGTTACTATAAAAAATAATTAATTTAACAAATTAATGTGAAAAGTCCTAATATATTTTTCAAAGAAAAGTTTCCAGAATTAATTGCACGTTACCATAATAGTCACGTCTTTTACCATGAAGTCGTGTTAACACTTTACTCTATGTCATTGATGAATATGGTAATTAAAAAAAAAAGAGGTTTAGGTTATATGCATTGGCGTTACTTGTAAGTAATTTTTTTTATATTATCAAATAATTTATAGGATGTATATTTATATAATTTTGAAATTAATTAGATCGATTATCAATCATGCAGAAAAATTAAAGTTAGATATCCCGTCAACCAATTCAGCCACTCCTAATGATAGAATTTAGTCTTTAATATATTCTTTCCGTCTCATATTAGTTGATCACTTTTCATTCTGCATGATAATTAAAAAATAATAAGAAGAAGACAGTTTTACTAGTTCACCTCTTAAAAATTCTTTGAAAATTTAAAATAAATGTTAACACATTCAAAAAGAATAAAATAATAATTGCAAGGATAATATAAAAATAATTTTACTAATGCTTTTTTTCATTTAGTAAGGCGAATAACTATTTGTAGTATATGATGAATAAATATGAATGGAGAGAGTGATATTGTTGAATGTTAAATATATCTAAATTCTAATCATCCGTTTGAATACAAGATATAGAAATTAGTATCATTTTATTTTCTTTGGTACAAAAAATTAAATATCAATAATGGCAATGCCTAAGAAATTCTTGGCCGGTAAATATTCTCATCCTAGGTCTCATACTAATATATATATTTAACATTGTCAAATAAATTTTCCAAGATTCCTTGCCATTTTTTTTTATTTGAGGTGATTCTTTAATTCTTTGAGACTTTCTTCAATCTTCACTATACATGTATATTATGACTTATTGCTAGAATCAATTAAAAAGGATTTTACAACCCCATATAATTGACACAAAAAAGGTATCTAGTCACATGTTTATTGGCCGTTAACCTTGACTATAGTAGTAATTTTATTTTGATTTTTCGCTCGATTTTCAGAGTCTATATTGGAGTCCTATTGAATCCGAACCATGCACTGTTAGGTCCATTTGAGGGTGATCCTCCCAATAAATTTTTCTCCATAATCAAAATTCAAAACTAAAATCTCGAATTAATTATTAATAATGGAACAGTTCCGACCACATTGCACCATAACCATGGTTGGTGTAGTAATTAATTTGTTCACAAAGAAGTATAAAGACAATTGAAGTCAAAATTCGAGTTAGGTTTCTCTTCATATTGGGATTCTCAAAAGGAGGAATTAACCAGGAAGGAAGGTTTCTAAACCTAAAAGTTATTATTCCCATTTTATTTTCAAAAGGTATGAAATCAAAGATTCATTTCTTTGAACCTAGCATACACAATTACATCGTAGTAACATTTAGTTTGCCTAACTTTCTCTTTTGACAATTGTCGTTTATATCAATAATGAAATAAAAATTATATATTCTCTCTTTTTAAATTACTTTTTCTATATCATACTAATTAATATACCATATGGAAAAGTATCATTAGAGAATGTCAAATTAAGAATCTTTATGGTCTCCGTTTGCGTCTATTCATTGGTTGAAGGGCTTGCTTTGGGATTAAAAAAAAGCAGAATTGGAGTCATGCATTGCATTTACAACAAATGTAGAATACTGCACAAAAATAGTTACGACTATAGCTATGAACTTTATCGTTAATCTGTTCAATAATTCATTTATAATTAGTAAGATTTTATGACTAATTCATCGTTAAATAAAAATAGCAATTATTTTTACTATTTAATTATCGAATTTATCTAACTATTGTTTATTTTTTTACATAAAACTCAAGGGAAGCACTTCCTCCATTCCGTTGTATTTTTCACATTTAAACTTGATATATTCACGAAAAGAATATGATCGCATGACTATTTTACCATACTATCCATATTAATTGATTTTAGTAGCTTTTGGGAAATTAAATCCTAAGCCGAGGGAATAAATAATGTTAAGGAGAAAAAATAATTTTATTTTCTTAATATACTAAAATCTAAAATGACAAGTAAAAATAAAAAAATATTTTTAAATTAATGAACAAGTAAAAGTAAACGTAAGTCTTTATAAAATTTTAAAATGTGACTATTTTAAGAAAAGAGTCCAAAAGAGAATCTCTAGCAAAGTTTCTCAAAATCACAATAGTAAGAATTAAGGAGAATAAAAGTAATTGACAACTATTCATCATCATCAAATCTTAATAAATTGGACTTTATCTAATTTTTTAAATTTTACTTATTATGTTCCTTGAATATTTCCTCTTAACAAATTGGTATGGTCGGTTGATTTCATGGCTTTTTAAATTTTCCCAATCATTATACAAAAGTTACTCAATCAACTAAAAGTTAAAAAGAAAATAATTTTTTTAATTATATTCCACACACACACTCACTCTAGGCCATGCTAAAAGAAAGTTTTGATTCTCACCTTAAATTCTATTAATACAATTTCCACGAAAAAACACTATTGATCTTTTTCTTTTTTTGTAATAAGAAAAAAGTAATAAAATTTGTTTTGTGGCCCAATGACAATAGAAAGGAAATAAAATAATGGAAATATGAGTTCATAGAGACATGTACTTGATAAGAAGCTGCTGGTTTTTTTCTCATGCAGTTGGTTAGGTTTTAAGGGGCTGTTAGTTTTAGTTCTAATTTTAATTTCAAGGGGCGTTATGTACGTAGGGGTTTTTAAGGTTTGAGTTTATATTTGGTGGTTATTAGGTTAGGTTGTTTATATGTTTGTTAATTGATTAATTAATTAATTAAAGGCGGTATCTAGATGCTTTAATGTTTTATTAATTAAAGAACTTTTAATTTGGAAGAAATAATTAATAGAAAAAGTGTACTTTTAATGGTCTACATTTTATTTTGAGGACAAGTCTTAGTGGTTGAAGCTTGACATACAAGAAAAATGGAAAAGGTTGACGGTGCAATGTTTTGAATGAAAATTAATAAGGTCGAAGTTTATGAATAAGGCAACTAATGAACTTTCAATTAATTTAAAATGTGGTTGTTGGTTTCTTGTTTGCTAATTAAGGACCTTAGGTCTCAAAATTGGAAGGCATTCGGGGATCTGTACGGTTGTTTGATACGTAAGATAAGGTGAGATATTTCAGAATGAGATCGTGAATATAACTGAGTTTTGGTAGATGAAATAAGTTTACTTCCAACTTAAGATCATTTCATTCCATCTCCTAAGTGCAGTAAATTAGTTCAAGAATTATAATTCAAAACTATCATCTCAAAATAATTTAATTCACGTAGCTAACTACTAATTAATAGTCCTAAATCCAAAAATAATACTAGTATGTCTTAATTTTAAATGTATATTTCTGTTAGTTGTATGTATTACCTTTCGTATTATTATTGTCTCTTATTATGGATGGTTGTTATTTGGCTTGGTATGGCGTGATAATATAGACATTATTATTTTTATTTAATGTATAAAAACAAAAACTCTTTTTATTTTAAGAATAGTCGATTTAGTCGATTTTTGGAGTAGCCGCACCATTTTAATATATGATATTTGATAATGACATTGTTTAAGAATCATAAATATACTCAAAATAGAAATCTTAATATGTGTGAAATTGATGGGGTTAAGCATTCACTTGAAGTAAGAATTTGCTTCTAGAATTGTACTCTCATCAATTCAAAGTAAATGAATTTTATCACTTTTTTCTATGGTTCAAATTAAATAAATATTTTTTCAATTAATTTTAAATAAATCTTCATTTAATGAATTTTTCAACTATCTTTGAAGAAAAGGTAAATATATGTCCATCAACCAACTTTTTCAAGAGGTGTGTCATCTCCTATAAGATTATTCATTTTGAATTGAGGATAGTATAAAATTTATGCTTTATAATTGTTTTAGCTAGTCGGATATAATTATAACGCTATAACAGACGTTATTTTTTTTTTCTACTTTCCTTCTTTAATTTCCCATCTCATTTAGGTATTTATTTTAGATAAATATATTGATATTTTTCATCCATATATAATATGCCACATTCTAATATAATTGTAAAACGAAAACATAAATAGTAATGCTAAAAGTGAGTAAAACCCAAGTATATTTCCAAAAATGAAATGGTTGCACTTTTTACCTTATAAAAAGGAATGTATTTATTTAGAGAAAGTATTTTTTTTCAAATGTCAGTAAGGTTGATTTTTTGATTGGTAAAGATTCCACTTATTTTAGAAATCCCACAGATTTCTAACAACTTGCGTAAACAAATTTCTCATATATTTCTTTGGAGCCTTATAATTGGGAAGCTAAAGTTAGTAGCTAGCTAATAATGAAAGTGAATTTGATAACATTAAAACTTATTCTACTTGTAGTTAAAATGACGACACTAAAAAAAAAATTGTGTTAGATTTGCAAACTAATTAGAAGTAAATTAATTGAACTTCTCTACATTATTGATTTCATTAGCATGTGAATTGGCTTGCAATATTCTACTTATGCAAATTTTGCTATACGTTTATTTGGAGTCCGGATTTAAAAGGGCAAAAAAATTGTCAAAAATTTTAAAAGAATATATCAATTTTTTAAAACCAAATAATTTTTTTAAATATCACTACGAGTGCAGCATTTTTCAAAAAAAAAATTGAAATTGAAATCGCTACTATAGCAGCGATTTCTTTTTCATTAAAAAAGTTAATAGAGGCAGGCAACATTTTGGTCCAACATTTGATCTGCCCTGCAACATTTGTTAATTTTTTTTTGACAAGCCGCTGCTGTGACAGCGATTTAAGGAAAAGAATTTTTTTTGGATGAAATCGCTGTTACAGTAGCGATTTTTGTGTTTTTTTTTAAAATTAACACGTCAATTTTATCAGAAGAAAATCGCTCGTAAGGAACGATTTTGCCTATTTGGTTAAAAAAATTGATATATCCTTTTGAAATTTTTGATAATTTCTTTTACCCTTTTGGTTTAGAATTCCGTTTATTTGCTTAGGAGTTGATATTCTAACTCCATCTTGTTTATCATTTTGCTATTGTTTTTCTCCTGTTTTTTAGCATGATTTATTTATTACTGTATTTTGTTTCTTTTCATAATTTTGATACATTTTTTAATTGAACGGAAGGTTCGTCGAAAATAACCATTGTATTCACTACGTGGAGGATAAGATTATGCATACACCATCCTGAATTTCGTACGTAAAATTACAATGAATTTATTATTGTTATTATTGATATGATCCCTGGCTAAATACAAACAACCCTCTTAAATAATTTGTTTTAAACTAAAGGGTGAAGGAACACGACTTCTCTCTTTATACAATTATGTAAACACTAGAAAATTTTATTATGAGCACAAGTTAAGCATTTCAATTACAATGATTAGAATTAATATACATTTTACTCGTTTTTTCCTCGTTTCTATCACATTTTTTATTGAAGGAATTATTTTTTTTGTGCGTGTGAGTGTGAACTTGAAGGTTACATGATGACATTATTGTGAAGCATCTAAAATATGATTTAACTGTAATAAAACAAAGGTCTTAACGTTGACATGTAGTAATAATTTGAACTATATTAAAAAAGTAAGTGAGGCTAGCTGGACAAAAAACTTTTTTGTCCATCTTTTCTTAATTAAGTCTACCAAAATTGTTTTCATGTCATGAATTAATTATGAATTGAAATGATTAATAATTGAAATTAGCTAATGATGTAACAAATTAATAATTGCAAATAACATATAGTCCAAAATAGGGAAAATATATTATATATTATGTTTAAACAAAGCAAAGTTCTTGAATAATTGCTAAAATTTAGAGTTTTTTTTTTTCTAGTTCCTACTAAATTCACGTTGATCATATGATATTCCCTAAAATTATACTCTATTTTCTTTTTGCTCGTAAAATTTTAAAAAAATGAGTATTTTGAGACACAATTAGCTGTCATTTAATTTCGGGTACCATAGCCTAAGGTCTACAAGAGAAATTTAAAATGGCTACGTGTGCAAAGTCTTCAATTAGGTAATATACCAAGAACTTAAATGGAAATAAAGGGTCTTTTACATGCAAAATGTTACACAACTACTGTTCTTTGTATTTCGTTTGGCAGAGTTATTTAAGTATAAATTTCTTAAGGCAATGAGTTAGCTAGTTTACGGCTCGTCAATAAAGTAATTTGAGAATCATGAGGTTTCAAATTTAAATTTTAATAAATTTAAAAATATTATCAGATGAAATTCATAATTAAAAATTTGACCGACAAAGTTATTTAAAACTTATTGATAATTAAAAATATCTAACTTATGAAATTAATCGATATGCAAAAAATATCATAAGTTTATAAATAAATAAATTACTTTACCCTTATTTCAAAATATTCAGCACTTAGTTTTTAGAAATTCAAATTTTTGGATTTATCTTTTTAATTGCATAAGAATTACATCATACTAATACTATTTGTATATTTTCAAAATACTAAGGGCCCGTTTGGCCATAGATTTTGCACATCAAACTTGGGAAAAAACTTGGCAAATTTTGTTTGTCCATACACATTTCTATTATTTGGCAAATTTTCCAAATTCCCAAATACTAGAAAAAACTAGTATTTGGGACAAATTCCATTATTTGGAAAGTTTTAAAAATTCAATTTTTACCCTTAACTTTTTATTTTACAAAAATAATGATATTTATTAATACCAACTAATTCATTTATCTCCCATCACATGGTATATAAATTAGTAATTCTATTTTTATTTAATATAAGAAAATTTACTCAATATTTTATTTTGATAGATAAATATTACGTTGTTGATGCTGGTCTACGGAACACAAGAGGACTTTTAGCTCCATTCAAAGAAATGCGCTATCATTTGCAGGACTACCGAGGAAGTGAAAGAGAGCCTAAGAATGGAAAAGAGCTATTTAACTATAGACATGCTTCTTTGCGCAATGTAATTGAAAGAACTTTTGGTGCGTGGAAAAGTAGATTCAGAATACTAAGACAAGGCATGAACAACTATGAATGTGACATGCAAGTGAAAATAGTAATTGCTTGCGCTGTATTGCATAATTTTTTACGTGAACACCAAAGTAGTGATGGAATATTCAATGAATATGAAAATGATGATATGGTTGTTGATGAAAGTGACGAACTATTGGCTCAGGGAAACAACATCGCTTCATCTTCTCGATCATCTGATTCGGAAATGCAAGCTCATCGAGAAGAGATTGTTCATAAAATGTGGGAAGATTATATTAAAGAATAGGTTGAGCTCTTTCAGAGAGAAAGCATAGGTTCTTCAGTGATTGCAATATTTATTTCTTTTTGTTTTCTTCTCTTTTTTTTCCCGAATTTATATTAGTTGTATTTTCATTATCATGATTAGTACCAAGACCTTTTCACTATACGAATATTTACTGTAATGATTCTTGTTAATTTGTTGCGGAAGTCATAAATATTGGTACATGAGATTTCTATTATGCTATGTCATACAAATTTATGGTTAGTTTGATAGTTTTAAAAACTTATGGGTATAAATCATATTTCTTAAAAAAATGAAATATGTTTCTCAAATTCTATGGCCAAACACATGATAAAATTTCACTCAAATTTTCATCCAAATAATATTTGCCAAAAATATTTCAATATCTATGACCAAACGCTAGCTAAATTTAGATTAAAAAATGAATTACTCGATTTGGTTCATTTTTTTAAATTTGGTCAATTGGCTCTTGAGTCTTGACAATTGAAAAGGTGCCAAAAAGATTAGGAAAAAAAAGAAGAATATCATTAGTTGAAAAGGTAACTAAGACCGTTTAGTCGGCTAGATGCATTCTTCCAAAATTAAATTGAATTATAAGAACTAATTAGTATCATTAGTTCCTCTTAACCTATAATTAACAGTTCACATTAGCAGGATAGTACATTAAATCCAAACCAAGATTACCTAAATACTCTAATTAATCACTTACCAAAATAATTACACCTCTAATCCATCCCCCCACCACCCACCACTACCAAAAAAGTGAAGAGTAGTGAAGAGTTTCTTTTAAAGGTAGGGGTTTGTACTATATGACTTAAAATTACCAATTAAATTCTCTAAATTATACTATTTCGTTTTAACTTATAAGACATTCTTTGTTCATGAGGATTCAAAATATATAAATTTTCATAAATACTTTAATTTATATTTTTTATTATATTTATTAACTTGAAATGAGTTACAAGTTATAATACTTTTTGTAAAATTTTCTAATGTTGAATAGCTTAAATAATTAGTGATAATAAGAAAATGATAAGTAGCCCATAATATTATCCCACAAGTCTAACTATCTCAATTTGTTCATAAATGACACGTTTTTTTTTATTTCATTTGCTTTTTTTTATAATTGAAAAAAAATATTTAACTACAAAATTATCATTTTACGCTCAATAAAATTATTTAAGAAAATTTTATACCACAAATTTTGAAAATATTTTTTCTTTTTAAATGTTATATCAAATCATACAATTAAAATTAAAAATAATACACTATATAATATATAGATATTATATATTTATCATATTAAAATAAATATCGAGCGGAACATAAGTCCGACGCATAGCTGAGTCGCCAAAAGGTAAGAGGCGGAAAAAGTGTGGTGCCTTCGTCTCTTTAATGCCCTCTCTCTAACCTATAAATTCACTCCTTCCCCCTTTCTTCTTCCCCTGTCTCACTTCTCTCTCACTCTCTTCATTTTCTCTCAATTTCCCTTCCTTTTTCCCACTCAATCAAATTCTTCGAATTTGCTCTGTTTTTCAACAATCAGTTGTATAGCAAAAATGACTAATCAGAATGTGATAATTTCTGACCCGAGATCAGGATTCGACTCTTCACTCTTATCATTGTCCCCTGCCGTTCCCGGTCCACTACCGCAGCCGGGAAGATTCATCGCTGTTCCAGCGAAGAGATCATTCAAAAATATTGATTCTACTGATGCAGCTAGAATCACTGCTTTACTTGATTCCATGAGAGCTTCTTCTCCAACTCGAAGATCCTCAGAAACTGAAAATCTCAACTCCTGGATTGTGAGTTCAATTTATTCAATCTCGATTCATCAAAATTATTTTAAATTTTTTTTAATTGGAGTATTAACTATATCGAGTTATTTTGAACAGGTTCATCATCCATCAGCTCTGAATATGTTCGATGAAATTATAAATTCTTCGAAAGGAAAACAAATTGTAGTGTTTTTGGATTATGATGGTACATTGTCTCCTATTGTTGATGATCCTGATAAAGCCTTCATGACTTGTGAGGTTGGTCTACTTAAAATCTATTAAAATTACTGTTAATATAATTCGATACGATTAAAATTAAATTACTTTTTTTTAATGATAAATTTTAGATGAGGGAAGCAGTAAGAAACACATCAAAGTATTTTCCAACAGCAATAGTGAGTGGAAGATGCAGAGCAAAAGTGTTTAATTTTGTGAAATTGTCAGAATTATATTATGCTGGAAGTCATGGAATGGACATTAAGGCGCCTGTTAAAGGGCGTAATTATAGAAAAGTAAGCAAATTATAAATAATTACTTTCTAACTCAACTAGTTTACTACATTAATCTCATGTAATTTTTTGTTCTTTTATAATAATTTGGTACTTTTTTTACTTATTCAGGGAAATAATCAAACTGTACTCTGCCAACCTGCAAGAGAATTTTTACCCATGATAAGTGAGGTTAGTTTTTTTTTTTTTTTTACCTCTAGTGTTTTTGTCATATTATAAAAAGAAAAAAATAATTTAAACGTTTACTTAACATTTTCAGGTATATAAATCTTTAGTGGAGAAAACAAAATCTATACCAGGAGCTAAAGTGGAAAACAACAAATTTTGTTTATCCGTACATTTCCGTCGTGTTGAAGAAAAGGTACAAATTTTTTTTCTCTTTAATTATAATTTTTTTTTTAAAAAAAAATTAGTCATAATTAAATTTTCGATTTCATTTTGTAATTTCAGAGATGGACTGAACTAGCTGAGCAAGTGAAATCAGTGACTAAGGAATACCCAACGCTTCGATTAACTCAAGGAAGAAAGGTATTTTTTTTCGAAAAATTACTTCGTAATTTAATAAAGAAAAAGGAAAAAAAATATGCATATTAAATCCATTTTTTGTTTGTTTTATAACAGGTTCTGGAGATTCGTCCTAGTATTAAATGGGACAAGGGAAATGCACTCGAATTTTTGTTGGAATCATTAGGCTATGCAAACTCAAATGATGTTTTGCCTATTTATATTGGCGATGATCGAACTGATGAAGATGCTTTCAAGGTATTTTTTTTGTCATAATTTTTTTTCAACTAACGAATTATATTTTTGTAATTTTTTTGAAAATAATATTAATAATTGTATTAATGTTTTACTATGGAATAATTATCAGGTTTTGCGTGATAGAGGACAAGGCTTTGGAATATTAGTGTCCAAATCACCTAAAGAAACTAATGCTACTTATTCTTTGCAAGAACCATTAGAGGTACAAATAAAATATTTTTAGTACTAAATAATTATTAATTTTTTTAAAAAAGGATTAAAATTTATTCATTTATTGGTAATATTAATTGTTGGTGTTTTTCTTAATATGGCAGGTTATGTACTTTTTGAATCGTTTGGTGGAGTGGAAACAATCGTCGTTACAACAAAAATATCAGAAGAAATAAAAGTACTAAATCTCAGAAGACTTTAGCTAAATTAACACAAGGAATTGACCCTTTTAACCCTGGAAGTTTTATTAGGGATGGGGTTTAATTAAAAGAACTTAATTTGTATCTTTTTCTTCTTGGAAGACTCAACTGTAATTGGAAAAAGAAAATGGAAAAATTTTGTAATTTTCTGAGTATAAAAATGTTCAATAAGAAAGTATTATTGTGCACTTCTCTCTCTCTCTCTCTAATTTATTTTTGTATAATATAATGTATGTATATCTGGGTTAACACGTGTTGGCGTGGAATTCAATTTGTGCATGTGAATTTGGAAAAGCGCATGCATTTGTATATGGACTTATCAAATGTATTTATGGTGCAAAAATAGGACAACAACAACACCCTTTCACGTGGAGACTTTGCCTTTCTTTGTGCAAATGTTTCTTGTTGTAGTTGGAACGTTTTAAGTCGGGGCAGAGCTATTATGAAAAAGTTAATAATTTCGAAATAAAAAATTAGCATAGAGCATGCAAGTTCACGGTGGTAGAGTCATGAGGTTAGTCACGATTTCTATAAAACTCATTAGCTTCTTATTCAAATTTATGATTAAAAAATTTAGTTCAAATTTAATGCGAGTTCTATTGAGTTGAGTAACTTCTAATCTTCTTAAAAACTTTATTAAAAATACAAATAGAAATCTTGAATTAAAATTCTGAAATCAGAAACTTAAATATATACAAATTTTGGCGTAAATTACTCACTTTTAAAACCTAGTAAATTAAAAGATTTAAAATCATGTAACTATAAAATTTAAATTTTGACTTCGTCTAATTTTTTTGGTTTAAACTGTAGAGTTAGTATATATTTGTGAAAAAGCTTATTGAATATGTATATGTATAATACACACTGACATTCCCAACTTTTCAATCTAAATACACATATCTTACATTATGGATCTGTCTCGTAAATGAAACACTACACTAATACCAACATTTTTCTGGGTAAAGTTCACTGAAATTATGATGGGCATATATATTTTGATATACCTAGTTCCATATATATTAATTAGTTCAATTAAATATATTAGAAATCATACGAGAATTATCTAGCAAATATAAGGTAGCATCAATTGTAAATGTTAATAATGCTAGTTCTTTCTTATATTAAAATTTACTAAATAAAATACAAATATTAGATTTCACGTACGTCAATAATTCAAAATTTAACTTCTTAGTCTAATAAAGTATTAAGTACATCAATATGTCACTTCCTCCATCCAGGAGGGCAATGTAAATGAATTGCATGTTAACTGTATGGAAATTCTTCTATTGACCATATAAAGAAGTAAAGAACCCTTTGTTGCATTAATAGAATACTGCTAAAGAAATATATGAGATAAATAAGTAAACAAAAGTTCTATGCTTCGAAAATGTTAAATTTTTAGATGAGATAGTTATTTATATATATTTCAATATGATATCAGAACAAACAGAAAACAGAGCCTCCGCTACCACCATTGTAAAAGAGAATTATCACATGCTTGACCATGAAAAGAATCAAACACCATGTGAGAAACATGGTAACGTCATAATTAAGTAAATAAATATGGACTCTCTATGGTAATTTAATTTTTTTGATAAAATAGTCATGTTTCAATAAAGCCCTCTAAACTACTAGTTCTAGTTGTTGTCCATATTGAAATCTGACTAATTTGAATTCGTGCTTATGAAAGGCTCCATTTGAGGAGAACAAATCCTCACCTAGAATCTTTTCATATTAAGAACTCGAACTGTAAACCTAATTCTGATTAAAGAAAGAATAATTTCATCCACTTCACCATATCTTTTGGTCGAAAGTGAGAAATGGAGTGGTATTGAGAGGCACATAGTAATCAACTTTGGTAACTGCATGGATATTTTGAGTTCCAAATTAGATGGAGGATTAATAAACCACAACTGACACGCACATGCACACACATTTAATACCAACACAAAACTTTAGTATTTTAAACAGTCAAATTGAACTTAATATTAATTTGATTCCAATATATATATATACTGATCCCAATATTGTTTTTAATTTTTGATCCATACTTACTTCCACTATACATGCTTAAAAAAATACATTCAATAATGGAAGACCAATTGCATAACAGCCAGACATCTGTGTATACATTAGTTGTAAAGACAACTTAAAAAGAGTGTCAGAAACAACAGTACTTTAAGGTATTAGAAAAATAACAACTTGAGATTCATAAGCAATACCATATCTTTCAGATGTTTATCCAAATACTGGTTAAATTTTACTATTCAACACACCAAATCAAAGTTCGATAACAACTCTTCCATGTGATATAAAAATACAGATGAGATGTAAAATATAATAAACTAATTATAATAATATTGGGCATGTCCCATATTTTACATAATAGGCATATTTTTCTCTGAATTGTAACACATACACATCTTGTCAAATAATGTTACACTTTGACAATTTGACAATTGGCATGCCCATGCATTTTAATATCAATCGATCTATTGTATATGTTATATTAAGATAATACGATTATCTTGATATGTTCTGCAAGATATATAGATAAGACGTTCTTTTATGATATATAGAGTGACAAGGTAAATGCAATCGGAGCATGTCATTCTTGAATTTTAGACATAATAAGAACATATGTCGGGTTCTTACTATAATAAGTCAAGACTAGACAAATTGTTCGTGTGATAAATATATTTTCAGCTTTTAACTCAAAAATTGTGGTTCGAGTTAGCAATAGAGCAGAAAAAAAAAAAGAAGCTCCTTGGGTAAAATAAATCTTATATAATCTGCCATAGTGTTAGTTGTGAATTATAAAAAGAATTAAATGATCAGAAGTTTCTTGAATTATAGGGCAGTTATAGACCTAGGTATAACCAATAATCAAAGATAAAAATTGTCAAATTATTACAAACCTATATATAGAGTACCTACTAATGGATCAATTATTGATGGGAATTGATCAGAAATTAAGATGAGGATGTAGTTTTCTCATAGAAAAAGTTTATAAACTTTATAGCACAAAGTTTTAATATATATACACTCTCTCTATAAGACAATACTTGTTGTTCCTTTTAACATCTGTCACATGCTCCTATTACTTTATATTTTTCAACATATATACTTGTGTCAGACAGAGAAAAAAGATTTGTCTTTTTTCCCCTTTTATTTTTCTCTTTTATTAAAGTATGTATGTAGATTTCACATTATTGGGTAAAGGAACAGTTTCATACTGACAAAAATCAAGAAGCAAGCTAAGACTAAATTTAATTGGAAGGTAAATGAATGATCCTAGGAAGTGTTTTAAAAAAAAAAATAGAATTAGGACAAGATCTTGCAGAGGCTGCTAGCTTAGTTAATTCAATTATATATAGACTATAGAGTATAAAATATAATTGGACCCTTAATGGGTGGAACGAGGCCATTCATAATAAACATAACAACATCTGTGCACTATTGGGCACATAGATTTGTGTGAGCCCACTTGAAAAGACTCGAGGAATCTCATACTTTGTTTCTTAATGGGTTTAACTTTGAACGTTAGATTCCTCTGTTTCATAATAAATGATGTTTTCGGTTTAAATATATATATTTCTACTAATAAGACTTAAGTTGGAAAAAGAAAATCGACATTTTCTTAATCATGTAACCACTATTTATTTATTTTTAAAAAATATGAAAATAGGATAAAAACATTGCTTATTATGAAACATAAGATATATATAAACAGTCGAAGCATATAAAGAATTTCTTACACTATTTACATTTTGTATTAGGTTATCTATCTAAAATTCAAGATTATAGATTTCATACTTTTAAAGGAAACTTGTTTTAAAATTATCTTTTATTATAACCTGATAGTGTAAAAGATTCTTTAATATCGACAGTTACTACGACGTTAATCTTAAAACTCTTTCAAGAAACCCTTAAGTTTATTATATGTGCCAATTTGTTATAAGAAAAATAATTAAATAAATAGCATTATAATATAACTTTAGTGGCAACTACTATTTTTTCTAAGGTGTTAGGTGATGAAAAGGAAGCCCACTTCAAATAACATGGAAAAGAGAAAAACAAAAAACATAGAAGTAGTTTGTTGAGGAAGAGTTGGAATCCACTTAAAGTGCTTGATGTGAAGAAGACACTGGGATATTAAATGGGACATCCAATATGGTTCCAAGGCCATGACTAAAAACTGTTTTCTCTTTTTAGACGTGTAAAGAATGGTCTTCCCACTAGATTCAAACCCATCATTGGTGCTTCTAAATAAACTAAGTCATATAAGCACCAATTATTGATAGGACACCAAGAGGCGTGGGGACATATTCTTTGGTATAACCACTTATAACTTCTAAAACTTTAACACACTTATTGCTTATACCGTATTTAAAACGTGAGATCATCTTATTTAAAAGTTTAAAATCGTATTACAAAAGACATAATTTGTATCTCGGCATGCCTTTTTGCCGTGGGATTGATTCTATTTTTGTAGATCAAATATATGAAATTCTTTAAAATTATTTTTTTTGCTTGTTGGATAACGTGAGGGTTGGACTCATTATTTCTATCTGTTAAGGTCTCATGTTGAAGTGTATGATCGTTTTACTCATGATTTCTATCTGTTAAGATCTCATGTTGAAGTGTATGATCGGCTTAGCTAAATATTTACGATATTGAAGAAAATGCATTTTGAATTGCTTTATTATATTGTCTTATTAACGCATCTTTTTAAGTATGGGTCTGATTCTTTCTTTTTATGGGTCACCAAATGTGTAAAGGTTCTTTTGTTTCTTGAGCAGCAGTGAGGCTGATTCCTGTTTGCTTAGATAATTTCTCTTTTTTAAGTTTACTTGTCTACTTTGAATTCGGCATATTTTTGTAAAATTTTTTGATAATTATGAGTATTTTATTGTAATACCAAATATTAATTAATGTATAATTATAAATAGTAGAAAATGATTTGAGCAATAAGTAATTCATGTTCACCGTAAAACATAAAAAATTAATATGTTTCCCCTAGTATAGTAGACAAGTAAGATTGATAAGCAAGAGTGTCATATTAAGCATATAATTATCTTCTTATTTAAAAACTTAAACTGATAAAATATATCGACGACACTAAATGACTTAATTATTTTTATCTCTATTTTTCAACCAAATGTGATTTAGTTGAACCCAACAACTATACACTCCATCCGCCTCAATTAATCTGATATTTTATTTATTAAGATCTCCTCTATGAATTAAAGTGGGTTCTCGATTCAACTTAGGCATATTTTATTTCTCACAATATCTCCTCCAATACAACAAAAGAAAAAACCCCAAAGATCTCAAATTTGTATAATTAAAAAATAAAGAATTTTCATAAGGCAACACCTAACTAGCTAACCAGCCTTTCCTTTTTCTTTTAAATATAATATTAACAAATAATCACATCCATTAAATATATAATAATAATTTTTATTTTTCATAAATGTACACCTGTCGAAAAGATGAATTGGTCCCCTCATCGATGGTCGAGCTTTATTGGTTTAATTATAGAAAAAATTATGAAAATTTGTACTGAAAATGGATGAATAATTGTATAGTACAATTTGATTCCCATGCCTTTGCTGGAGGAAACAGACGATCCAGATGTTGGGAATAATAGAGTGTTATTTAAAATTTTTGTTTTTAGTCCTATCTTTCGGCGCTACCTACAAATAAAGATTCTTACAAGTTATATGAACATGAATATTCTTTTAACCTAATCTAACATTATGGACATAATATATACTATATAATATTTCATATTATCAAAATATATAGGACTAGCTATCCAGTCAATATGGGTGGATTATTATTATTATTATTAAATTGTTCACATGAAATAATTATTGGGCTCTTAAAGATGATTTTTTTAAATTTTCTACGTAGTTGTTCTAGAAAGACGTATATGATGTATCCAAATCATTTTGAATGATTGAAGATATGCCGGTAATATTCCAGCATAAGAAAAGAAGGCTTATTAGATGATAATAATGGAAATTAGCTACTTAGATAGCTAGCCCTAGCTTCATTTTTTCTTCATATAATTGTATCATCACTAGCTTAGATATATAAAGTTAAATATATCTTGATATACGGGGGATTTACATGGGGCAGGACTTTTAACAAATTTAAAACAAGTTATTATTTTGATTCAATGATAAGATTTAACATGTATGTGAGAAAACATATATTAGGATAAATGTAAAAAATACACATAAATTATCTTTAATTTAGTCTGAATCCATCTGTTAGGTATGGGTTGGGTCATGATACGACTATTGAATTGACGCAACAGGTTGAATTCATACGAACTCATATCTTAAATGTGTCGATTTAGATTAATAGACAGGTCAATTTATCAATAGGTGATCTTCCTATTTTTCATCAGCTTGTTCCTGTTTAGAGAAGAATCAGCATATTAGCTAATAGCATAAAAACAGATACAAGTAAAATATAAAGGAACAACTAAATGAACTTAATTAGTTTGTAAAGCTAATTGAAAGCATATTTTAAAATTACATAATCTTTAATTTCAGAGGTTTCTTTAAGATTTTGTAAAATGGGAACTAGCTATAAGGCAGATATAGCAGGAAATTTTCTACAAAATAATATGATTCGAAGATGTGAATGAACCTAAAAATTCTGCAAGGCTAGATAGAGGATATTACTATGACAAAACGGAATTAAATATTGACACTAATAAAGAGTATTAACATTTTTATCGGCATTAGTTAAGTGCCATTAAAATCAATATCGCTAAAGATTTTAGGAACATATACAAAGAGTGACAATTACCGCTAAAAATACATGTTTAGCAACATTCGAAAATCATTATTGATTCCAAGCGGACCTTTGACCTAACTCAACTCTAAATAAAAGAAGTATTCAACAATAAATAAACCTCAAAAGTAATGATTTAACTCAGTGTCTCAAAATAAATGCTCAAAATATTTTAAAGAACATTAGACTGGTCAAAAGAGGCAGCTCAAAGTGTTAAACATTTAATAACAAAAATGAAAAGACTCTTCAACTACTATTGTCTATCTATGAAGCCTCTAATAACTATGACGGAAATTAGGACGAGACCCATGATTTCCTAACACGAACATGACTGATATTAAATGTGGAAAATCCTCCGAAAGCAAGGAGGCTCACCAAAGCAACTCTGGAACTGCAAGTGGTATCAACGGTGCGCCTATTAATGACCCTGAACTCTTGTATCTGCATCATAAAAGATGCAGGCCAAATGACGCATGTTAACAAAATTGTATTTCAACAAAATTTAATTGAAAAAATATATAAATTGATTTTGTGACTTTCTAAATGAAATATCAATAGTTAATTGACTTTAGATTAAATATTTATAATCGCGGGACTTTGAGGTTATAAAAGAAAGTTGAGTGACTTTTTGGAAAATTCTTTTTAGTTAAATGACTTTCTATAAAAAAAAATACATAATTAAGTAAATTTGAGGCTTGTAAATGAACGTTGAGTGATTTTCTATTTTTTTTTTAAATATTAATTGAGTAGCCACGTGAGATATTAACTCTCACAAATTTCAAAGGTTTGAATCATTAGAAAATGTCTCTAGTGACGAGTGTTTTTGATAATATAACAGGATTGCAATTGAAATATGAAAAATCAGTATTTGGCTCAAGGGTATGTTGACATTCAATCTAACCATATTAATTACGTGTATTTCGTTGAGTTTTAAAATCAATTTGTGGAACAAAAAAACAATCATTTCAAATGTTTAATTTAAGATGGTTCACGACATAATTAATATAATTTGGAAAGAAATATTTTACTTTTTTAAGTTAAAAGCTTAGTTAATTGATTAAATAGTAAATTGATCTAACATTTACTTCAAGAATCAATTTAATTGAAGACATTGATTACATTTGGCTACATCCTCAACACATTATCGAAATGAAAGTGCTATTTTTTAAATTCAACACTAGTCACTTTTACATCCAAAATAGCCCCTTGTGTTTTTTTAGAGTTTTTGTTCAAAAATATTTTTTAATTATATCTCAAATTTAAATTACATCATTAAAATATCATTTATAGCAGAAAACATTCTTTAATTATACTCTAAACTTAAACTACATTCTTAAAGTATAATTTTTAGCAGAAAACATCTTTCAAGTATTTTAAAGTAAAACAATTTTCATACTTCTACATGAATTTATCAGAAAACTAACCGATATATCCCACAAAAATTAAGTCGTCCCTTCCTAATTATTATTCTTAAATATGCCAAGAATATGAGCCTAAACTTTTTCGTAATTGAGTTAAGAATTATGCAAAATCTTAATTTGATCGTTTTTTTCATTCATTTTTCATGTAATTTTAATTAAAAATATTATTATTTTAAATATGTTTCTTCTCAATTGAATATGCTAAAAGCCACATATGTTGGAGACTTCCGCTTCTCATAATGTAGAATGAAACTCAAATACGAGACAATCAATATTTTGGTCACTTTGATATTAGATTGACCTAAAAATCTATTCAGTTAATTGGTTAAGAAAAAGGTAAAAATAACTAATCTCCAACTTCTTTTCTTTACGAAAAAGACAAATCATGTGCACTCACACCTTCTAATCATTTTTAGTTTCCATGAGTAACAGTGTCTAAGATTTATTTTTAAAGAACTTGTAGAAAGTAATGAAATTTTCCAGAATAATTTTTGTTGATAGTCACGTTAACTACCCATTTTTTCATAAGATTCCTTAATTTTTTGACAATATCTAACAAAAGGATGAAAGTTGTTCACTTACAAATACTTAAAGATGTTTTCTGCTAAAAATGATACTTTAAGGATGTAGTTTAATTTTGAGTATAGTTAAATGATTTTTTCTGCTAAAAATGATACTTTAAGGATGTAGTTTATGTTTGAGGTATAGTTGAAGGATGTTTTTGGCCAAAAACTCTATCTTTAGACTTTGCCGAATGGAATAAGAGCCCACAACTCGCTATTCGATTCAATTTCTAACTATGATTCAAATTTAATGTACATCCTTATATTATTTATATGAGCAGAAAACATCTTTATACTATTCAAAAAAATAACATAAATCATTACTATTCAAAAAAATAACATAAATCATTTTTCAGTCTATTTTTATTAAGAAATTGATATAACCAATAAAAAAGAAAATTAAATTTGGTCATGTCTTTGACCGCAATGAGAAGATCAAAGTTACCTAAAAAAAATAAGATTATAAATAGGAAATGATCTTTCATTCCCAGAGTTTAAATTTTGGTGTTGTTAGTTTATATGTTTTTTGCATTATCAAATAAACTAACTTGCAACAACAAATATTTATGCAGTAGGTTTTGATGGTTAGACAACGTAAGTAAAAAATTATTTTAAAAATACTACGTTCAACTATTTTGAGATTTTCTTCAATAAAATATATAAGGTGTATGTATTATATATACAATGCAATTCACATTTTATACTATGTACAGAAATATTAAAAATTTAGTGAAAATACATAGGCGTTTATTTATGAAAATAAAAAAATAATTACTTTATTTGAAACTTTTGAAGTTAGTGTAGTATTTGGTCATAATTTTTACAAAGGATATTTTGAATTTGACATATATTGTCTGAATATAATTTAAAATTTTTCAATTTCTAATAATTAAAAAACACCAACTTATCTAACTTAAACATATGTACATATATTTATTCGACTTGAGGTGGTGGCTTGAGTTTACTGGTTTCTTCATTTAAGGCTCTAAAATTATGAATTTGTGGAAATTGTGAATATGACCACACAAAAGGGTTGATGGTTTGGTATTTTTTTCTTGAATCCACCTACTTTAGTTAACATAAGCCCACTGAACAGATTCATGGGCTCTAAAATAGATAAGCCTGTTGGATTCTGGGCTAATCTTTGCCCATTAACCATGGACCGACTTTAAACAGTTAGCAAAAAATATTTATATTCACAAGTCAAATTTTATGTATATTATATGTATACGAATTATATGTCTTCCCAATAGCAACTCACTCTTAATTCTATAATATATTATCTCTGGCTAAATTTTGAGGATAGAAATGATTTTGTGGGTACTATATATCAGTAAGGTTAGGTATGTGATTTTCTTATATTGGAAGCTTTATAAAAAAACTGATTCTGGTATTGATACACTGAAAACTCTTCTAGTGCGGTTTGGTTATTGTTAAGATCAGTGTAATTTACTTTTGTTATTACTAAGACACAGGAAAAATGTAATTTGCGTTTCTGTTAAACACTAAATGAGCTAGATAAAATACTTCTATTTTCTTTAGAAAAAATTTAGATATAGGACCCGGTGTCAGCACGAGTTCCATTATATGTTAATTTTCTTGTTTTAATTTTTTGTGATATAATGAAACTTGAGAAGTTATCGACACTTTTATATAATTCTTTTATATGTCACGTTTTTACCTTGTACTTGCGTTAAATAATGATGTAATTTTATCCTTCTACTCTTATTTAATATTTTCTTAAGTTAATTTTATAATAAATGATGAATATATTTTCAAGATAAATTAACTACTATATCAAGGGTATAGTAGGTAAAACATTGTAATTTATGCATAAATTTTATAAAATGACAAATATTGTAGTCCAACTATTTATAGAAAGATACGACATATAAAATGGGACGGAAGAGTACTTGTTTTATTACTCTCTTTGTTTCAATTTATGTGACATATATAGGATTCCAAAAATTAACCTTTTTATGTTTTTCAAACATATTAAATTGTTAATTTTTGTAATTTATAGTACCTTAACATAATTTTCAAATAATATATGTTACTTCCAATGTCTCAATTTATATGACATTGATAGATTTTTTGAAATTAAGTGATTTTTGTGTATATATTTTTTTAAATTGTTAATTATTGTGATTTATAGTAATTTTTACGTTAATTTTGAATAATATATGTTTATCATCTAACTCATTTTTTTTTTGTGGAACCAATAAAATGTCAAGAGTCAATTAAATTTTCTTTTATATAGCTTTTAAATATTTATGTTGTAATTATTATTTATAGTATTACTTATATAATTTTTAAATTTATAATCAATAAAGAATAATATCAGAGAAATAAATTTAATACAAAGAAAATACTAAATAGTAAGGGAAAATGGACAAGTAACCCCCTAAACTATGACCGTATCTCAGAGACATATCTTAACTAAACTAAGGTCCTATTACTAGGGGTGGGCATAAACACCGGAAAACCGAAACACCGAACCGAACCGAGTTTTTCAGAATTTCGGTTTCGATATTTCGGTTTTCGGTACATATTACTTTGGAATTCGATATTTCGGTTTAAACCGAAATATTATATTATAATTTATAAATTATATTATATTTAATAATTATTAATATTAAATAATTTTTTTAAAAAAAATAAGAAACCCTAAGTCCCTGATACCCTATCATTTTGATTTTTGACTCTTCCTCACTCCCTCATCTTCTCCTCTTCAGCAGTTCAACAACTCTTCTTCCTCTTCTTTTCTCCTCTCCTCTTCACCAGTTCAAGTTGTTCAACAACTCTTCTTCCTCTTCTTTCTCCTCTTCCTCTTCTTTCTCCTCTTCCTCTTCTACTCCAGCCGCCGTCCACCAGCAGCAGCGCCGCCAGCCGCCGCCCAGCATTGCAGCCGCACAGCACAGCAGCCGCCTAACACAGCAGGCAGCAGCAGCCGCCGCCTAACACAGCAGCAGCAGCAGCCAGCCGCCCAGCCGCCCGCGACAGCAGCAGGCCCATTAAAAAACTGAAATAAAAAACCGAACCGAATTAATAAAAACCGAACCGAATTAACAAAAACCGAACCGAAATATTTTGGTTCGGTATTCGGTACGCAATTTACAAAACCGAAAACCGAAAAAACTAAAAAAAATCGAATCGAACCGAAATACCGAATGTCCACCCCTACCTATTACCCCTTTGAACATATTTTTTTTTGTAATTTTGTGCACCTTTTTGGCTAACGTGACATCCAAATATATCCCATGCGCTTCAATCACGTGGAATCACAGAGTGTGCTATGTAAGACAAAAGGTGTACAAAATTAAAAAAAATATGTTCGGAAGGGTAATAGGACCTTAATTTGGTCGGGCTCTCAACAAGTGCAGTAAAGTTCCTTGAGGGCCTCTTTTCAAATTTGGGTCGGGAAGGGTCATAACCGCTTTGCTGAGGGGAGGCACTTGCTGATAATTTTGGGTATTCGGATGAGGTGCTTGGTTTCTAGGATATGGGTTTGTTTGATAATTCGGCGATGGAGCTTGATAATTCGGAAGGGGATTTTGGTATAATAGAGCGTGGACTTGATAAATGGGTGGGGGTGCTCGGTAGTTCGACTGTACATTGGCACAGTTGGGAGCAATATTCTGATAGGGAGATGGAATCTGGTAAGATTGAGGGTAATTTGGGTACATGGGAGAAAGATTTTGGAGATTAAGGGGTGGACTTCGGTACAACGGAACTTGAGCGTTTGGATAGGTGGGAGTAGATTATGGTTATTGGGATGACTGGATTGCGGGTAGTAAGCTTGGTGGGGCTTTGGGGAAGGCCTACAATGACCTTGGGAATGTGACGAGTTTCTGAGGGGTTTTCTTCCCCTATACGAGATAACGACAACTTTTTCTCTTTTCTTCCTCATCAATCCTGAAGATCCAAGTGACGCGGATATACGTGCTATCTCTCCCGATTTCAAATCGTCTTCGATAGTCTCTCCAATTTTGACTATCTCAGCAAATTTTGCTCCGACGAGCAACATGATTCGGTCGTAGTATTCTAGATCCTGCACCCCGCACAAACACTTCCACGATCTCTTTCTCGGTTATCGGCGGCCTTACTATTGCTGCTTCCTTCCTCCACCTATAGGCGAACTCCCTACAGCTTTCAGTTGACTTTTGCTTCATATTGTCTAGAGAATACCGATCGGGAACTATTTCGACATTGTAGACAAATTGGTCGATGAAGTCTTTGGCCAACACATTCCAACTGGGCCACTGCTTGGTTTCGTGTGAAGTAAACCACTCGAGGGTCTCCCCACACAGACTTCGGCTAAAAAATCGCATCAACAAGGCCTCATCCCTGCCAGCTCCCACGAGCTAGTCACAATATGCTCTCAGATGAGCCATGGGGTTGCCCACTCCTCCGAATGTGTCAAACTTTGGAATTTTGAACCCTTCGAGAAGGTTCAAATCTGGGTGGATGCAAAACTCTTCGTAATTGAGTCCAGCGATGTCTGGGATGCACTATAACTCTTTTATGGCCCTTTTGATTTCCTCTTTTATATTGATCTTCGCATCCTTCTTTGCCTTCTATTCTCTTTCTTGTTCTTCATAGTGATCCAAATCAGAACCGTGCAAATTGTGCTCGGCAGGAACGTAAACTTGGAAGATGGCTCTCTTTGGCAGGGGTGGAGCTATAGAGTGACTTGGATCGTTTTGGGCGGTCCGGTATTTATGTGGGTAAACCTGAGGATTGGTGTCTGATTTAAATGGTGATGAGGTGTTTGGGGATTGAAAACAGTTTGATTTTGGTTTTGGTTTTGATTTTGTGGCTGTTTTTTCGAAAATTGGAAAGTTATTGTGTTTTAAGAGATTTTCGACCTTTTAGGGAGTCGCCACTTAATTTTTTTAATGAAAATTAAGAAAAGTTGTTTTCAAATAACTTAAACAGAAAAATCGTTTGAAAACAGTCAAAAGGGTTCGGGGATTCTTATTAACGTCTTAGGAAGGTATTGAAGGCATCTAAGACGTTCCGCTTAATACGGCTTTACGGCATTACGGCAACTAACTATTTGGCTAATAGTTGTTTTAAAATTAACAAATTTTGTTTGAAGTTAAACTTCCTAAAATTTAAATTAGGCGAAGCTTACGAGCTCAAAATTTTATCGTTTTTGAAATTTGGTTCAGTTTTAGATTTGATACAATAGTATGACTTTCTACGGGGATGGGAGTTTTCCTAACTCTAAGCTAAAGACAACCAAACGAAAGCATCTAAACAATATAATAAAAGAGGGAGGGAGAGAGAGAGGGAGATTGGGTCCAAATTCGGGTTCTGTCAGCCTTGACCAGAAATTTGGACCCACATGCTTTTTTGGGTTTTTAACCCATTTCACCTGTCCTATTCTAAGCAATAAATACAAAAATGAAATAAATAAAACGACAAGGCTTATGCCCAATACAACATAATGATTAAATTAGATATTCTAATCCGCCTTCTTCAAAATTTTCTTCAATCTTCAATCATTTTGCATGGTACGTCGGCCTTGATGGGTTGACTCGATGAAAAAAATTTCGAGCCTTTATGATCACTTAATTTAATAATGGTCAAACATTTATGTTATTGAACAATTTTAGACTCCAAACGACTACTTTAGAAAATTTGTTATATTTTCTGTTTTTAGGCCCAAACTGACTACTTTAGATGGAAAAGAAACTAATTCTTTTTAGACTCAAATTAAATACGTTAACGGTAAAAAAAATTATTTAGAAGGAATATCTATATATTTTTTATTATTTTAAATACAAAATTATCTTACTTGCAAAAAATTTCTATTATCTTTTATAAATAGAGCAAATCGATCGAATATTTTTCCCCCATATATAAATATTGTATGACAATTTCATTTATATATATATATATATATATATATATATATATATATATTTTCCCCATATATAAATATTGTATGACAATTTCATTTATATATATATATATATATATATATATATATATATATATATATATATATATATATATATATATATATATATATATATATATATATATACGTTTTTAGTATTTCATTTCATTTTTCTTAAATCATTTTTGATACAAAAATGTGTCTAACGAAGAGTTTAGTTGAGAGATTCAATAATTCTTTATCCCTAAGTTCGATCGAGACCAGAGCCCTGTGAGTAAGTATATCTAACAATATTCTTGTATAATTTTTAAAAAATCCAATTATTTACAAATATGAAGTAAAAGGTAAGAATAAATATAATATCAGGTGTTATTTCAGTATTTACATGGACTATTTGAAGTATGTCATATAAATTGTTGTGTATCTAGATCCAAAAAGATTATTTAGATGGAAAAAGAATATCATCAACCAAATTCCGAATACGGTAGAAATATATATATTTTATATAGTGTTTTCATTTCTTTTTAAAATTTTTTTTTAGTATATGCTTACTTGATTATTTTAATTTTTAGATCGTAGAAGGAGAATTATTTGATTTCAAACTATGTATAATTGAACACCGATAAAGAAAAAATTAACAACACACAGAAGTACCAACACATGGTTGATGCAGTTCAATTGTTCCACAACTTTAAAAGTTAAAGGGATATGTATATATTCTATATATATTAAACTAGTTAAGTTGATCGTGATATAATATATAGTATGTTTATAAAAAATTAGTTTTTATAAAAAAAAAGGATAATATTCATTTTGAAACAAAATACTATAAAATGTCATTATTTTAGTTTGTTAAGGAATTAGTTGTGTACTTATTCTATTTTGATTATTTTGAAAGAATATAGATAATTAATAACAATTATGGAACAAAAAATTCAAAAAAAGTAAAAAAGATAATAAATTAAAACACAAATTAGTTATGTTTTGAAAAGAGTATAAATAGTCATCTTATTGTCGAGTGTTTTTTGCGTTCTTCTTGAGAACATAAAAAAATAATTAAAATAATTTAGTTTGACTTCCGAATCATTCATCTAATAACTTTCATTACTTCTTCAAGTTGAATACGACATATATTTGAAATTGAATTTTTCAAAATTGACGACTATAAATTTGTCAAATTCAGTGAATATTTGAAAAATGATCCAGTATTTATTTAATTTTATTTGTTTGGATGAGACATTCATGTATGTCGAATACAAGAGTATTTTTTTCCCTGATTAAATCAGTGAAATCTTTGTATGTATTGGAACTTATAGCTTTTTTCGGATATTTTATATCCAAATTATGATGTATAACAAATGAAATTGTTTTTTAGTTTAGTAGCTTTTTTGTGTTTGAATACATACAATAATTTGAATCCCATTAAGTTAATGTAACTAATTGATCATGAACTATATATTGAACACAACAATATATGCATACAAAAGTGTGATGAAAATACAAAATTATAAATACAAAGTGAGATTGAATATAAAATTGTGAATACAAAAAGAAATACTTTTTTCCTTTGAAATACAAAGTGACTTTAATAGGTAAAATACAAACTAATCGATCATGAACTATATGTTGAAGACAACAATATATGAATACAAAAGTGAGATGAAAATACAGAGTTATAAATACAAAGTGAGATTGAATATAAAGTAGTGAATACAAAACTTGTAAGGTAAAGTAGGCACATAAAATACAAAACTGTTGGTATACAATTAGGTAGAATACAAAACAAAAGAGAAATACAAACTTGTTCACTATAAATTGAGATTGAAATACAAAATGAATACCGAATAAGAAACTTGGAGGTCCAGTTGTTCCACTATTACAAACCCTTATGTAGTGAATAAGAAAAAATTGCTCAATTTTTTAGATTTTATATGCTTAAAAGATTTTATTTTTGATAATAGAGAGGAGTGGTTGTTATAAAGTCACCTTTCAAGTGTTCCAATAAGCAATTGATGAAGGATTTTGACTAGAGTTGGTAGCTGAATCCGGAGGTAGGACTTGTCAACAATTTGGATACACATGTTTGAACTCTTGTTGGTTACAAATAACTAAATTTAGACTATTCTAGATGTGGCTTTTGATGCAACATTTCAAAGTTCTTTTGCCTAGTCCACAATATTACAATAACTTAAGCCATTTTTTGCTCTAGTGTTCAGGTCCATGTGCATACGAGTTTTTAGTCTAGTTGATCATCATTTCTTTAATTGTTGTTACCTTGTCTATGACCTTACCATGAACAATTAGATTCATTTTGAAACAAGAGTTTTCTCACTTGAAATAATTTTAAAACATATAAGCAAGTACTGTTTAGAAAACCTTTTGTTGATAAAATACTTTTATATTTCCAAAAAAATAATTATACAATATCAAAATCATGAAAATACCATATAGTACGTACAAATACTTTAAATTGATTAAAGTACAACAAAGTCACCAAATGACACACTTGTGGTAATTAAGATTTTCTTGTAATTAAATAGAATCATTTCAGTATCCATCAATCTAAAAAAACTCACTTTATTTTTAAAATTTTAATTAATCTCTCAAATATATTATTTAATAATATTTATATTATTTTTTGAAATTATATATTTATAGAGATAGGATATACACTATAGTTAAAAAAAATGTTAAAGTTTTTACCGTCATTAGTTAAGTGTCATTAAAATTAGTGTCATATAATGTTAGGGACATATACAAAAACTGTTATTGATATTAGAAATACATATTTAGAGGCAAATAAGCTATTATCATTAATTAATTGTCACTAGTAATTATTTTTAATGCATGCACACTTTAAAACTAATATCGGAATATATTATAATCTCAATGATTTAACTGTCTTTTAAGACATTTGTGGTGGTTACAAGTTTCATTTGTTATGAAGTTCTACTCTCTGTGCAGTCTTAATTTTTTTTATTGATTTTGTGTAGGCTACATCTATTACTTATACTTAAATGTTTGGTTTTCAAATAATCTATTTAAAAAAGTAATATAACTTTTTTAAAAAATACATGTCTGCAAATTTTATTCATATTTTTCATGTTGATAAAGATAGAATTTTATTAACTACTAAGCAATTTATATTCTAAATCACACTTGAAATGTAATTTTGCAGTTTTTAAATACTTTCGAAATATGCAGTTTTAAATGCTTTTTAATAATAAAAAAAAAACAATAAAACTGCACAATTATAAGAAACTGAATTCGTCACACGATGGCTTCTTTTTCAAAAATAATAAGTAAACAAATAAATAAAATTTTAAGAGCCTTTAAATTTTAAATCTAACAAAAAAAATGTCAATTATTTTAAAAGACAAAATTGTCAATTCAAAACTATTGGAACTTCCACCCACTTTGTATTCATATAGTCTAATATTTTTCATTCTTTTCCACAATATATGTATCATTTTGCATTTATTGATTTTCTTGAAAAACTTTTAAGGCTTCAATACAAAAAAAAATTATAGGGAAAGAAGATCTTATAAATTTTAGAAGAAGAAAAAAAGAAGAACGCAGATCATATATTTGATCTCGATTTCATATTTGTGTAGTTACGAAATGAATTTGAAATGCATTTTTAATTGATTCATCTTTTTATTTTTTTTCTAAATTCGTATTATTTTTTATCTACATTATAAAATTAGAATTATGATTTTGTAAACACATATTAAAGAATTCTCCGCTGGGTAATTTACCATAATCTCAAATCTCAATGATTTCATTTTTGTCTTAAGACAATTGTTGTGACAATCTACCAAACACATTTCATTATTTTCTTGACATTAAATTCCAATTACAACAACTTCCAACCTATCTAGTACTTTGAACACCTTTATTTTATATATATTTTTACAGAAATAATACTTTTTATTTGGGTTGTTAAATTTCTTTCAGCGACTTGTATCTCTATAAAGAGTAAACAATTCATTATAGACTGTCATAAATAAGAGATTTTGGGGTAATTATTTTCGTGTAATAATATAGTTATCGTTATATCATATTTAGTGACAATAATGAGTATGATATTTATAATTTTTTTTAATAAAAAAATATTGATAAAGGTTTTAACTACTCTAAAATTTTTGAAAGTACTTACCTCAGTATCATAATAAAGTTATGTACATCAAAAGTAAAAAAAATTCTCCAAAAAATAATATATAAATTATTGAAATATGATAAAATATTTTAATTCACTTGATGAAATTCTTACTTCTGTCGCTATTTCCAATCATAAGAAGCCCATGTTTAAAGAATTTAAAAGCATTTAACAATTCAAAAATTAAATTTCATTGCATGTTATGATCAGTATATTTAAAGGTTTGATGCAATATATATTCCTTTTTTCCATGTTGGATTTGCTTAGTAAAAAATATTTTCTCCTTTCAATTTTACTTATTTTTTTTAAAATTTGGTACATTTATTTTTAAGTTTTTCAGTTAAACGAATAAGAGTGAGTATTTCTACGTGATTAAATACTTATTATGCTTCAGTACTCATTTGTGACATTCACAATGTCATGTTCTTGTGGATAATTTTGGTATAAATAAAACATTAGGGATCGTTATGTCCGTAATATTAACTTTGGGTTGATACGAAATATCTTATTTACGAAAGAACAAATTATTGTGTCAAGATGTATACCGTCAAAATTTACTAAGTCTTCTCCATTCATTTTATTTATCTCATTTCACTCATCAAAAGTCATAAATATATAAATTTGTCATAAATATATACATTTTAATTAGCTTATTAACATGAAAAAAATTATAATTCAGAATATTCATCTTAATTTAAAGTTTAAAATAATAAAATTAATCTAATTCAATTTAATTCCAAAGATTAGTTAAATTAATTTTTATAAATAAAAAAATAACAAGTAAAACTAGATAGAGAAAATAATTAAGCAAGCACAATATTGAACATAATTAATGACATCAAAACCTAATTTCAAACGGTAAAATTGTACATTAAAGCAAACTATTTATGCAAAATATATTATAGTTAAAGTTTCATTTAATTGTATTTCGTAGTAAATACATTGACATTCTCGCCTCTCCCGTGAATCTCGTTCGCCGTTTTTAATTCTCTCCCTCTCATCTCTATCACTTTTATACAAAGACAAATGTATAAATTGTGTTTGTGTTTGTATAAATCGAGAGAGACAATATATACAAATAAAAATACACATCTTTGTGTCCTGTACACTTGTAAAGTTATAGTTACGTTAATACAAATTTTCTTTTGCCCAGTTATTTTTTGTCTTTCTCTCTCACAAATTTTATACAAACACAAATCATAAAATACAATGGATATATATATATATATATATATATATATAAACACATTTATCATGGACACAGATGTCCAATTTATACAAATCGCTATAATTTGTACAAATTAAATATCCTATAACAAATTATGTTTGCTTATAAAGTACAAATAATAAAATTATAATTAGTAAGTGCTAATATAAATTTAATGAGTATTTGTTATTTCTAAAATTTACTTATTTCGAAATGTGCTATAAGAATATCAACACGACAACACCCATGTAAAGCCTAAAGAACTTATGACTTGATCAAATTCAGTACTAGTCTTCATTTTATGATTTTTCAAAAAATTTAGTCACTAGATTGAATATTCCTTGCAAGTATCTAATTCTCTATTTAGTTGCATTCAAAACACAAACTTTTTTTTATTTAGGGTGAAAAAGAATTCATCGTTAGGGATGCTTTCTAACTGAAAATAATTATGTGATATTATTTGATTGGATATGAAAGATTAAGAAAAACATAATTTTTTTACTAAAATTGTGATCTAAAACTGGTTATAGATATTTGTAAGTAGAATTCGATATGATCGAAAAAGTTTTTGATCTCCTTCAACAGAAATTAATGTTGAACTTCGTTCAACTTCTTCATTTGTTACTTTTTCATATCTTAAATTCTTTTGATTAAAATTCTAACTCCATTATGACATATATGTATCCTAAAAGTGGTTAATTTTGAAAATTTCAATGAAACAAAAAGAAGGGAAGTTTTAATTAAAGCCAAATGTAATGCACAAATTAGGGTAAACACATCATTATCATTAAAAAAATTCGTCACCCGTGATTTAGAAAGAAAAAAGATAATACCTAAGTGGGCCAAAGGATTAATGCCTATTTAAGCAAATCATTGTATTTATCTACAACACCAACCTTATTATAAGTAAAATAAATAATAATCAATAATGTAACATGTATGATTGCATCCAACCTTATTATTATAAAAAAAAAAAAGTACTAATCCATATTCTTATTTAATAACTAATATCACTATCTATGAAACAATACGAGATTAATTAGGTCTACAAAAGGTTAAATAAGGAGTGGTTGCTAGTTGTTCAACATAAATCAATTTTTTTATAATTATATTGAATTAATTAACAATAATAATTACAACTAGTTATTACATCGTATTAATATAATTTATTCACAGAAAATGTATTTTTTACCTAATTTCGATAGAAAAAATGTGAATGCAAAGCGTGGCCGGTAGCACAAAGAACAAACCACAGCGCCATAATCAAAATTCTGACGAAAGCCGGCAATTAGGCGAAAAAGAAAGTGAAAAATCCCATTGGGTCCCACTGTTAATATCAGGTCAACGGTCAAACTTTCCGCTCCTCTCGATAAGCTCGATTTTCCGAGCTCCCTTTTTTATTTTTTAATCTTCTCCGTTTATTTCAACAATCTTTTTCTCTTAATTTCTCATATATTATAACAGAAAAGAATTATCTCACCGGCGATGGAGTTTGAATCGGATAACTCCGACGGGTTCGATCGGTTACCCGACCCGCTTATTCACCTCATGTTCAACCAAATCTCCGATATCAAAACCCTAATCCGGTGCCGCTCCGTTTCCAAACGGTTCAATTCGTTGGTACCTCAAGCCGATTCGCTTCTCCTACGAGTTGACCGGGTAATTTCGGCTACCGATTCGGATGACGACGATGATTCCTTCCTCATTGCTTTCCTCAGATCCATTATCAAATCCATTCACCATCTCGTTTCACCAAGCAAGGTTCTCCCAACCCCTGCCCGATCCCAGAACTCACCCGCACAGATCCTACGGGAGTTCGAGAGGATCAGGAATCTACAAATCGAGCTTCCTTCAGGTGATCTTCGGTTAGAGAAAGGTACAACGATTAGGTGGAAGGCGGATTTTGGGAAAACCCTAAAGAGTTGCGTGATTTTAGGGTTTCGTAGCGGGGATGGAGGTGGTGGAGAGGCGGAGTTTGGAGGAGGAGCTGGCGCAGGGTTGAAAATGAGGGTAGTTTGGACAATTAGCGCGTTGATTGCGGCATCAGCGAGGCATTACATGATGGTGGAGGTTGTAAACGAGCATAAAGAGCTGGAGAATTTGGTGATCAAGGACAGAGATGATGAAGGGAAAGTGGTGATGGATAAGAAAGGATTGAGAGAATGTAGGGAAAGTCAAGGCGAAGGTGAAGAAGCTGAGGTAAACAATGCCAGCAGTGGCAATGGAGTTGGTTTGTGGTGGCGTAACAATCGTACAACAGTGCCAGCCGTTCGAATGAGGATGTGGCATGAAGCGAGGATGGAACTCTCCGGTGGCATGAAAATGGTGGGAGCAACATTGGTGGTTGTCCGACCGACAAATGGAGGGGGTGAGAGGAGTGAGGTGGAAGAACAAAATGGAGATGTAGGATTGGCATTAGGAGCATTTGGGGAAGATGCAGTGTATTGTGAAGCTGTGGAGAGGTTGCTGAAAAGTCGAAGTTACATTCTGGAGATGAACTCTTTCTAGTTCCTACTATATCTGTAAGGTCTTCATCTCAACTGAATAGGTTATCATCTAGAATTTTCTTGTCATTTGTAAATATCTATCTATTTCTGTTGTTATTTGGACCGGAATATGTTATTTATACAAGTATCGTTGAGATGTGCCAAAGAAAGCCATGATGGAAATCTAAAAAGCGAGGTTTTAGGTATTGTAGCAGTGAGAGTTGAACTGAAACTTTGTCTGAGGATTACATGCTCTTATGGTGCCATCGAGAGCTATCTTGCTCTCTTTTTGTTTGCAATTGTGCTGATCATATTATGTAGCATGTCATGTTATAATGAACTATCAGACTGAGAAGGTTTCTGGTGTAGCTCAATTCTCTTTTCTTTAGGACCTCAAAAACCTCTGTTCACTCTTGCTACCTAAAAACAAATTATATAGTACGAAAATGGATATTTGAGGTTTTGCATATCCGACCCATTTGAGAATGATGATAAACAATTGATAAGACGTTTATTGAATGGAATTTGTGCTGGCTAGATGACCTAAGTACAGAGAGAAGATACAGAGGAGTGTTTGGTGTGAGGTATTCGGTTTAATAGTCCCAGGACAAATGTACATCCTGCGTTTGGTTTGAAGTATTAGGCAGCCTAGGATTATTTATCCTACCATTTATGCCTTAGCATGGTAGAATAACTTGTCGTGGGATAACTCGTTCCCAACCAACCACCCTCGAGTGTTAAGCTTGTCGGTTTGATTAACTTTTACATGACAATACAGAAGTCATCTAACTGATTTCAACTTATTTGGGGTTGAGTAGCACGTTCTGAATACTCAACTTCCAATATACAGCAGCCTGTGGAGGGCTAAAATGGCAACTATTTAAAATCCCAAAAGAAGAAGAGGAGGACGGAACAGGGAGCTGGGGCAGATGACATCTTTGCTTGCTCGACAGAATGTTCAGGCACCTCGAGGAACCTAAACCTTCCAATAGCAGGTTCCATAACCCTCCTCAATGGCTAAGGGTCAGAGCCAGATGGACATGGGGGCTAGTAAAATCACCATAATGCTGTGATAGAGTACGTGCAGAGCCTGATGAATGCTTTCCGTAATGACCAATTCATGAGTTCTTATTTACATCTTTGATTCCTGCCAATACATCAACAACTTATGTTACTGTGTCTAATATCCCGTTTTGTGCTATATTTGTTATAGCTTGTATTCTTCAGTCAGGTCTTGTCTGTTTAGAGTTTCTCTTCAAACTTTGATGTATCCAAGTTTTAAACAGGGTAGCACAATCACATTTACCAAGCTGCAGTTCACCAAGTTGTTCCTCCTTTTGTACTCTAAGTAGAGCATGAGTTGAATCTGATTTCCTCTTTTTCCCCTTGGAAAATCAAACATTAAACTGGTTGAATTCTCTGTTTTTGTGTACTGAATTCGAACATAATAAGTCAAGTGTTGTGTGTGTGTGTCTCTGTGTTTATCTTAGCTATTGAACTTATACACGTTTGGGCAGCATCTACTTTGAAGCAAAAGCAACATACCCAACATTCTAAGGGAAAATTTAAGAGCAATATTTTCTTAGACAGTTTTTTTTTCTTTGAACTGTTAACAAACTACAATCAACTGTTCCTAGCTAGAATGCTCTTTTTTTAGTTTATTTTTTGCTTTGGTAACTAATTGGTCTTTCAGCATTAACGTGCACCATATTCCAATCACTCGAGTATTAAACAGTGCAAGTGTATATATATATATATTTAAAGATGATGCAGTAGAAAATAAATTAATATCTAAAAAATATTTTCTTTCGTATCGCACACGCGATTAACCTTCTATAATATAAAAAAGAACTCGGGGAAATTAGTTGTGACGTTGATCATTGAATTTGAACTTTAGGTAATACATTATTTACTCAATCTTTGTTTTCTCCTAGTCTTGATGGACATTATTTTCCTACATTGTAATGTTGGACTTAGGTGTCTAAAAATCTAATTGAAAAGCTAACACTTGGATCGGAGCATGCGTGTGAGTCTAACTTTGGGTTTCTAAAGGGTTGGATTTCAATGGGCTGAAAGTTGGATTGGGTCAAAGACCCGTACAATTTGACCGGTTTAATCTCAACAATTTTAATATATTGTTGTTTAACTTTTATAATCACAATTTTTAATTTCAATTCAAGATATTTTTTTTAAAAAAAGTTACAAATCGATAAATAAATCCTAAAAGATATAAAAATAGGTCGTGATTCACACCTTTATTCTTTAATATAGAACATACATTAAAGAATCTTAAAATGGATTGAAATCGAAGAATAAATTGAGCTCAATTGAGGATTATATTAAAATGGATTAAGACTCGAATGAGTTGATATTGAATTCAATTCAAATAATAAAATTTCGGATGCATTGAACGGATTACCTATATTTTGTTTCATTCTTTAATATCACTAGTTGTCGTCGTCACATAATATACTACATAGATTCTGTGCTGATATTACAAATGAGAAAATAATACAAGAAAGAAAATATAGACAGGCTCTGAACTTTTAACATCTTCTCAAGTCTGATAATCTTTTTCCTCTTCTATTGATCTTGTAGCCTCTCCAAAATTTCTAGAAAATTCATCAAATTTTTGTTAGGTTTTTGTGGTCCTTTGTAAGGTGGTAGTAGCTGCCACTTTTTGCTTGGCAAATTCTAATTAAAAATAGTTTTGCTTTTTCCACTTTGTTTTTTTTTATTCCTTTGAAAATGGAAGGATTTTATTTATTGATAATAATAGGTTTATTCATAGAAAAGAAGAACTAATCTAAACGATTTAGTTTTCATAACATCACTTAAAGCAGATGATACAAACGAAGGAGATGTATCAAAAATATAAAGTTATTCAATATAGATATTTAGATCCTTAATTTTCCTTTAATTATATCTATGAGATAGCATTTTCAAACATTCATCCAATATAACACTAAAAAAATTGTCTACACCTTAAATAATAAGAGCAGAAGAACTCCCCAATGCATCAACAACTTCTTTACTACTACTTTTTTGTTAGGATAAACTTCATATTCATATGATAAAATTGAGGATAAAATTATACATGGTAAAATAAAAATTCGAAGTTTATATTCTGATTTAATGTAGGTTTTGAATGAATATACAAGATTTATCTACTAGTGAAAGTGCAATGGTTTTCGCTCCATTTAACAAAAAAAATTGCAAAAGGAAAAGGAAATTGAGTAGAGGATTATCGAGAAATCGAATCATTACCAATAAATGAATATTCAGATACCCAATACATTGAGCTATTAAGATTTTCTCTGATTAATATTGGAACATTACTATCATCTAGAAATGTGAAGTGCGTAAATGCACTTTTATATGTTAATAATATTCTCAACACACGTTTTCTCACGTGCTGACTTGATATTTTTTTCATGGATCAAGCATGTAAAAAATTTTGGTTTAATAAAAATGACGGAGAAATTCAATATTTCAATTTGTGTGATTATTTCATTTAAAAACTTAAACTTTCAGAGAAGAGAACATATTTTTATTAGTTGCGAAAAAAAATACTATTAAAAGAGAAATTCAAGAATAAGTCGGTAATAGGCATAGGCTCTTTCATTAAAAAGGAATGGACCACAAAAAAAAAGCACTCATTTTTTATTTATTTAGAATTACAAGTGATTTGCTAGAAATAAAAAAATATCATCTAATCTAGCAGTACTGCTACTAAAGATCATCAATCATCACAAGGCTTTTCTTTATCTCGAAACAAATAAAATTTATAAAAGATATAAGTTGCAAATACTAACTGATTGTTTGGTTAATTACGAGGATAAGGGATATATAAAAAATTTATTTAAATATAAGATGCGGAATTAGTTTTATATCTTGAACTCTATGATAAATATATAGATTTCGTGAGATTATGTATACGACATTCATATTATTACAATATTATTTCAATACCATCCTTAATTTTGAATAATATAAATTATTTATATAATAATTATAGTATTTTTTTTTCCATGGACTAAATATGTAGAAATTTCTTTTTGATAGTGAATGATAATGACTAATGAGATTCAATCAGAAGACCTCGTGCATATTGATATTAACATCTTATATCATATTGAATAGACCTTGGGTTTAATTCAATCTAAAAATTAGATCAAAGGATGAAGATTATGCACATACATCCCATTGAAACGCAAAGAACATATTCGATGAATTCAACGTTAAAGATTTGATTCTGATTACAACTAGTTCACCAACCAAACGATCCCTTAATAACATATCATAAATGTTAAAAGATGATAATTGAATAATTCATTTGTCACCAATGGTTCGCATCATGAAGAATCATTGCTTTCATTCATCTTTTGCTATCATACTCAGCCAGATCCTATTTTTAAATTACTTGGGGTATAAAGATCTACAAAGATTTCTTATTTTATATTTAATATTCTCATATAAATAGAGATGTAAACAATAATATTCTTAATCTAACATATAATTTGCTTATGAGTTAGAGTTTACAATCCTTTTATGAGAGTCTTTGGGTCAGAATTTAAAGTTTTTTTTAAAAAAACTCTATTTGAATTAATCTCATAACTGAAAAGCTTGACCCCCAATACTAAATAAATAGAAATTAAAGACGAATAAACTGCGTAGCCAAACAAGAAAACATGGGAAAAAGATTACGAATTTTTTTATCAAAATAAGCCATTATATAAAAGTAATTTACCAAAACAATGCATTCTTCTAAAAATTTACAAAATTAGTATAAACGTATTTCACAATAACGTTTTAGGGTATATTTTGTTTTTTAAAAACTAACAGCAATAATAGCAATAGATTGATATACGTTATTGTAAGTAATGTTTTACTCCTAAAACATTATTTTGAGTAATATTTTACTCCTAAACGTTACTATGAGTAACGCTTTAGGAGTAAAACGTTACAGTGAGTAAAATATATCAATCTAACGCCGTCAGCTTTTAAAAAATAAAATATATCCTAAAACGTTACTGTGAAGTACGTTTATACTAATTTTATAAAATTTTAGAAAATACTAGCTACAGGTAGCTAATTTCATTATTTTTTTTAGTGGCAACTAAAAAATAAAAACATAAGGTTTTAGAAGCCAACAATGATGGGCCTGTAAAAGTAAATGTACTGATTAATGGTTGGCAAAGTTAATTTATACAACTTTTTGATGTAATATTAATTTAATTATGTTAACTGAGTGATAATATTATGTTAGACATAACATACTTACTAATATATATTTAGTGATCGAGTTGATGTAAATAAAACTGGGTGGGGGGTAATATATGTATGTTCTCATGAACATGTCATTAAGTTGTAAAATAAAATTTTAAAGTTGAGAAGTTTTCGAATCCAAAAATTAATCATATTTTAAGAATTTAAATAAAATATTTTTGTTTTAGTTTTTCGTCCAGCCTCCTGTTTTTGTACACTAATATGAATTCGCGTACGATGTAACCTTATTCACTTCACCACATTCTAGTTAAATACTTATGACCTAGTTTAGTCTGTCACATATGTATTGACTTGTCTAATATGATCGACATCTCCTGCGTGGTTTGTAAGCTATTATATAGTGAGAAATTTATTCGATTTCGACAAAATGCTCACCCGAAGATATAGCTGTTGTGACCGAAATTCAGCGACCGCAAACTATCGTGAAGTTTAAAAAAAGAAAAAAAAAGGATGTAGTAGTTGACTAAGAGATGGATATACACACCCTAATAATATATATATAAAGAAAGAATATTAGGGTTCTCCTTTCTGCCCAGCAATAACTATGGGGAAACACTTGTTCATGACTCAACTTCTCCATCCACTCAAATCTTCTGCCAACCTTACATGTTCTCACATATAAAATGCACTAATTGAGTCCAATTCCCACTTTGGAAACTTTATGTCATGCATTATATTTGACACAACTTTAGGCTATCTCTTTTGCTTGGCCAATGGCCCCCATTCTTTTCTAAATCTCATCAACATAAAAAATGACATAGCTTTTCAGAATAGCAAAAAGAATTTTTAAAAAATAATTATCTGCCAAAATGATACAACTCTTTTGTTATGTGAAAAAAAATAAGTTTGTAAGTATTACCAAGAAGGATTTAACTTATAATATACTATGCTACAGCAAAACTTGTTCTAGTAAGTTAATTATCTAATTTACCAAGTCGTTTGATCTCTCACTAACTAATATATACGGTTAGTTACAGTTATTTTTCAGGCGATCTTATAATAAAATTGTTCTTTTAAGTGTTGTTAGTGTATAAAAGTTATGATTTAATATAGAATGTGTTTTTTGTGGTGAGTTAGAACAAGAGTGACAAACATATCAGTGGCCTAAAACAAAAACTAAATGGGACCTTAAACTTGAATTTTTAATAATTTTATATAATTGATTTCTTCTAGTTTTCAATTGATAATATAATCATTCTTATTTTTAAATTATTTTTCATGAGATATTGTACATCAAATATGTCAAATTTCTTCTATAATTCCTTCATTTTTCATGAAAATTTTACTTCTTTTCTCAAATAGTATTTAATATTTGTTATAAATTAATATCTTTATAACCTATTATTATTAAAAACAAGGCCCCTTAAATTTGGAGACCTAAGGCACATATTTTTTTTTTAACACTGTCGAGCCACCCCTAGTTTAAAATATGCAACGCTGGCTCAAGAAATACAAAGAGTGTTACTTGTCACTAAAAATACATATTTAACGACAATTAACTATTGTCATTAATTAATTATTGCTAAAGATCATTTTTGATATAGTATAGACGCTTCGGGAACTTTCTTTTATTAGCCTTGTAAATGTAACTAGTACTAGACATAACATAGCCAAAAAATAATAAACTTAATAAAACAGAATGAATGTAATATCTATCAATTTTTTAGAAGTAATTTGGTTCAATTATAACTAAAGTGTCACTATGAAGTTCTCTTCCTTTTTTCCCCTATCATTGCAATAACTAGGCAAAGAGGGCCAAGGAGTAAGATGCCTCAGTGCTCATCCATTGCACTTCTCCTCTCAATCAATTTGACATGCCTTTTCATAGATCACTTTATTGCTCTTATTTTCTTGTTGGTGTCCATCTTTTTTCTTTCTCTATTTCATTTCGTATCTTAGTTTGACTTATCACGAATAAATATATAACTTTGACTACTCAATTTTATAATCTTGAAAAACAAAAAGAAAATGTATATGACATATCAAATACTAAATAGAAATATATTTGTTTTGAAACAGATTGAACAAAAAATAAGACATATAAATTGAAACGAACGAATATTTTTATTTTCCAAAAATGGAATTGTTCTAAGCAAATGAACTTTGGGATATGCATATATTTGGTTGGATGGATTTGTGGCCAATTAGCTCTATGGCATGACCCTTGCCTAAGCTGGCTGGCGTGGTCTCACAAGTTGATGGAATGATTGGATCATGAAACAAAGCTCGTGGGCATCTAAACTTTTTCATTTCTTTATTAATCCCCTTTGAGCTATACATTCTTTTTTTTTCCTTCTTCAATTATATTTTGGTCTTTCTTTATTTATTATAATAATAATAATTAGTTGTTAGGCAAGGGGTTGGAGAAAAAGTAGAAACTAGCTAAGAAAGAAAGGAAGGTCACACTTGTGACCCCATTTGAGAGAGAGAGAGAGAGAGAAAAGGTGGATAATTAGAAAAATGCACCATCAAACATATTGTAAAAAAAGAGAAGCACATCAACAGAAAGTAATACTGCGTTTAACCAATAGATATCGGGTTCGAATCATTTAAGTAGAGAGTTGTCTTTTTTAGAGAATGATTTACTTTTAATATAGGACTTTTCAGAATAAATCCAAATCTAGTCAGACTCCTATGTACAATTCGAATATCAGGCCGAGTCATTTAGATAGAGAGTTATTTTGTGAGAGAGTATTTTACCTTTAATATAAAACTTTTCAATGTGAATCCAAATTTAGTCGGACTCCTATATACATCCAAACCCCAAGTGAAAAAACAAAACAAAAGGAATATCTCATCTTTTCCAATTTATATAACTCACCTTCAGTTTAGTTAGCTTTAGTAACAATTTAACTTTAAAATAGTCATTTTATCTTTCAAAAGCTTTTTTATATGTTACGTGTCAAGTCAAATTAGGTCACATAAATTTTATACGCGTAAAAAGAAAGAGCTTTTGCCTCCCCCTTCCTTGGTTCTCTTTTAAAAACTCATTCTTGTAAGCACAAGATTCAGAAAAAAAGTTCCCCAAATATCATAATCCCAACACTACTTCAAACCCCAAGATCTCAAATAACTTAAACAACATTTTCAAGAAGAATAGAAAGAAAGTGAGAAGAGAATGAAAGGTACTAGAAGAGGGAAAGGACCTCCTTCAACAGATCTTTTAGTATGTTTTCCATCTAGAGCACATTTAACCCTTATGCCTAAACCAATATGTAGCCCAGCAAGACATTCAGATTCAAGCAAACGCCACCACAATCATGATCTCAAGAAAATTAGCACCAGAATTGGTGGTGTTCAAGCCCAATCTAGTCCTCTACTTTGGGCTAAATCCAAGAATTCTGAGATCATCTCTGAGCCCACTTCACCAAAAGTCACTTGTGCGGGTATTCTATTCACTCAACTAATAGTTATTTTTTCAGAAAGTCAGTTTCTATGTTATAAAAAAATTATATGTTGTTTGCTCTAATTATAAATATTTTTGTAGAGTCTGAACAACGTAGATTTCAGAGGGATGAGTTCAATAGTGCAAATTTTATGTTTTGAAGAAGAAGAAAAAAAAAGATTGAATTTTTAGTCTGATTTTTGTGTGCAGGGCAAATAAAGGCAAGGCCAAAACAGGGGAGTTCATGCAAGAATTGGCAATCGGTGATGGAAGAAATTGAGAAGTTACACAACAGAAAGGCTCAAAAGAAGAAGGGTGCTAATTGGATGGAAGCAATTGGAATTAAGAAAGATGTAATGCAATTCTTAACATGTCTTCGTAACATAAGGTTTGAGTTTCGATGCTTCGGTTCATTTCCAACAGCAACTCATGACATTACTTCTGATGACGAGGACGAGGAGGAGGATGACGATGAAGATGAATTAGAACGAAGAGGAACGAATCGAATGGGTAGAGATTTAAATGATCGCGAAGACGATGATGATGAAGAAGGTTCAAAAACTGTATTCTCCAAGTGGTTCATGGTTTTACAAGATGAAAATCAGAAAACAGAGCTCACTAAAACAGAGCGCGATAATGATGATGAAGATGATGATGAGGTTCCTATTTGTGTGCCACCACCTAATGCACTTTTACTCATGCGTTGTCGTTCTGCTCCCCCGAAAAGCTGGCTTCAAGAAACACAACAACAACAACAACAACAAGAAGAGGACGAGGACAATGAAGAAGAAAAGAAAGCGAAATCAACAATGGAAGAAATGGAAAACTTAGTAGCTATGAGATATGGAAACGATTTTCACAAATTTTCAGCCGATATAGCAAAGGAGACATGGGTTGTGGGTGGTGCTAGAGATCAATTATCGAAAAGTCGAAGCTGGAAAAGATAATTGAAGAAATCCAAAATATATATAACGCGTTATGCGTTTAGTTAAGAAATTGCAGTCTTCCAAATAACACGAAGTTACAAAGGTTGTACATGTGAAGCGAAATAGGCACAAGGAAAGAGCAATAGAGCGGATCAACCCTACAAGATCAACTATACAAGCTCATTGTTTTTTCAAACTTACATAATTTTCTTGGTATAACATTATATATATTTTTCTGGTGTTTGGATTTTGTTAATTATCTTTGAATTTGTGTTGGTATTCTCAACTCTTAAAGAATCGAGCTTTTGTTATTTGATTCTTGGGAGTGTGGAATCGTTGTGTATACTTTGCTAAAGAATTTTTCTATTATTTGTGTTTTGTTATTTCATGGACCAATGTTTTGTATTTTATAGTCCTCTCTTAATACTTTTTTGGCAGTTCCATTTTAATTATCGTTTTAGCTCTAACAAAAAATTGTACTAAAGTAATTGTTAGTGCTTTAAAAATAGTAAGACTAAAGTTAACAATTATTTCTAACTACACTCTCAACATTGAATTAGTATGCACTCTATTCAAGAGCAAAAACTAGTCAAGAATAACTTAGTAAACTTTTTTTTTTAATAGTTATTTTAAATTATTATTTTTAAGAGGAGTAAAAAGCTAAAATGATAATTAAAGTGAGGCTAAGGGAGTACTTTTAATTAGTCTCTATTTATGGCATTGAGAAAGAGAGATTATTTTAGATTGTCAAATGCATTTACCGTGATTTCATTTTTCTTACACAAAAACAAATGCTAAAGTTGAATTAAACAATATTTACCAATTTTTTTGAAAAAATTAATGTGAATAATATGTTAAATCTGAATAAATTTGATTCAAATCTCAAGTAAGTGTACAAAACTTCACCTTCTTTCCAAACTAAAGATCCACCAAAAAAACACTCAGTCGCTATCCTTTGGGTGTGGACAGGGTAAAATCTTCGCTCCTATGAAATAGCTCGCAAATCACATAGGAGAGGTAACCCGCACCACGACGAGCTCGACTCAGAAGGAAACCCCTTGCTTTCGTTTGAAAATGGTTTCGAACTTGAGACTCCAATATGAAAGTTTCTAGCTCAAATCACTAGGTTACCCAAAGGGTAACATTGTCAATGTCATTGCAAAAAAAAGTTGGGATAACACCAGCAGCCTTAAAAAAAAGTAAAAAATTGATATAAGAATATTTCAAAATGGCTAGGAGTTGTCAAAAGTAGTTGTTGGATAAGAGATTTAGGTAAATGAAATTGTTTACGCTGATATAAAGATGTAAAGTTGATATATATACATAATTTGGTATATGTGGCGATGTGTAGATGATGTTATTGTATGTATTAGCATGTCATGGTTATATTATACGTAGTTGAGTTGAGTTTGCTTACCAAACTTTTTATTTATGTATATAATTAAATGGAATGATCATTTAATCAAAGTTCTAACCCAATTATTAACTAATTATCGAGAATTTCCATTCGGGTCATTAACTAATCATGTCTATGTCTACTCAAAATCTTCTTTGGTTACTCCAGTAATCTTGAGCTTCTTGTTGTTTCTCTTGGAAGTAGTACAGCAAAGTTAAATTTTAAAATTTGACTTATCGCAAATACAAATAATTTCAAGTAAATAATATATAAAAAAGAATTGAAACGTTGAAAAAAGTTCATTTCTTACTTTTGATACTATCTAGAAGAGATTTGAGTAAGATATCTATCTAAATCCGTCATTGAAGTGAATTGTTTTGTCGAAAAAGGGTGATTTTCGAAAAGAGTTTGTTTTTAGGCTTTTAGGAGTCGCCACTTAATTTTTAAGAAAAATCAAGAAAACTTCGTTTCTAAACAACTTAAACAGAAAAATTGTTTTGAAACATTTTAAGGGGTTCGGGATTCCTATTAGTGTCTTAGGAAGGTGTAAGGCACCTAAGACACTCCGTTTAAACACGATTTTCCGGCGATTAACTTATTTGACTATATTTGTTTTAACTTTTGCAATCTTTTAGTTGAACTTTTATTAGAGTTTATTTAGCCAAACTTTACAATTTTGAAGTATTTGTTGCTTATCTTGTAAGTTTACAAAACCATTTCGAAGTTAAGCTTACTTAAGGTTTTATCTAAACAAGCCTTACGAATTTGAAACAAATTATCATTTAGAAGTTAGTTTTAAGTTTGAGAAATTGAAAGGCGTTTCGATGGGGTTTGGAGTTTCTAACCCTAACTAACGATATTCAAGCAAACATGTAAAACGAATAGTAAAGAGAGAGAGAGATCTTTTGGGTCCAAACTCGGGTTCTGTTCGCTTTGACCGAGTTTTGGACCCACCTGTTTTTGGATTTTGACCCATTCACCTGTCCTAACCTAAACATACAAAATAATGAAATACGAGAAATAATAAAAAAAACGACAAGGGCTTATGCCCTTTACAAATAAAAATGAAAAATAAAGAAAAAACAAACTAAAGAAGTCTCCTAGTCCATTTCTTCAAATTTCTCCGACTCCTCGAACTTCAGATCTTCTCGTCGGTGTCAGGGCTTGACTCGATGGAGAAGTCAAGGGTATGCAAGAGTAGAGTCCTCATGACTCATTCAAAGGGCGTTTATGTAAGAAAAAAACAAAACGATAAAGATTAAAACGACTAATTAATGAACTTGGGCAAGCAAAGGACACATATTTCATCAACTCGAACAATTATGCCATAGTCGAATAATAAATTGCTGAGTGATGACATGAACCAAATTAGTCAGCGAAAATAATTTGGAACACAACAGGAGGAAATTAAATCCAAGCAAATGGGTCACATTGTTGCCAATATCTTACATGCCAACACTTGAGAGGAAAAAAAAAGAAGAAAAAAATTACTACATAAAGCAAATGTTTAACACCATAAACAGAAAGCTAATTTTAATTAAATCATTCTGCAGCTTCAAACAAATAAAGACTGACTATCATGCCCATTATTCAAAGCCAACATTCTGCAACTTAAGGCAAGAATAAGATATTAAAGCATCACAACATGACAAGGGAACCAAAGAAAACATTAAACTTAAATCAATACTTGTATCCTATTAAGCAGTGAAATCTCATACTAAGGAAAAATGATCAACGATGAACAGAGAAATAACAAAACTTAAATTAGTCGAGTTATTAATCCATTTTTATACTTGAAGTTTCACTAATCTGGACAAAACTTGAGAATTTAACAAAATCGATGCACACTTAGCCACATAATGGCAATGATATAGTAGGGAATATCATAAAGGCATTCGAGACATAATGCAACACTGATGCTAGAGATCGAACTTGAGAATCATCTTTGAACCACAAAATCATTAAGACGAGCCGCAAATGCAACACAAACTTCAAACAATCAAAATGCCACAGGCGAAGTCTCAAATTTTGATGTCTTAATTCATTCTTTCAACTTGAGGTGAAAGAATAAAGGGATGAGACATCGGATGTTAAACTCCAGTTCAGATTCAAATATATTAACACAAAAACATGCTTAATGAAGAAGATAAGAGAATGTCGTCTTTGATCAAGCCATCGAGCCTCTAGCTCCAACCGAATAACATATTCAACCAAATGAAATATACAAGAATGTGCGAGTTCTATATGTAAATAAAAAATAAATCAAACGAACTCCAGAATTCACACCATATTATATCGATTTAACAGCGACAAAACATCCAGCAACGTACAACACAATTTTCAACCCTTAATCCATCACATTGGAAACGAGAAGAGAAGAAAGTTACGTGAAGGGGAGGTTTACCTGTTTACGAGCAGCAACTGGGACGGGTGAGCAGCAACAGCGATGCTCCAACCAACTCGAAACCACACCTCCGCCTCGCACGCTTGAACTAGAACGTCACACCGACTCTCGACGAAATGGTTTCTTCTTGTTCGAACCGCTATGAGAAATTCTCGATTATCCTTAACTCACGATTTTTACTGCTCAAATTTTCAACTGAAATTTTTTTTTTCACCAAGAATTCCCCCCCATTCAGTCTAGGGTGGGGGGTTTATATAGAAAACGTTAGGGCTTCGATTTGAGGTCGGTTTCGGCCTATTTTCGAGTTCGAAATTTGAAATCCCTTTGGGTCAAACCCCACAAGGTAAACGTCGCGTGCTGGCGAGGATGACTGCGACGTTTCACAGACCTGCTTGACAGGGTATGGGTTTCTGCCATTCCGTCTCGTTCACGCGAAGGGGAAGGGAGAAGAGTGTGGGGAGAGACGCGGGGTTGTTGGAGTCTCTCTGTTTTTCGCGTGATTTCTGGGGAATTATGGGTTTCTGTCGAGAGGGGAAGGAGAGAGCGAGCGTGGGGGAGACGCGGGGAGAGGATAAGAGGAAGGGAGAGAGCGAGGAGAGAGCGTGGGGAGGGGGTCGCGTGGGGGTGCTGTTCTTCCTGGGAATGGGGTCGTGTGGGGAAGAAGGGAAGGGAAGGGGGTCGCGGGTCGGGTATTAGGTGTTGGGTCGGAGCGGGTATGGGGCTGGGTTGAAGGGTAATTTTTTTATTTAAATGTTTTGGGCCGTCTGAATGGGGAAGAAGTGGGCTGGGATATTTGGAAGGGTGGGCTGCTGAAGAAAGGGAGATTGGTCCTGGGCGTTGGGCTGGTAAAGGGGAAGAGAAATGGGGTGGGCTGAAAATAAACAAAAAGGGAAATGGCTGGAGGAAGGGAAGCTTTTAAGATACACACATATACATATACATATATGTATATACATATATGTATATATATATCTATCTTATTTTCGCAAGATTTATAAAACCAATTAACTCATACCGACGCGGGTCAAAATTGGGTGTCAACAACTGTCCCTCATTTTACTCGGGTTGACGCAAGCAACTCGAGGAAGATGAAATTGACCAACCAATTTTGATCAACCCCAATCGTTTTAAAGGAAGGATTCGACACAGGGTTTAGGAATTATGGCCGAACCCTTGAAACGGGTCTCCTACATATCTCAGGCTATATGAGAGTTCAGGCCACTTGTAGTTCAAATAGATTGATTTATCGCACGATTTTGAAAGAATCAAAGCCACTTCGATACCGGATTATGAAGGTATTGAAATGCTCGAGAATAGAGTTCGAGAGCGAAATGTTGGACTACAGCCGAGTTTTCAACATTGAATCCGCCTACATATCCTTACCTTCGGAATCAGGCTGTGTGTAGTTCGACTCGATCGGTGGAAAAGGGAAACTATTATGCTAGCTAAACTTCGGTTTTGGACGAGTGACACATTAAACGAGTATGAAAAAGAGGCTTGTAACCTCTTAGCCATGAATGTGGCGCGCTTCACACCCATAATTAAGAACTTACACGGACATAATTTCCAAATCTTTTGGCGTATTGTCACTCAGATTGGAAACTTGCTTCTGATAAAACAAAACTTTCGGAAGCGAGACAGAAACTGACAGAACTAGAGAAAAACCCGTAAGCCTCGAGAGGGTGGTTCGATTGTGGTGGAAGTCGCTCCTCTGCTCGCGTCCTAAGAGTTTGACATTCCTCTTTGGACTATGTCCCAGTTTGCTGCTAAGAAAAAGTTCCACGTTGTGCTGCATCCTTTTTGATGTCGTCCGCACCTGTGGTTTTTGGAGAATTCATCCTTTTGGATGCTCTCGACAAAGACTGAGATAAAACTCGTCAGCTTAAAAAATGCAATTAGGATGGGAGACAGTGTCTTTTACCATGTCGACACTTCATTGTTCTCCTCCATGTTCGACGTCGACTCGATCGGTCTGACGTCCAGCAAATAAAGCTTATGCCTTGTGTTTTGCAATATCATCTTCAATGTATTCCATACTTGATGTCGAAATAAATAAATAAATGCTGATGCGATATTGATGTTTCTTTCGTTGTCATCTTCGATGCTCTCCATGATGTTTATTTTTATAAGAAATAACATAATGCAGTCGAGGCCAATGGATGAGTATTGCTCTTTCTTTATCCAAGTACGTCTTCTTGCGGGTCATGAATATCTTCCCGCGATACGTAAATTCCTGCGAGATATGAATCTTCTCGCGATGCATAACTTTCAGCGAGGAATAAAATCTTCTTGCGATGTGCAAATTTTGACGAGGCATGAATTCTTCTCGTCGTGCATAAATTTTGACGAGGCATGAAATCTTCTCGTCGTGCATAATTATTGACTCGCGATGCATGATTTCCGCGATGCATGATTCCGCGATGCATGAATTCCAGCGAGGCATAAATTCTTCTCGCGATGTATAAATTTTGACGAGGCATGAAATCTTCTCGTCGTGCATGATTATTGACTCACGATGCATGATTTCCGCGATGCATGAATTCCAGCGAGGCATAAATTCTTCTCGCGACGTATAAATTTTGACGAGGCATGAAATCTTCTCGTCATGCATGATTATTGACTCGCGATGCATGATTTCCGCGATGCATGATTCCGCGATGCATGAATTCCAGCGAGGCATAAATTCTTCTCGCGACGTATAAATTTTGACGAGGCATGAAATCTTCTCGTCATGCATGATTATTGACTCGCGATGCATGATTTCCGCGATGCATGAATTCCAGCGAGGCATAAATTCTTTTCACGATGTATAAATTTCGACGAGGCATAAATTCTTCTCGCGATGTATAAATTTCGACGAGGCATGAAATCTTCTCGTCATGCATGATTATTGACTCGCGATGCATGATTCCGCGATGCATGAATTCCAGCGAGGCATAAATTCTTCTCGCGATGTATAAATTTCGACGAGGCATGAAATCTTCTCGTCATGCATGATTATTGACTCGCGATGCATGATTCCGCGATGCATGAATTCCAGCAAGGCATAAATTCTTCTCGCGATGTATAAATTTCGACGAGGCATGAAATCTTCTCGTCATGCATGATTATTGACTCGCGATGCATGATTTCCGCGATGCATGATTCCGCGATGCATGAATTCCAGCGAGGCATAAATTCTTCTCGCGATGTATAAATTTTGACGAGGCATGAAATCTTCTCGTCACGCATAATTATTTATATTGCCCCGTGAATAGTAACGGCAAGACGACCTCCAAATAATATATCGACTTGATCGATACTGATAAAAATAATAATTGCATAGCTCTCTCTTCTGAGGTAATGCATTGTCTTGATCGACAATAATCATCTTGCTTTGATAACGCAATGCAAATAGCGTCTTCTATAGAAATCGTGAAATCTTTGCTGAGATTCCCTTTTGATCCACCTTTGAATCTGGCCAGGCACTTTGTAAATTTCATGTATTAGGGAATGGCTTGAAATAAACAAATACATTCACAAGCATCTTGGCATAAAGATATGAAATGCTTCTTGCTTTCAATAAAATCACCGGCTTTGGAGATAGTTTTCTCCTTCTCCGTATTCATCAGTCGGAAGAATTCGGTCGATTTCGAAGTGAAGCTATAAACCTGCATCCACAGAAAAATTGTCAGTTTTAAATATACTGATCTGTGTCGATCCCTTCGATTGTTTGCTCCTTGTCTTGACGTCCTCGGTTGATTTCCCGATTTCCCGACTCTTGATAGATAAGAAAATATCTTATGCCAAAACAGATGAAATATAATGGGGAAATTTTTTTTAAGAGAAGCAAGAAATTTTTTAAGAAATAGTATCTCGAAAAAGTCAATGCCAAGTCATGTCATGTCAGGCTTAACGAGCTTCTTTGAGTCCGACGCTTGTCGAATGAATTTCAGAGGCATTCCGGACTCGTGGGGAAGTCCCATGACGAAATTTTGAGGCCATCCTCAAAATTTCTGTCCCAGTTTAGTATCTTGCTCATCTTTCCATTGTAACCGAACAGATCTCAGAATTTTTGAGAAGATCTCAAAAATTCTGTCCCAGTCGCAAACTCGAAATGTCTTTAGTTTGATCCGCTGAGGAGAAGGTTCCTTCTGGAGAATTTTTGAGTCCCTCTCAAAAATTCTGTCCCAGTTTCTATTGTAGAAGGGGGAAATAGAAATCTTACGAGAGATATGACCGAGCCCTTGTGGCGCCTACGTATCCCGTTGAGGCAGGAATCAGGTCAAACGTAGTTCCCCTTAAAGGTTAACAAGAATAAAATTTACAAAGAAACCGACCGAAGCCGACAAAGGCCGCCTACGTATCTCATTCTTGAGAATTCAGGTCGAACGTAGTTCAGGTCTTAGAATTTTGGTCTTCTGTTTTGACTTGTTAAAGAAGTCCAACTTCAAATGAATTTTTGAGATCCTCTCAAAACTTCTGTCCCAGTTTCCACTATGGAGAGAAATGGAAATCTTCTGGGTATATGACCGAGCCGTTGTGGCGCCTACGTATCCCGTTGAATCAGGAATCAGGTCAAACGTAGTTCCAACACAAAGGAATAATCAAGGGGAATAAATGGGTTGACCGAAGCCGACATAGGCCGCCTACGTATCTCGTTCTCGAGAATTCAGGTCAGACGTAGTTCGTTACAAGAGGGATAAGAATTCAAATTCGAACAAATACAAGCAAACAGAAGATTACAAGTAAATGATGGGAAATGCAAAACGAACTTCACGCGTAATATCTCTTGACAGCATCTGAGTTGATAGGTTTGGGCCACACAGCGCCATCCATCTCTGACAAGACTAAAGCACCTCCAGATAGTACTTTGCGGACCATGTAAGGACCTTGCCAGTTTGGTGCGAACTTTCCCTTGTACTCGTCTTGATGAGGAAAAATACGCTTAAGAACCAACTGACCAACTTCAAAATTTCTGGCTCTTACTCTTTTGTGAAAAGCGCGAGTCATTCTTTGTCTATACAACTGGCCATGGCAAACAGCAACCATCCTCTTTTCATCAATCAAGGCTAGTTGATCAATCCGTTTGCTAACCCACTCAGCATTACTTAGCTCAGCTTCTTGGATGATCCTCAGTGACGGTATCTCGACTTCAACAGGTACGACTGCTTCTGTTCCGTATACTAGCAAGTATGGAGTAGCCCCAGTTGATGTTCTGACCGTCGTTCGATAACCCAGTAGAGCATATGGCAACATTTCATGCCAACCCCGCTGCTTGTCAATCATTTTCCTCAGAATCTTCTTGATGTTCTTGTTGGCGGCCTCTACAGCTCCGTTCATTTGAGGGCGATAAGCAGTTGACCTTCGGTGGATAATCTTAAATTGTTCACATATCTCTTTCATCAGATGACTGTTGAGATTTGCACCGTTATCAGTGATGATGGATTCTGGAACTCCAAATCGGCAGATCAAATTGTTGCGGACAAAGTCGGCCACCACTTTCTTGGTTACCGATTTGTAAGAGGCTGCTTCCACCCATTTGGTGAAATAATCGATGGCAACCAAAATAAATCTGTGTCCATTGGAAGCGGCCGGTTCTATAGGGCCGATGACATCCATTCCCCAAGCTACAAATGGCCAAGGTGAACTCATAGCATTGAGTTCGTGAGGTGGCACCCTTATCAAATCTCCGTGCACTTGACATTTATGGCATTTTTGCACGAATTTGCAACAGTCGTTCTCCATAGTCATCCAGAAGTAACCGGCTCGAAGGACTTTTCTTGCCAAGGTAAGCCCGTTCATATGTGTGCCACAGACTCCAGCATGTATCTGTTCAATAAGCCTCACGGCTTCAGCAGCATCCACGCATCTCAAAAGACCCAAATCTGGAGTCCTCCTGTAAAGGACTTCTCCATTCAAAAAGAAATTAAGAGCCATACGACGTATCGACTTCTTTTGATTAGATGTGGCGTCTTCTGGATATGTCCCAGACTCCAAGTACCTCTTTATGTCGAAATGCCAAGGCAAACCATCTGGTTCTGATTCCACGTGTGAACAATGGACTGGATGCTCCTTCAAATCTATATCCAGCGGGTCGATGTAATCAATATCCGGATGTTTGATCATTGAAGCGATGGTGGCAAGAGCATCAGCTAATTCATTCTGTATTCGGGGAGTATGTCTGAACTCAATCTTGCGAAACCTTTTACACAGGTTTTGCACATATTGTACATAAGGTACAATCTTTGGGTTATTCACAGCCCATTCTCCTTGAACCTAATGATCAAGAGGTCTGAATCTCCAATAACCAGTAACTCGTAAACATTCATGTCAACGGCCATTTTCAAACCGAGAATGCAAGCTTCATACTCAGCCATGTTGTTTGTGCAGTCGAACCGTAGCTTAGCCGCCATAGGATAGTGCTGACCAGATTCTGATACCAAGACTGCTCCAACACCTTTACCCTGGTGATTCACCGCTCCATCGAAGAATAATCTCCAACCTGGATAAACTTCAGAGATATCTTCACCCACAAATGACACTTCTTCATCGTGAAAATATGTCTTGAGAGGTTCATACTCTTCATCAACGGGATTTTCCGCAAGATGATCAGCCAAAGCTTGTGCTTTTATTGCCTTTTGAGTCACGTACACGATGTCAAACTCACTTAACAGCATTTGCCATTTGGCCAGCTTCCCGGTCGGCATCGCTTTCTGGAAAATATACTTCAACGGATCCATCCTGGAGATAAGATATGTAGTATACGACGATAGGTAGTGCCTCAGCTTCTGGGCAAGCCACGTCAGAGCACAGCATGTTCTTTCCAGCAAAGTGTAACGAGACTCGTACGGAGTAAATTTCTTGCTGATGTAGTAGATAGCCTTTTCCTTCTTCCCTGTCTCGTCGTGTTGACCAAGTACGCATCCAAAGGCGTTATCTGAGACAGATAAATACAGCAACAAAGGACTCCCTTCTCGCGGAGGAACCAATACTGGTGGGTTAGACAAGTAGCTCTTGATAGCGTCGAAAGCGGTCTGGCACTCCTCAGTCCACTTAGTTGGGGCATCTTTCTTTAGCAACTTGAAGATAGGCTCACATACCACTGTCGATTGTGCTATAAACCGGCTGATATAGTTTAACCTCCCCAAGAAACTCATCACCTCTTTTCTCGTTTTTGGCGGAGGTAACTCCTGAATTGCTTTAATCTTGGAAGGGTCGAGCTCAATACCTCTTCTGCTGACTATAAACCCTAACAATTTCCCAGCTGGGACTCCAAAAGCACATTTGGCGAGATTTAGCTTCAAGTTGTACCTACACAAACGTTCAAAGAATTTTTGCAGGTGTGTCAAATGATCCGAACTCTCGCGGGATTTAATTATGACGTCGTCCACGTACACTTCAATTTCCTTGTGAATCATGTCGTGAAAGATAGTCGTCATGGCTCTCATGTAAGTGGCACCGGCGTTTTTGAGCCCAAAAGGCATCACCCTGTAGTGATATACCCCCCAAGGTGTGATGAAGGCCGTTTTCTCCGCGTCTTCTTCATCCATCAGAATCTGGTGATAACCCGCGTAACAATCCACAAATGACTGCATCTCATGTTTGGCACAGTTATCAATCAGAATATGGATATTTGGCAACGGGAAATTATCCTTTGGACTAGCCTTGTTGAGATCTCTGTAATCAACGCAAATCCTGATTTTTCCATCTTTCTTGGCGACCGGAACGACATTCGCCAACCAGGTGGGATATTGCGTTACTTCTACCAACCGGGACTCTATCTGCTTGGTGATTTCCTCCTTAATCTTCAAACTCAATTCAGGCTTGAATTTCCGAGTCTTTTGCTTCACTGGCTCGAACCCTGGGTTGATAGGCAGCTTATGAGATACGACATCAGTACTCAACCCCTGCATGTCACCGACCTCCCAAACAAACACATCGCTGTATTCGGCAAGCAAATGAATCAGGCTCTCCTTCTGAGTTTCATTCAGGTGAGTGCTGATCTTAACCTCTTTGACACATTCTGAGTCTCCCAAATTTACCGTCTCTGTTTCCTCCAGATTCGGTTTATGTTGATTCTCGAACTGTCGAAACTCTTCTACTACATAGTCTGGTTCCCCACTTTCTTCGCCGTAGTCGTCAGCCTCGTCGTCATTTGCCTCATTTTGTTCATTTAGCTTATGACATGACATGATGTTGGCAGGTTTGTAACTTACGTTACTGAAATCATAAACAGACAAAATTAGAAGAGTAAAATATAACAAGCAATCGAATGAACAAAGTCAAAATAAGGAGGCTTTCATTTAAATTGAATCAAAATGCAAAGTTGGGTCATGGCACAAGGCCATGTCGCCCTTTAAACAATCATAACAAAATTCAAAATCAAGAAAATGCAGAAATGGTGGGTCTCGGGCCTCTTCCGAACGACCACCAATTTTGGCATGCACAAAATAATTCCTTTCTACCCAAAAGTCCGGGACATCAGGATTGGTGTGGACGTCCAATTCTTCAGCATCTCCCCCGGTTCAGCATCACGAAAGCTAGCTGGCTCCGCCTCCTCCTCTATGACGGCATTGATCTCCTTGAACAGGTCACAGATTCCTTCCCCGTCGTCTTCAGGCTCGGCATGCTCCCGAACTGGAAAGGAGTGATAGAGATGCGGGATCGGCTTAGTCAACTCTTGATCCCTTCTCCTCTTTACCTTCCTATCATCATCTGTGGGGATGTACCCCAAACCATACTTTGATCCCTGAGCAAGGACCGGAACAGGCTCAATAATTCCTTGGGAATCTCTTCCCAATCCGAAACCTGGCTCGAACCCATTTTGCCGCATCACCGTGGCTATCATTTTGTACACGGTTGGCATGGAGTTGAGGGCCAAATCTTCGTTGGTGGCATTCACCAGCTCCACTGTGTAAAAGTCTGCGCCTCGCGGCATCTCATCAATGACCGACACCTACTTGCCCGAGCGACTTCCCTCGCCGTGAATCACTAACTCTTCATTTTTCCATACAAGCTTCATCATCTGATGGAGAGTAGAGGGGACGGCTCCAGCCATGTGGATAAACGGTCTTCCCAAAAGAAGGTTGTAGCTAGTGTCTATGTCCAATACTTGGAATTGCGCACTGAACTCTGCGGGGCCCATTTGAAGGGTCAAAGTCACAGCCCCTAAGGTGTCTCTTTGCACACCATCAAATGCCCTTACATTGACCTGATTCTGCTCCAATTTCCCAAGGTCAAAATTTAGTTGCCTCAACGTCGACAATGGGCAAATATTCAAACCGGACCCATCATCTACCAAAACACAGTTGACAACCTTTCCGCGATATATCACGGTAATGTGTAGCGCTTTGTTGTGGGATCTTCCTTCGACCGGCAACTCATCGTCACAAAAGCTGATTCGGTGCCCCCGAATGACTTGATGAATCATAGCGGCCACGTTATCACTACTTGTACCTGAGGGTACGTATGTATCATCAAGAGCTTTCATTAAGGCTTGCCTGTGGGACTGAGAGCTCATCAGCAGGGCCCACACGGAGATCTGAGCCGGAGTCTTCTCTAAATGTTTGACGATGGAATAGTCCTTCGGTTGCATCCTTCTCCAGAATTCTTCTGCTTCCCCCTCGCTTATCGGCCTCTTAGCATGGTCCTTCTTCTGTCCTCCGAGAGCAAGCTCATTAGGAGTGTAGCACCTTCCGGACCTGGTCCTGCCTTGGGCCACGGCAGTTTCAATGACAAATTTGGGCTTAACGAGGGTTTTCGAAGGTACCAAGGCAACAGCCTTTGCAGGTGTCAGAATAACAAACTTCCTCCTTTCTTTGACGCTTAAAGAAGCGACAGCCCTTTCCAAGTCCTCATGCATAATAGGGGTAATCATCTTTGTTCCACACCCGTCTTCATCCGTTTCAATCATATTAAGGTTGTCACCTCCATGATTCGGCAACGGATTTGTGTTGACGTTTGGCACCGCCGGTTGAAGAGAAACTACCTCCTGATCGATCAGGTCTTGGATTTTGTGCTTGAGGTTGATGCAATCTTCCGTGTCATGTCCAACACTGTTGGAATGATAAGCACACCTTTGATCTGGCCTGTAGAACTTTGAGTTGACATCCCCGGGTTTGGGCCCCACAGGGTGGATGTATCCATCTGCGGCTAGCCTCTCAAATAGTTTGGTCCGGCTTTCAGCAAGTGTGGTAAAGTTCCTTGAAGGCCTTTTTTCAGATCTCGGACGGGAAGTATCATAACTGCTTTGCCGAGGGGGAGGCACCCGCTGATAATTTTGGGTATTTGTACGAGGAGCTTGGCCCCGGGGATAAGGGTTTGCCTGGAAATTTGGCATTGTAGCTTGGTAATTCGGGAGGGGGTCCTGGTATAATGGAGCTTGGACTTGATAAGTGGACGGAGGTGGTCGGTAGCTCGACTGTACGTTTGCACAGTTGGGAGCAATATTATGATAAGGGGATGGGATCTGGTATGGTTGAGGGTAATTTGGGTATATGGGAGAAAAATTTTGGAGATTAGAGGGTGGACTTTGGTACGACGAAATTTGAGCATTCTGATAGGTGGGGACAGTATTGTGGTTATTAGGATGATTGGGTTGTGGGTAGTAGGATCGGTGAGACTTTGGGGAAGGCCTGGAACGATCTTGGAAATGTGACGGGTTTCTAGGGGTTTTTCTTCCCCCATACGAGACAGCGGCGACTTCATCTCTTCTCTTTCTTATCAATCCTGAAGACCCAGGCGACGCAGATACACGGGCTATCTTCCCCGATTTTAGACCATCTTCGATAGTCTCACAACCTTTGACTATCTCAGCGAATTTAGCTCCGACCAGCAACATGATTCGATCATAGTACTCAGGCTCCTGTACCCGCACGAACACTTCCACAATCTCTTTCTCGGTCATGGGTGGCCTTACCCTCGCCGCTTCTTTCCTCCACCTATAGGCAAATTCCCTATAGCTTTCAGTTGGTTTCTGCTTCATCTTCTCTAGAGAATACCGATCGGGCACTATTTCAACATTGTAGGCGAATCGGTCAATGAAGTCCTTAGCCAGTGCATTCCAACTGGGCCACTGCCTGGTTTCATGTGAAGTAAACCACTCGAGGGCCTCCCCACACAGACTTCGGCTGAAAAGCCGCATCAACAAGGCCTCATCCCTGCCAACTCCCACGAGCTGGTCACAATACGCTCTCAAATGCGCCATAGGATTGCCCACTCCTCCGAAGGTGTCAAACTTCGGAATTTTAAAACCTTCGGGAAGGTTCAAATCTGGATGGATGCACAATTCTGCGTAGTTAAGTCCGACGGCGTCTGGGATGCACTGTAGCTCTTTCATAGCCCTTTTGATTTCTTCCTTTATATCGATCTTCACTTCTTCTTTCGCCTTCCATTCTCTTTCCTGTTCTTCATAGTGATCCAACTCAGAATCGTGCACCTCGTGCTCGGCAGGAACGGGAACTTGGAAGGTGGCTCTTTTGGGGAGGGGTGGAGCTATAGAGGGACTTGGAACGTTTTGGGCGGTCTGGTAGTTCTGTGGGTAGGCCTGAGGATTGGTGTTCTGGCTCAAATGCGGATGAAATGCTTGGGTATTGAAGGCAGTTTGAGTTTGGTTTTGATTTTGTGGCGGTGGGGCAGTTTGAGTATTCTGAGGATGGGGTGGTATTTGAGGGTGGTTATTTAGAAGAGGTGAAGGAGTTTGGTAAGATGCTGAAGCGTATTGAGGGTTTTGGGTTGTCAGGTCAATCACAGACGGATTATGCACAGGTGTGGAAGGCTGGTTCTGAGTTGGATCTATGTTTGATGAAGGGAAGTAGACCGGAGGTCTTGCATCAGCAATATTAGTACCAAATCCAGGTGGAGGCGCATCCTGTCTCCGTTGCATTTCAACTTTCATTTCAGCAATCTGTTGCATCAGTTGCATGATCAATTCGTTCTGTTCCACTACAGTGGGCTGAGCCACCACAACGTCAGTAAGACGCCCTTCGTCATTGTTGTCTCCCATAATTGTTTTTCCTTTGTCTGAATTTGATCGAGGGAAGGAATTTGTAGGACCTTTTGACCTGGTGAAGTAAGGATGATCTGCCAGCTTTATCGACACAGATCAGTAAAAGGTACCTGAGAGGTAAAAACAACTCAAAGGCAAATTTGTTAGTGCATATCTAGAGTACAAAATGCATAATATCGCACATAAAACAGATAAACACACAAGTCGTTTTGTTTGAGGATATCTTAACCCACAAATAAGGACGGATATATATTTTGAACAAACAGGAATTTGTTTATTTGGCGCTATCTTGGGAAATCTGAATCACGTTGAGCTATGGTCTTCTTGCAGCTGCTTTGCGACGTCCGTTGATCTTATCTTCGTATCTCCGAAACATGGAGGAGAATGAAAATTTTCTGTGATAGGGGTCGGGCCGAGAAGGCTGCCTACGTATCTCACGGGGAGAATTCAGGCCCAACGTAGTTCGGATTTTAGGATGAAAATTTTCCATTCATTCTTTCGTTGTGATTACAAGGGAATTGAAACACAACATTGAGATTTCTAGAAGACCACATTCGGAGATTTCTTGTCTTGTGGCTGCGTCATTCCTTTCCTTTCAGACAGTCGAAAATGGAGGCTTGTAGACGATTTCTTCTTCATCATCCTCCTCAGTCACTTCACGGTCGGGGCCACTGTTATCTGCTCCCCGATCATGGGCGAGGTATTTTCCGCCCTTTGAGTTGCTATGGGTCGCCAATTCCTCGTCGAGCGCCGCGCTTCTGGCCAACAACACAGCAGTCTCGATATCTACCTTCGCCTCTCTCGCCTTTCCTTCGTGTATCTCCAAACGAAGCAAGTTCAACCTTTTCCTTAGGCTTTCAGTTTCCATCTCGACCTCCTTCTTTCTTTTTATCTGTGACGCCAGATCTTCATCCAAGGTCGTGACCGCAGCTTTGTAGATCGCCGTGGTCATGTCTACTTTGAGCCCTTCCTCCTTAACCTTCTGAATCTCTCGAGTAACTCGCTCGATTTTTCTTCGCAATTCCTCCTCAGTGAGCTCCGTCTGGACGTTCTTGCCTTTGTCCATAGCGGTGATTCGACATTCCTGAGATGATAGAGCAGTATTTAGGATTTATGGTATGGATTTTGTGTGAGAAACTTGAGACTCGGGAATTTTGGTCGGACATTTGTAATGTTGGCTTCTGTATACTCTTTTGAATTTTGGCTAGGAGTGGGTCTACGATATCCTCATTCAAAGCAACATAACACATAAACATTTAAACAAATATATCGTGTCCTAAACATGCATGTGACCCTTTGTGCCAAGGGTAGGCCTAGCGATCTGAAGGATGTATTGCGCCATTTAAACAAGTAATTGTACCCCCGAAACAAATTTCACTAGATGTCATAGCGTTCATTACACAATCAAAATCAAACGGGATACATCTTGGGAATGGGATGCAATGCAAATACATATATAAAATCAATCCCACGCAAGGGAGTTAAAGGGTTGATGATCCAGCTCCTCTTCTGGCCTTCTCCACTTCTTCTCGGATAATGCACTTGCTGGTGAACACGTATGGCTCAGCGAACGCAGCTTTGGAAGATGTTGGTACGGCCTGTAAGGTGTTCATCTGCTCATCCAAAATAGTGTCCAAACGCATTAGACAAGTCCTTGTGTCAGCTAATTCTTGTGACATTAGGGCCAAAACTTTCTGATTTTCTAATTCCCGGAGTTGGTATGCTTGCTCTTTTTGTTGAAATTCCTGTTCTTTCTTATAGAATTCCTGCTCCCTTCGGTCCCACTCTTGCTGAAAATGGTACGCGTGAATCTGAAGCCTTGCCTCCACGTCTTCGATTTTCCGACTTGTGCGTGGTGTCGGATCCACTACACCATGCAAATTATTATGCAACCATGTCTTATATTCGTCAACATATCCAGCTTCACACCTATCTTCGGTAACCTCCCCCTTTATGTTGACACGCCCGGCCCATTCCTGGAGGATAATTTTAGCGAAAGGTATTTTGTCCTTCTCGTTGTAATCGACAATGAAAGAACTGGCATCTCCTTGGGCGGGTATGATTTGGACTTTTCCAAATTGCCACATTACTCTCGTCGGGTTGTAAGGGCGCAATCCTCTGATGCCGGGAAGGACTAAAAATGGCAATTTGGCCCCTTGGGCTGCTATCATCTGAGACCTGAAGCTCGGTAATACCCATTGTATGTCTCCTTCTTTCAAGTCATAAAACACCCTTGCCCACGCATCCCTGGTGGTGTGAATTGGAAATTTGCGAATATTCAAATAGAACTCGTAATTATCAAGAGGACTTGTTTGACTCGGTTCGGCCAAACCCTGTAGTTGGGGGTTGTCTCTTTTGCATAGATGTTCCGTCAACCACCATTGAAGTAAGATGTTGCAACCTTGGAAAAACGGGAAACCATTCTTGCACAGGCTCAAAGATCGGTAAATGTCGGACAAGATGACTGGGGCCAAACAGCAATATTTCTTTTCTTCAGATTTTCTACCGACTCCTCTGAACATGGCATTCACTACCATCACTACTCTGGTGTCAATCTCTTTTCCTTCGTCTTTAGGGAACACCATAGTTCCCAAGAGGCATGCGGAGAAAGCGATAGCTTGAGTTTGCCTCCAAGTACTGTGATCATGAAATTCGTCCGGGAACAATCTAAAATAATTGTCGTGCCCCCACCTCTCGAAAAACCTCATCAGTGGAATGTTGTGGGTCTCTAGCCAATTCGCATTCACTAAGGATAATATGTCTCTTAGCTCAGTCTCGGTTGGCCTATCTGGCAGGAGAATGTGATGATCGGGACGCTTTTTCCTTTTGCCACACGTCCCAATCGAGTCAAGGCAATCTTTGATCTCTTCTAATATGGGTGTTATTTCGACATCTCCAAATCGAAAGACCATCTTCTTATCGTCCCAAAATCGGGTGATGACCTCGATAAACGTGGGCCATACCTTGAAGTCCATTATCGAAGGTAGGTGACCCAAGTAAATCGAGATTTCTCTCTTCTGACACTCCTTAAGATTGCCCCACCATACTCGAAGAATGTCGGGTGCCTGGGTGACCATTTTGAAGTGAAGGAACTGACTTGACATCTACAAAAACATACAACTAGTTAATTTTCAATCCCCCCGATACAAAAACTAGTTAAACACGCAATACATCCTTCAAATTTAAACAACAAACATGAGCGTCCTATCGAGCCGCAGGCTCTTTGGACTCAAGGTGGACTTTTCTAAAGGGCCCGACACTCCTTGGGTGTCGGGTCATCTTAGGCCAATGCACTATTTTCGGGATTTGGCTTCACTCTATCCTAGTTTGACTAAGAGTTGGTTATATTTGAAGTGGAATGGGTAACCCAAGCGGACTACTTGGGCTGGGACAATTAACGATCGTTGACTATCAAGTAATCAACTACACTCGTCAGGGTGCCCCGAGAAGATTTTTGGTTAACGAACGACTGCGAACCCGCATAATCGTCCTTTAGTGGAAATGAAAAAAGTGTCGTTTGATGGAAGTATGTATGCTATGTATGCAACAGCTTAAAAAATCTAAATAATTTAAACAGTTAAACAGTTAATCACAAATAATCAAATACGTTAATCTTAAGGTTAGAATCCTCCAAGTCCCCAGCGGAGTCGCCATTTCTATTTTGTCGAAAAAGGGTGATTTTCGAAAAGAGTTTGTTTTTAGGCTTTTAGGAGTCACCACTTAATTTTTAAGAAAAATCAAGAAAACTTCGTTTCTAAACAACTTAAACAGAAAAATTGTTTTGAAACATTTTAAGGGGTTCGGGATTCCTATTAGTGTCTTAGGAAGGTGTAAGGCACCTAAGACACTCTGTTTAAACACGGTTTTCCGGCGATTAACTTATTTGACTATATTTGTTTTAACTTTTGCAATCTTTTAGTTGAACTTTTATTAGAGTTTATTTAGCCAAACTTTACAATTTTGAAGTATTTGTTGCTTATCTTGTAAGTTTACAAAACCATTTCGAAGTTAAGCTTACTTAAGGTTTTATCTAAACAAGCCTTACGAATTTGAAACAAATTATCATTTAGAAGTTAGTTTTAAGTTTGAGAAATTGAAAGGCGTTTCGATGGGGTTTGGAGTTTCTAACCCTAACTAACGATATTCAAGCAAACATGTAAAACGAATAGTAAAGAGAGAGAGAGAGATCTTTTGGGTCCAAACTCGGGTTCTGTTCGCTTTGACCGAGTTTTGGACCCACCTGTTTTTGGATTTTGACCCATTCACCTGTCCTAACCTAAACATACAAAATAATGAAATACGAGAAATAATAAAAAAAACGACAAGGGCTTATGCCCTTTACAAATAAAAATGAAAAATAAAGAAAAAACAAACTAAAGAAGTCTCCTAGTCCATTTCTTCAAATTTCTCCGACTCCTCGAACTTCAGATCTTCTCGTCGGTGTCAGGGCTTGACTCGATGGAGAAGTCAAGGGTATGCAAGAGTAGAGTCCTCATGACTCATTCAAAGGGCATTTATGTAAGAAAAAAACAAAACGATAAAGATTAAAACGACTAATTAATGAACTTGGGCAAGCAAAGGACACATATTTCATCAACTCGAACAATTATGCCATAGTCGAATAATAAATTGCTGAGTGATGACATTAACCAAATTAGTCAGCGAAAATAATTTGGAATACAACAGGAGGAAATTAAATCCAAGCAAATGGGTCACATTGTTGCCAATATCTTACATGCCAACACTTGAGAGGAAAAAAAAAGAAAAAAAAATTTACTACATAAAGCAAATGTTTAACACCATAAACAGAAAGCTAATTTTAATTAAATCATTCTGCAGCTTCAAACAAATAAAGTCTGACTATCATGCCCATTATTCAAAGCCAACATTCTGCAACTTAAGGCAAGAATAAGATATTAAAGCATCACAACATGACAAGGGAACCAAAGAAAACATTAAACTTAAATCAATACTTGTATCCTATTAAGCAGTGAAATCTCATACTAAGGAAAAATGATCAACGATGAACAGAGAAATAACAAAACTTAAATTAGTCGAGTTATTAATCCATTTTTATACTTGAAGTTTCACTAATCTGGACAAAACTTGAGAATTTAACAAAATCGATGCACACTTAGCCACATAATGGCAATGATATAGTAGGGAATATCATAAAGGCATTCGAGACATAATGCAACACTGATGCTAGAGATCGAACTTGAGAATCATCTTTGAACCACAAAATCATTAAGACGAGCCGCAAATGCAACACAAACTTCAAACAATCAAAATGCCACAGGCGAAGTCTCAAATTTTGATGTCTTAATTCATTCTTTCAACTTGAGGTGAAAGAATAAAGGGATGAGACATCGGATGTTAAACTCCAGTTCAGATTCAAATATATTAACACAAAAACATGCTCAATGAAGAAGATAAGAGAATGTCGTCTTTGATCAAGCCATCGAGCCTCTAGCTCCAACCGAATAACATATTCAACCAAATGAAATATACAAGAATGTGCGAGTTCTATATGTAAATAAAAAATAAATCAAACGAACTCCAGAATTCACACCATATTATATCGATTTAACAGCGACAAAACATCCAGCAACGTACAACACAATTTTCAACCCTTAATCCATCACATTGGAAACGAGAAGAGAAGAAAGTTACGTGAAGGGGAGGTTTACCTGTTTACGAGCAACAACTGGGACGGGTGAGCAGCAACAGCGATGCTCCAACCAACTCGAAACCACACCTCCGCCTCGCACGCTTGAACTAGAACGTCACACCGACTCTCGACGAAATGGTTTCTTCTTGTTCGAACCGCTATGAGAAATTCTCGATTATCCTTAACTCACAATTTTTACTGCTCAAATTTTCAACTGAAATTTTTTTTTTCACCAAGAATTCCCCCCCCATTCAGTCTAGGGTGGGGGGTTTATATAGAAAACGTTAGGGCTTCGATTTGAGGTCGGTTTCGGCCTATTTTCGAGTTCGAAATTTGAAATCCCTTTGGGTCAAACCCCACAAGGTAAACGTCGCGTGCTGGCGAGGATGACTGCGACGTTTCACAGACCTGCTTGACAGGGTATGGGTTTCTGCCATTCCATCTCGTTCACGCGAAGTGGAAGGGAGAAGAGTGTGGGGAGAGACGCGGGGTTGTTGGAGTCTCTCTGTTTTTCGCGTGATTTCTGGGGAATTATGGGTTTCTGTCGAGAGGGGAAGGAGAGAGCGAGCGTGGGGGAGACGCGGGGAGAGGATAAGAGGAAGGGAGAGAGCGAGGAGAGAGCGTGGGGAGGGGGTCGCGTGGGGGTGCTGTTCTTCCTGGGAATGGGGTCGTGTGGGGAAGAAGAGAAGGGAAGGGGGTCGCGGGTCGGGTATTAGGTGTTGGGTCGGAGCGGGTATGGGGCTGGGTTGAAGGGTAATTTTTTTATTTAAATGTTTTGGGCCGTCTGAATGGGGAAGAAGTGGGCTGGGATATTTGGAAGGGTGGGCTGCTGAAGAAAGGGAGATTGGTCCTGGGCGTTGGGCTGGAAAAGGGGAAGAGAAATGGGGTGGGCTGAAAATAAACAAAAAGGGAAATGGGCTGGAGGAAGGGAAGCTTTTAAGATACACACATATACATATACATATATGTATATACATATATGTATATATATATCTATCTTATTTTCGCAAGATTTATAAAACCAATTAACTCATACCGACGCGGGTCAAAATTGGGTGTCAACAACTGTCCCTCATTTTACTCGGGTTGACGCAAGCAACTCGAGGAAGATGAAATTGACCAACGAATTTTGATCAACCCCAATCGTTTTAAAGGAAGGATTCGACACAGGGTTTAGGAATTATGGCCGAACCCTTGAAACGGGTCTCCTACATATCTCAGGCTATATGAGAGTTCAGGCCACTTGTAGTTCAAATAGATTGATTTATCGCACGATTTTGAAAGAATCAAAGCCACTTCGATACCGGATTATGAAGGTATTGAAATGCTCAAGAATAGAGTTCGAGAGCGAAATGTTGGACTACAGCCGAGTTTTCAACATTGAATCCGCCTACATATCCTTACCTTCGGAATCACGCTGTGTGTAGTTCGACTCGATCGGTGGAAAAGGGAAACTATTATGCTAGCTAAACTTCGGTTTTGGACGAGTGACACATTAAACGAGTATGAAAAAGAGGCTTGTAACCTCTTAGCCATGAATGTGGCGCGCTTCACACCCATAATTAAGAACTTACACGGACATAATTTCCAAATCTTTTGGCGTATTGTCACTCAGATTGGAAACTTGCTTCTGATAAAACAAAACTTTCGGAAGCGAGACAGAAACTGACAGAACTAGAGAAAAACCCGTAAGCCTCGAGAGGGTGGTTCGATTGTGGTGGAAGTCGCTCCTCTGCTCGCGTCCTAAGAGTTTGACATTCCTCTTTGGACTATGTCCCAGTTTGCTGCTAAGAAAAAGTTCCACGTTGTGCTGCATCCTTTTTGATGTCGTCCGCACCTGTGGTTTTTGGAGAATTCATCCTTTTGGATGCTCTCGACAAAGACTGAGATAAAACTCGTCAGCTTAAAAAATGCAATTAGGATGGGAGACAGTGTCTTTTACCATGTCGACACTTCATTGTTCTCCTCCATGTTCGACGTCGACTCGATCGGTCTGACGTCCAGCAAATAAAGCTTATGCCTTGTGTTTTGCAATATCATCTTCAATGTATTCCATACTTGATGTCGAAATAAATAAATAAATGTTGATGCGATATTGATGTTTCTTTCGTTGTCATCTTCGATGCTCTCCATGATGTTTATTTTTATAAGAAATAACATAATGCAGTCGAGGCCAATGGATGAGTATTGCTCTTTCTTTATCCAAGTACGTCTTCTTGCGGGTCATGAATATCTTCCCGCGATACGTAAATTCCTGCGAGATATGAATCTTCTCGCGATGCATAACTTTCAGCGAGGAATAAAATCTTCTTGCGATGTGCAAATTTTGACGAGGCATGAATTCTTCTCGTCGTGCATAAATTTTGACGAGGCATGAAATCTTCTCGTCGTGCATAATTATTGACTCGCGATGCATGATTTCCGCGATGCATGATTCCGCGATGCATGAATTCCAGCGAGGCATAAATTCTTCTCGCGATGTATAAATTTTGACGAGGCATGAAATCTTCTCGTCGTGCATGATTATTGACTCACGATGCATGATTTCCGCGATGCATGAATTCCAGCGAGGCATAAATTCTTCTCGCGACGTATAAATTTTGACGAGGCATGAAATCTTCTCGTCATGCATGATTATTGACTCGCGATGCATGATTTCCGCGATGCATGATTCCGCGATGCATGAATTCCAGCGAGGCATAAATTCTTCTCGCGACGTATAAATTTTGACGAGGCATGAAATCTTCTCGTCATGCATGATTATTGACTCGCGATGCATGATTTCCGCGATGCATGAATTCCAGCGAGGCATAAATTCTTTTCACGATGTATAAATTTCGACGAGGCATAAATTCTTCTCGCGATGTATAAATTTCGACGAGGCATGAAATCTTCTCGTCATGCATGATTATTGACTCGCGATGCATGATTCCGCGATGCATGAATTCCAGCGAGGCATAAATTCTTCTCGCGATGTATAAATTTCGACGAGGCATGAAATCTTCTCGTCATGCATGATTATTGACTCGCGATGCATGATTCCGCGATGCATGAATTCCAGCAAGGCATAAATTCTTCTCGCGATGTATAAATTTCGACGAGGCATGAAATCTTCTCGTCATGCATGATTATTGACTCGCGATGCATGATTTCCGCGATGCATGATTCCGCGATGCATGAATTCCAGCGAGGCATAAATTCTTCTCGCGATGTATAAATTTTGACGAGGCATGAAATCTTCTCGTCACGCATAATTATTTATATTGCCCCGTGAATAGTAACGGCAAGACGACCTCCAAATAATATATCGACTTGATCGATACTGATAAAAATAATAATTGCATAGCTCTCTCTTCTGAGGTAATGCATTGTCTTGATCGACAATAATCATCTGTCTTTGATAACGCAATGCAAATAGCGTCTTCTATAGAAATCGTGAAATCTTTGCTGAGATTCCCTTTTGATCCACCTTTGAATCTGGCCAGGCACTTTGTAAATTTCATGTATTAGGGAATGGCTTGAAATAAACAAATACATTCACAAGCATCTTGGCATAAAGATATGAAATGCTTCTTACTTTCAATAAAATCACCGGCTTTGGAGATAGTTTTCTCCTTCTCCGTATTCATCAGTCGGAAGAATTCGGTCGATTTCGAAGTGAAGCTATAAACCTGCATCCACAGAAAAATTGTCAGTTTTAAACATACTGATCTGTGTCGATCCCTTCGATTGTTTGCTCCTTGTCTTGACGTCCTCGGTTGATTTCCCGATTTCCCGACTCTTGATAGATAAGAAAATATCTTATGCCAAAACAGATGAAATATAATGGGGAATTTTTTTTTAAGAGAAGCAAGAAATTTTTTAAGAAATAGTATCTCGAAAAAGTCAATGCCAAGTCATGTCATGTCAGGCTTAACGAGCTTCTTTGAGTCCGACGCTTGTCGAATGAATTTCAGAGGCATTCCGGACTCGTGGGGAAGTCCCATGACGAAATTTTGAGGCCATCCTCAAAATTTCTGTCCCAGTTTAGTATCTTGCTCATCTTTCCATTGTAACCGAACAGATCTCAGAATTTTTGAGAAGATCTCAAAAATTCTGTCCCAGTCGCAAACTCGAAATGTCTTTAGTTTGATCCGCTGAGGAGAAGGTTCCTTCTGGAGAATTTTTGAGTCCCTCTCAAAAATTCTGTCCCAGTTTCTATTGTAGAAGGGGGAAATAGAAATCTTACGAGAGATATGACCGAGCCCTTGTGGCGCCTACGTATCCCGTTGAGGCAGGAATCAGGTCAAACGTAGTTCCCCTTAAAGGTTAACAAGAATAAAATTTACAAAGAAACCGACCGAAGCCGACAAAGGCCGCCTACGTATCTCATTCTTGAGAATTCAGGTCGAACGTAGTTCAGGTCTTAGAATTTTGGTCTTCTGTTTTGACTTGTTAAAGAAGTCCAACTTCAAATGAATTTTTGAGATCCTCTCAAAACTTCTGTCCCAGTTTCCACTATGGAGAGAAATGGAAATCTTCTGGGTATATGACCGAGCCGTTGTGGCGCCTACGTATCCCGTTGAATCAGGAATCAGGTCAAACGTAGTTCCAACACAAAGGAATAATCAAGGGGAATAAATGGGTTGACCGAAGCCGACATAGGCCGCCTACGTATCTCGTTCTCGAGAATTCAGGTCAGACGTAGTTCGTTACAAGAGGGATAAGAATTCAAATTCGAACAAATACAAGCAAACAGAAGATTACAAGTAAATGATGGGAAATGCAAAACGAACTTCACGCGTAATATCTCTTGACAGCATCTGAGTTGATAGGTTTGGGCCACACAGCGCCATCCATCTCTGACAAGACTAAAGCACCTCCAGATAGTACTTTGCGGACCATGTAAGGACCTTGCCAGTTTGGTGCGAACTTTCCCTTGTACTCGTCTTGATGAGGAAAAATACGCTTAAGAACCAACTGACCAACTTCAAAATTTCTGGCTCTTACTCTTTTGTGAAAAGCGCGAGTCATTCTTTGTCTATACAACTGGCCATGGCAAACAGCAACCATCCTCTTTTCATCAATCAAGGCTAGTTGATCAATCCGTTTGCTAACCCACTCAGCATTACTTAGCTCAGCTTCTTGGATGATCCTCAGTGACGGTATCTCGACTTCAACAGGTACGACTGCTTCTGTTCCGTATACTAGCAAGTATGGAGTAGCCCCAGTTGATGTTCTGACCGTCGTTCGATAACCCAGTAGAGCATATGGCAACATTTCATGCCAACCCCGCTGCTTGTCAATCATTTTCCTCAGAATCTTCTTGATGTTCTTGTTGGCGGCCTCTACAGCTCCGTTCATTTGAGGGCGATAAGCAGTTGACCTTCGGTGGATAATCTTAAATTGTTCACATATCTCTTTCATCAGATGACTGTTGAGATTTGCACCGTTATCAGTGATGATGGATTCTGGAACTCCAAATCGGCAGATCAAATTGTTGCGGACAAAGTCGGCCACCACTTTCTTGGTTACCGATTTGTAAGAGGCTGCTTCCACCCATTTGGTGAAATAATCGATGGCAACCAAAATAAATCTGTGTCCATTGGAAGCGGCCGGTTCTATAGGGCCGATGACATCCATTCCCCAAGCTACAAATGGCCAAGGTGAACTCATAGCATTGAGTTCGTGAGGTGGCACCCTTATCAAATCTCCGTGCACTTGACATTTATGGCATTTTTGCACGAATTTGCAACAGTCGTTCTCCATAGTCATCCAGAAGTAACCGGCTCGAAGGACTTTTCTTGCCAAGGTAAGCCCGTTCATATGTGTGCCACAGACTCCAGCATGTATCTGTTCAATAAGCCTCACGGCTTCAGCAGCATCCACGCATCTCAAAAGACCCAAATCTGGAGTCCTCCTGTAAAGGACTTCTCCATTCAAAAAGAAATTAAGAGCCATACGACGTATCGACTTCTTTTGATTAGATGTGGCGTCTTCTGGATATGTCCCAGACTCCAAGTACCTCTTTATGTCGAAATGCCAAGGCAAACCATCTGGTTCTGATTCCACGTGTGAACAATGGACTGGATGCTCCTTCAAATCTATATCCAGCGGGTCGATGTAATCAATATCCGGATGTTTGATCATTGAAGCGATGGTGGCAAGAGCATCAGCTAATTCATTCTGTATTCGGGGAGTATGTCTGAACTCAATCTTGCGAAACCTTTTACACAGGTTTTGCACATATTGTACATAAGGTACAATCTTTGGGTTATTCACAGCCCATTCTCCTTGAACCTAATGATCAAGAGGTCTGAATCTCCAATAACCAGTAACTCGTAAACATTCATGTCAACGGCCATTTTCAAACCGAGAATGCAAGCTTCATACTCAGCCATGTTGTTTGTGCAGTCGAACCGTAGCTTAGCCGCCATAGGATAGTGCTGACCAGATTCTGATACCAAGACTGCTCCAACACCTTTACCCTGGTGATTCACCGCTCCATCGAAGAATAATCTCCAACCTGGATAAACTTCAGAGATATCTTCACCCACAAATGACACTTCTTCATCGTGAAAATATGTCTTGAGAGGTTCATACTCTTCATCAACGGGATTTTCCGCAAGATGATCAGCCAAAGCTTGTGCTTTTATTGCCTTTTGAGTCACGTACACGATGTCAAACTCACTTAACAGCATTTGCCATTTGGCCAGCTTCCCGGTCGGCATCGCTTTCTGGAAAATATACTTCAACGGATCCATCCTGGAGATAAGATATGTAGTATACGACGATAGGTAGTGCCTCAGCTTCTGGGCAAGCCACGTCAGAGCACAGCATGTTCTTTCCAGCAAAGTGTAACGAGACTCGTACGGAGTAAATTTCTTGCTGATGTAGTAGATAGCCTTTTCCTTCTTCCCTGTCTCGTCGTGTTGACCAAGTACGCATCCAAAGGCGTTATCTGAGACAGATAAATACAGCAACAAAGGACTCCCTTCTCGCGGAGGAACCAATACTGGTGGGTTAGACAAGTAGCTCTTGATAGCGTCGAAAGCGGTCTGGCACTCCTCAGTCCACTTAGTTGGGGCATCTTTCTTTAGCAACTTGAAGATAGGCTCACATACCACTGTCGATTGTGCTATAAACCGGCTGATATAGTTTAACCTCCCCAAGAAACTCATCACCTCTTTTCTCGTTTTTGGCGGAGGTAACTCCTGAATTGCTTTAATCTTGGAAGGGTCGAGCTCAATACCTCTTCTGCTGACTATAAACCCTAACAATTTCCCAGCTGGGACTCCAAAAGCACATTTGGCGAGATTTAGCTTCAAGTTGTACCTACACAAACGTTCAAAGAATTTTCGCAGGTGTGTCAAATGATCTGAACTCTCGCGGGATTTAATTATGACGTCGTCCACGTACACTTCAATTTCCTTGTGAATCATGTCGTGAAAGATAGTCGTCATGGCTCTCATGTAAGTGGCACCGGCGTTTTTGAGCCCAAAAGGCATCACCCTGTAGTGATATACCCCCCAAGGTGTGATGAAGGCCGTTTTCTCCGCGTCTTCTTCATCCATCAGAATCTGGTGATAACCCGCGTAACAATCCACAAATGACTGCATCTCATGTTTGGCACAGTTATCAATCAGAATATGGATATTTGGCAACGGGAAATTATCCTTTGGACTAGCCTTGTTGAGATCTCTGTAATCAACGCAAATCCTGATTTTTCCATCTTTCTTGGCGACCGGAACGACATTCGCCAACCAAGTGGGATATTGCGTTACTTCTACCAACCGGGACTCTATCTGCTTGGTGATTTCCTCCTTAATCTTCAAACTCAATTCAGGCTTGAATTTCCGAGTCTTTTGCTTCACTGGCTCGAACCCTGGGTTGATAGGCAGCTTATGAGATACGACATCAGTACTCAACCCCTGCATGTCACCGACCTCTCAAACAAACACATCGCTGTATTCGGCAAGCAAATGAATCAGGCTCTCCTTCTGAGTTTCATTCAGGTGAGTGCTGATCTTAACCTCTTTGACACATTCTGAGTCTCCCAAATTTACCGTCTCTGTTTCCTCCAGATTCGGTTTATGTTGATTCTCGAACTGTCGAAACTCTTCTACTACATAGTCTGGTTCCCCACTTTCTTCGCCGTAGTCGTCAGCCTCGTCGTCATTTGCCTCATTTTGTTCATTTAGCTTATGACATGACATGATGTTGGCAGGTTTGTAACTTACGTTACTGAAATCATAAACAGACAAAATTAGAAGAGTAAAATATAACAAGCAATCGAATGAACAAAGTCAAAATAAGGAGGCTTTCATTTAAACTGAATCAAAATGCAAAGTTGGGTCATGGCACAAGGCCATGTCGCCCTTTAAACAATCATAACAAAATTCAAAATCAAGAAAATGCAGAAATGGTGGGTCTCGGGCCTCTTCCGAACGACCACCGATTTTGGCATGCACAAAATAATTCCTTTCTACCCAAAAGTCCGGGACATCAGGATTGGTGTGGACGTCCAATTCTTCAGCATCTCCCCCGGTTCAGCATCACGAAAGCTAGCTGGCTCCGCCTCCTCCTCTATGACGGCATTGATCTCCTTGAACAGGTCACAGATTCCTTCCCCGTCGTCTTCAGGCTCGGCATGCTCCCGAACTGGAAAGAAGTGATAGAGATGCGGGATCGGCTTAGTCAACTCTTGATCCCTTCTCCTCTTTACCTTCCTATCATCATCTGTGGGGATGTACCCCAAACCATACTTTGATCCCTGAGCAAGGACCGGAACAGGCTCAATAATTCCTTGGGAATCTCTTCCCAATCCGAAACCTGGCTCGAACCCATTTTGCCGCATCACCGTGGCTATCATTTTGTACACGGTTGGCATGGAGTTGAGGGCCAAATCTTCGTTGGTGGCATTCACCAGCTCCACTGTGTAAAAGTCTGCGCCTCGCGGCATCTCATCAATGACCGACACCTACTTGCCCGAGCGACTTCCCTCGCCGTGAATCACTAACTCTTCATTTTTCCATACAAGCTTCATCATCTGATGGAGAGTAGAGGGGACGGCTCCAGCCATGTGGATAAACGGCCTTCCCAAAAGAAGGTTGTAGCTAGTGTCTATGTCCAATACTTGGAATTGCGCACTGAACTCTGCGGGGCCCATTTGAAGGGTCAAAGTCACAGCCCCTAAGGTGTCTCTTTGCACACCATCAAATGCCCTTACATTGACCTGATTCTGCTCCAATTTCCCAAGGTCAAAATTTAGTTGCCTCAACGTCGACAATGGGCAAATATTCAAACCGGACCCATCATCTACCAAAACACAGTTGACAACCTTTCCGCGATATATCACGGTAATGTGTAGCGCTTTGTTGTGGGATCTTCCTTCGACCGGCAACTCATCGTCACAAAAGCTGATTCGGTGCCCCCGAATGACTTGATGAATCATAGCGGCCACGTTATCACTACTTGTACCTGAGGGTACGTATGTATCATCAAGAGCTTTCATTAAGGCTTGCCTGTGGGACTGAGAGCTCATCAGCAGGGCCCACACGGAGATCTGAGCCGGAGTCTTCTCTAAATGTTTGACGATGGAATAGTCCTTCGGTTGCATCCTTCTCCAGAATTCTTCTGCTTCCCCCTCGCTTATCGGCCTCTTAGCATGGTCCTTCTTCTGTCCTCCGAGAGCAAGCTCATTAGGAGTGTAGCACCTTCCGGACCTGGTCCTGCCTTGGGCCACGGCAGTTTCAATGACAAATTTGGGCTTAACGAGGGTTTTCGAAGGTACCAAGGCAACAGCCTTTGCAGGTGTCAGAATAACAAACTTCCTCCTTTCTTTGACGCTTAAAGAAGCGACAGCCCTTTCCAAGTCCTCATGCATAATAGGGGTAATCATCTTTGTTCCACACCCGTCTTCATCCGTTTCAATCATATTAAGGTTGTCACCTCCATGATTCGGCAACGGATTTGTGTTGACGTTTGGCACCGCCGGTTGAAGAGAAACTACCTCCTGATCGATCAGGTCTTGGATTTTGTGCTTGAGGTTGATGCAATCTTCCGTGTCATGTCCAACACTGTTGGAATGATAAGCACACCTTTGATCTGGCCTGTAGAACTTTGAGTTGACATCCCCGGGTTTGGGCCCCACAGGGTGGATGTATCCATCTGCGGCTAGCCTCTCAAATAGTTTGGTCCGGCTTTCAGCAAGTGTGGTAAAGTTCCTTGAAGGCCTTTTTTCAGATCTCGGACGGGAAGTATCATAACTGCTTTGCCGAGGGGGAGGCACCCGCTGATAATTTTGGGTATTTGTACGAGGAGCTTGGCCCCGGGGATAAGGGTTTGCCTGGAAATTTGGCATTGTAGCTTGGTAATTCGGGAGGGGGTCCTGGTATAATGGAGCTTGGACTTGATAAGTGGACGGAGGTGGTCGGTAGCTCGACTGTACGTTGGCACAGTTGGGAGCAATATTATGATAAGGGGATGGGATCTGGTATGGTTGAGGGTAATTTGGGTATATGGGAGAAAAATTTTGGAGATTAGAGGGTGGACTTTGGTACGACGAAATTTGAGCATTCTGATAGGTGGGGACAGTATTGTGGTTATTAGGATGATTGGGTTGTGGGTAGTAGGATCGGTGAGACTTTGGGGAAGGCCTGGAACGATCTTGGAAATGTGACGGGTTTCTAGGGGTTTTTCTTCCCCCATACGAGACAGCGGCGACTTCATCTCTTCTCTTTCTTATCAATCCTGAAGACCCAGGCGACGCAGATACACGGGCTATCTTCCCCGATTTTAGACCATCTTCGATAGTCTCACAACCTTTGACTATCTCAGCGAATTTAGCTCCGACCAGCAACATGATTCGATCATAGTACTCAGGCTCCTGTACCCGCACGAACACTTCCACAATCTCTTTCTCGGTCATGGGTGGCCTTACCCTCGCCGCTTCTTTCCTCCACCTATAGGCAAATTCCCTATAGCTTTCAGTTGGTTTCTGCTTCATCTTCTCTAGAGAATACCGATCGGGCACTATTTCAACATTGTAGGCGAATCGGTCAATGAAGTCCTTAGCCAGTGCATTCCAACTGGGCCACTGCCTGGTTTCATGTGAAGTAAACCACTCGAGGGCCTCCCCACACAGACTTCGGCTGAAAAGCCGCATCAACAAGGCCTCATCCCTGCCAACTCCCACGAGCTGGTCACAATACGCTCTCAAATGCGCCATAGGATTGCCCACTCCTCCGAAGGTGTCAAACTTCGGAATTTTAAAACCTTCGGGAAGGTTCAAATCTGGATGGATGCACAATTCTGCGTAGTTAAGTCCGACGGCGTCTGGGATGCACTGTAGCTCTTTCATAGCCCTTTTGATTTCTTCCTTTATATCGATCTTCACTTCTTCTTTCGCCTTCCATTCTCTTTCCTGTTCTTCATAGTGATCCAACTCAGAATCGTGCACCTCGTGCTCGGCAGGAACGGGAACTTGGAAGGTGGCTCTTTTGGGGAGGGGTGGAGCTATAGAGGGACTTGGAACGTTTTGGGCGGTCTGGTAGTTCTGTGGGTAGGCCTGAGGATTGGTGTTCTGGCTCAAATGCGGATGAAATGCTTGGGTATTGAAGGCAGTTTGAGTTTGGTTTTGATTTTGTGGCGGTGGGGCAGTTTGAGTATTCTGAGGATGGGGTGGTATTTGAGGGTGGTTATTTAGAAGAGGTGAAGGAGTTTGGTAAGATGCTGAAGCGTATTGAGGGTTTTGGGTTGTGAGGTCAATCACAGACGGATTATGCACAGGTGTGGAAGGCTGGTTCTGAGTTGGATCTATGTTTGATGAAGGGAAGTAGACCGGAGGTCTTGCATCAGCAATATTAGTACCAAATCCAGGTGGAGGCGCATCCTGTCTCCGTTGCATTTCAACTTTCATTTCAGCAATCTGTTGCATCAGTTGCATGATCAATTCGTTCTGTTCCACTACAGTGGGCTGAGCCACCACAACGTCAGTAAGACGCCCTTCGTCATTGTTGTCTCCCATAATTGTTTTTCCTTTGTCTGAATTTGATCGAGGGAAGGAATTTGTAGGACCTTTTGACCTGGTGAAGTAAGGATGATCTGCCAGCTTTATCGACACAGATCAGTAAAAGGTACCTGAGAGGTAAAAACAACTCAAAGGCAAATTTGTTAGTGCATATCTAGAGTACAAAATGCATAATATCGCACATAAAACAGATAAACACACAAGTCGTTTTGTTTGAGGATATCTTAACCCACGAATAAGGACGGATATATATTTTGAACAAACAGGAATTTGTTTATTTGGCGCTATCTTGGGAAATCTGAATCACGTTGAGCTATGGTCTTCTTGCAGCTGCTTTGCGACGTCCGTTGATCTTATCTTCGTATCTCCGAAACATGGAGGAGAATGAAAATTTTCTGTGATAGGGGTCGGGCCGAGAAGGCTGCCTACGTATCTCACGGGGAGAATTCAGGCCCAACGTAGTTCGGATTTTAGGATGAAAATTTTCCATTCATTCTTTCGTTGTGATTACAAGGGAATTGAAACACAACATTGAGATTTCTAGAAGACCACATTCGGAGATTTCTTGTCTTGTGGCTGCGTCATTCCTTTCCTTTCAGACAGTCGAAAATGGAGGCTTGTAGACGATTTCTTCTTCATCATCCTCCTCAGTCACTTCACGGTCGGGGCCACTGTTATCTGCTCCCCGATCATGGGCGAGGTATTTTCCGCCCTTTGAGTTGCTATGGGTCGCCAATTCCTCGTCGAGCGCCGCGCTTCTGGCCAACAACACAGCAGTCTCGATATCTACCTTCGCCTCTCTCGCCTTTCCTTCGTGTATCTCCAAACGAAGCAAGTTCAACCTTTTCCTTAGGCTTTCAGTTTCCATCTCGACCTCCTTCTTTCTTTTTATCTGTGACGCCAGATCTTCATCCAAGGTCGTGACCGCAGCTTTGTAGATCGCCGTGGTCATGTCTACTTTGAGCCCTTCCTCCTTAACCTTCTGAATCTCTCGAGTAACTCGCTCGATTTTTCTTCGCAATTCCTCCTCAGTGAGCTCCGTCTGGACGTTCTTGCCTTTGTCCATAGCGGTGATTCGACATTCCTGAGATGATAGAGCAGTATTTAGGATTTATGGTATGGATTTTGTGTGAGAAACTTGAGACTCGGGAATTTTGGTCGGACATTTGTAATGTTGGCTTCTGTATACTCTTTTGAATTTTGGCTAGGAGTGGGTCTACGATATCCTCATTCAAAGCAACATAACACATAAACATTTAAACAAATATATCGTGTCCTAAACATGCATGTGACCCTTTGTGCCAAGGGTAGGCCTAGCGATCTGAAGGATGTATTGCGCCATTTAAACAAGTAATTGTACCCCCGAAACAAATTTCACTAGATGTCATAGCGTTCATTACACAATCAAAATCAAACGGGATACATCTTGGGAATGGGATGCAATGCAAATACATATATAAAATCAATCCCACGCAAGGGAGTTAAAGGGTTGATGATCCAGCTCCTCTTCTGGCCTTCTCCACTTCTTCTCGGATAATGCACTTGCTGGTGAACACGTATGGCTCAGCGAACGCAGCTTTGGAAGATGTTGGTACGGCCTGTAAGGTGTTCATCTGCTCATCCAAAATAGTGTCCAAACGCATTAGACAAGTCCTTGTGTCAGCTAATTCTTGTGACATTAGGGCCAAAACTTTCTGATTTTCTAATTCCCGGAGTTGGTATGCTTGCTCTTTTTGTTGAAATTCCTGTTCTTTCTTATAGAATTCCTGCTCCCTTCGGTCCCACTCTTGCTGAAAATGGTACGCGTGAATCTGAAGCCTTGCCTCCACGTCTTCGATTTTCCGACTTGTGCGTGGTGTCGGATCCACTACACCATGCAAATTATTATGCAACCATGTCTTATATTCGTCAACATATCCAGCTTCACACCTATCTTCGGTAACCTCCCCCTTTATGTTGACACGCCCGGCCCATTCCTGGAGGATAATTTTAGCGAAAGGTATTTTGTCCTTCTCGTTGTAATCGACAATGAAAGAACTGGCATCTCCTTGGGCGGGTATGATTTGGACTTTTCCAAATTGCCACATTACTCTCGTCGGGTTGTAAGGGCGCAATCCTCTGATGCCGGGAAGGACTAAAAATGGCAATTTGGCCCCTTGGGCTGCTATCATCTGAGACCTGAAGCTCGGTAATACCCATTGTATGTCTCCTTCTTTCAAGTCATAAAACACCCTTGCCCACGCATCCCTGGTGGTGTGAATTGGAAATTTGCGAATATTCAAATAGAACTCGTAATTATCAAGAGGACTTGTTTGACTCGGTTCGGCCAAACCCTGTAGTTGGGGGTTGTCTCTTTTGCATAGATGTTCCGTCAACCACCATTGAAGTAAGATGTTGCAACCTTGGAAAAACGGGAAACCATTCTTGCACAGGCTCAAAGATCGGTAAATGTCGGACAAGATGACTGGGGCCAAACAGCAATATTTCTTTTCTTCAGATTTTCTACCGACTCCTCTGAACATGGCATTCACTACCATCACTACTCTGGTGTCAATCTCTTTTCCTTCGTCTTTAGGGAACACCATAGTTCCCAAGAGGCATGCGGAGAAAGCGATAGCTTGAGTTTGCCTCCAAGTACTGTGATCATGAAATTCGTCCGGGAACAATCTAAAATAATTGTCGTGCCCCCACCTCTCGAAAAACCTCATCAGTGGAATGTTGTGGGTCTCTAGCCAATTCGCATTCACTAAGGATAATATGTCTCTTAGCTCAGTCTCGGTTGGCCTATCTGGCAGGAGAATGTGATGATCGGGACGCTTTTTCCTTTTGCCACACGTCCCAATCGAGTCAAGGCAATCTTTGATCTCTTCTAATATGGGTGTTATTTCGACATCTCCAAATCGAAAGACCATCTTCTTATCGTCCCAAAATCGGGTGATGACCTCGATAAACGTGGGCCATACCTTGAAGTCCATTATCGAAGGTAGGTGACCCAAGTAAATCGAGATTTCTCTCTTCTGACACTCCTTAAGATTGCCCCACCATACTCGAAGAATGTCGGGTGCCTGGGTGACCATTTTGAAGTGAAGGAACTGACTTGACATCTACAAAAACATACAACTAGTTAATTTTCAATCCCCCCGATACAAAAACTAGTTAAACACGCAATACATCCTTCAAATTTAAACAACAAACATGAGCGTCCTATCGAGCCGCAGGCTCTTTGGACTCAAGGTGGACTTTTCTAAAGGGCCCGACACTCCTTGGGTGTCGGGTCATCTTAGGCCAATGCACTATTTTCGGGATTTGGCTTCACTCTATCCTAGTTTGACTAAGAGTTGGTTATATTTGAAGTGGAATGGGTAACCCAAGCGGACTACTTGGGCTGGGACAATTAACGATCGTTGACTATCAAGTAATCAACTACACTCGTCAGGGTGCCCCGAGAAGATTTTTGGTTAACGAACGACTGCGAACCCGCATAATCGTCCTTTAGTGGAAATGAAAAAAGTGTCGTTTGATGGAAGTATGTATGCTATGTATGCAACAGCTTAAAAAATCTAAATAATTTAAACAGTTAAACAGTTAATCACAAATAATCAAATACGTTAATCTTAAGGTTAGAATCCTCCAAGTCCCCAGCGGAGTCGCCATTTCTATTTTGTCGAAAAAGGGTGATTTTCGAAAAGAGTTTGTTTTTAGGCTTTTAGGAGTCACCACTTAATTTTTAAGAAAAATCAAGAAAACTTCGTTTCTAAACAACTTAAACAGAAAAATTGTTTTGAAACATTTTAAGGGGTTCGGGATTCCTATTAGTGTCTTAGGAAGGTGTAAGGCACCTAAGACACTCTGTTTAAACACGGTTTTCCGGCGATTAACTTATTTGACTATATTTGTTTTAACTTTTGCAATCTTTTAGTTGAACTTTTATTAGAGTTTATTTAGCCAAACTTTACAATTTTGAAGTATTTGTTGCTTATCTTGTAAGTTTACAAAACCATTTCGAAGTTAAGCTTACTTAAGGTTTTATCTAAACAAGCCTTACGAATTTGAAACAAATTATCATTTAGAAGTTAGTTTTAAGTTTGAGAAATTGAAAGGCGTTTCGATGGGGTTTGGAGTTTCTAACCCTAACTAACGATATTCAAGCAAACATGTAAAACGAATAGTAAAGAGAGAGAGAGAGATCTTTTGGGTCCAAACTCGGGTTCTGTTCGCTTTGACCGAGTTTTGGACCCACCTGTTTTTGGATTTTGACCCATTCACCTGTCCTAACCTAAACATACAAAATAATGAAATACGAGAAATAATAAAAAAAACGACAAGGGCTTATGCCCTTTACAAATAAAAATGAAAAATAAAGAAAAAACAAACTAAAGAAGTCTCCTAGTCCATTTCTTCAAATTTCTCCGACTCCTCGAACTTCAGATCTTCTCGTCGGTGTCAGGGCTTGACTCGATGGAGAAGTCAAGGGTATGCAAGAGTAGAGTCCTCATGACTCATTCAAAGGGCGTTTATGTAAGAAAAAAACAAAACGATAAAGATTAAAACGACTAATTAATGAACTTGGGCAAGCAAAGGACACATATTTCATCAACTCGAACAATTATGCCATAGTCGAATAATAAATTGCTGAGTGATGACATTAACCAAATTAGTCAGCGAAAATAATTTGGAACACAACAGGAGGAAATTAAATCCAAGCAAATGGGTCACATTGTTGCCAATATCTTACATGCCAACACTTGAGAGGAAAAAAAAAGAAAAAAAAATTTACTACATAAAGCAAATGTTTAACACCATAAACAGAAAGCTAATTTTAATTAAATCATTCTGCAGCTTCAAACAAATAAAGACTGACTATCATGCCCATTATTCAAAGCCAACATTCTGCAACTTAAGGCAAGAATAAGATATTAAAGCATCACAACATGACAAGGGAACCAAAGAAAACATTAAACTTAAATCAATACTTGTATCCTATTAAGCAGTGAAATCTCATACTAAGGAAAAATGATCAACGATGAACAGAGAAATAACAAAACTTAAATTAGTCGAGTTATTAATCCATTTTTATACTTGAAGTTTCACTAATCTGGACAAAACTTGAGAATTTAACAAAATCGATGCACACTTAGCCACATAATGGCAATGATATAGTAGGGAATATCATAAAGGCATTCGAGACATAATGCAACACTGATGCTAGAGATCGAACTTGAGAATCATCTTTGAACCACAAAATCATTAAGACGAGCCGCAAATGCAACACAAACTTCAAACAATCAAAATGCCACAGGCGAAGTCTCAAATTTTGATGTCTTAATTCATTCTTTCAACTTGAGGTGAAAGAATAAAGGGATGAGACATCGGATGTTAAACTCCAGTTCAGATTCAAATATATTAACACAAAAACATGCTCAATGAAGAGGATAAGAGAATGTCGTCTTTGATCAAGCCATCGAGCCTCTAGCTCCAACCGAATAACATATTCAACCAAATGAAATATACAAGAATGTGCGAGTTCTATATGTAAATAAAAAATAAATCAAACGAACTCCAGAATTCACACCATATTATATCGATTTAACAGCGACAAAACATCCAGCAACGTACAACACAATTTTCAACCCTTAATCCATCACATTGGAAACGAGAAGAGAAGAAAGTTACGTGAAGGGGAGGTTTACCTGTTTACGAGCAGCAACTGGGACGGGTGAGCAGCAACAGCGATGCTCCAACCAACTCGAAACCACACCTCCGCCTCGCACGCTTGAACTAGAACGTCACACCGACTCTCGACGAAATGGTTTCTTCTTGTTCGAACCGCTATGAGAAATTCTCGATTATCCTTAACTCACGATTTTTACTGCTCAAATTTTCAACTGAAATTTTTTTTTTCACCAAGAATTCCCCCCCCCATTCAGTCTAGGGTGGGGGGTTTATATAGAAAACGTTAGGGCTTCGATTTGAGGTCGGTTTCGGCCTATTTTCGAGTTCGAAATTTGGAATCCCTTTGGGTCAAACCCCACAAGGTAAACGTCGCGTGCTGGCGAGGATGACTGCGACGTTTCAAAGACCTGCTTGACAGGGTATGGGTTTCTGCCATTCCGTCTCGTTCACGCGAAGGGGAAGGGAGAAGAGTGTGGGGAGAGACGCGGGGTTGTTGGAGTCTCTCTGTTTTTCGCGTGATTTCTGGGGAATTATGGGTTTCTGTCGAGAGGGGAAGGAGAGAGCGAGCGTGGGGGAGACGCGGGGAGAGGATAAGAGGAAGGGAGAGAGCGAGGAGAGAGCGTGGGGAGGGGGTCGCGTGGGGGTGCTGTTCTTCCTGGGAATGGGGTCGTGTGGGGAAGAAGAGAAGGGAAGGGGGTCGCGGGTCGGGTATTAGGTGTTGGGTCGGAGCGGGTATGGGGCTGGGTTGAAGGGTAATTTTTTTATTTAAATGTTTTAGGCCGTCTGAATGGGGAAGAAGTGGGCTGGGATATTTGGAAGGGTGGGCTGCTGAAGAAAGGGAGATTGGGCCTGGGCGTTGGGCTAGAAAAGGGGAAGAGAAATGGGGTGGGCTGAAAATAAACAAAAAGGGAAATGGGCTGTTGGAAGGGAAGCTTTTAAGATACACACATATACATATACATATATGTATATACATATATGTATATATATATCTATCTTATTTTCGCAAGATTTATAAAACCAATTAACTCATACCGACGCGGGTCAAAATTGGGTGTCAACATGAATCAAAGCTCAAATTTAAAATTCAAACTGACACAAACATAAATTGTTTTGAATGATCTATATATCAAAAGAATCGATACATCGAGAGAAGCTCATATCTAAAATTTGTGACGATTTAAAGGAGATTTGAATTGGTCGAGATCTCTAAAAATTTTAGCTCGAGAAGAAGATGAATTATTGCTATGTATAAATATTGTATGATAGTGTGTATAGATATATATACATCTATGATATATTATACATCATATATACACATTATACAGTATTTATTTATACGATATTATTGAAAATATAAGTAACTGATAAAAGTGTGTTCTCTCTAATAGTTTAAGCTCTTAGATCAGATAGTCACAAAGTCTTAACATGATATTAGAGCAGACACATATCTTGGATCCAATCTTACTACCACTCAAATTAAAAAGCATTCCCATAAGATACTTTGTATTTTAAGTAGGAAAACTTTCACATATAACCCCTTAAAAATAGCTTAATTATTTTTCAAAGCTATGATTTGATAATTAAAATTCGTAGCTACATGTTATATGGAGGATAAAGGCAAGCGAGACTGGGAGAGAGAGGAGAGAGAGGGGAAAAGAGTGGGAGAAAGGTGAATTGTATATGTATATGGTTGGATAATTGTATGTTATACATTTGTATTTGTATATATGGCAAACGAGAGTGGGAGAGAGAGGAGAGAGGCGAGCAATACTGGGAGAGGGAGGAGAGAAGGGATGAGAGAGGCGAGCGAGAGAGGGCGGAGAGTGAGAGAGAGGTGAATTGTATATGTATATAATTGTATATTATACATATGTATTTGTATATAGGGCAAGCGAGATTGGGAGAGGGAGGAGAGAGCCGAGAGAGAGAGAGGACAGAGAGTGGGAGAGAGATGAATTGTATATGTAAATAGGTTAAATAATTGTATATTATACATATGTATTTGTATATTTAGGCAAATTATACATATACAAACATGACTAATTATACAAACTCGAAGTCAGTCCATGTAATTAATGTATAATGTTAGTTGAAAGTGATAATTATAGCAAACTATAGCTACGATAAATAATTAAATAAATAAATTTGCTTTGTTGCGTAATTTTTCCTTTTAAGTACTCAATCTAAATCTAAATTATAAAGGGGCAGTAAAACTTAAAACTTATTTTGCATTTCACATGAAGCCTACTTTTTTTTTTCGTCATGTGAAAAGAACATGTGAGCAGTAGCATAAAGTATGCTTCGAAGTGTTAATTTTCGACAAGAATTAAATTTATCGGATGAGAAGAAGAATAAATAAAAGAACAAGGATTTGACAACACAAACAAATTACTATGAGTGCTTTTGAATTATTATCAATGAAACATAAAAATTAAAACTTCAATTTAATAGTTGACTTCAAATTCAAAAACTAATTAAGCAAAGTCTTAGATATTGCAATTCTGTTATATCTTTGACAAAATAATTGAATTTTTTTTCGGAATAAAATAATATTCTTGACGATTCTAAATAAACAGAATACATGCGAAGGTACTTTACCTTCAAGCTAGAGCTTAGCAAAATTTTTGAGAATTGCTAATTTTCAGTTGTCAATGGCTCAAAGGTCGATTTAAATTTAAAATTCTATTAATTGTCAATGGTTCGAAGATCGACTTAAACTTGAAACTAGGTTAAAGAATAGCAAACTTATGCATATTGAAAATGATTGACGGATTAATAATGATTTACTTGAACACAATAACATTTTTCAAAAAGTTAAATATTTAAACATCGAGCTCAATACACAGGTACAAAAAGAATATACGCACTACTTGATTGATCACATTGAGGTGCTGGTGAGGACATTTTGCGACCTTCCTTCGTAACAAACTCAAATTTATAAGAGAATTGGAATGTGGTTATAACTTTAGAATCGTAATTGCAATACTTAACAATTGAATTACCATAAAAATGTTGAAATAACGAGTAATTAGAAATTAGAATGACAAGCTTTGACTCTAAAATTAAGAAGAGAGGAATAAATGTTTTTCTTCAATATACATAAGCCCTTCTTACAAATTCTCTCCCTTTTAACAAAATGTTAATTAGGTATGAATATCAAATAAAACACTTTAATATTTTACTCGATCCAATCACGTTTACCATTTCTAACACACACGCCCTTACATAATTAGCTTGATTCACAACATCTCTACTCTCTCTTTTTAAGCACTGCCAATAAGAAAATTGATCCACAATTGCACAAGCTTAAATGATAAAAGTGTACATTGGAAATGAGACAAGAATCATTAATCTAAGTGTGCTATTAAATGCACACGTAAGTATACAAATAATATACTCTAGAATTTTGAATCCGGATATATATATATATGTCATTTGTGATTTAACTATTCACTACTGACAAATTAAACTATTGCTTAGTATTATTTTTCGAGCGATACAATCTCACTTATTATTTTTAATTAACTAAACTAAAATGAAAAAGAGAATAACTAATGAATTTTTCATTTATTTAGCATGTAGTTAGTTGATGAACTACTGATTAGCATTTCTTGATTCTAATCAAGTGTAACCTCTGTATAAAGAGATTTGAGAAAGGCCTTTTGTAAAGCCTGTTTTATTGTTGAAGTCGTTTCAAATCCAATATGGGAACTTGGGAAAGGCTCAAATTTTTCTTCCTTCAAAAGCAAACAACACTTCCTAATAAAAAGATGAAGTTTGAATATAATAAATTTAATATTTTTAAAAATGATAAAGATAATTAATTTATGAGAACGATTTCATTTAACTTTTCAAACAAGGTAAATAAACAACTATTTTTAATATAACAAACTAAGTATAAGTAGATGGAGGGAATATCATATTCACTATGTAATCCGCTTATTTTTTATATCAGATCATACTAATTTGTTATTGTTAAGTTATAAATTTAGTTAAAAATATGTCAATTAGCTATAATTTAGTGATAAGAAGTATATAAAGACATGTTTCATAAATTATTGAATCACTATAAATATCGAGTGCAGATAATTAATCATGAATAAGTCATAAATTAGATAAAAATGTGTATTAACAAAGTATAATTTAATGATTAACAAATTTATTATGTACATGATAACATTCTCAATACTAATTTTATAAAATAAAAATAAATTATTGACATAGTAGATCCAATTAGCATGAAAAATACCAACATCTCTTTTTCTTTGACAACTAATTCACTCATAATCTATAATAAAATAAATAAATAGTATCTAAATTGTTTTTAAAAAATGCAACATATCTTTTCTTTGTTCCTAATGTTTCTTTTTTTTTTTTAATTTTAAAGTAAATGGAATATTTTTTCAAACGTTCCTTCCAATCTTGAAAAGGATAAATCAGATGTGTTGCTTTAGCTCTAAATGAACCCCTCAAATTGCGCTTCTTTTTAAAGTTAATCACTTAATTAATTAAAAGCTTAAAGAATAGAAATTATATAACATGTAAAAGGGGCATACCAACTTTCTTTGTGCATGCAAATATCACAAAAAGACAACATAAAATAACGAAAAGTAGTTTCTGAATGCTGGAGAAAGAAAAAGACAGTCTATTATCCGATCTTTATACTTACTCATGAATCATGATTAGTCAAAGTATGTTATCTTAGGGTCGTGTTCGAAATGTGATCATTAATTAAAGGTCTCGAGTTTTTAACTCTGAATATTCTATTTTAATTCTAATAGGGAACAGTTTTTCTACTTTAATGGACCTTATGTATTCAAGTCTGAATTAGTCAGATTCTAATGTGAGTATATATCATACATCAGATGAATAACGGAGTTTAAGATAAGTTCAAAGTTCAAACAATCCGAAAAAGAAAAAAGTTTCATGATAAAAGTTAACTCGTTATGGAAGAATTATCCAATATGATATTAGGAAACGAAATTTCTATTTCACAAATGTTATAGGACTTAAACACACCCAAAACTGGACATCTGGAGCATGAACAATATAAGATGGGGTGCCAACAACATAGACAATAAATTGAGATGGATGTTTTAAAATGAATATTAGACCTAACTCAATCCTAAAAGCTAGCTAACGAGGAGATAATTATCGAAAACCAAATTCTCATCCCACAAACAAGATGAGACTCCAACAAATTACTATATGATTTCTTAACAATGATGACTTGAATATATAATTTACCGGTATACTGACTTGAAGCTATATACATTGCACAAACATGATATAATCAAATCAAGCTTCTTCATAAACAAGCAAAATATTAAAACAAAATTAATTGCTAATAACTAACACTAAGTTAGAGTCATTGCTTAGCTCTCTTTGTTTTTGATCCTCTTCCCTCTCCCTCTTTAATTGAATTTTTGCATCAATCAATGCTCTCTTAATAACTTCCTCATCCCCTTGTTTTTCTTGTAACATCATTTCAAATTCTTGAATTGCAGCCTCCCATCTTTCCAACTGTACAATAAAATTCAAAAAAAAAAAAATCGAATTGGTCAAATATATAATCTGTGCAATATTATTGACACATTCTTCGATTAACATTAGTAAAATTTTTACCTTTACGTAACAATCAGCTCTACGAACTCTAGCCTTCGTATACGAAGGACGTAACACAAGAGCTGCATTGCAATCCTCCAATCCTTTTTCGAATTGTCCTAGCTTGATTCGACAAGTTGCTCTGTTAAATAACAGAACAGAATTGTATGGATCCTGTTCTAGTCCTTCTGTGTACATACAACAAGCCTCAATGTATTTCGATTCCTTAAAAAGCTCGTTACCCTTTACCCGAGCTGATGCCACCCCTTTAATTCTTCTTAATATCGCGATTATCTCATTGCTTATATCGAGTTTTGCTGCCTCTTGAGCTGTACTGATTCCATCATCAAACCTGCCTACTAATGTGTAAACTTGTGCTTTTATCATTAGGAAATAAGCTGTTTTAGCTGATCCAATAATACGAGTAGAAAGACATGTTTTGAAATCAGGTCCCTTCTGAATGATGGTGTATGCCTCCTCATGTCTATGCAATTTCATCAATGCTTCAGCTCTCATTGCAAATATCTAAACAAAGGGTAAATATTGATAAATACGTAATGCTGAAATTAAACTTGACGATAAAATTATGGACAATGCTGTTTCAACCTGTGGAGCTGAATCTGCACCAGATGACAATGCATTTTCGCTCATATGAAGTAATGTGACGTAATCTTTTACGCTATGAGCTTCTATGCAACTGTGTATCATTCTTTTAAGATTTTGAGCCTCAGAAATGTCTCTTCTGTCAACTTTTGGTCCTGATTTTTCGTAATGTTCCAATGCTTTCTCTGCTTCTCCTAATCTGTTAAGAGACAACATTGTTACAATTTTTTTAAAAAAATACTCGAAAAGAATTCTGTTTTGATTTGATTTTAGTACCTGAGATATAGTCTTGCAAGGCGATATTGCGCGTTGTAGTAAAAAGGATCTAGCTGAATGGCCTCTCTGCATTCGATTACTGCTTCAATCAAACGGTTCAAACTCAACAAAGCTGCACTTTTGTTGCTGTAGTAACAAGCATTTTTCGGATTAATCGCGATTGCTTGATTATATAAAGCAATAGCTTGTTCAAATCTTCCATTTTTGTAATGTTCATTTCCCATGGATTTGAGTACATCAGGATCCAATTTGTTTACTATGTTCCCCATCAATACTCTGCCTTTCTGTAGAATAAACTTTTTATCAGTTGAAACATGTTGGATTCTCTTCTGCTGCTTCAAGTTCCCTGATTGGCCTAACAACATAATGTTCCCCGTGCTTGAAGCGCGATTCAACGTTCCATTCGCGCTCAAGTCACTCGTTGATTGCCTCCTAAGATTGTGAGTATTAGGCACCAAGTTGACAACTTGTGACATTTTCTTCCTACTCGAAGCATTCGACGATTGGTTGATCTTCGAGCAGCTTCGTGTATCATCAGACATTGATCTCCTAACGTGTTTTCGATCTTGTGAAATCGAATTCCTCAGAGTAATTGAGGTTTGTTTTGGTTGAGGTTTAGATAATTTCTTTTTGGAAATCTGTGATACTGGTTGTTTAATTGGCTTACAATTTCCACGTTGAAATATCGCTGCCACTAGACCACAACCCAATTGAATTTCGACTGATTTTTCTCCAATTTTTGCCATAATTTCTTCTTCAATCAAATTTTACAAATGGAAGATGACTTTATCAAAAGTGGAGGGAGAAGTCAAATAAAAACTTGTATATCAAGTGTTCAATGTGATAGGACCTTATTTAGATTAGAAGAAATGATGTAATAGTTATATACATATATTACTCAAAGGTCTAAGAGTGGAAGCTAAGAAACCAACTTTATTTTTCATTTTTGAAACTAAAGGGGTTAGGCTTATCAAAAACAAAATTCCAAAAGGGGACAAGACTATTGGGTAGGATATATCATTTCTAATTTTCTAATAAAGTATGATTGAATGTCTTATCAAGAAAGTGTTATTTGGAACAATTTTGTTTAAGATTTATGTCACCTGTTGGTGCCAAACTAGTAGGACCCTGGAATCAATCATATCAAAGTTGAATATCACACGTGCAAACATGTATTGTTTCATTCACCAAACCTTAGTGAAAACTATCATCTTACTGAAACTAATGCTTACACGCTACTCGGGGTGCCTAAAGTATATATAATTTGCCTAATTCGTTTGAACTTTAACGAGTTTGGTAGTTATAGTCTAACTAGATCTCACGTTCAGAAGATGAAAATTGCAAAAATGATGACATTGAAATGAATGTATGAACATACTAGGAGAGAGATAGGATTAAAAATGAAGATATATGTGACATGGTGAAAGTTACTTCAGTTTAAGAAGAGATGGGAAGCGAGACATGTGTGTTTCATACATGTATGAAGAGATGCAAAGATACCCAGTGCGGATCGGGGGGGGGGGGGTGATAGGTTGACTATGGATGATTTTGGAAGAGTTAGAGGTAGGTCAGAAAAATACTATGGAGAGATGATTAGATAAGACGTGCCGTTGTTTCATCTTATGGAGGATGTGACCTTTAGATAAAACGTTGTGGAAGACAAAAATTAGGTAATAGGTTAGCAGGTAGTGGATCGTGGTCTTGATTATCCTTTCACACTAATAGTTCTAGTAGTACTCATGTAGTTTCTTGTTCCTCGATTTCTATTATTATCCGTTGTTTGTTGCACTTCAGTCGTCATATTTTTTTTTATATGGTTATGTTTAAAATGTGTGCTTTGTCATACTTTCTACTGTATTTTGGCATGACTTCTTTATTTTTGTTATTTCCTTCTCGGAACTCTTTTGATCTGTTTTTTTCATCGAGTCACGATTATACCATAAACAACTAGTCTTACTTTCAAGATAGGATCTGGATAAGGTTTGCGTACACCTACCCTCCTAAGATCACTACAAAAAATATAACTTTTAGCGGCAACAAATATTGACACTAATAAAGAGTGTAAAGTCTTTAACGACATTAGTTAAGTGTCATTAGAACCAATGTCGCTAAAAGCTTTAAGGACATATATAAAAAGTGCTAATTGCGCTAACAATAATTTTTTATATAGTAAATCTCACTTTATGAAATTATACTAAATAGAATTTACTAATTAAAACATTTTAGAAATACATATCAAATAAGGCATTACGTGTGAGTTTATTACAAGTATATCTATGCTAAAATAGTGGATTATTAAAAGGGAATATAAGTGTTTTCCTAAAATAATTACTCATTGAACATAAAGTAGTATTCCTTATTAAATTCATGTTCTAAAATTGGAGAATATTGTTAATCAATGAAAGAAAGAAAAGAGAGAGGATCGCAATAATACATTAAATGGCATGTGCTTAGTACAAGTTCTCTTTCAATATTATTTTAAGTTATTACTATAAGTGGTTATTCTAATTTCCAATTAAACTTGTCATTAATTAATGGATAAGATATCTATTGAAATGAAAAGGAACATAACATGTCAACAAAATTTGTTGGATGAGAGCACTGTACAGTAAAATTTTGGCAGCAAACGGAAAATAAAAAAGAGTTTAAAATGTCATTAAATTATGTGAAAGTAATAAAAATGTTCTTTGTTTATAGTTTAGTTTGAAAATGTCTTTACTATCAACATTTATGCTCAAAATTGTCCATGCAATAAATATTTTGATCCAAAAATGCCCCTATAATTACAAAATCGCTCAACATATCTTTTTTCCGAATAAATATATTATTTTTTTTCTTTGTAAACACATTTTCTTCCTTATTGAAATATTATTAAGAAACACTATTCTTATTTTCTTTCTTCTAAAATTACTTTAACAAATAAAAATTTAGGAGATATGTTTTTTCTTTTTGATCTCATTTTATCAACTAAAATAAAGTAATTTCATTTACCCTTTCGATAGATAATATATTTCATATATATAAGATCATACTATATCTATCATTAATTTATATTTATATAACAATAAAAATATTATAAAATAAAAATTTATTTTTAATTTTTAATTTTCTCTAAATTAAAGTAAGATAAATATTTGCTATTTTTTTTAATAATTGAAAAAATGTGTCGAAAAGAAAATAATAATATATTTATTTGAAAAATGAGCTTTTTTGACCTATTAAATAACACTAAGGGCATTTTTGAATTAAAATATTGATGGCAAGAGCATTTTTGGATCAAACTACAAATGGGGTGCCTTTTTATTCCTTTTGCATAGTTTAAGAGCATTTTTGAAACAAAATATTGACGGTAAAATATTTTTGAACCAACTATAAACGAAGAATATTTTTATTCCTTTTATATAATTTAAAGGCATTTTTGATCCATTTAAAAAAAATGATTGTTGATATTTTTTAGTAGACTTGTGGAACTCAAACTTTATGTAATATACCGTGTTCACTTTGAGGCCATAATTTAAATTCCCAAAAAATTGACTAAAAAAACTTTAGGCAGCTTGATTTTATACACTTTATTTTTTTCTTTTGCTGCATGGCATTATAAATTTGTCGGTGCCTCCCATCCATTTTTAACAAAATTAATCAATATGTGTTTTTCCATTAATCTTGTAACATTGACTAATTGAATTTTTATCTTACTCCCTTAAGTCACAATAGTTATATATATATATATATATATATATATATATATATATATATATATATATTACACTTTTCGCTTAAATCATCGACGCTTCTAATCTTCATTCTCAATTATTTCATTCCATATCAATTCTGAACCTGCCTTGCACTTCACATATAATGTTTTGTTAGATAACTGTTTGAAATAATTTTTTTATTTATTTTTCAAATATATAAAAAAAACTACTTAATTTTCATTTTAAAAAGATATATGTTGCTAGAATTTTATTTTGTTTTTGGAACCAAACACAATATGGTGTCATATGCAATTCCGTTTGCCGACAAAATTGAAGTTATTCGAAATTGTACTTCTTGCCCAAAAGGTAGTCAAAGTTTTGAACTAGTAAAGGACAATATACACAAATCTACCTAATATCTTCTTTCTTTTTCAAATTGTGATTTTTATTTTTAAAATTAAAAGTTATTTTATGTCACGATTTGCCTATTCTATTATTCTTTAGGTCTCAATTCTATATTTTGCATTAAGAATTGGGTTTATTACTTAATAATATTTTTTTCCTTTCAAATCTTTAATTTTTTGTTATTAGTTTGATATTTAGGTGCTTTAAGCATAAATAGATCACATTAATTTATCTCTTTGATGGTTTGACTATATATAATAATAATATTGTGGGAAGGAGGTCATTCGATAAAATAATTTATTATCATGATACATATTTTATTCTTATTACTTTGAAAACGAAAAATAAATTAATCTATTCAAAATCCTAATTATAGCATCCCTTCTTCCCACTTTATACTTTGAACCAAACTTTTTTTTATGTGATATTTTTTATTTTTTGAAATGTAAACTATTTAAATGTTGATTTATATTTTAAAATAGAATTTTTCATGTATTAACATGAGATAAATTATAACTTTCTTTCTCTGAAGTTTCTTAATGTTTAAATTTTAATTTTAAAAAATATTGAGTTAATTTACTCCACTTAAATTTTAAATATTAGTCGAAATAATTCTTCAAAAGATAAAATATACGATATAATTGGGGCGAGAGAGGAAGTTTCATTTGGAATTACTCGGAATTAACTTTCTTTGCTAATACATATGTAAGTCTATAAGTTCCTTAAAATTAGGAAATTGTTTGTTCAAATAAAAGTAGAATAAACAAATTTAAGTGTTATTTCGTATTGATTATGTCTTCATACCATTCAATACACTTCATTTTTATCCCTACTACGTAGCGCCATTCCCCCTCATCCCTACCCCCACCTCCCATATCTAATCCCCTATTCAGTTCGTGTGATTTTAATTTTATTTTACTTTTTTTATAATCATTTTGAACTAAATAATGAGATGAATAATTTCGTAAAAAATTCAAATTTAAATGACTATATACCAACCAAATCAAAAATTGCCATGTTGGACTATTTGATGTCAAACAGTTTCAAGTGGACTGACCCGATCCGATTAAATAAGAATATCAACCCTCCTTTTTGATGGAGGTCGAAAACTTGGTACATAAATGGCAAAATAACGAGACATTTAGTTCGTGATAATAATTTACTTTATTTTAGAGAGATTCAAAATGGATATAACAAATATACAACCGTTGTTCATATTTTATGGTTTAATCGTTAAAGTCATATTTAACAAATAATTGGAACAATTAAAATTAGCCCACTAAATTCCCGATAATAAATAATAAAGAAGATATAAATGTGATCTTAGGACATAGCTATGGGACAAAACTCAAAAAGCATCACAACAACTCCTATATCTTGCTTTTTAGACAACCACCATTACCATCCCTTTTTGTCTATCAAAACGAATTTTCCTACATTTTATATTTTCAAAAAAAATCCAGCTGTTCTTGTCTAAAATAATTTATTTTGTTGGTACTCCAAAATTTGTAGACATCAAGATTTGAACGAACATTTTAATTAGGTTTAGATATCTAGAAGCATTTATCCGTTTATCGTTGAAACATCAACTTGAATACACTCCTGTTATTTTTACTTGTCAATTTTTACGACTATATTGCTTTCCATATTTTACCCCAACTTTAATGATTTATTCTACAAAACTTAATATTAAATATCAATATATAGGGGTAGTGTGATAAAATATTGGAAAAATTGTATATAATAGCAAACTAATAACCTAAAATAAATGGAATAGTTAGGGTTTGATTTAATTGTGCTCCATAGCAAACGTTAGCTAAAATTTGCCAGCGTCTCTCTCCCAGAAATCTAGCTCGCCACTCTCCATTCTCGCTCATCTCTCTCGCTTTATACACAGAAGTGTATAATTATGTTTCTGTTTTGTATAAAGCGAGAGAAAATTGTATATACACATGCAAAAATATATATCTTCGTGTTATACACTTAATTATATAATTTACAATTATTTTACTTCAAATATTGCAGAGAAAAAGGTCAACGAATTATACAATTGTGAATTATACAATTGCAGTGAAATACAATTTTCTCTAGCTTTATACAACAGAAGTGTATATATTGTGTTTCTGTTTTTGTATAAAGCGAGAGAAAAACATATATCTTCTTGCTATGCACTTAATTTTGCAGCGAAATAGGTAGTGAATTATACAATTGTGCATTATACAATTGCAGTGAAATAGGATAGCGAATTATACAATTGCAGCGAAATAGGCCAGCGAATTATACAATTTAGGCCAGTGAATTATACACTTGTATAAGTATAGCGAGTTATACAATTTTTATGTTTGCTATGGAGCGCAATTATGCAAAGTTTGCTATAGCATACAAATATGAATTTTTTGTTTGCTATATGTGAAAGTTGCCCTAAAATATTCATGTTAATCATTGTTTTCTTAATGAGTGTGTCAACGTCAAATGTGACAAATAAAAGTGAACATATGAAGTAATTAGTCTTGGATTGGGTCAGCCCATCTAAAAAATTTATTAATTAGCTGGCCCAACATAACTGGACCTAATGATTAGGCCCATATTGATTACAGTTCTCAACTTTCTTATCACAATAAGCCCAAAATGAGGCCCATATATAAACCAACCTTGTTCCATCTTGTCTTATAGTCAAAGAACATTCATTGTTTTGTTATATAGAAGTAAAAAAAAAATACATCAAGTTTAAGCTTAATTATCCATTTGTAGATTAAGATTTTGTTAAACAAAAGATGAAAAGATCTATCTAGTATAGTAACATTTGTAATATAATGTACATGTTTAAGACACTTAGGAAGTACTAGTAAGTGTCCTCGAGTTTCATTTCTGAAACTTTAAACATTCATTTTGAAATTCGACTTATTTAAATTTAATCCTGAAAAATCTATGAAAAGCGCTTTCTTTTATATATATATATATATATATATATATATATATATATATATATATCAAAAACCACTCTTTTGCCTGGCCTAATTTAAGTAGCGTGGCTTGTAGACAAGACAAGTTGGGTTGATTTGGCCCTCTGTAAAAAGTTGTTCATGTGAAAAGAGAATATTCCTATTGTACAAATAATATGGGTATTTTAATTTAAATGTTCAATTATTTTAATGAATGACGTGTCACGTGATTATAAATATACTTTTCTTAATTTGAAGTAAATCTCGAATATGAATAAATCTTTCTTTATATACTTTAGGTATAATATAACAATATGTATGGTGTATAATTTGACAAGAAACTCTTCAAAAGATATATAAAGACAAAACATTAATGGCCGCGATTTTTAGATATTCTGTATTCTTTCTATCGCAATTAAGGCTTTATATTATGATTATGATTGATTAATGATACGCTACATAATTAAACATAATTTAACTTGCAAGTTTTGGTAATTGATTGAAAAGATACATTTCTCTATATCTATTGATTTCATATAAATATCAGAGTTTGAAATGTTGTTAAAATTTAAATAATGAAAAGTTATTGAAAATAATTTTAACGAACATACTAATACATGTTTCGTTTAAAATACGTGTGTCTAATTTATAGTAATTATCTTGTCGTCTTGATAAGAATCATCGATCAATACAATAAAAAATTGTTGGAAATTCAACTAACATATTACTTAAATTTCGTTGAAGATACTATTGTTTAATTTCTAGTAGTGTTTTTATCTATTATTAAAAGCCATCCATCAATAATTATAATTTTAGTAAAACAAAAAAAAAGGTTAAAGTGTGTTTTACGTCTTAATAATCAAAGTATATAATGTATACTAATATGATAAGAAAGAAAGACATTTTTTTTAGTGGATAAAGACGAAAGAATAATGGCCGCAAATTTAAATATTCGTATTCACAATTCGTATCCTTTTTTTTAGTTTGGGATTTGATACGTAGCTTAGGGTTTGGCCAATAGCCATAACAAGAGAATATAATAATGCCTTTCTCGCAGACGCTATATTGTAACTTTTTTTAAAAAAAATAAATTATATTCAAATTAATTTGTTCTTTGTCACTAACAATTGATATTGAATATCTTTTCATCAATACTAGAACAGAGGAAAAGAAATCACATAATTATATTAATCTTTGTTTATATATGAATATAAGTCCTTATAATCACCGATCACTTCCAAGTTCCAACTTGGCTACATAATCCTCATGTGTGCTACTTTTCTTCTTTTTATAAGGGAAAAAGGTCTGATATACTCCTCAACTTTATCATTTGGAGCTGATATACCCCTCGTTATAAAAGTGGCTCATATATGCCCTTATCGTTATACAAACGGCTCACATATACCCCTGCCGTTACAAAATGGCTCACATATACCCTTCATTTAACGGAAGTTAAAAAATTAGTTTTAAATTTATATTTATTACTTCGAATGTTTTCAAAAAAATTATTTAGAGGTATATATGATTCTTATATCAAAGTTTAAGGTATATTTTAATTTTTTTAATACATAAATTATTTTTTGACTTCTTTTATTATAATTATTTGAATTTCTTATTCTTATTTTGTTGTTTTCTTTCATTCCTTAGTTTAAAGAATAAAAAATTAAACTATTTTTTTTGTGTGTATTGTAATTTAATTTCGTATTCGAAGAAAAAATTTGGTTATCTACAATAAATTTTACAAGAATATTAGTGAAACACAAATAAATTTGATTATCAAAATAATAATTATAAATTAGTCATTGAAACAAAAAAAAGTCAAAAAAATATGTTTGACAAGGATTAAATTTACTCATATGGGATTATATTTTTTAGAAAAAAATAATAAAAATTTAGATTAAAATTATTTTTTTTTCATTTCCGTTAGAGGAAAAAGGTATATGTGAGCCATTTGTTTACAAGTAGGGGTATATATGAGTCACTTTCATAACAAGGGGTATATCAGCTCTAAATGACAAAGTTGAGGGATATATCAGATCCTTTTCCCCTTTTTTTTTTTTTTTTAAAAAAGCATACAAATTTCTATTCTTATTTAATTTTTTTAAAAGGACGTGTATTTTATATAGATTAGCTAGTCATACGAGTTAAAACCCTCCTCAGTACCTGATTTTGAAGGATCATTAACATAATATTTTTATTCATATATAAATGAAGACAAGAAATAAAGATAAAAGGACAATATATAATATTATTCATAAAGTTATATTTGGAAAAAATATCAGCCATAATTATGTTTGCTTTTAATTTTTTATTACATATATATAGAGCAAAAAATTTTACGAAAAAAAAAATAATGATATATTTTTTATAATTTTATAAGTAGAATACGTGCATGATATAATATACACGGATCTTATTGAAATTTACCATGTTTCCTCAGTTACATTATCAACTTGTTGCTACTTATTAAGTAGCTAAAGAGATGGGCGCTATAATTTTATTTTATTTTTATATCCTCTGGTCCCTTTAAAATGTAGTTGCAGCTAACTAGAATGTGGTTGAACTAATCACTATGAAGCCTATTTATTTAAAGACATTTTAATTATAAATGATTAGGGTAGATATATCTAAGTGTATTTATTTAGTAAAGTATAGGTTCAAAGATCATGTGAATATTCATGACAAAATAATATTTAATTGTCCAATGAGTTCATTAATTTTTTTGATCCCTTCACACATGTAGGAACTTCAACAAAGAAGGGATGATCAAATGTCTTTTGTTATAACTCATAAAATTTTAGAGCATGAAAAATTACTTTCTTACAAAAGAACTTTAGACCATATAATATAAAAAATTGGTATAAGAGAGAGAAAAAAAATAGTCATTTATCTAATAATTATCTCAAAAGAAAAAAATCATCAGCAAAAAAAATTATAATATATATTCTTATCAACGTCGATACCAAAAGATTCTCTACGTCAAATTATTACACCGTATAATAATAATAATAATAATAATAATAATAATGATATTTATTTTATAATTTTTCAAGTTTCTGGATGGTCCATATTCTGACATGGTCAAAGGATGAGGTACACAATAATATTTCATCTGTAAATCAAATTTTATTAATTTTCTTTTAACTTAAAATATTGGATGGATTGCATTATTTGCATGTTATTTTTTTAATTAAAAAAATAGTCACACAAACAGATTTTCCGTAACCACTGGAACTCACAGGTTGCACAAAAGCTAGACAGTGCATATAATAAGTCATGGAACAAAAAGAATATATTAATTACTAGAAAACTAAAAGAGCAAATAAAAAACAAAAATTTTAAGAAAGAAATTTTATAAAAGATGAACCTTAAATAATAATATATGTATTGATTAATTTCACCGATCAACCTTATTATATTTGAAATTGAGAGTTACACATGATTGCTTAATGAATAATCTAAATGAATTTACTTTACAATTAAATGTAGTTTTGACAAGAATTATTAAGGATGTTACAAAAATTAATTATTTTCTTTAACTCTCATATAAGACAAGTCCTTCGTATTTTTAAAGAACATTCTTAATATATTGAACCAACGTGACTATACGGCGCGCCGTAGCAAATGATATTTATTTTTTAAACCACCCCTAACGCTTACCTTATTTGTTTAATTATTTTATTATTTAAAATATACTGGTACGATTAATTTATATTCTCGCATATTAAATCCTCTAACTAAGATTAAATTCAGTACTCTATAATTATTATTGGCAAAAAAAAAATTATTTCTACAATTGCAACATATCCCTATTAATTGAATTTATTTTTAGTTTTGCAAGTTGATGTAATAGTTATCTATAGTAAAATTTCTACAAATTAAAACATAAGTAATGTAAAGTTTAAATGTTACAACTTTTTATTAGGATTACTTTTAAATACATATATAAAATTCAAAAATTAAAAATTTTAATTTTATCTATCTCACTGTGACCCTGATTATTCCTGAGGTGGATGATGTTCACAAGACAACTTAAGCAAGTTTAGTTGGCTACCTACTCTTTAAGTATTAAATTGTTCTTTTTAATATCATTTTCACTTTAATAGTAGTTTATATATATTTTTTTCTCTTCCCTTTTATGTTTCCATAAAACTTTTCTAGTATTCATTTTTCTTGTTTTCACACACAAAAAATCTAAAAGAAAAAAAAAGATATTCTTTTTCTCTTGATATACCAATCTCTCACTATCTTATGTATTTGTATGTACATATCTCTATCTCTTTGAGTTTGACCCGTTGCCACCTACCGGCAGCTTCTTTGCTCCCCTCCAATGTCCTACCCCACCACCCACCCACCTATACTATCTTTCCTTTTCTAACTCAAAAGAGTACCAAAAAACTCTCTACTTTACTAGCCTTGCATCTCTTTCAGAGCCATCCTTATATTTAAACCGCTCCTTTCTCCTTTTCTTTTCTCCCTTTCGATTTCTTCAAACCCTAATTCATCAAAAATAAAGTTATGAACCTATTTGGTTTTATTTTTATTGGATGTGGTCCAAGAAGCCAACTCAAGGAAGTTCAACATATGGGTACTTTTTTTAAAATTTAATATGTTTGATTGATTTGTTGGCTGTTTATTTTTTTAGATTTGAATCTTATTCAAACTTTGCAACTATCACTTTCTATTTTGCAGGTTTTAGTAAATACTAGACTTTTTCTTCTTTAATTGTCTTTTTAGTGAAGAAAAATTAAAGGTATGGATTCTGGGAATAGTGGGAGTATGCAATCTTCAAGTGGTGGTGATGAAGATTATGATGATTCACGTGGAGAATCTATTTCTACTTTTTTGAATAATAGTAGTAATAATAATTCACTTGCCCATTTTGGTTCAATTCCATCTCATAATAATAGTAATAATCCTTCTTTTCTTTCTCATCACCATCAACAACACAACCCGAATAATACTTTCTTTGATACTGCTGCTAGTTTGTTCCCACAAAGTTCAAATCCTCCGTTCAACGCGAACGATCTCATTTGGTCATCATCATCAACAACATCGTCATCTCGGGCTTTAAGATCTGATCAGAGTTTGAATTTTATCTCATCAGCTCCATCATCAAATGTTACTGCTAGTGGTCAACTCTTTCATCATCCTAATCAAAACCCTTTTCCGGGTTCAAGTTCGTTACAAGCAATGCAACAACCATCCATGGAACCAACGAATGTTGCACGGGCCTCAAGCTCGGCCCAGCCCGATCAACAGCCCAATGTAGCGAAGAACCCGAAGAAACGCACAAGAGCCTCACGGAGAGCGCCAACCACCGTGCTAACTACAGACACGACGAATTTTCGACAAATGGTTCAGGAATTCACCGGAATCCCTACGGCTCCGTTCACTGGTTCACCCTATACTCGCCGTCTTGATCTGTTTTCGACAGCTGGATCGGGGATGAGGACGGGACATTTGGATTCACTTGGACCATTATACCCTTTAAGGCCATCAGCACAAAAGGTTCAAGTATCTCCATTTATGTCACAATTATCATCTCCTCCTGCATCTTCGTTGAGTTCTAGCATGATTGATGCTTTAATGCCTGGAAATAACAACTCTATGGTTGGTACTACCTCGGGCTCTACCTCTACTTCAACAAATTTCCAGTTAGGTAATTCAAATCATGTTGGAATACAAAAACAAGCGCAAAACTTGTTCAACATGCAGAATCAAATTCTTTCATTCAATACTGGATCAACCATTTTCAACACAAAGCCTTCAGGAGGCGGAAGCAGTACTACGATGAATGTTCCTTCGTTAGATGAACTTGGAATAAGTCATGAGCAACAAGTGAGTGCAAATCTGATCAGTGGATTTCAAGGAGGGAATAATAGTAATAATAATGTTAGTAGTCAAGGAAGAAATGATGGAAATAATCTTTCAAGATTGTGGAGAAATAGTAATAATAATCATGATGGGGGTCAAGAAAATCAACGGCTGAGATCATTCGATGGGAATAATAGTAATGCTGGAAACTACAACAAGTTAAATTCAGGTAATTCTTCAACATCAGAATTTCATCCTGAGATTAATAACGGTTTGGAAAATGTGTGTTCTACTGGTGAAGGACCAGTTTCTTCATGGACTTGTCCTGATTGATTAGAATTATTATTATTGTTATTATTTGTTTAAGAAAAAAATATTGTTGCTGACTATAAAATTTGATGACTTATTAGATCAATTTGGTAAGTTTTCTTTTTCTTTCTATTAATTTATTTTTGGTTTAATTATATACGTTGTAATACACATGTAGATATTTTGTACTACGTACTCTTTTTGATGATGTTTAAATATTTGGTAGAATGAGAATTTTGAATTTTGTAGTATTATATATCTTGTCTGTTTTTTTTTTCTTCTTCTTCATATAATTATGTTAAGTTGGTTTAATTTCTGTTTATTTTTTTGGTATTTATATGCACCGCTCTTATTAAAAGGTAGAGCTCTAATCTTTGACAATTATTAAACTTCAATAAGAACAAATCCTTAGATATATTTTTTTTATCTAATATAATAGAATCAAATTGGTTAGTAATGGCATGCGGAGTACTTACCGATTTAATTATAGAAATAGTTTTGGAAATGAGTGATTTTAAATTTTTAACCAGTTTTATTTGTTACTTAGAAGATTTTCTTATGGAGCATGGATAAAATACCCTGTATGGCACAAATTTTATGGGGATATTCATAAATAATTTAGCTCACCATTAAGAATTTATAATTTTTGTTTAGATAATATAATTCATCAGAAACATTTTAGACAAGTCAATTTTTATAGATCTCGTCCATTTTTTTCCATAGTTACAAGAAAGAAAAAAATGATACTATACGTTGTGTTTGGATAAGTTTCAGATAAGTATTTAAGAAATTTATGCAAAATAAAGCACTTTGAATATTTATAATATATTATAAAAATACTATGAGTATTGCTTAATTAATTGTTTCCAGAAATATCTCAACGGACTTCTCCACCCACAAACCAAAAAAATAAAGAAATAAAAAGTAAAAGGAAGGTCCTAAATTACTTTTAGTCTAATAAATTCATCTAATGATATATTCATCCAGTAACTTTTCTCATTTTATAGTCAAAACCATTATTACCACTTAATTAGAGGCTTAATTTCCACAAATTATATTACCGGTTGGTTTAACCTGAACCTTTTTCATTTGTCAACTAAAGACAGCCAAACAAACTTGCAAAAGTCAAAAAAACAGAAGTGTAAATTCCTAGGTTTAGAATATTATTAACTAGATTACAATGTATAAGTTCTTGTTTTCACATTGTCATATGGGAATTGAAAGAAGAAAAAAACTTTAACCTACTAACCCCTAATATTCTTTTCGTATTTAACTTCAACACATTGATCAATGATCACGTATATATTTCCATATGTATTTATAATAATTATAAATAATTGTCACTAAAAACTAAGGATTATAATGTTTGAGAAAAAATAGGTTATCCATTATAACAAGCTAAGATATAATGACACCATATGTATGTATAGATAGAGCTAGCTAGGAACGTGTAGATGATTTATTCATACACCTATAACGAAAAATTAGAATATATATATATATATATATATATATATATATAAAGAAAGATAAATTGAATTTTAAATTTTTATTTTATATATTTTGAATTCCAATTACTTATATATGTCATGTATATTATTATATATTCTTAGAATAGTCGGCAGAATCCATACTTTTTTCTTTCAACAGAGAAATTAGTGCAATTTATGACCTTTTACATTTTCACCAACAGATTTACAATCTACAGAAAATTTATCTCTTAAATATTAAGCAAACAATAATAATAATAATAATAATAATAATATATGGAGTGGGTACCAAATTAATTAGCATTATTAAGAACCTTTATAAGACCCCCTTTTTAAGACCCACCATTCTCGTTACAAGTCTCTATTATTTTAGTACGTGGGCTATTTAGTTAACTGAAACTTTTATTATTATTTTTTCTGTAGAGTGTCCCCACAGCTGATCTAACAATTCATATTAATTGCAAGTGTACTAGTTGTTTCTTATTCTCATGTCAAACTTCTACTACAAATGTATAGAAAGTTCATTTCTATGCTTGACCTTCAATTCATTTTCTTATATTAAAAAAAAAGATTTTATTTCATTGTATGACATATATAAAATGTTTTTTTTTCGTTTAAAAAACAATAGGGACAATTTTGTCATTCTTGAAAATCATTGTGTGAACTTAGCTTAAAACAAATAGAATCATATCACATTGAGTTATTTTAGATTCAACCCATTTAAAAGGCTTAATAATGCATAGTTTATCTCTTAGATATTTCATTTGGACATGAAAAAGTAAATGATATTTCAATTAAACATAAGATATGACATTCGCTTTAATTATACATATTCACCTCAATAATAAATCGTATAACCCCAACGTTTCTTATTTAAAACACTTTATTACTAGTTCACATGTGCAATTGAAGTATTCTGACTAGGAGGGTAAGGGAATAGCCATGTTCTTTTAGTACATGAGAAAAGAAAAGGAAAAGGAGTATGGTACAATTGTTATTTTCAGACGAAATGATTAGTAAGGAGATTAGAGAAAATATAAAATGAGTATATAATAATTTATCTTGATTTCAAAATAGAAATGATAGTGAATGTTACCAAGGAAGAAAAAGGGGATTGGAGGGGCAAAAAATTAAAGGTGAAAAAGAAAGAAGAGATGATTATATATGAGATTTTTTTTTTTCTTCAAGTTTTGAAAGGATAGAAGACATGTGAGAAAGGTATATAAAATCATGGTGGCCCCAATTCCAACAGAATAATCTGATCTTTAGCAATGATTATTAATTGCTTCACACACCATGTATTATTACAATATTTAGCAAGTCTATAGTATATATCTTTATCCATCAATTTTAATTTATATCTATCTCAACTACTAAAAAATAATTGTTCTAAAAAATCAACCTCATGAGTTTGTTTGTTACATGATAAAATGCATTATCTAGGATTTGAAACCCCCATTTTAGGGTGGTAGGATATATTTTTATCACCACACACAATTGATTTTGTAGGTTCAAGACTTTGTTTTATTTTGTTAAAAGATAATTTTAAAAAAATACTTCATGAGGTTGCTTTTTTCCAATTTATTTTTGAAGCCGATTATTTTAGATTTTCTTTTTGCTATTTTTAAAAGTAGTGTTTGGTATGAAGAGTGAAAAATCATGGAACGTTTTCCTATATATGTTTTCTTGGCAAAATACATAGTAATAGTTGTAACGTTTTATTTATTTTTTAATATTTGATAACTAAGAAAAACAATATCTCAAATAAATTTATTTGTAGTTTATAAATACATTATGGACGTAGAGGTGGTTTTGGAAATGATGGGTTAAGGGTAAGGGTACGGATGGGAATTGGGCGACGCGGGGTGGGGCGGGCGGGTCAAGATAGGTTGAGTTTAACCCATAAAATTTTTATTCGTTTTACTCTGCGTGACAAATTTTTTTACTTCAACCCGTCCCTGCATAAATCCTTTTGCATAATTTTTTGAAAATATTTTCTTTTTCTAGTTAAGTTTAATATTAAAATTAAATTTATATAAATAATTTGTATCATATTCTATTAAACCATTTCCATTTACTATTTTAAATATTTTAATTGTTTTGAATAATATATTCTCTTTCGTATAAAAACTTATACTTGATGCAATTTTGGAAAAACTTAGAATTCGTCAAAAAAACAAAAGGAAATAAGGGGTGTGGGGTGGGAAGGGGGGAGGGTAATTGAGCATGCAATGGCATGATTACTTCTTGAAATGCAGTGAGGTAAAAGTAGGAAGAATAAAAAACTAAATAGTTGTAGGTCTTTTCACAATTTCTTTTTTAAAATTAAAAATTGTATATACGGTGGATATTTAAAAAGAAAAATTTAATTATCATAAGCTCAAATCAACTCTAATGACTAATCCTTAATTAGCTGAACGAAGAGTAGAGGTGGATACGTAGTATTAAATCATTGGAAATCGTTTGGCTTAATTCGAGATTTAGGGCTGTTTGGTTTAGTCAAAATTTGTGTAATAAAAAGAATCTTATTTGCATAAACATGAGTAAGTAACTATAGCTCAAACATGTTCCTAAATTGTTAAACTCTCTTAAATTTTTTTAAAGAAAAACCAAGATCATCTTTAAAATCAAAATAAAAAATGTATATGTACATACATTTTTCTTAGACTATCTACTGTGATCATGTAAAATTCAATTAATTTAAATTTATATTAAGTCGAAATATTTCATTTTTTAAAAGTGGAGCTTTTTTTTTTTTTTTTGCTAAAAACAATTTCACATTTATAACTAAAATCTAAAAATAGGGAAGAATATATACTTATAGTTACCACTCAATTCTTATATTTGGGGTCCTCTTGATCGCGTATGACAATACTTAAGACTTTTTATATGTTATACTTAGCATAGGAATATGCTTAGGGCCCTCTTCCACATCCTCATTATATTTGTGTTTGTATATAGAAAAAATATCAATTTAAAAATATTTACATATAATCTGAATAGATACTACAGGCGTCGAGTGAGAATGAAGATTATAATGAAATGTGCTCAAGGTGGTGGAACATAATAACGTGGAATGTCACATATATAACTTGTTTATCTTGCTTCTGTTAAGGAATCATTTTCCTTTTTTTAAAATAATTTACTTTCTTAGAAAAAAATTCTTATTAGAAAAAAAATATTTTCAAAAAAATTGACCAGTAAAATATGAGAAAATAAAAAAATAATTTCCTTCGTACCAAGGGTTGATATCAACTCTTTGACTCCGAGCATACTTCTGTTCAACCCGACCCGTTTAATGTGCTTCTGTGTCATACAAATCCAATTTTTATTTAATCCGTCTATAAAACAAAAGCTAAAAAGTATAGTCGTGTATAAGAATGTCAAATGTGTTAGTTGAAATAGTATTTAGGTGATCGATTAAAATAAATAGACAATTAAGTTATAATTGGTCTAATAATGTACTTGAATTTCTTTATACTGAATTAAGATGAACTAAATATTAGGTCATATAATCTAATTTGTATAATTTAAATTTCATGGTTTCTTTTGGTAGAATTCATTTAATCATCAAAACAAAACTTTCGTTCCAAATTATGGTTACAACAAATTTTTAAATGAGAGAAAAAAAGCTTAAATCAATCTAATTTTCAAATAAGTGGGATTCAGCTATTAAAATGGCTAAGTTAATAAATAGGAATATCATTAATGTTCTCAAATCACTATAAGTTTGAGAGATTATATTGTTATGAGCTAATTCTTACATATTAGACATAATTATGTGGGAGAGATTTGATTTACAATTCATTACATATATTATTTTGGGAAAATACATAAGTACTTACTCAATTTAAGTCCGAAATTTTAGAAACAATTATCCTATACGAAAGTCTTATTACCTCTTGAACTTATTTTATAAATAATTTTTTATCCATTTTAGGCTTACGTGACACTAGCTTGAAAAAAAATGTCAATACACGTTGGGCATACAAGATATTCTAAATATGCCGAAAAAGGTTAGAAAATTGTCTATAAATAAGTTCAGGAGTAATAGAACCTTAGTATAGTATAAATGTGTCTCTGAGATTTCGGACATAGGTTGAGGGAGTACTCGTATATTTTCGCTATTATTTTAGATTTTTAGTTATATTTCACTTAAAAGGATGGAGCTACTAAAGGGATCTTTAGGCAGAAAATTATATTATTTATACAATATGATTATATGTATGACAAATTCTGAATCTGCTTCGACTTTTTCATAAATTTACTTCTTCATATTTAAATTCTCTTATTCTTAGTAAAAAAATTTATTTACTTCTTCATATTTAAATCCTCTTACTCTTAGTGAAACTTTTTTTCCATCACTAGCTATAGCTATCGGCTGTTTATGTTAAGGTCTATGTGATTAGCCTCTAATCATGATGAGCTTAGTGGTACATGTGAATAATAAGCCTCTTTATTTTCAATTTAATTCGTTAATGATTGTTTTTCATTTACTTTAATGTTGTTCTAGTTCTACAGTATATTTTTATATGCGTAAGCAATGATGAAAACAAAATTAAATATGACGTGATTAAGTTAGTCAAAATTAGAGAACTAAACCTCCAGGTCATGGTCTTGGTTAGACTGCTTTGGTAAAATTGATATATATGTAAAATAATAGTTGTTGAGTGTTTGGCATTAATGGAATTTTTTTTTATGAAAAATAATTATGTTTTTTTTAATAAATTTAGTTATTTTGTAATTTTTGATAAATAAGTGAAATGATATAATTTTAAAAAATATTTAATTATATATAATATAGAAAAATACTATAAGAATAATACCACGAAGAGTATGATTTTGGGATTGATAAGGGTTGAATGGTCAAGGAGCGGAGCTAATTGTGTTGGATGCATGAATGAAAGGAGACAAAACTTAAAATGTCACTTGTTAGGAATTTGTTTTTCTCATTTTTCAATTTTTTTTAAAAAAAATTAAAAATAATTTTTCTAAAATGTTTTTACCAATCAAATCGAGAAAAAGTTTGAAAAATATATATTTCTCTACCTACCAAACATACCTAAGTTGTTTTAACTTTGACTACTCCCTTAACAAGTATACCTTTTTTTCCTTTTCATTTTATAATATGATTTAATTTAATTAATAAAGATTTCAAAATATTAGTCCCTCGTAAATCATGTTAGTACTATATCATAATTAAGAAAACATTAAAACGATAACTAAAATGTAATGTGGTAGCAAAATTTTAATGTCAAAATGTGAATATGCAAATGAACCTACGACTTCTTGAAGGTTTTAAAAGTTATACACACGCATATATAGAAAGAGATATGTTTCTCCTCACGAATCAACAATGTTATGAATCATAAATTTTTCACCTTTCTTTCATCAAAAACATATTTCTTATCTATAGAAATAAGACTAATATAAACATTTTCTAGAGATAATTTTCTATGGAAAAAAATACTGATTTTTTTATTTTTACTAGTATACATAAAAGTTTTCTTAAACGAAAAAAAATATTCTACTCCAAACACTAATTAAAACTTAGGAAGTTCTAGCTAGCTAGTATCTACTATATGATGAAGGTAGGGGCCTTTTTCTCCATCCCAAAACAAAAGAAAATGATGTCTCATTGTAGCTAGCATGTGTGTGACCACAATCTATTTATCAAATTCTCTTATATATTTTACAGATTTTATTTTCAAGTTTCAGAAATATTAAAAGGACTCTCCCCTTAGAAACTATTAGCATGAAAAAAGCTTTAATTGAAGCATATGTTCCTATTTTTCATCGAAAAATTATGTCATATATATAATTTCAATTACTCTCTACATTTGTGTGTTAAAATTTTAACTATGTTTAGTAAATTTCTTAACTTACTATGATATCTTATCTTTTTCTTTTTCTTTTAAAATTTTTTACTGGATGTTTGGAGTTCATATTAAAATTGCGATTAAATTTGATTGCGCTGTACAAGGATCATTCGAAGATAACATTTTCTATATAAAAAAAAAATTCATACCAAAAACTTGAACTCAAAACCTCTAATTAATTAACCATATTTTTTTGAAAAATATTTTTTTTTTAAGATCCATGCGCCACTTGTACATTTGGTGGATATTAATAGGAATGTGTCCTTTTAATAGTCTTCTTTTTTGGGTCGATATATAAGAGGTCGGTTCAAGTAGATATAATTGGTAATAAATGTTGCTTGACCAATCACAAGTGGAGCCAATAATTTAGGAATTTTGTTTACCAAATTATTTTATTAATTACGTTTTGAAAATTTCAATTTTAATTCTACTAATACATTATGTAGTTTTTTTTTTTATAATGATATGAATAACATTAAAAGAAAATAATAAAATTATCCTAATTTATTAAAATAAATAAATTTAAAAAGTGTAAGAATTAATAAAAAGAACGAAGATAATTATCATATTAATATAATAAATGAAGTTTATTATTAATAACAAGTAACAATAATTATCAATGACTACAAATTCTATATTTTCATTTTTAAAATTCAAGGTAATTTTTGTATAATATGGTTAAATTCAATCTATTTTTTTAAATGTAACTTTTTAAATATAAAAAAAGGTGCAATTCCATTTCCTATCAAAACAACTAGACCGAGATCACCCACTTATAAAATTCGTTTAAAATATTATTAATTCAACCAAATATATGCTGAAATACATAACATAAACAAACAAATAGACTTTGTTTGGTTGTTTGTTTTTGTCTAAGTATTTTCCTCTATTAAGTGGAAAGTGAATGTATATATGAATATGATGTGACTGTGTGGTACTCGATTGGTATTCTTATATTCTTCTGCCTGAATAGATACTAAGAACTTTATTATTCTTTTTATTTAATATTCTCTCCGTTCTATATTAATTATCAGAGTTAATAAAAATGCTTAGCTTGTTTTTTTTACTCGTTCACTTTTATTTGTTTTCTATTTAAAAGTAAATGTTACTTTTATTTTGTTCAATTTTTAAATTAAGCAATGAATTTTTTACTCAATTTTGTTGAAAAGAGATAACAATAAAAAAAAATTCTTTTATTTATAATGTTTTATTATGAATGTGTAAAGAAAAATGTAACAATTAATATAAAACGACCATAGATAAAAGAACTAATTATGTAGATTATTAAAGGGACATTTTGAGGGCATTTTTGACTGCCCAATATGATTCTAAAGAACCCCACTTGTCTCCCACTAGAACACTTTTTATCAGCATTGGGAAATTGCTATTAATATAACGGCCATTCGGAACTAATAAGATATTATTGTTCGACTTTCACTTTAATATTCGAATATATATTTTAGGTTTGGCATAATATATAGTTGTAGTTAAGTATTTCATCTGTCTTTATTTATTTATTTATATTTTTTTGTTATTTTTATTTACTTGTTTATTTTGATAAATCAAGAAAGGATAAAAAAAAAATCCTATTATACCTTCATTTTAAATTTCTAGAAAATTTCTAAGTTTTAATTCTGGAACCATAATTAAAGTAAAATTATAACTTCATCATGCTAAATATTGCTATCTTAATATATGAATCATTTTTAAAATGGACAACTAAATAGAGATAAAGGGAATACTTCATTATGTTTATTTTTTGACAATTAATTATTCTAATTTTGAGAATATTTAGTATTTCTGACTTATCTTTGTTGTACCTTTCGTTAACATATAATATTAATTTGATAGTCTTTATTTTTAATCCGAGAGTTTCGAATATCAAGAGACTAGAGTGAAATGTAAAAATGACAAAAGGTTCTTAAAAAGGGGTAAAAACGAAAAGAAATTTAGCATGGCACGTAATTTAGCCGTTAATTAAGGTTAACTTAAAATCTTTATTATGCCTTTTAGTTATGCATAAGCGCAGTGATTATTGGAATTTGCAAATAAAACTATTTTATTCTACCATTAATTAATTTTTAACGTTTTCCATATTTAGAGAAAATTAATAAATGTATTTACAACGAGTAGTTTTGAGTAATTTTAATTTAAATAGGTCCACCACCCCCACTTGGTCCCCAAAAAAGAAATAAAAGGTAGAAGTTATGAAATAAGTTCAAAGTTAAACATTTATCACCAATTAAACGTGCCATTTCAACGTTCAATACACATTAAAAAAAAAGAAAATAATTATGCTTTTCTACTTTGTTGAATATATTTGTTTTTCCATCACGACTACAATAAAATTTTATATTTTATGAATGTATTAGAATTGTTTCATTCAGAAACTTAGGTTACCAACAAATAACAATACGGCCAATTGGCGATTCAGCGAGTTCCTTTGGCGGCCTGCTCAAACCTACACCTATAGTATCGTATAAAAAATAGCAACTTTTATATATAATTGATAACTCCATAGAAGGAGTTTGAATTATAGAGATTTTGCAGAGAAGAGGAAGAAGAAGTATATTCAAAGAGAAGAGTATCTTTGTTACATTGAATCTGGACTACATTCTAACTCTATTTATACAAATACTAATCTAATGATTTATTTGTAACTAACTAACTAACTCACACTAAACTTGCTTCTAACTAACTTTTAACAGATTCTTCACACCATAAGTTTGTTGATATTATTCACTGATCAACACTCCTCCTCAAACTTATGGTTGAAAGGCATTCTTCATTCCCAGTTTACTTAACAGTACATCATGCTGTATCTTTCCCAAACTCTTAGTAAGCAGATCAACTAATTGCTCCTTGGTGTTTACATGTGTTGTCTTCAGCATTCCTTGACAAATTCTTTCTCTAACAAAATGACAATCAATGTCAATATGCTTTGTTCTTTCATGAAAGATTGGATTTGCAGCAATCTGAATAGCTGCTTTACTGTCACATACCATATTCACAGGAAGACTCACATTGATTCCTAATTCTTTATACAAACCTATCAGCCATGTAACTTCAGCTGCACAAGCAGCCATGCTTCTAAACTCTGCCTCTGCTGAGCTTCTTGAAACTGTCTCTTGTTTCTTAGATTTCCAAGAGATTAATCCTTCTCCTAGCTTAACCAAATAACCTGTAACTGATCTTCTAGTCTCCATACATGCTCCCCAATCAGAGTCACAAAAAGCAGTAAGCTGTGTAGTGTTGCCTGTTGGCATTAGCAATCCTAATCTAGGAGCTTCTTTGATATACCTAACCACTCTCAGTGCTGCCTCCATATGTGATTCCTTAGGACAATGCATGAACTGACTTAAAACTTGAGTAGAGAAAGCTAAGTCTGGTCTTGGCATGGTGAGATAAAGAAGTCTGCCTACAAGTCTCTGATACTTTGTAGGATCTGTAAGAACTCTGTCACTCTTGCTACATTCATTAGGAACCTGTTCATCATATTGAAGAGAGGTGAGTTTTTTGTTGACTTCTAGTGGTGTGCCAGCAAGTTTAGCTCCTCCTAATCCAGAGTCTGAGATTAATTCAAGTGCATACTTCCTTTGTGTCATCAAGATACCTTCACTAGATCTAGAGAACTCAATTCCTAGAAAAAACTTTAGTTCCCCTAAATCCTTCATTTTGAACTTCATTTGAATGTCTTGTCTAGTATCATTCAAAAATTGATGATTGCTTCCTGTGATCAGTAGATCATCAACATATACCAACACAATCACAATATCACCATCAACATTCTTTGTAAATAATGAGTAATCATAGTGACTTTGTTTGAACCCCATCTGTACTAATGCCTCAGTTAATTTGACATTCCACTGCCTTGGTGCCTGTTTTAAACCATACAAAGATTTGTTTAATTTGCAGACCTTCTTACACTCCCCCTGTCTAGCAAAACCAAGAGGAATATCCATATATACTTCTTCTAGTAAATCTCCATTCAGAAAGGCATTATGGACATCCATTTGATAGATATACCAGCCTTTAGAAGCAGCAAGAGCCACAACAGCTCTAACTGTCACCATTTTAGCAACAGGATTGAAGGTTTCTCCATAATCAACCCCTTCCTTCTGATTATAACCCTTGGCAACAAGTCGAGCCTTGAATCTCTCCACTTCTCCAGATGCTAAAAATTTGATTTTATATACCCATCTACAACCAATAGACTTCTTACCAGGTGGTAAATCAACAATAGTCCAAGTCTGATTACTCTCCAATGCAGCTATTTCAAGTTCCATTGCTTTCACCCAGTCAGGATCAGAGGCAGCTTCTTTAAAGGAAGTAGGTTCACTTACAGCTGAATAAGCTTGTAACACTTGTTGATAGCCAGATGACAAGTTAGAGTAAGTAATGTGATTGAATAGGGGATAAGAACACCTAGTATTCATAGTATGTGTCACAAAATCCTGTAGCCATAATGGAGGTCTACTTGTTCTGCCAGATCTTCTTAGAGGTGCAACTGAAAGAGGAGAAGAAGATCTAGGGGAAGAAGTAACATTGTCTGAAGTAGAAGTTGTAGATATATGTGTTGATAAGGAAACATCATCAGGTGGTAACATGTCAAGAACTGGAAACATTGGGTTGGAAGAAGCTTGGATATGTTTGAAGGGAAATATATGTTCCTGAAATACTACATTTCTGTTCACAAAGAAAGAGTGATTATGTAAATCATATAGTAAATAACCCTTTTGTGTGGAAGAATATCCCAAAAACACCGCAGGAATAGCTTTGGATGAAAATTTGTCCTGCACATTTGGACAAGCAGCATAACAAAGGCAACCAAATACTTTGATGTGAGTAAGTGATGGAGAATGCATATAGAGTTTCTCAAAAGAAGACTTGTAGGCTAGAAGCCTAGATGGAAGTCTGTTCAGAATATACACTGCAGTCATGACACATTCACCCCAAAATCTGAGAGGTATAGAGGCTTGAAACCTGAGAGCTCTGGCCACAGCTAGAATAGTTCTGTGTTTTCTTTCAGCTATCCCATTTTGCTGAGGTGTATAAACACATGTACTCTGATGAAGAATTCCCAACTCACTCAATAAACTTTGAACAGCAGTGCTGAAGAACTCACATCCATTATCAGTTCTCAATATTTTAACCTTAGTGGAAAACACATTCTGAACTTGAAGAAGGAAATGTTTCAGCACCACAACTGTATCAGCTTTAGAAGTAACTAAGTATATCCAAGTGTATCGACTAAAATCATCCACAATTGTAACAAAGTATCTTTTATTATTATGAGTTGGTACCCTATAGGGACCCCAAACATCACAATGTAGTAATTCAAACACATTCTTAGACATATGAGAGCTGACAGGAAAAGGAAGTTTTGTATGTTTAGCTAGAGGACATACAGTACAATGTGAATGACTAGTACTTCTGAGATTCTTAAGAGATTCATGCCTCCTTATAATATCAATAGGAGCATGACCTAAATGTTTGTGCCAACATCAAGATCAACAGGTTGAGACACAGAATTAACAACAGTTTTATTGAACTTGGACTGATCAAGACCTCTATTACTATTGACTAGCTCCTTTGGAATAGAATGACTTGGTCCTTCCTGTAGTATGTAGAGTCCATTTTCTTCTTTACCAATCCCCTTCACCTGACCAGTGGAGAGGTCCTGAAATATACAAAAATCAGGAAAGAAGCCAACCATACAATGTAACTCTTTAGTGATCTTGGATACTGACAGTAGATTAAACTTGAAGTCAGGCAAGAACAATATATTGGATATAGAATGATTATCTAACACACTGGTTGTTCCAACATGAGACACATGAATCACTTTACCATCAGGTAGATGGACACTACTATCTGTATGAGCATGCACTTGCTTAGCATTAATAAATGTTTGCAGCTTAGAAGTGATATGATGAGTGGCTCCAGTGTCAATTACCCACCTATTACCTTCATATGCACATAGAAATGCTTTAAGAGAACTACCTGCATTATCAACAGCAGCTACATTGACTGAAGACTGAGCTGTAGAATCATGACCATGAGTAGTTAACATCTGCAAAATTTGCTTATACTGATCTGGAGTAAAGAAGGCTCCTGATTGTGAATTTGCATTTATAACTCCTGCACTTTGAGTAGTATTTCCTCTAACTTCAGAATCATTTGAGTATACATGTTCAGCTTGGTTTGCATACACTCCAGACTTAAGAGGTTTTCTTTTAGACTTAAAATCAGCAGGGTAACCAACAATTTTGTAGCACTGATCCTTGGTGTGACCTCTGCAGCCACAATGTTCACACTGCAAAAGAAACTTCCTACTCTTGTTGCCAAAAGATGAAGAACTTGCACCACCACTGTAACCTCCACCTTGAGGACTGTATCCATATGTAGCATTGTCTGAATAAGAATTGCTTGTAGAACCTGAATACAAGCTGCCTGTAGAGCTTTTAGATGTACTTGCTCCATTTCTGTTAGAGTACAATGTTGTTCCTTCAATTACACCAGATGAGCTAGAACCTACACTCAGATTTCTTTGAATTTCCTGATCAACTAAGAGTGCATAAGCTTTATTAAGTGTAGGAATAGGACTCATCATTAGAATCTGACTTCTAGGTTGAGAATAGGACTCATTTAATCCCATCAGAAACTGCAATAATCTCTGATATTCACAATGCTCTCCAAACTTCTTAGACTCTGGACAAGGACAACTAGGACATGGCATTAGAGAGTCATACTCATCCCAAAGATCCCTTAATCTAGAATGATAGTCAGCAATAGACAAAGTGCCTTGAATCAGAGTGTGAACTTCTCTATGTAAGTGAAAAATCCTAGATCCATTAACAGTATCAAATCGTTCCTTCAAATCCATCCATACTTTCCTTGCATCTGATGCATATACAACAGAACTAATCAAACCAGGTCTGACAGCATTCATTATCCAGCTTAGTACTACTGCATTACATTTCTCCCACAGATCATGTAATTCAGGTTCGAATATAGATTTAGGAAATCTTCCATCAACAAATCCTAATTTGCTCCTACCTATCAGCCGAATTCTGAAGGATCTACTCCATAAGGCATAATTTTCAGAACCAGTGAGCTGTAGGGAAATTAAAGAACTACCTGCAGTATCAGTGTGTTGAAGATAGAGTGGATGATTATGATCAATTGCTGGAAATGAAGCTGTGCTTGTAGTACCACTACCAGCTCCACCATTACCAGTTATTTCTCTTTCACTAGAGCTATTAACTGCCATACTTTGAATGTTGTTCTTCTTCGAAATCACCTGAATCTGTTGGTGAATCTAAACATCTGAAGTTGATTTTAGCAGAAGCTAGCTACGATCAATGGCTTTGATACCATGATAACTCCATAGAAGGAGTTTGAATTATAGAGATTTTGCAGAGAAGAGGAAGAAGAAGTATATTCAAAGAGAAGAGTATTTTTGTTACATTGAATCTGGACTACATTCTAACTCTATTTATACAAATACTAATCTAATGATTTATTTGTAACTAACTAACTAACTCACACTAAACTTGCTTCTAACTAACTTTTAATAGATTCTTCACACCATAAGTTTGTTGATATTATTCACTGATCAACAATAATAAATATAAAAAGTTTATATGTTATTGTAATAATTTATATAATTACGCAAATTTAATATTTGCTATAGAGCTTTTGATTTGTATAATTCGCTACATATAATCAATTTTATTCAGATTGTTCAATTTTATATAAATTCATTTATACATTATAATTTATATAATTAAAATTTATACTTTTATACGTATAATTGTATAGAACTAAAATATATGTGTTTGTGTTTATATATATACATTTTTCTCTGCTTTATACAAATACAAACACATTACCAAAATATATAAAATGGCTAATGACTAACATCTAGAATTGTTAATATATATCGACGTTTATGCCATGCATGAATAACATGTTAAATTTATTATTATTATTACAAGTATTTGAACTCAAAGTGATGCATTAATTATATCTTATTGTTGACCGTTTGAACTTTGAACATATTAGATCATATTATCTAAAAAAAAGTTTTTTTCTAAGCTTCTCAATATTTATTATTCTGTTACTTAAATATTTAATAATACCTTAATCAGGGTATTATAGTCCAAAATTTTCCTTTTTTAAAAAAAAAAAATCTTAACTTTTTTAAATTAAAGTTAATATATTATATTTTATAACAACTTTTGGTAAAGTGTTGCCTAAATGAGATAATTAAATTGAAGATAAGTAAACATATAAGAATCTAAGTGTGGGAAGTTTAATTTGAGAGTCCAATCAGATTATTCTCAAATTATAATCAGAATTATATTCTACAATTTGTTAAGATTAGTTATACTTAATTCAACTAATTATATCATTGTAAAGGAGTTAGTTAGTTAACTGATTCTGTTAGTTAGTTAGTTAGATGAAGTTAGTTAGAAGTTCATTATATACACATGTATAAATACTAGTCTCATGTAATGTAGAACATGCAATTTTCATTTCTCTCAAAACTCAACAATCTGCTCTCTTATTGTTCATCTCTCACATTCATACTCTGCTCTATTAATGGAGTTCCTGCATATCTCCATCTTCATATACGATTCTAACATGGTATCAGAGCGAAGACATTGATCTCTTCTTCATCTTCTGCAGCATTCATCGATTCTTCATTTTCTTCCACAAAGCAACTGTTCTTCATCTTCTCGAAATTTTTTTCGATTTCTGTTCTTAGATCACGAAGGCTCAGCACAATTTTTCATCAACATCTTGCAATCTCATGGATCAAAATGCAGATGTCCCTCCAACTCCAAATCAGCGAGTCATCGATGCTAGTCAGCCACTGTACATGCATCCATCAGAAAGTGCTGGATCTGCTATAATTCTGGTGATTTTTGACGGAGCTGGTTACAGATCATGGCGACGTGGAGTTCTTCGTGCATTATCTGTGAAAAACAAAGTAGGCTTCGTTAATGGCAAGGTGCAGAAACCAACTGAAAATTCACCCACATTTGCTCAGTGGGAACGTTGTGATGATATTGTTACATCATGGATCCTCAATTCTCTATCAAAGGATTTAGCTGATAGTCTGAAGTATGTTAATAATGCAAGAGAATTGTGGGAGGAACTGCAGGATAGGTATGATCAGACGAACGGTGCGAAACTCTACCAACTTCAACATGAAATTAATGATCTCACCCAAGGAAATCTTGATATCACAGGGTACTATTCCATGCTTCGAAGACTCTGGGAAGAGCTTAATACTCTAGATCCCAATACTCAATGTACTTGTTTGTGCAATTGTGGTGGTAAAACCAAAATGCACAAGGCAGAGCAGGATCGGAAACTTATCCAGTTTCTAATGGGACTTAACAAGGTCTATACAATCGTTAGAGGGAGTATTCTTGTGGTGAACCCATTGCCAACTATGGCACAAGCCTTCTCTATTTTAGTACAAGAAGAGAAGCAACGAGAAGTCAGGCCATCAACTCGCATGAACTTGGATGCTAGTTCTGGAGCTTCTACTTCACTAAGTGCTGTTTCTGGAAGAGGAAGTTTTAGAACAAATTACTCTCAAGATAAAAGCACAAATAGAAGCACATACAGAGATCATTCTCAGCATCAGCAAGACAATAGGACTTATCCTTTTCCTGATATTAACAAAGCAAATCTATTTTGCAATTACTGTAAGAAAGCAGGACACACAGAAGAGAAATGCTACAGGCTGCATGGCTTCCCCAAAAATTTCAAATTCACTAAGGGAAGGAATTATGGATCAGCAGCAATTGCTCACAGCAATTGTGAAACACCACTGGAACATGCTCATGGAACTCAAAATCTAACCAAAGACCAATATAATCATCTGGTGAGATTGCTTGAAAATTTTCAGGTGCAAGGATCATCTCACAGCAGCAAAGACACTTTGGATAACATCATGGGTGGAGCTGCAAACTTTGCAGGTATGTTAGCATGTCATTCTTCCATCACTGACATTGGTAATCTTTCATGTAATTGTTTAAAACTAACTGCTGAATCATGGATCATTGATTCCGGAGCCTCAAACCATATGACTTTCAATAAGAAATTACTTACCAACATCAGACCATTACCTTACCCTTTCCTAATAACACTACCTAATGGCTATAGAGTTAAAGTGACAGAGATTGGGAATGCATGTTTGAATTCAATAGTGACTTTATACAATGTATTGTTTATTCCTACCTTCAAATTTAACTTGATTTCAGTACATTGTTTGACCTCTGATCTTAGAAGTGCAGTTATTTTCAATGATAAATCATGTTCTTTGCAGGGCCCTTCACTGAAGAGCCTTCTGGTGATTGGTAGAGCAAGGAGTGGCCTTTACTTCATCTGCTCAAGGTGTCCCAATTCTGTCTGCTCTTTTACACCATTATCTCATTGTTCTTCTTCACATGCTCCTAGTGAACAAGGTTTACATCATGTTTCCTCATCTGTTAGTTCAAGAAATAAAACAACCTGTTGTAACATGAATTCATCTGTTTCATTGTGTACATCTCATGAAAATAATGTAGACTACTTATGGCACACTAGATTAGGACATGTTCCTTTTGTTAAGATGAAGGGTATCCACACTATACCTGTTAAATTCTCACCCAAACAACCTTTTATATGTACTGTCTGCCCCATGGCAAGACAAGCAAGAATGCCTTTTCCATCAAACTCAACACCTTCTTCTACAAATATATTTGAACTCCTCCACATAGACTTATGGGGACCTTATCATACACCAACGTATGATAATTAAAAATATTTCATCACAATAGTTGATGATTATAGCAGGACAACATGGACTCAACTTATCAGCTGTAAAAGTAACACCCTTCAAGCCATAAAAGCCTTCACATCCTTGGTAGAAAACCAGTTCAGTATCACCATTAAAACAATAAGGACTGATAATGGTATGGAATTTGTCAACAAAGAAACAACTAATTTTCTGCAAAACAAAGGAATCACACATCAAAGAACCTGTCCATACACACCACAACAAAATGGTGTGGTAGAAAGAAAACATAAATACCTACTTGAGATTGCTAGAAGCTTATTGTATCAGTCAAAACTTCCCATGAATTACTGGGGAGAATGCATTTTAGCTGCAACTTATCTAGTGAACAGACTACCATCCAAAGTTATTTAAAACAAAACTCCTCTTAAGATCTTTTGGCTGTCTTTGTTATCCTACCACTCTTAAAACTCACAAGGATAAGCTCGAACCTAGATCAGTTCCTCATATTTTCATTGGATATCCATTCAACACAAAAGGCTACAAAGTTTTAAATGTGAGCACCAAGAAAATACATATTTCAAGAGATGTCTTATTTCATGAAAGTATTTTTCCTTTTGCTCTTTCTTTTCCTGATTCTAGTTTTAATTCTGTATTGAGGTGTCTTGATGTTAACTCTGAATTGTGGAACTGCACAAACAGTCCCTTGCATAATGTTCATGATTTGAATGAAAACACCCTAATTACTGTCACTAATAACTCTGTTAAAGCCAACGTGCCACACGCTGATACTTCACTTGATCACACTACTCCATCAATTAATCTAGAAATATCTCCACATATCACCATTTCTAATACCTCTATCTCCAGTTCACAACAACCTATTACTACCACTTCCAGCTCACAAAGATTAACAAATATACCTAGAAGAACTAGTAGGACACATTCTGTACCAAAATACCTAAATGAATACACATATAACCTTCCCAACTTACAACCTCAATCATCAATTTACCACCCTTCAAATGGCATCAATAACACCAATGATCAACAATTCTCTCTTACTAGTTTTAACACTGAAAGTCAGCAGCAGTTTAAAACATATTTCATGATAGTGAGCCAAGTACATATGGAGAAGCTGCCATGATCCCTGCTTGGCAATCAGCAATGACACTTGAATTTGAAGCTTTGCATGCTAACAATACCTGGAGTTTAGTTCATTTATCTGCAAGAAAGAAACCAATTGGATGCAAGTGGGTCTACAAAATCAAACATAAGGCTGATGGAACTGTGGAAAGATTCAAAGCTAGACTTGTAGTCAAGGGATACACTCAACAAGCTGGTATTGATTATAATGAGACATTCTCTCCAGTAGTGAAGATGACCACTGTGCGACTATTAATCAGTCTAGCTGTTAAGAAAGGTTGGGATCTATATCAGCTGGATGTGAATAATGCATTTCTACATGGAGATTTAAATGAGGAAGTCTATATGGAACTTCCACAGGGACTGCAGGTGAATGGAAAAGGACTTGTCTGTAAACTTAACAAGTCTTTGTATGGGTTGAAACAGACTAATAGGCAATGGTATGAAAAACTAGCGAAGGCATTGTATTCAAGGGGATATTCACATTCTACCAGTGATTACTCATTGTTCTACAAGAAGGATAAGTCAACTAAGGTGTTTGTAGCAGTGTATGTTGATGACATAATATTGACAGGAACTGATCTAGATGAGGTTACATCCTTAAAGTCATTTTTACATGACCAGTTCAAAATTAAGGATCTAGGAAAACTTCACTATTTTCTGGGGTTGGAGATTCTCTATAGACAAGATGGGGTACTCATTACACAGAAGAAGTTCACCACAGACTTACTCAAAGAGTTTGATTGCTCACATTATAGTCCAACTACTTCTCCTCTCGACAATGTGGATTAAGTTGAAGTCTAATGAAGGAACTCTGTTAACTGATCCAACATACTACAGGAAATTAGTGGGAAAGTTGAATTTTCTTACAAATACTAGATTGGATATTGCATTCAGTGTACAACATCTCAGTCAGTTTTTACAAACACCCAGAGAGCCTCACTTAAAGGCTGCGTTCCATGTATTGAGGTATCTGAAGAATAGTCATACACTGGGAATCTATTTATCCAAAGATCCTAACTATACCATCACTGCCTATTGCGATTCAGATTGGGCTTCATGCCCTGATTCCAGAAAATCAGTAAGTGGATACATAGTACTCATGGGGAACTGTCCTATAAGTTGGAAATCTAAGAAACAGACTACTGTTTCACTTTCCTCAGCAGAAGCAGAGTACAGGGCAATAAGAAAAGTGGTTGGAGAGTTGGTTTGGCTGGAACGTTTGTTTTATGAATTAGGTGAAAAACCTTCTCGACCTATATCAGTTTTCTGTGACAGTCAAGCAGCCATTCATATTGCAAACAACCCCGTGTTTCATGAGAGAACCAAGCACATAGAGGTGGACTGCCATTTTGTTCGAGACAAACTACATGAAGGACTTGTGACTCTGCATCACATTCCTACTGATGAACAACTATCTGATATTTTAACCAAAAGCCTCACTGGACCAAAGCATTCGACTATTTTGCGCAAGTTGTCTGGCAGCATATCCATTCCAACTTGAGGGGGGGGGTGTTAAGATTAGTTATACTTAATTCAACTAATTATATCATTGTAAAGGAGTTAGTTAGTTAACTGATTCTTTTAGTTAGTTAGTTAGATGAAGTTAGTTAGAAGTTCATTATATACACATGTATAAATACTAGTCTCATGTAATGTAGAACATGCAATTTTCATTTCTCTCAAAACTCAACAATCTGCTCTCTTATTGTTCATCTCTCACATTCATACTCTGCTCTATTAATGGAGTTCCTGCATATGTCCATCTTCATATACGATTCTAACACAATTACAATTGAGATTATCTATCTCATATTTCTGTGGGAGAAATAATATGTCTTTAACTTTTAGTTAATATTCTCAAATAAACCCATGATAAATTAGAACTAAAACAAGATTAGTGACGTAGATTAATACCTCTAAATTCTAATCATAGTGTTTAATGACGTTGATTAACATAAGATGCTTACATTACGATGAGAGCGACGGCCCAGCGGATAAAAGCCGCCATTCAAGGAAGTCATAGCCCATAGATATTAGATACATACTATGGGTTTTCCCAAAATATCCGATAAAACTTATTCGCACCCGCTCGTCACACTTAGCCAATTTATGCATGAAATATGTTTAAATTTATAATTTATTTTATTTTATTAAATTACGTAATAATACATTTTATATTGACTTGGTGTGAATATTTGGTGCTGGTAAGTCTTTATCCAAAATACATATTTTTTCTTTTTCTTTTTTTGGGTGAGTTTTAATTCGAGTTAATTTATCGAAAAATTTATGATTTTTATTACTTGATTTTTAATTTAATTTTATTGTCGTTTCACAAAATATTTTTAAAGCATTAACTTTAATTTATTTAAGAATGATTTAATAAAATTTTGTTATTTTTTTAGAGTACTCTAAATCAATAATAGATAGATAAATAAAAATAGACAAAAAAGTATGATAAATAATATTTTACTTATTATTGTGTATATTAAGAAAAAATAATAAATACAAGCTATATTCTCTAGCTTTTAACTCTAGGTGGTGCCGCTCGACGGCTAAAACCTTTACAGAGTACTATTTAATAAAGGTTAAGATTGATTTTTCTTTAATGTTATGTTTACATCTGCAAACAATATAACTTTAGTCTTAATTTTCTAAAGGAATAATTATCTTCTACATAACTTTGTTGAGCTAAAACGAATACATAAAGAAGACTCTTACTATACTTAATTAGCTAATATATAGTTATAGTTACTTGTCATTAGTTTATAATCATAATTATGTGACCTACATTAAAAAATTATATAATTCAGTTCTCATTTGTATAAATACAAAAAAAAAATGTTAGATCTAAAAATCGTACACGGTTACTTTAACTTATATATAATTATCTTATCGATATATTTGATTTGTATAAGTTCTGAAAAAATCTTCAATAAATAAATACAAAATTTATATATACTTACTCTTTTTGTATATCAACAAATGATTTTATATGATCTACGTAACAAAGAATTATTGCTATTGGGCCTCACTAGGCAAATTGTAGCTACGAAAGCTTATAAAGTTTAAACTCTTTACTATGAAATTTCATCACTATTTAATTTGTGTAGATTAATTTACATTACAACTACATCAAATAAAAATAAAACCTTTTTATTTTCAAAAGTGAGCGCACCCCCTCCCCCTCCCCCCCCCCCCCACACACAACTCAAAACAGTATTCTTTATGTCTTCTCAAGAGTGTGGGCCTAAACCTAGGATAGGGATTGGCGGCCCACTACTTCATAGGTCCGTACCACCGCACGATTCCCGCAATTGATTACGATAACGACCTTCACGTCTTTTCACATCTGGGCTTTTCGGGTCACTTTTTAGGCCCAAAACTATTAATGAATTTGTAGATGCATCATTTTCATTATAACCATTTTTCACAGAAAATGTCCAAGTTCTGTAAATTAAAAGATCATGTCCTTTTCACATTTTAATATCCAAATTTAATTTCTAGGTAAATCCATTTACATGTATTGCTCCTAAGTCAAGTTATGTTAATAGCCATTTGGGGAACTAACAGACCTCTCAATGTTATTGATTGGATAAGCATTGTTATCCAACATTTTAGAAAGAAGAGTTGACCTGTCAATTTCACTCACCTTCTGACATGTAGCTACGAATCGTAATTAATCATACTATAACTATTTTGCCTCGTAATATTTTATGTCCTTACTTTTTGGAAAGTTCTAATTATCATTATTACCCTACATTGTAGAAAAAAGAGTTGGCAACTGAGAAATGTTACATTTTATAATTCAGCATCATCAAAGCCCAAAATAACAAGTGTGGTTTGGATTACGAATATAGGACGTCTTTCAAGAGCAACTTTCACATATAGCAAACACAAAAATTATATTTGTATGTTGTAGCTATAGTTTGCACAATTACGCTCCATAACAAACTTTATGTTTGCTATGACTATTTCGTTATACGTATATACAAAAGAAGCAATTGTATAATCTATTTCAATATACTTATACAAGAGAATTCATTGTATAATATGTGTTTGTACAAAGTGAGAAAAGAGAAAAAGACATAATAAAAATTGGCAGGGAAAGATCGTATTTGTATAATCATGTATTTGTATATACAATTTTCTCTCGCTTTATACAAACGCAACATATACATTTGTGTTTGTATAAAGTGAGAGAGGCGAGCGAGATTCGGGAGAAGGGAGAGATGGAAACGAAGATATATGTATATATAAAATTCTCTCTCGCTTTATAAAAACACAAACATATTTTATACTTTTGTGTTTGTATAAAAGCGAGAGAGGGAGGCGAAATTGCAATAATTTGCCATGGGGTTCAATTAAATCAAACTATAATTATAACATTTAATTTAAATTAATAGTTTGCTATAATATATAATTTTTCCTAATTTCAATTCGTTAGGCTCTAGTTCACATAAGCCCATAATAGTGAAGAAAAATGGATCAACCACTTTGATGTAAGCTGTCAGGCCCACTTGGAAATGGCCCAACTTTGATCCATATATCTCTAAATGCACTTTCAGCCCAAAATAATGACAACTTAAAGCCCAAACTCATACCTCTTTCCCTCCTCCTTTCTCTCGCGATCTCGCTCATCTCTCTCAATTTTTGTATATGAAATTACCGCTAGAATAAAGCATTCCTGCTTCAGTTTTACTTCTTCAGAGGGTATTTGAAAGTAATATTTGTCGTTAAAGGTTCAAAGAGATAAAATTAATATTATTAAATATTCGTCGATAAAATTTTACATATATCATTTAAAGTTATGTTTAGCAAAACTAACTTTATACTACTCTAAAGTGAAATTTTTTTTTTATAAATTTACATGGCTAAAATTATAACATCAAATTAGGTATTTGTACACTTCACCTATATACTTGAGTAAAAGTGTATCATTTAATATATGTAATTTTTAAATAAATTATATTAACATTATTATATAATTAAGATTTAATAAATTTATATTCCTCAACTAAAATATTAAATTTATGTTGAAGAGATCAAACGGAAAGTCGGTTAGTGTAGGCTCCACAAGGACAATAAATTTGGCAAACAAGTTGAAGAGACTCCCTCCACATTTGTCAATTTCTCACCTCCAAACAAAATTGGTTCGTTATAACCAAAATGAAATTTTCCTTGTTCAATTTAATTTAATAATATATTTATTTACTTTAAAATAAAATTATATAAATTCTAATTAAACCGTAGAATTATGATATAAGAAAAGTATAACGAAAATTAAGTTTATTTGAAATTATATGAAATGAAAAATATGACAAATAAATTTCAGCTTACAACAGATTAAAATTCTAACAGAATATCCCAGGTATCGTGGACTAATGTTTCCTAATTTTTGAAATTCAAAGCATATTTGAGACTTTAATATGAAAATGACCCAAAAATTGGTGACTGAATTTTGTCAACAAGTGAAAAGCCAATCCTTTATCCCTTTCTTCCTCGCAAGCGGCGGTTTTTTGTCTTCATCCCCACTTGGCAGTTGTCAGCTACCGCCGTTTAATCCATTATTTTGATGAATTTTGCAATTGGGGTTTATCCAAAATCTTAGTGAAATGAAGGCAGAAACGGTGACACTTGTGCTGGTGAATTTGGCCGGAATTATGGAAAGAGCAGACGAATCTTTGTTACCTGGTGTGTATAAGGAAGTTGGTGAAGCACTACATGCTGATCCAACGAGATTGGGTTCACTCACGCTTTTCCGATCCATGGTTCAGTCTCTGTGCTACCCTCTTGCAGCTTACCTTGCTGTTCGACACAATCGGGCACATGTTATTGCTTATGGTGCTTTTCTTTGGGCTGCCGCTACTTTTCTTGTAGCTTTCTCTTCCACTTTCACGCAGGTCAGCTTACCAACTACTCTCATTTCTCTGTTTATATTATGGGTTTTTTCTTATAGTGAAATTTGGATCTCTGTTGTTTGACATATGTGTGCCCCAATTTAATTTAGGGGAATGTATGGTAAATGATTCATGTTGTCAACTCCATGTAATTTGGGATTTTTTAAATTCTTCTAATGCTAGTTTGAGCTTGAGGTGTAGTTGATCTTGTTGATAATTGTGTAGGAAATTTCGATTTTTCATGGTTTTTAATTTGTTCTATTAAGTGTAAGGTCTACAATTCGCAGACCTCATTGTATGGATTACACTGGATATGTTATTGTTGTTGTTCGCGGCACCTCCCCACCATTCCTCAATTTGTTGTGCATTAATAATGTATATATGTGAATCGCATTCTACGAATTCAAACTGATTTAAGTTAGAATCGTGAATAGGCCAATCTCATTGGAACATTGTTTACCACCGTTGGGATAGTCAAATTGATGTGATCACTGTCTCAATGTCACCCTTCCTTGTAATTTCTTCCCTCAGCCTTTCACCATTGCAGTTTCTACCAGGAACTGGTTATTGCAAGTCGATGGATGTCTAATGACTTCTTTATTATTAGAGAAGAAATATGGAAAGCTTGTGGTGTAGTCTAATCATAGCATGAAGTCTATTTATAATTCATGTCAGGTGCTGTTACCATTTATCCTTGTTGAAGTTGTCACTGACAGGATATATCACACTAATTTGTCAATAAAAAAATTACTTATGTGATATTATCACCTTACTAGACTATAATCTGGTTCACAATTCAATAATGTTCGTTCTATTTCTCAAATGAGAACTATTGGAAAGGACAAAGAGTGTATTGTACTCTTCCTGAGTTCCATCCTAGTTTTATATTGGGTTTTCTATGTTTGCGTGTTTCTAAATATTTGACGTAGACTTTTGGATCATTATCTTAGTGTCTTTTTACTACTATCAATGTGCTCGTGTATAAGTCGAGATAGAAGTCAAAATGTCCTGTTATTAATATCATCTAGTACAAAGTAGAATGTTTGGGTCGCTTGTGAACAACAACTTCTCTAAAGTTAGGCATGTTTGCTTGATAAGGTGGCAGTATCGAGAGCTTTAAATGGGATAGGCCTTGCCATTGTTGCACCTGCTATTCAGTCTCTTGTAGCTGACTCGACTGATGATGACAAACGTGGGATGGCGTTTGGATGGCTACAGCTTACTAGCAATATTGGTTCAATTATTGGTGGATTGTTTTCCTTAATGATAGCGCCCGTTACTCTTTTGGGAATTCCTGGTTGGAGGCTCGCCTTTCATCTAGTTGGTATCATCAGCATTATCATTGGTATTTTGGTTCGCTTATTTGCAAATGATCCTCACTTCCCTGATGGCCATCTGAAAGCCACTAATGAAGGTCCTGGTAGATCCTTTAAGTCAGAAGTGCTAGGTCTCGTTCAAGAAGCCAAAACGGTAATAAATATTCGATCCTTCCAGATTATTGTAGCACAGGGTGTTACTGGTTCTTTTCCTTGGTCAGCTTTGTCCTTCGCGCCAATGTGGTTAGAGCTTACTGGACTTTCCCATGAGAAGACTGGTGTTCTTATTTGCTTGTTTGTGGTAGGCAGTTCAATTGGCGGACTCTTTGGAGGCAGGATGGGAGACATGTTATCCCAGCGTCTACCTAATTGTGGTAGGATAATTCTGGCTCAAATAAGCTCAGCATCAGCGATCCCCCTCACGGCGATCCTTCTGCTGGCTTTGCCTGATAATCCTTCTGCAGCATTCATGCATGGTCTGGTCCTGTTTATTACAGGGTTCTGCATATCTTGGAATGCTCCAGCCACAAACAAGTAATGATCTTCTTACAAGACTAAAATTATCCATATCTCGGCTTTTAGCGTTTGTTAGTCAGTACTCATTGTGCATTTTCAGTATTGAATGTCTTCATTACGTATTATACTGAAGTGCCAACAGTCCAATTTTTGCAGAGATTGTGCCTGAGAAGTCAAGAACCAGTATATATGCTCTAGACCGATCATTTGAATCTGTATTATCATCTTTTGCTCCTCCAGTTGTTGGACTACTGGCCCAAAATGTTTATGGTTATAAACCAGTACCTAAAGGTACTCAAAGTATTGCCACAGACAGAGAAAACGCTAAAGCGTTGGCACAAGCGTTGTTCACTTCCATCGGAACTCCAATGGCACTATGTTGTGTTATTTACTCTTTCCTCTATTGCACCTATCCAAGAGATAAGGCGCGGGCTCAAATGGAAGCACTGATAGAATCAGAGTTGCAAATCATTGGCTTGGATAGTACTCCTCCAGCAAATCAACCATATTCACAAGTCAAATCATCTGAACTCCAAGAGAACCTTGAAGACAGAATCATTGTTGAAATGGATTATGGAGAAGATGAACTTGGTTTCGACGATGATGATGAGAAGACATTAGTCAATCACCATCAGACATTTTCTCAACTGGATCTATAGTAGTCATTATATCAAGAAAGGCTTCTATTTTACATGGATGATCACTCATCTAGTATGAACTTATATCAGTCGATCAATAGTTTATGGGCGATAGATTTTTCCCTTTTGCTTACATGTAACATCTTTACAGCATCTTCCCACCTTGATCATAACCCCTTCTTTTGTGTTGTAGTATAGGTTCTTGAGAATGGAAGTCTCAAGGTTAGTTTGATAACATATATACGGTATAGAGAGTAGTACTATTATCTCAGTCTGTACATGTCCATATCTGGGTTGCTATGCATTCTTTCATAGATAATTTCTTCTTAAAGAGTATATATTATGTGAATTTCATGATTGCTGAAATGCATTCTCACATTTTGATTGTTTTTTCTATGTGGAATTGCTTTACTTGGCTTATCTAGTAGATTGTTTTTCGCTTTTTCACGTGTCGGGATAAAAGTGGCCACTGGTAAACACTTAACCTCTTAGGTTTAGTGAGCGACCTGAGTAGAATCTTAAAAGCACAATTTACGTCTCTAGTTCAAAGGTTGTCCTCTTAGAGGATGCTGCAACTTTATCCCAACTAGATTGTAAAATACAAAGCTTACAAGTAGTATATACTTTATACGAGATATACATATAATATACATAATATATACAGTAATTTTATTTCGATCATGTTGATAAATTAGTTTGACGGAATGGTATAATACCGACAATTGAGTTAGATTTGAGGTTGAGTGATCATCATTTCACCAAACAAAAAATGTCTAATCCCCAGACACTACCTTAGCTCTAAGACAAAGTAATATAATGGCTTTAAAATAAAACTTACTAGATAGTTTCATAAAGTAACCAACCCCTATTCCTAGTTTCCCACCAACTCTCCCATTTTTGGTCATTCATCAATGTCCATGGTGATGGTGGGACACCTCTTCCATTTTCTGAAAAAACAAAAACAAATCAGTAATCCGATTTGAGATAATTAAACCATCTATCATGATTTGCACTCGTTCTAAACCAAATCAAATCATTAATCCCAAACTATATATTACCGTTTACTTTAAACTCCTTTTTCACAAGTGATAATTTTCATTTAATTTCTTTGTTGTACCATGTGCTGTATGTATTATATTGTTGACCAACCACAAAACAGTTTGTTTTCCTTACCACCCACCCAAAGGCGGAGTTACTAATCTTATAAATTTATTTGATATATATAAATAATTTATTCAAAACACAATAAATTATATGAAGCAATTATAGCTGTACACAGTTAAAAGGTTTAAGTTTCTCTTAATATTTCAAACCTTTATAGGATTTATCTAATGCGGTTTGTATCTCTCGTGTAATTTATGAGCTATTACACTAAAAATAAATTTTTATAAAATACGATTCACTGAAATGATAAAGGCTATGACAGAAGTTATACGTTTTCCGCGATTTTCAAAAAGTAACGATTGGTTATGTGACAATATATCAATCTAGGAATGTGTATCGATTCATTTTCCCTTTCATGTATTTTTCTTCGTTAATCTTTGATCAATAGGGGGTTGACACGTCAAATGGAGGTGGGGTTGGAAGGAGATTTAGCTTTTTAAGAAAGAATTTAACTTTTTGACGAGGTTTACTTAGTGAAAAGATAATTACTACTTTATGTTAATTAAAATTAGTTTTAAGGATAAAGTTACTAATGATCAAGATTACAAATTGAAGGGCCGTATTTAACTTTAAAGCTGTTTTGGAAAATCAACATGAATTGTTATAAAATCGTGAGACTGTTTTATTCTTAACTAAAATATTTTAATTCAAACACTGATTATAGAGAAAATCTCATTATATACATCACATTCTAATAAACCGTGCAATACACAATTTAAATTTTGATCATGACTACAATATAGATTTCGAGTGCGAAAAAAATAAAACTGGTTCTGGAAGAATCTTGAATTTTGTTCGTTGTGTTCTTTTTTCTTTTTTCGTTTTGTGTGTGTTCCAAGTTTGATTTGCAGTGATAGGGTGGTAAAAAGAGAGGGGTGGGGGGTGGGGGTGGGTCATTATAACCACATGTTGTGTTGGATCCATTTCTTTTGCCATCTTGACTTTTTATCACTTTTTTTAATTTTTATAATCTATGTCCTGCAAATTTATCTCCATAATGGAGTATATCTTTACATTACAATTAAATATAGATATAAAAAAAAACTTAATAATTTGATGAACATATGATTTTACTTGCACCTAGAGTAGTGTTACATTTAGATTTTGTCTTCTCCTAGTTTTACTTTGAATCGATTATCCTTTTAAATTTTTAGTTCGTTATCTTTTACATGTTATATGATTTATTGTTTTTATTTGAGTTGTTCGAGATCGATCTAAAAGATACTAGATCGGGTGTGAGAGAAAGGAATGTTATTGTTGATGGTTCGATGCTATTTCTAGATCTTAATTTCGATTTTTGGTTCAGGAGTGATTGAAGTGATTACAATAAAAGAAATAGTTAGGAATGAATCTCTTAAAAAAGATATCTCGACTAGAAATACAACTAGTAGAAGGCTCTCTCCTTCTCCCTAACGGAGTAGCCGAGTAGGCACTAATCATGGGTTAGAGAGCAGTTTATCGACCATTAAATGATCCACAAATTCATATGTTAGCATGCAATAATATAGATACATTCTATGTTTTTCTCTCTCTTTATTTTGTGATACAAAACTATTTTTTCGTTAAAAAATTTGAAATTGTATGTATTTAATTTACGGAGTCTATCGAATTCTTTAAATTGTATTTTGTATTTGAATTTGTAAAAATCAAATAATCCAAATCTTTAATAAGGAAAAGAAAAAGCAAATTCAATATCATTAGATACAAAACGTAAGCCCTAAAACAAAAGACACGAAAATTGTTATGAAAGAAGAAACGTACAAATGAAACAATTATTTTTTACATAAATAAATATTATATTCTCATTTTAAAAGAAAATAACGCATACGTAAGAACTATTAAGTTATTTTTTAAGATTCATTTGTTTCATTAGATTAGCATTAAAAAAATCGTAGAGAAGTTTATAACATGCTAAATTCATATATTCAATAAAAAACAAAGATTAATCACAAAAGAAATAGAAGAAAACAAGAAACTTGACAATAAGAGCTATATTTGTGAATTTTTTGCTCTGAAATAATTTCGTTATATTAAATGTGAAATAAAAAAAAATATGTGTGTTATTCAAATAAATAAAAAATATGTGCTAAAAGGTGAAAACTCAAGGAAGGTTTGTGAAATTAATCCTTATTTTTTTATCCATTAAATTTGGTGAAATAGAAACCTTGGTGCTCGTAGCCGATCTAGTAATAATCGATGGGGTCAAAATCGCAGAAGATGACAGAAGAACAAAAAATGCAGATCATAATTTATAATAATTTTAATAAAATTAGATCAACCAGAGTCTCAATTTTAGCCAAAGAATTTGGCTTTAATTTCTTAATAAGATATAATAATAAGCTATTAAAGCCATAAATTTTGGACGTGTCAATTTTGGTTTGACCTTTAGGGCATTAATTCCAAGCTCAACCACTCCTTATTTAAAAACAATTTTCCTAATTCTACTATTTTTAACGAGTGTATGTCACACATAATAATAGATTATAGCTAGGTAGGAATAACAAAAATTAGAGGACATGTGGAAAAAAAATGAATTTATAGAAATTGTATTGTAAATTACTTTATTTGTTGTAAACATGAGCAAACCATATAATAGGAACGCTTTGAGTTTTTTCATGAAAAAAGATGTGAAATGTCATGTGTAGTAGTTGGACAATATTCTACATTCCCCTAGCTAGCTAATTCTCAATTATTCAGTATAGCGATAGATGTTAATTGATTCGTTTCAGTTTATTTTTCTGTCAACTCGTTCTTAAGTGCTAATTTATAAAAAAATGATTCAAATCTATATAAATATATTATTACTTAATTTTCCGTAAAACTTTGGTACACTCTAATACCCCTTTATACCTTGAAGGACAACTTAAGTTTAGGTCGGGAGCTTAAATATGAGTAAACCTAATTTTAATATTATGTAAATATATAATACTTGAGCTAAATCCCGAGAAATAGTTATCCAGGTTCATATAAAGGCCTACCAAAAGTAGTGAGCGCTTCATATATAATATATATATTAACAACGTATATCAAATTAAAAAAGTAGAATAATTAAAAATTTAATCGATTATTTTGTATAAATATTTTTTTCAAAAGTAAGAAGAAGTAACTTTTAATAAAAGATAACAAGGTTTTATAAACTTTACGTTAATCATTTTAAGGATAATATTAACAATAATAATAAGGAGTACATAAACTTAAAAGTTAAATTAAACTTTAAAGTATCTTGAATTTTGTTCGTTATGTTTTGTGTGTTTTCCAAGTTTTATAGTTGCAGAAGACAACGTGGAGGAGAAGAGTGGAGTTTTAACTTTGAATTTTAATTTTAATTTTAGATCATAACCCACATGATGTGTAGGGGTCCATTCTCTGACAATTTTCACATTCTTATAGACTTTAGGTTATTTTATTTTATTTTATTTATCCAGCAAACCTTATAGTAAGTAGCTTCTTTTATTTTATTTATTTTTTCACCTATTAAAATGATGAACTATTTAAAATATTGTAGTCAGAGTAAGGTATAATCAGAAGCACCAAACCAGTGTACATCCTTTTATTTTATTTATTTATTAAGGCATATCATTTATTACTATTGTTGGAAATTCAAGAAATCGTTATGACATTTTCCCATTGGGCCTGGGAAAACACGATTATAGATTTAAAATAGTGTTTTCACCTATAAGAAATAATAATTAAAAATAAAATTTTAATTACTTTTCTTTATATATCTCAAATCATATAATTATCCATTATTTTAAGCATAAAATGAGAATTATGTTAAAAAAAAAATTAAAAAAAAATTAGATTAAGGAAGTATTGATTTAATCCGTATTACATGGTTTAAGTAATACTGATTTAATTAGCGCTAGCTAAAAGTTTCTATCTTCTAACTAACAAGAGTAAATGCTTACCTAGACTAAGGCCTTAATTACCGGTTTACAATTAATTTGTATAATTGTGTTTGTGGTAGTTTGGTAAATAATTTTTTATTCTTAATATGAGGTCTTAAGGTGAGTTCTTTTGAGTTTTAAATGCATAGTTTCTTTTGTTAGAGAGCGTATTATTTGTGATGTAAATATTAGATATAAGATGAAAAATTGAAAAAAGAAATTAATTTGTGTAACTTCCTTTGGAATTTTCTTACTACTATGTCCTATTTTTCTAGTTAGTTTTGAATTTTAAAAGATTTTTTCAACCATTTTTTCTTTTGATTTTACGTGATTTAAAATTTATTTCATTCTAATTTAATATTTTTTTCGGTCACCATAATTTTATAGTTATCTACATTTATGGATTAGAGTGTTTGAAGAGCGACTTCAGACATAACAAAATCACATCAATCTGAAGCAATCTTTCTTTATTTTATCTTCATATCTACTACTGTCATCTGTATCAAATATGATCGATCATCTTCGAATAACTATAAGTTTTCTTGTTCATTCAAATGCTTTGGGTTTATTTTAAGATTCTTAATAGACAAATTTCTCAATTTTGGTAATTGAAATAAATATCAACACATAGGTGATACTCCTCCCCCCTCCCCACAAATTTTTTCATACATATACAAAACTCAGAAGAATTTGGAAAAGGGACCACCTAGATTGGAAAACTTAGAGTGCAATAGATATTGATACAATTGGTAACTTTAGGGTCACATGAATCATACAACAAGGTCACATGAGCATATATATATCATGTATAAAAGCACTAGAAAAGAAAAGAAGAACAAATTCTTATATACTTCATAGAGACGCAAAATGCCCTTCACATGTAATACTCCTTTATTTCATCTAATATATAAATTTATTACATATACATAAATATTAATATTATTAATCTTACGTAAAAGTGAAATTTTCCTTACCAACATCTTCGTAGACGTAGGCTTCTAACATAACCGCGAGAAGCCTCATCAATAATCTCAGCATAAATTCACACAATTTTATCCTAATATATTCGATTTTCTATAAATTCTAAGAACGTATTAGTAAATAATTTGATAAAGTTATCATATTTTAAACATAACTGATTATAATACCTTTAACCTCATCTTATCTTAATTGATTTCTATCACTTAAAGATTAAGACATGATTTCAAAAATTGTGGCGCAATTAAGACCTAACTTGAATTTGCCATATTTTGAAGAAAAAGCCATAAGAGGAAAAAGAAAAGAAAGGATTACCCCACTGGTATCTCATATATATATATATATATATATATATATATATAAAATCATAATGTTTTCAATGTTTAATTTTACTATCAACGGATAACACGCATAAATAGAAAATACAACAATAATAACGTTTAGTGAACTTTTATCGAAGATAATCAACTGGGATGTGGCTGAACTATGAGTTTGTAATGTTTGCTATGGTGATTAATAAAATCCCGTTAGTTATCCAAAGAAAAAAAATGATAATGTTCACCACTAAAAATTTTACAGATATGAAGAAAATCAAATATACACATATTTTATTATTAAAATAGAAAAATATTTTTCAAAAACCTTCTATTCAAGTGAAATAAAAGGAGACAATAACATAAATAGTGTTCCTTCCATTCTCTTTTACTTGTCATATTTATTAAGAAATTAATGTATGTATTTTGCTAAACTATTGCTTTTAAAAAACTTTTAATATTAAGCCTGGTAAACTAATTTGAAGAAAGAGCATTTAGTGTTGAGGGAAAACACGAAAAGATAATTATTTTTTCTTGATAATTATCTGATATGTTAAAAGTGATGAATTAAAATCTATTTTAGAAAAAATATATTTTGGTAAATATATTCTCTTTGTCCAACAATACTTATACGTTTGATAGGATAAAAAATACTTATTCTCTATTCGATTTATACACATCTTAAAAAACTATAAATAGAAGGTTGATTTTATTATATCACTTTTTGTATATAAATTTTTTGTCTCTAATTATTTGTCCAATTTTCATTTTTTATTCCTTTTTACTTGCTCATTTAACAAATCAACAAAGAATTTTTTTTACATATTATATCCTCAATTAATTATTTTAGAAGTATAATATTTTTGAAATCTTAAATTTTTGATTCATTCACTTCATAATTAATATGACTTAAATGATAAACTCGTTATATCAATTACTGTTTTTTAATATATATGTCAATTCAAAAGTGAACAATCGATTAAATCAAAGCGAGTAATAAATAATATCTTAAAAATGTAATAAATAAACAATATAATCAGAAACTAAGTATAAAATTATACATTAATTTTATTAAGTGAACATATATTGTTTTTGATAAAAATTACTATAATTTTTAAGTTGTGTAAAATAATAGGAGGGCATTCTTGTAATAACGCTAAAAAATGATCGGGACCCACCTGCCGACACGTGCCTATCAAAGCTGTGCACATGCTTTCACCCCCGCACCCTCTACCCACTCCCCACTCCCAAAAGTTAATTAAATAATTAACAAATCTGGCGGAGTAAAAAATTCAAAAAAATTTAAAACCCCTGAATAAATCTCTCTCTCTCTCTTTTATTCACACACAGTAACGTATCTAATTTCCCCATTTTCCTCTTTCTCTCTCTCTCCTTCTCTATCTATCGTAGCTCCCAAGTCCCAACAAACACTCACTGCAAGCAGAGAGTAGTAGATTTAAAGGAAGCACAAAGCCCACCCTTACAAAAAAGCAACTAAAAAAATACCTTCTTAATTCAGTCCTTATTAGATCTCTTAAGTTATTCCTTTCCATTCACACAAGCTCAGGTGAAGAGACGTGAGAGCTAGTTCGAATAAGATTTTGTTCTAGTTTTTTGTTTTTATTTTGTAGCATTTGTGGTTATCAGGAAAAAAAATGGAGAAAAGCACTCCAGTTCGAAAATCTCACACTAACACTGCAGATCTGCTCACTTGGTCGGAAAATCCGCCGGAAAATTCCCCGGCAATCGGTTCTGCTGCTTCCGCTGCCCGGTCTCGTCAGGTGAGGATGATTGTTCTGAAAAAATTTAGAGTTTTATATTTTATTTTACTCCTTGTTTGATTTTTTTTGTTGGTGAAATGGCAGCCGTCTGATGGGATCCAAAAAGTGGTATTTGGTGGTCAAGTGACTGATGAAGAAGTTGAGAGTTTGAACAAGAGGTGAATGATTCAGCTTTTGCGATTTTTATTTATTAGTTTTTTGTTTTTTTCGATGTATGTATATTTTTTTAATTTTGTTTATTTATCTGAGCATACGAGAGGAGTGAGGATATTAAATGCTTCAATGAGCAATCATAGTACGGAGAATTTGTTTGATTGCGAGTATTTTTTGTTTGTTTTCCTCTTATATTTTGGCTTTATTCTTCACGGTCTCAACAATGCATTTTTCTCTGTTATTTTTTTGTTCCTTTCTGATCCTGCTATTAATTTGCTTACAAGTCTCAAATGAGTATAATTGATTTAAAATGATTTGTATAGTTGATCCTAACTAGTTTTTAATGAAGTTTTGTACTAGTTGTATCAATTTGACAAACAATTTCGTTCATGCATTCAGATCTGCGTGTTGCGATTGCTAAAAGTCCATTTTCAGCATCTTGTCGATAAATCTATCTCCATAGTTTGTTATTCAGCTATGACACTAAGTCATATACTATTAGACAACCAGATAGATATTTGATTGTGTTAGTCATGGTAGTTTGTCGTACGAAAGGTATTTTTTGCTTATGTTATTTTGAAATGCCTTTGCAGAGATCCTCCAGGGACTATAATTTTTTCTGCTTCCGTATTATATTTGAAACATGATTTATATTCTTTGTTGTACTGTTGTATAATCCTGGCGTCTCAATGTGTCCTGATACATATGAGTAATGAAATATTGGAATGCTGCAATTTCCTTGTTATTTGTTGCTTAAGTTGTATTCCTTAAGCTGAAACTGTTTGGCACTGTCTCAGGAAACCTTGTTCTGGTTATAAACTAAAGGAGATGACAGGTAGCGGTATTTTTGTAGCTGATGGAGAAAATGGCGTTTTAGAATCTGACAGTGCTAATCCCATTCCAAATAGAAGGATGTATCAGGTACACTTCCCAGTTTATGTTATCTAAGTATTTATCAATTCATCATAAATGGTCTTCGCAGCCTATGTTTATATCTCACCGAATAATCATCTATGAACTACGAATGGTCTATATATATAACCTCAGGACTGGACTCTTACACGTGCTTTTTGTCCCCAGCAAGCTGTATCTGGTATAAGTCAAATTTCATTTGGTGATGAAGACACCGTGTCTCCAAAGAAGCCAGTCACTATCCCTGAAGTGGCAAAGCAGAGGGAACTAAGTGGAACTCTAGAAAGTGAGTCTGAGATGAAGTTGAAGAAACAAATTTCTGATGCAAAGACCAAGGAGCTCGTCGGACATGACATTTTTGCTCCTCCACCTGAAATTCAACCTCGTCCATCCACTGCTCGTGCATTGGCATTAAGAGAAAGCATTACCATTGGAGAAGCTGCACCAACAAATGTATGTACATCTATCAATTTCTTTATGTTCGCTCAAATAACTGCAAAATCCCACATTCTGTTTGCGCTGTATAGGGTCACCTTTACCCAATACTTCAGCAGTATAGTTGAAATAGTAAAGATCTGCTGGATTTAGATCCCGTCCAGTAGTACTATTCTTAGTGTTAGTGGACTATCTGAATGGTTCTACTTCCACAAAGAAACTATTGATTACCTCGTTTGTCTTTAAACTTATAATTAGAGAGAATATCAGTGCATGTTATCAGGCTTTCTCTAAGAAATGTAGGCATAACTATGCTTATCCTGAGGATGGGTTGTTAATCAATTTATGGTCTTGCTTAACATCTCATCTGATTTCTGATTCCTTCCACCATTTATCAGCAAATTATGTTCAGCCTCATTTTTGTTTCTTTTTTACTTTCTTGGTCTTTTAACAGGGTGATTCGTCTGGTGACGAACAAGTAGTCAAGACAGCCAAGAAGATTCCTGAAAAGAAGCTTGCAGAGCTCACAGGAAATGACATATTCAAGGGCGATAATCCTCCAACATCAGCTGAGAAGCACCTGAGTTCAGCAAAGTTGCGAGAAATGAGTGGAAGCAATATATTTGCAGATGGGAAAGTAGAATCTCGAGACTTCTATGGCGGGGTTCGCAAGCCTCCAGGTGGTGAGAGCAGCATTGCATTGGTGTAACTTGTTAGGTCTAACTCAATTTACATCATTAATTGTGTTTCCCTTTTTATTATCCATTATTTGTAGTTGGGGTTTGATTCTGATGTGATTTGACCAGTGTTCTGGAATTTATTATGTCCCTAGGATCTTATTTGACATGTCAACCAGAACTAAGAACTTTTGGCTAATTGGGTTGTATGTTGTTCATAAATCTCTGTTTCTGGTGGACTTTGTTTTTGTGATAATGTGTCATCTGAGTTCAATTAATTAATTAAGTAGTATTTGTGTCCTTTATCTTTTCTGGGTTTTTACATTTTGTAACATCTCTTTGCTTGTTTGGACTCACACTTGTGTTAAAGTTAAAAAGAAAAAGAAAACCTAACCATTATATAAATACTTTGGTTAGCGGGCTTTTGAACATAAATTTATGCATATTGTCTTTTTAAAAAAGTTGTGTTAACTGTATGTTTTGTTAGACACTTGTATGGATTATCAAAGAAATTAAATCTTTGTACTAAGACAAATCTGAAGAAAATAAATGCGAATAGACAATTGTTGAAAGCGACATCATTGAGACAAAATTCTTCACTTGGAAAATATTTTGATGGAATCTTATGGTATTTGATGGAATAAACAAACTTTGTGGATGGAAGCAATATAATGCTTTTCTTATTTTATGACATTATAGTTTTGTAAACGTATAATTTCTAATTTAGATTTGCTCTTAATCTTAGTTCTCTTTTTATCAATGTTATTTGTGATGTTTTTGATGGGTCAAGTGATGAGATGATGAATATTAGAATTAGGGTTAACGGGTTTTCAAATTGGGTGAGTGAGTTTTATTAAGTGAAATATTAAACAGGAAGTGAACTTTTAATTATCATAAAATATATATTCTACCAGCCATGTAAGTGCCACGTAAGATAATAATAGAAGTGGTCACATTATGCTTAACTATCTAAAAGCAAATATTTGCTCAAAGTTGGATGACAAGGACAAATATATCAAAAAAAAAAATATGACCAAAGTGTAAATGTAACCCTTTTCTAATAGTATTAATGGCAATTATAACCCCTTTCCCTAACATAAATTCCATATCTGCCTTGTCACAGTGTGTATTTTTACGAAGAAGGGAAAACTTTTTTTCCTTATTTCTTGATTCTTAAATATCTATCCATTAATATCATTTCATACAATTTGATATACATCTATGAAGATAATTTATACAGGTATACACATTTTGAAGGAAAAATCAACACATGTATATTGTATATCATTCTTAAATTTACTTAAGTAACTGATATATAAACATTTATATAAATTCTATACTATATACACTATGATATACAAGGATAAATTCTATAATATATACACTATGATATACAAGGATAACTTATGCAACAACAAAATCAGCCCATATGTATCGTGCTAAAATTTGTTAATAAGCGACATATTGTAGCAACCAGTACATAAAAATATGAAGAGAGGGGAAAATTTTGTCGCGGATCTTTTTCTGCTTTACTTCATTGATCGTCAAGATAGAAATTGAAAAATCGGTGACTGTTGACAAATTCCCCAACCATGGTATCGCTAATGAAAGTAGAGAAAATAATAATGATAATCTATAAGAAACCAGATTTTTCTAGTAGAAGAGAGAACGGTTAGCTATCTAATTTATAAAAGAAATTAAAATAAAATAAAAACTATATAATGCCAAATATTTAAAAGAAAATTTTTATTGAAGCTATCAAATGCCAAAACGTAAACGTAAGCTATTTTGTGCCAAATTTCAAGTCACGTTATATAACCATGCCAAAAAATTGGAGAATTTTGTCTTATTTCTCATTTGGTATAGTGGTTTTGGAATACCATAAGATATAAAATGTTAATTTGCTCGAGAAGATAATTTGACATAAAGACATATATATAATCATATCAATTTAAAGTTCGAATTCTTAGATGTCCTAAAAGTTAGACTTTGGCATATATTTTAAGAAAATAATAATATTTTAAAAATATTCTTTGTAAGTAATTATATATCAAGAATAAATTGCAGGTTTTTATGAGTTGATTGAGATTAAATTGCAGGTTTTTTGTAAGTAATTATATATAAGTAATTAGGTACATATTCTATTCAAGTAGTATACAATTTTATAAATTAATATTTATAGTTTTAAAAAAATATTTTGATATAGTGATTATATATATAAAAAAAAAATATGAAGTGCAAATTTTTGTGAATGGCTAATGTGGATGGTTGAATGATGATTTGTTTATCGATGTCAAGATAATTTTAAATTATATTTAACTTAAGAATAAGGATTATTAGTAATAATTATGCACATTATTTTTTATATCATTTGATTTTGCTTTAATTTTAAATTTTTATAGAGTACTGTTATTCGTAACGATTTTTAAAGTAATTTAAAAATAAGTTGTAATTATAAATAAAATATGATAAAATATAATTTTTTTGATAAAATGATGTGAGTAAGTTTTGTTCTCCTTATGAATATCCAAAGAGTTCACATGATATTCCAGATATTATCTTTATGAATAAGCAAATGAGTATCGAATATTTGAGATTTCTTTGAGAAAGACAATATTTGATATCTTCGTGATTTCTTTATAAATATAAAAAAAATTATGGAGTATTCTAGATTTCTTTGAGAAATAAAATACAATATTGATGTCTTTATTATCTTTTTGTGAACATTGAAGAGTTATGGAATATTCTTCAATGAAATATATAACCTTTCGTCTGATTCATTCATAAGATTCAAAAATATACTTTTAACTTATATTCACATCTAAATACAACTCTATTTTACCAATATTTATCACTAAATTTTTTTCAAATTCTACAATTTCTATCTACAAACTTTTACGATTTCAAAGGTCAATTTTTTTATTTTTTTTTTGATAAACTTGAAAAACTAAGTTTGAAGATGTACAATTATTTCAATTTCTTTTGAATTTCCAGCATTTCAGCTTTAACGCAGAGCAGAAATGAACACTGCGAAGACTTATTTCTATTACTGGAAATTTTCCGTGATCCGACACACAGTACCTACCAAAATTATATTTGTTTCTAAGTAGAAAAATAATATTAATAAATAATTTTTAAATGGATCGATTACAAATTTAATAATTACTAAGGACAAAATATTTCTAAAACTATGATACTAACTACTAGCATCTCAGTATAGATTTTTAATTGTTTGATTCGGTATTTTAATAAATGATTTGTGCTTTTCTGATCAAAATTTTAGTGTTAACGCTTTTTAGCTTTTTGAGATTTAAACTATATCAATTTATTTAACGGAGAAACGAACAGCTCCAACAGTATTCAAATTATCGGTAAATAAGAATCTGTATAATTTTCTTGGATATATAATTAATTTCTAACTTCAGCTAAAGTATCAATAAAGACAATAAAATCAATAAATATAAGACACATTGTGAAATCGCTCGACAGCTATTGAGGGCAGAACACAAGATCGATAACTAATTTTATGTTGTAATTCCTGAACCCCCATTTTCGTATCCAAATATTATAATATTTTATCAAATTACATATAAATAAAAAAAATTATTTACATATCGAACATTAGAAACCTACCCTCTGAGTGTCCTTAACCCCATCATTAGTTCTTTAATTCTCAAAATAATATGAAATGTGGAATAGTGGATTCTCAAATCCAATCATTACACGAACTTCTATGTAGGAAAATCAGTCAAACAAAATGCATCGCTTAACAGTTAATAACTCCAAATATCGCAATGCTATAAAGAGGCAAAATAATCTAAATTCATCACTTATCTCATTTTGTACTCCCCAAAACCCTATATTTCTATCCAAACAACATAATATTTTACTATAGTACATTTAATAAATATTTATACTTGCATATCAACGCAAACACGATGGAATAAACAAAGAAACCCCTCTTCTAGATAATGGCAAGGACATTATTGAAATAAAAACTATCATCAAAGGATAAACATAGTATTTTTTTCTACTTAACAATATTATATTTATGGTTTCTGCAAATCAGAAAATGGTTTTCTCATATAAAATCATTTTAATAAATAATAATTGAATCAATATTTCACTTGGACTGGAATAACAAATTTTCTGAAACGAAAAAAAGTAGTTCAGAAAAATAGTTAAGTAAAAAAAGAAACAAAAATAGCCACGTCCCGCAGCCTTTTGTACGTACGTACGAGATACTGCGCAAAAATAAAATTACAGGTAGTTGCTGTGCACGATAGTGGGGACTCTGTCAGATTATTTTACTTAGTACCCAAGAAATTGAACATTTGGCCATTTGTCATATTATAATTAGTATAATTTATCTTATTTACGCGAATTTAAAAATTTTATTAAAGAAATTTAATATATATATATATATATTTTGTATGAAGATAATATTTTTAATGAAGATTGGTCGATTAACGATTGTACACTATATATAACTATGCTACACTGAATAGAGGAATGGATCATTTCATCAAATTCATGTTAAGATATTGGATATGCGATTTTCGAAAAATTTATATTTTTTTTCACTTATATAAGGAATTAATGTTTAAGAATATGTAATAAAAAGGAGCTATATTGATTCGGTGATAAAGAAGAAACTCCATTACGATGTGGATTCCCAACCCTTGGAGTCATATATAGCAACAATTTCTTTTGTCAATTATTATTGCATATTAGTTACTATTTTATTTTACTAGAAATTTTTAAACTTAATGTTATAGCATAATAAAATCTCATTTATATATGATAATGATAAAACTCAAAAAAATATTTGGATAACAAATTTCAGGCCTTTATTTTCTGGTTTGTTTGATGGACAGGCTCTGAAGTATTAACTGGCTCAGTAAATCAGGCTGTGTCCTTTTTGTTCTTTTGTCCCCTTCATTAATGAACACTCAAAATTTCCATTTTAAGTACTCCCTTTTTTTCGTTTGAAATTAATTGGAACAGATATTATTTTGATACATATTTTATAGAGAAAAAAAAAATACATGTAAAAGTGTTTTAAGACAATAATTTGAATGAAGAAATCAAATAAAAATAATTTTTGATCAATTAATTGTGTTTTGGATTGGTAGTTCTATGCATAATTAGCATTGGTGCCTTAATCATGGTTACTGCTTAATAAGAAAAATGAAATATGAAAAAAATTGGTTAAAGAACAATCTCTTTTTAAATTCACATGATGTGATAGGAACCTGAATACATTCAAATAAAATAATTTTTTTTTTCATTTTACGTCTACAACTAATACTCTAAAGAAATTATTATAGAGAGATAATTAATTCAAAAAAATAAATAATGAATTAAATAAATGTATTGAATTCCATGAGAATTAGTAGTATTACAGTAGAATTCTCTAAATTGATATTATAATATTGAAATTATAAAATTTTATTATTTTGTAGATGTATTAATTAATCAATAAATTGTAAATATTAATTTAAAAATATTTTGAAATTCAATATAGATTAGTTCTAATTACATCATCTGGGATGAAGCCTCAAGGAATTCAAATGAACCCACTTATAATAATTTACATAAATTTAACGTCATGATAGTAGTCTCAGTAAAATTATTACAATAAAATGGATGTCAATAGTCCATTAAATTATACAGATGAAAATGATACATCTTTAAATGTTTAGAGCTTAAAAAAGTTATAGATATCATCAAAGAAAATAATGTTCATGATAACATTGAAGACAATACAATACCTTTGAACCAATCACTTACAAAGAACCACTTGTCATTACTCGAAATCTTCATAATCTTTTGATGCACTTCGAGAAGACAATATCGAAATTTTTAGAAGCAATAAAAAAAATTAGAATTTTTTCAACTAAATCTAAATTTTAATAAATAATTTAAAAAATATTAAAATTATATTCCACAAAGTTATTCAAATATTTTTATAATTTATAATTCTTAATTTATATTATCAATAAAATCATATATTTATATAAAGATCTTGTAAAAATACATTATTTTATTGAAATCAATCACTAACTCAAACCGAAAATCAAAGAAAATTATAATTTTTTAAAAATTATAAATTTATTGAGTATTAATTTAGAAAAATTCTACGAACTATTATACTTCAATGAATAAATTATTGCCCTCAAGTTGCATTTCAGCTTAAGTAATATAGATTTGTCGATATTTAATAAAGCAATAGTCTTTTTCGAAGAAACTTAAAGTTGGTTAGTGGCAAATAATTATAATATTTTCTTTTCCGTAAATATATAATTTCTCTCCAGTTGCAATCTTCATTTTTTAAATATTTTCTTTTATAATATTGACATATTATCTATCATCAAATAGTATATTAATATGATGATTTGTGTATATAATTAAACCAAAAATCATCGGTCTGTTCAATTAATTTTTGTGGCATTTTTTAGAATAATATTAATTTGTACCTTTAATTTGACTTTTTCTTGCAAATTATGTAGTGGAATTTGATTTCATGAGAGTAATTTACTTCCTTTTTTTTAATTGTTAATATTTAGTATCTTCTACTATATTAGAATGAAATGGTGGAATATTTTGTAAGATTAATTTATCTCATCTTTGTATTTTCTATATAAGGTAATAATTTTATTATTTCAATATGAATAGGAGAATAAATTCTTACAACTAGTTAATATTTTAAATTAATTCAACTAAATGATCACCTAAATCATTACTTATTTTAAAGTATCTTTTCATATAAAAAATTAAAAATACAAAGGCATATATACAACAAGTTAGTTTATTAATTCACCAAGTTATGAAATTCAAAAGTGCACACATAAATGACTACATATTCAAGAAAATGCGAGTATAAAATTGTTGGATAAATAGACCTCACGTCTTTGAGAATATAAGAACGACATAATTATACTAAATATAATACATAAAAATTAGATTATAATCTAAATATATCAACTAAGAAATTTTAATAATCGAATTAGTTACCTATTTAGATTCATCTCATAGGTAAATATCTAATTTTACATCTTGAGATTTTCTCTCCCGTTCAAAAAATCAAATAGATTCATCTAAAAGGTATGCATATAAAGTAAAGAATAATGAGACAAAGGAATTTCATGACTTAAAAGAAAATAACCCTAAAATAAGATCGGGCCAAAATCACTTATGCCAAATATATTTATTGATATAGATATTTTAAAAAAATTATCCGATATTTAAAGTTATTATTGACTCCACACCATTTCACAAAACCAAAACTAACTTCTTTTTTTTTAAACAAAAAACGCAATTAATAAAATTGTATCTATTTGTTATTTATGAAATTTTTAGTCCGCTTAAAATAAAAATAAACATTAAATCAATAAATTGTCATGTTGAGTTTCAAGAGAAGGGTTAGTATGATTTTTCGTTTCGTTTTTTTTTTATGTATTAACACTATGAATTATGATATCTTGTTTTCGTACTTTTCAAGAGGAACACATAAAAAATGTATTACATTTTGAACATTTAAACAATTAAGTTTAAATTTATTATCAAGTAGACAAATAAAAGCACACAAATGTACATTAAATAAGGTGATTTTTTTTAACTCTTAATTAAAATCTTGTTATGATTAGATTTACAGAAGAATAGGTTCTATACTTCTATTAACGGATTACTAGTTATTAGATCCAGAATCAAAGGTACTAACAACTAAGTTTTGGACAATTATTTATTTATTTAGAGAGTTAAAATGTTTCACCACATTTTTAGAAAAATAATAATAAATATTTTTTGAATAATTGTAAAAATTTTATTTTTCCTAGAAGCAGAAAAAGCAAAAAAAAACACAAAAAAACAGTGATTCAAATATTTTTTAAAACCATGATCGGCTCAAATTATTGTCCTAATATTAGAAAAAGTACTTTTCAAATTAGTTAGTCAAATATACTATTTTTTAAAGCTCTTTTTCCAAAAGTATTACAAAATATATTTTCTAAAATAAGAAACTATTAAATGCTTGGTCAAACATGTTATGAGATATAAATTTTCAAGATCAAATAAATTTACTAGCCACAATAATCTCCTACGTATTTTAAATTCTTAATACATTATTAAGACATAATTAAAGAATTTTTTTTGTTCTTTCACTTGATGAGAGAAAAAATAGCAAGTCGGTTAAAAGAGTTGATTAAGCTTAGGCTTTAGAGTAGCTACTAAACATAGTATAATAACTGAAAAATCAAAGCTTGGCTAAGAAATACTAAAACTAGTTAAATCTAAATTATATTATCTGTAATTTCTCAGCAATCACCATCAATTAAAAAAATCGTTTCTTTTATCTTTTCCATAATTATTAAGAAAAAAAAGTTGGAACAAGAAATTACTAAAGGTGTGTTTGGTGCGAAGGACATTATTCTTTTACCATTTCGCTCGCTAATTAACTTTCTAACCATTACACAACTTCTATCAGACAAGATGCACCGCTTGACAAGAACTGTTGTCGTAACGTTACAAAGAGGTGGAACAATCAAAATTAATCACTAATTCCATTTTGTAATCCCAAACCCCCCATTTTTAATCCAAACATCATAATATTTTATTAAATTACTTATAAATAAAAAATATTACTTACACATTGAACATAAGAAAGATACGCTTCGAGTGCCCTTAACCCCGATCCGCCCCATCATTAGCTCTTTAATTCTCAAAATAATATGAAATGTGGATCCTCAAATCGAACAATTAGACGAACTTCTATGTAGAGAAACTAATCGGACAAAACACATCGCTCGTTAATTACAGGTGTCGCAACACTACAAACAGGCGGAGTAATCGAGATTCATCACTAATGCCATTTTGCAATCCCCGAAACCCCATCTCTCTATCCAAACAACATAATGTTTTATTAAATTACATATAAATAAATATTTCTACTTACGTATCAAACACTAGAAAGCTACCCCGAGCTCCCTTTCATTAGCCCTTTAATAAAACGAAATGTAGAATTGTGGATCCTCAAATCTAACCATTATATAATTTTTATCTAGAGAAATCAATCGAGCAAAACACACCACTCGATAACTACAAATATCGTAACGCGATAAAAAAGGTAAAACAATCAAGATTGATCACTAATCTCATTCTATAATCCCCAAACCCCCATTTTCCTATCCAAACATCAGAACGTTTTATTAAATTACAATACAAAATAAAAGAATTTTTTTACTTAGCATATCAAATACTCAAATACTAGAAGACGTATGTTTTAGCAAAATATTTTTTTTAACACCAAACACACCCTACCAAAAAAAAAACAACCTGCTTTGTCAGATTCAGAGCCACCCTTTTCTCTCTCTCTTTCTCTTTCCTTTTTTCTACTGGCTGTGTGATTACTGAGTACATACAATACAAATACTGCGAAACTTTGCTCTTCATTTTAATGGCGTGAGCACAACCATAACCAGCACTGTCCTCTTCTTCTTCCCACTCATTACCAAATACCCATCTGTTATCTTCTTCTTCAGAAAAAAAAAACCCAAAACCCCAAAACAACAGAGTAAAGATCTTCTTAAATTCCCAATGACAAACTTAATCTTTTGTACCTAAAATTCTCCAACATATCAAAGATATGAATGTATTGTTTTGGGTGTTTTAATTACTGGGTTTCTTGATTTTATCTATGTTTAACGTCTTACAATAGTTGTACGTGTAATTTATGTTATAATATTAGCTTGTAAAAGAGTGTTGGGTTGTGATGTATAGAGGTAAAGAGAAGGGCATTGAGGGAAAAATGAAGGGTCATGAAGAAATGCTTTGGATGTTGAAGGGAGACGTTTCGTATTTGAATCATCAGTATCATGATCAAGGTGATGCGACAGCGATGATGGGGTTTTCGTCTTCGGGTTCGAGTTCGTTGTCTGGTGGATTTGGTTCATATGGTGATGAATCTTGGAATGTATTTGATCAGAATATTCATCAAGGTGGTGTACTCGATAATACTCATCATCCACTACACCTGGGAGGTTCTGGTTGGTCTTCTAACATGTTTAATGACCAAAATTTTGATAAAGTTGTTGATATGGGTCTGTCTCAGCGATTCTATGGGATGAATATTGATGATAAGGTTGATCATTTCTTCAATGGAACAGGAAATTCTCATCATGGTTTTTGTGATTTTCAAGGGTCAGGTGGAGGAGGTGGAGGAGGAGCATTAGGCCATAGGAGAGAGAATTTGTGTGATTCAATGGGGTCTGTTCATCTTAATCCTCTGTCTAGAGACCTCTGTAAGTATCAGAAAGAGAAAATTAACTATGATTACTGGTGTAACATGAATAGGCCTTGTAGTAACGAGGGCGTTCGATACTCAGAGCACAGTGGATTTGATGATGTTGGTGTTGATAGGAGTTTCTTTAGCTCGTTACATGGCTCTCAGTTGATGGGATTAAGTTCTGAATATGATTGTTCCATTGCAAAGCAAAGGCCTACTAGCATAATGAACCACCCTTTATCTCCATTGCCAAGTTCAAGAAGCCTAGATAGTTACAGTTGTGAAGACAGTTTCATTATGCAAGGGGAATGCTTAAAATATGCTTCTGAGCAGAGAGGTTTAAAGGGTCAGAAGAAAAAAACAAGGAGTGAGATTAAAATGGAAAGGTTGCAAGAGAAGAAACCGGCGAGAAATGGCTTATTGCATTCTGGAGAATCTTGTGAAGTTGGTTTAGGGGAGAATGAATTCCAAGTAAGAGGAGCTAGTAGAAATGATTTGGCCTTAAAGGATGGAAATATACAGAACCATGTGTATTTGGCAGCAAAAGATCAGCTGGGGTGTAGGTATTTACAGAGGATATTTGATGAAGGGACCTCTGAAGATGTTCAGATAATATTCAATGGCATCATTCATCATATCTTTGAGTTAATGAAGGATCCATTTGGGAACTATCTCGTGCAGAAACTATTGTCTGTCTGTAATGATGAGCAGAGAATTGAGTTTGTGCTCATGGTGACTAAAGATCCAGGAGAGCTTGTGAAAACATCTAGGACAACACATGGGTAAGAACAGCAAAATTCTGCTCAATCTTTTTTCATATTATTGATTCTTGAACTGTCATTTGTTTCAACTAAGTTGCAATCATTTCGTCGTTTCAGGACCCGTGTCGTGCAAAAGTTAATTGAGACAATGAAGACCAGGCTGGAAATTTCCTTAGTTATAAGGGCTCTTCAACCTGGAATTCTTAATCTCATGATGGATGTCAATGGAAATCATGTGGTTCAGCGTTGCTTGCATTGTTTAAACAAGGATCACAACAAGGTGTGCCATCATTTTCTTATTGAACATAAGTGGACTTGTTAGGTGGAGAATCTGATAAACAAAATATATTCATGTGCCTAAGTTACTTGTTTGGGAGTATTCTCTCTGGCTTAACATTAGACCACCTTCTTGTTGGCACAACTTGAAGGCAAGATAATGTCTTGAAACATAGTAGATTAGCTAACAAATGTTTCTGAAAAGCAGTATTATTAAATTTACATTCTGACTTGATGGTTCTAGAGAGTCATTCATCTGTTTTCCACACTTTAACATGGAGTGGAAATACACATGTTGACCAATGCTACAACCAAACACCAAAATATTGCATGTCAGCATCAGATGTTTGTTCAGAAAATCAATGAGTGCTTGAGGATAATTGGAGCTGCAGAGTCATCAAGATGGAACTAAACAAAATTTGTCATCCTAACAAAATAAGAACATCAGGCTAGAGCTTGATTATTAGAAGCAGAGGGAAAATACTCTCGTTTTGATACATTTCTAGTGTACTAGATATTCTGTTGCAATTGGTTCTTCCATTATTCTAAATTGTCTAATCTGATTAAGTTTTCCTATCATACTCAACTAGTATTTGGCCTTAAGGTTTTCCTTTGACGTGATAATCATGTACACTTCTTTGATGGGGTTGAGATTTGAGAAGGTATACATGTACATGTTGACGCGTGCCGCTGTGTGTGCTTGACAAAGTTTGTAAAGCAATAATCACTAAATTCACAAAGAACTCAATACTGTTAGTTATAAAGAAAGGTGAAAGGAGTTGCAATCGTTTATCTGCATGTTATGTGCTTTTCTTCAGGTATTTTGTTTCACAGGTTGATAGTTTGAACAACCTGTATTCTTCAGGTATTTTGCTTCATAGGTTGATAGTTTCAACACCCTGAAGACTTTCAGTCAAAATATGTACCCCTTTGCTTTCAACATCAAGTTAGTTTCTTATCACATGGGATGTACTGTATCTGAAACAGACTATTTTGTTGTTGTTGGAATTCATTGGAACAGAATATCTACATGAGTGCGAAGTATCTTGGGGAGATCACCCTAGTTGAGCACGTAAACCAATTGTCATTTCCATATCTGTACAATATCTACTCAAGATATATATAGTCTGATTTGCTTTTAAAGTATTTAATTATTTATTCTAAAATTGGTCTGTCCAATGAATCACTTGCAGCTTATTTTTGATGTCGCGACTAAGCATTGTGTTGATATTGCAACACATCGTTATGGTTGCTGCGTGCTGAATAAATGCATCACTTATTCAACTGGAAAGCAACGTGACAAGTTGCTTGCTGAGATTTGCTCTAATGGGCTTAAGCTTGCTCAAGATCCTTTTGGGTAAACTTCAGAACTTCTACTTTGGTTCTTTACTTAATTGATCTTTTAGCTCAGAACCTTCCTAAGATATTTTAGAGACAAAAGGGACTTGCTGAAAAAACTCATTCTGATTAAGTATCACATGATGGCACACTGTGTTTTTCTACTGTTCTAATGTGTGTACTACTAGTTCAAATTTTGGAAACATTTAGAATGCCTGCATATTTTCAAGTTATCTGCACCCTTGTAAGTGTTATATTTTTCCAGGATCATGTTAAATAACCATGTTACCACATTTAAGGCACTAGCCTCTTGATATAGATTAGCAGTAATCAAATGCCAGCAGACTCATAGAAGTGTGTGAGAGTGTTTATAGAATATGGCTCAGCAGTTGGCCTCTTATGGTTTTGTATATCACATCAACTTTTATGTATGTATTCAATTGACAAATTTAACTGTCATCCATTGGAAAGATGATTCCAACAAACTCGGAAATAACTACCGAGACGAATAGTACTTGATTGTTTTTGGACTTCTTTTTAATGGAACATCTGAACAAAAATTCATTTGATTATCTCGTACACATTCCTTCCTATATTGCGAGGTAATCCCATTTCTGCACTTTCATTACCAGAACTCGCTTAAGGAATGAGTGGTCCAGATTGTTTCACTCTACTGGTAGTGGAGTTTTTCTTTTTCTCTTTTTGGTCATGATAGGGAGTTCAATGGTGACATTTTCTGCCTCTGATATAATCCCCAAGTGCACCACAAACAAGCAACTCTTCAATCTTTTTTACTTTGTATTCTTGAACTATGCCTGCATTTCATAAATATTTTCTTTTTAACATCAAGAGAATTATATACTCTGTGATTTTTATCTTTTCCTTGCTGCAACATGAGGTATTGCCTGCATAGTCATTTTGTGGCGTCTTTCGGTTCCGTTCCCTTACTAGAGCTTATTGGAATTTTCTCAACTCATGATACAGGAATTATGTTATTCAATTCATAATAGAGTTAAAGATACCCTCTGTTGCTGCCATGTTGCTCTCTCAGTTTGAAAGGCATTATGTATACCTCTCAAGGCAAAAGTTTAGCAGTCATGTTATTGAAAAGCTCCTGAAGTGTTTTGAAGAAGGAAGGTCGAAAATCATCAATGAGTTAGTCTCAGAACCACATTTTGATCAATTACTGCAAGATCCCTTTGCTAACTACGTGATTCAGTCTGCACTTGGCGTTACTAAGGTTAGCATTTGAACTTGTTATGTTTCTGTGACACTTGCATGTTTTAAACTTCTTGTTTCCATATACTTAGGATTCTTCAAGCTCTGATTTAATACCAAGTGTCATTAATTTTTATGTTCAAAGTAGTTACATGGGGAAAATCTGTTTAAAAAAACCAGGTGACTGTTTCAGTGATTGCATTCTTATTCCTTGTACATTTTACGTTGAATCAGGGACCGGTTCGAACTTTGTTGCTTCATGCTGTGCGGCCTCACATGCTTCTCCTGCGAACCAGTCCATACTGCAAGAAGATCTTCTCTCGTCGACTACTGAAGAAGTAATGCTCCAAGTGAGAGTAAAATGTTGTTGTTCTCTTACTATTACCTTATCTATTTAGGTAACTGGATGTGGAATGTATCTTATCTATGATCCTATTAAGGTGATCAGTAACATATTAGACTGTTGTATGTCATGCAACAATTTTGGTTGATGCTTCTTTGTATGATGCTTTTTTGCTCAAATTTTAAGATGTGTAAGATTGTAAGGGATGGTGACAGTCTTTTGACTCATCTTTAATTAAGTTGCTGTTTTCTATTACTGGTTACGATTTTCGTGCTTATCTGGTGTATTTAACATCAAGGAGTTAGCTTTGTCTTGTATTATGCATAAACTGAAGTAAGATTAGATTAGATGAAGAGACATTGATAGATCTCAACTTTTTTGAAACTTACGCGTAGTTGAAGATTATTGTAGTGGATGCAAATCATTAGAGAACATTTTTAGACAGCACAAAGATTCATATTCAAAGTTTCTCACAAGAAGAAAAGGACTAAAAGCTCATGTGAAACAGACCACACTCAATCATCAAACACATGCCAACTCTGAAATATATGGGAGAATGGCATATTTATTCTGGTCATTATAAAACAGAAGTGAGCCAATCCGCTTCTTATTCCTCCTCTTGTCCAAGTAAAGCCACCAGCATATTCTCATAATCTCCTCCTGTATCTTTGGCAATGGCGCGACCCAGAGGAACGCTATCCCTCTTCTGGTACTCGTTAGCGATAGTCTTCAGATCGACCTCAGCCCTTGTAGCGATAACTCGGGTTAGATGATCTTCCTCTGTTCCTCTCCTGTTAATTGCATCACGAAGAACCTCCACGAAATAGTGCTCGGGGTAGACAAGACCTTTTATGGTGGCCCTTAACAGTGCAACAAACTCATCCTCATCTTCTAATTGCTGCACATTGACAAAAGAACTCAATAATTCAATATAGCAGAAATAGAAAGCCAGTCCTACAGTAGAAAGGCGTATGACTGAAAGAAATGGAGCAACGGATGAATCTGTACCTTTAGGATATCCTCACCATATTCATCTTTGTAATGATTCAAAGTAGCATTGAGTTGCGCTTTGCTCCTTGTGGCTAAAATTCTAATGACCTCATCGTCACTGTAAGCCTTATCGGAGATCTTCTCATGCAGCACTTTAGATTCTGCTTTAGCAAGTCGCAAGTCCACCTCATCTCCCCCATATCGGTAGGAGCTCACAAGAGGTACCAAAAGCTGTAAGAAGTTGGAAACTTAAATGATCAATACACAAAGTTAATTCACTGTCAGTATTCATCCAAACAAACATGGAGTTCAATGAACATTAGATATACCCTACATTGCAATGTGGCACAAAGACATTCTTGCCTTGAGAATATGTTACGATAACAAGAACTATAGATTAAAAAGTTGTACTTTGTCGATTATATGTCTTTAGATCTCCAAAAACAGAGCAAATGCTTCATGGGCACCATTCAAACCTCATTTAATTTGACAACAACTTAATGAATTATTGTTAAGGACTCGGATACAGAGCTACAAATGAGACTACTTGCAATTAGAATGCTTTGAATGATATACCTTGCGGTGATCCCCAGTAGTGTGATAAGCAACGTCCTCTTCGAGAGATTTCTTGTTACGAGCATGATAAGCTTCTCTTGCCAAAACCAGTTCTTTAGGAGATCTGGTACAAGCTATCTCCACAAGAACAAAGTTGCTTTTTGTCCATCTCTTAGTAGCTTCCTTAGCCAAATAGGCATCACGTTCTGCAGGATCCAGTGTCCATACTACCACCAATTTCTGCGAGAAACATTCAAGAGAAAACACAAGTACAAGTGTTGGTTATCATTTCTGATCAAAGTTCACATACGATCAAAAAGTCAAAAGGCAAATCCAGGATCTCGAGTCAGTGAATTCAAAACACGTATGATTTTATTATATATGTACACATTTTCATATTTTGACATACTAATACATATTTTTCATAGATCTGTCTCTGATAAAATCGAAGTTGAATCCATGATCTAGAGTATCGGGTTCAGAATTAGCATGGTTTTACTATACGGATAATGTGTATATATATATTTTACATCATAGATCTGCCTTTGATCACACAGAGTAACTCAGAAACTCAAATAATCAACTAAGAATTCAAAAATTATTCTGTAATTATGAAAATGACCTCAAAATCATGAGTAAGTTCTCTGTCCAACTCTTTAAGCAGATCTTCCCCAAAAGTCTCAGCATAAGTCTGTCGAATCAATTTGCGTTGAGCCGCATTTCTATGAGCCAAAATTGATATAATCAACTTCTCATTCGTTCCCCATCCTGTAACAATCAAATCATTCCAGAAGTTAAAACTTCAATCAATTTTGATGTTAACATCACCGATCAATCTAAAAAAATATAAGATCTCTATAATCGCAAAAGATAGTAAACAGAATTTAGAATATGCTAGAAAAATCAAAGTAGTGAATCTGTATATTCGTTGTTGAGAGATTTAATGGTATTATAAGTTGACTTCAATACCTTTGAAGGCAGATCGGAGTTGTTCACAGTCTTCAGCGACTGAAGGAACTTCTGCCGGAACTGTAAGACTTGCCATTTTTCTTCTTCTCTGTGTGGGCAGGAGGAGGATATGATTGTCAAGACTCGAAAATGCAGGGTGATGAGTAGGGAGTCAATTTTTTACACATTCCTTCTTCCCTTTTTAAAGACGCACAAAGATCACTTTTGATCTACAATAGGGCCCTCTTTACGTGTTTATTTTTTAATTTTTAGCGTGGAGTGGTAACACAATCAATTAAATTAAATTATACATATCAATATAAATTATAGCAATCTCGTTGAGTTTATAAAAATAATATCATATATCATAATATTTATAATTTATTTATGTTTATATTCATGTTACTTCAGCCATCTATGAAACGGCGGGAGTATGTATTTACAAAATATTGTATACTGAATAGTAGAAAAGCCGGTGAATATACAAAATTTGTAAGATTAAAAAATCTCACATTTGAACCAAAAATCAAACCTAATTAATTTAAATTAAAAGTAATATTATGATTGTAGAAATTTCAATCATTTTCGTAGTAACCGGCCACATCACATGCCACTACGTGCCATATGTACGTGTTTTAATTTAATTTATTTAATGAATAAGCATACTGTATTTATATAGTTACTGGTATATGGATCTTAAATAAAAGATCCACATATCCTCACACGTGGCCCCTACTCACCATATCCCTTTCACCAAATGCCTACAAAGTTGTTTAGTTCCCATTTATTTCACTTTTTTCTTTTTTTTAAAAAATATATTACTGGTTAATTCAATAATAGATATTCACAATTCTCTCCGTTCAATATTGTTTGTCATAGTTTCTATTTTTAGAATCAAACTATAAAAACTTTGACTAACATTTTAAGATGAATTTTTTCATCATATTAATATGCAAAAAATTATAATTTATAGTACTTTTCATATAGTTTTAGAATATCTAATTTTTTTATTTAAAATATCAAATTAATGTAATCTAATTTACATTTGAAAATTAATCAAATTAACTTTCGATAAGCACAATATGACAAACAAATTCGAATAGAAAAAGTATTAACTTGATATAGATATTAAATAGTCATAAGTGCTAAGAATAATTTTATCAAATTATCCTTATTAAATATTTATCACTTAAACGGTGAAAAATAATAATAAAATATTTAATAGTAAAATTAAAATAATACACCATGATAAATCATTCATTGCATATTATAAATTGATTTAAAAAACGGCACCACAAATGTTTTCCGTTTCATAATTTTATGTGCTTGTTGCATATTTATAAGATTCTAATATTTAGCATCTTATTGATAGTCTGGTTTGTTATGCTCTTCACTTCACTTATTTGCACACCGGTATTAGAATAGTTACTCTCCTATTTCTTTTAAAATAATTAAAGAATAATGACTTATTTTTGTAAAAAAATCGATTTATAAATGTATGGTTTTAATTTTTTTATAATATTTTAATTTTAGCTTTTTATATAAGATATTTTAGGTCAAAAAATTAAATAATATTTAATACATTTAATATAATTTTATTTTAAAACCTTTGATTGAAAATTTTTCTTAATTTATTCAAAACTTCATATCAAATCAAACTATATTATTTTTTAAAGAACAGAAAGTTAATACAACTAGCGTGATATCGAAGGGAAAGAAGGCAATTAAACACTATTAATATGTGTATATATATTATCTTCTGATTAAATACCTTGCAAGCTCTCCTAATGAATTTGGTTAGTGAAATATATATGGTTTTTCATTTTAAGGTATTATTATAACTTATATAGTATGATATAAAATATGATCTTCATATTAAGTAATGATAGCATTATATGTATTGTGCCTCCAAAAATCACAACATCAATTGCCTTTTAGAGGCGGGGGAGTAATTATTGAGTACTATTTAAGAATTAAAGTCATATTTAATCATGTTTAATTGGGGTCTAGTGTCGGTAACTAAAGTTGGATTAAAAAATAAAAACGAAATATAAAAAGAGAAAATCTTTTCCAATGGAAACTTTGCTCTAGTGGCCATTTTTTATCAAGGGATAAATATTTTTCCTGTTTTACTTTTCTTTTTTAAAAAACATTTGATTAATAATTTTGCCTTTATATAAAATATATTTCCATGAATTCTATTGCCCCCTCTCTCCGAAAAAGATTATCTTAATCCAGAATAAGAGGTTTGAACTAAATAATGTTCCAAATGAATTTGTACATGAATTTCTTAATTTTATTAAAATAAAGATTTATTTAGGGAACTACATAAAAAAAATATAGTATTATCAAGCATAATGCACTTAAAAAATATCTAGAAAGTATTTTAAAAAACGTAGGTAAAAATGTTATATTTTTTCATTGTCTGAATAGTAACTAAGACACCTAAATTGAAATAGAGGATCAAAGTATTATTCCATGTCTTTATATGACGTAGAAAGGGTCAGATAAGAGTTGATCATGTAATTAAGCAGTTTTTGTCGTCTATGAAATTTTGGGATAATTGCATAGAATGACTAAATAATAGTGTAAAATAAATATAATAGCTATCATTTGATTTATTTGTGTTTCATAGCAAATTATTTGTCAGTCGCCTCTCTCCCTCATATTCTTGCTTGCTCTCTGTCTCTCGCCTCTCTCGCTTTATACAATAAAAATGTATAAATTGTGTTTTTATTTGCATAAAGCGAGAGAAATTTATACATACACATGCAAATATATATATATTCCATCCTATACACTTATAATTATACTACACAAATATTTCCCTGCCCAAGTCTCTTTTGTCTTTCTCTCTTTCTCGTTTTATATAAATTCAAATTGTATATAATTTCTCTTTTTCTCGTTTTATACCATTCGATTCAATTGTATATTTCCTGCCCAAGCCTCTTTTGCCTCTCTCTTTCTCGTTTTATACAAATTCAAATTGTATATAATTGTCTCACACACTTATAATTATACAATACAAATATTTCCATGTCCAAGTCTCTTTTGCCTTTCTCTCTTTCTCGTTTTATACAATTCAAATTGTATATAATTTTTCTTTTTATACAATTCGATTCAATTGTATATTTCCTGTCCAATTGTATAGCGAAATAGGCATAGCTTTCAGTTATATATGTATACCGAATTATACATATAGATGTTTGCTATGGAGCGCAATTATGCAAATTTTGCTATAACATACAAATTTGAGTTTTGTGTTTGCTATATGTGAAAGTTGCCCATAAAACAAGTGCTTAAAAAACATATTTTTTTAATACTCTAACACTATAAAAATGCTTAAAAGCTACTTTGATTTAAAATCACTTAAAAATAACTCCATTCGAAAGTTTTTAGAACCTGTTTGTATTAATTTTTGGCTTACTTTTATTAGTCGTAACTTAAAAACAAGTGCTTCTAAATATTTTTTATTTTATTTTATTCAAACATTATGAAATTACTTAAAACTATTTCAACTTTACAAAACATAAAATATGTTGATCCAGGCTCTTAGTCATGTTGATTTTAGTTTTAACCAAATTTGAAAGACAACATTTTGCAAATTTGGTCTTGCCATTAATGAATGGTGCCCTTGTTACACTTTTCGTCTATTCATACATTTTCCGTTAATAAATCGTCTCAAATTTATGCTAATTCTCGTTTATAAATGTTGTGCGAAATTTGAGATAATACGAGAAAATATAAACGCGAAAAACAAGACAACAGATTTACGTGGTTCACCAATAAATTGGCTACGTCCACGGGAAGAGAGGGAGCAGTTTTATTATGGAGAGGCAAAAACAGAATTACAGAATAGGGTTTCCATAGCGTCTATATATAGTGCTAAGCTACGCCCTAACAGGCTTGGGCCCAACATACAGAATCAACAGAAAATTAAGGGCTCAATACAACAACATTGTATACCGTCGGGCCGGGGCGTCTCCGCCCCCGGACCCCAGGCCAGGGGGCGCGTCGCCCCCCTGGATCCCCCGACTCGCTGACCGGGCAGCGAGACCCCCGTCCTTTCTGTTTGTAGCGGGTCCGATTCAAGGCATTCAACAATAAATTTGCCTTATTTTTGGTCAATTCATATCTTTATTATTAGCAGATCATCTCTTATTTGTTTTTTGTCATTGATAGCGTTCTAACGTGAAATACCCAAGATTTTATTTTCAAATTTATCCATCAATGTTTTATTAATAATACGTTTTAAGACTGCACAAATTAGGGGATTTCTTAGTGTCAATAGAAAAAAAATGAAAAATAAGTGTTTGTGGTAGTTTGGTAAATAATTTTTTATTTTTAATATGAGGTCTTAAAGTTGAGTCCTTTTGAGTTTTAAACTTATCTGTGATGTAAATATTAAATATAAGATAAAAAAAATTTAAAAAGAAGTTTAATTAGTATAACTTCAAGAAGTGTTATAAGTTTAGGTGAGTCAATAGCATTTATTTTTCACCTTGTGAATTACGTGTAGAACGACTTCAACTCAATGGTCTCACTATCCATGAAAGTAAATACCAAAGAAAAACAAATGTTTGTAGAAACATTTCAATTGGCCAAGCTTTCAATTTGTGGAAATAATGGGAGATTTTCTATCATTTTTTTTGGAAATTTTGCAAGTCTTTGGCATTGACTAACATGAGTTGTATCATCTTCATGAGCTATATGGGGTGGAATTATTGCAAGTTCCGTTCACATAAAATAAAAATATTTTTGAAAACAAGTTAATTGTAGAAAATTTCAACGGCTTGATTAAGTTGGAACTGCAGAGGTCTCTGTTCAAGAATGAAGGCTGCTCCAACATTTAGCTTTGCATCTAAATTAGCATAATAGACAAATATGTTCGTTAACTTAACTTTAACTAATTTTATATCCTCTAACTATAGATAGACACGAAGAGATACTTAAGCTAGTATAAAATTGAATAAGTAGACACACACATCCTAGGTAGTACACAAATTCCCACGCTAGACACATGTTTCTACTTGTTCAACTCGAGAGTGGGATTTCTTGCTTGAGGAATTCATTGCCAATATGCTGCTCGTGTTTGGAATCTTAATTGAAGGCTTTAGCTTTCTATATAGTTATTATTGTCAATTAGTTTCTATAGGGATCAGCAAAATGTCTAACAGTGAAATGTGGTTTGATTAACTTCAAAAAGATGTTGTTATTAGACTATTATCAATGTGATGCTGCTTTTGTGGCAAGTTCTTAACATCAGGGAATGCAGCTATGCTTTGGTGCTTAGTGGGGTGAACCAGAGTGTCCATTCAATTGACACTCAACTTACAGAGTGTTTCAAATTATAGAAGCATTCACAGTTCAAGATTTTTCACTATTTAAATTAACATCAGTAGTACTCATAAAACATGGAACTTGCTTTTATTACTTAACATCAGTACATAGTATACTATAATTTGTATATATTCTAGTACGGAGGCTCTGAATCTTTCAGGTTAAAATAAGTAATCTATATAAGCAACTCAACAATACAAAAAGCAAGTCTTAATAATGTTTTGCTATGGAAGTTCTGATCAACAAACTTGTTACTACTTCATAACCACTTGGTGCCGAGCATAACCTTTTCCATACAAGGGCACCTTACATCTCGAGGAATCTCACTTTCATGGAATCTGATGATTGGGTGGATCCATTGATAACATATGAGAAATGAAGTGCATTGTTGGCCTTGATTTTGGATTTTCAACCAAACACGAGATTGCTAGCTTGACGATGAAAACCAAAAACTCTTTTACTTCATCCTCAGGATGTGGAAGGCGTTCATCTAGCAAATCGCTTAGCTGCACATCTCTTGTTGATGGATTTGCTAGAAGAGCAAGGTATTCCCCAAGATGCTTTCCTTTGATTACCTCCAATGCTAATACTCCAAAGCTGTAGACGTCACACATCTCCGTCACCTTCAATGTGTAGGCAAGCTCTGAAACAATAAAGTTGCAAATGAGATGGAAACAATATAGAGTGTAGTGTGCAGATATAGTTCATGAACTGAAAAAAGGATAAGAAGTTACATCTTACCTGGTGCTACATAGCCATATGTGCCTGCAAGTGCAGTACAATTGGATGAGTCTGGCTTGAGAATCTTAGCTATGCCAAAATCTGAAACACAAGCTTCAAACTCGGAGTCGAGCAAAACATTACTGCTTGACATGTCCCGATGAACAATTGGTGGTGAGCAATCATGGTGCATGTAAGATAAAGCATAAGCAACACCTTTGATGATATTCACCCTTGTAAGCCAATCCAATTTCTTGGACTCTAGTTCGTTGCTCAAAATACTAGACAAACTCCCCCTCTCCACATACTCGTAAACCAAGAACGAGTGTTGTGCATTAGAACAAAAGCCATAGAGTCTCACAATGTTCCGATGCTTAATCCCTGTCAATGCCCTTACCTCATTCATGAAGCTCTTGTGATGCTTAATCTCAAGTGAAGAATGAAGTCGCTTCACAGCTACATTTCCCAATGATGGAAGATTTACCTTGTAAACACTTCCGAACCCTCCTTTCCCAACGCAAAATGTTGCATCAAACTCCTCTGTGGCTTTTAAGATATCCCAGTATAATGAACTTCCATGTAATGAGGATATTGAAAGCAGACCATCATCTTTGCCAATGGAATCCCGTCTTTCAACGTCTCCAACTCTTCTTCTTTGGTCACACATAAAGAGAGAACCAGCGAAAGCACAAAGCAGCACTAATGCTCCCAGAATAGGAAGTACAGTGATGAGGATGAGTTTATGTCCCTTCGCCATTGAGTGCTTCTTCACCATAGAAGATGGCCTTTCGCAAGGTTGGAATCCAGTCACATTGCCACAAAGACCTTTATTACCTTCTAATGAGGCATTCATAAAAGCATTATTATTAGGGATTGGCCCTTCCAACTCGTTGTATGACAATACAACATACTGCAAACCAGTCAAACTATCAAATTCTTCAGGAATGTGGCCAGAAAGGCTGTTGTGGGACAGATTCAAGTTCACCAAGTACTTCAAATTGGTTAACTGGGGGGGGATTTCTCCAACCAGAAGATTATGGCTCAAATCAAGTACATTAAGATGAGTTATACCCCCTATCTCCTTTGGAATTTTCTGGCCAAACTTGTTACAACTGAGGTTCAAGTGAAACAGGTGTTGGTAATCTCCTAAAAACGTTGGGATCGACCCATTCAATCTATTGTCTGATAGATCAAGGGAGTCTAAATTTGTCAGTGACCCAAGTTCCTGAGGTATATTGCCAGAAATTTGGTTGTTTTTCAATGAGAGATCAACCAGAGAGGTTAATTTTCCAAATTCCTTCGGTATTTGCCCAACCAAATGATTTGCTGAAAGATCAAGTCCCGAAAGACCTTTGATGTTTCCAATCTCTGGTGGTATGCTACCGCTAATGTTATTTCTGGCTAAACAAAAAGTAGTCAAATTCTTGCATTTCCCCCAGTTGCTGCTGAGTTCGCCATGAAAATCATTGTCGCTCAAATGAATGAACTGCAGCTCCGGATAGTTACCAAAAGCTTCAGATAAATTCCCAGTAAAGCTGTTGTTATTGAAGCGAACCCTTTTGAAACTGGAGCAGTTGCTCAAGCTTCTTGGTATTGGCCCTGTCAGCTTGTTACTATTCACTGTGAAGGCCTCAAGTTTCCCACCTTGGCAAAGATTCTCAGGCAAATGGCCTGAAAACTGATTTTCATCCATTTCTATCACAACCAAGTTGTCCAAATATGCAAGTTCTTTTGGTATAGAACCAGAAAGTTTGTTGGCACGGAGAAACAAAGTTTGCAAGTTTCTCAAATTGCCAAAAGAAGTAGGAATTGGACCGGTAAGTTGATTAGTGGATAACTGCAGATCATTCAGTTGTCTCAGGTTCCCCAATTCACTAGGAATGGGACCAGAAAGTTGGTTTGAATGAAGGTACAAGAGATGGAGCTCAGTTAATTCTCCTATAGCTTTGGGAATTGGACCAGAAAAATTGTTTGAGCTTATACTTAACTCCTGAAGTGACTTCATCTTCCCTATTTCGGCAGGAATGTGACCAGTTAATTGGTTTGAATCAAGAAAAAGTTGAAGGAGATTGACAAGTTTTCCAATTTCTGGAGGAATATGACCAGTTAACTTGTTTGAATCAAGAAAAAGTTGAAGGAGATTGACAAGTTTCCCTATTTCTGCTGGAATGGAACCAGAAAGATGGTTCTCATACAGATGCAAATAAGACAATTTGTCCAAAGTCCCCAATGAAGCAGGAATTGAACCACTAAGAGAGTTAGAATTCAAAGCTAGCTCAGTCAAAGACCTTAGGTGACCTATTTCCTCCGGAATGGAACCATATAATTGGCTGTTAAAGATGTGGAGGGTCTCAAGCTTTGTTAATGAGCCGATTTGTGGTGGGATTATGCCCGAAATCTGATTGAAGGACAAGTCAAGATAGCCAAGATTAGTGAGCTTTCCTATTTCAGGTGGGATAGTGCCAGAGAAGTTGTTGATGCTAAGATCAAGATAACCAAGAAAAGGGAGTGATGAAAATGGAAAATCATACAGTGTGCCATTGATACCAGCATTTGTCATATTCAACATGTATACCCTACCGTTAGAACATGTAACTCCATACCAGTCCTCGCATGCATTAGAACTCGCCGCTCCAATGCTATTGGTACCAGCAGGTCCACTTAGCGTCCACGAAGCCAATAAAGAATTGTTCTGGTTTTGGAAAGATGCTTTCCATTTTAGAAGAGCAGTTGCTTCCTCAGTGGTAGCAAATGTAACCGCGAAAAGATATAAGAATGTAACACACTGAAGGAAATTAAAAATTGTGGGAACTATCATCATTTGCTAATAATTAAAAGATTGTTTTTGGTTTGTGATGAAGTTGTGCATGGTTATACTTGTATTTATATTGTAATGAATTATAGCCAATCTTTGCAAGTCAGTGGCGTTTAGTTCTCAACTTGTAAAATACGGGTAGACTTAGAAAGATTCACAAGTCTTCTAATATGTACATGACTGTCAAGACTCAAGGTACTATCGTGGGCCATGTACTGTGGAATTATTTCAAGAAGAAACAGTCAAACACGTAAGAGTCTCTGTTCCATGTTCGAAAATTAAATAGTTTATTATTTATTTTCTCGTATTTAGTATGTAAATAAAAAGTATTTTTATATAATTTAAACAAATATAATTAGAGTGGGGTAAAACTCGAGATCGAGCACCGCTCGTTGGAATGAGGTGGCAGAGCGAAAAGCAATATGTGCTTGACCTTGACAAAGTGCCTGAAGTAATAAACAATAAAAAAGCATAGAGTGATATTAACATTCCTGTGTCTGCTTTCTTTGAAAGTCATGTTACATTTAAGTAGATTTTTGATATTCTTGGTAAGTAGGATTATATTAGTCAAAATACATTTTGTATTAAATTTTCCTTGAGGAAAGTACATGACTTAACTTAACTTACCTGACAAACAATTGTGGACGGAAAGAGTAGCTACAAATCTAGACGCTTAAAACTTTGTTATAAATGGAAATGATTAAGGAATTTTTGGTGAGTTTTAGCTGTAAAACTTCCTCTTCCGTCAACTCAATGTTAGCTTGTACATAGTACACAGTAGAAAAAGAAGGGTAGGTAAGCAGAGCAAAGGCATAATTTTAAGAGGCATATTTATGCACATATTTTAATTATTTGAGATTTTTCATTAGCTATAAGAATTATGGAAAGTAATCTTATTATAACTTCAGCACTTAGCAAACATGATCAAATTTTGTTTTAGTTATTTTTTGGCACGAGGGAATTAGATAATTATCTTCAACAATACTAGTACCAGTAATATCTTTTTTAGTGGCTTTCTAATTAGACTACTTGCTTCACGATAAGTCTTAATGCTTCAAGATGTTTTTGATGATCTCCTTACAATTCCGATCCCATTCCGATCTCGATATGTGGAATCGTCTTGCGCCATATGTACTGAGATTGTTCGGGAGACATGGTCCAAGCCCGGTGAAAAAATGAAATACAAAAAGATTATGATGTCAAAATCGCGAGCCGGGCCGGGTCTCGATTCAGAAAGATGAAGGGCCCAAAAGTCTAAATAGGGGGTGAAAAATTCCCCATCTCATTGGGGGCGGAAAACGAATCGACATCTCGATGTGATACAGCCCTTTCGATTTTAGTTGGAGGGATCGGGTCCTCTGCATAGTATGCTCGTCCAGGCCCCTGAGCTATACAACTGGAAAGCTGTCCGCATAAGAGGTTGATGAGGTCCTTAGTGTACCACACCAATCAGAAGGGACGAGGTTGTTTGGTCATTTGTATCAACTTTTGATGTTTGATATATTCAACATGACAAACAACAAATTAATTCATTCATGCAAAGAGAGATATTCAAGCGAACAGGTCCCATAACAGGAAGTACAGTGCTTATATTATAGGATTCGTTTCAAGCGAACAGGAGCTTGTTAGTTTGATAATAAAAACCAATCCCGGTGCACGTATGATAAAGCAAAAGCAACACCCTTGATGATATTCACCCGTTTAAGCCAATCCAATTTCTTGGACTCAACTTCATTGCTTAAAACACTAGACGAACTTCCACTCTCCACATACTCGTAAACCAGAGCGAGTGTTGTGCTTTCGAACAATAGCCGTAGAGGTTCACAATGTTCCGGTGCTTAATCCCAGTCAATGCCCTTACTTCGTTGATGAAGCTTTTGGGATGAGTATTCTGAAATGAAGAATGAAGTCTCTTCACAGCTACATTCCCGAATGATGAAAGGTTTACCTTGTAAACGTTTCCATGTCCTCCTTGCCCGATGAAATATTTTGCATCAAACTCTTCTGTGGCGTTTAAGATGTCCCTGTACAATGCCTGGATATCGAAAGCCAACCTATACGCTGCATAGCAAACATAAATATGTATATTTCGCTATACATATACAAAAGAAAATAGTTGTATAATTTCGTTATGCATATACAAAAAAAATCAGTTGTATAATATATTTTGGAATACATATACAAAAGATCAATTGTATAATTTTTGTTTGTATAAAGCGAGAAAGAGAGAAAGACAAAAAAACTGAGTAGGGAAAGATCGTATTTGTATAATAATAAGTGTATCAGACGAAAATATATATGCATTTGTATATGCATATACAAATATCTATCGTTTTATACACAAACACAATGTACATTTGTCTTTGTATAAAGTGAGAGAAGCGAGTGAGCGAGCAAAATCTAGGAGAGTGGCGAATGAGATCTAGGAGAGGGGGGAGAGGGAAACGAAAATATATGTATAAATACAATTTTCTCTCTCTTTATACAAACATAAATACATTTTATACATTTTCATTTTTGTATGAAGTGAGAGAGGCGAGTGAGCGAGATCTAGGAGAGTGGCAATCAATTTCTGAAGAGGGAAAACGAAAATATATGTATATATACAATTTTCTCTCTCTTCATACAAATACAAACGGATTTTGTATATTTGTGTTTGTATAAAATGCGAAAGAGGCGAGAGAGAGAACGAGAGTAGCAAGCGAGATTCAACAGGAGAGAAGCGAAATAGCAACAGTTTGCTATGGGTTATAATTAAATCAAACTATATGTATAGCATTTAATTTGAATTAATAGTGTGCTATAATTCTTTTATAAGAACACAAGTGTTAATGACCTTATCAATATGTAGAGCGGAAAATTGAAATTTTTGTCTGGATGACCCATGAAGAAGAAACGTCTCACACACATTCCGTGGTTAGGAGTGTACATGACCGGGTTAGTGCGGATTTTACAAAAAGCAGATCAAATTATTTGTGTCAAATTTTTAGTTTTGTCAACCTAACCAAACTAATAAAATTCAGATTTTTTCTAATTTTTCAACCTCGGGTTGATTTGTTTTTTTTTCAAATACCAAATCAAATCATTTGTGTTGAATTTTTTAAAATTTTTAAATCAAGTCAAAGTAATAAACCTCAATTTTTTTTGAATTTTTCCAGTAAAGTATTCATATAAACATATAATTAACTTGTGCTACAAATATTTCTTTTAGTCCAAACAAAATACAACTATCTAAGATGTTTTTTCAAAAATAACACAAAATATGAGATAAGTGATGACTAAAATAAAGAAAATAATAATGAAATCTTATAAAATAAATATTGTGAATTGATAAGTCAAAATGAAAATGATCATAATTTTAAAAGTACTAAATCTTGCTAAAATAAGTCTAATAAGTATTAACAGGGAGAGCTCAACATAATCCGAGGCCTAAAGTGAAATTTTAGTTAGAGGCCTAAAAATTTTAAAAAAATTATCTGTATTTATTTATTTTTTAAAATTTTTAGATTTCATTTTTATAAACAATTTTTCAAATACTTTTTTAAAAATATATTTTTAAGCAAGATTTTATCAATTCAACATTAAAAACATTATTTTATTGAGAAAATTATTATATGAATAAAAAATATAGTTCTATAAGTAATAAGATGATAAATTTTAAATAAAGATAAGAATTTAAGAATTATAGAATCTGATTCAAAAAGTTGATAACTTGATTATCCTACTTTAATATAAAAATTACAAAGAAATAAAAAAATATTTGTAATTTAGTTTGTCCAACACTTATTGATTCATATTTTTTAGAGAAGATTATTTTAACTATCAAATATTTAAAGAAATAGAGTGCATAAGGAGTTAAATTTTTTTTAAAAAATGTGAGTATTACAAAGAAAAAAAATAAAATATATTATGAATAATTAATTCTTTTTCTTGAAAAACTTAAACATGATTTTTTATTTAATTCGATCTTGTACACCCTTACCCGCGATACTGAACTTGGGTACCGCTTGGAAGTAAAAAGAAAATGAGCAACAAAAAATGCGGTATATCATAGAATTACAAACTTCCAGCTATTAGAGATATATAAACTTACTAACGTTTACGCCAAACCATAAACTATTAGATACAAATCTGTAAAAATTGAAAAAATACATATGTAAACAAACCATGTATCTATTGGTTTATTATTGTAAACACCAAATGTGACAAATTCTTCACCAGATAAGATTTATGTGTTGGAATTCTTCAATTGGAAAGGTTAAAAAGACGGAAGAAATTATAAATGTCCCAGCTCCATGCCTAGCAAACCTAACAGTTTTCGGCAGGAATACCCATTAGTTCGCCCATATATATGGGAGTGACAATTGGACGGGTTGGATTAAATTTAAATAGGTTAAAATGAGAAAAAAATTATAAACGAGTCAAATCCTATTTCAATCCGACCCAAATTAGTTTGGGCCAAAACAAATTAGATAACAGGTTAATAATGGGTCATAACCAAACCCGCACAACTTTTACTAGAATTTAATAGCTTTATTTGTTATTTTATAAGATTTTAATAAAATTATTATTTTTGAAATTATAACTATATACCAAGTATAAAATCAAAAATCAAAAGATATTTTAACAAGATTTCTCAAAAATCAATTAAACAAATCAAGCAAACCATCAACATCAAAAAGCAGGATCGGTTTGATAAGCAATCAGCTAACAGCAACAACAGATGTTCAATAGAGTATAAGCATTAAATTATAGAGTAAACCAACTAACAATACAAACATATCAAGGATTATATTGCTTCCCTTGCATGGTGGTTTCTCTGATGAACAGGTGGACGTGCATCCATTGATGATAACTTATGAGAGATGAAGTGCATTGTTGGCCTTGAGTTTGGAGTTTGGAGCAAACAAGAGCATGCTAGATTGATGATAAAAACCAAAACATCTTTTACTCTATCTTCAGGATATGGAAGGCGTTCATCCAGCAAATTGCTAAGCTGCTCAGGATCTATAGTCGATGAATTTGCCAGCACAGTAATGTATTCCCCGACATGCTTTCCTTTGATTATCTCCAATGATAATACTCCAAAGCTATACACATCACACATTTGTGTAACCTTCATTGTATATGCAAGCTCTGAATGATAATACAATTTTCAACAACAATACTAACAATCAAATGAGATTAAGAAAACAATGGAGTGCTTGGATATAGTTCATCAACTATTTAAAACTTACCAGGTGCGACATAACCATATGTGCCTGCAAGCGCGGTGCAATTGGACGAGTCTGGATTGAGAATCTTTGCTATTCCAAAGTCTGCAACACGAGCTTCATACTCAGAATCAAGCAAAACATTACTGCTACGTATGTCTCGATGAACAATGGGTGGTGAACAATCCTGGTGCATGTAAGATAAAGCAAAAGCAACACCCTTGATGATATTCACCCTTTTAAGCCAATCCAATTTCTTAGACTCAACTTCATTGCTTAAAACACTAGACAAACTCCCCCTCTCCACATACTCGTAAACCAAGAGTGAGTGTTGTGCTTTCGAACAATAGCCGTAGAGGCTCACAATGTTCCGGTGCTTAATCCCAGTCAATGCCCTTACTTCATTTATGAAGCTTTTGGGATGTGTATTCTGAAATGAAGAATGAAGTCTCTTCACAGCTATATCTCCTAATAATGGAAGGTTTACCTTGTAAACACTTCCCTGACCTCCTTGCCCAATGCAAAATTTTGCATCGAACTCTTCTGTGGCATTTAAGATGTCCCTGTACAATGCCTTCCCATCTAACATGGATATCGAAAGCCAACCATCACCATCCCTTCTTTCAACGTCTCCAACTCTTCTTCTTTGGTCACACATAAAGAGAGAACCAGCGAAAGCACAAAGCAGCACTAATGCTCCCAGAATAGGAAGTACAGTGATGAGGATGAGTTTATGTCCCTTCGCCATTGAGTGCTTCTTCACCATAGAAGATGGCCTTTCGCAAGGTTGGAATCCAGTCACATTGCCACAAAGACCTTTATTACCTTCTAATGAGGCATTCATAAAAGCATTATTATTAGGGATTGGCCCTTCCAACTCGTTGTATGACAATACAACATCCTGCAAACCAGTCAAACTATCAAATTCTTCAGGAATGTGGCCAGAAAGGCTGTTGTGGGACAGATTCAAGTTCACCAAGTACTTCAAATTGGTTAACTGGGGGGTATTTCTCCAACCAGAAGATTATGGCTCAAATCAAGTACATTAAGATGAGTTATACCCCCTATCTCCTTTGGAATTTTCTGGCCAAACTTGTTACAACTGAGGTTCAAGTGAAACAGGTGTTGGTAATCTCCTAAAAACGTTGGGATCGACCCATTCAATCTATTGTCTGATAGATCAAGGGAGTCTAAATTTGTCAGTGACCCAAGTTCCTGAGGTATATTGCCAGAAATTTGGTTGTTTTTCAATGAGAGCTCAACCAGAGAGGTTAATTTTCCAAATTCCTCTGGTATTTGCCCAACCAAATGATTTGCTGAAAGATCAAGTCCCAAAAGACCTTTGATGTTTCCAATCTCTGGTGGTATGCTACCGCTAATGTTATTTCTGGCTAAACAAAAAGTAGTCAAATTCTTGCATTTCCCCCAGTTGCTGCTGAGTTCGCCATGAAAATCATTGTCGCTCAAATCAATGAACTTCAGCTCGGGATGGATGCCAAAAGCTTCAGATAAATTCCCAGTAAAACCGTTGTTATCGAAGCGAACCCTTTTGAAACTGGAGCAGTTGCTCAAGCATCTTGGGATTGTCCCTGTCAGCTTGTTACGATTCACTGTTAAAATCTCAAGTTTCCCACCATTGCAAAGCCGCTCTGGCAAATGGCCTGAAAACTGATTTTCATCCATTTCTATCACAACCAAGTTGTCCAAATATGCAAGTTCTTTTGGTATAGAACCAGAAAGTTTGTTGGCACGGAGATACAAAGTTTGCAAGTTTCTCAAATTGCCAAAAGAAGTAGGAATGTGACCAGTTAATTGGTTTGAATCAAGAAAAAGTTGAAGGAGATTGACAAGTTTTCCAATTTCTGGAGGAATATGACCAGTTAACTTGTTTGAATCAAGAAAAAGTTGAAGGAGATTGACAAGTTTCCCTATTTCTGCTGGAATGGAACCAGAAAGATGGTTCTCATACAGATGCAAATAAGACAATTTGTCCAAAGTCCCCAATGAAGCAGGAATTGAACCACTAAGAGAGTTAGAATTCAATTCTAGCTCAGTCAAAGACCTTAGGTGACCTATTTCCTCCGGAATGGAACCATTTAATTGGCTGTTAAAGATGTGGAGGGTCTCAAGCTTTGTTAATGAGCCGATTTGTGGTGGGATTATGCCCGAAATCTGATTGAAGGACAAGTCAAGATAGCCAAGATTAGTGAGCTTTCCTATTTCAGGTGGGATAGTGCCAGAGAAGTTGTTGATGCTAAGATCAAGATAACCAAGAAAAGGGAGTGATGAAAATGGAAAATCATACAGTGTGCCATTGATACCAGCATTTGTCATATTCAACATGTATACCCTACCGTTAGAACATGTAACTCCATACCAGTCCTCGCATGCATTATAACTCGCCGCTCCAATGCTATTGGTACCAGCAGGTCCACTTAGCGTCCACGAAGCCAATAAAGAATTGTTCTGGTTTTGGAAAGATGCTTTCCATTTTAGAAGAGCAGTTGCTTCCTCAGTGGTAGCAAATGTAACCGCGAAAAGATATAAGAATATAACACACTGAAGGAAATTAAAAATTGTGGGAACTATCATCATTTGCTAATAATTAAAAGATTGTTTTTGGTTTGTGATGAAGTTGTGCATGGTTATACTTGTATTTATATTGTAATGAATTATAGCCAATCTTTGCAAGTCAGTGGCGTTTAGTTCTCAACTTGTAAAATACGGGTAGACTTAGAAAGATTCACAAGTCTTCTAATATGTAAATGACTGTCAAGACTCAAGGTACTATCGTGGGCCATGTAGTGTGGAATTATTTCAAGAAGAAACAGTCAAACACGTAGAGTCTCTGTTCCATGTTCGAAAATTAAATAGTTTATTATTTATTTTCTCGTATTTAGTACATAAATAAAAAGTATTTTTATATAATCTAAACAAATATAATTAGAGTGGGGTAAAACTCGAGATCGAGCACCTACTCGTTACGAGCTCTTTGGAATGAGGTGGCAGAGCGAAAAGCAATATGTGCTTGACCTTGACAAAGTGCCTGAAGTAATAAACAATAAAAAAGCATAGAGTGGAATTAACATTCCTGTGTCTACTTTCTTTGAGAGTCATGTTACATTTAAGTGCTGTTGTTGTCCTCCTGATCTAGATCTCTGTTTTAAAAGATTATTTAGGGACTCGTTCAAGATGGACAATGACAAAACATCTTGAGATTCATGTGTAGGGTTTAGTTCCGTTAAACTTCATCTTAGACGTCCAATTGTGCATTATAAACATACCCCTAATACTCAACGCTAGCTCGGAGCTCGCTCAGTGGTACCTACCAAAATCATGTGTCAAATTCCTAAATGAGCATTTTGACCTTTATATCATATTATCACCCTATCATACCATTGTAAAAGTGGGAAAAAACTAAATTGAGAAGCAAAATTACCAAAATATCTCTTAATTATTGAAGGACTATTTTACCCATTATATAAACACTACACCTATGAATAATTTTGTACAAAGAAGTAGAAATGAACATTCAATTAAGTAACCATGATGCTTAATTTGACTTCTAACGGTTAACTATGATCTTTAGTGTGCATAAGTAGACACTTAAATTTGTATAAATTAAATAAATAAACATATTCGTCCTACGTGACGTTCTACATGGCGATTTCGTGTCTACATGACATCTTAAGTGTATTATGTCACATAGAAAACATGTGTCTACTTGTTCAATTTTATATAAATTTAATTGTTTACTTTTGTACACTCAAAGTTAATGGGCATATTTATATATTATGCCAAAATAATATGTCTAAATACTTCTCTTTGTTTACTTTTACTTATCCATAATTCTAAAATTAGATTTTCATTTTTACTTGTCATTTTTAATCGATGTTTTCATAAACGTATTGGGAGTGAGTCTCGGGACGGGACATACCAAACAATTCCGGGGCACAAATTGGAGGTGTAGATTCATAGGACGTAAATCTTAGAATCTGAGGCATAAATTCCGAACATTAAAAACGCACGCCTTAGACGTTAACTTTTTTTTTTAATTATTATTTTGCTTTGAAACATATTTTTATTATTATATTGATGTAATCATACTTAGATTTATATTATCATGTTTTTTCAAGTTGTAGTGTTTTTTTCTAAAACATATAAATAAACTCTTATAGAAAATGACATTGATATAAATAATTTTTTAGTTAATCGTGTCTGAAATCCTTAAGAATAGAACTTTTGTAGCACTATATATGTTCTTGAGATAACTTAATTCATTTTTGTCATTACTCTTATATTTTTTTTTTTAAAAAAAAATCTTCTTTAAAAATACATAAACAATAATTACTACAAATATTAATTGAGGGTGGGATAGGCTAGTAAATGTGAAGGAGGCTAATGATTTCATTTGACATAATATATGAAGTCACCATATATAATTATGTCCTTTAGCTTGATTTTGAATTACACTTATGCCTTTTAATTTTGGGTGTGGAAAAGTAGATACTTAAATTTACATAAAGTTGAACAATAGATATACATGTCCTACATGTCATTTTTTGTCCTTTGTGCATTTTATCATGTAATATTCATGTGTTTTTTTATTTAAAAGTTGGATAGTTAAAGTGTTTGTTTGTGCATTATGAAAGTTGGAGGTTAAAGTTAAAATTTCAAACCAAGTTTAGGGTCCAATATATGTATTATGTCATATATAAATATAACACATAACTTGATTTTGATAACCATGATCTTAATTTTGATAATTATGAGACACATAACTTGATTTTTGATAACCATGATCTTAATTTTGATAATTATGATCTTTAATTTTGGGGGTACACAAGTACACTTAAACTGTATAAAATTAAATAAATAGGCACATTCGTCCAACATGACACCATACTTTATGATTTTGTGTCATACGTGACGTCCTATATGTATAATGTCATTTAGGATAAGTGTGTCTTTTAATTTTATACAAATTTAAATGCTTACTTGTACACACTCAAAGTTGGAGGACATAATAATCGGTTGAAACCAAGTTAAGAATATTTTTATGTACTATGCCATTTCATTTTAATGATTATTTTGACAATTATCAATTTTTATGTTGTTAATTAGTTGTTAAAAGGGAAATAGTTAATCTCATTTGCCTTTCTCAATATTTTTGGATGTGCACAAATAGAAACTTAAATTTTATAAATTTGAACTAATAGACACACATGTTCTATATGACATTCTACATATCAATTTATATTCTACGTGTATTGTGCCAATAAGACTGTTATATTTATTAATTTAAGTTTAAGTGTCTAATTGTGTACATCCAAAATTGTGGACAAAAATATGAAATAAAGCTAAGTTAAAAGGCACAATTACACATTATTAAATTATTAATGCCATTAAAATTACAATTCAATAATCAAGAAACACAATTTCGCTATTCATCTTTTTCCTCTTTCTAAGAAACCTAAATCATTAATGTGGTAAAAATATCTATCACTGTTATAAATCCATTGAATAATGGATGACCATTTGGTTTATACATGAACTTTTTTGTATAAGAATGTATTTATTTATTATGGTACTTAATATGATGACTTTTGGAGTGATTTCTCAACCTATAAATAGGGTTGTTCATTCACTATTGTATGAAATACAGATGAGACTTACATACACTTGAATAAGAAGAAAATTACTCTTCTTCTATCTACTTCTCTTGTCTTCTTCTCTTTATAATTATATTCTATGCGCTTGATTTTATAACACGTTATCAGCACGAGTCTCTATCTAATTGAGAGTGAGTTCTTGTTTTCTTTAGCTCATATTTTGATTAATCTCGTTATGAAGATCAAAGTATTATATGCATAAAATCAGGTATGTATTTTCTAAAATATTTTATTAGTTAGAATAAAATAGTATCAGTCACTTATAAATTATCAGGAACCGAAGACATATACTACTATTGGTTGAATATGACATGCTATACAAAACTTCTTAAATGGAAGAAACTATAAATTTTTAATAGCATGAGTTTGAATATTATTTTGATTGATTTGAAAAACTCAAAGAATAAATCATGTTGTACTTCGATTTATTATACCGTTGGTTAAAGGTAAGACGATGCATTCAAGTTTCATCGCACCAAAAGGGTAAGACATCAGGTTAAAGTCCGGATGCACCATAATGAAAAATATTTGAGGATAAGACGATAGATTCAAGTTCTATCGCACCAAAAGGGTAAGACATCAATTAGAGTTTTGATGCACTGTGATTGGGTTCAAGTCCCATAGAATTATGGCGTAACACGCCTTATATGGGTAAGACATTGAGTTCTAGCCAATGCACCATAGCGATGATAAAATAATGACTAAGAAAAATAATATATTTTTGATGAAATATCTTGAAATTCATCAGATTGAATTTGCTCCATTCCTTTAAAAGAATGTGGTAGCAACATGTGATAACTCTGAAATCCGTCTGTTGACTTGCTCCATTCAATCATATGAATGTGGTAGCAGTGAATGATTAGTCTGAAAGATGACAAATAATTAATTATATGAATAAGGGCGTGGAGGGACAAAATTATAATAGTCATCATTGTGGTAATGATAGAAGGAAGAACACTATAAGTTCTTCAAATAATCCTTCAAAATGTGAAGGCAATTTTTATTATCCAAATGGTATGAAATGTCATTAGACTTGTGAATGTTGTCAACCCAATAATTTGACAAGTTTATAAATCCTCTATCATGATACAAGAAGATAAAGTAATGGTACACTTGATCTTTCAAAGTGATGTTGAGGTGTGTTATGGAAATATGATGAATTTTAAAGCCATGACAATTTGCTTATAATGCAAATTTATGAAGTACATATAAATAATTAGTTCATTCCTTGAAGACAATGTGACTTGTGATGAGTATCGTGAATACTCGACCATTCTATAAGAGAATTGGTCCAGATGTGATAAAATCATTATATGTTGGATATATGCCACAACTCACCTCTATGGAAGGTTTGAGAAAAATGATATATGTCATTTCTCATCTCTACGGGAGATTTGAGAGGAAATAAATTTTATTTGACAGAAATAGCTAATTATATTGTACGTTTTATACGTCACTATGGTATGTTTATTGTGAACTACCGAAAGGGCAAAAGAAAGAAATGGTTCTTGCCTATAAGGATTGTGGTCATTATTATGTGGCAATACAAATTTGTCATTGGTTGTGTACCTATGGTACAACAAAAGTAAAGCAAAAAGACGTCTTGCTCGTAATGATTTTGATCATGACGATAATAATATAATTTTCTCCTTGAAGGAGATGCTCACCATAGAGATGGTGTCATGCAATATGTAATAGTACACAAAATTAATGATTTGGCCTTAAAGGATAACTTTAGATATTTATATCCTCTAACTTTAGATAGACATGAAGAGATACTTAAGCTAGTATAAAATTGAATAAGTAGACACATACATCCTAGTAGTACACAAATTCCCACGCTAGACACATGTTTCTACTTGTTCAACTCGAGAGTGGGATTTCATGCTTGAGGATTTCATTGCCAATATGGTGCTCGTGTTTGGAATCTTAATTGAAGGCTTTAGCTTTCTATAGTTATTATTGTCAATTAGTTTCTATAGGGATCAGCAAAATGTCTAACAGTGAAATGTGGTTTGATCAACTTCAAAAAGATGTTGTTATTAGACAATTATTATCAATGTGATGCTGCTTTTGTGGCAAGTTCTTAACATCAGGGAATGCAGCTATGCTTTGGTGCTTAGTGGGGTGAACCAGAGTGTCCAATCAATTGACACTTAACTTACAAAGTGTTTCAAATTATAGAAGCATTCACAGTTCAAGATTTTTCACTATTTAAATTAACATCAGTAGTACTCATAAAACATGGAACTTGCTTTTATTACTTAACATCAGTATATAGTATACTATTAATTTGTATATATTCTAGTACGGAGGCTCTGAATCTTTCAAGTTAAAATAAGTAATCTATATAAGCAACTCAACAATACAAAAAGCAAGTCTTAATAATGTTTTGCTATGGAAGTTCTGATCAACAAACTTGTTACTACTTCACAACCACTTGGTGCCGAGCATAACCTTTTCCATACTAGGGCACCTTACATCTCGAGGAATCCCACTTTCATGGAATCTGATGATTGGGTGGATCCATTGATAACATATGAGAAATGAAGTGCATTGTTGGCCTTGATTTTGGATTTTCAACCAAACACGAGATTGCTAGCTTGACGATAAAAACCAAAAACTCTTTTACTTCATCCTCAGGATGTGGAAGGCGTTCATCTAGCAAATCGCTTAGCTGCACATCTCTTGTTGATGGATTTGCTAGAAGAGCAAGGTATTCCCCAAGATGCTTTCCTTTGATTACCTCCAATGCTAATACTCCAAAGCTGTAGACGTCACACATCTCCGTCACCTTCAATGTGTAGGCAAGCTCTGAAACAATAAAGTTGCAAATGAGATGGAAACAATATATAGTGTAGTGTGCAGATATAGTTCATGAACTAAAAAAAGGATAAGAAGTTAGATCTTACCTGGTGCTACATAGCCATATGTGCCTGCAAGTGCAGTACAATTGGATGAGTCTGGCTTCAGAATCTTAGCTATGCCAAAATCTGAAACACGAGCTTCAAACTCGGAGTCAAGCAAAACATTACTGCTTGACATGTCCCGATGAACAATTGGTGGTGAGCAATCATGGTGCATGTAAGATAAAGCATAAGCAACACCTTTGATGATATTCACCCTTGTAAGCCAATCCAATTTCTTGGACTCTACTTCGTTGCTCAAAATACTAGACAAACTCCCCCTCTCCACATACTCGTAAACCAAGAACGAGTGTTGTGCATTAGAACAAAAGCCATAGAGTCTCACAATGTTCCGATGCTTAATCCCTGTCAATGTGCTTACCTCATTCATGAAGCTCTTGTGATGCTTAATCTCAAGTGAAGAATGAAGTCGCTTCACAGCTACATTTCCCAATGATGGAAGATTTACCTTGTAAACACTTCCAAACCCTCCTTTCCCAATGCAAAATGTTGCATCAAACTCCTCTGTGGCTATTAAGATATCCCAGTATAATGAATTTCCATGTAATGAGGATATTGAAAGCAGACCATCATCTTTGTCAATGGAATCCCGTCTTTCAACGTCTCCAACTCTTCTTCTTTGGTCACACATAAAGAGAGAACCAGCGAAAGCACAAAGCAGCACTAATGCTCCCAGAATAGGAAGTACAGTGATGAGGATGAGTTTATGTCCCTTCGCCATTGAGTGCTTCTTCACCATAGAAGATGGCCTTTCGCAAGGTTGGAATCCAGTCACATTGCCACAAAGACCTTTATTACCTTCTAATGAGGCATTCATAAAAGCATTATTATTAGGGATTGGCCCTTCCAACTCGTTGTATGACAATACAACATCCTGCAAACCAGTCAAACTATCAAATTCTTCAGGAATGTGGCCAGAAAGGCTGTTGTGGGACAGATTCAAGTTCACCAAGTACTTCAAATTGGTTAACTGGGGGTATTTCTCCAACCAGAAGATTATGGCTCAAATCAAGTACATTAAGATGAGTTATACCCCTATCTCCTTTGGAATTTTCTGGCCAAACTTGTTACAACTGAGGTTCAAGTGAAACAGGTGTTGGTAATCTCCTAAAAACGTTGGGATCGACCCATTCAATCTATTGTCTGATAGATCAAGGGAGTCTAAATTTGTCAGTGACCCAAGTTCCTGAGGTATATTGCCAGAAATTTGGTTGTTTTTCAATGAGAGCTCAACCAGAGAGGTTAATTTTCCAAATTCCTCTGGTATTTGCCCAACCAAATGATTTGCTGAAAGATCAAGTCCCAAAAGACCTTTGATGTTTCCAATCTCTGGTGGTATGCTACCGCTAATGTTATTTCTGGCTATCCAAAAAGTAGTCAAATTCTTGTATTTCCCCCAGTTGCTGCTGAGTTCGCCATGAAAATCATTGTCGCTCAAATCAATGAACTTCAGCTCGGGATGGATGCCAAAAGCTTCAGATAAATTCCCAGTAAAGCTGTTGTTATTGAAGCGAACCCTTTTGAAACTGGAGCAGTTGCTCAAGCTTCTTGGTATTGGCCCTGTCAGCTTGTTACTATTCACTGTGAAGTTCTCAAGTTTCCCACCTTGGCAAAGATTGTCAGGCAAATGGCCTGAAAACTGATTTTCATCCATTTCTATCACAACCAAGTTGTCCAAATATGCAAGTTCTTTTGGTATAGAACCAGAAAGTTTGTTGACACGGAGAAACAAAGTTTGCAAGTTTCTCAAATTGCCAAAAGAAGTAGGAATGTGACCAGTTAATTGGTTTGAATCAAGAAAAAGTTGAAGGAGATTGACAAGTTTTCCAATTTCTGGAGGAATATGACCAGTTAACTTGTTTGAATCAAGAAAAAGTTGAAGGAGATTGACAAGTTTCCCTATTTCTGCTGGAATGGAACCAGAAAGATGGTTCTCATACAGATGCAAATAAGACAATTTGTCCAAAGTCCCCAATGAAGCAGGAATTGAACCACTAAGAGAGTTAGAATTCAAAGCTAGCTCAGTCAAAGACCTTAGGTGACCTATTTCCTCCGGAATGGAACCATATAATTGGCTGTTAAAGATGTGGAGGGTCTCAAGCTTTGTTAATGAGCCGATTTGTGGTGGGATTATGCCCGAAATCTGATTGAAGGACAAGTCAAGATAGCCAAGATTAGTGAGCTTTCCTATTTCAGGTGGGATAGTGCCAGAGAAGTTGTTGATGCTAAGATCAAGATAACCAAGAAAAGGGAGTGATGAAAATGGAAAATCATACAGTGTGCCATTGATACCAGCATTTGTCATATTCAACATGTATACCCTACCGTTAGAACATGTAACTCCATACCAGTCCTCACATGCATTAGAACTCGCCGCTCCAATGCTATTGGTACCAGCAGGTCCACTTAGCGTCCACGAAGCCAATAAAGAATTGTTCTGGTTTTGGAAAGTTGCTTTCCATTTTAGAAGAGCAGTTGCTTCCTCAGTGGTAGCAAATGTAACCGCGAAAAGATATAAGAATGTAATACACTGAAGGAAATTAAAAATTGTGGGAACTATCATCATTTGCTAATAATTAAAAGATTGTTTTTGGTTTGTGATGAAGTTGTGCATGGTTATACTTGTATTTATATTGTCATGAATTATAGCCAATCTTTGCAAGTCAGTGGCGTTTAGTTCTCAACTTGTAAAATACGGGTAGACTTAGAAAGATTCACAAGTCTTCTAATATGTACATGACTGTCAAGACTCAAGGTACTATCGTGGGCCATGTACTGTGGAATTATTTCAAGAAGAAACAGTCAAACACGTAGAGTCTCTGTTCCATGTTCGAAAATTAAATAGTTTATTATTTATTTTCTCGTATTTAGTACGTAAATAAAAAATATTTTTATATAATTTAAACAAATATAATTAGAGTGGGGTAAAACTCGAGATCAAGCACCGCTTGTTGGAATGAGGTGGCAGAGCGAAAAGCAATATGTGCTTGACCTTGACAAAGTGCCTGAAGTAATAAACAATAAAAAAGCATAGAGTGGTATTAACATTCCTGTGTCTGCTTTCTTTGAGAGTCATGTTACATTTAAGTGTTGTTGTTGTCCTCCTTGATAGAATGAATGCCTTTACTTAACGAGTAATGGACCAGGTCCCTTACTTTAACTCAGAAAATTACCAGAAAGTTAAATGCAATAAAATCAACACAATGATTTTACGTGGAAACCTCCTTACTTAAGGGAGTAAAACCACGACCTGTCTCACAGGATTTTCAATCGTTTTCACTAATCTTCAAAAGCAAAAGCGAAACACGATTACACCAAACGTAAGAAAGAGTTATCAATCTTACCGTTAAGCAATAGACCTCTATTGCTCAACAAGCCTAAGTAGAAAAACACTCTACCCACTAAGCTATCCCACCTGGACAACCTAGACTTTTAACACAACACACCAATTCCTTTATAGATTTAGGAGTGGTTTACAATTTGAGAACAAGAGAATAAATTCCTAGACAACTAGACGAAAGGCTTCAGATGTTGCTGTTGTCCTAGGAATGATTCTGCATATGCTTTGTGTTAGTCTTTGCAAGAGTTCTTGAAAAGTGTTTGTCAAGTTGCAAAAACTAAAGAAAAGTGTTTAGGAAAGTGCCTTTTGTATAGGCAAGTCACTTTCCTAAACTTCTTTGTCATTGGCTGGAAGGGTCACACTTTCTGACGCCATCGGGAAGTGTGCACCTACTTTCTGCACCATCTCCAGCTGGCTGTTGACTGGCTCATCATCATGAGAGCCTGGTACCTCCATTAGGTCCCTGAGTTTTGTTTCATCTGCAATATTTCGAACAATACACCTGCAATACTCAAGTAGAAAACCCGGTACCTTTATGAGGTCCCTAAGTTTGTCAAATCATTAAAACTACAAATAACATTTTCCCCCTTTTTGATGATGACAAACAATGATATCAAAATCGTTCCCCCTGACTTTGTATTTCCCCCTGACTTTGTATTCCCCCTTTCTGTATATTCCCTCTTAATGTATGTTCCCCCTTAATGTATGATCTCCCTTATTTAGCTACTTACAGTTTACTTTCCCCTTTTGGCATCATAAAAAAGATATGCAGTAAACCATTGAGCCAACATAAATACTGAACAGGATCAGAGCGAATCAGCAACCAACACAGTAGAGGAGAAGCATTCACAAAAAAACATAGAAAGAACAGCAAAGGAATAAAGAAACCAACATGCCATTATAACATAAATACATTAAAAACAAACTAAAAATCCATTAACACGATGATTAGCCACACAACAAAAAAAAGACACAGGGAAGGATAGATCACAGTTTAGGAAGAGGGAGGAGTTTTGGATAGAGACTGGATAACAAGAGTGAGTCGTGCATTGGCAGCATCATTATCCTTGATGGCCTTTTCTTGCAGGGCAGTTATCGTCGCCTTCAACTCATTGTTCTCTCTCTCCAGTGCTTGTACAGCTGAAGAACCAGGTCCCTCACTTTGTGCAGTAAGCAGCTCTGCTTTGAGTACAGCAATTTCAGCCTCTTTACTACTCAAACGCACAGTGAGTTCTTCAGTCTCATGTTTAAGCTGATCCAGGTCCTCAAGAAGTTGAGCCATCTTGCTTTTTGGTAAGCCTCTGCCTTCGATACATTCACATTCAAACAAGGTATGCTCAGAGATAGTTTGTTTAACTGTCCCCACCTTGCCAACACCAAGAGGAATCTGAAAGTGCTTGAATACTTTAGTGAGAAAGTATCCATACCCCATTCCATGTACTCCTTTCCTCTCAATCACTGTTTTGTGAATGTGTTCAATCATGAGACTAGGAAGGCACAGAGCCTCAAAGCTGCACAGCATCTCCATGACGTACAAGTCAGCAGCAGTAGCAAGTGTTCTCTTTTCAGTGCGAGGGAGAATCACTTTGTTGACAAACTCGAAGACCAGCTGATAGTCACTCTTCATAATTTTCTTATAAATCCCAGCAACCTTGGTTGTGGGAGTCTTAGAAATCAGAGATGCAAATTCTGAAGAGCAAGTTTTTCCCTGCACGGATCGGGTCCCCTCTGTAGGCACTCTGAGGATTTTGCCCAACACCTCCTCATTTAAAGAAATAGCAACATTGTTCACACGTGTGAGGAGACTCCCATCTTCCAGAAATTAAACATTATAATAGAATTCACGAACCTCTTCTTCATGGAGGATGGGGGATTTTTTGTTGAACAGGTGCAGCCAAGACTGGATCTCTATCATGTCATGCAGAGAGTCCATGCCCGGAAGAGTAATAATCCCCATATCAAACACTCTTCCAGCGAGAACTGCTTGTTTCCTCAGACTGTCGACTACCTCCTGCAAGTTGACATTCTCAACTTTCCTGGCTTGAGGACCAGGTCCCTGTGTCCGCTTTCTCTTTTTCTCAGATCTCTTCCCTTTTGACTGTGACTTTTCAACCTTCTTTGTAACCCTTTCCCTTTTCTTTTCTGACTTCTTCTTGTTATTTTTCTTTTCAACCTCTTCCCCAGACAACTCAACCAATTTTTCTTTAGGTATCTTAAAATTTGATACCTTGAAGGTTCGTGCACTTCTGACTGCAGCAGCAGAGCGTGCGCTTGCCTTCAAGGCATCTACCATCAATTTTTGTGCAGCAGACCTTGCATTAGGTCGTCTCTTAGGAGTCTCCTCCACGACCTTTTCTTTCCCTTTTCGACTCTCAACCTTCCATTTTAATGGTACTTCCTCATTTGAAGATTCAGATGAAGAGGAAGAAGAATACCGCCCCAAATCGGGGGTTTTATCGAAAATGGGTTGAGAAGGCCTGACCTCTTCTCCTTTCAGAACATCAGTGTTTTCTACTCTGGCCTCTTCTCGCATCATTGCCAGACTTTCAATCACGAGTTCCTCACTCGCTGCCAGAATATTAGACTCGGAAGCCCTATGTTTTGGTAAATCTCCTTCAAACATGTTGTCAGGCAACATGTCTTCACATGGACCAGGTCCAGTGGGCACTGCAGAAGTGTTTAGATCTATGGAGAAGAAAGGGTTATCCGGAGTATTTTGAGGAGAACTGGATGGGGGAGGAAGTCTGGCTTGAGCAGTTGTTGGAGAGTAGAATGCTAGAGGCTCAATCTCACTAAGGGCATCCAACATTTTCTTGGAAGAAGATGAAGAAGAAGACATGTTTGTGATACTAGAAGGGGTCGTTGAAGGAACAGAAAGAAGAAGAAGAAGACAGATTTGTCTTTGAATGAGAGAAGTTTAATGATAGAGGAGAGAGATAAAGTTTAAAAGACGGATGAGAGTTTCAAGAAGAAAAGACTCCCTTTTAATACGAAGTGAAAAGGTGCCAGGTCCTTGAGTAGATGCGTCGTTTGAGAGAGAAACGATTGGACTTATCGGTCAGAGTAACCGATGACTGACACGTGGCTTTTTTCAACGGTCAAAATTTTAGTTTAAAATTTAATGTATAAATGCTAACCTGGACAGAGGCACCAGGTACCATGATAGAGTTTAACTTCATTCCTTGATTGTTCTAGCCTCTTCTTTTGCTGAGCAGGTCCCTATTGAGAGTATACCTACAAAAGATACAAAGATTGATCTTGTTCAGATATTTAAAATTCACACAAAGGATACCTGCACTGCAATTCTAACCATCAAGGGAGTTCTACTGTTGGAAGCTAAAAGCATCACTTGGGAATCAACATTCCCAATTTTAATCTATTTTTCTCAAATTGATCCTTGCTGAGCCTTGGTGAAGATGTCTGCAATCTGTTCCTCTGTTGGACAGTATGTAAGCACAATATTACCTTTCTCAACATGATCTCTCAAAAAATGATGTCTGACATCAATGTGCTTTGTTCTTTTATGCTGAACTGGATTCTTGCCCATATTCACAGCACTAGTGTTGTCACACATGAGAGGAATTGTTTTGATATGGATTCCAAAATCTCCTAAGTGTTGCCTGATCCACAGCAATTGAGAACAACAAGCTGCAGCAGCTACATATTCAGCTTCAGCAGTTGAGAGAGCTACAGAGTTCTGCTTCCTAGTGCCCCAAGAGACAAGTGATGATCCAAGGAAATGAGCCATTCCAGAGGTGCTTTTCCTGTCAACTTGATAACCTGCAAAATCAGCATCTGCAAAGGCAACCAGATCAAAAGTATCACCTGCAGGATAAAAGAGAACCAAGTCCCCTGTTTTCTTCAGGTATCTGAGAATGCGTTTTGCAGCCTTCAGATGTGAATCACGAGGACATGCTTGAAACCTGACACACATTCCAACACTGTAAACAATATCAGGCCTGCTAGCAGTCAGATATAGCAAGGAGCCAATGATTCCTCTGTACATTGTCTGATTCACACGAGGATCAGATTCTTCTACTATCATCTTGGAATTTGTTCCCATAGGAGTGTCAATAGGTTTGGAATCAAACATATTGAATTTCTTCAGCAACTCTTTGATGTACTTCTCCTGGCATATTGAAATTTCATTTGATGATTGCTTGATTTGTATCCCCAGGAAGAATGTCAACTCACCCATCATGCTCATTTCAAACTCCCTTCCCATCAGTGATGAGAATTCTTCACAGAGATGTTCTGAAGTGGCTCCAAAAATTATGTCATCCACATAAACTTGAATGATAAGCAATTCTTGTTCTCTTTTTAGTAAGAACAAAGTGTTGTCTATCTTGCCCCTTTTGAAACCATTCTTCAGCAGAAACTTAGACAATCTTTCATACCAAGATCTTGGAGCTTGCTTCAAACCATATAATGTCTTATTCAATCTGAACACATGATTTGGTAGCTCTGCATCTTCGAAACCAGGAGGTTGCTTGACATACACCTCCTCCTTGAGATCTCCATTCAGAAATGCACTCTTTACATCCATTTGATACAGCTTGAACCCCATAAAAGCAGCAAAAGCTATTAAGATTCTAATAGCTTCCATTCTGGCAACAGGTGCAAAAGTCTCCTCATAGTCAATTCCTTCTTCTTGATTGTATCCTTGCACCACCAGCCTGGATTTATTTCTAGTAATAGCTCCATTTTCATCAAGTTTGTTTCTGAATACCCACCTGGTTCCTATTATTGTTCTGTCTTCAGATCGAGGAACCAGGTACCATACTTTACTTCTTTCAAACTGATGAAGTTCTTCTTGCATAGAATTGATCCAGTCTGCATCACCTAATGCTTCTTTAACATTCTTAGGCTCAATGGATGATATAAATGTTGAGAATGCAACTAGATTTCTTGTTTTTGATCTAGTTTGAATTCCAGAATTCAAGGGAGAAATGAGATTATCAAGAGGATGTGATGAACTATGCTTCCATCCTGACCTTGCAGCAGACTGATTTGGCAGATCATCATGATCTTCTTCGTCAGGAGCAACATCATTATCTGGTAAGTCTGATGTACTCTGGCTGGAGTGTTGAGTAGTACCAGGTACCCTATCATCCTGTTCAACCTCAGCATCCTCTTCAGGTAGACTGGGACTCTGATCATCACAATCATTTTTGAGTTGTTGATCTGCATCAGTTTCAGCATCTTCAATTTTCTTGAATTTTAGCATTTTGAACACATCATCATCATCATTTGATCCATCATTCTTCAAGCTTCCATTTTCATCAAAAATAACATGAATGCTTTCTTCAATGCATTGTGTTCGTTTGTTGAATATTCTGTAGGATTTGCTGGATGAAGAATATCCAACAAATACCCCTTCATCACTTCTAGGGTCAAATTTTCGCAGATCATCCTTCCCATTATTCAGCACAAAACATCTGCATCCAAAAGCTCTAAGATAGTTCAGCATTGGCTTCCTGTTGTTGAGCAGTTCGTATGGAGTCTTGTTCAACACAGCTCTTATTAGACACCTGTTGGTTACATGACATGCTGTGTTAACAGCTTCAGCCCAGAAACTTTGAGGAAGATTTGATTCAATAATCATAGTTCTAGAAATGTTCACCAAGGTTCTGTTCTTTCTCTCCACCACTCCATTTTGTTGAGGAGTTCTTGGAGCAGAGAAGTTGTGGCTTGTACCATTTTCAATACAGAATCTATCCAATGTTGAGTTTTCAAACTCTGTGCCATGATCAGATCTAATGCTGCAAACAACTTGATTCAATTTGGTTTGAATCATTTTGAAGAATACCACCAGTTCATCAGCTGTCTCTGCCTTTGATCTCAAAAATCTCGTCCAGGTGTATCTTGAATAGTCATCAACAATCACCAAGATGTACTTCTTTCCATTTCTGCTTTGAACCTTCAAGGGTCCACAGAGGTCCATGTGAAGCAACTCTAAGGTTCTTGATGATGTAACCTGATTCTTGGGCTTGAATGATGATCTGATTTGTTTTCCTTTAACACAAGCTTCACATATTTTATTTTCAGCAAACCTCATTTTGGGCAACCCTCGGACCTGGTCCTTTGAAATCAACTTATTCAATAAAGATGAACTCACATGTCCCAGCCTACGATGCCAGAGATCAGCATTTTCATTTTGAGCACTGAGACATGTTAAGACATCTCCATGAGAGATTTCCAAGTTTGCCACATACATATTTTTACTTCTGTGTGCAGTAAGAATTACCTTGTTTGTAGTTAAACTCACCACAGTGCATTTTTCAGAAGTAAATTTGACCTCATTTCCTTTGTCACATATTTGTGACACACTTAGTAAGCTGTACTTCAACCCATCTACATGGTAAACATTGTCAATTGAATCTTCAAGGGATCTTCCTACTTTGCCAACTCCCAAAATGTACCCCTTCTTGCCATCACCAAATGAGACACCTCCACCTTGGAGGGTCTTGAGTGAGAGAAAGTTTTTTACATCACCAGTCATATGTTTAGAGCAGCCACTATCCATATACCAACATTGACTGCTGCTCCTCTCACTCACCTGTACCAAAAATCACTTGTTAAGCTTGGGAACTCATTTCAGCTTGAGTTCCCAGTAGGCAGACAAAGGAGTGATCAGATTGTACTTGGCCCAATATGGTAGACTTTGAATCTTTCTAACAAAGGACCTAGGAGCAGGAACAGATTTTTTCTTTGAAAATCTGTGAGTTGAGACAGATTCTGTAGAACCAAGTCTCTCATTTGGTACATTTTGTTTTTCAGCATACCTAGAATATCTTTCACATGAGTTTCTCCAGCTAACACACTCATTCTTCAAATGTCCATTCTTACCACAATGCAGACACAACAAATTATCGGACACAAACACATACTTACTATGAGGATTATAAGGAGGACTTATGTTCAGACTTCCTAGTCCTTTCTTATTGAAATTACTCTGATTTGTCACATTTGACAGCAACTTTGAGGATTTGGTCCACTTAAAAGAATTTTCAAGCTCTTTCTTAAGTTTCACAACATCCTGTTCTAATTTGTTATTCTTTTCAAGTGACAAACTAAGATTTTTTTCAGAGTTTTTCAATTTCTCTTGAATTTCAGCTTGCAGACTATTTGGCTTTCCATTCAGATTTTCAGCTTCTTCAGTAATCTGACACAACTGGTTCTTAAGTTTAGAGTTTTTTAACTCTAGAGACACCATTCTTGACATTATGTCTTCAAATTGACCTTTGTTTTCAGTTAAAATTTCAAGTTCAGCAATCATGGTATCTCTTTCAGATGTTAACTCTATCACAGAATCTAATATGACTTTTGCCAAGGTCCTCAATTTTTTATCCAGGTCAATTTTCATGTCAAAAAGAGTTACCTGATTGTCTTCTTCCTCATTGTCTTTGTGTGCCATGAGAGCAAACATTTCATTGAAGACGGTTTCCTCCTCGTGCACAGCAACCATCGACACATCTTTTGGCTCATCAGGATCTTCTGAGTCACTAAAAGAATCCCCCCATGCAGCCAGAGCTCTTTTGACAACCATATCAGCAGCAGCTTTACGATCTCTGTTTCCAAGTACCAGGTCCCTTCTATTTTCTTTGTCACCCCTGTGTTTTTGATGTTCCTTGTTTTCAGTCTTGAGCAAAGGACACTCTCTGATGAAGTGTCCAAATTTTCCACACTTGTAGCAAGTATCTCCTTGAGCAGCATTTCGAGTCCCATTTGTCCCTCTTTTATACATTTTGTTCTTTTTCACAATCTTTTGAAATCTACTGATGAGATATGCCATATCATCATCATCACTTGAATCTTCATCCGATTTATACTTCAACATCAAAGATTTGTCCTTCTTGATTTCCCTTTTTGCCAAATCATAGTTTCGATTCATCTCATGTGTTTTAAGATTGCCAATCAAGGCATCCATGGTCAGCACCTTCAAGTCTTTAGCTTCAGTAATGGCATCAACTTTGCTCTCCCAAGACTTTGGAAGAATTCGAAGCACTTTCCTGACTTGTTTGGTCATGCTTATAGGTTCACCCAAACTTCGCAACTCATTTGTAATAGAAGAAAACTTGGTGAACATGTCATGTATTGTTTCTCCTTCCTTCATTTTGAAATTCTCATATTTTGAGGTAAGCATGTCAATCTTAGATTCTTTGACTTGCTTAGTTCCTTCATGTGCAGTCAACAAGCAATCCCAAATTTCTTTAGCAGACTCACAGGCTGACACTCTGTTGTACTCATCAGGTCCTATCCCACAGACCAGAAGAGTTTTAGCTTTGAAACCCTTTTCAATCTTTTTCCTGTCAGCATCATCATATTTATGCCTGGGCTTTGGAACAGTAATGGTCCTTTCTCCATCCTTTACTTCCATCATTGGAACAAAGGGTCCATCAAGTATAATATCCCATAACTCGCTATCTTCAGCCATGAGATAGTCGTGCATTCTAACTTTCCACCAACTGTAGAAGTGTCCATTGAAACGAGGAGGTCTGTGTGATGACTGACCTTCTTCGAGGTTAAGTGGAGCTGTCATTCTTAGAACAAAATCACTTCCTTGGTGTTAACCAAATAGGTAGTGCCTGCTCTGATACCACTTGATAGAATGAATGCATTTACTTAACGAGTAATGGACCAGGTCCCTTACTTTAACTCAGAAAATTACCAGAAAGTTAAATGCAATAAAATCAACACAATGATTTTACGTGGAAACCTCCTTGCTTAAGGGAGTAAAACCACGACCTGTCTCACAGGATTTTCAATCGTTTTCACTAATCTTCAAAAGCAAAAGCGAAACACGATTACACCAAACGTAAGAAAGAGTTATCAATCTTACCGTTAAGCAATAGACCTCTATTGCTCAACAAGCCTAAGTAGAAAAACACTCTACCCACTAAGCTATCCCACCTGGACAACCTAGACTTTTAACACAACACACCAATTCCTTTATAGATTTAGGAGTGGTTTACAATTTAAGAACAAGTGAATAAATTCCTAGACAACTAGACGAAAGGCTTCAGATGTTGCTGTTGTCCTAGGAATGATTCTGCATATGCTTTGTGTTAGTCTTTGCAAGAGTTCTTGAAAAGTGTTTGTCAAGTTGCAAAAACTAAAGAAAAGTGTTTAGGAAAGTGCCTTTTGTATAGGCAAGTCACTTTCCTAAACTTCTTTGTCATTGGCTGGAAGGGTCACACTTTCTGACGCCATCGGGAAGTGTGCACCTACTTTCTGCACCATCTCCAGCTGGCTGTTGACTGGCTCATCATCATGAGAGCCTGGTACCTCCATTAGGTCCCTGAGTTTTGTTTCATCTGCAATACTTCGAACAATACACCTGCAATACTCAAGTAGAAAATCCGGTACCTTTATGAGGTCCCTAAGTTTGTCAAATCATCAAAACTACAAATAACACTCCTAATCTAGATCTCTGTTTTAAAAGATTATTTAGGGACTCGTTCAAGATGGACAATGACAAAACATCTTGAGATTCATGTGTAGGGTTTAGTTCCGTTAAACTTCATCTTAGACGTCCAATTGTACATTATAAACATACCCCTAATACTCAACGCTAGCTCGGAGCTCGCTCAGTGGTACCTACCAAAATCATGTGTCAAATTCCTAAATGAGCATTTGACCTTTATATCATATTATCACCCTATCATACCATTGTAAAAGTGGGAAAAAACTAAATTGAAAAGCAAAATTACCAAAATATCTCTTAATTATTGAAGGACTATTTTACCCATTATATAAACACTACACCTATGAAAAATTTTGTACAAAGAAGTAGAATGAACATTCAATTAAGTAACCATGATGCTTAATTTGACTTCTAACGGTTAACTATGATCTTTGGGTGTGCACAAATAGACATTTAAATTTGTATAAATTAAACAAATAGTCGCATTCGTCCTACAAGACACACGTTCTACATGGCGATTCTGTGTCTACATGACATTCTAAGTGTATTATGTCACATAAGACACGTGTGTCTACTTATGTACATTCAAAGTTGAAAAGTATAAATATCAACTGAAGTCAGGTTAATGAGCATATTTATATATTATGCCAAAATTATATATGTCTAAATACTTTTCTTTGTTTACTTTTAATTATCCATTATTCTAAAATTAGATTTCATTTTTACTTGTCACTGCTAATGATGTTTTCAAAAAAAAATTAGGGTGAGTCTGGGGATGGGACATATCAAACACATTTCGGTGCACAAATTGAAGATGTAGATTCATAGGGCATAAATTCTAGAATCTAGGAGCACAAGTTTCAAACATAAAAAACGCATGCCTCAGAAGTTAACTTTTTTTTTAATTATTATTATTTTGCTTTAAAACATATTTATTATTATATTGATATAATGATAACTTAGATTTTATGTTATCATGCTTTCAAGTTGTAGTGATTTTTTCTAGAACGTATAAATAAACTCTAATATAGAAAATGACATCGATATAAACAACTTTTTAGTTAATCGTGTCTGAAAATAGAACTTTTGTAGCACTATAGGTGTTCTTGAGATAACTTTATTCATTTTGCTCATTACTCTTATATGTTTTTTTAAAGAAAATTATTCTTTAAAATACATAAACAATAATTACTACAAATATTAATTGAGTGTGGGAAAAGCTAGTAAATGTGAAGGAGGCTAATGATTTCATTTCATATAATATGACACAACTCAATTTTAATAACCAAGGTTGTAAAAAATTGAATCAAATCACAAATTGAGTTAAAAAAAAAAAAAACTCGACTAATGATTTGGTTTGACTTAGTTTGGTATTGAAAAAAAGATCAACTATATTTGGGATGATCTGATTTTAACTAAAAAAAATCAACAAGACTAAATCAACCCGACATTATATATGTAATTTAAAATTTTTATTTTATAAATAACATTATTTACTTCGAAATCATTTAAAAATATTTCTTATACTATTTCATAGTTTTTATTATTTAATATATTATTTCAAGGTTAAAACTTAGAATTCGGAATGGTTCAATAATGATTATAGTTCATAGATGTTGATGATTATAATAAAACTTAAATCAAAATTAAACTAGTTCTAATGCAAAAAGAAAATCAATTCAAAGCTAAGAATGACAATGATGTTAAATATTTGTTCTTTGGTTTTACATTAATTTAGACAATTAAAATACATAATCTAATTTTATTTTTTCTTAAATATAAAGTAATGTAATAATACTTATTAAACTTAATTTAGCATAATTTACTTTTAAATTATGATTATTTTCGTTATGACTTTACAATATTTATTTTGTACGATGTTTTCATTATTATTTTTTATTGAATACTTTCGTGTCATTAATGCTTATCTCATATTTTGTGTTATTTTTTTTAAGAAACATCTTAGATAATTGTATTTTTGTTGACTAAAGATATATTTGGAGCACAAGTTAGTTATATGTTTGTATGCAAACTTACCGAAAATCTAAAAATCAGGAAAAATTTGAAGTTTATTAGTTTGGTTTGATTTGTAAATTTAAAATTTGACATAATGGTTTGGTTTGGTATTTGAAAAACTCAAACCAACCTGAGATTGAAAAATCCAAAAAAATCCAAATTTCATTATTTTGGTTTGGTTTATAATTTAAAAGTTTTACACGAATGATTTGGTTTGATATTTAAAAAATCCGAACTAACCCGATTATGTACACCCCTGTTGACAACTATGATCTTAATTTTGACACTTAACTTGATTTTGACAACTATGATCTTTAATTTTGACACTTAACTTGATTTTGACAACTATGATCTTTAATTTTTGGTGTGCACAAGTACACTTAAACTGTATAACATTGAACAAATAGACACATTCGTCCTACATGACACCATACATTACGATTTTGTGTCATACGTGGCGTCCTACTGACTCCTACATGTATTATGTCATGTGAAATAATTGTGTCTATTTATTCAACTGTATACAAATTTAAGTGTTTATTGTGCACTCAAAGTTGAAGGACATAGTTATCAATTGAAGCCAAGCTAAAAATATTTATATGGATTACGTCATTTCATTTTAAAGATTATTTGGCAATTATCAATTTTTTGTTGTTAGTTGTTAAAAGGCAAACAATTCATCTCATTTGCCTTTCTCAATATTTTTGGGTGTGCATAAGTAGAGACTTAAATTTATATAAATTTGGACTAATAGACACACACGTTCTGTGTGATATTCTACATAGCAATTTATGTCCTACACATGTATTGTGCCAATAAGACTTGTATTTATTTATTTATATAAGTTTAAGTATCTACTTGTGGGCAAAAATATAAAATAAAGCTAAGTTAATAGGCACAATTATGCATTATTAAATTGTTAATGCCATTAAATTGCATATCAATAATCAAGAAACGCAATTTCAATTTCACTATTCGTCTGTTTCCTCTTTCTAAGAAACCTAATTCATTAAAGGGAAAATTGTATATAAGTGTAAATTAGGTATATAGCATTTTTTTATAGTAATATTCTCAAGTTATAGCACTAGAGTTTGAATTTCATTGTATAACATTTAATATCTCAAGTTATAGCATTTAAAAAAAATATATAATGTTAATTTTAAATTATTAAAAAGAGTTGTTAAAATAAAAAATAAATTAAAAAAACGGACAAATTAATAATGGAAAATGGGATCTTTTATTAAATAAATTAAATATAATTATTAATTACTGTTAATAAATTAGCACGTTTTAAGGGATTTTAAATTTTTTTAGATTAGTTAGTTGCCTTAATTCTCTCAAATTAGTTTAAATGATATTAATTTTTGATTTAATTTCTTGAAAAGCTCTACCAAATTGGCATGAACGTACATGTCATTTTGCTTTCCAAAATTTCACAATCTTTTTGAGATTTGCAGATTTTATTTTCATTTTTTATTAGTAGTTGAATAAATTTTGGCGTTGAAAACAATTTGATTTGATTTGATGGAGAACAATGTGTCGATATTAATAAAACATGGTGGAAAATGGAATTCATCATATTGATTTTTGTTATGATTTGTTGTTTTAATTATGAATTGTTGGTTTTAATTATATTTATTGTTTTGTACATGTATAAAAGTGTTCGATTTTTTTAAATTATTGTTAGATCTAAAATATACTTTGTATGTTCTTTTTTTGGATAAACAATCAAGTTACGTATGACATTTTGAAAAACAATAAGTAAATATAAATGTATTTGAGTTGTAATTAAATTGAAGATTCGCGTGTAATTAAATTATTTGATTTGTGAAGAAAATAGAAAAACGTACATTTATTAACTAGACAAATAATAATTAGATATAATTCTTTGTATAGGTGAAGTATTACAAATGTATGAATAATGTCTGAAAATTATATAAAAATTGTATTTAATGGTAAAACCTGCTCAGATAATATTCAAAAAGTAAGAAGATATAATTTTGTGTATTGGTGAAGTATGAAAATTGTATTAATTGTGTATGAAATTTATAAGAACTTGTATTAATTGTGTATGAAAATCTATATTTTGTTAAACTCACAATATATATTTCTGTTGAAATTATAATATATATTTTGTATTAATTTTGTATAGAAACTATATTCTTTTTGTTTAATTGAAATAGTGTATATGTCAGTGAATGATATATTAAATGCGTATGAAGTTTGTATGAATTATTTTGATAGGTACAGATACAATATCAAAAATTGGTCCACATTTTAGACCGGTTACAGCAACAAATTCTTTTAACCCAAGATGTAACTTTGTACCATTTACATTCATAACAAACATGTCATCCCTGTCATTTTTAGTTTCAAGAATAAATATATGTCATAACATCTGACATTAGATTTTTATGTCATGCAAATCATAAAAAAATTCAAACGGTGTTTCTTATAAGAATTGTTGAAACTTGTCTTGACCTAGGAAGGTCAACAGATCCGCAAACACATTCATGTTAATACATGAAGAGAAATGTATTTGTATCTTCTTCTCCTATAAAATTGGTAAATTAAATTAATACATTTATCATACTATATAATGTCATATAAAATCATATATATACTGGTATATTAAATGGACATTCAATTCAATTCATACACAAAGCATACAAAAATTGTACATCAGTTCATACGCAATGCATACAATATTACTACATATTTAATTTTTTTTAAAAAATAATAATTTATGACTTTTAAACTATAAACTACTACTCAAACAGTACCAATACATTAATTCATAAACATCAAAATCAGAACATAAAATATACAGCTTTAATACTTTTAATAATATTAAAAAATATACGACATACAACACTAATACATTATTCATACACTTATATTGTAATAGACAATATAGCATTTCATACACATAGCATACAAAGTTAATACATTAATGCATACATTCCTATAGTGAAATATAGTAATTATTTTATACACAAAATCATACAACATTAATACATTATTATTTATCAAAAATCATACTTTGTTGTAATCCAATTATATATTCACAAATCATACAATATTAAATCATACAATATTCATATATAATTATAATATACAATACTAAAAACTCAATTGATATATAAATCATACAAATTTCATGTACTATACTATTGACAAATAAAATCAAAATTAAACACACTTAAACCATACATTTTAATTGAAATTTGAAAAAATCTTTTTACTGACCTTAACAACTTGTTTAGGTTTATTTGTGGCTTATCTCTGACTTACCAATTTCAATGCCTTTTGCTTTTTTTGATTTTGTATTACAATATACTCATACACAGTTCATACATTGTTTATACATTTATAATGTAATAAAGTAGATGTAGCATTTCATACAAACTTACAACATTTTTTCATATACAATATATTCAACACTAAATATACAAATCAAAACATAAAGTATGTAATTTTATTATGGATATTAATATTCAACAATATCATAAACTTGATATAAAACTTAATACACAAATCATACAAAATTAATATACATATCATACCAAATTAATACATTGAATCATACACAATTCATAAATGTTTCATATATTGATATTGTAATATAAAAAAATGTGTAATTTCATATAGTGAATCATACATAAATAAAAGAACATAAAAATGTACTATACTATTCACAATTAACTCGAAATTAGAATAAAATTAAATAGATAATTTTAATTTAATTTTTTTTTAAATTTTTTTTTACTAACCTTTAAATTTTTTTTGGGTTTAACTGTTTCATCTTCTTCTTGTAAATGTGAAGTATCGATTTCAGAGGTTCTTGGTTTTTTTGATTTTGATTTTATCAATTCTTCTACAAAATCAGATTCAGAATCTGATGAGTACTCAATTTGTTTTCCTTTCCTTTTCTTTCCTCTTTCTTTCGCCCTTTTCTCCGATTCATCTACTTTTTGCTTTTCTTTCCCTTTTCTCTTCTTCTCGGATTCCTTTGGATGTTTGGTTTTTTTTTTTCATTTTTGATTTCCCTGATCTAGCTTTGTCTTTTGCATATGAAGGCTGAGTTTGTGATAAAATTTTGAAAGATGGAGCATGAAATTCGTCTGAGCTTTGTTCATCATTCAACCTTTTGAAAATTCGCGGGGTTTCATTGCCTCTCTTCGACATTGTACAATTTTTTAAGTGCAAGAGATGAAGATTTGAGTGCAAAATAGTAGAATTGGAGAAGACGACTGTTAAGATTGAAAGTTTTTTGAGCGTGCAAAAGAGATGATTTGGTAAAAAAATAATTGTTAGGCGTGCAAAAGAGATGATTTTGTGAGGATTTGGGGAAGAACAAAATTTTGGGGCAGTGTGACAGTTTTATAATAAAATTGTAATTATTTTAGATATTGATGGGTAGTTATTAATTATGGAATGATAAAATCCCTATTATTTTGTAATTTTTTTTAAAAGGTAACTATATAATATTTATTTGAATTTACACTAGTTAAGAGTTTTGTTTAAAAAAAGGTAACTTAAAATAATTAATTTAATTAACTACATTGGTTTAAAAAAGGTAACTGAATAATAAATGTAATTATTTAAATAAGTTTATTATTATTTAAAAAAATTAATGAGAATAATATGTTTTTTCTTGATATGCTATAACTTGATAGTAATATGCTATAAGTAGTTTATTATTAAAAAATATGTTTATAACTTGATATTTATCATCTTAAATGTGTGTGTAGTGTTATTTTTATTGTATAATAACAAACTAATAACCTAAATTAAATGGAATAGCTAGGGTTTGATTTAATAGTGCTCCATAACAAACATTAGCTAAAATTTGCCAGCGTCTCTCTCCCAAAAATCTCGCTCGCCACTCTCAATTCTCGCTCGCCTCTCTCGCTTTATACACAGAAGTGTATAATTCTGTTTCTATTTTGTATAAAGCGAGAGAAAATTGCATATACACATGCAAAAATGTATATCTTCGTGTTATACACTTAATTATACAATTTACAAACATTTTACTTCAAATATTGCAAAGAAAAAGACCAACGAATTATACAATTGCAGTGGAATACAATTTTCTCTAGCTTTATACAACAGAAGTGTATATATTGTGTTTCTGTTTTTGTATAAAGCGAGAAAAGCATATATCTTCTTGCTATACACTTATAATTATGCAATATACATATATTTTAATTCGATTCAACTGTATGCAAGACAAATTATACAATTACAGCGAAATAGGCCAGCGAATTATACAATTTATGCCAGCGAATTATACAATTTAGGCCAACGAATTATACAATTGTATATGTATAGCAAATTATACAGTTTTATGTTTGCTATGAAGTACAATTATGCAAAGTTTGCTATAACATACAAATATGAATTTTTTGTTTGCTATATGTGAAAGTTGCCCTTCATTAAATGGTAATTTCAAGTGTCAAGAATCAATGTGGTAAAAATATCTATCATTATATTTTATTAATAATAATTTTTTATTTGTGTATAAATCAATATACATAGCAGAGACTACAAAGGTGCTTTGGTACACTAGTTAAAGGACTAAAACTGCTCATGTTCATATTTCAAAGAACAATTTAAATCAATCCAAAAACATAAGGGACTATTTTTTATCATTTTCTCCAAATGGGAGGCATAAACTGAACCTTTACAAATATATCGAGGGCAATTTGGTATAAAATACCAAATATACAACATTGGCTTCCTTCTACAAACATCCATATAGCTCAAACCCTAACCATTCATTAACCTTATCTGTCTTCACTCCGGCGAACGGCGATGTCTCACTTCGGTAGATCAGGCCCACCGGACATCAAAGACACCTACTCTCTGCTCGTTCTCAACGTTACTTTTCGTAATTATCCATTCTCTTTCCCTATTTTTAGCAATTTTTTCTTCTTTTCTAGCAAAGTTGTTGAATCTGATAGTTAATTACTGTTTCCCTGTACAGGTACCACTGCTGATGACTTGTTTCCTCTATTTGATAAGTATGGAAAAGTAGTCGATGTCTTTATCCCTAGAGACCGAAGGTTCTTATCTTTCATACTTTTTTTTGCAGAAGCGTACTTTTATAGTATTGTTACTGTATATTTGGCCGAGTTTACGAAGTGGAAGTCTCTTCGGCTTTTTCAGTACCCTTATTGTTTGCATAATTGTATTTGTGATGTTAATTTGATTGCTGTGTTATTTTTTCTCCACCAACTTCGTTATATGATGCCTATATGACACATTTTATTCCAGGACGATCTAAATTGTTCGACATCTTGAAACTAATGAAATCACCATGTAATTTACTTATAACTATGATGAGTCTGAGTTTTGTATGTATTGCTACTTTTGAAAGTATAAATTCATTTGATATATTCTTTATCAAACAGACTTTTCAAATATTATCCTGATATAATATTTAATGACCATTAATATGATGCATACTTTTTGAAAACAGCCTCCTTACCACACAAAGTTAGGGGTAAGGTCTGGGTACATCCTAGTCTCTCTAGACTCTACTTTTGGGATAATACTTGTTATGTTGTTGTAATATAATACATAATTCAAATTATTATTTTAAGTTGTCTTATTTCTTCCTACATGCCTTCCCCTTGGTGAGCAGCTTTAGCCGGTACCTGCACTGTTAGGTAGAAGGATGCAGGTATTCGTTACCATTATATAAAGAAATAGAGTGGGAAGGAAATGATTTCTCCTTTTCAAGTGTTACTTCTGATTATCTTACATTACTTATGAACCGAGATGTATGTATGATGTCTTAGTGTTATCTTGATGTGGAAATAGGCAAAGATGTAGCCATATCTGTAGTCTTAGACTGGTACGATGCTTATTTGTGCTTCAGGACTGGAGATTCTAGGGGTTTTGCATTTGTGCGCTACAAGTATCAGGATGAGGCTCAAAAAGCAGTGGAAAAGCTTGATGGTAACTGATCACATTAATATTTGGATGGTAGCCTATGTTGCTGTTGTTCACACTGATATTTGGTCACAGGAAGAGTTGTAGATGGTCGGGAAATCATGGTTCGATTTGCGAAGTACGGCCCTAATGCTGAGAGAATGTAAGTCTTGTCTGATGCAAGTATTCCTTAAGTTGTGGAGATTTCCTTGTTTAAAGTTGTGATTTTCATACGTGTATTTTTTAGGTTCATCTTTATCCTATAATCTAACATGTATTTTTAGTTGCATCTTTATCCTATAAACTTATTTGTAATAACCTTTTGTTTGTGGGAGTAGAACCATGTCTGACAGACTAGGATTGTTTTTGTGATCAGTGACAAAGGTAGAATTTTGGAGCCTGTACAAAGGCCAAAAGGGAGGTCAAGAAGCCGCAGTCCTAGACCAAGGTAAGAGCTTAATTTAATTATGCCACTTAAAGTGTTATCATGGTCATTGAGATTTCCATTAGAATATAATTGTTTGTTTTAGTGTAATCTTGGTCATTATCTTTGTTGATTTTGTAATCATGAAACATTGGGGATACTTCCTATAGGGAAATTCATGTGAATATTTGATCAGACATGCTTTCTACATCAACGGATTTTTACAAGTGAAACCAAGTGAAGTGCACCGCTTCCTTAAAGCATACAATATGTTTGTTCACTAATCAATTTACTTGTGCTTTGCGTGGTCATAGAAGATGGGGAATTTCAGACATGATCTTGTAATAAAATTGATTTTTTAATGTTATCACACACAACTTCACAACTGCCCATGTCACCAATTCTCAAATTCTATTCATTCAAGTTGTAGAAGTTAAAAATTAATTATCATACAATGAACTTTGGAGCCGAGAAAAAGAAATCTACGACGATTAGGAGAAAGATGTCCCTTCAAGTTGCCCTCTCAATCAGCTAAATAGGAGTAACTGATCAAGAAAATGCTTGTTTCTATACTCACCTTAATTGGTTTAAAACACCCTTTGCTTCTATTCTCACCCTAAGTAATCATTTGCATGTACCAGATGATAAGAATTTCACATTCTTATTTTATAAAAGTTAACAGTGGCGCGGTAGTTTTTCATTTTTTGCGCTGGAAAACTGGAAAAAAGGAGACAATATAGGAACTATTTGCATCTTGCTTGTGAAGTGGGAAATTTACACAAATATATGTTGAGTAGGTCCATCCATATACAAGATGTTATTTTTCTTTGAAGCACATACTCTATGAAAAAGCATAATATGGCATACATGAATTCAGTATTATACAAATGATCAAATTATGAGTAAAATAACTAATTTAGAGCCTGTGGATTAGCTTTTGACTTATAAGTGGCTTATTTTACCATTTTAGCTTAAAACCAAGTGGTTGTAAGCATTTTTTGAAATTATCCAAACACTCCAAACGTGCTTCAAAGTTATTTTGGCTTGAAAAAGCACTTAAAATAGGCCAATCCAAACAGGCTCTAATTCATATTCAGAGAAAGTGTATCCAAATTCAATTTTCTTTGTAAAAAGTATGGTCAAACACGACTCTCCCATTATAATATTTAATTTTTAATGGCCAAATCAGTAAACTCTCTTTCTTTCATCAGCTGTTGTAATTGAACTTGCCTTTAATAAATTTGCAGATTTCTTGATCTTCTTTTTTTGGCTAAGATTTTTCCTCTGATTGAATTGATTGATTGAGTTGATACTGATGTTATATGGTCTTCATGCTTTCAATTCCTCTGCAGTGTGTAACAACCATCTCAATGTGGTAAACTGAGTGAGGGGTAAATAGGGAAATCAGTAACATTGTTATCTTACTTTGAGCCATTAATGTTTATGATAACAATAATGTTGTGATTTTACTTGTTTCCTGCCATTAGTAAATGGATGAAAACATTTGTTATTAATTAGTTAAAGCAATTTAGATTGCCAACATCTCAAAACAACTGAGTAGGTTCACGAACATGTTTCAGTTGGATTAGATGGAGGCGCCTTTATACGTCTAGCATCGTCATCTACTGTCCGACTGGATACTAATATCAGTTTTCTGTCTTGGGATTGTGTACAGAACAAGCTATAACTCCAAAGCTTTTTGTGTGTGTGGTGGAATGTGGTGATCCCATCAAGGCATAAATGTTTGAGCTTTTGTGGATAAGCTTATTTTGGTCTAGAATGGATACGGGCATATTTTGGTTTAGAATAGATACGGGTTTATATTCTTCTTCTATAACTAATTCCTCTCCAAAAACAAGGTGGAAGTATGCACATAATATTGCTTCTCCTTTTGTGTGGTACTTGAGTTGAATGATTGCCATTTTGCTTTTTAGCTAAGAGAGGTTGAAGAGTTGTATCCACAATCTGATCTTCACCCTTTTTTGTTTGTTTATCTTAGGCATCGTGATCATAGGGACAAGGATTCTAGAAGGAGAAGCCGAAGTAGAAGTAGAAGTAGAAGTAGGGGAAGGTATGAGCGTGATCAGTACCGTGGAAGAGACAGAGATAACCGTCATCGGAGCAGAAGCCGCAGCCCTGATTACCACAGAGGTCGTGGGAGAGGTAAATATGATGAGGACAGGCGCAGCCGAAGTCGGTCTCATGGAAGGTAGACCTTTTCTTGTTAATATTCTCCTTCTCATCTCTCATCCCCCATGGAGAACTATTTTTATAAGCTGTCTAACTTTTCATTTTTTATAGAAGTGCCTCCCCTGCTCGCCGTAGCCCCAGTCCTCGAAGGAGCCCTTCTCCACGAAGAACAACTCCTCCCAGGGATGCTAGTCCAGATGGACGTAATCACAAGGACCGGTCTCCAACTCCAAAGAGTATATCACCTCGGGGTAGACGTGCTGGTTCTCGCAGCCCCTTGCCACGTTCTGATGCTGATGTAAGTTGTGGCTGTCATATACTTTTTTTTGTAGTATAAACTTGATGAAAAAACATTATTTTATTTTGCAGGATTGAGGAGCAAGGGAGGAGCCACAGTTGTAATCTGGCTTTGGTTGATGCTGCGTATCAGGACATTCCTAAGTGAATGATACTTTCATCTGTATTCTGCTTGCTAGAACTGGTTGGCCAGACTTATTTATAAGGTTTAACTTCTTTTTGTTGTACTTAACCAGAACTTCTTTTGATGTTACATCTGCATTCTGGTATTATGGAATGGTTTTGTGATATTAAGATTTCAACTGTTGGTTTTTAATTACGCTTCTGTGGATTTTCTTTCTGCCTTTTTTTGTTTCTTATTGCTTTTCTGATTGAAAATATACTTGCATGGTATAATGTGATGGTATGCCTTGTTTGTAATTTACTTATGATGGGAATTATTGGCCTTCTATAGTTGGGTCGTGAAAAGTCAATGTGGCTGAATCACAAGACGATGCAGCAGCTGTTGATGCTGTTATATTTGCTGTTGGTTGTAATTTTGTTGCCGTTCACAAACTACTGTTTCTTCGCTGAATGGCAAGGAGATGCAGCAGCTGTAGATGCTGTTTTAACTTGGCTGCTTATAATTTGTTGCTGGTGACATACTACTGTTTGTTGGTTGAATGCAAGCAGATGCAGCAGCTGTTGGTGCTGTTTTAGCTTTGCTGTTGTATTTTTGTTGCTGGTGACAAATTACATTTTCTATACAGATGTTCTGGATTCTCATGATCGGTAAGGATAAGAAAACTCATGAATTACTGAAGTCGCACTAGGTTAATGCCCTTTGGTCTGACAGTCATTTCGTTTTTGTCTTAACTTCATATTCTGCCCTGAGAAGGTGTTAGCTGTGATCATCTTTAAGATGAAAGGAATCCGCATGTAGTGTAGCAGTTGAAGTTGATTCCAGGATGAGATTTGTTATGCCGAGTAAAGATTTCGATATAAGATCTAATCTCAATGAGTTCCAAGGGTAGTGGTTTGACCATAAAGATCTTGCAGACTTAATTCTTTATTCATCTTAAAATGAACAAATAATATTAAATTTCCCAATCACTAATACCTTGTTCTAGTGTCTATTTGCTTTATGGTCTTGAAAGTGTTCTTCAAGTACATAGCACACCCCCATACAGTGCATGATTTCATGCTTATACTTGTGAAGTTCTAGCTGATATCTGTAGATCTGTTGTTGCTGTTGGCTGATTGCTTATCAAACTGATCCTGCTTTTTGGTGTTGATGGTTTGCTTGATGTGTTTAATTGGATCCTCTGCACGTGCCTTCTGAAGGAGCTTAAGCTGTGTGTTTATGATGTGCTGACTGCCATGTCTCCTCTGGTATGCACCAATCTGGGTTCTTTTTCATCGAGATGTGTGCACATTATCAATTTGGAGATTTGATCGATTCCTGTGAGATGTTTAATTTATCGAACATAACCTTCTTTGATTACATCTTCAAGTGTCTGGAATTTGTGTCCCTGGACAGCGGTTAAATTACCTCATTTAGGTGTTCCCCATACAGAATTTGTGTCCTCTCATATGAGTCTTGTTCGTATGTGCTTGTTACCATATTGAACAATCTCTTTTTGCTAAATGGCTGAGTTTGACTTGTTTGGAGAGGAAGTTGGGGAAGGTAACTAGATATAAATTTGGTCTTTTACTTGTTACGAAATACTCTGTTGTAGTGTGATGGACCTATTGCCATTGCTCAAGTTTCATGCTTCAATTTTGTTCTAGTGGCAAAATTATAGTTAAACCGCCCAATACAACGCAACCCATTTAGGTTTGGGTTGGTTAATGACCTGCTTATGTTAGTCTAATTTATTTTCTAGAGATCTTGTTAATTTTTTTTTGATTTTATACTTTATATATTGCTATAATTCTAAAAATAATAGTTTTATTACTGTCCCTTTTTAGTTCATTTTAGAAAAGGCAAATATATTAAGATAACAGTAGTTAGTATAGTGAAGTTAATTTTGTCCTTATTAAATATGGTTCAAAAAGAATGAATTAAAGCTTAGAAATTTCTAAGAAGTTAAATGAGAGTATGATAGAATTTTTTTTTTGTTCTTTCTTGATTTGTTAAAATGGACAAGTAAATAGGTACATCTAAAAGAGGAAATGTAGACAAATTAATAGAAACAGAGCAAGTAGGTACTAAAACCTTGTAAAATAACAAAGATATGAAATCTACTACAATTTGTGCGGGTTTGGTTATGATTCATTATTGGTCCAGCTATCTAATCTGTTTTGGCCCAAACAAATTGGGTTGGGTTGAAATAAGGTTCGGTTCATTTATTATTTTGATCCGTCTAAATGTAATTCAATCTGTTCAATTGCCGGTCTTATTATGATTATGGGCGAACTAATGTCTATCCCTACCGAAAGCTGTTAGGTTTGCTACGCATAGAGTTGGGACGTTTATAATTTCTTCTGTCTTTTTATTGTCTGGCCTATCCAATTGAAGAATTTCGACATATATATATCTTATCGGTGAAGAATTCGTCACATTTGGTGTTTACAATAATAAACCATATATTTTTTCAATGTTCACAGATTTGTGTCTAACAATAATAATCATAGTTTGGTTTACACACTGTTAAGTTTATATCTCTAATACCTGGAAGTTTGTAATTCTGGGATATACCGTATTTTATGTTGCTCATTATCTTTTTACTTCCAAGCGGTACCCCAAGTTCAGCACAGCCATCCGAACAATGATTTCAACATTCCGCTCTACATGGTCTGCGAAAACAATACAATTATTCACAGTGTTGTTAGCACTTGGGTTCTTAAATAATTTTTTTGGTTGGGTTAGAATTTTTATTTTCATAATAAGAAATAACTTTCATGGGGCGTAAAATTTATATTTTTATGTCATACCATCCTATTGCATGAGTTAAAGAACTTATGTCCTCTAAGCATAAGATGGGAGTAGGGGTGATTGCGGGTCGGTTCAAAAATCAAATCAGTTTAATTGGTTTTTAAAATTATTAAGACCAAATCGAACCAAATAAAATACATATTTATCGATTTTGGTTCGTTTATTACCATAGACAAAAAAAAGTAAAAAATAAAAATTCATTCAAATGTGAATAAAGTGAGAACAACAATTCATTCAAAATGATTGAAATTCTGAGCTTTTGATCATTGAATTTACCGTGAATAAAGCTTTAAAATTTACTATATTGGCTTAGAAGGAAGAGAAAGTAATATTTAAATGAAAAATTAATAAGATAAATGTTTTCACCTTTTGACATTTTTACTTCTCAATAAGTAAATTATAAAGAAACATTAATAAAAACATATAAAGATTTTTAAAATTGTTTAATAAAAACATATATATTAAGCATGTATTAATAAAACATATCTATAGAATTTATAGGTCGAATTCAGTTATTTCTTTGACTTCAACTTTTTCTCAATAAATTCATAACCAAATCAAATACTATCAATTTTCAAAAATCTAACACCAAACCAAGCCCGAATAAAATTTATTTTATTTTATTAATTTAATTCGATTTTTCAATTTGAACCGATTTTTATCTGAACACTCCGGTTGTGAGTATTACTAAAAAATAAAGATACTCTTTTGTAGGGCAAGTTGTGTAATTTCTTCGTATTGCATGTCCATTAGCTCAAGTGACTTTTTATATCAAAATATATTTCAACATATTTAAGGCATAGAGGCCCACAATTGAGACACCCTTTTAATTCGTTGGCATGTACTCACATGAACAGTGACTCGTTGACTTACAAGTGGTTCTTGGTAGACCCGTATTTTACAAGCTGATAAACAAATTCAAGTGACCTACTACCTACTAATGCTATGAATTATAATTATGCATATTATTACTATTCATAATTATGATTTAAACTATGGTTATTTATGAAATTTCTTTAAAAAAAATATGCAAATTCTGTGCAATATGACGCAACTATTAACAGGGTCATTGGCACTCGTGCTTTTGAAATTTTGCGCTTTCATCTCCTAACTAATAAATTTTGTGTATCACAAAAAATTAAATTGAGACAAACTGTATGTGTGTATTTGTTTTAGAGGTGATATAATGTGTATCAATGTTTTAGTTTCAAAGCTAATATGTGTATTTGTGATTGCACAACTTTAAGCTAAGGCCACAATAGAGACAGCCTTTTAATTCATTGGTATATACTTAATTACACGAATAGTGACGCATTGACTTCCCAAGTCGTTCTAATAATTAACATTGACTCAGCAAAACTTCACTACAATATATATATATATATATATATATATATATATATATATATATATATATATATAAAACAATACTCATGATCAATAGCCAAACACAAAACAACTGAAATCTTTTAGCTTTCATTTAAGATGGTTCCCAGAATATTTTATTTGCTTCAATTTTTCACACTCTTCACAGTTACTTTTGCTTCTACTGAGGAAGCAACTGCTCTCCTCAAATGGAAAGCAAACATAAATAATTCCTTATTGGCTTCATGGACACTAAGTAGTGATGCATGCAAGGGTTGGTATGGAGTTATATGCTTTAATGGTCGAATAAACAGGTTGAATATTAGTAATGCTGGTGTCATTGGTACACTCCATGATTTTCCATTTTCATCTCTCCCCTTTCTCGAATATGTTGATCTTAGCATGAACCAGCTCTCTGGTATTATACCCCATGCAATAGGAAACCTCACTAATCTTGTCTATCTTGACTTGTCGTCTAATCAGTTTTCAGGCAAAATCCCACCTCAAATCGGCTCGCTATCAAAGGTCGAGAACCTCTACATCAGTGACAACCATTTAAATGGTTTCATTCCAGCTGAAATAGGTAACTTAACTGAGCTCAAAACTCTTCATCTTTATTCAAACCAACTTTTTGGTCCCATTCCTAGTGAATTGGGGAATCTAAAAAACCTCAATGATTTGGAGCTATCGCGTAATAAGCTTACTGGTTCAATTCCAATTACTTTAGGTGACTTAACTGAGCTCAAAATTTTGTATCTTCATTCTAACCAACTTTCTGGTCTCATTCCTACTGAGTTGGGGAATTTGAAAAACCTCAATGATCTGGAACTATGCAATAACCAACTTAGTGGTTCAATTCCAATTACTTTAGGTGACTTAACTCAGCTCAAAAATTTGTTCCTTTATTCTAACCAACTTTCTGGTCTCATTCCAAGAGAGTTGGGGAATTTGAAAAACCTCAATGATCTGGAGCTACAAGAAAATCAACTTACTGGTTCAGTTCCATTTACTCTAGCTTACTTAACTCAGCTCGAATTTTTGTACCTTTATTCTAACCAACTTTCTGGTCCCATTCCTAGTGAGTTGGGGAATTTGAATAGTCTCACAGAGCTGGATTTATCCGATAATAAGCTTAGTGGTTCAATTCCAATTACTCTAGGTAACTTAACTGAGCTCAATTCTTTGTACCTTTCTGATAACCAACTTTCTGGTTCGATTCCAAAAGAATTTGCATATTTGGATAACTTGGTTCTCTTATCAATTAGTAACAATCACTTTTCAGGCCATTTGCCAGAGCGGCTTTGCAATGGTGGGAAACTTGAGATTTTAACAGTGAATCGTAACAAGCTTACAGGGACAATCCCAAGAAGCTTGAGCAACTGCTCCAGTTTCAAAAGGGTTCGCTTCAATAACAACAGCTTTACTGGGAATTTATCTGAAGCTTTTGGCATCCATCCCGAGCTGAAGTTCATTGATTTGAGCGACAATGATTTTCATGGCGAACTCAGCAGCAACTGGGGGAAATACAAGAATTTGACTACTTTTTGGATAGCCAGAAATAACATTAGCGGTAGCATACCACCAGAGATTGGAAACATCAAAGGTCTTTTGGGACTTGATCTTTCAGCAAATCATTTGGTTGGGCAAATACCAGAGGAATTTGGAAAATTAACCTCTCTGGTTGAGCTCTCATTGAAAAACAACCAAATTTCTGGCAATATACCTCAGGAACTTGGGTCACTGACAAATTTAGACTCCCTTGATCTATCAGACAATAGATTGAATGGGTCGATCCCAACGTTTTTAGGAGATTACCAACACCTGTTTCACTTGAACCTCAGTTGTAACAAGTTTGGCCAGAAAATTCCAAAGGAGATAGGGGGTATAACTCATCTTAATGTACTTGATTTGAGCCATAATCTTCTGGTTGGAGAAATACCCCCCCAGTTAACCAATTTGAAGTACTTGGTGAACTTGAATCTGTCCCACAACAGCCTTTCTGGCCACATTCCTGAAGAATTTGATAGTTTGACTGGTTTGCAGGATGTTGTATTGTCATACAACGAGTTGGAAGGGCCAATCCCTAATAATAATGCTTTTATGAATGCCTCATTAGAAGGTAATAAAGGTCTTTGTGGCAATGTGACTGGATTCCAACCTTGCGAAAGGCCATCTTCTATGGTGAAGAAGCACTCAATGGCGAAGGGACATAAACTCATCCTCATCACTGTACTTCCTATTCTGGGAGCATTAGTGCTGCTTTGTGCTTTCGCTGGTTCTCTCTTTATGTGTGACCAAAGAAGAAGAGTTGGAGACGTTGAAAGAAGGGATGGTGATGGTTGGCTTTCGATATCCATGTTAGATGGGAAGGCATTGTACAGGGACATCTTAAATGCCACAGAAGAGTTCGATGCAAAATTTTGCATTGGGCAAGGAGGTCAGGGAAGTGTTTACAAGGTAAACCTTCCATTATTAGGAGATATAGCTGTGAAGAGACTTCATTCTTCATTTCAGAATACACATCCCAAAAGCTTCATAAATGAAGTAAGGGCATTGACTGGGATTAAGCACCGGAACATTGTGAGCCTCTACGGCTATTGTTCGAAAGCACAACACTCACTCTTGGTTTACGAGTATGTGGAGAGGGGGAGTTTGTCTAGTGTTTTAAGCAATGAAGTTGAGTCTAAGAAATTGGATTGGCTTAAAAGGGTGAATATCATCAAGGGTGTTGCTTTTGCTTTATCTTACATGCACCAGGATTGTTCACCACCCATTGTTCATCGAGACATACGTAGCAGTAATGTTTTGCTTGATTCTGAGTATGAAGCTCGTGTTGCAGACTTTGGAATAGCAAAGATTCTCAATCCAGACTCGTCCAATTGCACCGCGCTTGCAGGCACATATGGTTATGTCGCACCTGGTAAGTTTTAAATAGTTGATGAACTATATCCAAGCACTCCATTGTTTTCTTAATCTCATTTGATTGTTAGTATTGTTGTTGAAAATTGTATTATCATTCAGAGCTTGCATATACAATGAAGGTTACACAAATGTGTGATGTGTATAGCTTTGGAGTATTATCATTGGAGATAATCAAAGGAAAGCATGTCGGGGAATACATTACTGTGCTGGCAAATTCATCGACTATAGATCCTGAGCAGCTTAGCAATTTGCTGGATGAACGCCTTCCATATCCTGAAGATAGAGTAAAAGATGTTTTGGTTTTTATCATCAATCTAGCATGCTCTTGTTTGCTCCAAACTCCAAACTCAAGGCCAACAATGCACTTCATCTCTCATAAGTTATCATCAATGGATGCACGTCCACCTGTTCATCAGAGAAACCACCATGCAAGGGAAGCAATATAATCCTTGATATGTTTGTATTGTTAGTTGGTTTACTCTATAATTTAATGCTTATACTCTATTGAACATCTGTTGTTGCTGTTAGCTGATTGCTTATCAAACCGATCCTGCTTTTTGATGTTGATGGTTTGCTTGATTTGTTTAATTGATTTTTGAGAAATCTTGTTAAAATATCTTTTGATTTTTGATTTTATACTTGGTATATAGTTATAATTTCAAAAATAATAATTTTATTAAAATCTTATAAAATAACAAATAAAGCTATTAAATTCTAGTAAAAGTTGTGCGGGTTTGGTTATGACCCATTATTAACCTGTTATCTAATTTGTTTTGGCCCAAACTAATTTGGGTCGGATTGAAATAGGATTTGACTCGTTTATAATTTTTTTCTCATTTTAACCTATTTAAATTTAATCCAACCCGTCCAATTGTCACTCCCATATATATGGGCGAACTAATGGGTATTCCTGCCGAAAACTGTTAGGTTTGCTAGGCATGGAGCTGGGACATTTATAATTTCTTCCGTCTTTTTAACCTTTCCAATTGAAGAATTCCAACACATAAATCTTATCTGGTGAAGAATTTGTCACATTTGGTGTTTACAATAATAAACCAATAGATACATGGTTTGTTTACATATGTATTTTTTCAATTTTTACAGATTTGTATCTAATAGTTTATGGTTTGGCGTAAACGTTAGTAAGTTTATATATCTCTAATAGCTGGAAGTTTGTAATTCTATGATATACCGCATTTTTTGTTGCTCATTTTCTTTTTACTTCCAAGCGGTACCCAAGTTCAGTATCGCGGGTAAGGGTGTACAAGATCGAATTAAATAAAAAATCATGTTTAAGTTTTTCAAGAAAAAGAATTAATTATTCATAATATATTTTATTTTTTTTCTTTGTAATACTCACATTTTTTAAAAAAAATTTAACTCCTTATGCACTCTATTTCTTTAAATATTTGATAGTTAAAATAATCTTCTCTAAAAAATATGAATCAATAAGTGTTGGACAAACTAAATTACAAATATTTTTTTATTTCTTTGTAATTTTTATATTAAAGTAGGATAATCAAGTTATCAACTTTTTGAATCAGATTCTATAATTCTTAAATTCTTATCTTTATTTAAAATTTATCATCTTATTACTTATAGAACTATATTTTTTATTCATATAATAATTTTCTCAATAAAATAATGTTTTTAATGTTGAATTGATAAAATCTTGCTTAAAAATATATTTTTAAAAAAGTATTTGAAAAATTGTTTATAAAAATGAAATCTAAAAATTTTAAAAAATAAATAAATACAGATAATTTTTTTAAAATTTTTAGGCCTCTAACTAAAATTTCACTTTAGGCCTCGGATTATGTTGAGCTCCCCCTGTTAATACTTATTAGACTTATTTTAGCAAGATTTAGTACTTTTAAAATTATGATCATTTTCATTTTGACTTATCAATTCACAATATTTATTTTATAAGATTTCATTATTATTTTCTTTATTTTAGTCATCACTTATCTCATATTTTGTGTTATTTTTGAAAAAACATCTTAGATAGTTGTATTTTGTTTGGACTAAAAGAAATATTTGTAGCACAAGTTAATTATATGTTTATATGAATACTTTACTGGAAAAATTCAAAAAAAATTGAGGTTTATTACTTTGACTTGATTTAAAAATTTTAAAAAATTCAACACAAATGATTTGATTTGGTATTTGAAAAAAAACAAATCAACCCGAGGTTGAAAAATTAGAAAAAATCTGAATTTTATTAGTTTGGTTAGGTTGACAAAACTAAAAATTTGACACAAATAATTTGATCTGCTTTTTGTAAAATCCGCACTAACCCGGTCATGTACACTCCTAACCACGGAATGTGTGTGAGACGTTTCTTCTTCATGGGTTATCCAGACAAAAATTTCAATTTTCCGCTCTACATATTGATAAGGTCATTAACACTTGTGTTCTTATAAAAGAATTATAGCATACTATTAATTCAAATTAAATGCTATACATATAGTTTGATTTAATTATAACCCGTAGCAAACTGTTGCTATTTCGCTTCTCTCCTGTTGAATCTCGCTCGCTACTCTCGTTCTCTCTCTCGCCTCTTTCGCATTTTATACAAACACAAATATACAAAATCCGTTTGTATTTGTATGAAGAAAGAGAAAATTGTATATATACATATATTTTCGTTTTCCCTCTCCAGAAATTGATTGCCACTCTCCCAGATCTCGCTCACTCGCCTCTCTCACTTCATACAAAAATGAAAATGTATAAAATGTATTTATATTTGTATAAAGAGAGAGAAAATTGTATTTATACATATATTTTCGTTCCCCTCTCCCCCCTCTCCTAGATCTCATTCGCCACTCTCCTAGATTTTGCTCGCTCACTCGCCTCTCTCACTTTATACAAAGACAAATGTATCATTGTGTTTGTGTGTGTATAAAACGAGAGAAAATTGTATATGCATATACAAATGCATATATATTTTCGTCTGATACACTTATTATTATACAAATACGATCTTCTCCTAACTCAGTTTTCTTTTGTCTTTCTCTCTTTCTCGCTTTATACAAACAAAAATTATACAATTGATCTTTTGTATATGTATTCCAAAATATATCATACAACTGATTTTTTTTTTTTTGTATATGCATAACGAAATTATACAACTGTTTTCTTTTGTATATGTATAGTGAAATATACATATAGCGTATAGGTTGGCTTTCGATATCCATGTTAGATTGGAAGGCATTGTACCGGGACATCTTAAATGCCACAGAAGAGTTTGATGCAAAATATTTCATCGGGCAAGGAGGACATGGAAACGTTTACAAGGTAAACCTTTCATCATTCGGGAATGTAGCTGTGAAGAGACTTCATTCTTCATTTCAGAATACTCATCCCAAAAGCTTCATCAACGAAGTAAGGGCATTGACTGGGATTAAGCACCGGAACATTGTGAACCTCTACGGCTATTGTTCGAAAGCACAACACTCGCTCTGGTTTACGAGTATGTGGAGAAGGGAAGTTTGTCTAGTGTTTTAAGCAATGAAGTTGAGTCCTTGAATATCATCAAGGGTGTTGCTTTTGCTTTATCTTACATGCACCAGGATTGGTTTTTATTATCAAACTAGCAAGCTCCTGTTTGCTTGACAATCCAAAATCAAGGCCAACAATGCAGTCCATCTTTCGTAGTTTATCATCAATGAATCTATGTCTATCTACTCATAAGACAAACCCCCATCTAAGGTAAGTTGTATATACATAAGGTGTCTTTGTATAGAAATGAATAATAGCCTTTGTTACTGAATGGTTGTGAAATGTTGGAATGTGTGTGTCCTTTAGTTACGATAGGACCATGTCCTTTAGCATAACTACGATTAACAAAAAATCAATACCGAAAGTAAAAATAACACACACAACTTTACGTGGAAATCTCCTTGCTCAAGGGAGTAAAACCACGACCTGTTTGGACTTTTCAAACTGCTTTTACTAAACTTTACAAACCAAAGTAAAACCCAGTTTACAACATATACGAGATTAACCTTTAATCTCACACTAAGTAATACAGCGATTACTTAACCGAGCCTAAGCAATGCCTAATGCCTGCATTGCCCACAACCCAGCTGATTAATATAGACTTTAACGCAAGACACTAAGTTGCCCTCAACTAAGTTCTTACAATGATTCGCCCAAGTTTGAAACGTTTCTAATACAAACGAAACGAATCCTATAATATAAGCACAAATACAAGCAATTAAAGTAACAGCTGGTTCAGGAAGGAGGCAATTGGAAAAATCTATGAGGTCCCTAGCTGTTTTTGAAGTTTATCTCTCTTTGCATGAATGAATTAATTTGTTGTTTGTCATGTTGAATATATCAAACATCAAGAGTTGATCCACATTGACCAAACAACCTCGTCCCTTCTGATTGGTGTGATACACTAACGACCTTATCAACCTCTAATGCGGACAGCTTTCCAGTTGTATAACTCAAGGGCCTGGACGAGCATACTATGCAGAGGACCCGATCCCTACATTTGTGAGGAGATCATCAAAAACATCTTGAAGCATTAAGACTTATCGTGAAGCAAGTAGTCTAATGAGAAAGCCACTAAAAAAGATATTGCTGGTACTAGTATTGTTGAAGATAATTATTTAATTCCCTCGTGCCAAAAAGTAACTATAACAAAATTCGATCATGTTTTGCTAACAACTGAAGTTATAATAAGATTACTTTCCATAATTCTATAGCTAATGAAAAATCTCAAATAATTAAAAATATGTGGATAAATATGCCTCTTAAAATTATGCCTTTGCTCCTCTTACCTACCCTTCCTTTTCTACTGTGTACTATGTACAAGCTAACATTGAGTTGACAGAAGAGGAAGTTTTACAGCTAAAACTCACCAAAAATTCCTTAATCATTTCCATTTATAACAAAGTTTTAAGCGTCTAAACTTGCAGCTACTCTTTCCGTCCACGGTTGTTTGTCAGGTAAGGCAAGGTAAAATTATGTACTCCTCTCAAGGAAAATTTAATATAAAATGTAATTTGACTAATATAATTCTACTTTTTCAAGAATATCAAAAATCTACTTAACTTTTAACTTTTCAATTGAACAAAATGGACCAATTATTTAGGGTAGAATTGAAAAAAATAACTAATTTATTTCTTGATTATTGAAATTGATAATTAATCTTGAATATCTATTTTTAGTATACCTGTCAAACAATTGTGGACTGAGGGAGTATTTTTTTAGGGTGTCATGTGTTCTGTTTCTATACTCTATTTATTGGTCTTCAACTTCCAACTACTATGTGGTTGTGTTTGGTATGACCTTTTCAATTTTTTCATGTTTGGTTAGATTAAATATTTTAAAAGATGTTTTCTAAATTAACATAATTTTCTTTTAGTTTAAGGAAAATGATTTCCCTTCAATACTTAACAAAAAGATTTTCCAAAACTCTCTTTCAACTAACAATAATTTAAAGCTTTTTTTTAAAAAAAAATTAACTTTAATTTTTTTACCCCACCTCACCCCTACCACCTCCAAAAAAATATATTAAAAGTCAATTTTAAAAGATATTTTTAATTTCAATTTTATATTTTTTTACCCTCTACCCCCCCCCCCCCCGAATAGCCCCCCACCTCCTTCAAAAAATAGTTGAACTTGTTTTTAGAAAACATTTTCTACTTCAAAATTTTATTTTCCACCTCTACCCTCGACCCTCCCCCGAACCCCCCACACACCCCTCCCCGAAAAAAGTTGAGTTTGTTTTAAAAAAATATTTTTAACTTCAAATTTTCATTTTTTCACTCTTTCCCTCGACCCACCCACCCCTCAAAAAAAAATTAAGTTTATTTTTGAATTTGAACTTCAAAATTTCATTTTCTCACTCATACCCTCGAGTCCCCCTCCCCCTCTCCCCCTACTAGCCCAACACCCCCCAAAAGAAAATATTAATTTGTTTTCAAAAAAAAAATTTAGCTTCAAAATTTTATTTTTTTTATCCCTATCCTTGACCTCCACCCCACACATCGCCCACCCTAAAAAAAATTAAGTATATTTTTAAAAATTATTTTCTATTTTAGTAAAAATTAAAGATAATTTTCAAAAATATTTTTCATGTAAAATAAATCAAAAATCTACTTGTTTCCCGTAAAAACATTTTCCTTTCCTTGCAAACACACCCTATATATAGATTATAGAAAAATAAAACTTAGTTTTAGATCTCTTCTGACAATTGAGAAGGGAAAATAGAAATCGGTGGCATGGCTGATGATAGACAAGATAGCGATAACCGCTTTAATGCGAAGATAACATCTGCAGTTATCATCACTAGCATTGTTGCTGCATCAGGTGGCCTCATTTTCGGATTCGATATTGGAATTTCAGGTTGTTTGTTTTTTCGTTTTCCATTATATCAGTTATTGACATTGTTGGATACAAGCAGAGGTCTGTTGACGTCAAATCTTTGTGTCTTATTTCTTGCTTGTCTTATTACTCATGATCTATCGAGTTTTGTTTTGCTAGCTTTATTTTCAAGAAGACAAGTCCCACATTTTAAAGAGGTTTACATGTAAATATTTTTTGAGTAATGTGATAGTGTAAAGAATTTCTTACATTGATGGTGTATATAAGTTAAACTACATGATCTCTAAATTTTGTCTGGTATAAAAAAGTTAAGATTAGTCGCATAAGCGAAATTAACACTAACCATTGGAATGTTTATGTTGTTGCAACTTATTATCACAGAGATTTGATCAATTTAATTTGTACATTAGGTGGAGTGACGACAATGAGGCCATTCCTTGAAAAATTCTTCCCATCAATACTGAAGAAGGCAGCATCTGGTGGTGGTGAAACAAATGTGTATTGTGTATTCGACAGTGAACTTTTAACAGCGTTCACGTCATCACTCTACATTGCTGGCTTGGTTGCATCTCTTGCAGCTGGTCGCCTCACGACAGCCATAGGACGAAGAAACATAATGGTAGTAGGAGGCTGCACTTTCTTTGCTGGTGCACTCATCAATGGTGCATCTCAAAATATTTTTATGCTCATTTTGGGTCGCGTTTTATTAGGCTTTGGTGTCGGCTTTACTAACCAGGTAACAGAACATGGAGTTTAGTAATCTTATACTAGTAGTGTGAGAATTATGTATATCCTTTTACAGGACATAGATCAAATTGACTTTCTGCATTTGTATTTCATTCATGATATTTGAAGGCTACTCCCGTATACCTGTCAGAAATGGCACCGTCAAAATGGCGTGGTGCATTCAGCACAGGCTTCCAATTCTTCATATGTGTTGGCATTCTTATTGCAAATTGCATAAACTATGCCACCTCTAAGCTTAGCTGGGGATGGCGCCTTTCCCTCGGCCTGGCCATAGTCCCAGCCGTGACAATGACCATAGGTGCACTACTCATTTTCTCCTTTTAATAATATAGCTGTCAGGGTCAATTTGCTAACACCTCAACTATATCCTCAAGTACCTCTTTGGCAGACTGTAATGAAATCACCGATTATTTTGTTACGACCTTTATTTTGTTAGGCCTAATGAAGTTCAAATATATGTTTTGTGACCAAACCCTTTGGCACAGGTGCACTTTCCATATCCGACACACCTAGCAGCCTAGTTGAGCGAGGGAAAGTAGAGCAGGCAAAGCAATCTCTAGCAAAAGTTCGAGGAACCAACAACAACACTGAAATTGAAGCAGAGTTAGCTGATCTTATTAGGTCTTGTGAAATTGCAAGAACTTCAAAGGAAGAGCCTTTTGTGACGATCTTTAGGAAACAACATCGACCTCATTTGGTCATGTCCATTGCCATACCATTTTTCCAGCAAATGAGTGGGATCAATATCATTGCATTCTATGCACCTGTCCTTTTTCGATCAGTGGGTTTAGGAAATAACGCAGCTCTACTTGGTGCTATTATTCTTGCACTAGTAAACGTTGGTGCTATCCTTGTATCTACTTGTATTGTTGATCGATTTGGACGGAGATTTCTCTTCATACAAGGCGGAGTACAAATGCTCGTCTGCCAGGTACGTGTTTAGCTAATTAGCCAACTGAGACAACTCGCTGTATGCACCCAAATATCAAAGTTTAAACTCGAGTGATGACTGGTTAATGAGTTCATGTTTTGTTCAATTATGCAAGTTAAATTGACTTACAACATGTAACTAGAAAAATAAAATAGATTAGTTTGTATATCTATATTCAATTATCATGCTAATTACATTTGATCTTCGTGAAGGTAGCAATTGCTTGTACACTTGCAGCTTCTATAGGCGAAAATGGAAGAAAACACATGAGCAAACAATATGCTGCCTTAATCCTAGCCCTAATGTGCATCTATGCTGCTGGTTTTGGTTGGTCGTGGAGTCCTCTAAATTGGCTTATTCCAAGTGAAATATTTCCAATGAACATTCGATCAACGGGGCAGAGCATAAGTGTGGCAGTGAACTTTGCTACCACGTTCGTGTTGTCTCAATTTTTCTTAGCCATGCTCTGTCACTTCAAGTATGGTGTTTTCTTGTTCTTTGCTGGTTGGATCTTTGTTATGACCATGTTTATTGTGATGTTCATGCCTGAGACCAAAGGCGTCGACTTAAATTCGATGCATCAAGTGTGGGAACAGCACTGGTTTTGGGGTAGATATGTTAAGAGATCAGTCCTAGTGCCACAGCAAAGAAGTTGAATTGATTATACCAAATGTTTGTATGTGTGTATTACTGCAGTTGCTTTTGTAAGTAAAAAAAAAACAGAGGAATTTTAACATAATGGGATCAGTACTGGGTAATAGAAGTTTATAGTTAGTACTTTGTTAGTGATCGAGTAAACGTGTATCAATTTGTTTATCTGATTTTAATTTTATACACTTTAAACAAATGAATGTCAACTAAAATTTTCAAGCTAGGTTTATGTATGCATATTTGTCTACGTGAAATATATCGTATATTTAACATTATATACTTATGCATTGAGCTGATATTTGGTGGGAGCTGGAAACTTGAGGGTATTGGAGTTACTTCCTCCATTTCAATTTAAGTATTTTATTATTTTTTTAAAAAATATTTTTTAAAAAATGTTGATATTCAGCTAACATTGTTTGCTTGGTTCGTTATATTTGGTGGGAGTTGGAAACTGGAGGGTTTTGGAGTTATTTCTTCCGTTTCAATTTAAGTCTTTTATTTTTGGTCAAATTACATAAATTCTATTAGTTTAGGTCTTAATTACTAAGATTCTCGATAGTTTCAAATATTGCTTTTTCAACCATATTTCATGTTTGAGATACATGAATTTGAATTCGCGAGATACATGTATCTGTCGAATTATAAAATCGAGATACGTATTTTATTTGTTTAAATTAATTATATGTTTAATTAATTTATTTTACTATTCTTTGAAATAATAATTTTCATTAATATTATTGATAAAAGACAAAAACATGTATATGTTGGTCATTTAGTTTGACTAATTTCATTTTATTACTCTTAAAATAATAAAATCATTAATTTGATGTATCTATTATTAATATATGATGTATCCAACAAACTAAACACTAGATATATGATTATACATGTACATTCATATGTATCATAAATGTATCTAGGATCAATTTCATGTATCTATTTATCTAACCTAATATTAATTTCATGTATTTATTTATATGATATAATTTTAGTTTCATGTATCTTCTATATATATGTAGTATTAATATGATGTATCAAGTATCTATTTCATACATTATATTAAGAACATGTATCTCAGATACGTAGTAAGCATATACATATAATTATATGCAGGGGCGGCTCAAACCCGTTGGTGGCCTAAGGACAAAATCAAATTAGAGGCCTTAATAATTTTTGTGTAGTTAATCTCTTCTAATAATTCTTTTTCAATAGATAATATAGTCAAACCACTTAATATTTCTTCAGACATTGACCATATTAAACACTATTTACAATATCAAATAAAAAATATAACAAACATAAGACACAAAATAATAATAATATTAGAAATTAGAATAATATTACCGTATTCAAAAGCTTTGAAGACTTGATTTCCGAAAATGAATGAAGCTGAATCAATATATTTTTTCTCCAAATTTAAAATATAAACTATCATTAAGAGCAAACAAATTCTTAAGCTTTGAATAAGAGACTAAGAGAAATATAATATTAGAAAGGAGAAAGTGAGAAGAAACCGAGGAGATGTGGATAAAATATAACAAAAACAAAATTAAAAAAATAAAATAAGATAACGTGTATATTAACAAAAAGTACACAACTTTTTGTTGAAAAGACAATCACTTCAGCCTTTTAATCTTTTCACTTAATTTATTTTTTTTAATCCATTTGCATTTATTAAAGGAGATTCAATTATTTTTTTTAATTTAAACTAAATAAATAAAAAAAATGGGAGCCCCTAAAATTGGGGGCTTGAGGCGAATTACTTTTTTTCAAAACTAACGAGCCGTCCCTAATTATATGTATCTAAATATGGAATCAATTAAAACACATGAAATTAGGAATAAATCACGAGTGTAAAGTATTTATCTTATCATTAATCTAAAAATATAAAAATTATAAATTAATGTACGAAATTAATGACATTGTAAATTTTCATCCATTAAAAAGTATGGAAAACTAATAGATTCAAACAATGTAAATATCCTAAAATCAAACTTTAAAATTATTAGAGCTCCTAATTAGATACATTAGCATGGTAAGAACAAAGTTACTATACAATATCTCGAAATAACTTAACAAAATCTTACTTTACTTATTTATATAATATTGATTATAAAAAATTGATTATGAATTTATTATATACAAAGATGCTCGAGGGAAGAAAGAGGCAATGGTAAATGTGTGAAACAAAACATGTATTGAAATGGTTGAGGATGAAGGGGATAATGTGCCTCAACAATGAATAATGTGGGGGAGTGCGCTGATGGTGTGAAAAGAGATGAAGTAATTTGAATTGTTAAAGTCTCATTAATTAAGAAAATATACATTTAAGATAATTATTAAAAATCATATTTAAGGGGATTATGTATCTAATTAACTTTTAAAAAATTATGGTATAATTATTAAAAAGTGATATTATATGTAATATTTTTAAAGTAGAGGTAAAATGTATATATATGATAATGAAGTATGTCTAAATACATAGTTTTTCCTTCTTTTTTTTTTTAAAAAAACTATTTTAAAAAAATATTGATATTCCGCTAACATTGTTTACTTGTTCGTAATGAAATTATATGTTATGTTTTTAAACAGTATTTAAATAGCTAGATTCTTTATCTAGGATTTTGATCGAACATTCATATATGAATTGAAGTTGAAAATAAGCCTTTTGACTTTAGATATTTCTATTGAAATGCCTCTAAAAATTTGTTTAAATTTCAATAATGTATGTCTAAATTATTATTATTATTTTTGACAAAAACTGTTTATGAGTTTCAATAATTAGTCATACATGACTAAAAAAAGTTTTATATACAACTTGAATTGAATTTTCAACGAAAGCATCAATGAAACAAATTTAAATTCTCAATACAAATACTCAAATATTATATCGTTAGACGCAAAATTACAACGCTAAACACTTAAATTCTTGAATTACAATGAAAAGTAACAACAAAGGATAAAAATATGAATAGGAATAGAATAGTTTTATTTGACAACCAGACGTAAATCTCAAATAAAACTTTTCAAAATTTCTGACCTAATAATTTCGTCTGTATCAATTTGTGTAATCTTATGTAGCTAATGTCTAGCCCACAAGCTCTTACATGGTTCACAATAATATGATAGGACTAAAATTTCAACAATCCAACATCGAAATCTGCTCCAAATAATTAAGTTAAAATTTAATAAGTTTCATATATGATAAAGAACAAACATCAATTTATCAAAACAATAAATCTAAGAAACTTATTTAATGCCTTTTTTCAAAAGAAAAATTGTGTATGTATGTCTGTATTTTGACATGTATATAATGATTGATATTAAAATTAACTGAAATTTCAAGTCATATAAATCTGAATTTTATTTTGAAAAATAGACGCTTTTATCTAGTACTCCTATTACCTAATATTGCGTATTCATTCAAAGTAAAACATAAGATGAATACTAATTAATTGAGACAATCAGAATAGAGTGTCCTGTTAAATTTTTTATCAATTTAACTATTAAGTAATTTTGTTAGATTCGAATTACACTCGATATAGCTTTGATAATATAGTAATTTAGGTGAAATTTTAAATTTGAATTCTAAATATATATATAGAATTTTTTTTATTGAGACAGTCATATCCATAATAAATAATATACAATTTAATTTTAATAAAAGCTCTAATATCAACACTAAATGCAAAATATGAAACCAAATAAAAAAATCTCAAGTATTTTAATTAATAATAAAAAGAAGAATAAAAAACAAACAAATTTAATTAATTTTTCAAAGTGATAAATGATGAGCCATTGGTATCATTGGATGTAATGTTCGAGAAAGAGTTCATTAAAACACATGAATTCAAGAGCTTCTTATCCATCAAAGCTAACTGCAGCCATCAGCCAGCAGAGACTATCAAATTCAGAAGATATCAAATTTATCTGAATTTCATATTTTTAATATAAAATATAAATTTATACAAAATTTTATTAAAAGTTAAAAGTATAATAAACAGTGAATGTTGATTAGTCATTTAGATATGATGCATCATTCATTCTAAAAGTGATTCTTATTGATTCATATATATTCCTAAAATTACAAAATTAGCTTGTCGTGCTAATGTATATTTGTCATTTAGAAAATTATTTTTTAAATATAACACGTAAAAATATAAACTATAGTTAAGGAGCTTAATTAATTATATTATAGTGATTTTTTGTGAAATTTCGTCTTAGTTAACATATTTCATAAATTTAATAACGTTTCATTCAAGATTCTTATTATTTACTTTTATATAATATCTTTTTTATTGTTTTTACATTATTTTTTATATTTTATATATATGCGTGATAATAAATAAAGGTAACAACAAAATTGTTATAGAATTAAAAAAAGAGTGAGAAAAAATAATAATTCAATATTTCAGCTCTCCAAAAACAAAGTAATAAATAACATTTTTTTCTCTTCTTAATTACGTATTATTTTATTTTAGTTTGATTTTTTTAGAGTATTATAATAAAAAAAGGATGATGGTTAAAGATTGAATCCAAATTATATAGGTAACAAATATTCATCTTTTCAATATTTTCAACAATATAATCTAGGGACAACAATATAATCTAGGTACAGTATTAATTAAAAATTTAAATACGTACATTTTAATTAAAATAAAAATATAATTAAATTTTTTGTATTAGATATTTAAAATAATTTTTTCCATAAAATAATTTTATATTAAAAGTATATTGATATTTGTTATTTTTCGTAATTTGACTTTCAAAAATATTTTTTAATTAAAAAATTATTATCAAAAACACTTCCAACTGAATTTATCAAGCACAAATTGATTTTTTAACGAAGAGCAATTTTTAAAAAGTGTTTCTCGAGATAAGCATTTTTAACAACAATGTCAAACAATCTCTTAACTTTTATAGATGTACATAAAATTAGGACATCTATAATAAATTTACAAAAAAGTAATAAATTTAAATGAGTCATTTAATTAAAAAACTTTTATAGATGTACATAAAATTAGGACATCTATAATAAATTTACAAAAAAGTAATAAATTTAAATGAGTCATTTAATTAACAAAAAAAACATGTGAGAAATATCAAATATACTTTTACATGAATTATTTTTTAATTAAAAAATATTAAATTCTATAAATATATATATATATGAGTCATTCATAAAATAATAATAATAATATACATGAATCATTTTTACTGCAAAGATAAAATAATCCTACATCACAAAATTAAAAGATTTATCAAACCTTTTTTTTCCTAATTTAAATATTAAAATCGCCTGTATAATCAAACTATTTAAGGAGCAGCCATGAGCAGGTGAGTTCATATTAGAAGAAGAGTTTTTTGATAATTTTTCATTAAAAAATGTGGCCCAGCAATATATAATACTCCTTCCATCAATTTTTATTTGTTATTTTCTATTTTTTTTAAGTTAATTTAACTAATTTTTAAAGTTAAATCAGAATATATTAATTCGATATTTTAACAAAAAATTTAGATATTCAAAAATCATATGAAAAATACTATAGATTGTAATGTTTTTTTACATATTAATACAATAAAAAAATACATTTTACAATCAAAATTTTTATAATTTAATTCTAAAAATAAAAATCATGACAAATGATAATCAACTGATAAAATAATATAAAGCTCTAAAAAAAAGAATTAAATGCATGAAATTGCCATTTGACCGCTTTTCTCGGCTTTCAAAATTCCAATAAATGACGTATAGTCCCACAAAATATTAATGCGATAATCAATTTGGAACTCATAAATATAAATAGCTACTCAAATAAGTTTCACAATTTCGACCTTTTGTTTGGCCATTAAACTTCATAATTTACATGGATCCAATGGTCAAAGACATGACATAAATTTTAAATATTTTTTCTATTGGCATTTATTTGTTCACTGTCAATACGCACATCTTTAAAATACTACAATTAATATAAAATATTTTATTATGATATTCTTATTAACTCATATATAATAATATTATCTTATTAGACATTTTTTAAGAAATAATCTGAAACTAGATCTTTATCTTCTTACACATTTGCAGAAATATTTATTAGAGTGAGAAAGTTATAAATTAAATAATGTACGTACGATGAAAGAATTGTCAAGTTACCATCTGAATCTGATCTAAGTTATTTTTCTACGCTAACTGATGAATCTATAGCCAAAATTTTAAGCCAATTTAACGGTTGTAATTATTTGTCCACGGCTAAAAAGTACACTGCAATAAAGCTTTTTCAATTATCTAATTACCTCACCACTCATTAGTTGTTCGTATTTTTTTATATATATAATATGTTTTTTTTTATTTAATTTCTAATTTAGTGTTTAATATTTATTTAGATTTTTAATAATTTAAATATGGATTACGATCGAGTAAAATTCCTCATTTTTAGGCATTTTATATTGATAAATTTGTATTTTGCTTTCAATTATATATTACTCCCGTTTTAGAAGCTTTATATTCTTTTAAATTGAGAAAACATCTTATTTTAAAATTATGTTTTTCCGGTTCTTATGAATATATTTAAAAATTATGTTTGTTGTTTTCATATTCCCTCTATTTGGTCTTTTTCTAGCTTATTGTTGATTATTACTCCTATTATTTTATATTATTGGTTATCAATAACAATTTATTGTTTTTTAATATGTTATCACAAAAAAATGATAATAACGTGTTAAAAATGACTTATTTTCACCTATTTCCTCCCACTAATAACGATCACTAGTCTAAAATTTGATGGTATAGGCTTCTTTGTTCATGACACTAACAAATCATTCCTAAATTAAGATTATTGTTTCCTTCCTTTGTAAATATTTATCATGTTTTTTTACGCCTCTTTTAAAAAAAAAAAAAAACTTATTTAAGTAAAGGATAATTTGACTCTTTATTTATTGTAATTATTCCTATCAGTTTAATGTACTTATTTCTCTGCACCACATTAATGTCATATTCGTGATTTTTTAAAATGACAAATATTTTAGACAATTTTAATAAGTATATAGAAGTACTCTCTCATTTTAATAATAGTTATTTATTATTAATTTGACATAATTAAAAAATAATAAATAATAGGGATCATTATACTACATTTGCACCACATTAATGTCATATTAGTGATTTTTTAAAATGACAAATATTTTAGACAATTTTAATAAGTATATAAAAGTACTCTCTCGATTCAATAATAGTTATTTATTATTAATTAGACATAATTAAAAAATAATAAATAGGAATCATTATACTACATTACCCTTTGAATACACGTTATCAATTAAATGATAAATAATGATACTTATTAGCAAAGATAAAATAGACACAAAAACATGAATTATCTTTTGATTTTTTAAATTGTACAAATATTATTGGACAATTATTTTTAGTGCAGTAAATAAATAATAAAGGACGAATAGAGTATTTAGAAACAAAGGAAATAATTAGCTTTTCATTGGTTAAAATTTTTGAAAAAAGGTTAATATTCATTTTGTCATTTTTATTCATCCACTATACTAAAATTAGATGATTATTTTCATTTATTCAGCTTGAGAAATCATAAAATAATTTATCACTTTATATTTAATTTACTCTTGTATTAAATGTAATAGTTTCATTTTTTCTAAACATTAAATTTATTATATTTAAAAAGTGATATAATGAAATTATTATATTATTCAACCACATATAAGTGGTGTAACAAGTAATACTATGGACAAATAAAAATAAATAATAAAATAGCAATTATTAATGTCGATCCAAGTGGCAGGTCCAGAGTGGTTAGTCCAGGATTCACCATAATCCAATACTTTTTGTTAATATCTCTAAACATTTAACTATAAACTTATTAATTATTACTCCTCATATTAATTGTATACAATTCTCATAAATTAAATTTTTCAATTTTGAATCAACTTCTAATCGACCCACCGTGATCAAGCTTGTGTTTTCCAAGGGTAGTCTCTGGTCCTTCACAATTGCGTGCTTATATGTATATATTATAATATGTAATTAAAAAATTGTGACACGATCTCATGTTATTGTAAAATTATAAAAAATTGATTAAGATTAATACTCTTTAATAGAAATTTTCCACAACTTTTATACCACCCACATGACTCCATCATTGTCTACTTGTCAACTATATTAAAAATAGATATTTATATATACTTATTCGGTTTGAAAAATTAAGAGATAACTTAAAATATTTACATATATTTTACGCTAATCATCAAAACATTGAATTTATTAAATTAAAAAAACACATGTACTCAATCTGTTCATTTTTATTTGTCACATTTTTCTTTACGACAGTCAAGTTGATTAAATTTCAAAGTTAAATTGAATTTGATTAATTCAATATTTTTAATTTCTAATCTAGATATTCGATAACTATACACAAAGAACATTGTAAGTCACAATCATCCTCATATTTGATCAAAGTTCATGTAATTTAATTTTTGAGAAGCGAAACATGACAAGTAAACTATTAGATAAATAAAATAATAAAATTATCGTTATATTATTTTTGAGAAAAATATCATATCAAAAACTATGATAAACGAGTAAAAATGAACGAAGAAAAAAGTACGAGAATTGTTGGTTATAAGAGGATGGTAGTTGTAATTTGTAAATGAAGGAAGGAAGAGGTTGAGAAGCATTAAAAAGAGGCCGGCGGTACTCTCAGCAAATTAAAGTAGATAATTAATTTTGTAGAAAGCGAGGTGTTTAAATGCATTATGCATTTGCTCTTTCTATTCAATTTAATTTGCATTTAAGTGAATTCAATATGATTTAATGTAACGCAGCTGCCTACTACATTTAATTTAATACAACCCCCTCTTTTTCCTTCTCATTTAATTTTATATATTAAGATTATATTTTTAAAAAAACATTAATTGTTCATTTTTTTCAAATTTTAAAATTATATATCAATTAATGTAAATATTGTAATAAAAATTATATTAATTAGTATTACTTTATTTTTTAAGAAATGGACAATCTGCAAACACAAATTTTATTTTATTTTTTAGCTGATATTTATATTAAAATTTAACTATTTTAAATTTTAAAGACTCCGTGGAAACACATATCATAATTAAAACTTCCCTATTTAATGTCTCCTTTTCTTGCTTGACTTCTCTTTTTGTTTACTTTTTTACTTAATTATTCTTCCTCTAGTATCTTTTTTTTTTGGTTATGTCACTTGACTTATTAATTTAAAAGTAATTCTTTTTGAAAATTTAAATTTAATTATTATTCTTTTTGATTATTTTTATTTATTTAAATTTATTTGACGAATAATTAGTAAAATAATTATTTTTTCCTATTTATAAGGGTCATATTATCATTAAGTTGGAGGTTTGTGATGTCATATATGAGCTTAACTCAACTCTAAATATTGTTTAATGAGGGGATTGTCCAAATTCATATAAGATGATCACCGGTCAAATTCTCAATCAATATGAGACTTTAACCCACTCGAACATCCTCCTGCGTGCACAGGCTCAACTGCAGTGTGGACTCCAGATCCAAACGGGAAATGGACCTGGCGGGAAATAGACCTGGCTCTCCTACCATGTAAAAAAATATGGCACCTAGGTCAAATTCAACACTAAAAGCTAGCTCATGAGGAGAAGATCGTTCAAGTATTGGGGTTTTATTTGTCCTAATTTCTTACCATAAATAAATTTTTTCTTTTAGGAGAAGGTTTTGGATTGACTAATTCTTTTTCTGGTAGGAAAAGGTTTAGAATTTTATAAATAGAGACATTTTCCTTCTAACTTAATTAGCATTCACAATATAGACTTAAAAGCTTTGAGAGTTTTGGTTAGGGAGAGAATTTATGGGTCACAAGCTTGATACGTCATCACTTGTGTGAACCTCCTATGTATTTAGAGTGAATTGGTTGAGGTTGTTTCTCTCTGTAATTTATACTCTCATATTTATAGTGGATTGTTCATCTCCTTTGTGGACGTAGGTCGATTGACCGAACCACGTTGAATCTTTGTGTCTTTTGGTATATTTCTCTTTGTCTTCTTACTCGTGAACTTTCGATGTTTGCTTTGCTAGCTTTCGCATTTACACCTATTTATTTTCGGTCCTAACACCATGTCCGTATAAATGAAATCATTAATCAATTCCCCAATCAATGTGAGACTTTTACCCACTCTAATAATATTCACGTGTCTAGACCATCTCAATTTTACTTTCTTCATCTTATTCTTCACGTTAGCCACTCAGACCTTACCCCGAATATATATTAATTACTTCATTTTTGATCATATCTCTTTTAATATGCATACTCATCCATCTATACTTCCTTTATCTCTGGTCAAATGTGAGCTTAAATGCGTTCACAAAACTAATGGGCTTGTTTTGCTTTTTTTGTGAAGTAGGAGTAAATTTCGTCAATGAATGTGGTTGGTGAATATGCATAAATGTAAATAGGTTACGTACGTACGTCCATTGAATCGAGATTATGGGCTAACCATAATGAGCCATGCATGGTTTTTTCAATGTTCCCTCATTAGAAGATGCCTACTCAACATTCAAATCACTTGTTGTTTCCTCCTTTTCTACGTTCCATTCATTGCATGGATGTGTAATATTCTTAAATTATGTATTGGAATTAATTAAACCTTATACTCATCCAACGTACTACTAATAAATAAGCACTTTATTGTTCACTTTTTCGATGTTCCATAGGTATTTTATTTTAGTGCTTGTGCATATTTGTTCACCCTCCTAAATTCGTATAGAATACCAATATATATATACACTTCATGTGTTCGATTTTTGAGATATATTTCTAATTTCAAAATTCAAATAAATTTATTTTTGATCATAAGTTTTTCATATAATATTTTGGACTGTCATTATTGTGACATATAATATTTAATTTACAAATATATAAATTTCAAAAAAATAAAAATTTAATGCGTGATTCTCGATCAAACTTACCCTTCTTCACGCACATGAGAACATAGTGTATGTATGGGAAAATAAACGGTGAATTGGATTAGATATTTATGGAAAGATTTCTCTTAAGTAATGTCAAAAGTGAAAAGTGTTGGATGATCGAAATGGAGGAGAGATTGTATTATTTGAGAGAAAATACCAATAATTTGGTTAATCACGCAAACGATATGTATGAAGATCATCTTATATCATCATGTTAAGTTATAGTAACATGTAAATATATAGAAAAAGAAATATTGTATGCAAAACATAGACAACCAATGTTGAGGGGGATTCAGTTTTTAATTTTCAGTTTAATATCCGCATTGAAATTCGATTAAATTTGAATTCATGTTGGAAAATTTCACATTGAGTAAAAGCGATTCTTAATGAAGACAACTTATATACTCATAGATGTTAAATTTAAGATATCTAATTAAAGATGAAAGTATACTTATCACTTCACCATAAATCTTCGTTGCTAAGTCGAAGGAAAATGGTTTTATTTGAAGTGATGAGACAATGTGAGACGGGGTGGGGTGTGTGTGTGTGGGGGGGGGGTGATACTTATTCATGACTCATTAAAATGCTGGATGTTTAAAAATGGTTGAGGGCCGTTGTGAACCATTAAAAGCACACACATAATAGATTATGTGTAGTTTCAATGGATTCGAAAATTGTTAGTTTATTTATTAATTTTTAAAAAAATAAAATGCAAGCAATACGTTGAAAATATGGATGATAAAATTTTTTTATCTTATGAATTTCAATAATCATAGGACTTCAAATTATAGATGCATAAAGAAAGTACGTTGACTTCCTGTAAGTAAAATATGACTGATTGCACGCCTTTTATTTAAGGGATAATTTAACTAAATTGTTTATATTTATTCTTTGACCTCAATTAATATTTCTTTTTATTAATCTCTTTCTACATTTATTAGTATTTATTATTAATTAGAATAAAGATGAAAGTGAATTTTTTTAATTATTTGTTGAGCAAAGCAAATTTCACTAATTTAGAATTTAATTATGTGTAGTATGATTCACATGTATTTGGAATGCATATTCTTTCTATCTCACTCATCTTCTATTTCACTTAACTCTCTTCTTATGTAGTATTTAATTGCAAAAATATATGTATTTAAATGTATCTGACTTGAAATTTTATATAAAATTATTGATTAGTAAGACAATGTATAATTATTTCAAATCATACAAATAATTAACAAATATAATAGAAATGTTTGTGTGATTAAATAATTTTTTCTAATTTTTTTCTTAATTTTCTAAAATAATAAATACTCTCTTTTTAATAAGCATGATGACTAAAATCGATCATACCAAGTAGATTCTATTTTCCAACTACAACTAAAGAAATCGATTGTTCTAATAAATCTGCTAAATCAAATTCTCTCTATCTAATAATATTTATCCAATATTTATTTTATGCATATTCTTGAGAAACTATAAACAGAAGGATAATTTTTATAAAGTAAACAAATTACTTTAAAATAATAGTATAATATAATTCTTCCATCCACTTTTAATTGTCACAGTTTCAATTTTTAGAGTCAAACTATAAGAATTTTGACTAACATTTAAGATGTATTTTTTCATCATATTTATACGCAAAAAATTGCAATTATTTACTTTTCATATAGTTTTTGAGTATCTAAATTTTTTGTTTGAAATATCATATTAATATAATCTAATTTAATTTTAGAAATTAGTCAAATTGACTTTCGAAAATGCAATACAACAAATTAAATTGGACGAAAAAAAGAATAATAACAATTATTATGAGACGTAAAAAATATTAAATTCCACAAATTTATAAACAACTAAATAGAAATGACTTTACAACGATTCTATAGTACTCTAGAAAAATCAGCAAACTCATGATATAAACTTTTGTGATATTTATTTTGCGTTTTCAATGGTTGAACCGTTGAAGAGACTTTAAAGTTTTTACTCTTTTACTTTCACTTTTACTTATCTATAATTTAAATTCTTTTTAAAAATACCAATTAATAGAAGTATTCACCATATTATGTATTATTATTGATACATAATTTTATGCTGTGAAAAAGAAAATATGTAACTAGTATTGAAAATGAAATAATGTTTTTTAATATATTAAAAATAATAAATAAAAATAAAATTTTATTTTTGAAATACTGAAGAAGCAAAACTGAAAGGGAAAAATAGTAGGAGTTATGAGTTATAATGACCAACCCCTATTTAAAGTTTCTCAAGCTATATTTCAACGCCCTTCTTCAACTCTAACTGTATACGGACTTATTATTTAATGACAATTTCAGATAAAATGATGAAACTATAGTTTTTAAAAATTTATTTTATTTTATAGTAGATTCAAAATAATCGTTTAAAATTGAAGTATCAATTTGAATTGTTTTAGTCTTTTAAAATTATAAAAAATGAGCGTTTTATCAGTCTATAACGAATACTTACCAATTATGACTGTTAAATTTAATAATGAGAGTTTTTTAAAAATAGATAATATTTAGCTGGAACTAAAATTTGAAAGTATAAATTTTGTTATCTTTATGTTATTTTTGGTCCTTTATTTTTTTGTGCGTTTGTTGTAGTATCTGAAAATCTTAATAAAATTTTTTGATGTATCTAGTTTAAAATTATTTCACAATTTCAGTTATATTTAACAATTAGAGTTTGATAGATATTTAATGGAAACCAAAATTGCCCAATTAATTATTAAGTGATTACTATTTTGGAATTAATTACTTCCAAAAATAAAAAGGACCATTTTATAATTTTCTAGACAATTTCATAACCCCCTTGTCCATCACGAAAGGACGTGGTGTAGTGGATAAGACCGCTCCTCTCTCAATTCGAAATCTCAAATTTGAGCTCTGGCTATGAAAACAATCTCGATAACGAGGCTTTACATGACACGAATCTGAAATAGTCAAACTCTAATACAGATATTACGAACAATCTATATTAACGTCACGACCGATGTGTCTAAATACAATAACTCTACAGCTAATCTTTTGTCTATAGGCTTCCTTTGGAAGGAAAAACTATGACGTATATCTGCTTTTAATTGTGTTGGTGGAAGATGTATCATTTGGGGTCGTTTGGTTACATTACATTAAAAATGTTTAATTGATTGATCTCATCATATAACAAAAATATGTGTTTAATTGTTTGGTCTTATTAAATTTTATATAGCTAATATAGACGTAACAGTATATCAATTATTATATGCAAGATAAGGTGCAACTTTATTTCAATGGGTAGTTGTATATATCACCAATTTGGAAATTATTAAACTTTTCGTCAAAAGTTTTACTAAAACATTTCAAAATATAATAAATCAAACAGATTTTAAACTCACCTCTTAATAACCTGCATATTTTATTAACCGGGCTCATTTTGAACTCAAATAATTTAAACTCATTTTAAAACTACACTAATATGCAATGCCAATTGACCACTAAGAAACTTTGTCTGAATTTTTTTAAAATTACATTTATTTGATAAAACAAACTTTTAATTTAAAACTAAGTAAGAATTGAACAGATTGAATTATAATGTTTTGATTTTTAGCTCATTTTAATTCAACTTGTTTCAGCAGATCAATATATAACACACTTATTTATTAAGTTAACCTATTTTAACATTTTGAAATTGAGCTCAACTCACTCATTCGAAACCTAATAGATGTTGATCATCAATTATCTTCTACCCCAATAAAATAAACCAATATGCAATTATAATTGGACAAACAACTCCTTTTATTAATAGCTTCTTTATTATTATAATAATTTTTTATATTCTTAACTAATTCTCATTTCTCAATATAAATAAAATATAAAATTCAGACAAAAATTATTGTGTTTCCAAAAAAGCCCTGTCCAATATTCTGGATCCGCCCCTACGTGCATAATAATATATGCATAAATGAGTCCATAAACCAATCGAAACCTATAGTTAATTTCTTAATTACAAGTTCCAATAGAAATAAAAGAAAAAAAAAGTTTTATGAATGGACTAAAGATAAAGGATTTTATGGAAGATCTTCCTTAAAAAAGTTATATATCCCATACTGAAGGGATAAATATCTCATGAATGAACATTTTGCAAGTTCCTTTTCCCCATCCATTCTAAAGTAATTGGCATTAATGGCAGCTTGCTATACACACCATGATATATTACATCGCTCACTTATTAATACAACACCAACAATCAAGTATAGGGATAGTGACATGAGTGCAATCTACTTTATTCCGTTCAAAATACGTGTCATGTTTTATTTTTCGAAAGTAAAATAATTACTCAGCATGTTAAGTGATATAAGAAGAATTGCAATATATTATACTTTTACGTGTAACTTTTAAATATTTAACTTAATGTAAATTTAAAACTTGAAAGTAGGAAGAGAATGATAGTTCAAGTAATTTAGCTCTGAAATTATTTAAATTTTGATCAACATTTTAAGATAACTTTTTTTACCCATAATGATATGAGAATTATAATATATTGTATTTTTGTATAGTTTTTTACTCTATTTAGTCTAATATTAATTGAATTGTTGTGGTTTAACACACCCCATAAGGAAAAAAATGTTTTACCATAAATTACACATTATTTTTCACTATTATTCTTTTGATTATTTTCAAACTATTATATTTAAAAACCTCACTGACTGAAGGATAAATATGAAGAAAAGAAGTCCCAACAGTTTTCTTAAACTTTGAGTAATTTACTTATTTTGTATTATGAAAAAAGTCCCAACAATTCACTTAATATGATTTAAAGGAGATAAATTGTAGTTCTTGCAAAGTTATATTTATAATTTCACAATGGGCAATAGTGGAAATTATAATTTGAATTATGTCCTTCAATATTTTTCTTAATAAACGTATATTGCCTCTAAAATTCAATTAAAATTAATATGAAATAGAAAAAGTAATATCTAAATTGTAATTTCACAAAAATTAATTTAATCTAATCTAATTTATCTCCGAAACTCAATTAAACCAACTCTCGAGAAGTGAAACAGAAAAATTAATGTATAGTTTCAATACTTTCATTCAAACAAATAACTACTCACTTATAAAATCTACTCCAAATCACTTAAAACTTATCAACTCAAAGAAAACTCTACATTTCTTTTGTATAATAATAATAATAATAAAAAATGACATAAACAAGAATTTTGTGGTCTAGCCAAGGTTTACATTAAAGTAAAGTGATGATAATATATGATGGCAAAAGCTAATAAATATAAATTAGTGCATGTATGAGAAAGAGTGTAGATTTGACCATAGAGAAAAAAAGAGTTAGTTAGTACTACCTACTTAGCTTTAAATAGCAGGTTGGAGGTGTATAGTAATTGCAAAGTCCCAACTCCAATTTAATTCAATTTACTTCTCACTTGAACAGCACGTCATACAGAAATAATGGGACCCTTTCTACTTCCACATTTTAAATTTTTGCCCTTTTAGATTCTATATTGCACTTACTTCCCACCCCCTATATAATCTTCCACAACATTTTATAATTATCTCAACAATCAAAAAATAAAACAATTTGTAAGTCATCATGGTGTCTTTTCATAAAATAAGTCAAATTCCAAAACAAAGAAATGTTATGGAAGATTTGTGTAAGAAGAGAAAATGGGAAGATGATCAATTGTCTTGTGATGAAATAAAGCCACAAATTAAAGCAAAAAAAGTTACAACTTTGTTTGGTACACAATTGAATCCTGAGACTCCTCTGCCTTTGGAGTGGCAAAGATGTCTTGATATTAAGGTATGTTAATTTCTTTTTTATATGTATAATGATGGTGTTGTTGTCGTTTCTGAAAATAATTTTTTTTTGAATTCTCTTGACATAAGAGAGGCAATTGTGTTTCAGAAAAAAATGTTTTGTTTCGTTATAGGATTACTTTGCCTACTAAAATTTTGGAAATCACTTCCATGACATTTCAAATCTTTTATCTTATGGAATTTTCACTCACTTTATTAATCGTTAGATCATACTTTTAAGTGTCTTTGACCAAAAAAATCATACTGTTGATGTGTTTTTCTTTCAAGGAATACTATTAAATTGGTTAAAGACTTTTGAGCATATTTGGATGAATTTATTGAAAGTGTATAAGCTAAAAATTTGAAAAATTAAAATAAATTCAACCATTAGATTTTAAATCAAAATAATAACAACCATTAAAAAAAAGTCAGAATTTGGGATCCCAATGATTTATTCTTAAAAGGTCACATAAAATAAGTCCATCCAATCATGCCTCAAAACATAAAATATTATGAAAAGTAGAGTATACGATCTTATTTGTACATTCAAAATTACTGTGTGTAGCTAGGTTAAAAAAATATTCATATATATATCTTATGTTAAATTTTCTTTTAAGTTTTTCATATAGTCATTTTCTATATTTTAACTCATCTGAATAGAAATTCTGAATCCGCTATTAATTTTTAAATTCTTTTATTATTTTATAAATGCAGTCTGGACATATTTATTTCTACAACACGAGAACACAAAAGAGGACATCAAGTGATCCAAGACTAAGTGATCCTGAACCACCACAACCAACACATCAAGTGCATATGAGTTTAGACCTAGAACTCAACTTATTACCATCATGTCAATCACCAGAAAAAACCAACCAAATTGATGACAATTTTGTTAGCAACAGCTCAAATCACCTCATGAAAAAAGATAATTGTGAGTCTAAAGGTTTAATCAATCGTTCACCTTCATGGCTAACATTTGATGTTGATCAACAAGAAATGGTCACTGCAGTTTGCAAAAAATGTCATATGTTAGTAATGATGTCAAAATCTTCACCAACATGTCCAAATTGCAAATTTGTACATCCATTAGATGAAACTACTCCTACCCTTTTTAAGAAAAGGCTAAGCTCCTTTTGATTAATTAATAAAAGTATAGCCTAGTGGCAAATAATTTAGCTAGCCTCCTAGTACCTTTTAGAAAAACATTATTATATATATATATATATTTCATGTAATATTTTCTGATTCTAAGGTGAGTTATAATTTCGTATGGTAAAGAGGAAATTATTGTAAAGGAAGGTGATATTTACTGTTTTCGATATGTACATAGTTATGTTACTCAAAAAAAAAATAAACGCTTGCTAACTTTTTGAGTTTAATGCTATGGTATCATGAAATGATTTGTAAAATAAAATAAAAAATTACTACTATATTATTGTATTGAAATTTTGCAACATGAATGTTTTTGAGTTATTTTTTCATTATTTATTTTTTTTGGGAATATGTGTGGACCGACAATAATATCGAACATTAGGTAGTTGATGTACTGCATGTATTTGTTTCAAGTTCATTCAATTAGACCATTAAAGTGTCAAGTTAATTGCACCAAAAAAGAGTTTGTCTCCAATTAAAGATCACGAATTTGAGCCTTTTGATATGGAGATATCCAATCTCAAATGCGTAATTCAAATTTAGTCAGAGATCCACGGTAAATATCGGTCGGGAGAAAAAAAAACAAATCAGAGAGTTCGTCACCGTTAAGAATCTATGAGGTTCTAAATTGATTTATGTTTCGAACAGCCATATGTTAATCTTCAGAAATAGTTGTTGCATGATCAAAGCAATATGTTTTGTAAACCCACCAGTCACCCTTCTACTCCATAACTAAGCCTTATTTTCACCATTATCATAAATGTTGATCTCATCGATGAAAAACTTTTAAACTTGTTATCTAGGAACTTATTAATAACTTAATGAAAGGAACACAGAAATTTATTAATAAGATTTTTAACCAAATAGGATCGACCAATTTCTATACAACCTATCTGAAAATATTCACATGCCTGTTCTTTTTTTCCTTTTCTTCTAAAACCACAGTTCGATAGTGGTACATGCAAGAATTTTGAAACATTATAAAGTGGTAAAGAGTCTGGGCATCGATACACAATGTAACTTCTCCATTCCCTTAATGAATAGTGTACACAAAACACTTGTCAGTGACAATAAGCCCTCATTTTTCTCTCCTCTTATCGCGATTAATAAGAGGATAAACAAAAAAAAAAATTGAAGAGAGGGGTCGGGGTAAGGAAGAAACAAGACATGCTCCAACCAAGTGTGGCTCTGGGACATATCTCTGGACATCGAAATAAATAATCAGATCCATACAACAGAATAGGGGCATTATGCCCAGTTTGTGCAAAACAATCGCGAGTTGCACTTTCCTATCCAAAAATAGTACATTGTGCTTTAAACTTTTTAAATAGATCTACCTACAAAATCGTAGACAACAAATGTCTACTTTGTTCTTCGTTTCTTCTGTTTCTTGTATTGTTCATATAGATTCAGAGACAATGTTGTCCCAACAAGTTCCCCTCTTAGTCTTTCATTTTCAGCTATGTCATGCAGCAGCGAATAATGCTCAGAGAGTTTCCTTTTAACATCATTTTCATCAACTTTGACAGTGGAATCGAGGTCAGCCCCCTCACTTATATGCTTTAGTGAGGCGTTTCCTTTTTTTCTCTTGGCATTGAGATCAACTTTTACGATGAACGAGTCCTGCTCAAGTGACAACTCCTTAAAAGCTTGTTGAGGAGATTTGTTGGACAGGTGAATCTGGTTATCACCAGTGCCCAACATAGAAATGTTGGATGCCATTGTAGAAACAGCTGGATGGTAATGCTTTGACAAGAGGTTAAGCTCCCAAAGCACTGAAGCAAGTGCACCACTAAGGTTCGGATCAGTTGCATAAGGTTGATATTTCTGCAACAGAAAAGAATTGGCATCAGCACATTCTAGAGGTTCAACTATTTACTGAATGAGTGGCACAATTGGGAAGCATTTCTTTTCATGAGAAGGGGGTCATTTCAGTATGAAGCATATAGTTGGTACTATGAGTGGCACAGAAAACAAATGTCATTGAACATTTCCACAGCTTCCCTGATGGGAAGTTCAATACATTACGATGACTTTAGAAAACACAATGAAAAGTCGAGAAGTACATTGCATCAGCACTGCCCACTCCTGAATATAGTAGATATAAATGCTCTAAAAAATTCCTATACCACCGTAGTGTCAACAGATTCAAGCCCTATGTTACCATGCCTCTGGTTCCTACCTGCCCTGACCCCCACCCAAAAGAAAGTATATAACAAAGCTGGGGAACAAATTAGCGGTGTCCGTGAACACAAGGGCTGAAGAGGTGGACTTCTCTTATTTTCTTCAGAAATATCATGTGCATTACTGATCCATATTCAAACTTCAAAGATACAAAAGTAAAACCAACTTATGTAAGTAACTAGTCAACACCGATTACACCATGAATGTCATATAATTAATCAAAAAGAAGACTGGTTCATACCGCAATGGCACCAGAAACAGAACCACCTCCAGCATCATTTTCTAATAAGTTCCGGCATTTGACGTTCTTCTGAAGAAGATGCTTCAAAGTCACCAAGGCTGCAATAGTTTGACAAATGAGATCCCTGAATCATAACATATATGATCTTGATTAAAAACAAATAGCAGTCTAGTGATGATTAGCAAAATATGTCGTTACCAGCCAAGGACTCTGCAGGCCCAGAGCATAAAGAGAATGTAGCTAAACGTTTTATAAAAGCTGCAGCCCTCTGCATGTCATGTTGTCGATCATCACAAAGCATTATCTTCAAAGCTTCAGCTAAGATCTCACCTTTATCCCTGCTTACAAAGAAGATGGCTAACCATGTTACTCTAGCCTTAGATGACGTAACCTCAGACTAATAGGATAAATATCCAACTCTGGTACTCAGAGAGGTGGTTGAAATGTACAAATCTTTCCTCCTCCCCAAAAGGCCGATGTGGGAAAAAAATAGGGTGGAAAGTTAAGATTACCAATGCCAAATAATTGAAACATAGTAATTTGATAGATAGAGAACTACCTTCCAGGCCTGTACTCAATTAACAGATTGTAAAGTTGGACAAAAAAATCCTGAAGATCAACATTCAGTGCGTCCAAATTGTTTCTCATCACTCTGAAAGCGACAATGCAACACTGGAGCCTTTCAGATACTGTCAGACATGCTGAAACATCCTTGGAAGAGCCATCAGAACTATTGCCACTTCTGGCAAGCTTTCTCAGATAATTCATGAGATCAGACATGAAATCTAAGTCAATAAGCTGGCAAAATTTCCCGATTCCATTAAGACAAGGAGTAAGAAGTGGATAACTTCCAGCTGGCTGAGATGAGAAACCTGCTTCTGATCTGAGAAACAATTACAGTGAAGTTATTTTCTGAGAAAGAATCAAGCAAAAAACATAGTGGGTTGCTATCAAATCCAAAGAGTTGGGCACTGAATCATCCAAAAAATTATCTGTCTTCTTTAAATTCTTAATGAGAAAATCAATTAAATAAGGAAGGAAATGAAAAGTGGTCTTCATTCTCCTTCCTGTTCGTCTTCCTCAGATATCCTCTTCTGATTTCATAAATTGATCTCAACTGCAAATTTGATTCATATACCTCGTTCTTTTATAGTGATGGCTAGTTAAAGTTTTGCAAAGAGAGAGGAAATGACTGACTGACTTGACAATCATGTGTTCTTTTCTCCTAGGATTTTCCTTTTTCTCTAAAAGCTAGAAAGCTTTCTACAAAGGATCATGTTTTTGTGTGAGATTCTCTACTTCCCTATACATTTGTATGACAGGATTTCTCATAAAATCAAAATACAATTTAACCAAAATAACAATAAACGACAGGTAGCCCGAAAATGGAAGCACAGTATTTTTCTTTCCTCACTGAGAACTAGTTCTATGATGTGGTTCAAGTTCAAACCTAGAGTGTTCATGATAATTGAATCCACTGATTGACATGCTCCACTCAATCATCAGCAAGAAAAACATACCTAGGCTTTATTGCATGCTTTAGGACACGAAAGTATGTCTCAAAGATAGCTGATAATACATCAGTCTGCATCCTTCTCCTTTCAGCAACATCGGTAGCTAATGAAGCAGCCTTCAATTCTGTGGTGACCTGTAAAAACATGAGATGCGCAAATGAACTTACACTTAACAAGTCCAGTCACAGATCATGTTGGCAAAAGAATACCTCTTCTCGTGTCTTTGACATCATCTCTTTCCGTGTTCTCTTTTTCTCGTTGGCAGCTGATTCTTTCTGCTCCTTAAGGTCCTTTCTTTTGGCATTTTTGCTTTTAAATTTATTCTTAGCATCTTGAGCTTCGCGCCTTCCAAGATCATCATCAAATGTCAGAGACATAAACACCTGAGCATGACAAAATCAAATTAGGAGGACAATCATTCTCCCACTGCTAAATCTAGTGTAGACCCTGTACTTGAATAGATGTTGTTGAGAGTATTAATTCATATGTGGACTAGCATTTATCGCCATCTTCTCTGTCAATTATTTGACACTGCCACCACATTTAACATTGGAATATTCACCTTTTTCCCAATACCCAAGATATATGCTTCAAATTCACATCATATTTAAGTTCAATATGTCATCATAAACAATCTTAGAAAAAATATCCTAAAACCAAAGTGTCGGTATTAAAATTGCAGACCTCAATGGAATCAGGATGTAGTTGACAATCAGAAGCTTTAACAAGGTCTGCAATCATTTGAACAGCCTCCACCGTTACCTCACCACCGTGCTTCCCCTCATTGGTGAAAAGTGACTTAACAGTAGCACAGCAAAGTTTCCTGTCAACAAGCAGTAGATAGATAAACTTGAGAGAACATAGTTGATACTTCAAAAACAGCATATCCTGGAGGCACAAGCGTATCATCAAAAAAAAAATTGAATATTCTGTTTCACAATCAGCATGCATCTATGGAGAGAGAGGACTAATCTACAAAACAATGCAACATATCTCAATAACTTTAAAGTGCACGAACTCTACAACAGATTTTCAAGCTTCGCCAATAAAAGCAATTTAGTATATCTTGAAATGACATATTAGCATTCAACTTGGACAAGACAAGAAGCAAAAACAACAACAAATACGGTGTAATCCCACATGTGGTCTGGGGAGTATAGATTGCCACTAAGACTAAGCTCACCTCTTTAAAACGAAAACTTCTTCTTCCACTATCAAAGCTGTTGAAATCAGGTCTTAGGCATAACTCACACCCAAAAGGTCTTAGGATTGCCCAATTCTTCAAGAAGTCCACCCATCTCATTAACCACCGATTTGGGACTTTTGTCATTCTTTAACACCCCATCTCACGCCCAGTGCTTGGCATCTGGTGCGTGGGCAATTTTTGATTTGTGGGGGTCCCAACATCGAGTGAGACGAGCCCTCTCTGATACCATGTTGAAATTAGGTCTTAGGCCTAACTCACACCCCAAAAGCTAGCTCAAAGGGAGGAGGATTGCCCAAGCCTTATAAAGAGTCCATCCACCTCATTAACCACTGATGTGAGACTTTTGTCATTCTTTAACAAAAGATTTTAAAGTTAATATTAGCAAAAAGTTGGCTAGGGATTTAATATAGCAAAATTAAAGGTTCAGCTTCATAATTTAAAGTTAAAGTATAAGTCTCAACTATTCCCTAATATATATGCCTAATCGAATTACATCAACTAAAACAGGAAAATATATTAGACATTATATATTGGATGAATGTAAAGCATTAAAGTAAACAAATATGTTGCATTGATTAACTAACGAGAAGCCCTTTTAAATCCTCAAATAAGCTTGTCTTGCATCCTCTGTAATGCCAAAGCAACCACCAGAAAAGGATCATAATGCAACCCAATTAAGGATTCATGGAGGGCAAAAGATACAAAATGGAAGGAAACGAAAGAGGAGCAGTAGGCATAATTTACCTCGATATGTCATCCTCAGAACTTATGTTTCTTATGACAGCACCTAACAAATTCTCACGGAAATTGAAGTGTGGAACTGCCTCGAGTAATATACAGATGCAGCGAACTGCCACACGTTTGTATACAGCCTGCTTTTCAACAGCTAGCAGTTTCTGTATATACGCCTGTTAATACCCAAATAGGAAAAGGAGTAATGAGCAAAATTATCCGACCCACACACGTACATATATATATTTGAATTATATTTGAATCTGCTATCCGACATATACGAGTAACATTTCTAAGGATGCAAGTTAAGTCTCTAAGACCATTTTGAAATAGGAAAATCACATTCTATTTCAAATTTTCTTCATCTCAGCAACTTACCTTCCTGATACGAGATATATCAAGAAAAATATTTGAGAAAACGTACAGTCATACTGATACATAATAACTTAGATTGTACCCATTTGATTGACCCACTTTCAAAGACAAATTCTTACTTTTACTTCTATTCATTTCATAGAAGTTGCTGCAGTATGTGAACATGCTTAACATAGGAGTCCAGCTAGCCCTTACACTCGTCAAACTTATTGACTCATTCTCAGGTAATGAATTTACTTTAATAATTTGAATTTAATATCCCACAGCTAAGATAATTCATACAATGCCCTGGACAAAAAATAGTTTGTCTGGTGTTTATTCAAACCTAATAACAGGTAGAAATATGTAAAATAGTTGCAATGTAATGAGAATTCAATAAGTCAACCTAAAATCTGGAGGAATACATTAATTATTACAGCAGCCCTAGCACTCTTATCTGCATTAAGTACCTCAAGATGCTACCATGTAACACCAGAAACAAGAACAGCTCAAAGAATATATGTTCCTGTGTTTCATACTTCTTATTCCAAACGAAGTACAATTTCTATGGAGTATGGTCTGAATTCGTATTTTTCCATCCACAAGGCAAAAGGTCAAAAGTCTGTTAACATAGTGCACTAAAAAGGTAGCACAATAATTTTCAAACAAAGAAATGGAACACAACAAAGTGGTAAAGCATGTTACTAACAATATGCACTAGCAGCTATAAAATGAATTCAGATGTCAATCAATTATTACAACCTTATATGCAGATAAGAGGGTAGATTCATAGAACCGCATTTTCTTAACAGCCTTTGATACTTTCATCTCCTGCTCCTTTTCAGTTGGCAGACGGATGCGATACCTGGAGAACAAATTGAAGAGACGTAAGAAGAGTAAATTGTTTACATCGTAAAGTTGACAAAAGAACAAAAAAAACTACAACAAGTAAACTAGAAGCAGCCCATGAACTCTTGCAAACTTCTCACCCGGGGATGATATCTCTGAAAACGGCCAACAAAGACTGAAGGGAAAGTACCGCAATGTCACGATCACCATCTTTAGAAATCTCCAGCATCTCCTTGAGAGATTTGATGTTTGATTCAGGATCAGTAAGCAGTGCAGTTCCCAGCTCAGCTAGTCTAAACTTCTTTTTTTGATTGGCCTCTTCTGCTGTCATATCATTTCTCACTTCGTCCTAACACCAAGGAAGTAAAAATCAATATACTTGTATCCAAATGTAAGTGTCTTTTTTTACCACAGTTAAGGTAATGACAATTTAAATCCTAGAATTTGAAGTAAACATCAGTAATATATACTTCAACAACGCCACTGAATTATAAATAGAATTGCAAAGCTATTTTCCAATTCATCAAATACAGAAGAGAATTATTGGCATTTAGTTTAAATTTTTTGTTTAAGTGATTGAACAAAGAGAGTTGAAGAGAGAAATCAGAAGAAGAAGGAAGTGATTCAGAAGCTGGCTGGGACACCACAGTTATCAAAAAAAGATGTGATTCCCAAGGAGCAGAAAAACAAAGGTAGTAGAAGAGAAGGTGCTACAAGCTCAAGAAGAAGAAGACAGCAGCAAAGAGGACACTAAAGTGTATATAAGAGAAGTCCCAAGTACACTTGATATAAAAAAGCCCTATTTTTCCTGTTCTTTTTTATTATTTGTCTTTTTTTATCCAGTGAAATTCGATTCAGAAAATCAACCGCTTCTTGTAAGTTTACTTTACACCTCACCATCTAAAATTCATAGTTTCTTCCATAAGGCAATAATCTCTTATTTTGCATTGCTACGTTATTTAACGATGGCTGATGGCTTTTAATAACAGTGGTTATTTTGTTGGAGAAGAATATAAAAATTAGCTCACAAAACTTCGTACATACTATATATTGAAAGAGTATTGACAAAAAAAGAGGAAGTGTGTTTGGGACAGCTAAAGACAGGTTTGTCATTCTGATTTTTGGGTCCGAGGGAGTATCATTTTCCAGAATAGTTCGCACAGAAATGCCTAGCTCAAATCACGCTACAACACCTCTTACAAGGATCACCCCAATCCAAGTGGTTTAAGATCTCCTCCTTTACCAAAATTAGGAAAACATGAAGCAACGAAACCAGGTATTAATTCCACTAATTAACAGTATAGTGACAGTGCAACTAGGGGTGCCAGCATTAACTTATGTAGTACCCAACTCTCATCATATATACTCTTTTCAAAAGTTCAAGTGCCTCTTTCACTCTTTGCATTGTAATCTACAATTTAAAATTACTTCAGGATAGATATTCAAGCACTACAGCATATCTTTTGGATATATAATGCACATACCAAGACTTCAGCTTGAGGTATTTGCTCAACATCTTCTACTTCTGTCCCCTCTTTTGCCTGTTTCTTGGCCTCTTTCCTAATTTTCTTCAATTTGGCACGCTTCTCTGCTTTAGTCAGCCTCACCACACTTGCATCAATACCAGCCTCTTTGTTGTTAGTAGTAGCTTCATCTTTATCTTCGTTTTCAGATTTTTGTGTAGCCTTTGGCACTGTATATCATGAAAAGACTCAATTAACGGTTACAGCAGGTAAAATACCGGGTGATGATGACTGAACAAGAGCTTTCAGTACCTGTCCTGTAATAAAGTTTTCCATCTAATGTCTTCACAGGAAGAGCATCCACAGGATCAACCTCTAGTCCCTGTTTTTCTGTTTCTTTATCAAGTGACTTCTTCTTTAATCGCCTTTCATACAGAGACTCTAGCTCATCTTCTTTCACATCGGCAACACGAGTAACATGCCTTTCCAATAACAATAATAAGATCAGTTATAGGACTTTAGAAAGTTAATAGACTTGCATAAGACTGGAATAGGAAATAAGAAACTTAAAGAAACAGATGTTCTAACTAAATCGTACTCTAATGTTGAACATAGCAAAAAATACAACTCAAGCAAATACAAAAGGAAACATCACTCTCACAATTTTTAAGAAACATAGCAACCTGTTGAACAAATAAAAGTTGCAGTGTCAGATAGATTAACCTGAAAAAGGGCCAAACGCCAAGGAAAACGTCAAGAGTGGGAAATGAAAACGACCCCCAATTACAGGGGCACCAGGGTGAACTATTCAATAATCCAGGATACTGTGAGAAGATTACAAGAGCTTAAGAAAATTCCAGGATATGGTGAACTTCTTCGAATTGGTGAATTATGGGCCCATTGACAAGCTACAAAACTAGGATAAGCATTAAACTAATTGAGCTCTGGAGCTTCTGAACAAAGAGTCAAACTGTGGGAGCTAAAGGTAATTTAGCGACCACTTAAAACTAGATTTTCGAAAAGGAAAAAAAAAGTTCACTGTGAACCAAACATTACTGCAGGCCGCAATAGAATCTGGCAGGAAAATATGCTCAGCTGTCAATCTTGTGTCAGTTTGAATAACTCATTCAGACGGGAGAGAATGGATTGATTGCAAATGAGCTATTATGCCTGCCAAAGCTCAAACATGTGTAACGTGGAAGAATTGTTTCCCTGATTAAACCCACTTCTGCGGCCAAAAAATGGATTCCGAAGTAGAAAAGGGAAGCAAATTCTTTGAGATAGACTTGCTTTTCTACCTATTTGATCTTTTCTAACTAAAATCTACTATTTGATCCAGCAATGTTTGTAGCACTTCAATAATTTTAAGTCAAATAACAATCTTAAGTTTGGAAATCCTGATCATGAGAGAGGAGTTTATTGGCCTCCCATTTATTTGGGGGAAATGTAAAATACACAGTTGGATCATCAAGTAAATCTTTTTTAATGATGAGATGATTTTGGCAGAAAGCACCAACATAGTACCCTTCAATGCCAGAAGTTTAACCTTTTACCTATTGTATCTTGGAAAATACTCTCCAACACGTCACTGAATAGAATTTTTCAATAAGAGATGAGCATGAAGGCAAGGATAACACCAATACAGTGGGAAAAGACACTGGCCACTTAGATAAAGCTCTAGCATACTCCATATAGTACATTAATATGTGGAAGTGTCAAATGAAGCACAAGTTATACAATAGATAGGTATCCTACAATTTTTTGAGATAAAGGTAACTCGTATTCATAGAAAACTCAGCACCAAATGCCGAGGGAGAGGATTTACAATTACAAAAAAGGAGTATGGGGGTTCATTTGTACATCTATTTTCTTACACTTTGCCTATGAAAATCTACTAAATCTCCCATTTCCCCCGTTAAAACCTGCTTATACCAAAAATAGATAAGGCTGAAGCTATTCATCATGATCTTCTGAATGGAATTTCTTCTATCTTCAAAATGTCTTAAGTTTCTCTCCCTCCAAACTGTCCACCATATGCAGGCTGGAATACTTTGTACTCAATCCTCCTCTGCCTCCTTTCTTCCAACTCCCTTCCTACATAGAGCTAATTTCCCTCTAGGCATTTAAAATCGTTCTTCCATGATTTTTCTTCTTCTTTAGGAAAATCGATATCTGATCAACCGGTCATATGTTTTTATCAGGTTGATCAACCGATCATAAGAGACGTTAGGCGAAAAACCCGTTTTTCCGAAAATAACTAATATCAAATATAATTTCAAATATAAGTCTCTCCAAATCAATTAAACAGTATATTCCCCTTGGCAAGAGCTGTGTCTTTTCTAGTTTTCGGATATGTAGACTTGTGAGTGAACATTTTTCAAACAAAAGAGACAGATTAATACATTCAAATCATCCAACTTACCAAATCAAAATGAAAATTTTTCGCTATCTATGCATCAATCCACAAAAATAAAGTCAAAAACAACCTAAAAACATGTCGAGAAATGCTCATTTACAAATAAAATTTATTTTAAAAAAAAACAAACATATCTGTATGTGCATTAGCTCCAACAACATAGAGTGAGAATAAACACATATACATGCCAATAATTGCTTACTTATTAATTGACTTCGTATCCAAATTCGACAAGAATCCAGTATATTCTCGATTTTCGCTTACAAAAAGCACGTCTTCATCTGATACTTCGACTGCTTCATCAGGAACTTCCGGTGGAAGATCAGGAGGTAGCACAATCTTTTGCTTTTTCTTCCCCATTACTAATAATCTCTGCAAGAGGTATATTACAAACTGTGAGCTTCTAAAATCAACTAAACATAACCTGAGCTTCACTAAGCAAAAATTTCAACAAAAAAAGAGTTACTTGCTTAAACGAACACGAATATTAGAACACAATCACAAAATCAAAGTAGCACAAGCAAATAATCGGTATAATATGCAGAGAGAAAGATGAACATACACTTTAATTTGATTTTTTTCTCTTGAGAGAGAATGATTATAGTATGGTGTTTTTGCAGAAAGGGAGGGAGGAGGGAAGCGGCTGAGTGTGAGAAAATTAATTTGAGGGCTCAAACTGAATTGGAGCGAAAGTTTGGGTTTGGGTCTACTATTTCTATCGGCCCATCAAAAAAAGAAATATGGGCTTTCACCCAAGTTCAGATGTAAGTGCACAAATAGCCAATGTTGGGTCATTTTGGCTAAGTTTGCAAGTTTTTCCTTTCTTGATAATAAATATCTAAAGATGTACTATTGATTCAATCTGATAGCTTCACGATCGATAGTTCAGTGTTGGGTGTAAACATTTAATATAAAATTTTCGTTCTTTGTTCATGTGATGCCAAGGGAGTGTAAAGAATGAATAGAGAAATTTCAAACTTTGTTTATTGTTTATTGAAAAAAAGGTCTCAAAATTTTGGTCGAAATTGTTGTTACGATACCAAACGTTATAGAGGATCTTTTACCCGCGTGCATTTCTTAAAATTTATCTTAAAGGAATATGTGTGCGCACGTGAACACATTACTATTTAAAATGATGCAATTTTTATGATGTTCACTTGAGCGCATAGATACCTTTAAAATACACTATTAAATAGTGTTGGGTAAAAGACCCTCCATAAAATTCGTCATCGTAACTACAATTTCAATCAAAATCGAATATGTGTCAGATATTTGTGAGCTTAATATATGTCCCTCGATCCTTTTAATTATAAAAGTCTCTTTCGTAAGTTTATGAAATTATACATATGACTGGATTTCAAGCACAAATAATAAATTTTATGAAAGTAATTCAGGAAGTATTTTTTTTTTTAGGAAGTAGGTTGATAACCTAAACAGCATATACTCTCTTTTGATTCTCTTTCTTGTTAAAACTAATTTTATAATATTTTCTTTGATTGGTAGAGATCTTTTTCAAAATGTTATTTTCTTTGTAGGTAACATGTTGTTCTGCAAAATGATCTCATGTACCATAGAGTCATGATCTTTGATCTCCAGATCTTTAAATTACGTTTTAAATTAGTGAAATTAATTAAATAAGTTTGTCTTGTTTACCAATTATTTTAATAGTTCGAGTCCTTTAGTTCACATTGTTTTGATCTCTATAATTGGATTGGATATTTAAATGTATTGGTCAATTACAAACGGAAAGTGTAATACATTAAAGATGTTTTCTTTAAAATTACTAGCAAAAAGACAGAGTGTATAAATTTTTTAATTATGACTATAATATTATGTTTCTTGCTCATATTATTGGTATTGTGGTTATACTTTTTTTCTTCTTCTATAGTTTCCATGATTATATGTTCAAATAACCCATCCAAAGCCTAAAAGAAAAGAATTGCTTTTGCTTCTCATTTAATAAAATTATAAGTAAAAGTACTTCTTAAAGAAAATATAATATCTAGATTACAAGATATGTCCTTTAAAAAATTAGTATATATTACTTAAAAGGTTGGGTCCCTAAAAAGTTTTAATTTTTAAAAATTAAAAGACACAACTTCGATTCTCAAAAGTACTCACTTTATTCTTTTTATTTATTTAATTTTAATTTTTTATTCGTAATTTTTAACATACCAAAAAAATAATATTTTCTCTTATTTATTATAAATACGTAAAACTTTTCTAATGGATAAATTAATTTTAGAATTCTATCAATTAATAAGGGTAAAATAATAAATTTACTGTTAATTAGTATTATTTTCTTAATATTATGTATCTAATAAAAATAAATAAATAAACAGAACAAAAAAAGTTCTACGTAACTTCACATTTCATATTTCAATTTTTCACTATATATAATTTTCAATATCCAGGGCTAATATTCTTTTTACATCATAAAGTATATCTGGCAATATATTTATTTTTGTACATTTGTGGCTTTATGCGAATGAGCCGTATGTGATTAGAACTGTTCAGTGATGCTCATCCCTGTACAATGAGTCGGTGCAGTTTATCCCAGTCTTCTAGAAAGAACCATAAAAATTTTAAAACAAAAAATTTAAGCATCCTAGGGGATGATAATTAATCGGATCATAATGAATTAAGATAAATTTAACTAACTCAGCATATATTTAGAATGTGTTTGGTATGAAGAAAAATATTTTCTAAAAAATATTTTTTAAATTTCTCATGTTTGATTGCGACAAAAGTTTTGAAAAATGTTTTTCAAATTTAACTTATTTTTCTCAAAATTAAGGAAAATAACTTCCCTTAAAAATTAAGAAAAAACAATTTTTTCAAATCTCTCTTTCAATTTCAAATTACATTTTTTTTAGTAAAACATCAATTTTTTAAAAAATAAAAATATTTTCAATTTCAAAATTTTATTTTTTCACCTGATTCCTGACCACCCTCCACTCCAGCCCCCTTTCCCAAAAAAATAATTTTATTTTTAATAATTTTTTCAACTTCAAATTTTTATTTTTAAACTCCTGCCTCCCCGGCCAGCCCCCCTACCCACCCTCTACCAGCCCCCCACCCCAACTCCTCAAAAAATTAATTTTGCTTTTTAAAAATACTATCAACTTCAAAAATTTATTTTTTCACTCCTACCCCCTTCCCTGCCTCCCCCACTACCCCCACCCCCAAAAAAATTGTTTTTAATTTTTTTTTATTTCATAAATTATTTTCTATTCTAATAAAAATAAAAGATGTTCCTCAAAAATATTCATTCATAAATCAAACACTAAAAATCATTTTCGAAAAATATTTTTTACTCACCAACCAAACATGAAAAAATAAATTTAAAATCTATTTATTTTCCACGTTAATATTTTCTAGAAAAACATTTTTTATGAAAAATATTTTCCTTCGTACCAAACACATCCTTAGATCAAAAGAAAGTTGGATCAAAATGAATAACGTAATAAATTATATAATAGATCAAGACTTAATTAAAATTATATTTATTAAATTTCATTATTTTATTTAGTTTTTATAACTATTTATTATCTAATAAAATTATTATTTTTTATTATAATTATATATAGCAATTCAAATTAAAAAGTAAAAAAAGAATTAAATAATTTTTTCTGATAAAATTCTTTTATGAATCAATTGGAACTTCACGGCAATTAATATTCTGTAATCAGTTAGTGTTATAAAAAAGTTTGAGCTAATAAATCAACCACCCAAATTTAAACGAATTAAACGGGTTGAATTTGATTTTATTAATTCTACACCAAGAAGGAAAAGAAAAAGGAAAAGGAAAAAACAATCGCTTTATTTAGCAATAATCAGAAAGAAAGAGAAAATCAGAAACATCTATATATACAGGAAAACAAAAACCCTAACCCTAATTCTATATAAACCACTATTATTCTTCATCGCCAGCCCAAACTCATCATCCATCGTTGTTTTTCTCTCGAAAAAAACTTTGTTTCTTTCATCTTAAGAATTGTTTTCTTTCTTTTTCTTTCGAATTCCATTGTGAATGGTAGAAATCCTCAAGAACTTGTTAATGATCTCCCCTTTAACACCAAAAAGGGGGATCTCTGTTTCATCTGCTTTCTCCTTTGGCTCTTGCAAAGAAGGCTGGTACTTCCGCTGCCTCGGCGTTGACCCTTAAACGCTGTTCGCTTTTCCCACAATTTCTCGAAATCGTGATTTTTTCTTCTTTTTGCTCTGATTTGTATGATTGAAAATAAATTTTGGAAAATTATCAGAAAAAAATTTGAAATTAAAAACAAGATGTTGCTTTACAAGCCAAAGAAGAATCAAACCGGAAAAGGTAACCGGATTTTGATTAGTATTACGGTTCTCGGAAGTGCCGGTCCGATCCGGTTTGTTGTTAATGAAGAGGAGCTTGTGGCTGATGTTATTGATACTGCAATGAAAGCTTATGCTAGGGAAGGCCGCCTTCCTGTTCTTGGTTCTGACTTCAGTAACTTTGTGCTTTATTGCCCCAGTGCTGGCACTGAAGGTAATTCTCACTATATCATCATGTATAGAAATATAATAGATGTTGTGCTTTTACCCTTTTTTTATAAATTATATATATGGGTGATTTGTTTGTGTTGTATCTAGCTTCGTTTGTGTTTTGTTGGTGAGAATTTTTGGTCCGCTCTTTGTTTTTTGCATCAGAAAATTTTAAACTCGTGCTGATTATCTAGTTGATGTATTCTGAATTGTGTTGTATTGAGATTTCTGCTTGTTAGGAAGTAGTTTGTTTTTTCTGTAGCTTTGCTTGCTTTTATAAATTAGCTGGCTTTTGTATAATTTTGCTGATTTGACGATGCTGATTTATTTGTGCAAACTTGATTTGTTAGATCATTAAGTTTGCTCTTTGTTCCTTGCATTTGGTTGCTTTTGTGATTATGTTTAATAACTTGTTCCTGTTATTAGTTTGATTATCAAGTTGCATATGCTCGAGTTTGTTGTTGATATGCTATAGCTGCTTGCTTCAACTTTATGATTAGTTTGTTTAAATCATATGAACAATTTGCATCTGGTACGATTGTACGTGTGTTCGTTTTGTGCTCTAAAATGCTTTTAATGTTCCAACATTGTAAAATTTTGGTGTTTGTTGGAGAAAAGGTCAAACTGTTGAGAGCTGAGGGTATATGGGGAACTCCTTCTGTACCCTCTGATCTGCCTATGCACTTGCCTTCTCAGACCCTGATTTGTGGGATTACGCTGTGTTTGATGTACCGTTGGTGCTCACTCTAAATTAGTAGATGAACTGCTTGTTGTCCCGTGTTATAGAGGCTCTTGTTTTTTGTCCCAATGGAGTATTTTACTTGTGCTTATGTTCACATTGCAGCTCTTGGTCCATGGGAGACTATTGGATCGCTTGGAGTTCGGAACTTCATGCTGTTCAAGAAGTCATCACAGGGCGAGAAAACAGCCGATGGTGGTAAGCAGTCACCAATCCGGAAGGGAGCTGGAAGCTGGAAGACATGGTTTAACAAGTCAATCAGTAGCAAGATAGCATCTCACTGATCAAGTAGACTCGGTCTTTTGAAATCTTTCTTCTATGCGTCTGTCGCAATTCGTGTGTTCACATGCGACCCCTAATAAACAAGTGCAGTATTTGTGTTTTCAATAATGGCAAAGTAAAACCCTTTGTCAGCTTTTGAGTTTTTGAAGTGTGTTCAATGTGTGTTAGTTCTTTGAACTGGGTAAACAGTCTCGTTGGTGTTTCAGTAGTCAAATTACAAGCAGATATTTTCTATGAAAGGAATCCTGTTCTCTTTGCATTTATATTTATATTTTAAGCATGCTCGTTACGGGTAAATGAGTAAGTCATCTCTAGACTCAAAAGCAAATTATATAGGAAATAACAAGTACGTATAGAGTCGAGCTCTTCTCGAGTCAAAAAGGATCTAGAGGTGAGCACGATGCTTGATACCAAAATCACAGTTTAGTTGTACAAGATACGCTTAATGCCATAATCACAGAATTTAGACAAAAACTAAACCTCGGAGATTAGTGTGTAATATTGAAAACAAGGGCGGAGATTAGTGTATAATATTTGACCCAACACAAAAGTATTTTAAACAAGTGCGATAGAAAACTCAACCTAGGAGATTAATATGTGATACTGAAAACAAGGGCGGAGATTAGTGTATAAATATTTGACCCAACACAAACGCATGGGCCATGGCTGTTTAATGGGGTGTCATTTTAAAGGCACAAGAAAGGATATTCTGTTTTTGGTCTTTCTCTCGTGCGGTCTTTACTTGTCAATTGTGAACAGATTAAGAAAGAATAATTTTTTTAATTAATTATTTTGAAAAAAATAAGAATCTTTTAAAAATATTAAGTTTTTGATTCATCAACTTCATAAAGTAACAAGATTCATTATGTAAATCATTGTTTTCTTTTAATAGGTGTAACAATTCAGAAGTGGTCGAGTAAATTAGAGATATGAGTATTTAAAGTACAGAAATATACAACTTAAAATATTATAATTTCTTAAATTTTGATTATAAAAATATTCGAGAGTAATGTATTATTTGCAATGTATTAGCTGAATGAATGTGTCCAAAAAATTCGGGAACTTCTGGGATATAAATATCAAAATTTTCCAAAATTTTATGGGCGGCCATTCATGATTTCCTAACGAGTGGAGAAATAAAAAAAATTATTCGAATATTATAAAAATAAGTTTCTAACGCAAATTTGAGTGTCAAAAATTTTGTCAGACGCAACAAAAATGCAATTTTCACAGTATATAGAGAGTACTTTTTGAGAGGGAAAGTACTTTTTACAATCATAACGTTCACGTGAAACAGAACACTTTCTCAAGCGCGAAAACAGAGAGAAAATGGAGGACATCACAAGTGAAAGAGAAATAGCTGAAGCTCTCAAGCCTAAAGTCGCAATTCAATGTGCTAAATCTGCAATTCTCATCTCATCGCTGAAAAATACTACTCTAGATTATGCGAATCTTAACCAAAACAAGGTATTCAATCACTTTCCGTTTCACTCTGTTTTACATGCGTTTGATTATTATATGATATATAGTTCGGAAATTTTTGTTGTTGAAGTTTTTGATTTTTGATGATTTCAGAATGAGGAGAATTTGAAAGAGGCGGTGGAATTGAAGATGGAGATAGTGAAGGAGAAATTGAAGAACAAGAGGCTCAAACTCTGCAGCGTTACGGAATTATTGGTTCAAGTTATTGCTTTACTCTCCGTTTGGACCCTGCTGCTGTTGCTGGCGTTGAATTGATCCCAGTACTTTCGTTCGATCCAATTTGTTGCTCTATTCAATAGTTCTGTGTTGACTGTTCACATTTTGTTCTTCATTGAAGTAAACTTGTTTGCTAGTGTTATATTCTAGAAGTATCTGATAACCTCTAGATGCTGCAGTACTTGAGAACTCAGATTTGATCGACTTCGATGCATATCTATCAGACCATGGCTTCATGTACCAAATATTTCAATATTGTTGCATCCAGTATTTTCGTTTTGTTCTAACAGTATCATGAAGATGTACTGCAGATTTTTGAAAGTATTGCATGATTTTATGGTTAATTAGGTGGTGTTCTCATTGTGGATAGTAATTGTTTGGAATCTTCTGAGGAAGAACAATGTTCAAATCTTCGTCATCTGTCATGAAAATCATTTCCTTTCGCAGTGGAACATATTTCTGATTTGTTAGACTGCATCGTAGATAATGCAATGCTTCTGTATTTTTATTTTCTAGTGTTATAGGTGTAAATGTTGCAGCAGCAGATTTGCATTGGCTTTACTTTTTCTATTTCCAGTTTGCTCGGGCAAGTAATCTGTGTTTTCTAGAATTTCTCATATTCTATTTATTTCCAATTGAATGCTCGAATAGATTTCGATTCTAGAAAGAGATTCACCAGTAAAAATAGGTGGAGAAACTTTATCTTTTTTAACTTTAAAATAGGTGGAAGTAGCCATTAAAAGACGATCTACATCACACCCCTAGGGTGCAGCCCTTCTCTAGACCCTGCTAATGCGGGATGCTTTGTGCAAGACCTCTCGTTAAAATCTTGTTGCAATCTAATATATTCTTTTCCCTCAAGGATTGGTAAGTTAGTGACCATGGGGTAAAAGATGGTCAATTCTTTTTTCATTTTTGGGATAAGTATTGCTAGTAAAGTTGCAATCCCTTTTTTGGGGGATTTGGAGGGGCATCTAATTCCAACTGCTGTGGATTACAGTAATTGTGTATGTTGGCTTAACTTTTGTGGCCTTATTTTAATGGAATGAAAAGACACCTAGACCAATGTTATGAGTCACTTTTTAACACTAGGATATGGAAATGAAAGTGATAATTAAGGACAACGATGATATGAAGTGTCCATGAAAACAGTAGTAGTAGATTAATAGGTGGAACTGACATATGCTTAGATGTGGAAACTTGAACAACCAAAAAGTTTGTCTCCTAGTCTTATTCAACAGCTGATAATTAAAGGTAGGTTTGGGTTTTAAGAGAAAAAAATCCCAATACAGTTGTAATAAAGAAATCAACACATCTTGCTTTAAGATTGGGCCAATTAGGCAGCAACCTCCTCTCACCTTTTCACACTCCACCTAGCCCTTTCTATATTCCTTCTTATGGGCAGATCACTTGCTTGATGTCACAGTTTTGCCTCAATTTCAAGAAAACAATGATTTCCTTTCTTTGGTTAATACTTCTAACACACATCAGGTGGGTAAATACAGCAGATCTAGCAGATGTTTCAACTTCAAAGGTCCTAAACATATTCATATTAGCCGGACAAAGCAACATGTCCGGCCGAGGTGGTGTCATTAACCATGGCCAAAATGGCCTGGCTAATGAGACATGGGATGGTGTGATTCCACCAGAATGTCAATCCAACTCAAACATCCTCAGACTCAATGCAGGACTTACATGGGTTGAAGCTCAGGAACCACTTCACCAAGACATAGATTTGGGTAAAGTTTGTGGAGTTGGGCCAGGTATGTCATTTGCCAATTCAGTTCTGAAGAGAGATCCAAGTATTGGAGTGATCGGTTTGGTGCCTTGTGCTATTGGAGGAACAAATATAAGCGAATGGGCTCGTGGCAGTGTTCTGTATAATCATATGATAAGGAGAACAGAAGCTGCTTTGCAAGGAGGTGGAAAACTTCAAGCTTTGTTGTGGTACCAAGGTGAGAGTGATACAGAGACTCTTGAAGATGCCAAATTGTACAGATTTAGACTGAAGAGATTATTCAAGAATGTGCTCCGTGATCTACAGTCACCTACATTGCCTGTCATTCAGGTAAAAAAATATCTTTACTCATTCAAATTATATTACTCTAGTCGGCAAAAATATATTACTGTGTATTAGTTTTTAATATATAATTCTTCATATTAATTATTAATTGTTGAATTGACACGGAAAATCAATGATTTGACTCTTGTACTTCCATATATTACTTTTGTTTTTCCAATTTCCGAATGGAGCTGGTCAGTCTCTATTTATGTACCACATGAAAATTTAAGGTATCGTATAATGGTTGCTCTCTTTCCTTATCAGCAAGTCACATACTCGTGACATTCACTTTTACTTGTCTACTATATTAAAAATAATTTTTTTTTTTTATTTGTTCATTTTAGCATATTAAAGGGGGGAAGACATGGTAAAATATGCATTATTCCTTATGAGGTGTATGAAGTCTATTGTGTATAGGTAAAGGTGAAGGAAGGGGGGGGGGGGTAGGTTTTAGGAATTCAAATTCAATTATGTACAACTCTTTTTGATGTCATTATTGGTGTTAGTTAAGACTTAAGAGTGGTCCACACATTTATTGAGGCAAATTTGAATACATATGGCTAATTTTATTTGGTTGGTGTGTGTTTAGGTGGCATTGGCATCATCTATTGGATCTTATATGGAGCAGGTTAGAAAAGCTCAACTGAGTATTAATCTTCCAAATGTGAGAACTGTTGATGCCAAAGGGCTACCTTTAGGGATGGATTATGTGCACATTACAACACTAGCACAAGTCCAGCTTGGTCAAATGCTGGCTGATACCTTCCTTCAGACTCAACAGACTACTCAGGCAGTTCTTCTTCCTTTTCAGACAGAGACAGTGACTAGTAATGCCCCGATACGTTGCTCAAACTTTGTTATGAATCTTCTACTTAATCCGTTTAGGTAATTCAGAGATCGGAGATTCAATCATGGCCTTGTGGGATCAAGATGGAACCCCGTCTGTATGATTCATGGTTGCCTCAATTCATTCAAAAAGTCATAAAACCAGAGATTGGATTCGTATAGTTAACTGGAGTACAAAGTTTTCATAGGTAGATGATACTCAAACCTCAGAGAAGGCCATAAGGCAAAGGCAAAGATTTATTTTACGTTTCATAAGCTCAAGTCTTAATGTATGTAAACCTCACTTGCACACATAGTATATAAATATATTTATTTGTAAAATTGCAACAAGGCATTATGCTTCTCCGTGGTAGAAGATACTTTATTATCCGCTTATCACTTCAAACAAGAGGTGATTGCCTTTGATTAGTTACACTTTATGTGATACGATTAGAAGTATCAATATGAAATCACATAATTTTCAAAAATAAAATTTATATATTTAAAAATTACATAAGCAATTCACACCATTTAAAAGAAATGATAAAATGGTATGAAGACAAAAGAGAATTCCTGATCCTTGTTTTGTTGTCATGTATTCTAAAAATAATTATTCTCAAAAGCTTATTGATTTAAACTATAAATAAAGAACTAATTGCTTTTTTTCATTTTTATTCAAATACATTAATTTTTCTAGAATTTAATAGCAACTAAATTGATAAAAGATAAAAAAAAATATATATATTGAACAAATTATATTATTAACTTTTTTTTTGAAAATTATGCAAAATCTTATTCATACAACTAAATGAAAATGAAGGGAGTATGTTTACAAGTGCACATGACTCACGTTATATGCTGCTATATTTAAATTGAAATTATCTTTTCAGCGGCAGCAGACGGCACGAGTATGAGATATGTGCGCTTATTAGGGAAATTTTTTTTCCCTTTACAATCGCAAATGCATCATGTAATTGTCCCTGTCGGTTGCCATGAGTAAACGCCTAAACGGTACTACTTTTTCATCAAATGCGTATGAACTCAATACAAGAATAGTATGAGGGAAAAAAAAGTAGTAGTAAAATTTTCTTAATTTTACTAAAATAAACTAATAAAAAATATAAAATATAAATATAATAAAGAGGCTAAATAAAATAAAATGAAGGGAATGCATTTTCAAAAATAAATTTAGATAACCATTTACTCAATAGCTTAAATTAAAAAAAGTTTGATGAGTAGAGTATATAAAACCCCGTCTTTTAATAGTATTGTAAGTTGTAACTCAAATAAAGTCATTTACAACTTACTGGCACGAAGATGACGCATCCTATACTTTATCCAATTACGCCTCTATACAGCGAGGGGTTGAGCATTTTGTCCTAATCACCAAAAAATAATTGATATATATATTTTTTTAAGTCTCGAAAAGTAATTTGAAGTATATCTATTTAAATAAGATACATGAAAAGTGAAAATATATTTTTAATATAACAGAGAAACAAAAGTGAATGTAGGAGAGGGTATAGATTTTTGTTTTTTTCTAAAGAGTATTAGTTATTTGATTCTAGTGTTCCCTTGAGACGTATAGAGAGACCCCGGAATTACTATCTGCGTGTGCATATGTTGGGAAGAAGGTCGGCGACTTTGTGCGTTAGTTTTACTAATCTAAAGAAATATCCACCTAAACGTATAACCAAAGCTGATCTTATACAGTTTGGAAAGCACATAACAAAACAATATAGGTAGTTCTAAGCAGCTGGGGACTTTACACTGCTGCACTTCCCCTCCTATCGAACTCTAATCAAAGCTAATTTTCCCACAATTTCTTCACATACTAACTGCAGTGATATAGGCTCTCTTTCATTTTTGCGAGAAAAGTAATTATAGTTCCTTGCTACATATGAAACAAACAAATATACGCCTACCATCAAAGAATCAGCATGCACGAATTTACAGGTCAAGCATCACTTGTAATAAACACTCTGGAGTAGTACCTTCTTCACCTGAGAAGGGAATAAAGTTGACAATTAAAGGCATTGATAGAAGAAAGAAACTAAACAAGGATGTGATGCTCAACACTCTTGATAAAGCTGCAAAAGCACACAAGTTAATAATTACTCTTCTATCAAGTCATATGAAATATGTGCTGAAAAATGTGGGCGTTGAATCCGTAGCAGTAAATTTACCGAGAAGGGGTTGGGGAGTGGGGAAGAGGTTATTCAATGAAGCATAGGCTGATTGCAGGAAGAAGTTACATTATTATTACTGAAAGGTTTCTGGTATCAGATAACGAGATAAAACTTTCTTCTTTCTTCTTACAGGTGAAAGAAATGTTTGCTCAAACATGTGTGTTTACTCTCGGTAGCTATTTCTTTAGATGGACAAATTAATGAATGCACTGGGAACTGATTGATAGTGTGCAGCACAGGCATCACAAGAAGAGAAATGAAGTTTTCTTTCTCAGATTTCTGCAATCAGAACGCTTAATAGTACCTCTTAATCAAATGCATAGGGATCATCAGCATATGGATTCAGAGATCCTTCTGAGAACAAATCACCTATGTTTGCAGGTTTTGGCTGACCTTTTATAACAACCTGCATTCAAAATTAAATAATTGATGTTAGAACAAGATAAGTATGGAGATTTGTCTGTATCATGTTACTCTTTTAGCTAGTTAAGCTTTCAAGGCACCAATTAAGGAGACATGATCTTTTCTTAGATTAAGGTACAAAGGACCATGAATGGAAAGTGAAAACACAACAGGGTCAAATAATGGTTCATATCCTGATAAAATCTCCAGGGGTCTTGATTTTGGTCTTTCTTTTATCGTGCTTTGATGGAACTTTTCATAATACAGCAATATCAACGCTAAACTTATCTAAACATTGGCATAGACGCATAACGACAGGTGGCAACTTTGATATACTGGAATCCAGTAAGATGGCAAGTGAACAAAAAGGAGGTAATGAATGAGTCATACCCCAATAATCTCTTTGGGAGTCTTCACCTTGGGTGTCCTTCTCTTCTTGTGTTTTGATGGATCCTTTCATAATACAGTAATATAGAAGTCAGACTCATCATTTACATTGGCAGGCGAGCAATCTAGTGACATACTGGAATCAGGTAATGACAACCAGCAATGCTGTTAAGAATTAAATTTTACATACATCAAACATGACTGTGCTTTTTGTTTTTCTTCGTTTCGTGATTATTCTACTATTTGTGGTTTCAACTTCATACTCATGATGAGTCACCTGGAATTTACAAAGTGAGGAACAGTGAGAGAAGACATGCAGAAGAATTCAGGTCATATGTTGATATGAATCTCCACTGAAGGAGATGAAATCAGAGTGTAATCCAGATGCTAGATACCAATTATCTAATACAACATGAATCCATAAAAGTGCATGCCCCATGATATGGCATCAGCTAACTCACTCTACAGAACTATGTGTTTCTTATTCGCAAGCTAATGTTGCAGAAAGCTAATTCAGCTGAACTGTTTGAGTTAGTGATAACTGCAGTTAACCACTAACCTTCCTACTATGTTGGGGCAGACTTCCTGAATTCACCTGCTCAACTTTCCTTAACAAATTTGATACAGGTATTTGATTTCCAACCAGATAATGTGAATCCTACGAAAACATTGAAACATAAGCCAAGACCAGCATGCTAGTTTAGAAAATTGAAAGCAAACCAGAATGATCTGTTGCTTTGCACGTTTACCACATCCTTAGCTTCAGCTCTCACAGGTGGTTTGCCACTATCAGGTGGGTTTCTTTTTGTCACCGAGCAACAGTAGTTCTGCAAATTTCACAAATTTTGAGCAATGACGGTTGAAGTTAGATTGGTTGTCTTTAAAGTGTTCTTCACTGGGTATGTTGTTTATTGTTGTATTTAAAGTGTTCAGAATCCCCCTCAAGTAGCAACCAAATTGATCCTTCCACATCTCTTTCAGTTCAGATAAAAAACATAACAAGTGAAAATCTATATCATACGTCAAGTTTTGGCATCTTTTTCATTTGTTCTCATGTAGCCAGTCATACCCAACAAATCTCAGGGAGGTGAACAAATGTTGTAGTTACACTCGGTGATCAGCATGATACAATTTGAAGATACAAGGTTCAACTATATAACACATATTAATTTCTGTAATAGTAACTTGTAAGCATTACCAAATATGGGTTTACCTTACCTTATAAAAACAACAGGGCTACCTAATATGGGAGTATACATAATTTATTTGTGCATATAAATTTAAAACTTCAATCAGCAGATTTATATGTTAGTAAATCAACCGCAATGACTTTGTATAGCTATGTGATTATATAACTGACAATTATTTTTTTATAAGTTATACCACAAGAAGCTTTGATAATCAAATTTAAATCCTCAGGAAGTATCTATTGAATCAGAAAGGATTCAAAGGAACCACTGAACTAAGAAGTGATTGCAGATAGAAACTGGGTAAAAGACGGGCATAAGTCTTATCTAATGAATAAAGAGTCAAACCTTCTTTGAAGTCACTTCTTCCTCTTCTGGATTATCTCCCATTACTTTCCACTGCAACTGCAAAAGAGCCCTCTGTTTTTCCTCCTGAGATGACACATGAACAGTAAGACAAAAACTCAATGTGGAGAGAAATCAATTAGAACATACTTTAGACTTCTGCATATACAACTCCTCCTGCAGTCTTCTGCTATTATCCTCAAGCTCAAGTCTCAGAGCTCTCAACTGAGCTTCATGTTCGTTCCTCATTGAATTTGTTTTCTGAAATAAATATGACACATCAGCTGCTAAAGCAATATACAGGTAGAATAATTTTTCCAATACACATAAACTAAAGTTTACGAAAATTGACCTCTCTCAATTCATTTTCATAGTGAAAGTGGGAACTTTTTAGCTCTTCATTGTGACTGGCAACAAGACTCATTTCCTTCTTGCTGTGTGCTTGCTGAATCTGACATACCTGCAGCAAAATGCTTCAGCTACTGGCTAAATGAAGTATGTTCTCAACATATTCACAAGCTTCTGTCTTCGAAGCTCAAGAAGTGTCGGTATTATCTGAATTAAATAGTAAAGCAAAGAGATGGTTTTATGTTTCTTAAGCAGCATTTCTTAGCTTAACGGCCCTCCAGATATATGGTGGACAAAATAGAATCCATTAGATATAACAAATGGGATTAGTATAATGATCTTTTACTTTGTTAGATGATCATACTAACAGATTGCAAGTTAATCATATCCAACATATTCTGTAGATATTTCACATTGGCTAGCATGAGGAAAGGTCATGTAGGAAATTGAATAGAGTTCAATTTTGGGAAAAGTTGCATTGAAGAAGGTAACTTCAACAAACGTGTGAAAAAATCACATTTGAGTTGCCCGCTCACCATCGTGATTCCAGTACGAACTACTCAAAAATTTACTTTTGAGCCTTAAACATCATTTTAAGCCTTGAAAAGCTGCTTTTGAAAAGATCTAAGCAAGATCCAAAAATTCATTTTCCCAGATAATCATAAAAAATTCAATAATTCATATAAATAACCACAAAACTTTTGGATGAAATCATCGTTCTCAAGAGTTCCCCTACAACCTTAACAAATAAGCGTGAGAATCATGAAAGATTACTATGAACTTCAATGGAACTGAAACACTAATATCTGAGAGGAGTCGAACTAGAAATACACAAATGAAAAACTGAACTGTGTGCAAAGAATGACTTTAAAGAAGGGATAAGTAGAATTATCAGACTGCCAATTTTGGAATTCATAAGAAAATATAGAAGATTTCATGATCCTAAAGAAGTAAATGATAATGGTGCATCCTTTCCAACACATACCAAATTAGCATGTTCTTCCTGTACACGCTTCAAGTTCTGCTTAGATTCTTCTCTGCATTCCGACAGCTTTAACTCACAATTCTTTTCCATCTCCCCAACAATTTTTTCAGCCTGAAGATTAATAAAAAAACTGAAAGGCATACAGTATTTTTCCATTCAAATGTCCTTTACCATAAGAATTAGTAGCTACCTTCTCCTTCTCTAGATTGACACTTTCCAACTTCTCCAAGTCATACCTCCTCCGAATGTCACTGATGGCCTGAGCAAGATCTTACGATCGTAACTTGTAGGGGTAGGATCAAACAAGTGCAGAGAAAACAACAGAAATAATATTTCAAGGTTAACCTGATCATTTTTCTGGGATAATTCTTTTAAATGCCTCGAAAGTTCTAGCTGTTTGCTTTCTAACATCTGATCATACTGCTTTTTGGATTCTGTGAGCTTGCTTTCAGCAGCAAGCAAAGATGCCTGAATCTGCAACAAGGTGCAAAACACTAGTCACTTGAACACATTGTATTGGTTATAATAGAATTTGTAGAACTAAAAGTATCCGTAGTAAAAACCTTTTCTCTGTCAGCTTCCAACTGCTTCTCCTTGTCCTGAAGTTCCTGAACAAGCTGATCTTTCTCCTCCAATTTATTGTTAATCTCTGTAACATGCTTCTCCAGTGAATCCACTGTTTCCGTGTAATTGTCAATTTCCTTGCGTAAAACATGAATCTCATCTTCCTTTTTCTGCATGTCTGATTGAAGCTTTCCAATATGGTCTTTGTTCTCTGTTTCCATCTCAGAGAGTTTCAATGATAAATTTTGCTGCAAGATATGAAAATTGAGCATGTTATGTTAATTCGGACACTGCAACTAGGCATGAATATCTTGTGAGAAGAATTGACCATTTCATTCTCCGATAGTTTTGAACTATCTGATAGAGTGACAATATTCTCCTGCAGCTTGCTAATCAGCAGTTCCATCTTCTCCTTCTTGGAAAGAAGCAGTTCTACTTCAGACTCCAATTTTCTAATTTGATCTTCTGCTAAAAGGGATTCTTGAGCGTGCTGCACCATTGCATGTTCTTGTTCTTTCTGAAGTGCAGAGACCTTATCCTTCAAGTCCTTATTAGCCAACAGTAGAGCATTTTTCTCTGATGTAATGCTTGTATATTGATCCTGGAGCTTGCCAAACTTTTGTTGAGCATGCTGAGCAGCAAGTTCCCCCCTCTCTCTCATCATTTCAAAACCAGAGTCAAATAAAGCAGTAAGCTGAATAATCTTCTCCGCAAAGGCAAGACTTTGACTATCCAGATCAGTAAGCTTCACCACCATTTCATTCACAAACTCATTAAGGTTCTTTATCTCCTGAAGTGATGTATCTAACTGTTCAGCAAATTCGTTATTTTTAGATACAAGATCACTCTTTTCTTTCTCCACATTCATTTTGGCAGTTCTCAAGTCCTCCAGTTTAACTTCTTTTAATCGTGATTCAATATGTAATTCTTCCAACTTATTCTTCAAATTCTCCACTGCAAGTCCATTAACTGCTACAGTAACTTCAAACTCCTTGATCATAGCATCTTATGAAAAATTAAAAGAAAGAAACATGTAAATAAAGGGAGAAAAGTAATTAGAACTGGGAAAGTTACCAAGAGGTAAAATTATAACGAAACTAGAGATGTTTAGGACTATGTCAGCAGTAGAACATTTGTTAAACAGAAATGAAGCATAACAGGAAAACATCCCCTTTCTAATTAACAAGACAAATGTCCTAAGGAGCTAACACCTTTTACAGAGAAACTAAGACTCTGAAAAGTTTCTGTTAAAAGAATATTAAAGCGCACAGTATGAACTCCAATGGATAGAGAGAGAAGAATGTCAAATGACAGCTGACTTTAACTGAATTGTCAAACAAACTGTTTCCAATTACTGTAAACAGTTTCAGTAGCAGCATAACATAAAAGACAGATCTTGTTGCTGAAGTGTGGGACCATCTCATCTAAAAGCTTAAGCTTTCCAAGAGAGCACACTTTTATTGACTTAATTATCTCTTCAACACGACCCCTCACATGTGGGCCTGATTATTTTCATGGGGCTAATCATGGGGAATTTTATAAAAGAATAATGGATGGTGAGACTCGAATCCAAGAACTTTGAGTGCTCTGAAATGGAATCTAGGCCCAACTCAACTAGAAAAGCTAGCTCACGAGGTGAGGAAGCCCAAGTGTCCATCCCACAAACAATGTGGGACTCAACAGTTATATACTCAAAAAATACTTGAATCACAAGCCCTTGATTCGAAAAAGAGAATCTATGGGCATTTATATAACTACAGACAAGTCTACGAGCTTTCTTATGTAATTAAGAGCAGACAGTCATAGATTGTTCACCAACAAATCGACCATGTAATAAAAGTGAAATAGAACTTGAGCTGCTTAAGTAAATTTTTTTCAGTGAGGTCCATAATGAATCAACCAAAGGGCACTGGTATCTGATAGACAACAGAACTAAAAAAAATATAAGAAGAGGGGATTAGCTTGCTGATGCAGACAGTAGAGCCATTTTTACGCAACATCTGCTATTTCTAGAAAGTTAAGGTGCAAGCACAAAAGCTCTTAGATCATAGCTATTTACCTTTCTCCTCAATTACACTAGTACATTTGCTCTGTTCAACCATGAAACAGTTCTTCATTTTCTCCTTCTCAATACCAAGTTCATTCAGCTCCCTTTTACCTTTAGTGACAACCCAAAAACATGTTAGAATCTATAAACATTAGGATCTAAGAAGCATAATTCTCTAGTTACTCAGCAGCAGATAAGATTTCTGACTACTTAGAATTTCTTAATTGAGGATGAATCATATTGCACAATAAAGCATTCAATAACTTACAATTTCTAACAGTTTCTTCGGAGGATTCCAACCTCAAAGAGAGGGATTTCAAGTCGTCTTGCAAGTTATCAACAACAACAGAAATTGCAGATTGTCTATCTTCAAAAGATGCCTTGTCTTTCTCAGCTGTAGAGTTCAAGTGCACAATCAGAAAAACAATATTAAAAGCTAGAAAGGATTGTTCCATCTTCTCTGCATCTGGAAATTCTTCAAAGGAAAGTTCCGCTTACATACCATCTTGAACCACACCAGCTAGGTGCTGTAAGGTTTCAGTTAGCTGATCACACAAGGTCTTTGTTGAAGAAAATTTAGATTCCAGTCCTTTCCATAGCTTCTCGTCTTCTTTATGCTTCACTTTCAACTTAGCATTTTCATTGTATGCATTTTTCAATTTTTCTTCTAGCACGTGAACTTCTTCAGTCAACTTCTTTAACTTTGAGCTCTGCATTACACGGTGTGTAATTAGAGAACAAGTGAAATTACTAATTATTGAGTTCAAATTTAGACGTGAAACCTAATACTTGCATTTATATGAACATATAGAGGACTTTGTGTTCTATAAAATCCTACACCTGATAGCTGAATCTATGGCACACAACACACGCACATAATGGGAAAGACATAGAAAGATACCGCAAACACACAAACACACAAAATCACAAAACCATGCATTGGCGTTCAATTCGAACAGTTCAACCAATTTACCGCCAATTGCAGATCAGTTTTAGCAGAAGCTTGCTCCTTCACCAATTTCTCTGGTGACGATAGAAAAACATGAACAGTTTATAAGAAAATGTATCCATTTCTTCAGAAAATTTAGAACGCTAATACATGAAAATACTACCTGCTGTAAGCTTCAGATTCGCAAAACTTCCAGTAGAAACCATGTCCGAAGACATGCGCGTAGGTATTGACATCGTTTTCGCAGCTCCTACACCAGATCCTGACAGCGATTTGAAGTGATCGAGGCCTTTCATGCCTGATAACCCTAAAAGCTTACTCATTTTCAAATCAAACGCAAAAACTTATCGAATTCCCCTACATACACGAAGTAGGAATCCTACGACGTTAATTTTTGTGGCCTTGCGATCACAAAGCAAGGATGTTAACCCTAGAAATCGAAAAATCGAAGCTATTAGCTCTGTGAACTTAGCTCTCAGTGTTCGTATTGAGAATTAGACTGTCTCGGAGAAGAAAATTCAGGAAAAGGAATCTCCGATCGTCTTCTGCAATTCTCTCTCAGTTGAACGTTGAGTCTGGGGGAATGAACATTCGAAATGTAATGGCGCGAAGGAAATGCGGTATTTATAAGTCGGTGAGCCGGGAGATATTTTCATGTCTCATTTTTTTTATTTCATTTTTTGTTGCTTGTTGCTGCACAAAATAGAAGAAAAATAAAATGAGGTGGGAGGATTACAATTTACAAATAGGCCCTTGGACCTTAATTACTTAAATACAGGTACTTGTGTTTGAATTTGTATTGAATCTCGATTAATTTAAATATCATGTCATATTTTTCAATTGATTAGTTATATAAAATTTAATTGTATTAGTGATAATTCCTTCCCTATTTTGTAATTCTATTTCTGTTTCTTTTTTTATAACAAAGTGATCTTTAAAAAATATTTCTGTGTCTATATTGAAAAAATAAAAACAAAAAACAAAGGCTTTCCGCAAACGATTCCTGGAACACCTTATTGTCCTATTCAAAATATTGATATTTTTTTAATCATATTTTATGTTATTTTTTCATTTATATTTTATGCTATTTTTTCTTTCGTTTTAAAATATTTATCATATTTTTACACACTTAAAATAGCTCACTAAGAAAACATTAATTAAGAAGATATTTACCCTTATTTGTGTGATGACTATACTTTCTCCTTATTTGAGTAGTTGAAATGAATAATTACTATTAAGATTAGAGTGAAAACAAATAATTTCAGTAACTAATATTTAAAAAAAAATGTTTTTAATAAAGACGCAAATATTTGAAGACTAATGAAATATCCACTAATAATACATACCTTATCTAATTACTATCAAATTTTGCCATATGATAAAATCTAATTTTTTCTATCCTTTTCTCTTGTATCCCCTAAATATGAATGATATATAGGAGTCATTTCATTAGACTTAATGACATTATTCATATCTTTTTTTCATCAAATACATGTGTCAACCATCAAAATACTAACTTTCAAGACAAACACACTACCACACTTTCAATTTATCAAAACACTTAACTCTCAAGACAAGCACACTACCACACTTACAATTTATCATATTTTTTACTTTTGAAAAAAAAAATTAAAATATATTTAAATTTTAATCGAACTTATTATAACAATCTCAAATTTTGAGCAGAATCTATTATTCATGTACTACTTAATACTAATATATTTCAAAAATATATAATTATTCAACGGGATAAATTACTATTTATAATGATTCCACTATTAAATAATTTATGAGATAACAAATCCTACCTAAATTTGATATTGTTACAACGATTTCAATCAACATTCAAATATATTACAACCATATTCTATTTGAAATCAACATTCAAATATATTACAACCATATTCTATTTTTACTTTCTTCATTTCAATTAGCTATATAATTACTATTATATAGGGCCTGCACTTAATAGTTGCAATAATAATGATATTTTTTTTTTGGGTAGTTTAATAATGGTGTACAAACCACACAAAAAATAATCAACAAGGCTGAAGCTGCTCAGTGCGGCGACACAAGCAAAGCTGACTTTGACATTTTCCCTTCCATTATCCCATTGAATGCCATCAAAATTCTCCTCAGCTTCACTATACTGTAGAATTTAGAATGACTGGAGTTCATACTATTTGGTTTAAACACTTAGAAAGTCTCACACTTGTAGAAAATCCAGATACAATTTTGTTTTCTGGTGGATTATTTATTGAACCGTTGATTCCTTCTTCAATTACATCTAGTTTTCTAAAAATATCATCAATTGATGATTCCAGTGAGTTACATTCTCCCATTTCTCGTCGTAGTGGACCAATTTTCCGGCGAGAAAAAAAGAGTGTTCGTGCCGGTATTGGGGGTAATTTCTTGTGTTTGAGTTTGTCACTTAAGAAGAATACTGATGTTGTTGGGAATTCCAGTGAATGTTTGTTGAGTAATGGAGACGAGAGTCCAAAGGTGGAAGAGTCTAGTGTCGGCGATGGGGTTGTGAAGAAGCGAAATATTGGGTTACGGGGACGTGGTGCAATGAACACCAGCAAACATTTGTGGGCTGGAGCAGTTGCTGCAATGGTATCAAGGTTAGTGCTTTTCTGCCGTATCTGCGTTATTGATTTCTTTACTTGTCGTTTATCCTTTTGGTATATACTAACAAGGTTAGTGCTTTTTGTCCAGTATCTATGTTGTTGATTTCTTTTCTTGTTTATCCTTTTAGTAAATACTTCCATTTGCTGCACTTAAGTAGCAGTAAGGACCGCGGACTCTCTATATTCCCAGACCGCACTCGTGGGATTACACCGAGCTGTTGTTGTCGTACACTGACAGTAGTTTGAACTTACTCGGAATATCAAATTAGTTATTGGGGATCTGTTGTTGATATCCTAGTATCACTTTGTTTTTTAGTTGCACGGACTCTTCACTTTTGATGCCGCACCCGTCTTGGATTCTTCAAAAATACACTACTTTTGGCGAATCCGACCGCACTCGTTGGGATTTTTGAAGAGTCCGAGCAACACAGCTTTGTTTTATTAGTGCCATTTGGCAAGTTGTGATTGAATTTCGAGATGTAATATATAGGAGGTATAAGGGAAATAACGAGCTACTTCATGTAGAGGAGAGAGTTTTCAATATATCATTATCTTCTTTGTGACGCAGAATAATGACTCTGCCAAATTTTGGATTGAAGAAAAATAATTACTGCAGCTTATGATTTTTGCTTATTGATGTTATTATTATCTTTGGGTCATCATAATTTTCTTAGTCTTAAGAGGGGAATTTTTCCAAATTTGAGTGGAGTGACATGATACAAGGAAATCCATGTTAGGGAGATTAAAGATTGAAAAGATCGAATGTAACAGTTACAACTCACACCTAGTCAAGTACACCCATATAAGGGAGAAGTAGTTAATTTTGTTGACAATGAAGGGGCGAATAACTATATATAGAGTTATCCTGCTTTGGGGAAAATTAGATCTCGAAACCCAAGTTTTTTAACACCCCCTACCTTGCCACTTTGACCTCATTACTAATCTGGTAGGAGTCTTGATAGTTTGAACAGTGGATATGGAATTCATTCATAATCTAGCTCATGGTTTAGGCATTCAAACAAATTGAAAGACTAAGCTGAGTTGTCATTTTACTGAAATTAGATCTAGTGTTTGCTAGGAGCCTTTTGGTTAGACACTTAATTGTGAAGGAAATTAATGTGAGGTTTCAAGTTGTTTTATAGAATTCCAAAGTAACCTAAAAAGACAAATTAATTACATGGTTTTGTTGGAAGAAAATGAATCTGAACATAATGGAATGGGTGTAGAGGATATATATATAGCCAACACAACTGGTTTGGTCAATGCATAGTTGATTGATGATTGATTACTTTTGGTGTTCGCTGTGTAGAGTTGTTGCATTATGCATAACTTCATATCTCTCTATATATATATATTGAGTAACTCCATAATTGTTTGGGGTCTAGTTGGCAGAACAATGACAAATGCTTTGTAGGAGGTGGAGATAAGAAACAAGATACGCTGCAAACATAGTATTACTTGTCAGTCTCCTATTTAACAGAGTGGATTTTCATCATAGCCTGGAGGAATTATTACATAGATGACTTTTTTTATTGCTTCCTTGCACTTGATCTCCTATGTAAATACTTAAACTGTGGGGGAATTTCCCATACTGCCTTTGAGGCAAAACTGCTTGCCGTGGAAGTTTACCTTCTTTCTTCCTTGTGCACATTTCAAAAGCAAGTACAATAATCAGGGAGCTAGATGGTGTGTTCTCTTAACAAAATATAAGGAAAAAGTTTAAAATGCACGAGGGCATTATTTGATCCACTTAGGATTCCGTTTTCTAGTCTATTCTTGCTGGTAACTCTTAAGTGGCACCTTCGGAGGTTTTCCCCATGGCGCAATGGGGTTGCTGTGCATTCATATCTTCTGGCCTCATAAATAACTACAGAAAAACCATGCGTGAACAGAAAAAGCAACTTAAAATTTTCATAACTATAATGCTATAAAAGAATGTATAAACTGGCTTATTTGTATTGATGGCAGTTGTCTGTCTCTCTTGGTCTTGGTTGTCTGTGAAAGCTTCCAGACCTTCTCAGTTGACCCTATCTACAACACCGCCATATCTTTAGTTGCATCTGAAAGATGGAATTCTAAGAAACAAGGAATGGACAATGAAGTTTCAAATATATGATAGCAAAAAAGCTGTAAATATGGATGGATATGAGGGAGAAAGGGTTTGATTTTCATAACAGAAAAACAATAATGCAGAGAAGACTGAATTTTCAATATAGGATATGAATAAAATATGGAGGAAATGCCATGAAAGGTGATGGTTTCCGTTAATTGTTTTCCAAATGTATAAGTGCTGGGAAATGGATGAGTCTTTGTTGGAGATTTATCCTGGTATTCTTCTACCTTGGGGTAAGAAGCTGTAATGGTTAATCAAGAGAGATTAATAACAGTAAAAAGAATCTGAGGCTCTGTCAAACAAGTCACACTGTGGACATAGTTACTTTAGATAATCCCATATCACTATGCTGCTGTCACGAATGAAAGTGTCATGGGTCTAGTTATCCTTCTCTTGTTGTTTTGAGGTAAAAGAATGTCCAATGTAACATTAGGATATGGTGTGGTGTCTGGTCTTACATTCCTTATTAGATATGGTAAACCCCACCACTTAAGCACCACAATTCAGGAGCAAACTGTGGCCCTTCCCCTATTTTGTTCCCTTGGTGACTCGCAACCCCAACCTCATTGAGTTAGTGGGCCTCTTTCACTAGGATATCCCTCCTTTGTCTTGGCCTTCTTTTCAGAATCAAAGGCCTATTTTCTGTTAAGTCATAAATCAATGTTTTTAAGGCATGCACGGTCATCCATTTTGCTCAAGCTTTGAACCTTTGTCTCACTTTTCAGTTACTCTACATTAGATGAATATTGTGTTTTTTCCAGATCTCCATCAAATCAACGTCCATCTTCTTAAGCCAAAAGCATCATGTTTTTCTTTGATACACTTTCTATACTCCATTCCAACATAGAGATGAATCTGAAGTAAGCTTTTACCCAAAAAGTTCGACCTGTTACTCATCAAGTCATCCATATTTCTACAATGCTATGACCTTTTAAAATCATTGTTGTTTAGTGTTATTTCCTTTTTTTTTGTTTTTGCCGGAGGGCAGGAGAGAGGTTCTTAAATCTTTTTAAAAAGTCAAACAAGACATTCATATTGAAAAGAGGAAGATTACGTTTTGACCTAATACAATTTTTAATCTGAATACTTCCAATAAAATCCTTTAATTTGGATTAAGCCTCTAGATATTCCTTATGCTCAAGTTTTTAACTTATTCTTAATCATACTGTTTCTGAATAGAAAGAAGTTAAATTTTGTATTCCCCTTGTCCCCCTCCTTTTGGTAAGTAAATATATGAAGCTTACAAATTGCCTTAATCATCTTTAGGAGTTCTCTGCAGTTTGCACCTAGATGAAATTTTGGAATGGTTTTTATTCTGAAACCATCGTGGGAGCTTCATATTGAGGAGAGAGAGGGTTGGTCCATCATTTTTATTTGGAATACGAGCTTGTCCATCCATTCCTGGTTAATTTACTTCTTCATTCTTTCTGAGCCTCTGGACACTTTTTTCAAGTCTCCATATGGTTCTGATTCCCTGTTCTTGTTCTTTGTTTCTTGTCCTCTCTGATATTGTGATGGCCAGAGTCGACAAGTAATTGTATAAACTAACACAATAGACATGTTTACTTCTTTTTGATTATTTGACGTTTGTTAGTAGTTAAAATAGTAAAATTGGTAAAAGATACAATGTACCAATTTCCAAAAAAAAAAAAAAAAAGGGTAAAAGATAGTTTAGTTTATCCTTCTATATACCTTCTAAAGTAGTTAACTTCACATTGATCTTGAACTCAAGTTCTGCTTACAATTACCTTTTGCTTCAACTCTGTTTGAATAAATCTTGTTTTTGCAGAACTGTTGTTGCTCCACTTGAAAGACTAAAGCTGGAATATATAGTTCGTGGTGAACAGAAGCACCTCTTGGAGCTCATCAAAACAATTGCAGTTACTCAAGGCTTGAGAGGCTTTTGGAAAGGGAACTTGGTTAATATACTTCGTACTGCTCCTTTTAAGGCAGTTAATTTTTGTGCTTTTGACACATACAGAAAGCAACTCCTAAGATTATCAGGAAATGAAGAAACTACTAACATCGAGCGGTTTGTTGCTGGTGCTGCAGCTGGTGTGACTGCTACTGTTATGTGCTTACCACTGGACACTGTAAGTCATGAGATGGAAATTTGCATTTTTTTAAGCCTTTTGATATTTCTAATTTTCACTAAGCCCATCTAAGATCGTGTATAAACACATAAAACTGTCAGTGCATTAATTTTACATTTTGATCTAGCTGTTGACAGAACTGTCAAAAGAACTTCTTTTCTATGTAATTGTTTTCTTTACTAGTACATTTCTAATCCACAAATAGCTAGAGAAAGGAAAATAAGAGAGCTCTTTTCTCTTCTTTAGAAAACATCCTTTATGTTGCTCATGGTTCTTCCCTTCCTTCAGTACAATTTCTCACCTTCTAGCTGAATCCAATAAGGAAGGCTGCAAGTACAAGTGAAATCCGAAAATAGGACTAAAATTATAAAATTAACATATGGAGTAAAAACAGAGGTATTATGTCACATAATCTTATGGTTTAAGTTCTGCAAAATACTAGCTGCTTGTCAGTTTGACTTGTGTCATTCATTGATTATAGGTTTTTCTGGTAGAAAGGAGATATCTTTTTGTTAGACTTTGATTTGCATCGGAAATTGCACAATCAAAAAACAAGAGATTCTTTATATGAAAAAGTTATGATTTGAAGGAAAGAAGGTTGATGTTTTGGATCCCTTATCTTCAAGTGTCAATAATCATCTACCCATCCCATTTTGATCCATAACTGTCCTATTTCTCGTATATTTTACAGTTGCTGATTGAAAACATGATCCATTTGGTGGTTACGCTGTTTCTAATTCATCTGTTGATGAGTTCTAACATTTCAAGCAGGTTTTGCCTCTAAACCTTTTTTGTTTTTCTAGTATTTCTTGGTGAGTTGTGGAAGGAGATAGTGGTGTAACAAGGGGAAAGGAAAGCCAGCTAGTGGCAGAAAGGACCAGGGAGGTTGGTCCTTATTGAAAAAAAAAGGAATGGGGAGGTGGGACAGTGCTTGAGTGAAAGCCTTGGGCTGTCGACAAAGAGGTTGATGATTAATAAACTCTTATCAACTTCCTCTGGCTTTTAAGCTTCTCGTCCTCAAGCAAGAACACATCATTGTGAATCCTGACTAGAAGATCCTTAAGCACATCCTTTTTTGTTTTTGCTATTTATTAATATGTATAAGGTACCAAAAGATGGGAAAACTTTTGGAATACTGAATAAAATAAAACTAAGAATCTTAATGTGTCATTTTGGATTAGAATTAAACTGACTTAGTCGAGAGAAGTTTAGGATTTAGATTTTTTTTTTCTAAAACAGATAATAGAAGGGTCCCAACTGAAGATGACATACATGGCAGGGTGAAGGAGCGAAATGCCCTGTATAAAATTTAGTACAGCAGCTACTGATAAAGAAGAAAGAAGAAAGGATTAGTACAACAGCTTTGTCCAAGAGAAAAACAAGGAATGAGATGGAAGAATAGAGCAATTTTAGCTTCATCAGGGAACTAGCAGCAAAATGGGTACTGGACAATGTCTGTTATTTTTAATATGGACCAAACTAGTTTTTCCCTCATCATTCAGGTTTGATACATGCTCCTAATATAACATAGTGCATGGAATGATATTCTGTCAACCATTAGCATCAAAGCCCTGGTTTTAGTACATAGTTTTTAGGTCTCTGATTTGAATATGTAAGAAGTTGTGTTGAAGTAGTTTGCATTTCCTCTTCTGTAAGAATGTGTAACAATCTTTTGTTTTTAATAAGTATGTATTTATAACGTGTTCACATCAGCTGATGTCCTTATTATTGATTTTTCCTTTTTTTCAGAAATGTCCATATTAGATTTGATTATCCTCCTTATGATTGGGGAAGTTGATTTTCTCTGGCTTCTGCTTTGTTATTTCCTGTGTTGCTGATAATTTAAAACCTTTCAGATCCGGACCAAGTTAGTGGCACGGGGTGGAGAAGCCTTGGGTGGTGTGGTTGGAGCTTTTCAACATGTGATCAGAACTGAAGGATTCTTCTCTCTTTATAAGGGACTAGTACCCTCCATTTTGAGTATGGCCCCAGCAGCGGCTGTTTTCTATGGTGTATATGACATATTAAAATCAGCTTATTTGCATTCACCTGAAGGCAGAAAAAGAATAGAGTATATGAAGAATCAGGGAGCAGAGCTCAATGCTTTTGACCAGCTTGAGTTGGGACCTATGAGGACCTTACTTCATGGTGCTATTGCTGGTGCTTGTGCTGAAGCCGCAACTTATCCATTTGAGGTCATTAGAAGACATCTTCAATTGCAAGGCCGAGCATCTAAACTGAGTGCGTTGGCAACATGTGCGAAGATTGTTGAACAGGGAGGTGTTCCAGCTCTATATGCAGGACTAATCCCTAGTTTACTACAGGTACCAGTACCTGTTTAACCATATCATTATGTTTGAGATTACTTTTTAATTGGAAAAGGACTCATTTTAATCTCCGAAACTGAACACAATGTTCTTCCCAACCGTTCTGCTCCTCAATATGCATGGAGTTCACAAGATTCTGGGATGGTGGCATCTCTAAATTCTTCCTTTTCACCCTTTCCCTTCCTTTTCACTCTTCCTATAAATAGCAGCAATTGTACTTCATTCAGACCTAGAGGGATTGTCGTATTTCAGTTCAATTGACTTGCATATGTATATGATTATAGTATTCGAAATTTCAAGTATATCTCTAGAATTCATCTTCTTCTTTTCAAATCTCTTTAACTATCAAGACTTTCCCATTCTCAATTTTCATGTTCTGAATTTTCAGGTGTTACCTTCTGCCTCCATAAGCTACTTCGTCTACGAGTTCATGAAGATTGTTCTCAAAGCGGAATGAAGGACATCTGTTGCTAAGTAGTGAGGTACAAAAGCATTGTATTACAATGTTATTCATCACCTTGATGTTAAAGAGGTAGGATCTAGTTTGTTGGACATGAAATCTAAAATTTCTCTCTATTAACACTTGATGAAAAATTCTTAGCTTAGATCCAGATTCACAAACTCGATACTATATTTTACTCTCTTCTATCCCCAAAAGAAAAACATTTTGTTATTGGGAAGTAAAGGTTCATCAAATGATAAAAAGAGCTATATGAACAAGAACCCAATGGAAAAATGAATACCGAGATCTTAAAAAATGAAAATTGATTATTTGAAAATTCAAAACATTATATCCCCTTATCTGAATTTCTTCGTATCGAGATCTCTAATTTTGCAAGTTTAATCAACATGTTGGATGTATCTAGCTCGTTCAAACTTGTGTTAGTTGTACATATCTATAGCCTTTATGTGAATGTCCATGCGTACCTCTTATTTCGATTCAAGTCTTTTTTCAGTGAGTGTAAATTAGGAAGTAAAAAATTAATAACCAACCCAACAGTGTTCTTAAGCACTATTGTATTATTTGAGTCAATAACAAAAATAAATCATAAGAACAAGATTTTCTAATTTTAATGGTTGATTCTTTTCCAAATCTTTGATTCAATTGTTTGCAAGAATATTGTATATAAGTCAACTGAATGTTTTCACTTCAAATTTCTTTTGTTAATATACCAGGAAAAAATTGGCACTCTCTCCCATGTTTCTAAGAAAATGATAAGTTCCTTTATTGGAAACAAATTTCAATTTTACTTTTAAAACTACACGCAGTTGGCTTATATTCTTTTATACATGAAACAATCATATCACATAATTGTTAGCAGTAGTAGCTTGTAAGTTTTAAATATCATTCTCCTCACATTTTGAAGGTGACAAGTCAATGACAAAAATAATAAACCAATCCTATCATAAATTTTACCTATTTGACTGCGCATTTAATTAACCTCTGGCGAGACAGGGAAGACCAATAACACACATAATTTATTCTTCTTTTCACTATGCCACTGATGTTGAAACTCTATTCGTTTTTATTTATCCAAAATATTTGAATATAAAAAATTAAAATTAAAATTAAATATTAATTAACATACTAAATTTTATAGGAAAATAATCCTAGTGTATTTTATTTTTATTTAAAACGACAATAAAAATAAATTTTTTAAAATTAAAAACCGTCATCTTCAACTGCTAATTCTACATTCATACGTGTTATACTTCCACTTGCCCTTCGATAATCTCAGAGTTTCATCCGGAAACGCTTTCCATTCCAACCGCCGCTATGCCGCTGTCCGGCGACGGAGCTGATGTCTCTGCCGGTGGACGATGTACGTGCTCTTCCCTCGATGAGGAAAGCCTAATCCAGAACTGCCAGCATTGCCGGCGATCGACTCTCCCTTCCTCTTCGTCATCTTGCTCTTTGCTTAGCCTCGAATCTTATCCGGTTCAGGATTACGACAAGCTTTGGAGAATATTTAGTGCTTCCGTTAAAGGATTCACTATTGGCGCTGGTCTAAAAGGTGGCCTCGCTATCTTTGCTGTTCTCTCTCGGCTACGACGTAGGAAATCGATGTCCTCTGCGAAGTAAAGTTGTTTTAAATCCTCAAAGTTTTTGGATCTAAATTATACCCCGTTGGTTTAAGCTCATTTGAGTATGTTTTAATTTTTTAGGAAAGGGCAAATGGTCTCGAGCAGGGATGATGTAGTTTTGGCACTAAAGGAAACTCTAAGATATGGTCTGTTCCTTGGCACTTTCTCTGGTACATTTGTATCAGTTGATGAAATTGTGTCCGCTTGGGGAGGTCATCGAAGGTATGTCACTGTTTATATTCATACACACACATTTGTATGTATGCATGTGTTAATTAAATTCGGATGTTTTCAGTTTGTTAAATATAATTATGTACATGCGAAATAGATAATACTAATCTGTTACTTATCTAAGCATATAATTATGTACATGCGAAATAGATAATACTAATCTGTTACTTATCTAAGCATATAATTATGTATTGCATTGTTTGTGAGTGTGTTTGTATATATGTGGGCGAAAATCAGAAGTCATTTGTTTGAGAGTTGGTGAGATGATTAACCTAACAGTAGATTAAGCAGAAACTTATTTTAATTTCAGGACAGCTAAGTGGAGAGCATTGCTAGCGGGTGCAATTGCAGGGCCATCGTTGCTTCTTACTGGTAATACACAGCACACGAGCTTGGCGGTTTACATTCTTGTGCGTGCGGCTGTGTTGGCATCCCGTTGTGGAATAAAAAGTAAGCGGTTTGGGCGCATATGCAAGCCTTTAACTTGGGCTCATGGAGACATTTTCCTTATGTGTCTATCCTCTTCACAGATCCTGTAAGCATCGGTTTTTCTCCTTTTGTGGGACTTAATTTCATATATAAATATACTGAGTAATGATATCCTTCCTTTAATTACAAGCCATATTTCTTAAGCTTTATATGTATAATACATTGTTATTTTTACTACACAATCTCGTTTCGTTCTTGACTATGTAAAACTGCAATTTTATGCATTTTTAGTGCTGCATTGTTGATAAACTGCTATGTCATGAACAAGTAAACGTTTCTTCCTTTGAACATGATGTAAGTTGCGGTGCTTAGAAGTTGAGATTAACCATGCTTGGCTCTAAGCTGATAAATCATATTGATTTGGCTTTGTATTGAAGTTGGCCAAGAAAGAGGTACTTTCCAAGTCAACCATGATAGAGAAGTTTCCCTAAGTGTCCATTGCCTAAATTTTTTATCCCATTTTAGTGGAGAGTGAGGCAACTTAAATAATTGGAGGATGAAGTTGACTTCTTGATTAAAATTCACCCTTATGTTTTGATATGTATCAGATTGATTGTCTTTGGGATTATTCCAATGGAAGTGACAGCTACATAAATGCATGAACTGTGTTCAGTCTATTACCAGTGGTTAACAACTTTGTAAGCTTTATGTTCTAATCGTTGTATGTGCGTGCTCAGTCTCTCCTTTATTGAAGTGGCTGTCTCAGATTAAAAAAGTCATGACTGTCAAAGTGCTGATAGGACACCAACATTTTCAGTAGTCTTATTATGATGAATGTTAAAACTGATAGTCTCATTTGGTAATCTGGTAATATGTTTCAAGAATAGTAGAATTTTCATCTGTCAATCAGGTCAATATCAGATTCTTTATTCATATGTCAATATACAATGAAAGAACTATATCATGACCTTGCATTATGGAGAATGTGAAAAAACATGTTATAGTTTCAGCAGGATTTTATGGATTGTCTTGAGATCTAATCTCCATTCCCTTCTATCAATGTAAGTAGGACCCTGTTTATAAAAATCTTGATGCCATGTGTTTAGTTTAATTAATTAAGGATACTACTGCACCAATTTGCAGCGATAACATGAGATAGTTGACATATTTAGTATCTCCTTTGAAGAAAGCAACACTGCATTTCCCAAGCTCTAGCTTCCTTATACATATCCATGTATCTTATGTGGAAAGGATTTTTATAGAGCAAAGCCTTCAATGAACATACTACTGTCTTTGCATGTGTGTCATCCCGAAGCACAACAATTCAAGGATAATGTACCTCAACAATGAGTAAAAGTAACTGTTTGGGCTGTCGTGCTCCATTAGCCCAAGTGGAATTCCTATATTTAACCAAGCTAGCATTGTCATCCCATATAACTTTGGCTCCTGCTGATGATGTGGGAGATTGGGTGTATTTTGTTAGCAACGGCAAGAAGAGGTCAAATCTGTAATATTCAAAAGGAAGGGATACAATATATACACAACAAGTCAGTTTTTAGCACTTCACAATATGCACAGCAAGTGCTAACGTTGTAGGTATGTTACTTCAATGGAAAAGATAAAAAATTGTGCCTCATAGGATTGGTTGTGATTACAAGTTCCTGCAGAAATTACCCAAAACTTCTGTCTACAAGTAGTTCTCTAAACGCTTGTTTGTCATTGGTATTACAATAAAGATAAAAAATCTCTTTCCTGTCGGTCTATTGTTTTGATTAAAATGTAGTGAGTTCAGAATTCTAAACCTGATTCACTCAGAAGCCTGATTTGCATATTCTGAGTCTGAGATGCCTATTCCCTTATGAACAATGTTTTTTCTCTCATATTGCATTTTTTAATTTATGTCAGGTCAGCTTACATATTGAAGCAAGATAGTCTGCATCCATCTTACAAATCCTTTCTCAACAAACATGGTGGCAAAGCTTTGGTTATCCTGCAGGGTGTGAAAGACCTGGCATGTGGGAACTCTGTAATGAATTTGGAAGCAATAGAGAATCACTACAAGTCCAATGGTATTAACATCAAACTGGATCCACAAATGAAAGTACCCTGCTCGGTATGTCATAGTTTCCTGTTCTTTGGCAGGAATACTAGTCCAAATATGAATGCTGCTTTCTATTTTAGTGGGCGTGTTCCTCCTAAAGCAAATGTTGCTACTTTATAAAATGGTGGAGGGGAAAGGAGTTAAAATATTTACTGTGTAGAGCTAGAAGTTGGAGGTTTGGCTGGAGGTTGTTCGTGTCCTCTGTTTCTATTGTTCTGCATTCTTAAGCTTTTGAGGTTGTTTGGGTAAATCTAAATTTAGGGTTTAATTGTCAAATTTTTAAAATAAAAATGAGGGCTCTTGGAGACTTGAGCGATATCTTTTTATTAAGGGCCCGTAAATTGATGCCATTGACTATTTCTAGTAAGTTTATGTAGTCACTACTTTATGATTTAGATTAAACTGCTTTGTAGATTAATGAATTTTATCCATATCATAGTTCTTTTTCCTTTTTTGTTGTTTGTTAATTACCCTTTGCCTTTCAATAACCAGCATGCTTGATAGTCAAATACTTTTTTAGAGCTAATGAAGGCAAATGCAATATCTGGATGTTATTATGTGTTAGTGGAAAATGTGTTGTTCACTTCCTTTTGTCTATTATACTCTGTTTGGAAATTATGATACTTTTTCCGTTCTTTCATGTGGTATTTTGGGGCTATGTGAAATGCATTTCAGTTGTATTACAGCAAAAGGAACTGTTCTGATTTGATTATCATATTGAATACCCAGTTGAAGAGGAGAACTATATGAGGTTTGATATGTGTGGACTATCAATTCTGCAGATCAAGAGTTCTAGATTAAGTACACGATTAGTTTTGTTCATCAATTTGCTTTATAGGTCCAATTATGACGCACGAATCACTGATTAAAAAATACCTGCAGTGCTGTAGCCACTTTATACTACCAAAAAGAAAAAGAAGCTGTAGCTTCATGATTTTTCATTTAAGGATGTAACTGGATGATGCAATTGCCCTTTCATGTACTTCTGCTACCTGTAAATGTTATGCCAAAACCAAACATCCTGTTGTATTGGCCTCAATAGTAGACTCTTAATTGTGTTTCATGTGTTTGCCTAAGGTAGGTGCTGCTATCTTGAAATTTTTTGGATTCATAGTAATCAAGGATTGCAAGAGTTTAATCGACATGCTGATATTGTTGATCTGCAAGCACTGTTTTCCCTTTGGATGTTCATGCAGATAGTACATGAGAATCAAGGATGTGGTGCGCATTTCATTTCATTTCTAATTCAAGCCTACAAGAGAGCTCTGCCGGTTTACCTTCCAGTTTATTTAGTTCCTGCACTCATTGTACATCGTCAAGGCATCTTGAAAAGGTACTGAATGTTGGTTTCTTCAATGATAAATCATCTTGTCTTCTTCGTTTTCTCTTGGATTATCCGTTGATCAGCCATTGGTTGATAAAATCTGTAGCATTATAGGAGAATTATTGTAGCATAGTTGTTACTACGAATAATTTATCATTTGGAAGTACATTTTCCTCATGATAGTCCATATTGCTTTTAGCCCATTCCATTTCCAAGCTCTATAAGCGTATAATCATCTTCCTTCAGCTCCAGTTATTACAACATTCTAAGGAAATTTTTGCAGACCTAACACAATTTTGGCGAAGGGTCTCCTCGGTACAGCAAGGTCTAGTCTATTTCTCTCCATGTATTGTTCGTCTGCCTGGTAAGAACTAAGAACTGATTTGATTTGTAAAATTTTTGCATTTTACTGTCTTTATTATGAATAATTTTGCACGTTTTTCAGTCCTTTCGCCTGACGATGTTAAGCCCCCTCTAAGTTTAAGTACGCTTGCTTCAAAATGATTGCTCATCTCAAAGCTTCATCTGCTGTTTCATTGTTAGGTTGTGGACATGTTTTCTCTTCAGGCTGTTCAAGAGGTGTAACATCCCCATGGTGGCACTGGGAACGGTATAGGACAGATTAATTATCTTTCTTAACCAATTGTTTTGCTTCTCCCTTTGTAAAGCTAACATAAATACATTTTACAGTTCCCTACTGGTCTGGCCCTGGCAATCGAGAAGAAAAGCAGAAGGATAGAGATTTCACTCTATTGTCTTGCTCGGGCACTTGAGAGTTTCGTCACGTGCATGGCTGATGTTGGTTATTTGCCTCAGTCTGAAAAATTAAAGAGGGGTGATGTTGTGATCTTTAGCATGGCAACTGCAATTATCATGCATTGTTATGCTATGGAGAGGGATGTCTTTAAATCCAAGTATTTGAATGTTCTTGATTGGGTGTTTGGTGTGCCTCTTCCCCCCTATGATACCACTCCTCGCAAGAAATGGCGTTCCTCATCCATATAAAGAACCGCGAGATATAATTGTACACAATGCATGTCGCAAAAAAATAATTTAACTTTGTACACCACAATAGTCATAGAACTAATCTACCTTCATGCAAATGTAGAATGATTTATGGTCTGTTTAGTTGGAACTTTGTTGCAGCCAGTACATTCAATTGTCTTGCATCATTATGATCGTGAAATTGTTCTATATTAGAAATTTGAGAGATGTTGTAATGTTAGCGATCTCAAAATATTCATATATCATATCGAGGCCTTTATAATTTGCTTATCCGTTAAGCAATGTAAAATGTTTGCAACAAATTATTCAGTGTTGCCAATCCTGAACTTCTTTTAGGTAGGCCAAGAATGATTTCCATGTCAACGTCTTAATGATTTTTCTTGAGAGATTAGCCAATATGGTTAAATTTCATACATTCATGTTTCATGCTTGATTTGGTCCGTCTAAAAACTTATGAACTTCAAAACAGAACTCTGAAGGTAGGAATTTCGATACATAACTACAATAACTGAAGACTTATAAACTTCAAAACAGAAGTTTGAAGGTTGTAATTTCGATACAAAACTACAATCTCAGATATAGCAGTGTGGTGCAACAAAGAAGTTCTGGTAATTACTCCATAATATCGACAGTGTCTTCCAATAATAGCATTACAATTCAAAATGGTATATCATAACAAACCCCTTAAACCCTATAATCAAGAACCCTAATCCCCATTTCCAAACCAAAACATATCAATACCCAAAAAAAGAAAAAAAAAACTAATCAGACCTCGTCTTCATGAAGAAGCATATTGGGAATGCCTTTATTGACAGGAAATTTCCGGCCAGTCTCTGGACAAACCAAGGCACCCTCTTCAAGATGAAGCTCGAGAAGGGCATGATGAAACTTATGAAGAAAATCATCTGAGTTTACCATAGCAGCATCAACATTTTCAGGCAGTTCAGCGTAACCCATGGTTCTAGAAGCTTCCGCCAGTGCCTTCCATTCAACCTTATGGAACATGTTCTTGAGAAAATCGATATTAAAATCAACCTCTTTCTCTACCACTTTCACAACCTCGATCTTCAACGGGAATCCATTTGCGACTCCCTTGATGTTGGATGATAACATGTTGTGAGTTAACAACCTCATCTGCGAATAAATTTCATGAAAACAAAAATTTCCCAGTAAGAAAACATTTCAAACACTTAAATTCAAAAAAATACTCGGGGGAGAAAACAGAAACAAAAGAAATTAGAATTACTTTGAAGTTGGGATGAATTTGCTAATGCGATGAACTTCCGATTTTATAGGCCTTAGACGGCGCCGGAGAAATTGTATTTTCAGTCCTCTCTCTTACTTCTCGAGCTGCTCTAATGGTTGTTCTGCGAGGCGTTTTTGTGGCAGGGGTAAAGAGGAAGTCTAGGGTTTGGGCCAGAGTTAGGGTCGGGCCAGTAATGTAGCCACTTGTGAGTTGTGATGACAATGTTTTGAAATATAGCCCATTTTGTAAACTTATTTAAAGTTTAGTGATCCGTAATATGACAAGGGTAACTTGATTATGCTCCATAGTCATAGTTTGCATATTTGCGGACTGTAGTAATAGATTAAGTTATTTCGTTTATATAATTTGTTGATTTGAATAATTCATAGGTATATTTTTATATAAATTCGAATTAACGAATTTATACAATTACAAATATCGAAAGTGTAAATAGTTATAAAAATTATATTATACAAATGTTGAGTTATACAAATTTCAAATTATACAAACATGCCAATTATACAAAATTAAAAAGTTAGGTCGTATAATCATAGCTAAAAGTTTGTTGCAAATAGTAATTAAAACAAACTATAGTTATGTTAACTAATTAATCAACATATGCTTGCTTATACGCCTAATATCCCTATGTATAACACAACCTACCAATATAGTCATATAAAACGGGTTTGGAGAGGAATAATTATACGTACAATAAGCTAAGAGAAATTCTATTTTTTTATAGTGTAATCATAACAAAATACATAACTACAACAAGATAATACGCTAATTGAAGTACAAGAAACAATAGAAAATTATGCAAAAATCAAAGGCAAAAAACTACATAAGCAATATGGACGTGATAGTGAGTCAAAACACTATTACCTTTTAATCTTCTTTGGTCGTACGTGTCTTTCGCGACCTCCTGTCTAATGTCACGTCGTAGCTAAATTGAAACTTTGTCCTATCCTATCTAATTATTTCTCCACAATATTTTTCAACCTACCTCCACACTCTTGTAATACCGCACATAACCAACTTTTCACATGTCAAATCATCTCAATCTTATCTTCCGCCAAAATTATTTCGACATTTCACGAATATCCTCGTTTCTAATTTTTTTGTCTCGTAATATAACCACACCTCCATAATGCAAGGCAACATCCTTATTTATGCAAAATTCATCTTGTGAAATATGAGAATTTCTTTGATCAGCTAATAGTCAACCCCTAACAATAAAGTTGGTGTAACTATCACTTGTAAAGAAAATTTCCTTCAAGCCTTCACTAGAAGAATAAACATTGTTGAAGTGAGTAATTAACTCATAGCAGAGTATGAGTGTGATCAACTGCCTTGTCATTTTCACCTGAAGATTTGTTTTTGCTAGATTTCTGTGTTTGTCTAACCATTTTAGAATTTATGATCACATAATCTAGTAGATGGAGCTAGACTTGCAATCTTGTGCTCGACTGCTCAATACTGTTAACAGCAACCAATCTCTTCCTAATGGGAAGCAACTCCACCTCGTTTTCCTCAAAAGGGGTATCCTTAACTCTGCTCTAACAATAGCCAATCGCCTTCTCCAAATGTATACCAGGTGTGGACAAATGGCTGATGCACAGTTACTGTTCGATGAAATGTCTCAGAGAAACTGCTTCACTTGGAATACCATGATTGAAGGGTATATGAAATGGGGGAAGATGAACAACTCTTTGGACTTGTTTCGTTTAATGCCTTCCAAGAATGAATTTTCTTGGAATGTGGTCATTCTTGGTCTTGTTAAAGCAGAGGAGTTGGGTGTTGCTAGAAGACTATTGAGTGAAATGCCACGGAAGAATGAAGTAGTTTGGAATGGACTTATTCATGGGTATGCGAAAATGGGATTCCCTGGGGTGGCTTTATGCTTGTTTAAGGAGTTTATAGACTGGGATTTTCGAGAGATGGGCGGTGCATCACATATAGATTCATTTGTTTTGGCAACTGCATTAGGAGCTTGTGCTGACACAAGAAGTGCTGATTTGGGGAAGCAAATTCATGCTCGTATTATAGTCAATGAAGTTGAAGTTGATTCTGTGTTGGCAAGTTCTTTAGTTAACATGTATGGAAAGGGTGGTGATTTGGATAATGCGAACTATATTTTGAATAGAATGCAGAATCCTGATAACTTTTCCTTGTCAGCGCTAATTTCAGCATATTCAAAACGTGGTCGAATGGATGATGCCAGAAAGATATTCAACCTGATAACTGATCCTAGTATTGTACTATGGAACTCCATGATTTCTGGGTTTGTGTCATGCGATGAAGTGTTAGAAGCATTATTGCTTTTTGGAGAGATGCACAGAGAAGGAGTTATAGGAGATTCCTCTACATTAGCTAGTGTATTGAACGCCTGCGCTAGTGCATATGCCCTTAAAAATTGTTTGCAAGTGCATGTTTATGGTTTTAAGCTTGGACTGTTGGATGACCTTGTCGTTGCTAGTGCGCTCATTGACACATATGCCAAATGTGGATGTCCTGATGAAGCTTCCAATGTTTTTAATGAACTCAAAACACAGGATACCATCTTGCTAAATTCTATGATTACCATATATTTTAACTGCAACAGAATTGAAGATGCGAGACAATTATTTGAGTCAATGCCCTACAAGAGCTTAATATCTTGGAACTCTATGATAATTGGTCTTAATCAAAATGGTTGTCCAGTTGAAGCACTTGATCTTTTCTACAGAATGAATAGGATGGATTTTAGGATGGACAAATTTAGCTTTTCAAGTGTGATCAGTGCCTGTGCAAGCATTGCTTCAGTTGAACTTGGTGAACAGATTTTCGCAAGAGTTGTTATCATCGGCCTTGATGGTGATCAAATAATTACTACCTCCTTAATTGATTTCTACTGCAAGTGTGGTTTTGTTAGTGATGCCAGGAAGCTCTTTGACCAAATGATGAAATCCGACGAGGTTTCGTGGAATTCTATGTTGATGGGTTATGCTACAAATGGTTACGGAAATGAAGCTTTGAATCTATTCCACGAAATGAGAAGTGTGGGTGTTTCGCCAACAAATATCACATTTATTGGTGTCTTATCTGCCTGTGATCATTGTGGTTTACTAGAAGAGGGAAAAAGGTGGTTTTATTCAATGAATTACGATTACCACATTGATCCAGGAATTGAACATTACTCCTGTATGGTAGATCTTTATGCAAGAGCTGGATGTCTCGAAGAAGCTGTGAACCTCATCAAAAAGATGCCATTTGAGGCAGATTCAAGCATGTGGTTATCCATTTTGAGAGGATGTGTAGCTCATGGTAACAAGATACTAGGACAGCTCGTGGCTCAACGCATTATAGAGCTTGATCCTGAGAATTCAGGTGCTTTCGTGCAGTTATCAAACATATTTGCTACTTCTGAGGACTGGGAAAGATCTGCTTTAGTCAGGAGGCTGATGATAGAAAAGAAAATCCATAAGAGTTCTGGTCGAAGCTGGAGTGATATGTAAGACAAAGTGCAGTACAGGTCTGCGGATGATTATTGCAGCAGTTGGAGAAGAGGTTAATTTTATTTTTAGCCACCCACTTCAATAGCTTTTGAAGCTATTAATTGTTTTTTTTTCCGGCTCATTCATGTTCTTGTAACAATGGTTTTCTTCTAATCTTGTTGCATTATTTTGTGAGCACAGCCCAGTTGAAGTGCTTTGTGAGAATTAGCAGTTTGTTTCTCAGATGCCTTGATTTAGGGCAGAAAAGATATCTTTGCTTATCTGATTAGTATCTTTTCATAAATGGTGATCATGTTACTATCTTTCTATAAAGTAGTGATCAGGCATTGTTATCTGCATTCAGGTTCTTGGAATTGTGTGGATGCAGAAATGAAGAGTTCTTAGCTGTTCTGGTCACTAAGGTAACAATGCGTGAGTTAAAGAAATTTGCTGGGAACTCTACACTATACTTTAGGCATCCGTCCTCTTCAGTCATGCACATCGTTTGGCTGTTCTTAACAGTGTTTTCTCTGAAAATTCTTGGTGTTTCTATCTGTCATTCATCAATTTTATTTGCCAGGATTTAATTCTAACACTGTCCGTGATATCCAAGGTGCTATTTCACATTGTCTAGGACAGAATTTTGCAAAATGTTTGGATATAAATTTTGAAAATGAGGAGAGAAGGCTATGGTCTGGCAGAACTCATGGGCTTATAAGACCAGAGCAATACAAATTCAAAGCTATTTAGAAACTGTCGTTGTAGTTTCCACTTTGTTATGCAAGCTAACTCTTTTTACTGATGTTGTGGCAGGTTGGTATAGTGATGTTGTTCATGGGGATGAGGGGGTCTGGTCTGCCTCCTATAGTAGCGATAACTCAAGTAATTATTCTTCCTACGCCCTTCAAAGGATGCTCACACTCAAGGGATCTTTGAAGCATGTTCTGTCATGGCTGAAAACGTGAATGAATCAGGTATTTGTGCCGTGGCCGACCTCAGAGAGAACTATTACCTGGCTGGAAATATTTTTTCTGGGAGAATGAAGGGGGTTTCCCCTTAGGATTGAAGCAGGATAACAAGGCCTTGGAAATGACCAGGTAGGAAATGTAGCTTTTGTCTTTTCTTTCTACTTGCCAGTTGTTTAAGAAAGTCACATAGAAAAGGGAATAGAAATCATTTTTGTTGTTAAATTGTCACTTTTGGACACCAAGCTTGATGCTATAAATTTACTTTAGCTTTGTAATAACTTTCCCAGGTATGAGCTGTTTGACGCTAAATGCAGCTAAAAGTCAAACAGATATTCCGTGACTAATCTAGTTGAACAAGCAAAAGATATGCTCACCTCTGTCCTCCAATAAAATTTGTTTGATGTCTCGAAACAAAAGTGAGATGCTTGTTTTCAGGTTGTATGAACCTGGGATGAATTTGCAAAAGCGCTGAACAAGAAGATATTGGTCTGGCTCCCTGGTGGATTGTGAGGTATGTTACACTTTCAAAGTGGTTGCATCTGAGATGAATCTTTTATTTTCATTTTCATTTTCATTTTTGGGTTGGGATCTTTTGTTTGAACTTTGTGTTGATAAAAGAGAAATAGTAATAGTAGAGCTGTAAAATACTGACATGTTTGTGAATAAATCTCAAGTCAGCTTGTATTAGTTTGAAGTTGAGCTTTCTATTTAGTTTGACCATTCAAACTCGAGATTCAGTTTATTTGAATTAACGTTAGCGAAGAGCCCATCACCCTTATTCTTAGTAAATATACCATAGTTACGTAATTTACAATGTATTTTTTATTATTCCTAAATGATAAGCAGTTGAATAAGAATATTATATTTTTGGGTGTTTTATATTTGAGGCAAGCGTTAAGCGTGGCATAGTGCTCGATTAATTTGATGGACATGTATTGTTTGTTCATGTCATACTTACCTTATAAACACTGACAAAGATGCCGCACACACATATACCATGCAGTCAAACAGACATGAGGCATTCCGCAGCTACAACAATAATAATCCTTACTGCTCATTTCCATTTATAGCTTGATTTAAAAATCTACCACCTGTGAAGACCGAATCCGTCAACAATGGTGTAAACCACCATTCTGACAGGGTAGAATCTATACCTGCAGATAGTAAAATACCTCAACTTCAGGCGTTTGTCAAAGTTCAACAGTCAAGAAAATGTGTTACAGCAAATGAACTTCGATCAAATGGAAAAAAGGTATGATCTCATAACTTGGAGGTCATGCATCAGGGTAACTTGTAATTTCTTGTGATTTGTTTATTTCCTTTTCAATGTGGACAAAATTTGTATCTGTAAAATAACTGTATTTGGCCCTAACTTCAGAAATTCAGGTCTGAAGTTAAGGCTCTGAATGTCTGAAGTTAGGCTTTGGCAAGCCAAACATCAAATTCTAGATTTTCAACTTCAGTCCCGCAGGTTTAAAATTGATTTTGAGGCAATTAAACATTAAATACTTTGTAAATTTTTAGCTGTGTATTGAATAGCAGTTATCTGTGCACATGTCCCAGCACCAACTTATTAGACTTGCACCCAAAGACAACCCAAAGGGGCTTTGTGATAATTTTATGTTTATTCACTTTATTTTTTAAGTTTTGATGTCCAGACTTGTAGTATCTCTAGGTACTTGCTTTTCGAGCTAGCTATATTAAAATCAAACTGTAGTCAATTTTTACAATTTTTTAATGTCCAGTGCAGTAAACTAAGGTTAATAATTATTATAGGTAATCACACTGAAAGATGCTAGAGGCACTTCGTAAAAGGTAGAAAAGTTGGAAGTCACATATTAATTTTATGACTTAATTTTGTCATTTTCTGTATTAAGTTTGCTCTAATGGGCAAACACCAAGTTTTCTTTGGAATAATTAAGTAATCGTATAAAAAATTATACTAGATAGTATCTTTAAACTTTAAAGTTCTTATGAAACTTCAGGGTGGAAATGAGTGCTTTTAGACTTTCTTGTTTGTATCATTCCCTAGGTAATTTTGATTGCCTTTTGGGGGATCTTTCAACAACTTTGCCCACCAATAATTCAATCTTTGGTTTCTCCGTTTCATGTTTTGATTTCTAAGTTTTTGTGTAAGTACATCTCTTAAGAAAGATATTGTCAACGATTATTTGCTTATACTATCAGCTGCGTTTATCTCATACGTCTCACTTAATGAACACTCTACTAGTTCATGTCCTTGAGACTGTAGAACTCCAACAGTGATTTGCAACTAGGGCAATAGAAAAGCAATATCATATATAGAGCCCACTGCCCAATAAATCAACTTTGAGAGGATCCCAGATCAGTACCTTATAAAGACCCTTTGAAAAAAGCATGAAAAAATTAAAATAAAGTACTTAAGATAATAAATAATTAAAACCACCTAGGGAATTTTTGTCTACTTCTTAACATGCCAACCTGTACATATTTACAATACCACTCACTAAATTCATATAAATTGTCAAACCTTTTACTCACCTTTAATCATAGCCCATCTTAGATCAATCTCTCCTTTTTCTCTCCTTACTCATTATTGTTCAAAAAAAGAGAGATAAAGAGCCTATGTGCTATTGATTTCTTCATCATTAGCAAGAGAAAAAGGAATTGAATTAAACTGAATTTTAGTTTTCTGAGATAATGGCCAGCACCTTTTGCTTTCTTGTTGTAGCAACACTCATTATGTGTATATTCATTGCAAAAACACCTCTAGCAGTGTCACTGAATGTGGAGAGGAAGTTGATATCAGCAACACCAGTAGAGTTTCTTGCAAATCCTCCGGTGCCAGCGGCATCTCCATTCTCAGAGATATCTCCAGATATTGCACCTCTCTTGCCTTCTTCTGGTGGTGTGGTGCCTCCAGTTTCTTCAATGCCAACTATTCCTTCGAATCCTAGTAAAAATCCAGATGATGTGATGTACCCTATTGGCCCTGATACTGCTGCTCTTGGACCTTCTGCTTTTTCACCTGTTTCCTCCGCTGTTTGTTGTGTTTCTCTTGCAACATATCTGAACATTGCAGTACTGCTTCTAGTAATCGGCTTATTTTGTTCGAGTTAGACATCTGGTATTCGAAATACACTGATTTGTTATTTGAGAAGTTGTATAATATGGTCAGCACTATAAAATGCAGTTTCAATCTTGTATAAGTTGATTCACTCTGAAATTCACTTCTTTTACAAGGGATAAGTGATGTACTAGTATAAGTTCTTTTATTGTCCCAATTGTATTTAGTTTCAATTATTGTTAGAAACCAAAGGCGAAGCTAGAGTTCTAACTACGGATTCTTCAAAATTCAGTAGTTTTGTTCGTGTTAAGAAATTCATTGAATATATATAAATATACTCTCTCCAGTCCATATTTCATGGTGTTTTTAAGTGTTTTAAGCTTATTACATACCGTCCAAAATAATTCAAAATAAAAGATTTTCCAATGAAGATGATAATTATTGTATTTTTTTTTTTTCAAATATACCCTTATATAAACAAGTGTGATTTCATATAACCAAGGAACTGTAAGAGTAATTTAGTGAAACCACCTTATTCGAGTGAATTTCTTAATAGGTAATGCCGTTAAAAATACCATAAAATATGAATATGAAAGAGTAATTTATCTCGAACTCAATAAGCCTATCTTTTATAGAATTCAGAATTTTCAATTTGCAAAGTGTAATTCTTATAATAGGCTACAATTGTTTCTAGTGTTGTTTTTTTAAAAAAATAAATAAATAAATAATTAAAAGTGATTATCAAGATTAGTGTAAAAGCAATTAAAGAAAGTGCTACTTTTTCTTGTTTAATTTCACATATGCTACTTTTTTGTTTTAAGTAAAATAATATAGCTGGCTATGAGTGATGAAGAAGGCACATGGAGGGGGCCATGTAATATCCCAACACTTTTTGGTGTTCCAACTCCTTTCATCATGTGATACCATCAGTTACATTTTGGACTTTTGTATCAATGGGGGTACACACTATGCCCAAAATTATATAATTTAACTATTCTAACATGACCCTGTCACACCTCAAAACATAGAAAGTATAGTGTTATTTTCTATTCTTTTCTTGTCATCCTTTTCCATCTTTAATTTAAGAAAATATTTTTCAAAAAAGTTAAAAAAGATAAGTTGAGGTTAACAATGGTTTATATAAGCGCCCCAAACAATATTGTTATGCGATGCAATATATATGTGTTCAGTTAATATCTTTTAATAAAAGAGACTATTTTTTCGCTAAATTAACAATGTGTGAAAATTTGCTTGCATTAGCTAAAATAACTATTAATCGAATATTTTTGTTTGAAAGTTTGACTACTTATACCCCTTAATCAAACTTTTTTTAAAAATAAACCCTAATTATATAAATTTGACATAAATAAACTAGAAATGCATAACAAAAATGCAAGAAGTAAAGCTACTTTACATTTACATTAATATGACTCGGACTTTGAGCAAAAGGAAAAGCTGGTCCAGTAGACGGCACTTAGAGGGGCCGCATCCTTGTCTACATGCAGGGCGGAGCTAAAATTCCGATATGGATTTATTCGAATTTAGTTTATTTATTTAATATATATAATTATTAAGTTTAAAACGTAATAATTATTAATTATTTGTTAATATTTGAAATTCATAAAACTCAAATTCTAATTTTATCTTTGTCTTCCAGCAGGGCTTAAACACATGGGTGTTTGCTCTGTGTGCACCCTGTTGCGAGTGGACACAAGCTATTACTGAAATGACATAATTTCATACATAAATTATTGAGATTTTTGGATTATAATGAAATCTTTGATACTATATAAACTTATTTAATCAAAATATTTTTAATCTAAAGAAATTTATAACTCAACAAAAAATATTTTATTTAATAATTTAGCTATAAAACTCGATAATAGAAGGATGGGACCCAAGATTTGCAAATTGCAACGTCACTTCTTCTTAAGTTCCTAAAACTTTTTGCAAAGGTAAATTTGCATTTGCTTTCTTTACTGACGCTAATGAAGCTGCTTTTGTGGCTCCTTTTGGTTGGGCTTTAATTGAGACTTTTTATAATAAAGGCCGCTTTTTTTTAAAAAAATCTTATCATAAAGTTTTAAAATATAAGTTAGGTGGATAATATATCAAAAGAATTGAAAGAAACTTATATCTAAAATTTGAGCTAGAGAAAGATTTGACCGGATAGATGTTCATTCAATTCGTTGTTAAGTAGTTTCCAAGTTTAGATTTTAAAATTCAACCTATCACAAACGCAAATCATTTTGGATGATATGTCAAAAGATTTAAAATATTGAACGGAGTTCATCATATCTAAGATTTGGCGTATTACAAACGCATATCATTTCATGTGAATGATATATCAAAAGACTCAAAATATTGAGAAGAGATTATCATATCTAAAATTTAAGACTGTTTAGAGGAGATTTGAGATAGTCGAGATTGAAAAAAATAACAACTTGTTGAGGAAGATGAAATGTTGCAATGTATAAATATTATATAACAATGTATATGAATGTATATACAGCTCTTATACATATTTATATATATATATATATATATATATATATATATATACTATGTCCTACATATATAATATTGATAATTACATATATATGCAACCATTTTAGCTAATAGGAATTATGACTGATGTTACATCGACATAAGAAGCCCCTATATAAGATTTCCAAAGATTTGTTGAAATTCACATTCAAGCACAACTCCTCATTTGGAAATTAAGGGAGTGTATGAACATGAAAATTGTGAGTATTTGAAAATTATAAATTTTGTTTACAAAATAAAAAATAATATCTAAAAGTTGGAATTTTATTTGATCATGTATACAAATTAAAGTTATTTTTAAATCTTTTAAAATAAAAACAATGAAAACAAAACTTTTTGTGTAGTAAGCCCTTGATGAGCCCATGATTACTTAGTTTGAGGCCTCATTAGTTCACATGAAGGCTTTCAAGTCCATTATTACCTAAGAGGTGGTGTATTAAGTCCTTGATATAAGCATGGCCACTCTTTACGGCCTCGACTAAATTTTAATCGCGCATAGCTCAATCTATTTACACTATATTTGGATCATTATTATTATCTGTTGTATTATATTATATCGTTACTATATCTATAATGTTTGTTTTGATTGTTACTTAAAATGTATTGTACGATATTGTTAAATTTCGTTGTTACGTAACAACGAAAACCCCTATTCTATGGAACAACCAACCAATTTGGTGTGTTTCCGTTGTTACTTAATTTCTTTTTCCAATTATATCTTTATATAATATTTCAAAATACTATTTTTACCGTTTACCTTAATTATTTGAACCTAGTCAAACCTCCTACCCTAGAATAATTAAGGATAATTAAGTAAATTTGTAAATTACAATACAGTACGGTACAATCAAACCAAACAATTAAAATGTTACTAAATAACAACAAACAATACAATCTAGCCAAACATTATATCTTTCATACAATACAGTACAATAAAGTACAGTACAATACAATACATTATGAAATAATGAATAATAATGATCTAAACAAAATATTAAGGTACATAATTTTCTTCGTACAGAGGCTCGAACCTAAAACAAGCTACCATTGTCATTATATTTTTTTAGCTATATTATATATATATGTAGTAATTTTCCTTTTTTTTTTTAAATTAAAGCCATCTTGGACTTATGTATAACAAAAAAGAGTAGCTTATACGATACTAAACCAATTTAATATTTTTTTAATACTAAACCATACAAATCTGTCGGAAAAACAAAAGATTTTTGGTTGGCATAACAAGAAAACAACAAAAAGCCAAATATTCAAAAAGTGAAAGTCATTTTAATTAATTTGCTCCAAAAATGAAATTAGGTGAAGATTTAGGACGTTTGATATACCAACTTTACTTCTAACTAGTTTCTTCCTTATAGTCAACTCACTTTCATCACCTTTTTTTTAAAAAAAAATGTTTTACAATATTCAATCTATTAATTAATTTTATTAATAAATATAATATGACTATGAAATATGTTTTTTTTTTCAGTATGTTGGTGTCATTTTCTACTCTAGTTTAATTTCCTAGATTTGTTACCTTACGTTTATAATGGTATACACGTGTATTATACACCATACCTCATAATTAACTATTACTTACTCCTTTTTTTTTTTCATTTTTTATTCAAAGTTCAATATCTATATAAGAGCTCGAGAAAAAAATGCTCTCCACTACTAATTATTCTTTATATACATATCGATCCTAAAATTCTAGTAGAGAAAAAAATAACTTTATCTATTATATTACATTTTTTGACGGCGTAACTGGTTTTTTTTTTCTTTATATAGTTTTCGAATTATTATTTTTTAAGACGTGATGGACCATGTGAATAGGAGTTAGGGGACAGAGAACAGAATATGAGGCCTTAGGTTAAAAATCATACTATAAGTATCATAGTTTGATAAGATATAAAAATATTACTTCCATTATTTTAATATATGAGTTAGTTTGACTTTTCATAAATTTTAAAAAAGAAAGAAGATTTAAAAAAATTGTGGTACAAAATTAATCATAGATATATGTGTTGCTAGAAATCATTTCATTAAGGATAAATTGAGCATTTTAAAGCAAAATTGAAGTACTAAAATATAAAAATATATTATTTCTTTTTTAGAAAGTAAGTTATATAAAGTGGAACAAGAAAATATTACTCAAATAAGATGTATTGATAATAGTATAATTAAGAAAAAGTACACAGGTATCCCTTCAATCTATGCTCAAAATCTCAGAGACACACTTATACTATACTAAGGTCCTATTACCCCCTGAACCTATTTTATAAATAATTTTTTATCCCTTTTTGAACATATATGACACTATCTTGTGGGCCCAACGCATGTTGATAAATTTTTTCTAAGCTAATGCACTATCATTAATAGTGTTTAGATTAATCCTATTGACATTATTTTGTATTGATCACCTTATGAAAAACAATAAAGATGCTTGGAAATTGGGATATGTTACATCTTGTTAGCATGTTGATATTACAAACAACTACTTATCGTAATATAAGGCTCAAATATGGCTAAAATTTTATAAATAAAAAGATATAGGAGGCTACACAAGTGAGCTCGATGTAGAAAATAAAACCATCAAGACATCATTTAGTATTATTTGACAAAAAAATTCTTATTGTATAGTTAATAAAAGTTGACTAATTTCCCTTGACTAAGTTAGAGATTTTCCCCCAGTTTCGTAAATCAAAAGGTTAGGTGAATTATACAAGTAAACTTCATTTAACAAGTTAAGCTTAAGAGTGTGCACTCACTCAATTGAATTAAAAAAAAAATATGGGATAAAACAAAAGTGAAAAAGTTAAAGAAAATAATAATAAATTTGACTAAAGCAATTTCAAGTCATGCAAGCAAATGACGCAGTAAAATCTCTTTTTATCATTTATTCGTTGCATGGCTACGTCTTTTTTTTGACTAGCAGAAAAAATCTGGTCCCATTATCTATTCGAAAATTATGTTTAAAAAATCAACTTTTTTGTAAAGAGATATTATTTATATAAGCAAGCAATTTTAGTCGAGATACAAGTAAGTCCATATTTATTTGAAAGTTAATATTTTTTTGGTTGAATTTGGAATTTCAAAAATACTTTAAAACCTCGATATATATTCCAAATTTTACCCTAAATTTTGTTTGTTTTTTTATATAAAAGTTATTCCACATTAGAAATTTTCCAACCAAGAAAATGTATCAAAATGAAAGTTTGAGTCGTTTAAAAAAATTTAAAACAAGAATATAAAAATATAGCCCTTTTAGGGATAGGTCGAATAGAACTTAATTACGGACGTAATAAGAAAATATACTATTATTACATTCGTCTAGGTTTCAATTTATTTGTCTTACTTTCCTTTTTAGTTTGTTTCAAATAAAACATTTTTTTTTGTAACACTTTAATTTCAACTTTCTACCTGATATATTTTAATATCAGTAGACATTTTAATACATTTCAAATATTTTTAATCTGAAGCCATAAAACTTAATTTTATCGTTATTATTTTATTTTCTTAAATTTTACATTAGATCAAATTTAGAGGATTACATAAAAATTAGAAGAGAGGAGAACAATATAATCCATGGTCGGCATGTCCTCTACACCTTATTTAGAATTTTGACCAAGTAAATTTCTAACTTTAGATTAATGTTTAAAACAAATAAACTTATAAGGTTCCTTGTCCACTTATTATATATATATATATAAGTCGATTATTTTATGAAGATAACTGTCAAAATCAAAATTTGTTAATTGGATTAAAGTACAAGAAACTAGACTGCTCAATTGTATAAATACTAAACATAGCTAATTTGGTAGAATCAAATAGAAGAAACCAAAAGAAAAACAAATAGATTCTTCCACAAATTTAATTTAATTTAATTAAAATGGGAAGATCTCCTTGTTGTGATGAAAATGGGCTTAAAAAAGGACCATGGACTCCTGAAGAAGATCAAATACTTGTTGATTATATTGACAAACATGGTCATGGAAGTTGGAGAGCCCTTCCTAAGCTTGCAGGTATTATAATAATTTCAACAAAAAAAAATATTTTTTTAATCATCTCATACACTGAAATTAGCTTCGAACTTTATCGAAAAATTATGTTGTATATAGAATATATACATTGTTGATTATGTATATATAATAGATATTGAATTTTCTTTGCGATCTGATATCGATTTGTTTTAACAAAATTAACATTTGTTGTTTTTATATGCTATATATATAGGACTTAATAGGTGTGGGAAGAGCTGCAGGTTAAGATGGACTAATTATTTGAGGCCAGATATCAAGAGAGGCAAATTTTCTGAAGAAGAAGAACAAACAATTCTTCATCTCCATTCCATCCTAGGAAACAAGTAAATTCAATATAACTTACATTAATTTTCATGAGAATTATATATAATGTTGTGTTCATTATTTCTTATCGAAACAATTAATCATGTTCGAGATTTATATGTCAGTAAAAAATATAGAGAATTTTTCGTATTTTTTTTTATCGTATTTCATATAACATTGACTAAAAAATAAGCTTATATATAGAAAGACAAATAGACAATGATGATTTATATAGTTGATCTTAATTTTGCGAGAGATTTTATGTAGAATTATTTTTGTTTTTGTGAAAATTCATATTGATGATATCTTTTGATATTATGGTTGTAGATGGTCTGCAATCGCGACACACTTGTCAGGAAGAACAGATAATGAGATTAAGAATTTCTGGAACACGCATTTGAAGAAGAAGCTAATTCAAATGGGATATGATCCAATGACACACAGGCCAAGAACTGATTTATTTGCAAACTTGCCTAATATAATTGCCTTGGCAAATTTACTTCAACATCATCCACTTGAAGATCATGCTGTGAGATTACAAGTAGAAGCTGCCCAATTAGCTAAAATTCAATATTTACAATTTCTATTCCAATCTTCAAATAATTATAATCCACCACTACCTACACCCTCATCAAACACTCAACATTACAATACTAATAATAATAATAATAATCTTGGAGATTTAGGGGCATTTAATTTAACAAATTTTGTTAAAGAAAATAGTACCCCTTCTTTATCCAATCTTGAAAATCAAACACTTTTCTCCAATGAAAATAACTCTTGCTCTCAACTACTCCACAATAATCAAGATAAAACACATCAAGTCCCTTTCAATTTCCAAACGCATTTGAATAATAGTATTAATGAAATTAGTTGTCATAATTTTAATTTTGATCAAAAAAATAATTCACCTAGTTCCCCATTAAATATTACTAATATTCTCCCTTCTCCACATTCTTCAAGTCATTTGCCACCTTTGGCTGAAATTTCAATTAGCAATAATCAAGGACATTCCAGCAGTAATTCAACTAACAATGGTGCAGATCAAGGGAGTTCTTCATATTGGCCAGAATTATTTTTTGAAGAACACTTCATGCATGACATTTCTTGATATTTGCGCAGGGTTCCAAAACAAGTTAGAAGTTTTTTTTTTTTTTTATTAGTATGATTGGTATACGTTGTTGATGAGTGATATGGACACTGAGGATTATTATATAGACGACTCAATTTTCTTGGAATTGAGGCGTAATTGTTGTAAATATGTTATTGATTGTTGAGAGGGTACACTTTTTTTTTTCTATTTTCTTTTTTGATCCTTGTTGGATGTGTTATAATGTAAATATTCCTCATTGTTATAATGCAAGTATTCCTTCTTGTTCTCTTTTTATGAATTCAAATCTTATGTGTTAAGATTTAATAGAATTTTATAAATATATTTATATAATATATTAAAAATTATGAATTCAGATGAATCTGTGATGAAAAGCTATATCGCCCCTTAATATATTCTTCCTATGTGAGCTATAGTAACCTAAGATATCCTAGTAAAATACACTTGCTACTTCTTTCCAAATACTTTTTACGATTTTCTTTTTTTTTTTTTTTATCGATTAACATTTTAAAAGCACTCTACTTGATGACGTAAAAAAATACTTATTGATGTCATTTAGGTCATGATGAATTTTATATTATCAATTATTGTAATCTACATGTAAAATATCTGTATAATAATAATTGACAAGAACATATTGGTTACTTGATAAAAGTACATGTAAATTACATTACACTATCAACGTCAACTCCTTGATATGTTGTGAAACAACACATTACATTAGCTAATAGATGTTATAATTTTTTCTAAAAAATCATAAAATATTGTGCGTAAACAGTGACTTCTATTCATACATTATATATTATATATTTTAATTATTACAAATTTCAACACAATTGTTATAAATAATTTTAACCGTGAACTCGATTATTATTACGAATTAACTTAAAATTATTATAGCAATTTGTTTTGTTTTTGACCATATCTTTAAATTTTGTCTTTGCAATCTTTAATGATATACACATCTTTGCTAATTTTTCAACAAAAGAGTTTGATGGCCTATGATTAACGCATCAATTTAGATGATTGGAAACACAATAATTAATACTACTCAAATAAAGCATTTATTTAATTTCTTGATGTTGCCACTTATATATGATCATTACAATAATTTCTAGATGTTCGTGACCAACTGCATGTACAATCATGACCAGGGGCTGCTTCATTTAATTATATGTTTTTTTTTAATATAAATAAAAGGGTTTTAATTAAATGACATAAGAACTTTGAAAAAAAATCTAACATATAGGGTAGGGTTAGGTGGTTTTGAAAACCTTCTTAATTTCTTCCCCACCCACAAGGAACTAACTATAAGGTTAAGCTAAGAACAAAAGAAAAAACCTAACACTATCTAAAATTTCTACATTTGCTTTGACAACTACGAGGTTATGACACTAAAACAAAAATAACTTTTAATAAAAATACATATGTATGTTAATAATTGATATCAGAACTAAAGTTGATATAGACTTCAACAACATTTACAGAGTGTATATATAATTATTATTAATAATTAATTTTGAAAAACATACCTAATTTTAATTACCGTTATAAATTATATTCGATATATTGTGACTCCACAATTAGTACTTGACATTAATCAAAGTTATTAAATATCTTATCCTTGAACGAAACCACAGACAAATGCAAAAACAAACTTTATTTTTATAATTAAAAAAAAAAAAGAATGAGTAGAGAGATACCATGGGAATATCGACAAGTGTGTGAAAAAAGTCTTCGTAGTAAATTGAGACTTTTTTTTCCTCATATGGTTTGTGTGAATTTAATGTCTTTGACAGTCAATTTCTTTGTAGAAAAGAAACACCCTTACCTATCTACTTGATAGGAGATTTGTAATATTTGACTTTTTTTTTTATTATCTCATTTGATATTTAAATTTTACATTGTAATTCAACTAGTCTATCTGAATGTTAATATGGAAAGGATAAAATATAAAATTCGAGTCATCTGAATGTCAATATTGAAAGGTAAAATGGTTCCTAAGAAACGTGACTTCTTATACAGGAGTTCAACTTTTAATTTAAAATGAATAAATACTTATCACTTTATTGTAACAATAACTATAATGTATACACAATAATTAATTTTAATATTGGGTATGTTCTACACTTTTACAGTCGTTAATTAACCTATTTGCTCAAACAATGTATCCTTGTCTGGCCAAGATTAATAAACTCACTTTCATTAGAAGAGATTTTTATGTAGAAGTAATTATTATTATTCTATAGAAAATAAAAATAAAGTAACTTGAAGAGTGAGTGCGATTGATGTAATGCATACGAAAATTGTTAATGATTTTTTCCGTGAAGTTCTAATAGGAGTAAATTAGAGTATTTTTATTAGGTTTGGCACATGCATAACTTAACAATTTGATTATTTCTATTTCTCCAAATTAAGCATCCTAAGTTCCACTATCAAAAAATTAACACATGAAAATACGAGTCATGTAATTTTTATCTGAATTTAAAAATTATTTAATTTTTATAACATAAAAAGAAATTAAGAGAAATATGATTTTTAATTTAGAGTTTAATTTTTCTTATAATGTAAAAATATAAACTCGAAGTACTTGTAAAGTGTGAATGGAATCTAAAGGATAAAGGCAAATAGTGAGTTATATTAATACTTTATCCCATAGACCCATACTAATTGATCCATCATTCCAAAAATAATTGTTCCATATTAATAGTTGTCTATCTTACTGTATCAAGTTAATTGATTTATCCTATATTACTTTTGCAATTTATTTTTTCCGAAAGTATTAACCATTTGTTTGTAAAAAATTATTTATGATTTCTTAGTATTTTTTATATCCAATAATAGTTGTCCATTATTGATTGACACGTTCTTTAAGAAACAAAAAATAATAAGGGTAATATTACTATATTATTTTTTGACCTTATTAAATTTAATGCTTTAAAGAATACGTTAGATGATAAATAATATTTAATATTAAGGGTAAAATAGATATAAAATGTAAATTATCTCTTAATTTTTGTAAATTAGATAATTATTGTTGAACATCTATTTTTAGTATAGTGAACAACTATTATTTGACGGAAGGAGTACTTTATGTGTAAAAAGAAAATAATCAACTAATATAGGACAGAAGGAGTATTTACGTAAAGGTAAAAGTCGTAAATCACTATCGTCTTAATAGGTTATCGATTTATCCAATATTAAAAAATCAAATCGAATCGACAACTGATCAATAACTTTTTTATTTTATCAAAATCATTAAAAACCCGTTATCCTACTAACAATAAATTAATTAATAACAATTTTTTCGATTCGATCTATCGGTTGGTTAAGTTTTTCACACCCCCGGGGGCGTAGCTACATACTCTTTAGGGTGTCCAGTTGGACACTCTTCGTCGGAAAATTATATTTTTATATACAAGTCTAGTAATATACAAAGTGGTTAAATAATGCATTTATGACACCCTTAACACAACAAGGTGTTGCAGCCTACTCAAAAGACCAAAACCTTTAAGCGTTTGTGAGTTTAAATCTTGCTAGCAATAATTTTAAGGCTCTTTTTTTCAATTTTTTCGAATATATTACATACTTTAAAAAAATTTATGTATGTTACGTAGATCCTCTTTTTTCAATCTTTTTCAAAATCTTTTTACGTAGATTACGTAGTTTAATTTTTAAAATTTCTTGTGCACTCTTTTATCGTTTTCCTCTTTTTTCAATTTTTTCCATGTATATTACATATTTTTTTACAATTTTTTTATGTACACATTAGGTACTTTAGTTTTTAAAATTTCTAGTGCACTCATTCATCCAAAATGAAAAATGTACACGTTTCCTTGATATGCTTGATGAAATTTCTGGCTACAACACTAACAGGGGCGGAGCCACCTTGTAAGAAGGGGGTTCATGCGAACCTCCTTCGCCGAAATATTATATTATTTATACATGGTTAAATAATTTTATATGTATGTATAGTAGATGTAAAACCTCCTTCGATTACTTCATGTGTCTATTTCTATCTATTTTAAATCCTTTATTAAAAATTTTAATTCCGCTACTAACCACTAATACTTAAACATATCATGTGGGCAAATGTTAGAGTGTTGAAAAAACAAAGAAATCACTTTTTTAAAAACTTATTAAAAAAAGAAAATAGTGATTCTTTTTAAATGAGTAACTATTATAATAAAATTTCAAAAATCCATACTTTCAAACAATTTCCCTGGAGTAAAAAGTGATCGATAAACGTTATTTGGGGTTGGACAAGACAAATCAGAAATGGGCCAAGCCCACATGCCAAGAACCATCGTTTGCTTATCTTCTTATCTCATATGTTTTCACAACGTAACAATAACGGAATTATAAATAAAAAAAATTACATAAATTTATACATTTTTAAAAATAATTATTGATTTTAGTAATACTTTTTGTTTATTATTATTTATAGAAATATTGTGATAAATCTGTAATATGTATTAGAAGTGAATTGTGTATGCAATATATTTGAATTATAATTGTTTTTGAAATATATTATGTTTGTTTCGTAAAAAAAGTCACATTATATTATAAGTGTATTAAAATATGTGATATATGTATTATCCATATTAAAACTTGTATCATATTTGAATAATAAATTTATCTTTATAATATTGTATTAAATTTATATTATAAATGAATAAAAATGATTAAGTGAAAAAAATGACATTGCTATAAATAATAAATATTTTATTATTATAATATATTTACTTAAGTTTCCAAATAACACAATTAAATACTGCTGCTAATGAAGAAAATAACTATGCATTTACTAACATTTTAAAAAAAAAATATTTGTCCTTTTTTATTCTCTGTGTGGACCTTCCCTGGTACATTGACAAGAGTGTGCTGAATTATTTGTCCTTTTACTCTGTTAAAACTGTTTTTTTAAAAAAATATTTTAGGGTATCCAGAAATATAATTAAACTAAAATATTCTATTTGAGAAGTACTAATACTGGCTAAGCTAAATTAGAAAGAACTTTAAAACTCGCTGGTAATTAAAAAATATCTTTAGCGGCAATTAATTAATGATAATATTTTAATTATTATTAAATATGTATTTTTAGCGATAATTAATACTTTTTATATATGTTTTTAAATTTTTTGGTGATATTGGAGCCAATGACAATTAGCTAATACAAGTAAAAACTTTAACATTCTTTGTTAAGTATGCCAAAATTAGGAGTTGTTGGCTAGTTGCCTTCCATAGTCTCATCCATCAATAATATTGTTAGGTTTATGTCCCTCAACGAGTAAAAAGGTGATAAAATTAGTTAATGAAAATATAACTTGATCAATCTTCAAATGGAATCATATTTTCACAATGGATTGACTTGGAGCATCTCATTATCTCAGGCCAAGCTGATAAAAATTGAGTTAATATGTAATTCAAAATTACTCGATTGAAGAATTTATTCGAATGTTTATAAGATATATTTAAATTTCATGGTTTAATATAGTCATAACAAATAAATAAATTATTTATTTGGTAATTAAGCGGATGGTAAGAAAACAAACAAAGAAGTTAAAAAACTTTGATTAGATTATAAAGAATTTAGTTGCGATTTATTATTTAGTTCATCTAATTAAAATAATTTTTGGCCGAATAGATCATTTGTTAATTTATTGATTAAAAATAACACCAATAGCCACTTTTTGGTTATGTATTTTTAAAAATTATTATTATCATAAAGTTTTAAATTATACGTGGAAAATTTGTAGAATTTAAAAGTAGGTGACAAGTGATTATTTTCACTTACAAGCTTTAGAAAGTGATTGTTTGGGAATTTCATCCTCTATTGTTCCATTTTAATTTGACATGTTTAAATTTAACTTATTTTTCTATTTAAAACCCTCAAATTTCATCCTCTATTGTTCCATTTTAATTCGACATGTTTAAATTTAACTTATTTTTCGATTTAAAACCCTCAAATTTCATTGCTAGACGCTCATATGCGTATAGATGATAATAAGCAAAATGAGCAAAATTTGAGTGATCATAATTAGATTGAGTTAAAACATTATTTAGATTGTTATGGACGAAACCCAACTCATGTAACTATTGTTAATTCAGTTTTTAATTGTTTTATTTATTTATTTTTTATATCTAATTTTGAGTACCTGATAAAATAATTATTTTATTTTTACTATGACTATATATTATGTATCAAATAAAAAAATGACTTCTTAAAAGCATTTTAATAGAACTTCTCATTGAACAATTTGGACTAAATATTTACTCAAATAAGTTAAAGTTACATGAGTTAATACATAAACGAATCAATGATTGACGCAAAAATTTAAACAAAATGCAGCTAACCAAAGGCGAATCCTTGGTTTGGTTAGATAAACTTAAAATAAATATAATGAAAAAACACTCGGATCTGAACCTAGGTCTCACAGGTAGATTTTCTAGCTTGTATTAGTATAATAATGACCAGGAGCGGTTCAAGCATATTAGTGACTTAAAACAAAAATTAAACAGGGCCTTAAACTTGAATCGTCAATAACTTTATATAATTGATTTCTTCTACTTTTCAACTGATAATATAATCATTCTTATTTTAAATTATTTTTTATGAGATATAGTAGTTCAAATATATCAAATATCTTCTATAATTCCTTCATTTTTCATGAAAAGTTTACATTTTCTATAAATAGTATTTAATATTTGTTAAAAAAAATAATAACTTACAACCTATTATTATTAAAAATAAGACCCTTAAATTTGGGAGCTTAAGACACATATCTTTTTTAACACTTTCAAATCATTCCTAATAATAATATTTCTATGTTTTTCATGAACGCATGATTAATTATATCATAATTTATATCAGTTTTTCAAGATATATTGGCCTCTTTAGCCACTGCCCACGTAATGCAATTTCCTTTTTCTTTGTGGGGGAGGAGTTCCGATTTGCAACTTGATATGCTGTCCTAATCCTAATGGGTTCTAAAATTTTATTGTTAAAACGTCACATGATATGATTTTTATAATTAAATAATTTAGAGTAATAGTTTGATAGAACAAAAAATTTCATATTAGTAGAAGTTTTGTTGAAAGATCGCATCTCAAAGAATGTGATGTAAACAATAGTCTAATATATACACTTTATTCTAATAGAAATATTAATGATTATTTTCATAACTCAAACTCATATATATAAATCACAAAAATATAACTATACTATTGTTAGCTTCGAGTCTCCCCTTCCAATAATGCATCGTTTACATTTTTAATTAAGATTTGCTTCCAAAATTTTGCCCTAATCAACGTCCTTGTTTCTCCTATAGTTGACAACTTGACATGATTATAGCTTCAATTAAAACTTTGTCCATACTTATCTCTAAGTAATATGCTCAATACTTTTATTTTGCTGGTATTAATTACCATAATTGTTGATTTATTGTACTGATGGTCTTTATAAAATTATGTGTATTTAAAAGAGTTGTCTTTTCTTTCTTCGTCGACTGTTGAGAAATCAGCGAATCAAGTTATTCATTGCTTTGCTAGAGCATCTGTTTCTACGTCTGATTTGATGACGTGGAATACTAACCCTCCATTTCTTATCACCGATGTACTCTTTTGCGATATGAATAATACATGATGAACAAACTATTTTCAAAAAAAAATTTTAATATATAATTACATGTATTTATTTATAAAAGAATAACAAAGTAATTATAGATATATAATTTATTAATATGATAAATTAGAATATTTCGACATAACTTATTTATTTAATAAATTTATATATAAATTAAATCTTTTAATAATTACTCATATAAAAGATATTTAATTAAGCAAATTTCAACTTCAAATCAATTTTTACGTCTCGAACAATATAGGTAGCCTATATAGCCGCCAGCCATAGAACCATCTCTCTTTACTTTAGGCATCTTCACTTTGTCTCTTTTTGGTTTGCCACAAAAATTTATACAACTTTTTTTCGTTGTTCAACAATTTGTATAAAGGTATTGTTGTACCAATCTTTAATAAATCGAATTATAAAAGTGGTCCAAATTATACTTCCTTTTGTCTTTCAATATTTTATATTTTTTTTCTCACAAATTAAAAACATACACAACAATATTTTATAAAGAGAAGATCCACAAAAGATTTGTTCAAAGTTAACTTTTTAGTTGGTGGATTCGATTATATGCATGTTCCCATTAGAAGTAATACTAAGTAATTATTGCAAAATTTGGACATACCACGCTCCCTTATTTGTATTTAACGAGGTTTAAAATTGAATGATTTAAGTGTTAAGTTCATTTATTAATATATATTATGATTTAAATTTGACAAAATCTTAATTATTGTGATCTTTAACAAAAAAAAAATAACAATCATGGCCATTTTCGTCAACCACCTCCACCAATCACTTATGATAACTAACATTGATATTTACTGTTATTGATAATCGCGCACTAACACATTTATCACCTTCATATATCATTACAATTATATTCATTGTGATAGTTGTAATCAATCTAACAACTACGGTCAATCATCTCACTAACAATCAACACCATCTCACAATTAGTACCACCGCTAACTATCACCAAAATTCTTTATTCTTCGTCATCGGTATCGATTACTAGCTAACATCAATCAACGTTATAACAATTACTATAAATCGCTACTAATACGTCAGTTGCTGCAATACTAATAAAGTCCAATATTATTATTATCATTATCGCTATAATTACTAATAACTATCACCAATCACCAATAATATCGCCAGAAATTATCTACCATGTACCAGTAGTGAATAATTATTATTTTTTAATATCTGATGATGATTTCACTAAACTAAATTTTGCATCTTTCTATTATTTAACTATTTAACTACTTGTTAATTATTTGAATAAATATATTATATTTAGAAATAATAATTATTCAGTGTTGAAAAATAAATATAATTCTAATCGTTAGTGTTTAAATAGTGTTAATTATATTCCTGGGGTACAGCCATATAGCATGAAGCCATTCAACATAATTCAGTAAATTCAATTGAAATAATTCCAAAAAAAAAAAAAAACACTACTACAAGATTTGATCCAACCTTGATATATTTATTGAGAAATTCAGTGAGTATGTTCATATATTAAATTTTAAATTCAAATTCAAATCATAGATACATCTCGTATTATTCAACATTTTCATTAAGAAAAATGCCATGAAGATTTACCTATTGTCTTATCTCACAGTTTTTAATTATGAAAATGAGCTAGGGATCAAAAAGCTAATCTTGTGATCAAAATTCTACAGAATAATATGAGTGATAGTTTAACAGTAAGCAGGAAAATGGTATATTATGTGTTACTAATTAGCATTTAACATGTAATTGATTACTGTTAAGTCCAAAATTACGATATTATAATTTATACCCACAAGTGCCGATATGATTCTCGCTCTAACTAATTAGTAACTCGCTGAATTTTATCGATCAGAACGCAATAATAAATATCTTATTTCAAGACCTAACATATTATTATAGCACACTGTAGACAATTTTCAGAAAAATATTTTTATTTTTCTTTTTCAAAATTAAAGTTCCTTCTATTTTTTTCAACCAATAAAAACATATATATTTGCAATAGTATATAACACTACATGCATGGTGTGATTTTGGCAAATTAGTGGTTGGAGTTTATTCATGATAATATATGAAACTTATGTTTCAAATCTAGTTTATTTGAGGTAGAATTAATTATTAAATTGTGTTTGATCCTTGAAACTTTGAAGAAGAAGTTGGTGGTTATGGACAAAATTTGTTCCTTTCGAACTGTAAGTTAAAAACGTCTAAAGTTTAGTTAAATATATATTTTGACCTCAAGCGAAAACATATAAAATTGATAAATATATGTCAGAATCTTAGATCAAAACGTTTCACGTTGTGTCAGATCTTGCTAGTATCATTTCAACAAAAAATATTCAAAATCGACATTTAGGAGATCGAGACATTATAAATTTAACGTCTTGTCAATGTCATAACATCAGTTAAAAAGAAAAAGAAAAATTCTACAATTTAGCCTTGTCAAATTCCAAAACTTCAATAAAACATGTTTGAATTTGAGAAATTATATCAAACTTCAAACAAATGACAATGTCAAGACAAAAATGTCCAACCAAATATTACTCATATTGTATGGTTAAAACGTTCAAAATTTGATGAATATGATTCTCTAAAACGTTAAAAAAAATCCAGTTGTATGCCACTAAATATGTAGCCCTCCTTTAATTTTGTCATTCCCTTCAACTTTTCTCCATGAGTATGATGAATGTTTTGAAAATTTGGACTGGTTACTAAATATGGGACCCTTCAATTTGTGTTATACAAATCATAACACATTAGAGCTAGAGATTAATTCATCAAAACTTCATTAATTCTGAAAATGCAAAGGTTATTTTTTTATTAGTATCAAAAGTCTTAAAAATTCTTAATTAAGAGAGGTAACAAATGGTATATATATTTTAAAAATTACGGAAAAAGGGCCAAAATATTTTTGAACTATTAAAAAAAAGACATTTCTGCCACCATTATCTATTGGTATGTTTGAATTTCAAGGGTCAAATAATTTAATTTTGATGATAATTTTTTTATATTTTTCGAAATAAAATTGATTAGGAAACTACATAAAATACTACTATAATTTACCTTCTTGAACCCGATAATCATATATCGGCTAATCTAGCTTTTCCATCCATTTGGACTAACAAGGGTACTATGGAAATATTCTGTTGTTCATCGCACTACGTTTTTAAGCTGTTAAAATAATTTATAATTTAAAATATTTATATATATGAAAATATTAATGTCAATGCAAAATATATTTAAATTTCAATATCCGAAGAATATCACGTAAACTGAAACTGAGAAAACCTAAAGAGGCAACCTTTTTAGCTTGTTAGGAGAAATTGGAAAAACAAAAAGGGGATTGACAAAAGTATATGCCACGAAAAATTGGACGGGGCTAAAAAAGAAAATAACACACACTTTAAGAATCCACAAATATAGCTTGATTTTGATACAAAAATTATACTATATGAAGTTGAAGTTGATCTGACTGTGAATGGGAGCAAATGTCCAATATTTTGACGATTAGAATAAAAAATAATATCAAATGATAACAAAGAATAAAGTCTTCTATTCTACGTAGTTTAAAAATATTTTTACATCTTTTTCGATTAAAACTAAAATATTATATTTATTTATCTTCTCACTCCATATATCATCATATATAATTTGCAATTTCTCATGTAACTCTTATTGTATATTTTTTTTTATCTTCTCATTCCATATATCATCACAATTTGCAATTTCTCATACACCTATTATTTTTAGTTTTCCATTGCTAATAAAAATGTGACTAAAATATGTAAACAAAGCATATGTGCTGGCTCTTTTTTGAAGAAGTCTGGTATGAGTGAGTGTCACACTCACATCACTGGTTTGCCTCAAAGATGGAAAAATTATTAATAGCACTTACATATATGGTAATAGCCTAATAGGGACTGGGAGACAGTTCCATACGTACATGTCAACTCACAAAAAGAACCACCTTAATTATTAGTCGAGTCAATTCCTAAATGGTCGTTCAAGTTAAAAGAATTGTCTTAAAATATCATTTATGTTTCATTTAAAATCAAAATATCACTCAACTATCACTAATTTGCAATTTCTCATATACCTAATATTTAGGAAATTGACTCATTATTAGTGCAAATCACATTCTGATCACTTATTGCTATTAGGATATTATAGGCTATTAGGCAGAGTAAGGATTTTCATTTTTGCAAGTTTTAAATTTTATAATGATAATTTTAAGTGTTAATTAGTGTCATTTTAAACTTAGTGTGTACTCTGTGTGAAAAAAGTTATTTTTTAATTTTGTCGTGTTTGATTGGTTTAAATGTTTTTCAAGTTCACTAAATTTCTTTCAATTTAATGAGAATGACTTTTTATAAAAAGTATGGAAAACATTTTTCTTCCAACATTACTATCCGACCTCAACTCGGGACCCGATTCCTAACCTTAATTTGAATTTCAACTCTTGATTAGGGATCCGACTTGATACATGATCCCAACATAGGACTCAACTATCGCCCCCAACCATACACATGATTGAACTCCTCACCCTCTTTTCCAAGACCTGACTCATGATCTCGATTTGGAAAAAGACTCCAAACCTTGACTCGAACCCCTCAACCCCTTTTCAGGACCTAACTCATGATCACGATTTGGAAAAAGACTCCAAAGTCTAACTTAAGATCTAATTTACGATCATGATATTGGGACCCTCCGACATGTCCCCAACCCTAAATCAAACCAAAACCTGAATATCTCGTGACTTGGCTCCTGACCTCAACCTGAGACTCTACTCCTGACTCCAACCCTAACTCGAGATCCAACCTAGGTCCCTCCTTCTAACCTTAACCCATACAAGAGATTAGACTTCCAACCCCGATTCAAGATCCAAAATTTGACCATGACTCCAATTAGGAACAATACTCCCAATCCTAACCGTAAAATCGATCTTGACCCTAATATCATAACCTTGACTCGGCCCAAGATCAAACCCCGAACCCCACCTCAATATTAGGATCTGATTATATATTGACTCTAATTTGAGACCCTAGCTACTCCTAAGTCCAACCTCAATTCCCGACCCCCCGATCCAATATGAATCATGACCCTGATAAAAATTCATTATCAGACTCCCGACCTTGACCCAACCCAAGACCAGAATCCTAACCTCGACCTTGAACTTATCTGATCAAACAAAATATAATTAAATTTTATCTCAAACTTACTGTCTGTTTGGATGGGCTATTAAGTTGTCAGTTTTTAACTTGTGAGAGTAAGAACAACCTAAAATAAGTTTGAACTTAAAATTAGGGTGACCCCTACTTTTTTTCAACTTAAAAATCATTCTACTTTGACCAAGTAGATTACTTTTTTACCCTTATTTCTTTTAAGCAATTCTCAAATTCTTTCGTGTGATGTATTCAAATTACTATATATTTTTTGAGATTTAAAATAAATTGCACATTTAAAATTAACTTAAGTATTAAGTTATTGAAATTGAATTAAAATATAAAATAATTTTATTTTAATTTTTCTTTTATTTCTTAGATTAATCAACTTTTTATTATGTTAACAGTTTTAAGGGCATTGCATATGTTTTGAATAAAAAAAAGTTTTTAACAACACTTATTTGTCTTACACATCAAAAACTTTTTTTCAACTGCAATTATTCAAACACATAACTATTTATTTTTAAAATAATTTTCCGCACTTTCAAAAAGTTACCTTTTTAAACCAATCCAAACAAATTCTTAGTCTTGAATATCCTATTTTATCTCATCGAACTTTGATATTATTTTATCCCATTTCTAAACTGTAATAAATTAATATCCAAAGATTATAGTCCTCATCAAACTTGATGTTATTTTATTCCATTTTTTAGGTGGAAAAAATCAATAGAAAGACTATAATTCCACAATAATTTAGTACGCAAACCAAAAGAAAACTTACACGTATAGAGTTGTATTCTTAACATTCTTTAGGAGTAGTAAACAAAAGAAAACATTGCTATTGTTGCACCTCTCTTTACAGCAATGAGAATTAACTCCCAGTACTTACGTATATCGCTCGTTTGGTACGAGAGATAAGCATAAATAGTTTTGGGATAAAAAAAGTTATGAAATAAAATTTAAATATCTTGTTTGATTAATATTTTTGGGGTAACTTATCCCATCATTTATCATATAGTGATATAATAAATTATCCCAAAATAACTAATCCCAAAAAAATTATTTTGAAATAACTAATTTTCAATCAAACGGCACGATTTATGATAGAAGTAGGTAACAACATAATTTGCTCAAGAGAAAGTGACATGTACTCCTGTCCCCTAGTGTCATGTAATTTGCACATTTAAATAGGTTTGCAGCAGTAAATATATGTGCCCTTTTAATTTCAATTATACTAGTGGTAAGTAACCTTCTATATAGGAGTACCATTTCGCTGTCGGTGGTGGAATAAGAAATTTCACGAAGGGTGTCTAGGTGCTAAAGTAAAAAAAAAGTTGCTATTAGTTAGATTCGAACGAATAATCACTTTTTAAGCTCACGAGCCTTTACTCTTTTAAGACATCTAAAATTACTAGGCTACATCATGATGTTGTGTCAAGGATATCCAAAATATGTTATTTAGTCACTTTGTTTATCATTTTATTTATATATACAGTATATTTTTCCGATAAGAGTGTCCAATTGACACCTTGACATAAGAGTGGCTACGCTACTGCCCGCTACGAAGCGCTTCCCCCTCTCTTACACCCTAAATAGACCATATGCTACTTGAATTTATCATAATCGAACTCTAATAAAGATCTCATTTAGTTGGCGAGAGTTTGATTTCTGAGGAACTCTCTTCTCATCTCACCTACCCTCTTACTGAAAATTAACCATAAGAGGAGCATACAAGAGCATGTGAAAATATGAGTAAAGTTAGGGGTGGTGGGGGTGCCTACATTACAAGTGACTTTAAATAGCAACACAGATGAATGAATGAGAATCTAATACCTCCATTCATGAAAAAGGCCCACACACCCTTTAGAAAAATACCAAATCCAAATTAGTCACCACTCTATACTCTATCCCTTCTCTTACCCATGCTTCATGTCCCCTTCCAACTTCCCATTTTTCTCTTACACAATCCCAACTTGGTCGGAAAAACTAAATTAAAATAATATTATAAAATTGTCCAAACACTATATATTATAATGGGGGTAACAAAATTTGTTGTCTAGAATCAGATTCTACCAAAAAAGGTTAAGTGAATCAAACTTTGCCCCCTTTTACCTGTATAAAAGCTGGCAAAACTTTGATATATCATTAGGCAAAAGTGTATATATGTTAACAAACATAGACCTTTATTAAACCGTCGATTTTCTCTAACAAATAAAGAATATTTTTGGTTCGATAAACTTAAATAGTGTTATTTTTGAAAGATGGTAAAATATTTTAGTGCACTTTAATAGTGTCATTTCATTTCTTGATGTCACATTGTGTAATAAAAAACATGAGCTACTCAAATCACATTCAATTTGCAATGATTCAAGAAAATCAAACATTTAATTTTTTGACTTTATTATACCTAAGAAAGCTAATGTTGAATTTAACAAGAATTTTCCACCCTGTCATCAAAGAGAGAGAGAGAGGGGATTAGAGAAGGCACTAGAGATAGAGGCTTGGTGGAATTTTGTTTCCTTCTTAGGATAAGAAAGAAAGAAAGATATAAAAATAAAATCTTGAAAAAACATAAAGTTGTGGATGCAAATCTCCCATAAGTTCTCATGTTACCCCACCACCATAACCAATCACCCTCAATCTCACTTTCTCCTCCCTCTTTCTCTGGAGAGGTTTGTTTTTTTGGGTGGACAATGCCTATAGTAACTTCACAAGAATAGCATCTCATCATTCATCAAAGAATAACATTTGGGGTTTGTTAAAGTTAGGTTCTTTACTAGAATTTGCCTAAAAAAAATCATCTTTGTAATCTTTATCTCCTCAGTGAAAGCTACAGGGAACAGTCAAAGTATAGATAAGATTAACCCCAATATACTTCTGTCTAAGAAAGACTCAATAACATGGTGTTTACATAGTAAGAGAGAAAAATAGAGAGAAAAAGACTAGTCTTTGGTGTTGTTGAAGGAAGATGTCAGGTGGTGGTTGTAGCATAGTATGGTTTAGAAGGGATCTGAGAGTGGAAGATAACCCTGCTTTGGCTGCTGGAGTTAGAGCAGGGGCAGTTATTGCTGTGTTTATTTATGCTCCTGAAGAAGAAGGGCATTATTATCCTGGTAGAGTTTCAAGATGGTGGCTTAAGCAGAGTTTGGCTCATCTTGATTCATCTTTGAAGAGTCTTGGAACCTCCCTTATTACAAAGAGATCTACTGATAGTATTTCTTCTCTTCTTGAAGTTGTTAAATCTACTGGTGCTACTCAGCTCTTCTTCAATCATTTGTATGGTTAGTACTTGTTTCCATTTTTTTCTGTGGTTTTCTTGCTTCTTTAAATAAAAGATAGAGCACCACTGTTTTACTTCCTTTTTTTGGCTTTCCTTTGTAATCATTTTGTTTGATTTGATTATTCTTAATGTTGTTTCAAAAGTTATTAGTACTATATTGTTGGGATGGCTTAATTGGGATTGGTGCTTCCTATATGTCCTTTTAAGAATAAGATATTGAGTTGTCTTCTGGTAAACATAATAAATTATTAGCATGTGTCTTCCTCATATAACTAAAGAATTTTAAGTGCAATACTTTTTGCTATGCTCAATCCTCAGTGCTTGTAGCATTCTCTGGCTACTAATTTGTTTAGTGCCTGAATTAGAACTACAGTAATCTGGATTTGTTGTACTAAACATATTCCATATCCTTATTATTTGATTAATAGAAGCAGAAAGGGTGTTGCTTGACATTTGATCTGATCATGGTTGAATGGATAATTGCTAATAGATATGCATGGCTTTTATTTTAAGCATCTCTTTACAGTACAAGGATTTATAAGATGCATAGTTTTGCTCAGCCAATTTCATCCACTACCTTATCCTGACCAACACCTTTGACTTCTTTGGCTTTAGATCCTATTTCACTTGTGAGAGATCATCGCACAAAAGAAATCTTAACAGCTCAAGGTATATCAGTGCGTTCCTTTAATGCTGATTTGCTCTATGAACCATGGGAAGTTAATGACGATGAAGGTCGCCCGTTCACAACATTTTCTGCTTTTTGGGAGAAATGCCTTAGCATGCCTTATGATCCAGAAGCTCCACTTCTTCCTCCCAAAAGGATTATATCTGGTTTGTTCTCATCTGAGCTTCTCCATATCTTGTTGGCTTTCTGGATAAATTTCTATTATTTTTTGTACATATTTTTGTAACATAAGGTGCTTAGGGTAGAAGGTTAGTAGGGCATGAAGGGTCTTTCAGAAACAACCTCTCTACCTCCACAATGTAGGGGTAATATCCGCGTATATTCTACCGCCGCTTGTAGGATTATACTGGGTATGTTGTTGTCGTGCTTGGCTTAGTGTTACGTTCCACCAATGATGCACACAAATTAGGAGATCTCCCTCCAGGTAATAGATATATTAATTGTCAGATAAAAATAATGTCATTGCACCGTAATGAACGTGTTGCTACACTTTAAGCTCGGAGATCACTACATGGTGTATAATGTGAATGTTGCAGGTATTCAAGTCCTTCAAAAGTGGAAAGGTGATAATGAACATTTAGATGTTTGAGCTGTCACTAACAAGCTAAGGGCTAAAACAAATTCCTAGGATGGTGTTAATGTACTTATAGGAGCACTGGTTTAGATTTTAATTTAGTTTTTACATGGATTCATGTGCAAACTTTCAGGTGATGCATCAAGATGCCCTTCAGACAACTTGGTATTTGAAGATGAATCAGAGAAAGGAAGCAATGCACTTCTTGCTCGGGCATGGTCACCTGGCTGGAGTAATGCTGATAAAGCACTAACTACTTTCGTTAATGGACCATTACTTGAGTACTCGCAGAACCGTCGGAAAGCTGATAGTGCAACAACATCCTTTCTATCTCCACATTTACATTTTGGGGAAGTCAGTGTTCGTAAGGTATTCCATTTTGTTCGCATCAAGCAAGTTCTCTGGGCCAATGAAGGAAATAAAGCTGGTGAAGAGAGTGTTAATTTGTTCCTTAAGTCCATTGGGCTGAGGGAGTACTCAAGATACATGAGTTTTAATCATCCTTATAGCCATGAAAGGCCCCTTCTTGGTCACCTAAGGTACTTCCCATGGGTAGTGGATGAAGGCTACTTTAAGGCATGGAGACAAGGTAGAACAGGTTATCCTTTGGTTGATGCTGGTATGAGAGAGTTATGGGCAACTGGTTGGCTTCATGATCGTATCCGAGTCGTGGTATCTAGTTTCTTTGTGAAGGTTCTGCAGCTTCCATGGAGGTGGGGGATGAAGTATTTTTGGGACACATTGTTAGATGCAGATCTTGAGAGTGATGCTCTTGGTTGGCAATATATCTCTGGTACCCTACCTGATGGTCGTGAGCTTGATCGGATTGATAATCCACAGGTATGTTAGGGTAATCTTTGATGAGAATCTCTTCTTTCAATTGGAATTTTTCATAACTTCATAGTTGAAATTCCTTTTCTTCTATTTCTCTAACATAGTAGAGTTGCTGGAACACCAATTATAGACTACTACCGTAATTTTTTTTAATAACTTTACGACTATTCTACACTTCGAATGGTTATAGCCTTCCATGTTGCGGTAAGTGTTATTTTCAGATTGTAAGTTAGTTTCCAGGCACTGACTTGCTAGTAGACATTGCATGAACATCTCATGGGCCTCAATCTTCTTACAGAAAGTGCTAAAGCTTAAGATGGAATGTGTGTGTGAATGCCTAATTGCAAATTCTGCTTCTTTTATATCCTGAGATATTACTTATTAGTACAGTGACTGTGAGCTTCTTTTGGTATTAAATTGATATGCGAGTCTTTTCAATACAAGAAACCCTTCCTTCTGTTTCTCTTGTTTTTTCATGTAAAACAAAAGTGAGGCTGCAGATTTTGCTATATATATCCCTTTTTCCGTTTCTGTTCTTGTTTCTTCATGTGAATTTTCTTGGTAAAGGCTGAATAGTTATTTGAACCTGTTCTCTTTCTGGCAGTTTGTGGGATACAAGTGTGACCCTCATGGGGAATATGTCCGGCGGTGGCTTCCTGAACTTGCTAGGCTGCCCACCGAATGGATACACCATCCATGGAATGCACCAGAATCTGTGCTTGAAGCTGCTGGCATTGAGCTGGGTTCCAATTATCCTCTTCCTATAGTTGAAATTGATTCAGCAAAAGTTAGACTAGAACAAGCCCTATCACAAATGTGGCAGAATGATGCAGCTGCAAGAGCTGCGATTGAGAATGGTATGGAAGAAGGACATGGTGACTCTGCTGACTCCCCAATAGCATTTCCTCAGGCCATGCATATGGAAATGGACCATGAACCAGTCAGGAACAACCCTGTAATAGTTACTGTTCGACGCTATGAAGATCAAATGGTGCCAAGCATGACGTCATCTTTGTTCAGAGCTGAAGATGAAGAGAACTCCGTGGACATTAGGAATTCAGTTGTGGAAAGTAGGGCAGAAGTTCCAACAGACATCAATGTAGCTGAAGTTCATAGGAGAGACACGCGTGACCAAGCCGTCATGCAAACTGCTCGAACCAATGCTACCCCACATTTTAATTTTGCGGTAGGTAGGAGGAATTCTGAAGATTCAACAGCAGAATCTTCCAGTAGTACTAGAGAAAGGGATGGGGGTGTAGTGCCTACATGGTCTCCCTCAAGTAGTAACTATTCGGACCAATATGTTGGTGATGATAATGGTATTGGGACCAGTTCATCTTACTTGCAAAGGCATCCACAATCTCACCAGCTAATGAACTGGCAGCGGCTTTCTCAAACAGGGTAAGCTACGTGAGTTTCTTGAATAATCAGTAGAAGAAGACATTCATCCAAAAGAGATGAAAACTAGGAAATGGACAAATTTGAACATTCCAGTTTGAATATAAGCATTAGTGTTGCATCTAGCACAAACAAACATGACTACTCATGAATGGCACTAGTCACAGATTCACGGATAACATTTCTCATGTCCTTCATATTTCCTGTATGTCATGGTTAGCTGGTGAAAAAGCATTGCAAATTGCATAAAATTTTAGGCCAGTGAGAAGTCCTACATGAAAAGTCTGATTTAAACAAACGCAAGCAAATATGAATTGTGCTTCCTTTAAACTAACTGCAGACACATCTGTATACAAATATGGTGCATATTTCCATTTTTAAGGCCTTAGGCTCAAGACGACCACCTTGAAATTTCCAGGAAATGTCTTATCCTTTGGCTTGTTTAACTTGCTTACAGGTGATCATTTATGTGGAGTTACGATAGCAACAAGGCGGAGAAGCAAGTGGCTAATACAGACATTTGGCTCAGCACATTTAGTACAGCATTCATCTACTCTTTCTCTCATAGTCCTGACCTGATCAGCCATCTTTGTGTCTATATCTCTAATTGATCAGGTGGTTCGTCTGGATTTTCATCCTCATCTGTCGGGCATCCCCATTTACCTATTATACCATATATGTGTCTCTGCTGTATAGTATAGAAGTTTTTCATAAGGCCAAATAAGTGTTAGAAAGAGGTTGCAGTCCTCTGTCAAGCTCACACTTGTGCCTTTTGTTTTTCCTTCTCTTTTCTGCTACTTACATTTTGATGGCAATAACGATTATCTGAAGTCCTGGAACTAATTAGATTTTTGTGGATATCATAGTTTCAAACTCTGTTTGACGGATGTACATGTGGTTTAAGCAGCTTCATCTCATATTTTTGTTATGGGAACATTGTCATTATTCTATAAGATTTCTAGTTTGAACATTTTCATTGTTCTGCTTGGCAGTTGTGTCTGTTCAGCTGAAAGCTGTAAGTTGAGTTGTTAACATTCCCTGTTTGGTCTTGTGTGTGCGTGTTTGTGTGTGTATCTTATCAATGCATCAGAAGATATTCGGGTACTCGAACGAGCAGTTCTTATAGTAAGTTGTGTTACACTAGAACAAGAGAGACTCTTCTATGTTTTGGACAGAAATCCAACATCATTTGCAACTTCAGCTAGTCCTTATTGTTGTTGAACATGCATTAGTAAAGTGTTTAGCCAGAAACACCAAAAAAAGAAAAAAAAAACATTTCAGTTGAGTGGAAATGATGAGTTTACATGAAAAATATAAGTAATCTGAAATTTGAAGCACGACTCTCTATCATCACAAGCAATATCTAAGATGACAGATACTAACTGAAAGCTTTCAAAATCAGAAGTTGGAATATGATTTGTTTCAGTTGAACATATAAACGGAACCATGGTGAAGTGTTCATACTAGACTCTTTTGGTTCAAGTTTTTAATACACTTAAAGCACATCTTATCAAGTATATATATGTTAGATAGAATATGTCATATTTTTAAATTATACATATCAATTTTAACTGAAACATATCTATTAGCTTAACTACCTAATAGATACTTGATAAGATAGGTACAAGTTTATTAAGAGTTTGAATGAAAGTATTTAATAGAAACAAATTATAATTTAAATGAGTATCCTGTACGATCGTTGAAATATTAATTAATAAAAGAACTCTGATAAAAACAAGTAGTACATGGACGGTTAATGATCATAAACTTTTCGTAAAGTTTTAGCATATCACTTAAGTGGATTTCTAAGATAAGGTAATTAATACCCCAGTGTTTTTTTTCTTTGAATGTTTCAATAGTCAAAGCTTAAATCTAAATGATGCCCTTTAATAATTCATAGATGGGATATGATGAAGAAAAGTTATAAGAATAAAATCCATGATTAGCATTTATTTAGCTACCATAGAAGTCAACCAAAAACATGAGAATTATGAAATAAAAAAATATTTAAGATAAAGATTATTAATAATAGGGAGGGATATTCTTATTTGAATATTTCCCCCCTCTTTTTAATAAATAAATAAATAATAAGGTGGTTTAGTATTATATCACGGTCCAAACTTATGATACATGCGTATTGTTTATTTTGATCTAATATACTATAATTTATGTATTTAATAATTTGTTATTTGAGTTGAATCATCAAGTACAAATTCTTTATTTCCGATCAATTTATCTACTAAAAGTTTGTCAATCTATTATCAAGCTCTGCCTAATCATTTGTCCAGGCATTACAATTAGAGGGGTACGTGTCTAAGTCGATTTGACTTGAATCTTTATTTATTAAATCATATCAACTATGTCGACTTTTAGAAAATTATATATACTTCACCATTTCTTGATTTGGTTCAATTTTTTTGGAGTTCCTTTATGATTAAGTATCCACAACACAAAATATGTAAGTGTAACTAATGCATGCTTCTAAAGACCAAAATTATTATTATTTGTCTACGTAAGTATAATTAAACAAAAAAATTATTAAATTAATTACTACATTATGCTAAAATATAGTTTCATCAATAATAAAGATAAAGGAAAATTCATAATACCAGTATTATTATAAGAGATAATGAAAATGAAGAAGATTTATTTTGAGCTTTATTTGAGTTATTAGATGTTTATAGCATGTAATGATGCTATACAAAACTATAAATTCAAACTTGAAATAATATATTAAGAAACATGAACTATGAAAAAGATTAAAATTACCTACAAAATTACATTATAATAACTATATAAAGTTAATATGTATATATTTATTTATGAAATTCATATAAATATAATGTTAATTTAATTTAAACCTCTATTTTAAAAAAATAAATAAAAATCCAAACCAAATGTAAGACATAGAGTTCATGAAACGTACCTCAAACAGTTCAATGAACTTTATTAGGAAAAAGATTTGAAATATATTCGAATTTTGATCGAAATATCGAATTTTGGAAAATGACCTTTTAACTCTCTACATTATTTAATAGTGTATTTTAAAGGTATATATGTGTCCACGTAGACATCATAAATATTGCCTAGGAAGCGATTTATTTAAAAAAAAATTATATTGAAAATTGCTGCCTAGAAAGTGATTAATTAAAAAAAATTAAAAATTGCAGCGATTTCTTGATTTTTTTATAAATATTTAAAATTAGCAAATCGCTGTTATTGTAGTGATTTTGCTTTTTCCGACAAGCAAAATCGCTGCTCTTACCAATGATTTTGCCGTTTTTGTTAAAATGAAAATTTATATACCATTTTAAAATTTTTATACCCTTTAAGCTCCGGACTCGTATAATAAACTTTTTTCTTTTTGGCTTCATCATGGTGAATAAGATAAAATTAATCCTAAAGATGCCTACTCCAACTACATGTATTAAATTGAGAGATCCTTTCATTATGTGTATATATATTCGATGGAAGGTAAACATCCATTAATCGATATATAATATATTATAACATAACAACCCCTTAGAGTATGTTTGGAAATTGACAAGTTTTTAGTAGTCTTCAAATAAGTTCACACAAATGTATATAAGAAATTATACAAAGTTTAATAAAATTAACCGTTTTATGGAATGTGGGTTGACTTCTAAAGTATAATTCTTTGAGAATTCGATTTAAATGTGATATTAATTTTGAAGAGTTCGAATAATACACTAGGTAATATAAATACTATATAAAATATTTAGCAATAATAAGATTGATTATTATTATTATTATTATTATTATTATTAATTAACTGAAAAGAGAATTTATAATAGAAAAAAGAAGCAACGAAACAATAAGAAAGAAGGAATGAGACGTAAAGAAAGAAATGAGACATTTGAATAATAAAAAATGAGAAGCATAGACTTAATATTAAGATTGATTATTATTATTATTATTAATCAACTGAAAAGAGAATTTACAATAGAAAAAATAAGTAACAAAACAATAAGAAAGAAGGAATGAGACGTAAAGAAAGAAATGAGACGTAACAAAATAATAAGAAAGAAGGAATGAGACGTAAAGAAAGAAATGAGACATTTGAATAATAAAAAATGAGAAGCATAGACTTAATATTAAGATTGATTATTATTATTATTATTATTATTATTATTATTATTATTATTATTAATCAACTGAAAAGAGAATTTACAATAGAAAAAATAAGTAACGAAACAATAAGAAAGAAGGAATGAGACGTAAAAAAAAAAATGAGACGTAACAAAATAATAAGAAAGAAGGAATGAGACGTAAAGAAAGAAATGAGACGTCAGAAGAATAAAAAGGGAGAAGCATAGACTTTGCTTAAGCACAATATATACAAAATGATTCATATTTGCTTGCCTCACATTTATTGTTTAAGTGTATCCATATATTTGTATGTTAGGTTCATGACAATAGGTGATAGCTGGACACTATACATACATATATATATAGGTAACACTATTCGTGAAGAGGCAGACTTACGTCTATAATTGAAACTCTAAATACATTTATTAATTTTTTATTATATTTAACATATACATAATGTGTATATATCTTGAGAAATGGATGACTTATAAATTTTATTTTAATTTTATATTTATGCACCCTTACAAACACTAATAACTAATAATGCAGTTGAGATATTGGTTGAAATTGTTGTTTTCCTAGCTGCAGTATCCAAATTATTGAATTTAATTTTAAAGGACTAATTAACCTCAAATGAGGTGAAAGTCCATTTTAAAATATGAATCACTTTTTTTTTTAATATATTTTGCACAATACTTATATATTTTTGTATATGGGTAACTAGTCAAATATGATATTACTTTTTTGTTATTATCGAAAATTTTACTAGTCTACATATTAAAATAATAATATTTATGTAATCTTTGTATTTTTAATTTATCTCTGTAAAATTTGCATTTATACATAATTAAAATTATGATCCTTAATCAACACTCAATTAACCAAATATGATTCATTAACTATAAGCAAATACTATATTAGAAGTCATAATATTGTAGATGGTCAAAAATGTGTTCTCAATTTCTATTAAAAAAAATGCATAACTTGATCTCAAGAATTGTCAAGATTTTTGTGGATTTTGTAAGGAATGCTTCAAAGAGAAAAAAAATATTTGAAGTCGTACATATAGTAGATTTATTTATTTTTAATTTTTGGTTTTCCCACATAATTTGTTTTTGGGATTAATTAATTCGAGTTTATGTGGAGAAATTTCATTTTGAAGATCCCTATTAAAAAGTGACTCATATTCAAAGTTTAAATAGGATAATATGTATTTTTTTTGTTTTAAAATAAGTGTTATTTAATTTTTTTTACATTCATTAAGAAAAATAATAAATACTCCTTATATTTCATAATATTAAGTGATTTATTAGCTGTTTTTGATGGTTTAAAATATTTTTTATGTCCACTTTTAATTGTTATGTTACACTTTTTTAAAATCAGTTTGATTAATTTACAAAGTGAAATTAGATTATATTCGTTCGATTTTCTTAACAAAAGACTGTACGAAAAAAATTATAAATTTTAATTTTTTGCATATAATTATGATTAAAAAATATATTTTAATGTTAGTCAAAATTCTTAGTGTTAACTCTAAAAAAAGAAATTATGACAATTAAAAGTGAACTTATGAATAATTGAATCATTCACCGTTCAAGATGAATGTTTGAATTTTCTACCCATATTTATCATTTCATCTATTGAAATTTCATATTTGCAAAAAATAAATTACACTACTTATAAAGTTGGATTTATGATTTCACAAAAAAAGCAATAGTAATTGTGATTTAAAATATGTCCTTAAATATCTTTCTTATATATCTGCATTGTCCGAATTGAAGCAATACACACATTAAGAAAAACATTCGAGGACATAATTTAAACTATAATTTTTACTATTGCCTTTTGAGAAATTTTAAATATAATTTTATAAGTAATATAATCTATCTCTTATAAAATATAAAACTTCAATAAATAAAATGACAAATATAAAAAAATTTCAAACATACATCTTAAACTTTGAACAATTCAATTATTTTGAACAATATAAAAGATCTTAAAATTTTACTTATTATAGAATAAAGATAGTATATAGGATATAGTTGGAAGCAATTTAACATTATTATGTTGAATTTCCTAAAATAATCTAATTTAATATGTTTTCTAATATTAATTTGATACAAAATTAAAAATTATAAATTAATTTAAATTAAAAATAATTATTTTATTGTTAATTTATTTAGCTAAAAACTACACGAGAGAGATGAAACAAGACATCTTCAATTTTTGGTCGCATATGAAACCGTAACGCTTTAGCAAAAATAAAATAAAACCTTGAAATGTTTAAACAGAGAGAGAGAAGTCAACATTTTATTTTTTTAATATTCCAATTTTGCCCCTCCATACTTTCTCTGTGAACAGCCAAAAAATCCTCTCTTGAATTTTGTCCTGAAGACGGTTGAGAAGAAAAGAACAAGACTCGCAAAAGGTTAACAAAATTTCGTAACGTAAAAAGAGGAGAAAAAAAAAGTGTTTTTTTTTTCTTTATCTTTTGAGTGTAAAGCCAAAGGGGTTTTTGAGTGTTAAGCTTAGCTTCTTTGCTGTTCACCGTCATTGTTGGTTCGGCAAAAGCACATAAGGAAAAAAAAAGGGGGAGTTCTTTGTTATGCAAGCACCCAATTAACCCATTATTTGTTTGAGTTTTTAAAATTGGTAAGTTTGATTGAGTTCTTGAATACCCTTAAAGTACATGTTTTTACCCTTTTTTTTTTTGGTTTATGGGTTGTGATGAATGATTGAGTTGTAGAGTTTTATGGTGTGAGTTTCATGAGTTTATGGTTATTTCTTGAATGGGTTTTGATCAGTTTGAAAATTTGGTTGATGTGTGTTTACTTTTGTGGCAGATTATTTAGGATGGTGAAATTGGGCTGTTTTGGTGGACAGGTAAAAATGTGTTTTTGTTTAATTTTGATTGTTCATGTTTATTTGATAATTTTTGTGATGGTGTTATGAGTTCATTTAAAGTAATGACAAAAAAAAAGAAGTGAGCTTTGAGTGTAATTGAGGTTCTGCAGAACTCATAAGCAACACTCAGTAGATGCTGCAAATGAATTAGAGTACTTTTTACTTTCCTCTATGAATGCAACAATTGTAATTGACTACTAAGGTAAAGTTGGCTGTCGTTATATTTACCATAGGATATATAGTTACTAGATTTCTAAGTGCAATGACTACATTTTTGTCTATGTTTCTTGTTAAGAGAAAAAAGAAGAAGAAGAAGATAGCCTAAGGTTTTGTCTTAACTTGCATTCCATGGAACTTCTGATGTAAAATTGAACTATGTGCTGTTAGTTGCATCAAAATGATATGTGAATGGCTGATGGATCCTTTTGTTAATTGGGACCAAATTAAAAAAAAATGCGTCAAATATGCTCCACTTAGAAGTTGATTATTTCATGTCTCGTCTTTTCTAGGTTATATTCTTGCTCTTCTTATTCAAGCTTCATTATTCTTAACACGTTAGTGGATTTACTTCTTTCATTTTTCTTTTACTTTAATACTCAGTGCGTAGTTGGAGAGTCTTCTTCTAGCTCTAAAGGAAGAAGCCACGGGGGTAATATTAAGTATGGTTTCAGCCTAGTGAAGGGGAAAGCTGATCATGCGATGGAAGATTACCATGTCGCAAAATTTGTACGTATTGAAGAACACGAGCTTGGCTTGTTTGCTATTTATGATGGTCATATGGGGGAGGAGGTTCCTTCTTATCTGCAAAAACATCTGTTTGCCAATATCATAGAGGAGGTAAGTTTTCCATGCATCCTGAATTTCCAATAGCTGTTTGAAATATATAATGTAGTGGAGAAATTTTGAGTAGTTGGCATCTCATCTCCCGGTTTGATTTTACTAGGAGGAGTTTTGGGTAGATACACGACGGGCAATCACAAAAGCCTATGAAAAAACTGACCAGAAAATACTTTCAAATAGTTCTAATTTGGGCCGAGGTGGGTCCACTGCTGTCACTGCTGTACTGGTAAATGGCCAAAGATTGTGGGTAGCTAATGTGGGAGATTCACGAGCTGTTCTTTCTCGGGGTGGTCAAGCTATTCAGATGACTATAGATCATGAACCAAATACAGAACGAAGCAGCATTGAGGACCGAGGAGGTTTTGTCTCAAATATGCCAGGTGCTTTCCTGAAATCTGAGCAATGTAGTCAGTAATTTACAAATTTCTGTAGGTAACCTTTGGTGCAATTGACATTCCCAATATAACTTGTAATACTCATTGGTTTATTGTTTTATGGCAGGCACAGTTTATTGTTTTTTCTGTCTTATATTTGTGTTTCCAGGAGTGAGGAGACCTGAACCATCCAATAAAGCTGTTGTATTTATTTACATCATGAAAAATATGCTTTTGAATGCACTCATGTACCATAGTCTGAACCTCCATATCTTCTTGTGCTTGTTGAACTACCTGCAGTTTATATTTCTAAATGCCACATGACACAATAATATAAGAACATTTTTCCATTTTCGATTCCTTTGGTGAGCCTTGGGAAAAAGGAAGTTTTAGTCCCTGAAGGTTTAGTACAAAGGTGATGAGCAGATATGTTACCCTGTTCATTAGATGTCCATTTTCTTTTTTTCGATAATTGTGGTGTCTGGACCAGCTTGCGTCCAACTTGACTAATTCCATGAGATTCCTGCCACCTCCTACCAACAATAGGTACTAGGTGACTCTATCCACCAAGGCTAGAACAAATAGGAAGATATCACCTAGTCTTTTATCCCTGATTAGAACCTGAGACCTTATGGTGCTCTACCCTCTTCATTGACCACTAGGTCACACCCTTGGATTCAAAATGTCTGTTCTTCTCTTAGCTACCTTGATTTCCTCTCTCTGTTTCTTTCTCTTTCTGAGGAAAAGATCGGTTTATGCAAAAATTTGTATGAAATATATGATCACAATTTGTTGTCTGCAAAGGAAATATTCCTATTTTTCTTTTGAAATTCTTAGAATTAGTCATCCACCAAATATAGGAATGGTTAGAGTGTATGGCAGAGACACTATTTGAAGCTTAAGGGTCAAAATGGTCCAAATTATACTTGACAATAGACCTCTGAATGATGAGGAGAAGGTAAGGAAATCAACACTATCTATGGTTTACGAGGACAACAACAATAACATAACTGGTGAATCCACCAGTGGGGTTTGGGGAAGGTAAAGTGTATGCAGAGCATACCCCTACATAGTGGAGATGAAGAGGTCTTTTTCAGAAGATCCTTAGCTCGAGTACAACATATCAAAATATGCATGAAAAAGGGAAACAACACTAGAGAAACAAAACAACTAATTGGGGAACAATAATAACCACATAATGATGCGATAACCTAAACGCAATCAACAACATGTGATAGTGGAATCTAAAGCAAGACAATATGAAAATACGGCTAAACCCTTCAAAAATCAAAATAACACTCCTTACCTACTAACATTCTACCCTAATACGCGACTTCATACCTTTTTATCTTAGGTTATGTCCTCAGTAATCTGGAGTTGCGACATGTCCTATCTAATTACCTCATGCTAATGCTTTCTTAGTCTACCTTTACCTTTCCCCGTATCCATTATATCCAGCCTCTCGCACCTCCTCTCTAGGCATTTGTGCATCTCTTATTCACATGTCCTAACTATCTCAGTCTTGCTTCCCTTATCTTTTCCACACCAGAGAGGCCACTACCACCTTTCCACAGATATCCTCATTTCTAATATTATCTCTCCTAGTGTGCCTACACATCTTCTTAACTTGCATCTTTTGAACATGAGAGTTCTTGACTGGCCAATACTCCATCCCACGTCGGTCTAACCATTACTATATAGAACTTACCATTAAGTTTATGTAATACTTTCTTATCACACAAGACTCCGCAAGCAATCCTCCACTTCATCCACGCAACACCAATACGATGTGTGATGTCATCGTCAATGTCCCCACTTTCCTAGATTATTAAGCCAAGATACTTGAAACTATCTCTCATGAGGATAGCATTATATGAAGCCTCACTTCATGCTCGCCTCATGCATTATATCGTTAAATTTACACTCCAAATATTCTGTTCGGTCCTACTTTAGTAACTTACCAGATTTGATATTTGCGTGTAGTTAGTTCTATGCTAGAATGTTTTCATATATGGTAGTAGTTTTTGTACATTTTGTGATATCATTTCTCCATCCATAAGAAGAAAGGAGAGAAACGGGTAACTTCATTTGATCAATACGGAGATTGCGAATAAAAGTTTTAATAGGTTACTTAATTATAAATATGCTAAGATAATCATTGCTTACTAAATAATGTCCATGAGAGGTTTTTTTCTGAACCAAAATGTTATTTACACTAAGATTCTGTACATGGAAGATTATATTGTATAAATAAGTAAGAGTTACTTGGACTTAGAATGGAAAAAAATTTGAGTGAGCCGACTAAATAAGAAATGGAGATAGCACCAATAAAAAATCAAATGGACAGGTATAGCCTACCACAAGCTACTTAATTCCCCACTAAGTTGATTGGACTCGGGTGCAGGTGTCCGATATGAATGCAGATCTAGAGATTAGATCCTTCATGATCTAAATTTTAAGATTCAGGTTTATGGATATAAGTGCAGGATTTGGCTAAAAATAATTCAAATATTTAAAAATAGAGTTATAAGAATATGTCTAAATTATGGTGGACTATTTGCAAGAAAAAGGATCACATGAATTTTTGAGAGGAAGTTTGAATATGTAATAATTATTAAGTACAATTGCATCGGAAAAAAGCGATAAGGCCCGACTTCGCGCTTGAAGTGATGAAGCGCTCACATACTCATTCTAGTTTGTGAAGCGTAGAGGGCTCGCATCGCTTCACTTCATCGCTTTAAGCATTGAAACACTCGCTTTCCTGAACACTCATGGCTATTGCAAATTGATATAGAGGCCATGATAGACTTCTTGAGCTCATTGCTCATTCAACTCTCGTGTTGACCCGATAATATCAGTGTTATCAAAAGTGCAAATAAGCTATAAGGTCCATTAGGGCTTTACACAAAAATAACGTGTGCTTAAATGAAAAAAGTCGTAAATGGAGAAAAAGTACAAACATACATGTATAGTCCAAGACTAACAATTATGAGCATGAATAGGAAATATATGGACAAAGAAATTGAAAAACAAATATCACTTGAGTAAAATATAAATTGTGAAGTGTCACCTTCTCAAGAAATGTTCATTGACAAGGAAAAGTATGTCTTAGAGCCTTAATGACAACGTAAAGTGCACATTAAGTGAGCTGAAGCGCTCAACATGTTTTGCGCGTTGCTTCAGGGCCTTAAGTGTTCGTTTGAAAACCCTAATAAATATCTTATAACATCTTTTTTTTATAGAGGTTTTAATACAAAGATCTTTTAACAATAAAAAAACATATGCTTAAATTATATTTTCACCCTATCTTTTATTTGACTTCAGAAATCATTGTATGTGTCTCAAGTTTCTCTATTGATTTTTGTCGAAGTACCGAAAATTAATTTCCCACATCGGGTAAGGATCCCACGCACATGTTGCGTCGACAAGGATGCAGTACCAAAAGTGATGAGACTGCGCAACTTAGATTGCCTATGCTTCCAATCTATAGGTGCTTGTGGTTGATTTGTCCCTATCCTATCTATTACTTAAATTAGGGAATGCTTGGTACATTTATTGCCATTTTCTCTCAACTCTCTCTTACGGGAGAAAATTTCCTTATTGTGGCATTAGACAAAGTTTGACACACTTCTATAAACAAAAGCGTTGAATACATATTTACTTACCTTGTCAAGAGTACAAAATAATAGCTTACCCTTTTGTATGTAACATAAGACTTCTATATAAAGAGCTCTTCTTATAGATTGTGACATGAACAACTCCAAAAAGAGTTCTCTTCTTTTCTTTTGACTCTCGACAGGATGTAAGATTAGCTTAAGCGGTATGACGGTGTAGGTTGTCCCACATAGGTAGCGGTGGATCTGCCTTTATCTGTATAGTTGTAGTCCCTGAACTTACTCTGTTTTGTTGTCACTCATACAATGCCCCTTCAACTATTTGACAAATCTTCATGAGATCAGTGAAATCTAAGCTCTTGTGGCTTGTGAGCATGCAGATGAACCTTTAATCGGTTTGATAGGCTTCCTATCTTAGCTAAAAAGTCTTATGAATTTGGAAAACCCTTTCTAATGACTTCCCTTATACATCTGAGCGTTTAGCATAGATTTTGGAAAACCTTGTTTTTATTGTCTTAGAAGTCCTGGAATATCCCTAACAATAGGCAGACAGCTTTTACCAACTCCCTGACTTAATCGTTACTGTAATTTGTCTCTAAGTTCCTTATAGTTAATTTTTACCGGTACTGTTGATTGTTGTTAGTGGACTTCTAATCAATTGCAAGTACGAGGATACAAGTAGCTCAGTAGCTGTAGATCTATTTGTTCTCTTAATTGTCTCCTTTTTTTCTGGTTCTCCATTCTCTTTTCTTGTCTGTTCGAAAATTGTCGGCTAGTTTTATATTTGGTGTAAACAGAGGGGACTTTCACTTCAGTAATCAACCAGTAGGTGTATACGCTTGTAACTCTACTTCTGCTCGCTAGAATAAAATCCTGTTGCTTGAGCCTATCTGTATTTATATCACCATGCTTGCATATCCTTTCATTTTTCTTGCAAGTAGTTAAAAATTGACTCTCTGCACTCTTTAGCTATGTTGCTCAAACTCTTCAAAAATGCCACTGGGTGCATGATGAATGCTCCGAAAGCAGTGCTTTTGGAGGATCCGACAGTGTGGCAACATTTTGAAGAGTCTGAGCAACATAGCTTTTTAGGGCAGAAACATGTTCTGTTACACTCCTCAAAGTTAACACACTTCAAATGAAGGAGAAACGTATCGCTAATAATTTTGCACTATGCTTGTTACCTATTTGCTTTGCTTCTTGCCATTAGTATATTCGTGTTTGTTGTCCTATGTTTCTGAACTATTTGCTCACACTGCTGGGCATAGTAGCTTCACGTGCATCTGCATCCATTGACTGTATGTGCTTCTTTATTTAGTAGTAGTGGTGGAGGTTATTTTTTGGTCAATGGAGGTTCAAATGGCCTAACAGTGAAACTCTATGTATCTGGAAGTATTACCAAAATTGGTTTATGTTCTCCAGGAAACAAATTGATGTATTTTTTATTTATGGCTTTTCTGCATTTTTATCAGGGGATGTTGCAAGGGTGAACGGGCAGCTAGCTGTTTCTCGTGCTTTTGGAGATAAGAGTCTCAAATCACATTTACGATCAGATCCCGACATTCTTGATATGCACATTGATGTCAATTGTGAAGTTCTTATCCTTGCAAGCGATGGTCTCTGGAAGGTGTGCTTCTTTTCCTCAGTTCTCTGATGCATGAACTGTCATCAAGAGTTTGTCTTTTTGACTTTATATTAATTCAGGTGATGTCTAATCAAGAGGCGGTTGATTTAGCTAGAGGCTTTAAAGATCCCCAGAAAGCAGCCAAGCAATTAACAGCTGAAGCATTGAAGAGAGACAGCAAAGATGACATATCTTGTGTCGTCGTCAAATTTAGGTGATGAACTTATCCTACCATATTCTTATAGTTTCGGGTAAATAAGTGTGACTAGCATGCAGTATAATCTAGAAATGTACAAGGGTATCGAATTTGTGACCGCTTGAGTGAAGCTTAGGAGAAGACTGGTGGAGTTGAATGACAGAAAAAAACGTAAAGGTGTTTGTTAAACTGATAAGCATAGTTCATTTGAACAATCGGAGTGGTCATTTACATCGTCTGATGTATTTGTTCAAGTTAAAAGTAGATAGTGAAGCTAGCAGTCCTTGTGAAGTTCAATATTTTACTTAAATAGAGAGGCTTATTGGTCTCTGGATCTTGTACATCTGGTGTTTGTTTCTTAAGCAACTGAATAGGTCTAAATCTCCATTTACAAATGGAGTATGTAAGTGGAGCCTCTGTAAATTTGTTTTGGCATTTTCATGGTTGTAAGTAGCGATGAACGCTTGTTGATATATTTGTTTATTTTTCTATTTTATGTTCCCTTTCTGAAGAACAAGAGCCTTTCTGTGGTTCACTTCTCCTCCGGAAAGAGGAGAAAATGCTTCATTTATGCTTCGGTATAGTCACATCTCATTTAGTAGTAGTAATTTTGTCCATTCGTTTTCTCGAATCTTGTTACACATTTCCAGGAAGAGAGATACACAATTTTTCGTATTCAGTCCAAGAGTAGATGTTAACAGCCTCTCTACCTCCAGCAGCTGGAGGTAGTGGTAAGGTCTGTGCGCACTCTCTTCTTCCCAAATTCCACTTTGTGAGATTGTCCAATGTTGTTGTTGCTGTTGTTGTTTAAATGGAAACTGGAAAGGATAGTATTTCTCATAAATCCTTTTGCAATATACATGTCTCTCTTCCTATTAACAAAAACACAACCAACACATCTCTTCTCCTTTTTTTTTGGTTAGAATGTAAAACTAAAAACATTTCTGAATATCTTCCATAATCTATATGGCTTAGGATAGAAGGTTCGTAGATTGCAGTATATTGTCTTGTTATTGTCCATGTATCTTAATAGTCTTAATATTGTAGTTTCTTAAACCTTCGATTTTCTATTTGTTATTTGTTGTATCATTATCATATTGTTTCATTATAGTTTTTATTTTGTTGTTATGAGTAGTTATTTGTTGTACTTCGGTTTTGACCCAAAATACGCACACGATTTATTTATTTATTTTTTTAAAAAAAACTTTTTTTTTCTTAAAACAAGTTGATTTCTTATTTATTAAATAGTGTTTGGTAAACATTAACTTATTTTTTAGAAATATTTTTCAGATATTTTAAGACCAACCAATGGAATGAAAACAGATATAGGGCCCGTTTGGATGGACTTAATAGAGCAGCTTTAAAAAAGTATTTTTGAAAGTGCTGAAATTTATTTTTAAAATAAGCAGTTATGCGTTTGGATAAAAGTGCTGAAGTTGAAAAAAAGTTGTTGATGTGTTTGGCAAATAAGTGTTCATAAACAACTTTTTAAATCAAATGTCTGAAATACCCTTAAATGTTGTTAACATAATAAAAGTTAATTAATTTATATTTTACAGCCATAAATAATTATATTTTGTTATCATTCACATATTTCTTTCTCATCACAAATTATTTATATGAGGAATATAACTTATTATAGATTTTAAAGATATATAATTTGAATAAATTAAAGAACGATTTAAGATTTATTTTAGTTTCATCCATAGATAATAATAATTGTCTATCATTCACATATTTCTTTATTATCACATATTATTTATAAGAGGAATATAAATTTTTATTTCACTTCAAATTGGAAGAACAGGAAGAAGTTCAGCAGCTATACCAAACGTGAAAGAAAATAGAAGAAAGAGATGTTAGGGTTATGTAGATAATTTGGAGATTATATAAAAATATTAAGGGCAAAAAAGTAAAAATATGATCAACTTAAAACAGCTTATAAGCTAAAAAAAAAAGCATCACTATCCAGCTTTTAACTTTTGACTTAAAATAAGTTTCTTTTAACATAAAATAAGTTATTTTGAGTATTTTCAAACAGCTAAATAAGCCAAAAATCAATTTTTAAATCAGTTTGACCAGCTTTTAAGTTGAGCTAAAGGCTCATAATTACAAAGTGATGGGTATTTCTAACATCATAGAAACTTGAGGTAGTATTTTGGTATTATAAGCAACAAGAAGGGCCTTCTTCATCAAAGGTGATTCCATTGAAAACCCTAGCCCCACCCATTATAAATAATGGCCTCTGTGCTCTGTAAAATCAAAAAGAGAAGCAGCTTATACCATTGAAATAGATTCTTATTCTTAGTCCATAATTGATTTTTAGAGTTTTTTTAATTTGTTATTTAAAATGCCTCTTCTTTCAGCTACAAGCGCAGAGATCTGAGATCGATTACTTGTAGCTTTGTTCTGGGGGCGTATATTTATTTCAATTCGAAGGGTTTTTTTATGCCCAGATTTTTTTATTTCTGGGTTCCTTCGTCTTGGTACATTTGTTCTTTGAACTATAACATTTTAAAATTGAGGATATTTTCAATAGGTGAATGAGAGTTGTTTTAAAACTTTTTTTGAATAATAGTCTAATGTAAATTTTGGCCTTTTTCTGATTTTAGTATTTGTTTTGCATCTTCGAAGCCTATTTTTCATCTTAACATTTGGGTTTGGTCGAATATATTATATATTGGAATTGAAACAAAAGAAAAAAACTGACATTAATTTTAAAATATAATGGAATTATACGTCCCAATGTGGGTATAATATTCATTCTATGCTAAAATAAAAAAAGGAAAATTTTATATATGGCAAACTTATTTGAGTAAATAACATTACATGGTTATAGTTTACTTAATTAAATTATATGGGTATATTTTAGTTATTTTAGCTATTTTTAATTTTGTATATAAAGGTTTTTTTTATTATTATTTATACAATTCTATTTTAAAAAGTGATTTGTAACTGAAGCATTAAATATTGTAATAATAAATTTAGATAATGTCACAATTTTTGGGAAACGTTGCTTTTTTTAAGCTAAACGTTCAAATTCAAAAAAAAAATCATATAGCAATTGAAACAAAAATATAATATTTTTTTTTGCTCTTTGTGAAACTGAAGTTCAGTAATTTTTATTATATAAATACAATTACTAAACATGGAATATACTATATACAATACTTAATTTAATATTTTTTGTATATTGACAACTAATTAACAAAAAAATTGTATCTAACTTTGTGTTTTAAGACACTAATTATGAAGTTCTTCAAATCCGACAACTACAGAAGCATTTTTCTCTGATTCAATGTTTACAGCTTTTCTCTTTCTTGTTCCTTGAAGCTAGAGACAATTTTATTCCTTGAAGCTAGAGACATTAAAATTGTACAAGGAACAAGAAAGAGGAAAGTTATAAACATTGAATCAGAGGAAAATGCTTCTAAAGTTGTCGTATTTGAAGAACTTCATAATCATGAGGTAGTGCCTTAAAACACAAAGTTATATACATTTTTTTGGTTAATTAATTGTCAATATACAAAAAAATATTAAATTAAGTATTGTATATAGTATATTCCATGTTTTCGTAATTGCATATAGTATATTGCATGTTTATGTTATTTTTGATTTTTGTATATATATATACAAAATAATAATTGGACTTAGTTATACAGATGGAAAATTTAAATATATGATTAGAATTTGTATATTCTATTAGTTATATACAAATTATTGAAGTTAGTATATATTAAGTTTATATACATATACAAAAATTGATATGTACATGTCTGTTTTAATAGCTGGTAGTAGGGGATTGTATATGAAATGCTCATTATTATTTTTTATATAAATATATATACAAAGTAATTGGATTTAGTTTTATAGATGGAAAAATATCATATGTGATTATAATTTTGTATATTATAGTAATTATATGCAAATTATTGAATATAATGTCATGTTTAACTAATATATTCATGTACACATATTGTAGTTAGATTTAGTTATATAGATGGGAAAATATCATATATGATTATAAATTGTATATTGTAGTAGTTATATATAAATTATTGAATATAATGTCATGTTTAACTAATATATTCATGTACACATATCAATATAACTTATTTTTGTCTTTTTGTATCATTGTCTCATTGCTGTTAACTGTGCAAAACACGATGATGCACATACACGATTATATTGATTTGGAGGCAGTTTATTCTGAAGCTCATTCAATGTGTTGATTTGCGTATAACATTGCATGTGAATTGTCCTTTTTTCACGGTTCTTGCAAATATATCTGACTTCCTAAAAAATAAAAAAAAGTGTATGAAATCTAGTATATATATACAAAAAAAATCAATTTTAAAAAAAATCATGTACAGATTAATTTCTGTAAATATATACTTACATATATATACAAAAATAATCAAAAAATAAGTCATGCACAGATTAATTTCTGTTTATATATATGAACTTATCTTTTTTGTATATTGATATGTGTACATGAATATATTAGGTAAACATGACATTATATTCAATAATTTGTATATAACTACTGCAATATACAAATTATAATCACATATGATATTTTCCCATCTATATAACTAAATCCAATTACTTTGTGTATATATTTATATAAAAAAAAATAATGAGTCTTTCATATACAATCTCCTACTACCAGCTATTAAAACAGACATGTACATATCAATTTTTGTATATGTATATAAACTTAATATATACTAACTTCAACAATTTGTATATAACTAATAGAATATACAAATTCTAATCATGTATTCAAATTTTCCATCTGTATAACTAAGTCCATTACTATTTTGTATATATATACAAAAATCAAAAATAACATAAACATGCAATATACTATATACAATTATTAAACATTGAATATACTATATACAATACTTAATTTAATATTTTTTGTATATTGACAACTAATTAACCAAAAAATTGTATCTAACTTTGTGTTTTAAGGCACTACCTCATGATTATGAAGTTCTTCAGATCCGACAACTTCAGAAGCATTTTCCTCTGATTCAATGTTTACAGCTTTCCTCTTTCTTGTTCCTTATACAATTTTAATGCATCTAGCTTTGACATTTTTAATAACTTATTGAACTGCCATAGGGTCGTTTTTTTTTCTTTGATCTCAGCTCTTCCATGGTTTGTTCTTGTATAACTTGTTTTGATTTACCCAAAGACCCTACATTAACCCCAAAATCTTGAGTTAGACCCATTGAAAAGGATGGTAAAATGTCAACAACATTGACATGCAAAGGACTACCTCTGGTAATCCTCAAAGATGAAGATGATTCGTTCATTGTTTGACCAATTTTAGATCTATCAAGAACAAAAAAATTGATTATTTCATCAAAATATATGAAATAATAATAATAAACAGAACACATATACAAATTTTAAATAATCTTTTTAAAAAAAAAGGTAAACAACTAAAATTAAGGAGTACTTACGAAATTGACTTTAACTTGGGGAGGGAACTTCAACTTCGGGAGGGATTACTCAAATTTTGGACAAAAATTTGAAATTCAAACCGGTTAGCTGGAGTATTAAATGTAGAAAAAGACGTTAGAATGTGAAAAGGAGAAAGAAAATTATTTGTGAAAAGGATAGAGAAAATTGTTTTGTGTATAATTATATACAAAATTAGAAAATAAGGTTTTTATATTATTGGTTACATAATAGGTTGTGGACCCCATTAATTATAGCAAAAAAAATAAACTATAATTATATAATGTAAATAAATTAAACTATACCCCTATGGTATAATTAGTTATGAATATTTGTCATTTCATATAATTTTCCCAATAAAAATTAGGAGATAATAGTACCCCCGTGAAAATAAAGTTTCACTAAACTTCAATTATACCTCAAAAGATATCTATAGGTTTCCCCTCAATTCAATAATATCTTTTGAACTTATATACATCTTTCATGAAATGAAACCTATAGGTATTTTTTGGAACCATTTTGTTGTTATATATTATTTGATATTTGATATTCATATTATTGAAGAAACGACTTTATTTATTATAATAACACATATTTGTTAAATAGGGTGAGTAGAGCTGTTCTGAAATATTTGCACCATATATGCCTTTTTCAGGAGTCCGAAACTTAAAGGGTACAAAATATTAACAAAAATTCTAAAACGGTATATAAAATTTTATATTAACCAAAACGGTAAAATCGCTGCAGGTGCAGCGACTTACCTCACCTGAAAAGGTAAAATCACTGCTGAGGCAACGATTTTGCAAAAAAAAAAATTTGTAATAAAAAAATGAAATCGCTGCCTAAGCAGCGATTTCAAAATTTTGTTTCTTACAAATCGCTGTCTTGGCAGCGATTTCATATTATTTTTTAATTATATTTTTTTTAAAAAAAATAATGTATATCGCTGCCAGTGCAGCGATTTATAAAAAGAAATTATTTTTTAAAAAAAAATCGCTGTCTAGGCAGTCACAAGAAGCTTCCGAGCTTTTTTCAATAAACCATTATATGACTCAGACACATTTATCGTCATGGCACCCCATCTACGACCACCATCCTTATACATTGTCCATTTTTCCAAAGGAAATTCATTTAACCATTCACATGCTGCAGGAGACAATGTTTTGATTTGTTGCATCCGTTGCGTAAACTTTTTCTCCTGATGCTCAGTAGCAGCCAACAACATTAGATTTTCGAGTTCACTATTTACAAATTTTTTATTAAAATTCGCTTTTAAGTATCGAACACTAAAATCTATGATATGTGTTGGGTGGACTCAACCAATCATAAGATTGAACGCACTGCAAGATTCCTTGATGACGGTCAGAAATAAGACCAATTCCTTGTCGTTCATAAACTACATGTGTCCATAATAACTTGAGAAACCATGACCAAGACTCAAAACTCTCACGTGCAACTAAAGCATATGCAAGTGGAAAAATATTTCTATTCGCATCAATTCCAACCGCAATTAACAATTTGATATCATACAAACCATAAAGATGTGTGTCGTCGATAGAAATGACCGGCCTACAACTTTTGAAACCATCAATGCTCTGTTTAAAAGCCCAAAAAAGAAATTTAAAAATTTGCTCACCTTGCATTGTTGTAGAATGATGCTCCCACTCAATAATAGTACCTGGATTGAATAATTGTAGTGCAGCCATGTATCGAGGTAATGCCTTAAATGAACTTTTAAAATCACCATAAACCATTCGAAATGCTTTTCTTCGACCTTTTTGTGCTTTTCTATAACTAGGAGTATAGTGATGTTTTTCTTTGATAATTTCACGGATCATCTTATTATCTATGTCCGAATTTTGCATAACATATGGTATTAATGAAGTGACAAACATGTTATCATTCAAATTGAAATGATCCTCCTTATAGTTATCTGTAAGACAAGTATGCGGTTCAATCATTTTTCCTGTCTTCCACATACCCCTTGAAATCTCTCTAAACCGAATCATCCAATCATCCGATATTATAATTTTTTTTATATAAAATCGTTGTTTTAACATTTTTTTTTAAAAAATAGCTTCCTGCAGTGATTTATAAAAAAAATTATACAAATAAATCGCTGCCTAGGCAGCGATTTTTTTTTAAAAAATTATTTTTATAAATCGCTGCACTGGCAGCGATATACCTTATTTTAAAAAATATGTATATAATTAAAAAATAATATGAAATCGCTGCCAAGACAGCGATTTGTAAGAAGCAAAATTTTGAAATCGCTGCAATTTTTTTTTGCAAAATTGCTGCCGCAACTGCGATTTTACTTTTTCAGGTGAGGTAAGTCACTGCGCCTGCAACGATTTTACCGTTTTGATTAATATAAAATTTTATATACCGTTTTAAAATTTTTATTAATATTTTGTACCCTTTAAGTTTCGAACTCCCTTTTTCAGCCCTACATATTTAACTATTGTTCCCCACTTAGATTACAACAAAAATAACAGGGTAAACTAATTTTACAAATAAAGTGTGAAAAAAATAAAATATATCGACTCACTTTTAACTTAAGTGATCCCTCATTGAGGCTAGTATAAAATGTAGAAAATCAAATTATTAAAAAATTTAATTGGATAATTTGATTTTAGACATTTTATGCGCAGCCTTAATGAGAAAAAGTACAAAGCAAAAGTTCATACTAAACATAAACTGTTCGATTACATACTTTTTAGTTATGATCATTTATTTATTTTTAATATTTTTTTAATTGTTAATCTCTAGTTATATCATACCGCTCCATATAAAAAGTAAAAATAATTGAAGTGACAATATTCTTAATAATACATTCGACTATAATATCAATATAACATTTCAGAATCAAAATTTAAAATCTAATAATTGATAACTAACTTTTACTAATAACTATAAAACTAATAATCCAAAATTTAAAAGTTTCAAATCGAATACTAAATGTCTACCCTTGTTCCGACAGATAGCCAAGTGATCTATTCCGCATAAGGAAACTGTGCTTTTAATTCATTTGACTTTTCTCTTGTCATTTAGGTATCGATTTTGGAAACGGCAATTTGTTGACAAGTGACAGTCTATCATGGCATGGCCATGAACAACTTTTCTACCTAAACATCGTTCAAGTAATGTTCGTGAAGTATGAATTTATGATCTTGCTGAATGGAGGAGGTATAATTTTTAACACGAGTTTAAAATTTAAAGAAGTAGACACACGAATTTTCGAAGGGAGTTTAATATTTATTATATATAACGTAAAAGGATCAAAAATACTCTTGAACTATTAGAAATAGCTCAAATATACCTCTAAATTATATTTTGGCTTAAATTTATCCTTTCCCTCAAATTATAGGGTCAAAAATACCCTCCTAATTAACAGGATCTGTTAAACGCCACTTGAATGTCATGTGGTATCACATAAGCCAAAAGAGTTTCACTTATGCCACGTAGAAAATAAACTTACCTCTAATTTCTCCCAATTTTCTCTATTTTCCTTAGAATTTAGAAACGATTTCACTGAAGAACATAAATACTTTTTTCCTTAGAACTTATGTATTATGTGAAATCATTCTAAGGAAATGGAGAAATGAGGAAAAAGGGTTTTATGTTCTTCAGTGAAGTCGTTTCTAAATTCTACGGAAAATAGAAAACATTGGGGAAAATTAGAGGTAAGTTTATTAGTCTATGTGGCACGAGTGGAACACTATTGACTTATGTGTCATGCCACATGACGTCCACATGGCATTTCAATTGCGTTTAATCGAATCTGTTAATAAGAAAGGTATTTTTGACCCTATAGTTTGATGTTAAGGGTAAATTTGAGCAATTTCTGATAGTTCAAAGGTATTTTTGACCATTTTCCTTATACATAATAAAAATTAATCATATATAAATAATAAAAACATTTCACTGAAGAAGATTCGTATGAATCTCTGAAGCTATGTTGGCTCCGCCTCTAATCTCGCTAATTAAAAAGTTAAATTATATTTTAAACTTTTAAATTTAACTATTGCTGCTTGACGTAGCTATTCTATGTAAAATTCATTTGTCCTATTTCAACTAGAAAAGAAAGAGAGAAAAAAAGAATAGTATAATCTTAAATTAATATGTTGAGCTATATATCTCGTGAAACATGCACGTAATTTATTACACAATGAATTTTTTAAAGGAGAAAGCATGGAGCTCCTCGAAGACATAATTCACATTTAAGTGTCTTTAATGTTTATTTATAAATGAAAACTAATAAAATATTATAGAAAATACTCAGCATCACGTATTACTTCAATATTTGTTATTAAAAATATTTATTAAAAATCATTTATCAATTTATAAATCAAGCTAGAATTAATTAAAAAATTGATGAACGCTTAAATTAAATTTTTGAAAAAATATGAATATAACAAAGTTATCAATGGATGGTATTCGAATTATTTATAATTTGTAAAAACGTGTAAAAGAAAAATACGGACAAATCATATGAGATCGAGAGAATATGTAGATGTAGTTTTGTTTTCCTTTAACGACAGCCACTGACTGAACCCATATCCGATCCTTGCCCTTTCTTTTTGTTTTCTTTCGTATTTCATGTATTAAAATATTAAAAAAAATTCGTGTTTAGAGTCTAAAAGGTATAAAATATTAATAAAAATTTTAAAATGGTATATAAAATTTTATATTAATTAGAATGATAAAATCGCTGAAATAACAGCGATTTTCTTCGCCGGAAAAAGCAAAATTGTTGCTACCGCAGTGATTGCAAAATGTGATTTTTGTTAAAAAAGAAATTCAAATGATTTTCAATTAAAAAAAATGGAATTCTTTAAAAAAAATTAAAAAAATGGAAATCAGCGATTTTCCAAAAAAAAACATATTTTGCTATTTCTAGTGGAGAAAATCGATATTATTCCAGCAATTTTACTGTTTTGGTTAATATAAAATTTTATATACCATTTTAAAATTTTTATTAATATTTTATTCACTTTAGACTTCGAACTCAAAAAAAATTCCGCAAAGTTGACATGATAACACTAAACTATTTTTTTAATTTCAAGTTGGAACAGCTGGTAAAACTTTGTGTTGAATAAACATATTAGAAACAATGCGAGTAGAAAATATAAAATTATTTATGAAAGGTTTCATAATTAAATGAAATTAGTTTATAGAGTTTCATTGTTTTGTCTGTTATTGATTTATTTATTTTGTAGAGGTGTAGGTAACCAAACATTGGAAGATGAAAATTATGTGGCTGCCGTACCGACGCTTTTAATGCTTGAAAATTCCCATCTGTCGTTTCTCTCCGCCACATTATTATTATCGAATTAAAATTATGTAAATTCATTGTTGTAATTTTGTAGCAAACTAAAATTTTATATTACAAGATTTGTTATCAAACATTACTAACCAAAGATCTATAGATATGTATATCGAGAGAGAAAAAAGAAACGTTTTGCATGATCTCTATCTCAAATAATAGCTAATGAAAATAGAATGACGCAATTTTAAATCTCTAATAAGGTAATTTATAGATATTTTTTAGTGCATAAGTTTTATCCTTTAATCAGAATATCAAATGCAATTTGATTGTATATATTCTTCATTGTTTCTAGATTCACAGTAATTGTTCCTTTTCTTTTTTACGGAAAGAAAGAAATTTTAATTTTTCTCCGCTTTAAAAAGAATGATTTTTTATAACATTTTAATATCAGTTTTTCACGAGACATGTTTAAGGCGATAAGATTAAATGATAATTTTATACATTTAACATAATTTTAATTTAGACGGAGGAAACATATATTAAGAAAACCAAACCGAAACAAGCGTATAATGAAAGACGTAGAAACCTATATATATTACTGTGAATTAATTGCAAATGACTTTTACACATCATATAATAGGGAAAAAAAATCATTTTACAGGAAAAACAAGAAAATTATAAAAGTTTTTCTCTGTCTCAATAGAATTAGTACGATAATAACAGATAGTATTAAATAATATTAGTATTTACTGTGTACTAATCCTAGTCCTATTAGGATTAGTATTCCTTAATCCTAGTCCTATTAGGATTAGTACTCTTTCCTATATCTCCTATATATATCTCGTATTCCCTTATTAGTTCAACACTTGAATACAATCAATATTCCTTCATGGTATCAAGAGCCAGAAAACCTAGATCTTCTTTTCTCTAGGTTTTTTTCTCTCTTTAGGGCACCGATCGTTCCCTCTCTTCTCTTGGGCGGCGGCAGCCATAACGACTGAGGTGGATCCTCTCGATTCACTTCCTTCTGGCGTTAAACTCCTTCTCAGGCATCTTCATGCCCTGATTCCCGAAAAATTATCAGACATAAATTACCCTACATGGAAAATCACCGTTCTTACAGCCTTTGAGGTCAATTACCTTCTCAAATACGTCGATGGAAGCACAGAACCGCCGCCAGCAGTCATCACCACCACGGACAAATCAGAAAAAACCAATCCAGCCCATGCCGCCTGGAAAGCCGTGGATGGCCAGATCCGATCATGTTTGATTACGGTCATCTCTCCCATGGTTCAGAAACACGTCTGATCCTACACAACTGCTTCAGCCCTGTGGACGGCCCTCGAAACACGCTATGCATCAATTTCCCACTCTCATATTTTTCAATTGCGTGATCATCTCCACACAATTACCAAAGGCACGAAAACTATGGCGGAGTATTTAGACGAGGTCTCCACCATCATCACAGCCCTCGACACCGTGAACGAAATCATTTCCGAAAAAGATCTCGTCATGTGCGTCGTTCGGGGGCTCCCATCAGCTTACTCCTCCATTAAACAGGCGGTTCGCATCAGTCCAACGCCCGTTGACCTGACTACTCTCTCCTCGTGGCTAAAAAGTGAAGAAATCAACGTGGATCTGGAGAGCAAACTTCTTCTCCGAGAAGTCGTTGTTATGGAGCCGGCCACTGCCCTCACTGCAAGCCAGAACTATCGCGGGGGGCGTGGTGGCGGCCGGTAGAGGAGCCGCGGCGCCTACGGCAGAAACAGCGGAGGCCGCGGGCGTGGCGGTCGGCAGGGCAGTCGTACGCCGTACGACGGTCAGCAGCACGACAGCAACAACAGCCTGCACTCCTTCGGCAGCGGCGGGCAGTCATCTTCCAGTGGCGGGCAGGGCACTTACGAGCGGGATCGTCCAACTTGTCAAATCTGTCAGAAAACAGGACACACCGCTGTTCGTTGCTGGTTTCGGTATGAGGAGAGCCGAAATAGTGATAATCGTGCCAATTATGCATCTCAAGCCGATCCTTCCTCTGAGTGGCTGTTGGATACTGGGGCCAACATGCACGTTACTTCTGATCTATCCAAGCTTAACGCTCCAAATCCATATCATGGCTTCAATGGTATTACTGTTGGCAACGGTGAGTCCCTTAATATTTCTCACACTGGCACGGGTACCATTAAAACCCCCACCGTTATCTTTCACCTAGGTAACCTTACCCACGTCCCTTCTATTAAAACCAATCTCCTTTCAGTTCACCAATTCACAAAAGACAATAATTGCTCACTCTTGTTCACCTCTAATGATTTTCAAATCCTAGACAATACTACCAAGAGGGTGATTTTTCAGGGCCCTGTGAGCATGGTCTGTACGTTCTTCCTGGCACAAGTTCGTCTGCCCACCCAGTTTCAGAAAGCGTTCCTGTGGCTCCGGTGGCTCTTTCGGCTGATGGCCACAGTCTGTTGTGGCACAGTCGTCTGGGTCACCCATCTACTCAAATAATAAATTCTTTAATGTCTCAATTAGGTTTTTCTTCCATTCATGTAAACAATTGTGACTCCTGTTCAATTGCTAAATCTCATAAATTACCTTTTACTTTATCTGAGAAGCGTACAACTGTACCTTTTCAACTTATCCATTCTGACATATGAGGTCCTACTGTTGTTCCTTCATTTGCTGGTTTTCGCTATTATATTTATTTTGTGGATGATTTTACAAAATACACTTGGTTGTACCCACTAAAACACAAATCACAGGCATACACCACCTGTCACTTTTGAAAAAATGGTCCAAACACAATTCAATTCTCATGTTAAACTTTTTCGAAGTGACAATGGAAAGGAATATGTCAATAACATGTTTGGCCAGTTTCTGCAATCCCTGGGAATTATACATCAAACCTCCTGTCCATACACTCACGAACAGAATGGGGTGGCTGAGCGTAAGCATCGCCATCTCATTGAAACGGTGGTTACTCTTCTACATCAATCTCATCTCCCTGTCTCCTTTGGGGTAGAAGCTCTAGCCACCGCAAACTACCTCATTAACAGAATGCCCAGTCACACTCTCTCCAACAAATCACCCTATCAACTCCTTTACCACGAACTTCTCAATTATACCAACCTCCGCGTCTTTGGGTGTCTTGCCTACCCTTGGCTATGCCCTCATATTACTCACAAATTACAACCCCGATCCCATCCTTGTATTTTTTTGGGCTATCATCCTACCTCCAAGGGTTATCGTTGTCTTGACCCACAAACTCATAAAGTCTACATATCTCGTCATGTCAAATTTGTCGAAAATGAGTTTCCCTACGAGTCTATTTCCTCCCCCACAAGTACATCATTCATTGGCGTCCTTCCCCTTTTTCCAACATACTCACAGGGTCCCTCACCACCTTTCCCCAAACCTCCACCCACTACCCAACCACCCCTCATCACCTCTTCGACCGTCACCCACAATACACCCGCAACCACCACCCACACTCACAACCAACCCGAACCACCCCATACCCACAACATCTCCAGCCCGATCCGTTTTGGGTCCTTCCCGGCCACCCCCGAATCACCACCACTCGTGCCACCCCCAATACTCATCTCATGTTAACCCGTGGCAAAGCCGGTATCTTTAAACCCAAAACCTTTCAGGCTACCATACTACCAAATACACCCCTTCCCGATAGTGAACCAACAACATACTCTGTTGCCTCAAAAAATGCTTATTGGCGTCATGCTATAGATGACGAGTTTAAGGCTTTGACTGGTCAGAAAACTTGGGTCCTTGTACCTAAGCCCCATGGGCGGCACCCAGTAGGCTGTAAATGGGTGTACAAAATTAAACACAATGCAGATGGCAGTATTTCCAGGTACAAGGCTCGTTTGGTTGCTAAAGGCTACAATCAGGAGTATGGGCTTGATTACTCCGAGACATTCAATCCTGTTATTCGGCAGGAAACCATTCGCCTGGTACTGTCACTCGCTGTGCGCAACAATTGGCTCATCAATCAGTTGGATGTTTCCAATGCTTTTCTTCATGGCATGCTTGATGAAACTATCTACATGACGCAACCACCGGGCTATGTTGATCCCCTTTTCCCTCAACATGTTTGCAAACTCCAGAAGTCTCTGTATGGGTTCAAGCAAGCCCCCCGTGCTTGGTACACACGTCTGAAAACGTTTCTCCAGGGACTCGGCTTCACGTGTTGCGTACACGACACGAGTCTGTCTATTCGACATTCAGCACACGGTACAGTCATTCTTCTTGTCTATGTAGATGATATCATTATTACAGGCTCTACTGCAGCTATCATTCAGGATGTCACTCGACCTATGCATACTACCTTCAAAATGAAGGACCTTGGCCCTTTACATTATTTTCTGGGAATGGAGGTTTCTCGGACAGGCAGCAGCTTGTTTCTTCATCAGTCAAAATATGCTTGAGATCTGTTGCAGAAAGCTGGACTGGAAAAATGCACCAGTCAACCAACACCGATGGCAGTCTCTTCGTCTACGAATGGAGCCGACACTCCCTTTGCCGATATCACCCACTTCCGCAGCCTCATTGGGGCTCTACAGTATCTAGCCATTACCCGTCCTGACATCCAGTTTGCTGTCAACCGAGTTGCTCAGCGCATGCATCAACCAAGTGAACATGATTACTATTGTCTAAAACGCATTCTCAGGTACATTTTTGGCACTCTTGGTCGTGGTTTACTCATTCGACCCGGGGACTTGGAGCTTCGGGGTTTCTCAGATTCAGATTGGGTGAATGATAAAAATGACATAAAATCTACATCGGGATTTCTCGTTTTTTTGGGGCCGAACCTGATCTCCTGGTGTACAAAAAAACAACCCAAGGTCTCTCGGTCCTCGACTGAAGCTGAATACCGCGCCCTTGCTCTTCTTGCTGCTGAGACCATGTGTGTCACATATATTCTTCGCGAACTCCGCGCCACTCACACTGTTCCTGCTCTCTATTGTGACAACAAATCAACCATCTGTGTGGCTAAGAATTCCGTCCTACACACCAGAATGAAGCATGTTGATACCGATTGTCTCTTTGTTCGCGATGAAGTTCAGGCCGGCACCATGACTGTGCAGTATGTACCCACTGAAGAACAACCGGCTGATATTCTCACCAAGCCTCTCCCGAGACGACAGCACGATTACCTCAGTTCCAAGCTTCCGTTCGCTTCCGCTCAGCTCAGCTTGAGGGGGATAATAACAGATAGTATTAAATAAATAGTATTAAATAATATTAGTATTTACTGTGTACTAATCCTAGTCCTATTAGGATTAGTACTCCTTAATCCAATCCTATTAGGATTAGTACTCCTTAATGCTAGTCCTATTAGGATTAGTACTCCTTCTTATATCTCCTATATATATCTCCCATGTATTCCCTTATTAGTTCAACACTTGAATACAATCAATATTCCTTCACGATGAAACTAAAGTTTTTTTTTCTAATTACATAAATAAAATAAACTAGCCCCAGACACCTCATCTAGCTAGCTATTGGATATTTTTTACGAAAAAAAAAGAAGAAAGGAATATATAGAAGTCCACGAAAAGAATTCAAAACACAAGAATATTCTTATGATGAAGACGTTAGATTACCATTGGAAAATGGAGAATTATTTATCGAAATGAGTCGTTCTTAAAAATTTCCACATTAAACTTCAAAGCATATGGTGCTCTATTAGTTTTGTTCTTAAATTATTTTATATTTTTTAATAATGACTTGTCTAGTCTTCAAGAAGTTTCTGATGCTAAACCACTTTATTCTACTGCTTTTGTAAAGTTAAATATAGCTCAACTACGTTGAATTATATTCTATAATAATTCAATGAAATATAAAACGTGTAAACAGTATATTTTTTTAAAAAAACTTTTCTTAAAATTTCAGTTTGCTTAATATAGTTTATAAAGTAAAAAGTGAATTGAAAAATAAGTTATATAATAATATTAAACTTGAAATTTCCATAATCAAATAAAATAATTCAAAATATATTTTTTAAAAATAGAATATTTTTATAATCAAACCAATTTGCGTAATGTATTGTATAGACACTGATATAGAAATTGTTTCCGATCATTTATTCCTTCTTACAGTATTCATATTTTTAGAAAGTAATGGTAAAAATCTTCAAGAAAAAAAAGAAAATCTCTTAAGTAACAACTTGGTACCAAATTATTTGTCATAAAATTACTTCTAACTTTAAAAACATCTGTTTACATATCCTTATTCAAATAATTTAAAACAGTAGAAAAGATTAATTAATTTCCCCAAAATATTCATGCTTAAGACATGAAGAGAAGCCAACAACGATAAAATATTCGCATCAAATGTTTATATTAAATTATTAGATATTTAAATTTTTAGTTTATTTTACTTTATTAAATTACATAATAATGAAAAATTAAATTAATTAATGGGAATAAGTTTTTTCCAAAATTTATCGAAAATTTACTTATTCAATATCAAACTCATCTATGTTTTTGACCATTCCTTTTGACCTCAAAATATAATTCATTATAAATATAAATACAGAATTTTCTTCATCCACTTTCCATTTTCTTCATTACAATTCCCCATAAACCTCTAATTTTCTTCTCAAATTCTGTAAAAAAAAACACACACAAAAAAAAAATTTGTAATTTGCATTTTTCAGTGATGCCCAAGTGCTTCAGCTTCACCGCAGCTAAAAACCGGTGCCTCAAATCCACTTTCAGTAGCCGAGGACTCCGATCTACTTTCACTGACCTCAAAGATGGTACCATAATGCATTGCTGGGTACCCAAATCCAAAAAACCGACCCGACCCGATTTGGTCCTGATCCATGGATTCGGAGCCAATTCCATGTGGCAATGGAGCGAAACGGTTCGGATCCTTTCCCGTCACTTCAACGTCTACGTCCCGGACTTACTCTTCTTCGGCGACTCGTACACCACTCGGCCGGAACGAACTGAATCGTTTCAAGCTCAGTGTGTGAAGCGAGTTATGGAGGAGAACTCGGTGACGAAGATGAGCGTTGTAGGGCTGAGCTACGGCGGATTTGTGGCGTATGATTTCGCTGCGCAATTTGGGGATTGTGTTGAGAAAGTGGTGATTTGCTGCGCGGGAGTTTGTTTGGAGGAGAAGGATTTGAAGGAAGGGCTATTTGCGGTGAGTAGTGTGGAGGATGCGGCGAATATATTGCTGCCGCAGACGGCGGAGCAAATGAGAGAGCTTATGGGTTATACGTTTGTTAAAGCTCCGGCCAAAGTGTTGCCGTCCTGCTTGCTTACTGACTTCATCGATGTAAGTCTCTCTTCTTCTTTTTTTTCCATTTTATTTACTTTCCTTTTTAATTGTTTAAAAATATATATACCGTTCCTTTTTGGTGCGGTCACAAAACTAAAACTAAAAGACATTTTGATATTTTTTTCAAATCACATTAAAATCTCACAAACAAATTGACACGATAAGAATGGTAATTATTGATAGTGTTAATTATGATTTAGCACCACTTTCGTCCCTATATTATTGGAGAATTAAAAATTGATTTTTCATTTTGAAGATTAGTGTCTGAATTAACGAAAATTTTGAAATATAATATTTTATGTCATTGGAATATACTAATTTTGCTTCAAAAATCTATGTTTTAGTTCACGTAATATGGAGGGAATAGTTTTTTCTTCTTAAATTCAATTGTAGTATATGTTGTTGAGAAGCAAAGACAATGAATGCGTTGTGACGGACCGTTGAAATAGATGTACCAGTTTAATGTTATAATAACTATTTAATTATTTGATCTTATATAATAGATAGAATCGGATAAATTTATTCGCATCGAGTGCTTATATCAAGTCAATACATGCATGTCATGTGTTTAAATTTATAGTTCATTTATTTCATTAAATCATATAATAATGCATTTTGCACTGACTTGATATAAACACCTGATCCAGATAAGTTTTTTTTTTATGAAATCTTATAATATAATAGGAGTCTAAGCAAGGATTACTGCCTCCGCCTCTATACCTAATTACTTTGTTTGTTATTAGGTGTTCCTTTTTAGTTGTCTATTTTTATTTGTTCATTTTGATAAATTAAAAAATATCAAAAGAAAAATTGATTATTATACTCTCAATTAATTACTTTAAAAAAAAAGAAACTTTTTAAAAAATATAAAATTTTAATCCATCTACTTTATAATAAACAGGGATATAATAGTAAACTCGGAATATTAATAGGTATACCAATTTTAAAAATCGATAAGTAATTAAGAATATGTAATATTTCTAACATCCGGAATTTACATTTACAACACGAATCAATAAAGCTAATTATATACTAGCGTAAAATACAAGTATGGAATATAAACATATTGTTTTCCTTGAGATAAACCACATAAAGATCTTCTTCAATAAGGGATGATATCAAAGATATAGTAAATTCGATTCTATTTTACAATGCTTGGGTAAGATAATAAAAATGAAAGTTAAAATAATAAAAATAAGCCCTAAATTATAACTTATTTTTCTTTTTATTTTTCTTTTTATAAATTAAGAGTAAATGATACTTATGATAGAAGTATTTTACCAAAATCTCCCTATTCAATACTCCCGAGTCTCGTTCCTAATTACATATCCATTTTTCCTTTTTTAGTTATCTTTAATTACTTGTCAATTTTGACAAATAAAAAGAGGACTATTTTTTTAAATATTATATTCTCGATTAATTACTTTGAAAAAGGTAGTGCTTCTTGAGAATCTTAAAATTTTTAACTCATCCACTTCATAATTAATAGACGTAAAATAATAAACTCACTATGTCAATAATTATTTTCTTAATAGGTGTGTCAATTAAAAAACAGACTAGTAACTAGGCACAGAGAAAGTATTAGTGATCTAAGCATTGAAAAATAAATTATACCCCCTCTGTTCCTATTTACTTGTCTATATTTCCTTTTATAGTTGTTCCTATTTACTTGTTCATTTTAACAAATCAAGAAAGGACAATAATTTTTTTTCCTAATATGTCCTTATTTAATTCTAGAAAATTTCTAGTACTAAGTTTTAATGCTTGTTGGAACCAGAAAATATATTTATTATACTTAGGAAGTTGCATAATCTTTAAGGATAAAATTGTAACTAACTCATGATAATCATTGATGCCTTAATATGTGTGTCATTTCTAAAGTAGACAGCTAAATAGGGACAAAGGGAGTATTTAATACTCCCTCCGTCTGGAATTATTTGTCATGTTGCGCTTATCGAAAGTTAATTTGACTAATTTTTAAAGGTAAATTAGATCACATTAATTCGATTTAACAAAAAAAATAGATATTCTAAAACTAAATGAGAAGTACTATAAATTACAATTTTTTGCATGTTAATATGATGTCAAAATACATCTTAAAATGTTAGTCAAAGTTTTTATGGTTTGACTCTAAAAATAGAAAACATGACAAACAATTCCGGACGGAGGGAGTAGCAAGGATAAAATAAGTGCAAAATACTACCTCCGTCCTTAATTACTTGTCCACTTTTCCTTTATAGTTGTGCCTAATTACTTGTTCATTTTGATAAATCAAGAAAGGACAATTTTTTTTACCTATTATACCAACAATTAAATGACTAATTACTTTGAAAAATGTAAAACTTTTCATCCACTTCATGATTAATAGGGATAAAATGAGGTTCGACTTCCTTCTCCCCCACCTTTTAGTCTTCTGGACCCCTGAAAAAATAAGCCGAAATAAAAAAGAAAGAAGAGAAAAAATTTATTACGTCATTAATTATTTTCTTAATATGTGTGTCAATTTAAATATTAATTATTTAAATATTTTATGTGTTGATTTTACCATCTTTTATGAAATAGATTATATAACTAAAATAATGTTTAATTATTTAAAGAACATCTCCCACGTCAATTTATGGTCTCTACGTAGCTCAAATTTTGTGTACAAAAATCAGGATTTAACCATTGGGTGTAAACATCTTTTATACACCATTATACAATTTATACAAGTTTGCTATATTACATATAATAATTTTCCAAGTATAATATTGGACAACTTAACGTAAATTTTTCAAAAGCAGAAAATATTTTTAAATATTTCTCTTTTTTGTTGAATCGCAATATCTGGCGGATTAGGTGCCTCCAATGAAAACGTTTCATGTGTTGTTTACCTAAACAAATTTCTGTCATATTATTGTTGAAAGGTCTGAGTTTATTAAATAGGGAAACCAAATTGAACACATATTTATGTATCTTTATGGGTTTTAGGCTTCCCTTACGAAAGATATATAATAGTCTCAATCATAGAGTATTAATCCGTAATTAATACTCGGTATGCATATCTAAACACCATTACATTTACATGTCAGTTGTTTCCATAGTCTTAATTGCATACTCCAACTTACAAAAATGATTATCTAGCCACCTCCAAAATTGATGTGTCACGTGTACAAATTTGTTTTTATACAATATTAAATAAAAAGCCCTTGTTTGTTTCTTCTTTTACTGTTCTATATTGTAATGGAAATAGTCAATGAATATTTGGGTGTTATTATATATGAGCAGGAAATGTTTACACAATATGTAGAGGAGAAGAAAGAATTGCTTCTTGCAATTGCTAAAGACAGAAAGCTTTCTGATTTACCTAAGATCACTCAGGTTTTTTTCCCTTTTCCTTCTCTCCATCTTTTAACAATATTCGCGGGACATAATTAAGTTTATTATAATATCCCACAATCCTCTACTACATTGATCAAGAAATTTTTCCTAATATTGCTCTTTATTTTGCAGCCAACATTAATAGTGTGGGGAGATCAAGACAAAATATTTCCATTAGAACTAGGCCACAGATTGAAAAGGTTCATTTCTCCAACTGGGTTAGTTGAAATTTTGATATACACTAGTCAAAATATTTACATCCCCTAGCTCGATAGACATAAATTATATCATGCGCAGATATATAGTGATAGAATCATATGCTTGGTGACTGACTTTGTGAATATTTTTGGGCAGGCATTTAGGGGAAAATGCTCAGATGGTAGTCATTAAGAATGCAGGCCATGGTTTTCTCTATGAGAAACCAAGAGATTTTCATAAGCCTTTGAAAGCATTTCTTTTGGGTACCACAAAAAGTGCTCCCCCTCAGGACCAAACATGATTCACTTGCTGCCTACTATGATGTATCTATTTATCATAATGTATCATCTCCATGTTTTGCTATTTTATTCTTGTATTGCTCATTCAGAGATAGCACAAACATTTTAACTATTAACAACTACCATGGTTGCTCTCAAATCTCGATTTCTTTCTGGGATTTCGTAAAATGAAAGGCCATTCAAAGCAACCACCACACTGTGACATGAAAATGCTGGCTACTATACGATTCATTGACGTATAGCAATGCATTTCTGCAACTGTTTAGACCCAACTAGCTATATTTCGAATAGAACAGTCAGTCACATGATGCAACAATAGCAGCAATTTTTTTTTTTACTGAAAATGAGAAGTACTCTGGGAATGTTTATGTATATGGAGGAAGAAAGTACAAAGCCAATAGGCATGAATCCCTGAACATTATATGAAAACAAAGACTTTCCACAAGCTAACATGTCTCTTGAGGAGCCAGCATCACAATGATTCACCGACACCTCTTGAACTTCAACTAGTTCTGTAAACATGAAAAAGAAGAAGGCGATTAACGTGACAAGACCGGCCTAGTTGTATATGGATCATTTCAACAAGAACATAACAGTGATATTGAAGACGAACAACCAGTTAAAAATCATACCTCTCCCTGGCGCTCATCACCCTTAGAATGCTCACCTGACAAAATGATCACATATCAATGTCATTTCAATCGGCAACTATTTTACTTATTAACGTTTGATTACAATAGTTCCTATTCATTGCTATGGATTCAAATTAGTCTTCTCTCATATATCCCTTTTAAGTCAGGATCAATATATATTACAGTCAACAAAAATTGTCTTTATGGAGCTATGCAACATAAAAAGGCAAAAACTAATTGCAAAAGCAACAGCTTTTTCCTATTTACCAAATGTAGCAGGCATTTGAACATCCACAACCATGAGAAAGCGAAATAACTAAGAAAACATTGAAGCATCTCCATAAGAAGTACGTACCTCCCTCTTCAAGATCTGATGTCCACAAAGTGAGATTATCCCTTAGAAGCTGCATGATAAGGGTGCTGTCCTTGTAGGATTCTTCACTGAGGCTATCAAGTTCGGCAATAGCTTCATCAAATGCCTGCTTAGCCAAGTGGCATGCCCTGGTAGGAGGTGGATTAAACAAAAGAAAAAGAAATTAGGTACGGGAAGTATCCTTAATAAAACCAGATCACAGGTTAATTACCTTCGCACGGCACGATCTCACATGTACAAAGAAAAAGAAGAAATGTCAAATAATCAATACAACAACAACGACATATCCAGTGTAGTCCTAAAAGTGGGGTACCCCTACCTTTGTGGGGTAGAGAGGTTGCGCCCAATAGACTTTCAGCTCAGAAGAAAAGATTTCAAAGCAGGATGGCTAATATGTCAAATACTCATAGACTACCAAAATTATCCGTTGACGCTCTTTACACAAGATTGATTCCTCACTACTCTTCAACTCTATGTGTAATTATACTAGAAAAGGCAACAGCTCAATATCATCTTCCCCGATTCACAATTTCACAGTTTGATGAGAAAATCATTTTCAAAAGTTCTCCAGTTAGAATCTCCAAGCTCGTTTCATTATGAAATGGGGAAGATGAAACAAGGGGTGTACTTGATGGACAATGGTAAGTTAACATCTTTTGTCTAGTCATAACATGTTTAGCTTCTGTCCATACAGTTGTTATCTAACCTCTCGGGTGAATTCAGAATCTCATAGTAGAAAACTGAGAAATTCAATGCGAGTCCAAGTCTGATTGGATGAGTCGGAGCAAGATCTGAACTAGCAGTGGCAGTAGCAGCCTACAAAAATTGAGCAATAACTTAAATTAGGAACAAGACGTAAAACCAAAGAAAATATAATAATGTGCAATCATGAACAACAAATATAGGAAATAAATGCTGCAGATCTTTTATACAGACGTAGAAAAACATTTGAGCAAATTTGAAAGCAGTTGAACAAAAGAAACCTCATAAGCTTTAAGAGACTGTTCAGACGCCTCTTTACGATCATCCCCTGCTTTGAACTCTGCTAAATAGCGATAGTAATCTCCCTTCCTGGATGTGAAGTAAAAGGAGGTACACTTGTAAGTTCATCAATCAATTTTTGGGGATAAAACTGAAGAAAAACAACCAACCTAAATAAATTAAAACAGGGTCTCAAAGAAAGCAAATATGTATACATCTCCGTCACAAATAAGAGAAGAAAACAAGTAAAAAAGGTCAGCAACTTACATCTTGTAGTAGAAGACAGTAGATTCTCCAGTAGTGGACGAAGGAACGAGGTGCTCATCGATCACTGACAAAATGTCGCTGCATATTTTTGTAAGCTCGTCTTCAACTCTCTGTCTGTAAGTCTTTATTCTCTTAACATTCTGCTCATGACCCTTACTCTCCTCCTTCTGTTCAATCGAAGACAAGATCCGCCATGAAGCCCTTCTTGCTCCGATTACATTCTTATACCCAACCGACACCAAATTCCTCTCTTCAACAGTCAGTTCGACATCCATCTTAGCAATCGCCTTCATTGCTTCAACCATTTCTGGGACAACAAAAATATAATGCATAATCACATATTTATCAAACTTTAAGAAAACCGAATAGTAGTAGTAAGTAAAAGATTGCACAAACATATTAACTATGAATAGTAAAGCTTCAAGTCTTCTCTCATTTGTATTGCCTGCCTGTATGCTCAACATCACTTCTTATCATCAATTTGAAAGCTTCAAGCTTCTCTCCTTCATATTATTTGGCTCTACACACAATAGTTCTTTCGCCTCTAAACGAAAGATTAGATAAGATAGACTAAAACCAACGGGATCAAGCCAAATGATCTGTTATATATCCACTCATCACTTTACGTTATAATGTTCATCCTAGGATCATAATCACAATGACTTTCATCTCTCAACATGACATCTGGTAACTTAAAACTTTTCCTATTGTTATATTACCATACATCAATCATAAGATGTGTTTCTACATCATATATACTACCCCATTTTTCGCAAAACAACAGTGCATTCACATTAGCTTCCACAGTATTTTCCACTGCAGTACTACATACAACCTAACAAATACATGTCCTGCTATGTAATAAACTAGATTAACTTAGACAACAAATTATAAAGGCAAACGATTTTCTTCCAAGTCCACTTTAGTTGACATCTGTGCTCAGAGATCATCTCAAATAAAAGCCAAAATTATTCATCAATAGTTCCCTACACCTTAGTAAAAACTCTCTCAATTGATCTCAAGAAGCAACCACTACTCCTAGAGAAAATCATTCTCCTCGAAAGGGCTTTTTAATTCAGTCCATATTTAGCGGAGACAAAAACACTAGGTGATTTCTTCCTATGAGTCCAAACTTCATAGATAGAATTACCAGGTTCAGTGCTGGTGGATCGTATAAACTACCCCATTAAATTAGTTGAGATGCCAGCAAACTGACTAGACACCATGGTTATAAAGAAAAAAAACATCTTTTATAGAACATCAAGAACTGTTCAAGGCAATTTCCAGTCTAATTTGATAAAAAAAGACAATCTTGCAGAACAATCAGCAACTACATACTAAAGGGGCACCCCAGAATAGAGAAACAAAGCATATGAGCAAAAAAGATCACAACTTTATGAAATCCCAAAAGGGAAAAAAAAACAAGATTTTTTTGCAACTAAAAAAATTAACTAAACCCCATCTAGAGACAAAACCAAAGAACACCCAGTATTTTTTTTCCCAGATTTTGCAACCAAAAAACAAATTAATAAACCCCCTTTTGAAATCAAAGAAAAAACAAAGAACTGATACTAAATTTCTACAGTAGCATCAACAACAAAAATTAAAGAAATTTAAAATGAAAAATGTATATACCATCATATCTCTCAGCTTGCTCAGCCAGCCTAGCCAAGTAAACCTGTTTTTCTCTTTCCTTCTCCATTTCTCTCCTCTCTCTCTCTCTGCCTATTTTCTCTGCGTTGAATTGAATTATATGATGATTCTCTTCTATATGTGAAGACTTTTACCTTTTCTTTGGACTATTCTTTTCCCCCCTTTTATTTGTCTTTTAACACACAAAAAAATGACTAAATTAAGGCCCTCTTTTTAACTTTACTAAAATATTACTATAATCTTTTAATCAAAACACTTCAATTCCTAATTAAGTTTTTCACTTAAATATGTTGTATTCTAAGTTTTTTAAGCAAAACTCACGTGTATTAGCACTTTAATATTTGATTCTGAAGCTAATCCCAAAAATTATATCATCTCCTTTAAGTATTTAAAATTTTACCACTTATTAACTCAAATGTATAATTAAATAATACTATATATTTTCTAAACTTAACTGTCTACTGGAAAGAATAAGAAAAACACAAATTCAAAAATGTGAAACTAGAACACACAAGTTTGAAAGTATTGTTCAATTACTCCCTCCGTTCGATATTGTTTGTTATAATTTCTATTTTTAGAGTTAAACTATAAAAATTTTGACTAACATTTTAAGATGATTTTTTCATCATATTAATATGCAAAAAATTATAATTTATAGTACTTTTCATATAGTTTTAGAATATCTAATTTTTTTTATGTGATATAATTTACCTTTAAAAATTAATCAAATTGACTTTTAATAAACACAACATAACAAATAATTCTGAACGCAATATTAAATAATTAAATTATTCATATAAAATATATTATTTCTTTAGTTATATCATATACACATTAATCTCAAATAAAACTGTCTAAATTATGATATATTATCAAAACGAATATGTATTATTAAATTTATTTTACTTACTTTATATAATTATATTAATTCAACTACCTATTAGACGAGAATATACATTATATATTTTTTTATAATTAAACACTTTTTTTAATAGTAAGAAAAAATAAATTATGCGGCATTTGGTAACTGCTTTTCAAAGGGGATGTACTTTGATACTGGTTTTAGTGGGAACAGTGGGCGATTAAAACTACCTTGGATTTCTCAAATTGCCGGCGATTAAATCTGGACCGTTGATGATGAGGTTAGAGAGAATCACAGCCGTTGATTGAGCGTGCAGAGCATGATGTTAACAGGAAGCTGTCGGTCACATGGCTGTCGGATTGACTAAGATTTTACTGTAACTGTTTTGAATATTGTCGGATGATTAAATTAAAAAATAACGCAATTTTTAAAAATTATAAAAAATATTTTTCAGTTTTTAAGAAATAAATATAATTTTAGATCTATGAAATTAACTAAAGTATTTTATATGGACTATTTGAAACGGAAAAATGTTTTAGAATTTTATACTAATATATGTGATGCTTATAGAGTATGTATGTCTTTCTTAAAGTTGAATTAAAATCAATAATTTAACTATAAAATCAATTCATAAATTATTACTGGACTATTGAATTAACCATTAGTTAAAATATTAAAATTTACAATTAACGACTTAACGATGTAGGATATGTATTGCTCAAACCTCTTTATTAGACAAATCGTTACAAATTAGGAATAATTATATTGTGTTTATATCCTTTATATATGAGTTCTGCTTTATTTGTTTGGAGTGTCTTTTATTTATTTTTTATTTCGCGTCTGATATTTATATTAAAGCTCGATTAATTTGGTAAAATATTTTCTAATAAAGATAACTTCATATTCAGGAGATTTCGAACTCAAAACCTTTAACTAAAAATAGGAAAAAGGCTCAAATATGTCATCGAACTTTCAGAAAAGGCTCATTTATGCCATCAGTTAAAAATTTGGCTCATTTATGTCATTACCATTGCAGAAAAGGTTCATTCATGCCATTATTTTTTAACAATTGGTTTTGCAAAACCATTTTTGACACGTTGTCAATTATAATCGGCTACGTCATCAATTTTTTCTAATAAAAAATCAATTTTTATTCAGAATTTTTATTTTTTAATTAAAAATGTTTGATGACGTGATCAATTATGATTCGATCACATTATTAATTTATTTAATTAAAAAAATAATTCAATTTTTGTTCAGAATTTTAATTATTAAAAATATTGATGTCGTGGCTGAATTATGATTGACCACGTGTCAAAAATGATTTTGCAAAACCATTATTAAAAAATAATGACATGAATAAATTTTTTTCTTTTAAAATAATAACATAAATGAGCCAAACTTTTAACATTAAAAATAAACGATTACATATTACTCCATCATAATTCTTTGTTGGTTTGTTTTCTAGTTATTATGGTGGTCAAAGTAATATTGTTGAGTGCCTATTTGGTGAACATAATTAGGTACGTTCTCAGTTTTGTTTTCTTTCGTTTAATAATTTTGGTACTCATGAAGTAAATGTTTGTGATAAATCCTGTGATATGTTTTGAATAAATCGTGTGATATGTTTTGAATAGTTTCTTTTAATTAGGCATTTTGTTTGTCCTTCTATAATTCTACCTTGATTTTTTGAATTTTGTTTTCTAATATCTTGTGTTTGCTACTGTGTGTTCTTATTTATCAATTGGCTTAGAAGATAATAAATTTGAAAGTCATATTTTTTACTTGCTTCACATTTGTGTATTTATATTCGACAATAACCTTTTTGCATGTTACATTTTCTTTTTGTTGATAAACAAGTAAGTTGATCGAGAACTTTATTAAATTTAAATCTAAATTAAATCAATCAATATCTTATAAATTAAATTAATACATTTAAAAATCGATAAAGTGAAATGTTTAAGGGTAAATATTCAACTGAACAACACCGGCACTAAGCTATATTATTATTATCTTTTGCTTTTTAAAATCTCTTGAACAATAAAATTAAAAAATCAAATGTACATCTTGCATAAATGATGGGAGTCACATCAAGGAAGATTTAAACTTAATATTTGGACATTTTTTATTGCTTAAGACGATGCTTCAATTATTACATTAGTCATTATATTTATTTGACATACAACATAATTATTGGTAAATATAAAAAAAAAGTACATGCTACAAATTTGATGTTAGCCTATCAAATCTCCCTAAAATAAAATTGTCTCTAATAAGATTGAAGTGATAGGATTTGAGATAAATCATTAAGTAAATAAATTTGATTTAGCATATGTTTTGTCCTAATTGTAATTTGTATGCATATACATTATGATTAATTTGACCTTAGCACGATGAATAAAAAAAAAAAAAAACAAAGTGAGTGATATAGAAGAACACTACAAGTAGGAAAAGGACACGTTCAAATTTACTCTAGATCTTGTGAAATGGTTCTATTTTTTTTTTATTTTTTTTTTATAATTATTGTGTCAACTATAATATTATCATATTTTATTCATTAAGGGTGGAAGCTTTTCAATATATAAATTCTTTTTTGTCAAAAAATTAACTCTTTAAAAATATTGTTTTTACTGCGAGAGATATATTTAGACTTTTTTTTAATTGCAAAAGACTTGTCTTAATCGCAAGTGTATTCGCTATTTGATTCTATCCTAAATCTGATCAATTTTAAAATATGTATTTTTTCTATACTTTTAAGTTTTAAGTAATAAGTAAAGTGGCAAAGGATATACTTTCTTTTCTATATCACCGTCTCGTTAATGAGCGTAGATTAATAGTCAAGTTTATCATGTGCTTGTTAATCTTTATCTCATTCTTCAGGTGTACAAAAATAAAATAAAATTTTACAGTAAAATTTTGACAAATCGATATATTAAAAAAGATCTTATATAACAAATATTATGGATATATCTGTACCAATTGGATCATAAAATAGGTTTTCAGAAGACATATTAGTGCCTTTAAACAAAAGCTAATCGTAAGACCATCTCTATCCAACATCAAATTTTACACTAATTTCTATATCTGGTATAAATATTTTGGTGTTTTGAGCTTCAAACTACACCAATTTTCATATTAAATTTGGTGTGTGAATAGTGGTACACCAGATTTGATGTGACATTATTCATCACATCAAATAACTTTTTGATTATAGTATTATTTTATTATAGAAACTTTTAATCAAATATTGTATAAATTGTATGTCTTAATTAAATCTCTTGTATAATTAATTATTTTTATAATATTAATTTTAGATATGAAATTTAGATTTTTTATAAATTAATTTTTCTATATATGACTTCTTAAAAAAATTATATTTATGTTAATTCTACTATACATTATATAAACTATGATTAACCTTCACAAAAATTAAAAATTCAAACATATAATTTTTTAAACAAATAATACAATTGAAGATAAGCGTGATCTTAATGCACTAATTCAAGATGCGTCGGAAAGTTCAACTCCAACAGTAGAAATGACAATGGATGAAAATTATCAATTCAATAATTTTTAGCTCGATAAAAATAATAAAGGACAAAAAGCTCATATTAAACTACGTAATTCATTAATAGAGCAGGGAGCATCGGAGTAAATATATATGTATAAAGTTGAATATTTATGTAGAATTATAAATAATTTTTTCAATTATATAATGCTTATTTAATTGTATTTCATTAATGATTTCAGTTTTTCTTTGTATGATCCATAATAATGTATAATATTTGCCAGCAATTTATATTATTTCAAAAATTATGATATAAAATAATTTTATATTAAATAATTATAAAGGGAAATATATGAGTCATATATGGTGAATGTTTTAGAAAGAATTTGTTTTATGAAATAAGAAATAATAATATAAAATTGATGCAGTAAGTTAGAATTGATTACACTAAAATTTGATATTTGAGTTTAAAATGTCCTAAGACAGAATAATTTTTTTTTTGGAAAAAAATCTCCTAATAAATCTTGTCCAAAAACTAAATCAAAAATCAAAACTAATCTTTATCTCCTCATTCCACTTCAGCAATCAGCACTGGTGCTCCTGAAGTACTTTCTTCATAAAGTTATATATCACGTTAGCACCAATGATTTGTTGATGGTCTTTCCGCCTCCGCGAGGCAAAGATAAAATCTGTATATATTTTACTTTCAGATTCAAACTTTTGACTACAATTGTTGTTATAGCCAATGGTAAAGCATCAAAATTCAAATTTTTTTTTGGTGCATCAATATAACATTTAAGTACATTGGTGAATTAGAATCGTAGCATTTAGGACATTACGTGACATAGTATAAATCAATTCGAGCGTATTTCAAGCAAATTGTCATGTAGACACGTATTTTTACTAGTTCAATTGTATACAAATTTAAGTGTATATTTGTACAGTACGCCCAAAGTTGGAGATTAACATAGACGACTTCAATTAAGATCAAGTTAAAAATCATGTTTATAGGAATATATGTTTTCAGAAACTATGACCAAACACATGTTGAAACTTCAGTCCCGAAAGATGTAACACTTGCTTGTAGATTCCAAAAGCAAAATCCGGAAAAGAAGCAAGTTGATAGCCAAAAATTGAATGATGAAGAACAAGTTGATTGAATTGAAGCATGAATGGTCCCAACTACCATTGAATGATGGCCTTGACCATTTCTTTCAAATTAGCTAAGAATAACGTGGTAGGTTGGCCCAGTCAAGTCATCAATTAGTATATGTTTGGTTGCCACTCAAATGTGTCTTTCCACTAATGCTTTGTCAACGTCAACTTTTTCCTACATCTTTCAATTCTTCAATTAAGCAATCTCGACTTTGTCGTCTGGTACATGACGTAATTGAATTGATCATTAACTCTATTCTTATTTGATTCAAGATATTAACATATATTCAATGTATTAAACGATCCTCCAAGGTTGCATTTCCTACTTCATTAGTTCATAACTCGTCTCATTTTCATTTATAAAAATTATTTAATATATCAAATCAAGAAGATCGCTTTCTAAGAAAAACTTAAATTTTACTAGAATCTTATTTTAAAGGGTCTGATTATATATATATAAAAATAATCGTTGATCCATATGGGAATAAGGACTATCATATCGCGCCCTATTGTTATACCTATCGATATATAAGTATTAAAATACGCCTTAATGATCGATTATTAATAATGGATGTGATGAGTGATTTTGCTAGAATAAGTGTTAACGAGATTATTGTTTTAATTCAGTGAATAATTCGGAGAAGGATATTAGAAATATTGATTCTCAAAAAACAAAATATATTCTTGAAATAACGAAAGCTAATATAAAAAAAATTGTAAGAGAGAGAAGCAAATTTAGCTCTCGAACGAAATAGAATACAACCTATAGATTTGGTACACGTCCTAATCTAATTTTTCTGCAGGTGGAAATTCATTGTATTTGGCTACTACCTCAATTCAAGAAAAATAGGCCATGTTTTGACAAATTTATTCATCTGATAGGGATTAATAATAACAATTAAAGAATGTTTTGTTGTTGTAATAAGTAATTTTTTTATTTTTATTCAGAGGTCTTACATACAACTCTCCCGTGGAACTGATCATCTTTATTAGGGATTGTTCTACCCCTCTAAGACGAGAATTCATATTTAATCAGATTTTAATGTGATTATCAAACACCAGATAAAAAACCAAAAGTAAACATATAAAAATTAAGGCATAATGCAGAAACATGACCCTTAACTTGGCGTTAGTTGACAATTATGACTTTTAATTCTGGTTGTACAGATTTAAACTTGTATAAAATTAAGCAAATGGACACACTACATAGCACCTTACATGGCAATTTTGTGTCTTACATGACCTCCTACGTCTATTGTGTCACGTAAGACACTTGTGTCTACTTATTCAATTTCATACAAATTTAAATGCCTACTTGTGCACATTCGAAATAGAAAGACAGAGTTGTTCGGTAAAGCCAAGTTATAGCAGTAATGCTAATAAAAATAGGGTGTTTACACATTGTCTTGAATGTTGAGGGAGTATTTTCCACTTCAAAGAGAAAAGGTCAAATCTTCTAGAAAAAGCAAGACGAGAAGTGAATAAATCCTACTAATTTTATAAAAAGAGAACTTATTCTACTACCACACTAAGACTTTCTTTTTTTATTGATAAAATCTAATTTGTATTTATGTAACTTTCAAGAATTAAAAACTACTATATTAGACTTAATCAAATTAAAGATGTGATCTAAACTTTTCTTTACACCAAATTTCATACTAACGTTTATCCAAGAAAATGATCACTAATGTAGTGGTTGAACTATTTTAGTTCTTTTTATATATAATATACTATGCATCTAAACGGAGAGTGTGAGAAAATAATTACTTCTGTTCTTCATACATATTATCAATGGAAATAATTCTTAACGTATAAAAATATAATTTGGTCCTCCTTATAATACCATGTAATTAAAATAATCCTAATGTATATATATATGAAAAGAATTATTTGAGTTAAACCTTAAAACTAACCGTGCAAATAAACATATTTCTAAAGTTAAATACGATTTCATACCTTAATTGTTGAGCATATAAACTCCACAACTAAATTATTCACTCATTAGTTTAACATACATCTCTAATTTGACTATACTCTCATTATATAAACTCCACCAACTAAATTATTCACTCATTAGTTTAACATAGATCTCTAATTTGACTATACTCTCATTATGACGTGTGTAATACACTCTCTCTTTATTATTATTTTTTGAATAAAACATTTGACCTAACAAAAATTAAACTTTTACTACCTTTCCATGAAACTATTGTATTGATAATAAATATATGTTTTTGCCTTTTAAAATCATAACTCAACTGTGTCTTTTATTGTTAAAAAATATTGTACAAGGAACCAAAAAATGGGTATTCCAGGTAAACTTAACATCTTTTTTTTTGCTTAAACTAGAGTATACTTGATAACATATATGAACTAAAATGATAACTACTTCTACAGAGTATAAGGAATATTTTTATTCTTTTTGTCAGCTCATGCATATCTAAACTATTCCACCATATCTGTTACTGGTGGGAGGTAGCATGTGTAATACTGGACTCTAAGCTATTAGGTGAGCATCACAAACCAACACACACAATCAGATTGTTAAGCAAGAGAAGGAGCACAGCGCTGCATGAATGACCGCTGCTTCATTTAAGCTCAATCTGTGTTCATCATCATCATCATCATAATATTTTTTTTAACAAGACACACTTAATTCAAGTTCATTATAACGAGGGATTGGACTACCCAGAAAAGTGAACAAGGATTTTGCTTCAGAAGGTTTTGGGTTATGGTCTAATGTGAAATCAAAGATAAGACAACCTTATTCATGATTAAGATGTACACACTTTCTTTATCATATTTTCTTTGATAAAGACCTCAATTTTCTCTAATACTATGGTGTAAAGTCAAAAGTGCATAGTGTGTCAATAATTCAAAAGTGCCACAGTAAAGCAACAACCAGAAGGCAGAGTACCTTGTGATTAAAAACAATCACTATTTGTCAGTTGCCAACCACTTTGAATGCCTAAAATAGGAAAAGGGGACAGTCTAATTATGTTTTATGCCTTACAAAATGATCCTCTAGTTATTTTAACTATCCTAGAGTAAAGCATGAGGCCGGATGCCGAGAATAACCATATCACATACAAAAGCTTCAACACTTGGTATAATAGGAAATGAGAATCCTCAAGAAGAAGGAAGGCCTCAGAACTTTATTTGATTCAACAACTTAAAAAGTTAAAGCATTTCATGCTCACCCTTTCTTGGAACCAACCGAACTCTTCCCGGATTGTGTATCGTTTCCCAGCAATTCTTCAGAACAGATTTAATCACTTCTGCACTTTTTCTCATTAGTGCCTCTGCATGCAGAGGGTTTAGAAATAAAAAGCAAAAACATGTGTTCTGAGTTTCACCTGAATTTTGTTTCACAAAAGATGTAATTCAAGACAGCTTAGCATACAAAAGGAACTAGACAGTGTCTTGATTTAATTAAATAAACAAAGATCTGAATTCAAAAGCTCTGCCTATTAGTTAAAGCTATATACAATGTGGGTACATTATTTCTCCGACGGTGAGAAAAAAATTCTAATCTACATTACATAAAATTGAAGCATATCGTTTCAAAAGCTTGATATTGCATAGTGCTGCGCCAATCGGATAATACCAGCACCAATTATGGTTGCTAAAACAATTATAAAAGAGCACTATGATTATAGATATGGCCATCAAAGCAATTAGTGAGTTGAACTTACTGGTTCCACCCGGCTAGCGCTAGACTCTCCGAATGAGACAGACGCTAAAGACTTTGAAGCCCATGCCTTGGCATTCATAGCTCCTTCCTGCAAGTTGCTTCTTTTGCATGGCTCCTTCAGTGAATTACATAATTGTACAGCTCGGTTCAGGTATAGCAGAGGAAGCTCCCACAAGCTTCTTATTCTTATTTGTAATATGCAACCTCCCAAGCCAATTTGAGCTATCTTACGTAAAGCTGGAAATATCATATAAAGTACTTTCAATAGCACAAATGCAGTGGCTAAGGCCAAATATGTCTCTTGCTGAAAAAGGTTCTCAGGAGATCTGGCCCAGGAGAATGGACAGTTTTCCTGGTCACTTCCATGCAGTTTCAAAAGATTTGAGGAGCATCCCATTTTGCCAAGAGAAGTGGCATCCACCGAAGCACTATGAAAACCTGTTTAAAATTTAAAAGAGGCTTAAGATAAAGAGGCAACTTAAGCAGGAGTCTTCCCATATTAGTGGATGTCACACAAGGAACAATTTTAAAATACTTCGATAGCGGTAGAAAAGTCAAACAGCAGGGAGAAGAAGATCTGAACGATGGCTGAACATAATAAGCTGCATTCCTAAAAGAATAAATGAACACCATACTTCACTATTCTGATGTAACATGCATTAGCTCGAAACCTACTTCGAGCTACAAAATAAAGGTAATTGAACATGCGCATGTATATCAAATAGATTAGACAGGCAATTTACGAAAGGCAAAGAGGGAAATGGAAGTTCTGAAAAGAAAAGCTGAGGCCTAGAAAATGTAAAAAATGCAAGTGCATTGAGCAAAACCATTTTAGCAAAAGTGAAAAAGTTACCACCAATGTCAATTCATTCCTACTTTCAAAACTCTCAGGATCAATAAGGCAATTCTCTTTTTGGAGAGTTTGAAGGGTTGAATTGGGTAAGGTTACTCAATCTATACAGATTTTGTTTTAAGGGGCACTGAGTTCAAACACCATAATACAATCTAACAGACACGCTTACCAGTAGTGCCACCATAGAATTCAATCACTGAATCAAGGGAGCGAGAGCCATGATACCGCATGCGCATTGTTGAGTTTAAAAGGAAGAGAGTCGGAAACCCATGAACTCCATACTTTGAGAGAGTGCTGAAAGGACATTCTTAGTTCTCAGCACAATATAGAGAAAGCAATACGACATACAACATTAGTTTTACACTAACCTTGGCTTAACAGCTGACTCTTCAATTGCGAAATGGGGAATTGAAGGATACAAAGAAGACATGATGGAAAATTTTGGCCTAAAACTTCTAGAGAAAGGACACCAGGATGCATAGAAAAGCAAAGCAACATAATCATGTGTATTCCGGTGAATCATACTTAGTGCCCTCTGCAATGACAGCTCATCTCCCTTCAAAATAAAACGCAGAACCATTAGAATTCCTCGAGAAAATAAAAATGAAAATACAATCACATTTTCTGTGGGTGAAGGCAGGGGTGGATCCTATGTATGTTGTCCTCACATCATAAGAACACAGGGAAGAAGTTAAATGCAGATGGAGGAGGTCAGCAATTTAAAAAAGAATTCTGATATTTCAACATATGACACAGGGTGTACCCACTGGTAATGCACATTCAACAGCGGAAGTGATTCAACTTGGTGTGCTCTAACTTCCCTACATTTAGAATTTGATAATTGCAAGGCATCGACCTTGTAATGTCTTGACTTGATACTCACGTACTCTTACATCTAAAATGGTTCATGTTGAAACCCTAGATTCACGGAAGCGGTACATAGACTAAAAAAAGTTGTACTCTTTTGAGTAATTGCAAGGTAAGAGCATGAGCAACTTTGCTCTTCATTTTTATTTCTTGTTTCACCAGTACAAATTGGGTTTATTGCTTCTCCTTTCGGCACCCTAGGGAAAATGCATGATGATCCAGTGGTGTGGGATCCTCCTGCAGTGAATGAATGAAGACCTAAGCCCACACATGTCATGTATCTTTCACTTAGTACGAATCCGCTGGAAAAAATCTAAGCAAGCGCCCATGACACGTTAACATTGCAGATGCACGGTTGAGCAAAACCTTGAACAAAAAAAGCATACAAATCTACAGATATATGAAGCATAATGACCACATTAACCACCAATATTAGATAAAGCCAAATTAAAAATTAGGTGAAGGGCAGGCTGACGCCAACATGACTATACAGAATAATCTTCAATGCATTTTGATTTGGGTAGCTCAAGGTGCCAAAAAACTGAAACATATCCACAGACTCTGCATTCCATATGTTTGATTTCTCAAAGCAGTATGGTTAAACAAGACCAGTAAATTCGTTCTACACGGAATAAGATTTAGCTACTCAAACCAACACATTTGAACAGCAACAACTATTGAAAAACATTGAAGCTCAGACACACAGCCCAATGCAGCTTTCACCATTTCTTCGAGATTGACAAATAAACAAAACAGTTTGTTATATATATGACTAGAATACTCAAACATGAAACCAAGAGAGTTCATGAGTCTCATCTAAAAGCTCTAACTCATCCGAACAAGTCCGGTGTAGACCTTCTATCCTACTCTTGCCTCTGCATATGCTGATCCTACACAAGGTCCAATTAGTCGAAATTCCTTTCTATAAACAGAACTCAAAAGGTATGCAGCTAATCACAAATATTTCAAAATTCTGGTCACTCTCTAGAAACAGGAAATTCATCCAAAAATAATGTCACAAAAAAACTAACTAATTACTTTGCCATAATTCAACTCAAAAAGACAAGAATCATCACCACCTATTCACTAAACGCCCAAAAAATATAAATTTTACTGCATCTGCCAATTTGTACCCCGCTAGTTTATTAATCACCTTGCTAACAAGGTAAAACACCCAAAAACCAACAGATTCAAACAAAAAGGTGAAAATATTACACAACATACAATACAAAAGAAAAATTATCTATACCTGAATAACTTCAGCCACATAAGAAGATTGGATCCCATCTAATGGACAAGTCAAATCTTGAAACCCCATAAAAATCGAATCTTTAACAGATTTCAATGGACAAACTGAGCGAACCGACACATTAGCAGTCTCCGGCGACGCCATCCCTTCAAAGACCATCAATATAACCACAAACCCAGCTGCAAAAGCACTTAAAAGACCCATTTTTCCAGAACTAAGAGATTTCTCTGTTCTTATAAAATTGGATCAGAAAATTTCCGAAACCCACCAAGAGAGAAACCCTAGATCGACGAATCGACGGTGGCGGTGGCAGCGGCGGTGGAAAATAGAGCCCAGCGCATGTTAGCGTTAAGGCTCCAGATTTTTGTTGAGAGGAGAATATAGTAGTAGTAGAGATAGAATTTTTTTTAAAAAAATAAAAATTATTAAACGATAAAAACAGTTGTTGTTTTTTTTGGTTTTGTTGGAACATCAAAATCCACTCTGTATAAATGGACCACTGTGTTTGTACTTTCTGCTGATTTTGTTATACTTTTTTAGATTTTTTAGTATTATTATTATTTGAGATAATGATATGTTAATCGTATTAGAATTTGAGGAACTATTTTAGCAGAGTACACACGTTATATCAAATGTACAGTCCATTCATCAAAATGGTTGTTTTTTTTAATTTTTTTATTTTGTATCCAGTATAATGATATTTATAATAAAAAATAATTAAATTCATTTTATATTAAAAAATTTACATTAACAAGTAAAATTCTATAATAAAGACGTATTGATCACTCCACTATAATTTTAATTGATATTTACATTAATTGTTTATGCATGAGTTTTGGTCATAAGAGTAACATATAGAAACAATAATAAGGATAAAATGTCACTTAAATGAGGTTTAAAAAACATTAAGTATATACTGACTTTATTAAGTCGAATCAAAATTCATAACTTTAACCTGAAAGAGTCATGAGAACACCTTCAAGGCAGGGGTGAGTTAAAAGAAAAACTATAATTTTATGGTGAGTATACTTTATATGAAATTAAACTTAGGTATTTTTTTTATTGTGTTCAGTGTTATGCATTAAAAATATCGAAGCTCTCAACTTCTAGTAGACAAAAAAAACTAATTATGATTTAATAAGAAATCATATATATTTTTAGCGATAATAAGGTATTGAGTGAAAAGAGGCTGTTGTGTGCGTAGAGAGTGTTTATAATAGAAATTCGATACAAATAAAGCATATCTAAACAATAATTAAAGGAGAATATAAATAGAAAAAGCCCCATAAATTTTGTGGAAATAATAAAAACTTCTCAATTCTTATATAATCTTACGAATGAGCAAATTATAATTTATAAACAAAATTCAAAATATCGTAAGTCACGACATTGATAAATCACATATCTCTGTGTAGTACTTTTATAAATAAATGTTTGCGATCATATGTTATTATAAACATTCAAATTCACACATATGTTCACAAAAATCTATTAATTGTCTAGAAAATCAAAAAAATAATTAGTTATTCATTAATTATAATTTTAAAAAATATTAAAATGGTTCAAATCATCCATTCACGTCTAGCATTTTTAAAATTACAAAACATAAATTTATAAAAAATTTTAAAAAATGAACTCGCAACTGAAATTTGACGTCCTACTTTTTAGATAATTGAAGATTTGAAATGAAAATTTTGCTCCTATTTTGTAAACAAAAGATAAATTCAAATCGAACAAATAATATCATATACCTAATAATTCTAACACCAACCACATTCTAACATCCAATGAATCTTTTGCAAAAAGGCAAAACAAAAAGGAAGCATATATATTACCTGCTCAATCATGAGATCATAGAGTTGAAAACAGAATGATGAAACAATTTAAAACTCAAATTCTAAAAATAAGAAATGTTACACACCTAATTATTGGCCTACAAGACTATGATTGGTAGTTGACATACAATGATGAGCACACCAAGTTGCTTGAGCTATATTATTATTAATTTATTGAATCTAAGCTATCAAAACTCTTGCAAGATTTAAAATTAATTGGTTAAAATAAGTATAATTTTATTATAAATTTTTTAATATGCTTATAAAATATAAATTTAACTGGTTGAATCTTGTTGAAGTCGATCTAATGAAATGAGAGATGCATTCCAAATCGAAAGTTCTCTACGCATATGCCAAACACTATCACATGCAAAAGGGGAACTTTCAGACCTAATAATATCCAAGCTTGTAAGTCAAGGGAGCATTGTATAGAATCACATAATTTGCTAAGCTGCATTACCTAAACAACTAGTGTGCTTGCCTGTCTAATAAGTAAACACAAGGCAAAAATAGAAAACATAGCAACACAGCTGCAAAAACCAACTTCTACCAGAAAGCTTAAAAATGCCCAAAGTAGTAAACAGTAACAGAATCATTTGAAAGAAGAATCTCAATGAGATACCGGGGTAGGGGAGGATATCATTGTCATCTCTGCAAAACTGATCTCAAAAATAGCTTCTTCATCCATCCTCCATCATGCTGCTGCTAACCGATCAAAGTTGCTTCTACATTTTCTCCCATCCACAACTCAAATCGGAGACACATTCAGCAACTACCTAATAATCTAAAAATCATCAAATGTTTTGGTCCAACTGATGGATCCTGATCCTACCATATCATGTATAACTGATACTTGGGACTGCATTGTTTCAAAAAAAAAAAGTCTAAAGAAGATAAAAATCTCATTATCTTCTCTAAGACACAGTTGGTGGTTTGACTTATTTCAGTCAAAAGAATAGGGAAGGTTACCTACTAACATAACTAACATCAATCTGGAGTTTCTAATTGCTTTCCAGTTCTGGATGAACAAATACCTCCCTTTAACCTAATCCTCTGTCTGAAGTCTATTTTCAATGACAAGTGCTACATAAAGCTAAACTGCCCTGCAGTACTCCCACTGCAGGTTGGACACATTGCACCAATTGAACCAGCTTCTAACTGGTTAGAATCTTGATAAAACAAATTTCTGCACCAAACACATACCATAGTCACCTGATTACTGCCAGCTAAATTTGGCATCAAATTGTCTTTTCCGAGCCAAAATGAGGAATTAAATCCTTGTTCTATATCCACATCGTAAGGTAAAACTCGAGGCTCTTCTTGAAGCGAATTTGAACTTTGTGTGCTCATGAAACTATATTCCACCGGTCCCGTTCTGTCTGAGCTCAACCCATCAAAGCCAGTGTTGCCATTATACTTCTCATTCTCTCCATAAAGATTGGGAACCTGTCCAAAATAGCAAGTTAAGAAATATATGATAAGTTATCGAATATAATGGGTAAAAATTTCACATCAATCTTCATAACTTAAAAAATATCTGCAAGTCTTTTTTCATTGTTTCTAATAGGAAAATGGGTTCATTAAGAGTATATGCAAAGAGAACTGCAACTACTACTTAACTAATATGCTATAGCATTTTTCTTCAAATGCATGGCAGAATGATGTATTTCTCAAACTAAAATAGTCACAGATACGCATATTATACACACACACACACACACACACACACACACACACAGAGAGAAAAGTAGTCCAATATATTATATTGCATACCTTATCTGACAAAACATCGTAAGTCTGGAAACAATTAGATGACTGCGCTACTGAGGTTGAATTGCCTGCTGAGCCACCTTGCATGACATTTTCTACACCCACTCTCCAAATGCTTCCAGCCATGACGTCCTCATTAGGTTTGGCATCTCCACAACCAAAACTAGTAATGATCTTCTTTCCAGAGTTATCAACTTCATTTAATTTGTGTTCATTCCACAATTGACTAGGAAAAACAGTGTTGAAGTTACTTCCAAAATCCCCTGTTTTTCCCTTGAAAGACGAATCACTTAAATCAATCCCTACTTCTCCATGTTTATCGGTCTCCAATCTTTTCTGGAGATTATCCTGAACGCCATAGGTTTCCTCCATGCCAAGTTGGAAAGGTGTGCAGTTCAAATTTGCACTTAGATCCACATGAGAATTGCCGAAAACAACATTTAGATCATGATGTCTTGGGTGTTCTAGTCCATCAAATTTAGATTCTTTCAAAGAGTTGTTATAGCTCCTGTGCATGGTATATTCCTTGGTAGAAGCTTCTGGTACATTGGTTGTAGAAAACAATGCATTTGCGGACCTTTGCAGATCATTACCTTCCAGTGTGCTTTGGTAAACTTTGGTATCGTGATCTTCTGCACATGATGCCCTTGCATTCATGGCCGGAAAAAGCGGGCAGAATGCTAGACTTTTTTCCTTCTCTGTGTCACTGGCAGCAACTTTTTTCACAGCATAATTGTCACTAGAAGTAAATCCCACTATATTACTTCTAACACTCTGCAGCTCACTAATCTTGGGCTCCTCTGCACTTGTTTTCAAATCATTAAAAATCAGAGATTCAACCTCACTGTTCTTGTCACATGCCGGAGAAAGTAGACTACTCTCATCACCTTTCTTCTGTCCAAGCTCCTCTAGAACGCAAGCAGAAACATCAACTGCATCTCTTTCAGCTGTATCTTTTACATGTTTATCTAGATGTTGAGCAATTGAATTATTGTCCTCTTTCATAATCAGCTTATTGTCATTTGAATTAAGACTGCCACACTCCTTATTTTCAATATCAGACATAATGCTACTAGGTCTATGCTCACCTATGCAACCAGAAAGAACTCCGACATAATCTACAGTGGATCCTTCCTTATCACAAGATGGGGTACCTGTGCTGCTCTTTAAATATCTGTTTCCTTTAGATGTTTCTGCTAGGAAGGATACACCATTCATATCATCAATGTTCTTCCCTGAGTGATCTTCAGTATGTGGAATTTGTCTGGCTTTTATCAAACTATTCCCACCCGGCAGACTGGGATTACTGCATAAAACAGTTGTTGAGTCGGTATCCACAGACCGACCATTCTCTACTTTGCTCTCATCCACTGTAGGGAAAAACTTGCCATCTTCCATACTAACACCACATGAATCAACAATGTCATTTGAACAAAGCAAACCTTCCTGTTCAGGTTCTTCTATGTTGGAGCCTACAATTACTTTGCTTATATCCACACATGTTTTTTCATTCGATGAAATAGGGGAACGGCTCACAGAACTCCCTTCCTGGTTATGACAACCATTACTGGTTCCTTCAGCTGCAAGATCAGAAAACATGAGTCATGTGGTGTTCCACAATAACTATTATCATTGTTATTGAATGTAACTGCTTCAAAACTTAAACTCAAAGTAGTTTTATTAGGGTCAGTATCCATAGCCTCACCCAGACCTTCTAGTTTATTGTCAGTCTCCATGTGATCCTCCTGGATTTTAGTAGTCGGTGCAGGATTATCACCAGCATCTGTAATTACACCAGCATTTTCTGTCAAGTTCCTCGGTAAAACAACTGAATCCTGCATAATGGGTTCCCTTAGCATGGCTCCGCTAGGCACCACAGGTTCAATGCCCCCTCCCATTTTGATTGGAAGCGATCCATCCACAGTCTTTACCTGCTTCTTAACATGGTTCCCAACATGACCATTGTACCGATGCTTTTCTTCAAATGTCTTATGGCAGAATTGACATTCAAATTTTCCGTCTCTAATTATTACCCCGTCAGTAATGGATTGACCACCATTTCTAGATTTCCTTCTCTGATGAGAAAATAACTGGTGCTGCAATAAATCATCCTTATTATTAAACGTCACATTGCATTTGTCACACTGCAAAAGGTCCCCTACTTGGACCTCCGATAGTTCTCCAAAATTCAGTAGAACTTGCAACTCCCCATGACCAACAGCAGGGGATGAGTTATGAAAAACAGAGCTTTCCTTCTTGCCACCATCTTGAATTCTGAGATCTGAAGTCTGAAACATATTTCATGCATCAAAGCTCCATGTAAGGGGAAAATAAAGCAGGACAAGAAAAAATGTATTGTTTTTTTTATAAAAAAAAAAGGTTAAGCTTATACTAACCAGAGCACATGCATTAGTAATCTCAACAGTTCCACTGCCATTTACATATGTTGGAAGATTTTCATTCCTTTCACCACGAAGAAAGAGCAAATATGAAGAGACTTCCTTGCATGTGCCAAATTGCCGTCCATTAGGGCTGAGAAATTCAAATGTCTTACATCATCTAAATTGAACGCATATAAGAGAGAGAGGAGTAAACAAATATCACAATATTAATTCTGAATCATGTGTAAACTGTTGGATGGGCTTGGTTTTTGTTCAAGATACAAATGTCAGCAATTTGCAAATTATGATAACAAGAAAAACCTATTAGAGATCTACACTGAAGGAAAGTTACAACTACTAGTGCGCCCAGACTGGCATACTTGTAGACTTGCCCTGGAAGCATATTTGGAGGACCAAACAACCTCTTAAGGTTTCCTGTTTTGCATGGGCAGCCCTACATAAGGCATGTTTAACCCAAGACAACCCTAGGCAAAAGGGCATCAATCTCATCAACAGATGTCTTTTCTGTAAACAAGATAATGTAAGTTTCAACCATCTTTTTTTGCACTGCTCCACAACAGTCGCATATGGCATTTCTTCTTCTCATTGTTTGGCCTCCAATGGGTTATGCCCCTCTCCATCAAAGATGCTTATGCTAGCTGGATATGTAGGAGAGTTGATAAGTGATAACACCATCAAAAGTACTTGGAGGCTGATCCCAACAGTAAATTTTGTGGAGCATTTGGAGAGAGGGGAACTGCAGATGTTTTGATGGAATATCAACTCCCATAAGCACCATTAAGACTAGGTGTTTAGTTAGTCTTTATAATTGGCACCTTCTCTACCATGTAAAAAATGCTTTTAACTTGTCAAAAGCTTGGTCAAAGAGGCTATAAATGTCCTTGAGGACATCAAAGAGACCAAACTGAACAAGGTCATAGCGGAAAAGGAAAAAAGCAGTGTCATATATATATATATACACACACACACACACAATCTTCGAATACACATTCTATTCAAATATATTTTTAAGGACAAATTCTTCCAATAATTGTAACTGTACTGATCTCCCTTTGGTAAATAAAATTCTTACATACCAAAAGAATTCTACAAATAATTTCATTTTTCTAATCAGTATACCAACATAGTACCATGAACCTTTTTCAAAGCAAATATTCCCTCTGTTACATTATACGTGTCCTACTTTCTTTTTTAGTTTACTTCATGTAGTACATCAACTTTCTAGATTTAGTAATTTTTGAATTCCAACACAATCACTTTACCCTTAATAGCACTTCCTTGTAAAAATAATACTGCGTGTCTAAAACACAAGATTGAAAGGGCACTTTTCATATGTTATACACACCTTTAATTAAAGACCACAAGATTCGAAATCTTCCCTACATTCTTTAAACTTTGAGCCTAGGCAAACCAAGACAATGAAATGAGGGAGTAACTTCTATAAAGTTGCAACAGCCACAAGTAAAGAAGTTTTAGGCATACAAAACCTATAAATTGTATCACCATGTTTTAGGCATACAAACCAAAGTAGCTTGCTTTGGATGGCGTGCTACGCTCAGGCTGCAGAAAAGAGGATTTAATCTTTGCAGCAGGTGCTTTTATGTGAGAATAATAGTGGATCGGTGAATTACATGCTACTCTAGTAACTTTCATGGCAGATTTGGTCTATCTTTTTATGCATTTTTGGAGTTCATTGGGTAATGTCACCAAATTTTAGAGAGCTACTCATATTTGGCAAACACAAAGAATTGTCAGGAGACATAAGAAACTTCGGAGGACAGTCCCCTTGTGCATAGCATGGACTATATAGCTAGAAAGGATTAAAAGATGCTATGGTGGGAAGAGGGAATGAGTACCTGTTACAAAATTTAAATGTATTCATAATTTATGTTGGAATAGAGGGTCTTTTGCAACTGATGTATTGGATTTTCAGGATTTGCTAGAGTCTTGTCATGTAATTTGGACAAGTCCTGCTTGTGTGATCTTTTCAGACCATTTTGTTACCAAGGACATGACGTCATGACCTGGATATAAGGATATGGAGGTCAACAACTGGGGTAGAAGATTAAGAGGTAGTCAAACTTTGTCTATTTTCCTCATCAGTTTTACTATTATTACTCATATGCTATTTTTTCCTTCAATTCTATTATTACTTATTGTTTTCTCTGCTCCGATATCATATTGTGTTATTGCTACTGTTCTCATCTCCATTATGTTTCAGCATGGTTGCCTCACTACTATATTTTCCTTTCCATACTGGTTTTTATTATGCTTTACTTGAGTTGAGGGCTTATCAGAAACAACCTCTATACATGACAAGTAGGGGAAAGGTTGTGTACACACCACCACCCTCCCCAAAGGATAACGCTAGGCATGCTGTTATCAAAATAAATAAATATGATACGAAACAAAACACTACCTGTATAACTCTAACTCCCCAATGAAAGAGTCACTGCAAAATCACTTCATTTATTTCATTATCATCTATGTAGGCTTTGATGAGAATCATGCCCCGAGAGACATCAAGATCCAGTTGTTTTCCATAAATGATCAAAAAAGAATCAACTATGCATCAATCCTAAATTAGTTAAATTCCGCTGAATTCATTGCTTTCTGTTCAAATGCATTTGCTCAATATTTAAGGTTGAACTTTGAAGCCAAACTAGAGTTCTCTAATACCCTAACCATAAAACACTCTTGACAAGAAAACCAATAAAGGTAACAAAAGGCAATAAGAGAAACAACAGCATTTCTAAAAACCTTATGTAGCGTCGACAATGCAACCATGAACGGCCTTCTTTCCTCTTAATAGAAAGCAAAAGCTTCCAACTTTTTGGCAGCATACTCCCGAAGTCATCTGCATCCACAATCCTCCTCTTCTTTCGCGTACTCCCCCATTGCCCATTCAATCTCCCCAAAAACCCTAACAACTCTTCTGCACTCCCTAACCCCTCTGTCCTCCGCCTCAGTTCTAGGCCAAACGGATCCACCGATGCTCCTAGAACTGCCAAATCCACTGGAATACCATCCTTATTCATGATCTCTTTATCGCTATCATCCACATTTTGATAAACTACAATGTCCTTCACTACCTCATCCACTTTAACCTCAGCCACCCTGACACCATTCTCATTCTTCCTAGGCCGACCTCGTTTCCTTTTCTGCCCAATTGAACCCACATTGGCCAATTCGAGGCCGGGAACAGGCACATGCGAGGGCACAGATAAGGAATCGGAATAATCAACACGGATAGGTACCAAATCGGTAGGGTTCTTTTGAGTACCCGAACCAAATAGCTGTTTAAGAAGGGTAACGATTTGGGAACTCTCCGAATTCGCTGGGCCATTGTTAGGAGATGGATTCTGAAGAGGGTGAGGAGAATTACGGAGGTGAGGTGTACGGCTACGGATGGCGGAGGAAGCAGAGGCGGTAGCAGCGGGGGCAAGACGGAGACGGGAATAGGTTTGTTTGCGGGACCCAGCGGATTCATTGAAAACGGAACGGTCGATTTTAGGGATAATGACATCGTCGTCCCGGCAAGGGTTGAAAGCAGCGGGGGAACAGAGGGAGAGTGAGTAAAGTTCAGATTGAGAAAGGAGTCGGAGATCAACGGTTGGGATTGATTCCGCTTGAAGTGCGCCGTCAGGGACGGTGGCGGAAGAAGAATCGACGGTAACGGAAGCCATGAAAAAAAAGAATTGTATAAGTTTGGAGGGAAGATCGATTTGTTTTTAACTTTTCAATGAATTTTTTAACTGTTGCTTGGTTTTGTGAACTTCTTTCTATTGGAAGATGAAGCAGAGTGAGGTAATAGGTTATAGGCCTGGTTTATTTAGTTTGGATGTTTACAGCAAAAAATGAAACTACATGAATTTAATCGATTTTAAAATTATCAAAATTAAATTAAAATATAATATTATTTATTTATAGATTTGATTGTTTTTTATTCAGTTCAATTGTTAATCATAGATAAAAATAAAAGAAATAATTTAGTTAAAATGTGAAAAAAGTGACAATAACCATCGAGTTTACTGTGAATAAAGCCTAAAAGTTCATTATTTTGGGTTAGAAGGAAGAGACGGTGACATTTTCAATCTCATAAAGAATTGTCATAGAAATTCATATATATAAAACCGATAAGATAAATATATCACGTTGACAATGTTGCTTTCATAAGTAAATTATAAACAAATTCCGATGAAAACACATATAAAATCTTTAAAATTATTTATGTATATATAATAATAAGGTATATGTATATAATATTATCGATTCGGTTATTTTTTTGAATTTTTTGAACAAAATCATAATCAACCCAAATAATATCGATTTTTAAAAATCTAAAAAAAGAAAAACACGTCACCAAATAAAATGGATTTAATTATGTTTGATTCAATTTTTATTTATACCGTAAATACCTTTAATCACCATTAAAAAATTAGCACTCGCATTTTTTTTAATTAAGAATTGAACCTAAGAACATAAGATTGTTGATTTACCACCTTGGTAGATAGGTAAAAATTTGAATCAACTAAACTAATATAATTTTTACTTAATTTATCGGCGTTGAATTATTAGACTAACAATTTTTAAATGGTTTTGTAAATTCTTTTTTGGAAAAAATGTCTAATTAGATGTACAATTATATCATACCTATTAATTCAATTTAAGCTTTTAAATATTATTTATTATTGAAAAAACAATAAAACGTCGAGCTATTGTAAATAGTATGGAGATACTCTCCGTCATATTTTAGAGATATTAGTGTCTATATCGTTTAAAAATTAGAGTATATATGTCATTCACTCTGACGAAAGACTAAATAGAGACACATGCCCAATTTTATTCGTTGAATCGATATTTAATAAATGTCGAATCGATAAAGAAGATGATAACATATGTGTGCCCGTTTGTATAAAAGATATATATGTTATAGTTTTTGGATGGCAATGACATCAATATGCCAAAAGTATGACGAAATATATTTGCATATCATTTATGATAGTTCGAGAGTATTTTTTTTTCTATTTGTTAATTATTTATCAAATGAATTCAGATACGTTAAAATAAATCACATTCTTAAAATAGCCTAAAGTAAAGTTTTTTCCCACACAATTAATTATCTCATTAAAATAAACTCCTCTCACTTAATTATTCTCAGAAAATAGGGATTACCACCTAATTGTTTCCTAATACAAAATCTTACTCGCTTAATTAGCTTCTAATTTATTCTTATTTCCATAAAATAAAGTCTCTCAATTTAATTATTTTCCTAAAATAAAGTTTTACATACTTAATTATCTCCTTAGTTTATTGTTTTCACTCCAAATCAACTCAGAGTGTGTCTAGTATGAATGAAAACATTTTTTGAATTTTTTTTTATAATTTTCTCATTTTTGGTTAGGACTGTAGACAATAAAATTCGCGTCGAGAAAATAATAATCAAGAACGGAAAATTATAGCAACAATCGATTTTATTATTTCAAATGCGAGTGTTACAATCTCTATAATTCCTCTGAATAAGCCTTTTCAAATATAAATTCAAGGGATTTAAAGCTTGTTCTTGAATCTACGATTAACTTGAACTTGAACTTTATCTTGATCTTGACTTTTATTTGAACTCAAGGGCTTCGAGCTTGTTCTTGAATTCGGTGGTCTTGATCTTGATCGTTCTTGAACTTGAATGCTTGAATTCTTAAACTTGTAGCTTTGTAGAGAATTAAATGGCGTTTGTACCACAGAGTTTCTCTAGCTTCTTGTTTAGAATTTTCTCTCTCTTTTCTGAATTATGAGGACCCCTATTTATAGTTTTAGAATAGAGGAGTTGCGATTGAATAGGATTCCTTTCAGCCAATCAGATTGAAGTGACATGGTATTTGGGCTTTTATGGAGCGGGTTTGTCATCTTTGACACATGTCATGATTCTATTGGTTTTCTTATTTGACTTGGCATGCCACATCATCTGCACACGTGGCGCCAAGATGGGCTCTAGAAATGAGATGAGATTGGGTTTAACAAATTGGGTTCATCCAATGTAGCCCAAATCAATTAATTTAGACTTTAATTAAATCCATATTTATTGGACTTAAATATTTAACTCAATTATATCAATCCACAATATTTATTTGGATTAATATATTTATGAATTCAATATAATCCGAATCATTTTATAAATTTATATGTAATAAATTTTAAATGATTACAAGGACAAAAGTTTTGGAAAATGTTTTTTCAAATCCACTCATTTTCCTCAAAAATTAAGGAAAATGACTTCTCTTCAAAAATTAAGGAAAATATTTTCCAAAATTCTCCTCCAATTTTAAGTTACATTTTTTTTTGGGAAAAACAATAATTTTTTTAAAAAAAATTAATTTTAATATTTTATTTTTTTACCCGATCCCTGACCCCCACTAACCCACCACAGGCCATTCCCCCCCCCCCCCTCCCCCCCAAAAAAACAAAAAATTTGCTTTCTAAAAATATTTTTAACTTCAAATTTTTATTTTTAAACTCCTACCCCCCCCCCACCCACCCACCCTAACCCCCAAAAAAATTAATTTCATTTTTTTAAAATACTATAAAGTTCAAATTTTTATTTTTTCAATCCTAACCCCCCCCCCCCTTCCCAGCCCCTCGAACAGCCCTAAATAAAAATTATTTTTAAAAAATATTTTTAATTTCATAAATTATTTTCTACTCTAGTAAAAATAAAAGATGGCCCTCAAAAATATTTTTCATTCATAAATCAAACACTAAAAATCATTTCCGAAAAATATTTTCTACTCACCAACCAAACATGAGAAAATAAGTCTAAAATCTACTTGTTTTCAAAAAACTAGGAAAACATTTTCCATGGAAAACATTTTCCTTCATACCAAACACATCAATGTCTCTCCTAATCTTTCACCTCCAATGTCCTAACTCCAATATGAGTGTGCAAATGTCTCTTCCCATGTTCGGACTCCAATGTGCAAAAATCGAATTGAAAAATGTTATTAGTTTATTATTATTTGGTTAATGGGTAAATGATTTCATAAAAAAGAATTACAATTCATTAAGACTATAAGAATTTACTATTTTATTTCTACATAAATATAAAATATTAATCTCAATACCTTAATTAATATTGTCTTTGTTCTTTAGCCTACAATTCACACTCATAGTGACTTTGAGTTCACAACTTTGCATTATACAAATGGAAAAAGGATAAATATATCTCTAAACTATCATAAATTGTATGCATGTATCCTCCGTCATACCTTTGAGACATTGGTGCCCATGTCGTGAAAAAACTAGACCATATATGCCCTTTTACTCTAATTGAAGACTAAACATGAACACGTGGCACAATCTTATCTGTCGTATGATATATAATAAATGTTGGGTCGATGGACAAGTTTGTAACACGTGTATGTTTGTTAGTATAAAAGATATATTATGATCTAATTTTGGACGGCAAAGAAACTAAAGTCCCAAAATTATGACAAATGATATATGCATACCATTTATTTACAAAATGTCAAAACCTAAACTAAAAACCTTATTCCTCTTAATTTTTCTTGTGTTATACTTGTATAGTAATATTGATGGTAGTTATTACTATTCTATTTTCATGAGTGTTTGTAAATCCATATTATTGTTTTATCTTGTCAAATTGTGGGAGAAGAAATATTTGTTCTATAAACATTTTTTTATTGGAATAAAAACTCAAACCATTAAGAATTAAAATCAATAAATTGAAAGCTGATAAAAATGTTTTATTATTTTGATTATCGATTTATTGGTAAAATGAAATGCCAGTTGTATAACTCAAACTCCCAATGAAAAAGTCTCTACCAAATTGCTCAAAAATCGTTTGGTGTGAAGAATAATATCACATAGTCTTGAGATGAAACTAGAATGTCATTTTTCATATTCATGTATATTTACATTATTTTTAATATCATATATATAAATAACATTCACAATCTTTACTACTTATTTTTACGCTAATTCTTGATGTCAATCTATTAATAAATTACACAATATAAATATAATTTTCATTTATAAATTTAATAGACTAGTTCTTATGTTTATATATATTTTGATGTTTCATAAACTCTTTTACTTTGACAAACTTAAGGTGATTTTTTTTAAAATGTAGATAAAAAGAAAGTTTTATTTTCAAGTACGGAAAAAGAATAAAAATGCCCTTAAACTACGCAAAAGAAACAAAAATGTCATTTTGTAGTTTGATCAAAAACGTCCTTCTGTTAATACTTTGATCCAAAAATGCCCTTATCGTTATTTAATGAATCGAAAATACTTTTTTTTCCAAATAAAATATATTATATATTTTCTTTTTAATACATTCTTTTCCTAACAATATCTTTCAAATTATAAAATAGTTATCTTATTTAAGTTCAGATAAAAATAAAAAATGAAAATATTTCTTATATGCGTGTGCGTGCGCGTGTGCGTGTGTGTTACATACATATGTGTGTGTGTGTGTATGACATATATTATTTGTTGAAAGGATAGATGAAGTAAGTCTGGGCAACGGAAAGGGACGTACCGGTACCGTTCCGGTTCGTCCCGTTTCGGTTGCCTACGGGACGGGACGGGATATTCTAAACCGGTACACGGAACGGGACGGAACCGTAGTTTCGTACCGGTGTACCGGTACCGGTTCATTCCGGTTCCGGTCCGGTCCGTTCCGGTTCCGGTCCGGTCCGTTCCGGTCCGGTTTATTTAATATATATTAATTTTTTTATATTTTATATTTTATATAATTTATATTTATATTTTTTATAAATTATATTTTAAAATTTAAATTTTTTTCAAATTCCCGCGCCTGCCCGCCCCTGCAGACTGCAGTCTGCATAAAGCAGCACTGCAGCTGCAGTGCAGGCCCCCCCCCCCTACCCTTTTCCCAAGAACAGCCTTAAATTTTAAACGGAAAAATTAAAACGGCTAGTTTTTTTGTTGTATAAATTAGAGTTGTGTGTAAAAATTTTTTATTTACAAGTTTACAACTTACAAATATAATCTGAGTATTTGAGAGAATATATATTTCCAAATTACATTCATATTTATAACTTATATCATTTGGTCATTTGGTGTATTTCGGAGGAGGAATCTTCTTCAAATTTCAAGTTTCGACATCAATATTTTAATTTTCATTATAATCGTTTGTTCTTATACAAACGTTTGGTAACTTCGTTCCACTCTCTAATCTTATATTTATTTTTTGTATTTATTATTTAACTTGTAAGTTGTTCTTGTTAAGTTTCGTATTTTATAATTTATAATTTTATATCATGGAGTCTTCTAAAAAAAGTGGAAGTAAAAAAGGTCTAGTACAATCAGTAAAAAAATTAGTTAAAAAAACTAACAAAGGTGCTAGTTCGTCTAAATCTAAAATTCCTCTTGTTAGAATAAATACAGATGAATTTACGCATGTGAATGAAACTAGTTTTTCCCGTCCCGGTCCTATAAATATTAATTCAGATAGTCCGACTCCCCATGAACTCTATGAAAGATATTATGGTATTAATCAAGAAAATGAAGAAGTGGAAACGGATGAACAATTAAATTTAGATGAAGAAGTAGATTTAGATGATACACCGACTAGCCCCGCCGCCAACCTCAATACAGTCAATAGTATAGGTATTGAAGCTCCACCTCCGGTTGGAACTACTCGTCCCCTTATTATTCCAACTAGAGGTAAGACCAAGGTACAACGTTCTTTAAAATCACATGTGTGGAAATTTTGTTATTTGAATGAAGAAAAAACTTTTAGTATATGTAATCTTTGTAAACAACATTTTAAATATACATCTGGTGGGACGGGAGGTTCAACGGGGGGATTAAAAAAACATTTGATTAACAAGCATAGTAAAGAGTGGTTTGCATATATGTCTTCTCTTGAAGTTGGTGGAAATTGTAATGTTGAAGAATCGGTTAGAGGATCAAATATGGTTCAAAGTGAGTTAAATACTTCGAACCCAAGTGGTCCTCTTACACATCGAACCTATAACAAGGATCGTGATCGTGAAAACTTTGCTAAAATGGTTGTTGTTTGTGGTTTACCTTTTAGTTTTGGAGAACATCCGGGTTTTATTGCTTATATTCGTGAAACATATAATCCTAGTTTTCAAGGTTTATCAAGAAGCATGGTAAAAAGAGATATTTTCGAATTTCAAGAAAAACATTGTCAATATTTACGTGCCTATTTTGAACTAATGGATTGTAGAGTTGCTATTACTACTGATATGGGTCGTAGTCCTAATGGTTTTGATTATTTAACTGTTACTGCGCATTGGATCGATTATAATTGGAATTTACAAAAAAGAATTATTGGTTATAAAATTTGTCAAAAGAAAAAAACCGGAATTTATATTGCTACTACTGTGTTGGAAATTTTAGATTTTTTTGGTCTTTGTGATAAAGTCGTTAGTATTACTTTAGATAATGCCTCTGCTAATTTAAATGCTATTAATTTGCTAGAACCTAGACTTTGTCCTATTAGTAAATATGTTTTTCATGTTAGATGTGCCGCGCATATATTAAATTTGGTTGTTAGTGACGGTGTGAAATTATTTGAAAATAGTTGTGATAAAATTGATAATGCTTGTTTTTACATTTTTCATATGAATAGTAGTAGTAGAATTAATCAATTTAAAGAACTTTGTAATGCATTTAAACTTCCGTTTAGAAAAGTTCTGAAGCATGTAAAAACTAGATGGAATTCCTTTTATGATATGCTTGAAGTTGCTTATGCATATAGGCAACCTATTACTACGCTATTTAATAATCATAATGCTTATCCTGAATTTAAAATTAATGATAGTGATTGGGATGAAGTAAATGAACTTAGAATATTTTTGAAATCATTTTATGATGCTACTAAAATTTTTTCTGGAATATATTATCCTACTATTTCTGAAATTTTAATACACATATGTGAGATTTCATCTATTTTTTCTGAATATAAAACAAATACTTTATTCACCTCTGCTATTGAAGTTATGATTACAAAATTTAAAAAATATTTTTTCCTATTCCTCAAATTTATTTAACTGCACTTCTTTTCAACCCCGAATATAAAGAATATGGTACAAAAACTTTAGTTGAATGCATTTATCAGAATTTAGATATTCAACCTGAAGAAGAACCTGATTTGGTAACATGTCAAAATAGTATAAAATACTTTGCAAAAGAAATGTATGATAAATATTCATTCTTAGATAATGTTGAAAATCCTCAAACGTCTACAAATCAAGTAGGTGCTCATGGACAAGTGAAACATAAACTTGGTCTTGACTCTTCTAATAAATGTGAATTTGTTAAATATCTTGAACAGGGTACAGATGATATTACAAACGATAATGGTATACCGAAAATATTGAACTGGTGGAGAAATCGTGGAGCTCAATATCCAAAACTTAGTAGGATGGTGAAGGATGTGCTTGCAATTCAAGGATCATCAGTAGCTTCGGAGGCAGCTTTCAGCGCGACAAGATTTCAAATTGGAGACCACAGATATTCGTTAGCAGAAGACAGCCTGGAGATATCAGTGTTATTTAGAGACTGGATAAATGCTGAGCGTAGAAATCAAGGACTTCCAAAGTTAGATAGTCAATTTGAACTTTTCATAGATTCAGCTATTGGATGTGGTAGTGATGATGACATCGAAATTCAAGATCGTCAACGAGCTTTACCAAGACCAGAAGTTGATCACAATCAATCCCTAGCTGAGTTAGAAAGAGGATTTACGGGACTATACAACTATTAGTATTACATTCGAGACATAGTTGAAACAGAACCCTTCCTAGAAGGTGGCTGCGTAAGCTATGTACTCTACTAATAGTTGTAAATTGAAATTGTAATTTGTTACAAATTTAAATAAATTAAATTGATATTTTTTAATTTTTATAATTTAATTTACTTTTTTAAAATTACAAATTTTATTTATTTAATATTTACAAGATACAAGTTATAAATATAACTTATAAAATAAATATTAATAAATATAAGTAATAACTTATAAAGTATAAACTTCAAAAGATTTAAATTTTGAAAACTTTATTAGATTACTTGCAAACTTAACAATAATAAAAAAAATTAATAAAATATCTTTAAAATAAACTTAAGTTAAAAATTATAGTATAAATTTAAAAACTATTAATTTATACTTAAAAAATTAAAAAAAATTATATTTTCGTAATTTAAAAAATATCGTCCCGTTAATCCCGTCCCGTTCCATCCCGGTCCGTTCCGGTTCATTCCGGTTCCGTCCCGGTATATACTGGAACGGGATGGAACCGATGAACCATCCCGGTAATTCCGGTCCGGTTCATCCCGGTACCGGTCAAAATTCCGGTCAACGGATTTTTTGACCCATTTAATAATTATACGTGTATTACTGAACCAAAGTATTGACTACATAGATATTTTTGAACCAAAATATTGAAGATAAATATATTTTTGAGCCAAATTATAAACGGAGACAATCATATGTTATTATCATAAAATGTAAATAGTAAAATATTTAAGCTAAATAAAATGAACAAAATATCTTAAAAAATAAATAACCAAGAGCCTGTTTTGATGGGAGCTCTAAAGCTTGCCAACATAAAAACAAAATAAAAATTAAATAAATTGAATGATATTTTTATAAGCAAATACGAAGCAACTCATTTTCAAAATTAATATCATGCATATTATTTTGAATACTACGATTTATCCTATTCCCCTTGTACTTCATCATCAATGATCAAAATTCAGTTGTGCCTACCATAAACGAAGTACAAATTAAGCTATATTATGCTTCAGTGCCTTATTTGCCATGTCATTCTTATTCTTCTAGCTCGTTTCTTTTTCTGCCGAATTGAACTCACATTGCCTGATTTAGAATTATCAATCCGATTACGATTACGGCTAAAAGAGAAAGCACGGGAAGCATAGGGGATACAAAAATGATTTCGTTTAGGGGAAGCAACGAATTCATTGAAAACAGAACGATCGATTTTAGGGATAATGAATTCGTCATCTCGGCATGAATTGTAATCAGTGATGGAACAAAGGGAGAGGAAGTAAAGTTCAGATTGAGAAAGGAGGCGGAGATCAACAATTCTGATTGATTTTGCTTCAAATTCTCCGTTTGCTACGGTGGCGGAAGAAGCCATGAAAATGATTTGTATAAGTTTTAGGAGGAAAGGAGAATTTGATTTTACTACTATTTTGTTGTTTAGTTTTGTCAACTTGTTTATATATATAATATAACTCTGTTTACTAAATGATAGTCACATTTCTTTTTTGGGAATAGTTTTTATTTCTTTTAATATTCACATTTCTCTTTTGGAATGTCTTTTATTATGATTTGAATCTAAAAACGCAAGATTGTGTATTCGTACATGATTCATTGAATTATATATTCTAGTCAAATGATTAATTATAAAATAAATTAATCAATTTAATGATTCATTGTAAACAGAAATTCATTATACATAATATTTATTTTTTCTTAATAATCAAATATTCTTTACTAAAAATAATCAATGTGTGATGGTAAAAGAATAAACTAAATTTCTTGAAACTATATCCAAAAATGGCTTCTCATTTAAAATGTGTCACAAAATCAACACAATGAGAAATCAAATAAGTAAAAACATTATGTGTGTTAAAAAAACAGATCATTTCACATGCACCTAAAAAGATTCGTAGTGGTTGCACAACTAAAACTTTTGAATGCAATAAGAAAAATTAAAGATGAACTCCAATCAAATTTAAATTTTAATAAAAAACACACACACAATAGAATTATATTTCACTAAATAGGCTAGAATATATTTATACTTTATATTTTACTAAATTTTATATCATATTTATTGAATTCATTAGACATAAAGTACAATGTGTATGATTCAATGTAATAAATTTTTAGTTAAATGATTAACTGCAAAATAAATTAAACAATTTAATGATTCATTATAAACAAAAATTCATTATACATAATATTTATTTTTTAAAATAATAAAATAATATTCATTGTTTATTTATTAAAAATATTCAATGTGTGATGATAAGAGAATAAACTATATAAACAATAGAAGAAATTTTTTGAAACTATATTAAAAAATGGCTTCTCATTTAAAAGTATCAAAATCAATAATAACAATCAAATATGTAAAACATTATGTGTGTACAAAAGAGATTATTCCACATGTACAATTCTTTTTTTGTATTCGTGGCAACACAAAAACTTTTGAATACAATAAAAAAAAAAATTAGAGATAAACTTATACTAAATTTAAATTTTAACAAAAAAAATATAATAGAATCAAATTTCACTAAATAGTCTTATATATATTTGTACTTTTGAATATTATTAATTTAATGAGATTCAACTTTATATTCATACAAATGAGAATAGGATAAAGCAAGAGTAAATAATTTAGAAGAGCATTTTCTTTATCAGTTAAATAAAAAATCAAATTGTTAAGGACCGAAAATTGATAACTAGAATCTATTTTTTTGGTTATCGATTTAGCAGATTTATAACATCGACAAATCGAATCTACAATACATAAATTCAAACTTAATCAACCAATAAGCATCTAGAACCACTAGGTCACACCCTAGAATTCAAACTTATTGTAATTGTCATTTTACTCTTTCTACGTTTATTAAAAAAATATTCGAAAATAATTTATTTACTTTTACGAGCTAATGATAAGATATGTGTACACTCAACACTCTCCAAAAACAACTTGTGAAATTTTAATAGGTGTGTTTTTGTTATATTTATCAATTTCAAAATATTTACTCAAATTCTTTGTATTTATCAATTTCAAAATATTTACTCAAATTCTTTGTATTTATCAATTTCAAAACATTTACTCAAATTCTTAATTACTTGTTAATAAATAAAAACTTAGTATCGAGAAATATTTCTCAACACTCAATGCATACCAACTATGTTTAATTGGCTGACCTAAAAACGTGTTTTATTAATTGATTTCTTTCACTGTATTCGTTATATTTATTGGAATGAAATTAAATGTGGATTAACGTCGAAAAAATTCACATTAAAAGGTAAAACTTCCACTAACAAAATCTCATACCCTAAAGACTCGAATTCCAAATTGTTTATTAAAAATAAAGAAGGGAAACTTACATAAATATACTAAAATAAAAAAATATTTACCATTTATAGCAATAATATCTTTTTTTCACTTGATCACTTTTAATTCATTTTTAATACAAGTTTAATACATATTACAAATAACAATTTATTATTCATATATAATACAAATTTTAATAATGGATAATACATTTATCGCATATTTTAATACATTTATAATACAATATGTCAAATTTTTAACAAACAAACATAATATGTTTCAAAAAACAATTATAATTCATATATATTGCATACATAATTCACTTTTAATTCATATTGTAGATTTGACATAGCATTGTCATAAATGATAATAAATAAAAAGTATTGCTAAAATCAGTAATTATTTATTAAAATATACTAATTTATGTAATTTTTCCTATAAAGAAATACTTACTGCACTATCATAACTCTTATTAGTCCACAATTAACATATCAATTGTAACGTTTGTTAATTTTATTCATAAATCAAGAGAAACATTTTATTTTTAATAAGATAATATTTATTTTAAGTTCGCCACATTAATTATTGTGATTTTTTATTTTTAAGATCAGAAGTCAAAACTATAGTCCACTCTCTCATTTTTAAGATCAATATTGTAAATCTAGTTTCAAAAGGAGATGTCATTGGGCCCAACTAATAGAGCACAATCATCTGGGCCGCCCTCTTCCAAACTTTTTCTTTTCAATTCTCTTCAAAGGCCCATTGACCTGTTAATTCAGAACACTAGGGCCCAAAAATCTTCCTCTTAAATTTAAGGCTTCTACTTGTCATTTCTGATAGCAGAGGCAGAGCAAGAATTTGAAGTTTATGGCTCTCAATTTTATTTCTAGAGTTACTTAGTTTTAAAATAATATTTTGTATTGAAATAAGTATTGAAAACAATCCAAAACTTGTCGTGAATTATCACTTTAGTCCTCCAACTATTAACCGCTTTAAAAACACTCTTCTATTTGAGTAAGTGAATTGAAAAATAACCCTCTTATGCCATATGTCATCTGCCTATGGTATAGAGAATAGATAATTTTTTAGAGTGTGGTTGGAGATCCAATTTAAGGGATTTTTCACTTATAGCCACTAAAAAATAGTTTAATTATGCTCTATAATTATAGTTTGTTAATTGCGATATGTAGTTACACGTTAGAGGAAGGATAGAGGCGAGTGATATTGGGAGAGGGAGGAGAAAGAACTGAGAGTGGAGAGAGGCAAATTGTATATGTATATCTGTCAAAATAATTGTATATATTTAATTGACATATATATATTATTACTATATCTAGCAAGCGAGGTTGAGAGAGAAAGGAGAGAGTCGAGCAAGATTGGAAGAGAGAAGAGAGTCTTGTATTTGTATATCTAACATATAATTGTATATTTATATATATAATTTGTATTTGATAATTTGTCTTTGTATATGTATAAAAGAGAAGAGAGGCGAGAGGGAGGAAGAGAGGAGAGAGGTGACGGAAATATAACTTAAAAGTAAGTTGCGAGCTTTAATTATTTCAAATTATAACTATGTTAGATAACTAATAGTTTATGTTTGCTTATTCGTGCAATTTTTCATTCTCTAATTTATTTTTAAAATATAAAAAATGTAAAATAAAATAGAGTGAAGTTGAAGATGATTTTACCGTTTTAGTTAATTATGTGTGTGTGTGTGTGTATATATATATATATATACACACACACACACACGTTCCCCTCTCTCCCCTCTCCCGGATCTCGCTCCCCACCTTCACCTATATCGCTTTTACAAACAAAAATGAAATGTATAAATAACGTTTCTGTTTGTATAAAGCGAGAGGAAATTGTATATCCACATGCAAATACATATATATTCGTCCTATACACTTATAATTATACAATATAAATATTCTCCTGCTCAATTTTTTTGGTCTCTCTCTTTCTCTTTTTATACATACATAAATTAAACAATTGATCTTCTGTATACAATTATTATTTTTTGTATATGTATAGCGAATTATACAATTATTTTCTTTGTATATAGAGGATTATACATATTTATATTTACTATGGAGCAAAATTATGCAAACTTTGCTATAGTATACAAATATACATTTTGTGTTTATTGTATGTGAAAGTTGCCCCTAATCTAATCAATTCACCAAATGTCCGAACTAATTATCTTTAAAAACAACTTTAAAAAAGACTAGTTTGATTATAGTTATAGATTCTTTGTATGTGAATTATATTTACATATATATTTGAAGGGAAGATAGATAAACGAGATTAAGAGAGATGAGCGAAATTTGAGAAACAAATAAGAGAAAAGTTGAATACATGTATATATTGTATCACCATTTCCTACAATTAATTTATATAATGAATATAACTGAATCAAAAACTAGGCGAGCAAAATTGGAAGAGAGAGGAGAGAAAGCAAGTGAAATTGAGATGGTAAGAAAAAAACGAACGAGATTTAAGAAAAAATGATGGAATACATTATATCAAGTTACATCAAACTTTTTGTATTAAAATATACTTTAACGTTGAGTTGACGTACAAATAAATTTCAATCGAGTAACGTATAAGTCTAGATCAAATTCTTGTCCCCCATGATTGTATTGTAGGCTTGTATCATGCATTTTCAAAGTCTTCTTTTCATACCAGGTCAAACAAGAGTAGCAACTTTGTCATTTGGCTTGGTATGATATATTTTTTCTTTTAAATTTAAAATTTTAAAAAATTATTTAATATTTATATAATTATAAATTATTTTATTAATAAAAAAAAATTATATTATTTTTATTATAACCAGGTAATATATTATTTGAAACGGATCAAAAAGAATAAAAAGTAAAATGCACGTGGACCTATTCTTTTACCTACGATAGACAAAGACCCTATAATAAGACCTCAATATTTTTTTCTTTATTAAAACAAAAAAAAACATCTTGTGGAAAAATTTCATACAACTTGATTGTTTACTTTTGATTATTCTTTTATTATATTTTAAAAAGTGAAATCTTTTGAATAAACCAAATTGCACTTCTTCAAATCAAGCACTTGGAAATTGGAAAGGATATCACCCTTTTTCATTTATTAAATTTTAAGTTGTTTGTCATTTCTATCATATAATAAAATAATATAATATTATATAACTGTTAATTAGAATGTCATACACGGATACACACTCCCCACCATCTGCCTTCTATCCTTATATCGTATTTTGCTACATTGTTTCTTAAAAGATAATAATTTTTTATTTATTTATCAAATATTAGATAATAAGTCAGATATCAATTTATTTTTTTAAAAAATATGTTTTATGAAAAATATCTTTGATCGCACCAAACACAACCTTAAAAGAGGAAAAAATTTAGGCAATCCAATATATTTGAAGCTTTTTATTATATATATTTTTCTAATTAATATGTTCGATATGCCATTAAATTTTTCCTTTTGTGTATAAAAAAATCAACAATAAATATATTTAATATAATTTCATAAGTTTGATCTCAAAATAATAGAGCGATGCAAACCTTATTTCTTTGAGGAGAGTAGAAATTAAAATATTATTTTTCATAAAATCTCAGTTTTAAGTAACACATACCCCAAATTAAATGTGCAAAGCAAAATAACTACAAAAAAATCGTGTTAAATCCAATAGAGAAAAGAAACATAATATAACAACAAAAGTCAATAATATTCAATTTCATTCAAAATAAAATGTTCTAGATTTAATTTATTTAAAAGGCAAACACTATAGTGTATGCTCTATGTATATATTAATGTTAAAAAAGTTGAGCAAAGAAATCATTAAAATTTCATGCACAATAGTACTATCAATTTCAATTGCACGAAAACTGGTTAGTTATTGGGCTGTTTCAAAGTTGAATACTATATATCGGAGGGGAAGTTAGAATTTAAATTTTATGGTATTAAATTTTTGAAATAATGATTGGAATATTAATAATTAGATTCTAAATTTAATATAAGAATATATACAATGAATATTTTTAGATAAATATATTATTAGAGTAAAAGTTGTTAAATTTGTCCGAACTCGTAATTGAACTTCTAGCTCCTTCATTGATTATATTAAGCATGCTCTACGTGTATACATACGTTGTTTAAATTTTTTTTTTAATATATATTCTCTGTGATTTGAAGTGTGTCTTTTTTCCTTTTTAACAACTTTTTAGTACATGAATATTTCGTTTCGTGACAAACCACCAAACAAACTTTAACATTGAGTATTCTCTTGTGAGGAAAACAAAGTCAAAATTATGTTATTCATCATTTACAAATCACAACATACTGTGTTAGAATTCATTCTAATTTATATATATTTTTTAAAATCAAACAATTTTTGCAGCCTTGAAACAGCCAAAATTGTGGGTAAAAACATATAAAGATTTAGCAGAATCTTCAAATTTCTAGTTATTGATTGATTTGTCATATCCCGAAAGTTTGTTAGTGAAATTTTGACTCCATATAAGAGTGGAAGATTCTAGAGTTGTGGAGAGGCTTATGGAGAACTCTAAAACCCGTTAGATTTTTAAAGAAGGCCATGGAAGATCCAAGAATATGTAGAGTATTCTAGAGAGAGATCAAAGTATAAATACTTTATGAACTTGTAAAGCAATTTTAAATTACACTTTATCCCAAGGTTGTTGTATAAATAGACGAAATATTCATTTGTAAGACATCCAAAAAAATTTGTAATCAATTTTCAAGCAATATAAGATCTTCTTTCAAAACTTTTCAAATGTGACTAAATTGTCAAATGTGAAAATTATCAAATGCGGCGCGAAACATTAGTGAGACTCTAAGTTTGTGACAGATTGCTCATAAATTTTTTGATAAAAATAGATCTATAAAACAGCTTCTCACATTAATGAGACTCTAAGTTTGTGACAGATTGTTCCTAAAATTTTTGATAAAAATAGATCTTTTCAAATGTGAGTAAATGGTCTGTGCAAATTATCAAATGTCACACGAAACATTAGTGAAAGACTCTAAGTTTGTGACAGATTGCTCGTAATTTTATTTATATTTCAATTATTTTATCTTTTACTAAACATAAAATAACACATAAATTAATCTGACTTATAATTATACACATTTAATTATATAAAATTGTAAATCAATAATCAAATATCATATAAAATACTATGGTACATGTTTCTTGACTAACCACCTAACGAACTCTATAGAAGATTCTCTTGTGATGAAAATATAGTCAAAATTATTTTATTCATCATTTACAATTTTTTAAAACAAAAAAACAAACCAAATTGTTAGTTAAAAAAAAAGAAAAAATGTCAAAAATATCTTTGGACTATCCGAAAAGATTTATAAATATCCATCCTTTCATTTTTTTGGTCCATAATTACTCTTAAAGTTAACAATCTTTTATTTTTTAATTATTATTATTATTAATTATTATGTGACATCTTCCTTTTGGATACATTTAAATTTCAATCGATCAAAAAATTTTCTACCCATTTGACTCATATCCACATTTTTTTTATCCAAATCAAATTAAAAATTCATCAAAATTAAAAGATTTAAATATTTCTTCTCTACCATTCCAACCTAATAACTTGTTCTCTTCTCATCACTATATACAATCTCAATCAATGATAACTAGTGAATTTAATATCAATTAGAACTAAAAAGCTCTTCTTGATTGTGTTAGAATTTGGTAAATGCTACCTTTAAAATACAAAGAAAAATGGTCAAATATGCCTCTAAACTATTCGAAAAGGTCTAAATATACCTTCCGTTTAAAGTTTGGTTCACTCAAGCCCTCGCCGTTCAACTTTTGGTCCAAACATGCTCTTATGGGCGTTAGTTGTCATGTTAGACATATCCAACTCATTTTTAATTTCTTTAAATACCACATGAAATTGTCATGTCATTTTGAACTTACCACATGACATTTTATATTAAAATAGAAATATATTCGGACTCATAAACACGTAATCTTACCCATAAATCAACCCCTTTTAAATAAATTATCCGATCGATTTTCAACAGTTTTGTTTAATTTTTATTTTTTTGATAAATTCCGAAAATGAGTAATTGATTAATTAAAAATATAAAAAAATAATAAAATTAACCCCAAAAATTCAAAAATAATTTAGTAACCTTAAATTCAATTTAAACAGTTTTTTTAAAAAAAATTATAATTTTTTCGATAAATTTCGAAAATGAGCAATTGATTAATTAAAAATATGAAAGAAATATAAAATTAAAAAATAAATACAGTAACCTTAAATTCAACAATTTCAATATTTTTTTTAATTTTTAATTATTTCGGCTAATACAAAAATGAGTTTATTAACAAAAAATATGAAAAAATTTAAAAATTACGCAAAAAATTCACAAATAAAAAATAGGAAAATATGAAAAAGATATGAAATAAAAAAATTGTGGAAATTGTTGAATTTAAGGGTTACTATATTTATTTGTAAATTTTGATGTAAATTTTTTATTTTGTTTTCATATTTTTCCCTTTTTATTAATAAATTACTCATTTTCGTGATTTGTCGAAAAAAATAAAAATTTAGAAAAAAATTGTAGAATTAAATGTTATATTTTTATTTGTGAATTTTTGGCGTCAATTTATATTTTTTTTCATGCTTTTCATATTTTTTATTAATTAATTACTCATTTTCTAGATTTACCGAAAAAATTAAAAAATTTTAAAAAATATTGAAATGTTAGATTTATGGTTACTATATTTATTAGTGAATTTTCTGCGTTAATTTTATATATATTTTTTTCATATTTTTTTATTTATCAATTACTCATTTTTGAAATTTATCGAAAAAATAAAAATTAAACAAAATTATTAAAAATTGGTCGGATAATTTATTTAAAAGGGGTTTGAATTATGGATCGGATTAGGTATTTATGAGTCCGAATATTTTTCCTTTTTTCATATAAATGTCATGAAGTAAGGTTAAAATGACATTATAATTCGATGTGACATTTAAATAAATGAAAAATGAGTTTGATATGTCAACATGACAACTAACGCCCATAAGGGCATATTTGAACCAAAAGTTGGACGTAAGGGCATGAGTGAACCAAACTTTAAACGGATGGTATATCTAAACTTTTGGAATAGTTTAGAGACATATTTGATCCTTTTCTCAAAATACAATAAAATGGAGCTTTTTAGTGCAACTCTATTGTGAAAAATTGAATCTTTGAAAAGAGTAAACCAAAAAAAAGAAGTAAATAAGAAGACCCAATTCAGGTTTCCTCAATGCCACCATGAAAACACAATCTAGAATAACTCTTTTACTGCAATTCAACCATGAAAATTGAATCTTTTGAAAAGGATGTGAATCAAAAGGAAAAAAAAAATACCCAACTCAAATTATCTCATTTTCACTATTAAAGCACGATTAAGAAGAGCTATCTAGTGCAACTTCCTCATAAAAAAAAAATAATTTTTCACATGGTATGAACCAAAAGGAAGAATCAAGAAAGACAAATTCAAGCACAATCAAAAAGAGCTTTTTAGTTCTATTTGATACGATCAAATTCAAATACCATTATGTCAATTTCAAATTTCAAATACTAATTGATTCAATCATTAATTTTATTTTGAAATTGTTGAATAAGAAAAGAGAAGAGATGATGAAATTTATTATTTTCGATAAAATTTTTAATTGGATTTGGGTCAAAGAATATGGATATAGATCAAATGGTAGAAAAAATTTGGTGAGTTGAATTTTAAATTTATCCAATAATGCCACATATTAATTATTAATAATAATAATTTAAAAAAAAGATTATTAATTTAAAGATACTTGTGAACCAGAAAGATAGATGAAAGGATATTTTTAACCCAATAAGTGAATAAGAGAAATTTTAAAATATTTTAAAATAATTTTAAAATATTTTTAACCCTTTTCCAATTAAAAAACATGAGAATCAAATAAAGATCTCAAATAAAGATTTAGCGGAATATGTAGCTATCTCCAAATTTAATTATAGATAAGAACACGATTTAAATGGCTCCTCAAATTTGCTAAAAGCTGCTTTTAAAATATGATCCTTTCAAATGACTTTTTCATTTTGTGTTTATTATTAATATTGGATTTTGATTATTTTAAATTAGTATCGTATAATTTAAAAAAATTGCTCTTTATTAATGATTTTTAATATCTTAATTTGAATTTAAAATCTCTTATTAAAAGAGAAACATCATTATTATTTATATCAGTCTTTTAATGGTAACGTTTTCTTTAAAAATTTTGTTGTCGTACACCGTACGGAACGACATCGTTTCTGCTTTTTATGACGTTAACGTTTTCAGCCGTGTCCACGTGGAACAGTAATGGAGTTGTTATTGTCAAATTGGTCCCAAAAACCGTATTACTTCGCCACGTGGTTGTGGACCCATGAAAAAGATTCTCATTAAAAGTTTTAAAGTGAAATATTTGTTTCTAATTAATCAATAATAATAATAATAATAAAAAAAAATAAAAAATTAATCAATAAAATAATACTTAATTATTATTATTATTGTAGTCTTTATTTTATTTCCGATGCATTGTCACCTTCTACATTGTACTATGTACTATATTTTGCCTCTTTTAAATTTGTTTAATTTTAATAAATAAATGTCATTTAAAAAGAAATATATTCTTGTCTCTTATAATTATATAAATTGATTAAACGATATTTAAATCTTTTTTTTTCTATATGTTAAGTCAAATAGTTATAAGAAATTGAGATAAGGAGAATAATATTTTAGCTAATTTGATGAAAGTACTTTTCAATTTCACTAAGCTAGCGTTTGGCCATAGATTTCCAAATATTCTTGGCAATATTATTTGAGTGAAATTTTACCATGTGTTTGACCATAAAATTTGGGAAATATATTTCACCTTTTTATAAAAATATGATTTATACACACAAGTTTTAAAAACTATCAAAACTAACTAAAAGTTTGTATTACAAGTCAATTGAATGTTAGTTACAACAATAACAAATAATGTCCATGACACTGAAGCAATGTGGTAATTTGGAGTGAGTGCAACAAGAATTATTCCATACATCGTGAAGTAGATAAAATACATGACTTTGTCACCTAAAACCAATTTTTAATAATTTTCATCAACAATCATATCATTATTTAATATTCACTAAATATTTCATCACTATTTTGGTGTTCACGTAAAAAATGATGTAATACAACGCAAGCAAATACTAGAGAGGGTGTTTTTGTAAAAGATAAAAGATTGGGATAAAATTTTAATTTTTAAAATATCCCAAATAATGATATTTGGCCCAAATACTAGAAAAAAATAGTATTTGAAAATTTGAAATATTTGCCAAAAATATTTGCCAAATAATAACAAATTATATGGACAAACATTATTTGCCAAATTTTTCTTAAATATTATTTAAAAAATTTATGGCCAAACGGGCTATAAAATTTGTCTTACTTCTAATTATATCAAAAGTTGAACGATATAATATTGCTAGGATGCACCATGTGGACAGGGTGGACGTAAGCTTAATCGTTGAAACTTTAATCGAATCCGATATTTTTTTGAGTGGGACTTTTCCTCTGTGTATGTAAAATTATTATTAAATAATTAATAAATATTGAATTCATAGTATTTAATTGAATTATTTAAAAATCGAATTATATAAGTAGCATACAACCAGGGGCAGATTTAAGCATATCGAAGGTCCTTTCATTTAAAACCTATCTACCCACTTTTAATTTAATCAAAGTTTGATAATTTTTTTTTAATTTTTAATTTTTAAAATTAATATAAAACTCAAACTCTATCGATTAGAATTATAGTTCTAGTATAATTCATTTAAAATCTAACAACTTTTTTTACATTTAGCATTAATATAAAAACTCAAAATCTCTTTTATCAATTACAATTATAGTTACATAAGAATTGTGTTGCCTTAAATCCGTGTATTTATATATTTTGATTTCTGAGTTTGTTCAATTTTCTTTGTTATTCTTTTTCATCAATATTATTATTCGGCATCTTAAATCTTCAATTCAGGTTAGTATTTTTTTGGTATTTTTATTTTTTTATTACGTGTTTGAATTTTTATTTTATTTGTTCATAATAAAATAAAATCTCACTTCAATTCATTCGAAATCTAACAATTCTTTTTATTTTTAGAATTAATATAGAATTCAAAATCACTTTTGTCAATTAGAATTATAATTATATACTTTTGAGTTCGTTGTTTTCTTTCTGTTCTTTTCTCCGTGAATTTTTCATCAATCATTCTTATTCGGCGTCTTGAATTTCCAAGTCAGGTTAGTATTTTTTGCTATTCTATTTTTTTCTAATATGAGCTTGAATTTTTATTTTATTTATTTCTAATAACAGCTTTATTTTTTTTACTATCCACTTATTACAATAAAATATAAAATATAAAATATAAAATATAAAATAAAATATAAAATAATTTAGAGGCCTAAAACAAAACTTTCATTGATTTTCTTCCTAAGCCATTTTTGTCCTTAACAGTGATACCGTCTAAGCCACTGCATGCAACGTATCATGTCCATGCATTAACTCAATTACATTTATCTTTTCTTTTTTTGGTAAATAGAACTTTCATTAGTTACTAATGAATTTTGAATTTATAATTTTTTTAAAAATACAATAAATATTGAATGATACATTAAGGCATAATGAAACCATCAAATCAACTATACTTACGAATGTTTGCAAGTATATATAATTCTTCTTGTAAGAATTCATGCCTGATGCAAGTAATATTTAATTTATCATACTCATAAAAAAAATTGTTTGTAATTGGACTATTTTAAAGTTGAATTATATTAATTATAAGTGCATGACCCATGAGTATATACATGTTAAAAGAAGTCAAAGAAAGAAATCATCTGGATTTTTGTACAAAAAAAAAGTCATTAAATATTAGACTTTGAATTTGTATAGCCACGTAAATAAAATAGTATACTCCTCTTACAACTAAATATTAAACAAACTGAATATTCTACTAATTTAATTATTAATTATTAGATTACTTCTACAAGACTATAACTAACAATATTTATTTTAATGTAACAACTTGGTGCTGATTAACTAACAAAAAATTTACTGATGTTAATAACTAATAAGGGTGGTTGGATACAATTGAATAAAGTAGGTAATATTTAAGGAGAGTGGGACAAACATAATTAAATATTTACGTTATCATTTGCCAGCAGATAACAAATTTAAGAAATCATTATGTTATTAAAGATACTGGACCACAATTTTATAGTTTTATATAAGACTTTGAGTTTAACAATATATTAACCAAATGTATTTTTATCTTATATTTAAAGCAATAATTATTTTTGGATATTTTTTTTTGATATTAAAACTACTCTTATTTTAGAACGGGTAGAATACTTTTTAAAAGCAATAATTCCAAGCTAAATGTTTTCCTCTTTTTAAGGAAAAAGAAACCATGTTTAATGAAAGTCGTTTTTCATCTAACCTGAACACAAACGAAAAAAAAATAATCCAAAATATATTATTTTTTCGATTTTGACTTGATATAATGTTTTTTTAAAAAAGTTTTAGGGCCTGTTTGGTTTGATTTTTGACTCATGACTTATAAGCGAAAAGTCCTAAGTTAGAATTTCTGGCTTTTGACTTATTTTTGTTATTTTGGCTTTAAAATAAGTGTTTATAAGTATTTTTTTAACTTTAAACATAGACTTCAAAACTGTTTAAAATTTATTTTGACTTAAAAGCACCTAAAATAAATCTATCCCAACAAACACTTGAAATTTACCATTTTCCAAGGAAATATGAAATTCAAGAAATTAAAAAATATAAAAGTTAAAAAAATGAAATCTTAATTTTAGGATATTTTAAATATATTAAAATAATTTTATATTTTAAATTTTATTATCTTTTATTATATCATAAAAATTATTAAAATTATATATATATGACGAATAAATTAAAATTAACAAGAAATATTTTATTTAAAGAGCCTTTTCTTTTATTAAAAGAAAAATTCTATCTACCATCACAGCCTTTATTGAAGCTACAATTGTATTCAAATCGGATACAAAATCCATTAAAATGACAATTTATATCTGATATTCATAGCCTTCCTCTGATTATATTCAAATCAGATACAAAATGACAATTTATATCCGATATTCATATCCTCTACGAAAACTCTGATTATATTCAAATACATCAAATTGATATTTTAAATAGAATTTTCGCCATATTTAGGGTTTGAAGTCGATTTAGAAAAGTATTTATTATATGCTACAAACAACAGCATGTTGTGTGGCCGCAGGTGATGGTTGTCTCAGTCCGTGTATTTTGCGCGTACATATATATCGCTCTTTTGTATTAAAATTTATATTGCTATTTCTGGTCTCTTCTAACATCGCCTTTTCCTTCTCAAATCACAAAATACCGCTATTCTCTTCTTGACTTCTTTTATCAAAAGACTCATTCTTTACTGCTAAATTGGAACCCCATTTCTTGATTCTTCTCGGATTTATCGGCAGCAGATATATTCTCTTCTGATTTTTATTTTTTTTACCTCAAAGTCACAGCCTGGCTTACTCTTTCTTTTTCAGAGGTACAATTTTGATTGACAACATCTATGTATTCTGCTTGTAATGTACGCAGAAGTTTCTAAACTTTATAAAGATTCCAGCTTTTTTGTATTTACTTTCAGATTTTCCAAGATTGTGGTAAGGATCTGTAGTTAGTTTTGGAATTCTAATGGGTGTTTTTTATTTTGTGCGTGTGTGAGCAGGGGATTGATTTTTGGTGAGGCTTCTGGAGAGAAGCAGCAGTAGTTAACACTCTGGCCAACACTCCAGTGAAGGGCTCAACCCCTTGTGAATGGGATAGGGTTGAGGCTAGGAGGAGGATATTTATTGGAGTTTCACTTTTAACTTACCTTTCTTCATCTCCATATTTGTCAAATTGGGCTCTTTCATTGCTTTGGCGTTTGCCTATTGATTACGGCTAATTTGACATCTTTTTGAGATTTTTTGCTTGTTTGTTTGATATGTGAATTGGGAAGTTTCAAAGATCAAAACTTTTTTTTTGCGTGTGTGTGGGGTTGAGAGGAGGAGCTAAGAGATTGAAGGAAAGGATTTGATTTGTAGCAGTGAAAGATATGGCAATTTGCAATTGCTTTTCTGGTCCAGTAGGGAGGAGAAGCAAGAAAGATAAGGTGTGTGTTTCAATTTTCAATACAGCCCTGCCTTCCTTTAATTTGAACATGCATGTCAAAGTTTAGTAAGTTTTGAGCTTATTCTGTATGTTTTCTTGATTTAGGGGGAGAAGGGAGCTAAAAAAACTGCTGATGTGGTTGTAGTGGTTGAAGGTTCTGTAAACTCTAGTACGAAAACAGATGACTCGAAATCGTCTTCCTTTGTTGTTCCTTTATCTTTTGGGAGTTCTAGGAGCAATGTTAAGGTGATGAATCATGACAGTCCTGTTAAGGGAGATACAAAAGAGGTGGCTAATCATGACAGTCCTATTAGGGGAGATACAAAAGAGGTGGCTAATCATGACAGTCCTGTTAGGGGAGATACAGAAGAGGTGGCTAATCATGGAAGTCCTGTCAAGGGAGATGTAGAAGAGGTGGCTTATGAAGGGGAAGATGAGCATGATGAAAGCTTGTCAATGAAAAGGGATAACTCTGATTTCGATCTTCAAGCACGCGGTCGTAGCTCAGGGGGAGAATATGATCAATCATTCGATGAAGGGATTCGTCGTAATTGTTCATTTGGAAGTGAAATGAATGAACAGGATCATAACAAATCTGAGAAAGATGCAGAGGTTGTGAAAAGTGGACACATCAGTGATCCGGGGTTTGGTAAAGTAGAATCTTGGGCTTCTCCGAAGCTGCAACGCTCTTGCTCCGATTTAGCAATGAGGGATATGGTGAATAAATTGAGTGAGCAGCTATCACTCTCAAAGACCAAATCTTTTGATGAAATGCGGAGACTAGCTGAGAAGATGACTTTAGGAAGTCCAGCTTCTGTGTTAACGCATCGCAGTGCTGACAAAGTTATGTTGAAGAAACATTCTTCAAGCCAACTCCTACCATCCAGAAATAGAAAATTGTGGTGGAAACTGTTCCTATGGAGCCATAGGAACGTGCAAGGAACAGGTGGTATCCAACAACTACCAATCCTTGCTAAGACTGCTCTAAACCAGCAGGGTGGGTACTCCTCGGACACACTAGAACTAGGGAAAGCCATGGACTCGAGCAACTTGGGATCTCCTGGTTCGTTCATTGCAGAATCCTTGAACAAAGGGCGGAATGACAAGGGCAAGGAGGTTTTGGATGGATTCCGAGGAGTAAGCGGATTTTGGCCACAGAACCAGTGGGTTGCTTTCCCTGAAGAATCCTCTAGGTTTATGAGAATCAATGAATGGGTGAATGAACTTCCCAGTCATCCACCATGCTTAATTGATGAACATGATCATGTTGAAGATGAGGTTGATATCTCGCCTTCGCCCGATGCTGGTAAATCACCTCTCATTAGCCCATACCCAAATATGAATGTCCCAGAAGAGGTTGCACATGCTAATACAGTCATCCGATCTCTTAATTCTTCCTCAACGGTTGCTCACATCGCGAGCGCTGGTCTGAAAGTTATCCCTGCTATATCACACTTATGTAGCCTTCGATCTGTCAATCTATCAGGCAACTTTATAGGTATGTAAACAAAGGACAACTTGTACTAGACTAATTTAGACTAAAGGAAATGGTCATAGAGCCCCATTAACATAATTTATGTTTCCTTGGACAATGCAGTTCAAATAACTCCGGGATCACTACCAAAGGGTCTTCATGTTCTCAATTTATCAAGGAACAAGATCCACACAATTGAAGGACTGAGGGAATTGACACGTCTGCGCTTGCTTGACCTAAGTTACAACAGAATCTCTCGAATTGGACAAGGTATGTGGCTTCCTTAGACCTTCCACTAAAGATAAACTATATCGTCTAGTGACTCACAAATATCCGAGTTTTATATCCTTAAACAACCTCCTGAATATGTGAATTTGTCTTCAAATTGCATCAGGTTTGTCGAATTGTACTCTCATCAAAGAGCTCTACCTCGCTGGTAACAAAATAAGTGATATTGAAGGGCTGCACAGACTTCTAAAGCTGACTGTTCTAGACTTGAGTTTCAACAAGATAACAACTACTAAAGCGCTTGGTCAGCTTGTGGCAAACTACAATTCTCTTCTGGCTCTAAATCTATTGGGAAATCCAATTCAGATCAATATAAGTGATGACCAACTGCGAAAGGCAGCTTGCAGCCTGCTCCCAAAACTTGCCTACCTGAACAAGCAGCCAATTAATTCCCAAAAGGCACGGGATGTAGGAACAGAAGCTGTTGCAAAAGCAGCACTGGGCAGTAGCACTCGGGGCACTCATAGAAGAGCAACCAGGAAGGTAAGCACTGGATCTTCTTCATCTGCAAGCGTGCATAGGAGCAGCGCAGGTGTTTCTCAAAAGAGCAGGCATAGGCTAAGAAGCCGAACTCAACTTTAGTCTTCCACGGCCTTGATCTATCTGCTAGGGAGTGGTTTAGGCGTTCATGTTAAAAGTTGTGGAGGTTCTTCCTCATTCTGTAAAATCTGTTTGAGAGCAAGGTAGTTATGGCTTTCTATGATTGTTCAAATTTGGCATGTTTATTGATTTGGACCTTAATAAATGAATTCCTATTCTGCTTCTGATTGATATTGAATTTTGTGTTAGATCTTTTTGGTTTTCTATGAAGTAATACAACTATCAGTAACCTGCTTTTTTCACTCATTCGCATGTAAAGTACACTTCTGGGGAGTATCTTGCTGATAGATTGTGAGGAAAGCAATAATATCTATGTTAGAAATGCATCATAGACATAAGCTGTCCAAAGCTGTGATGTTTTGCTCCTTAGGGGATTGGTTGTAATTGAAAATGTGAAGTTAAAGTTTTTGATTAATCCATTCCAATTTCTTTTTTCAGTTTAACCTCGAATTGCTCGCTTCATTCTTAGAGCTCAAGTACAAAAAATCTTCAGCACAAGACAAGTCAAGAAGGTCTCTATAACAAGTACAACATTTTTTTTTCTGTAGGATAACAAGGTCCAATGATGAATTTAACAATTCAGGAGCCCCTGACTACAAGGACCCATAAGGTCGCTATAACATTCTTTTTTGACACGATAACAAGGTCCAACGATGACGAGGCTTAGACGGCCCCTGACCCCTTCTTATATTGGGGGACTTTGCTCCCAGTAGTAAGCTGGCCAGCTAATAGAAAACACTATATACCAAAACAGTAGTAAATTTGAGGTTTAGCAGCTGAAGTTCAATTATTAAGGGAGAGACAATCATTTATTTTATGATGAAAAAGGGGAAAAAAGAAGAATCTTTGACTTAAAGAGGAAGAGACAATCCAAAAGATGCATTGTAAAAGAGGCGTAAATAACGTCAAAATCTCAAGGGTCGATATTTTATTTTTATGTTAGAGCCACAGAAGCAATGATTCTTGGAGTCATTAAATTTCCAACTTTTTGTGGACTGTTTGTTTCAACGATAACCACTAAAAAGAAGACGTACTACTGTATTAGATTGGAAAGTATAACAACTTCTTGACAAAATTGACAACTCATTAGTCATATGGAAATCATCACCAGACTGATAAATCATATGCTTTAATCTTTAAAGATGTGTTTTGTTTAAGACCACACCATCTGTTTTTAGAATATTTAAGAGAGCTAAGCAGTAGTGTTAATTCTGTCTATTTTTGGGCTATCCTTTTCCACTGAAAGAACAAATTAAACAAAAAATACCCACTAATTTTGACAGGTGAAATAACCAGAATCTTTATTTAACACATATCGGCTATCGCCATTTCCTTGAGCTTGGACCAATTGATTTTGTAGTCCTTCACAAATCCGTATTTAGTTTTACACATAAGAAATCTGAAAATAACAGACGAGATCCGGAAAAATCAAGTCTTTTAGTATTCAAATTGACATGGAAGACTGTTTCCTCAAGCTTAAGCTTTGGCTTTATAGCAATAACAAGGGCACTGAATTCCCAATAGTTGGTTGTCGTTGATTGATGTATATCTTTGTAAAAAAAAAAAGTGAAATTATTACTTAGATGTTATGTTGTTAGGACTCTACGCAAGTGTTGCTATCGGATCTCCAAGAATCTAACAATTTTGGAGAATTTGACACGACCCCATCGACATTTTTGAAAAGCCTGAGTAGCATAGGTTAGATGTGTAGATAATTTAAGAAGAGGGATATGATAAATTGATTGAACCACCATAATACAAAGACAAAAGAGGTCAATCCTAGGTTTGTCATCGAAGGTTAGGAAGGCCTAATAAAGGACAGTTTTATTTTCTTTGATACATCTTATTTTCTGTCTCTTCAAATAATGGTAGTGCCAAAACCAACTAGTGCACAAAGTTCACAAAATATGCATATCATACAGTTTTATTTTCTACTCATGGAAGTCATGGTTAAACTAAGGCTTAATACACAGCCAGCTCCTTAAACTTGAAGAATTATTTCATTTAGACGCCCAAACTAAGTCTTGTTTCGATTAAATCAAACTTCTCAAATAATAGTAGGATACTCAATATTATCTTACATTGTGAATGCAGTAGTGCTCTACATTTCGAAGATGACAAGAGTACAGGCATGATAAAAATTTACAGCTGAAAACAATAGGCAGCAGGAAAATGGTAAATGAGTGTTTGAAACAACTCTAGGTACCTCAAGACTTGTGTTGCTTTGATATATAATATAGGTGGATGAGGTCCACCATAATTCTTCTTCTGCATTCTTCGAGTAAATTCTGCTCTACGACGCTCCATCATCACCATAAGTTACACTAGACGTTAAAGCTAATTCAACCTTTCATGTTTCATAGGCATCACTGCTTGGCTTCACTACTTTCATGTCTGCATATCTATGAAGTTTCTCATTGAACAGCACCTGCGGATCCTTATTTAGCAAAACCCCGTCTTCTCCATAAGCATCCTTAAGAAACACAGACCAATTCATTTCTGTACCAGCCAAGTAAAATGTCCGAGGCTGTTTCAAGAGCATCTGATAAGTATGCTTCGTAAGACAAAACTCCTCCTTGAACTCCACAATGTTGTGTATATAAGCTCTCTTTTCCAATGTCAAGCTCAAGAACTCATGAATCAATCCCACCCTAAACTTCTCCGCCTCCACCGTCCACAAATCCAGCTTACTCCCATCAGAATAAGGCGAAACCAATGGCAACGTATACAACAAATTCAACTTCCTCTCATCACCTTCATCCAAATCCAATGCCTTCCCATGTTTTATCGGAAACTTAAACGCCTTCTTCACCTTATCCTCATCAACCATATACTCCTTCTCCAATGCGCTCACCGCCAATGTAGGATCCCAATTCACAAGCTCAATTACCCTTTTCCCATCTTCCTCAACAACCACCTTAAAATAATCCTCATACTTTCTTATCCTATCCCTGAAATCTTCAGGTATACCAAATAAAAGCCTATTATGATAAATTTTACTCAAAGCAATTCTCTTATCTTTCGACATCATTAACAATTTCCTAACTACACTAACCCTATCACTTTCCATTTCATTCATAACTTTACCCTCCTCATCCAACAATTGTTCCATCAAATCAGTAAACCCAATCCACATCTTACCATCATCATGCCGATAAATTTCGAAAATTGAAGGGTGTCGTTGGAGGGATCGGACAACTTTCCGGCCACGAGGGAACCCCAGCTGCTGGTGGAGTTTTCCGGCATCGTCAAGGGGAAGTACATGATGGGGTTGTTTGGAGAGGAATTCTTTAGTTTTAGTAAGAAATCTGAAATGGGTATCACGAAAAAGAATGTTTTCGAAATGGGGATTGATATTTGGTTGAGTTTGAACCAATTTGGTACGTGGGGATTCCTTTTTCTTTCGCTTCTTGCGGAATTTCTTTGGGATTTTTGTGACGAGGAAGGAAGTGGAAAATTGTCTGAAGTGGGCAGTGAATTGAGAGAAAGTTGAGTTAGGGTTTAAGGAGAAATGTTGTGAAGGTTTTGAATTTGAAGAAATGGCGGTGGATTTGGTCCAAAAGAGACGCCAAACTGTCATTTTTTGTATCGTTTAGTTTGTGATTTTTCTGGTTTTTGAGGTGTAGGGTTTAAGAATGCCAAAAAGGGAGAAAAATGAAGAAGAAAGAGATGACTGTTAAGAAAAACTCCGACCTGCCGGATTCGAACCAGCGACCTAAGGATTGCTATGAAGCACACTACAGTCCTCCGCTCTACCAACTGAGCTAAGGTCGGTTCTTATTTCACAGTGGAGGCATTAGTAATTTATTACAAAACATTATTTAAAAATGATTTGTATATAGTCTAGACAAATACCATGAGGCAGAGTAAAACCAAAGTATATCCCATTACTAAGACGATGTCCGGTTGATCATTTCAGTATATAATCTAGACAACTACTATGAGACAGACTAAAAGTTAAGGTATGGAGATGGTGGGAATAGCCGAATAGGGGATATAGAATAAGAGGTCGGAGGTGTGTTGGAAGATGAATATACAATTAGTCTAGAACGTTCTTTGTTTTCTAGTCATTTTTAAGAAACTTATTTTGTTGAAAAGAATATTTTTCGTAAAAATATGAGAAAATTGAAAAACATTTTACCAAAGGTTAAAACAATTGGTCGAAAATGAAGTGGAATCAATTGCCAGATTATGAAGAATGAAGTATCAAAAAAGAGTCAAAAGCCAAAGCAATTGAGATAAGATACAGCAGCTAGGATTGCTGTTATTCTATAATACCTTCACAATTTCAATCAACATATTGTTTTTGCTTGTATAGTTATAAAATGAGACATCACAAGGAAAAAACTATAGCCCCTAAAACAATTCCCATTTGCAACTGTGCCTCAAATGTGTAATTACATGGCCCTATGTAAGCCTTACGGCTACATAGGAGTTGTGGTTTTGGTCCCTTTGCAGAACCATTCTGTTGTCTTCTCTTCTTGTGCTCTCTCTTGCTTTTCTGACTGTCCAAAAAATTTCGTTTTCGTTACCGCCATTTCTGTGTGAAATTTTTGCTGTTTAATAATTAATATGATCCAACAAACAAATGACTATTATCATCTACAAATCTTGAGATCCTTGCCAATTTTTAGCTAGCTTGTCTTCTTGAAAATGGTTTCTGGCAAATTAGTAGCTTCTCATCACTGCTTTCTACCTCTATAACTCTCGCGTCCCATTTCAACCGTGCTGCATGAGATCTTGCTAATTCAATAAGAGGGACAGTGTCGCGTAAAATCACCCAGCCCTGCAGCATGCAGATAACGGTTAACAAAAGAGACGAAGAAAAAGAAGTTGCGTTACTCAGCATTCAGGTACATTAAAAACAGCTGAAAGTGGGTCTACGTGTTTTGGCATACAAGATCAAAGGGTAAATGGTGGCATGTTGAGGTAGAAACGATAAGACATGCCATAAGTACGTATAGTATTCAGGTTGCAAAGAGCGAATATAAACACCATTATAACTTGTACGAACTAATTCAAAGTGGGAATCCTGTGCTCTTGAGTGGGAGGAAGAAAAGGATGCTTATAACAAAGGACGAGAAGGAAAAAGGAGGAGAAACTAGTGATAGAAAAGGATGAACTAAGACGAAGAGCTATTGGAGGGGGCATTATATGCTGCATCATTACACCACTATGTTCTGTACTTATGGAGCCCACTTCAATGCCTCTCTAGCTAAGAAAAAAGACTTCTCAGTATACCCACTAATGGGAGTGGAAAACAGGAGAAGCTGAATCACACAACTCCTTTTGCGACCAAAATCCCACCAAGACTTTAAAGACCTGCCTCTGATTCCCAGAACAACATTTTGGTTGCTGGTAAAAAAGAAGTGGATGAATCATGATAGAGTTTTTATAGTTCTAGTCTTATTGCACCATTATATACATTAGAGCTTGAAAATTCACTACTTGTTGACTATCAAGAACTCCATCTAACTGCCGCATAGTTACAAAATGAGAAGTGTAGCAACAAATATACATACCTCCGGACGAAGAACACGATCCATCTCAATAAACAGGTCAAACATCGGGCATCTGATATGTTGGCCGAATTCCATTGACAGAAGTCCATTAGCATGTACCAGATCATAAGTTCTTGGATATGTTGGAAATGCCTCACACCTGCAAAGGAAATAGAAAGCAAAATTAGTCACAGAATCCACCTAAAAGAAATTAAATAAACAAATAAAACGAAGTTGTTTTGATAAAGTTTATGAATCAAGATGAACTGCTTTTATGTGACTTGCAATCAACCTTTTTTCTTTAAGTCAACATTTTCATTACTGAAAACAAGTCGATGTTGAAAGCATTTAGAAGTTGGTCCAAGTGTACTAACACGAGTCATCTACAAGCATGTATGATTCTTGCCAACTATCAATACAATACAGTATTCTCTTAACACCAGAAATACAATTGATCAAGCACAAACCAGTGCCCAAAAGTTCCTTCGAGTGGATAAAATGAAGATCCCAGAAAGTCAATAGAAGTGCTAGAGTTTAGATTGGCAAACATGTTACTCAGTTATCAGTACTTTGCTCCTTATTTATGATATACATGCTCCCTCTTCATCTCAATCACAAAAAATGAGTTACTAGTGAGCATAAACGTCTCCAGCTTTTAAGTGTTAAAATCCAAAGCTAAAAAATTTATTTCATGTAAATAAGGGCAAAGAAATTCTGCGGAAAGATGCTGTCTTGGTGAAGGAAATCTAGTCACTGAACCTAGTTACAACTTACAATCATATAGATCGTGGAACCAATGAGCAATTATGGATCTAGAACACAATATATGGGTTCACGGAAACACAATAGCTTTTGCACAAAACCATGGATATATATTAAGAAATCCACTAAATATTTATAAATATTTGACTGTGAACTCAATTTTATCGTATATTAATTTGAGATCATTATAAGAACCCATAAACTTCAAATTTTGTATCCACATCTGCCAACAGGTTGTGAAAAGTGAAAAGTGTTGTTCAACCAAATAATATGACTTGTGAGGTATGACAATTATTAGAAGATTTATGCATCTAGCGTTCTTTATCATGTAAACTAGAAAATGTTGCATGTTTTAAGACTTTATACTTATCCAGTGGATTCCTTCACTAGAGAAAGAGAAGAGAAATTACCAATCATGCAAAACACCAACGAATCCCCTGTCGAGAATTAGGGGAAGATAGTTAGGCCCACTAGTGGGGATAACATTCATGACCCACACTGACTTTCTAGCATCCAGTAGAGCAGCATTCAAACCACCAAAATGGGCATTCATGTCCAGCACATTTCTAAGCATATTATAGGGAGGAGAAGGATCATCATCACCAGGTCTCTTCGGGTGATCGGAAAATATTAAAGGTGAAAGAAGTGACCAATAATTGTTAACTGCTGAATTCCAGTTAAGGGAATCCTCAGCAAGAGCTTCAGATAACAAACCTAATAAAACACAGAGCACTATCATTAGATGTTCAGAGGAAACTAAATAACATCATGTAACAAAGTGTTCCACATTTAAAACTTTTGAAATGAGGATGCCCCATTACCATGAATCTTAAGTTCGCTGGAGTTTAATTTGGCCCTAGAAGGCCACTTTGTCCTTTCTTCAATAGGAATCCATCGGCGGCTTTGGGTTCCAGCAATGCATGCTTGTAGAGGTCGATAATACGGGGATTCAATGTCCTGTCCTTTACTGCAGATGGAAGGCCCAACACCTGGTCTCCTGTAAATAGAGGCAACTCTTTATAGTCACACAATCATTGCTTACATGCCACTTGATCAAAGATATAACCTATTAAGGGTCGGGAAATAAAAATTGAAATGATGATAAGTGCACATGGTCTGCACACCTTGCAAAATAACATTTCTTTAAACTTGTCTTTTTCCATACAGCAGTTTCATCTTGTTGGGCTAACAGCTTCCAGCACATACTTTCAGCAAAATTCTGGACAAAGTTCCATTTTTTGAGGCTCACTTTGTTGCGGACGGAGCGCTGAGTATTCGTAATAGTTGAAGTCCAGACAAAATATCCACCAGGCCTTAACAATCGGTCGACTTCAACAAGAAAAATACCATCTGCACCACAATTCAGATATTATTATGGCCTCAATAAATGATAGTATACAAGATTTAACATGTACGTTAGTTATACAAAGCAGAATCACAATAGTGTTGAACTTACGGAAAGCATCCCAATAGGAAGAAACTATGGAGCTAATAACTACTAAAGTGCTAGTTATTAGCTGATCCTAATAGGAAAGAGAAGTGTTGCATCCAAGGGCCAAGGATATGGAGCATGGTCAATGAAGTGGGAGGAGAACCATGAGCTCTTGGGTTCAAATCAAAGCAGAGGCAATAAAAACACACTAGGTGATTTCAATTCTTACCATCAAGTAATAGTTATTAGCAGTTCCAAAGAGGGAAGAGAGTTGCACCCAAGGGCCAAGGATATGGACTGGTGGTCAATGAAGTGGGAGAAGAACCATGAGGTTTTGGGTTAAAATAAAAGTGGAGGCAAAAGAAAACACTAGGTAATTTCAATTCTTACCATCGATCTAAGCTTTGGTTGGCAGACTTAGCTGAGACCTGTGCTGGTAGGTCACAGGTATACAGTACAACAGTAGAGGTGTGACAAGTTGACCAGGACATCAGACATAAAAAAAAATAAAAAAATTTAAAGGTTGCACCAACTTCCCTCCCCTGAGATTTGTTAGTCTTCAGTGAATAGTGATCTAACATTTGAAAGAACCCGTATAAACTCAGTTCTTCCTGAACGTTTGTTACAAATGGAAGTATGAGAAACATACTGGACATCAAGATTACTTGTTATATGCTGATGTCTATGAACTTATGTCAGATCCCTTTTCTTCAGGATACAAGCAGAGGGAATGGCCTTGGAACTGCATCACAACTGATTTAAATCATTCAAGTATAGGAGCACAGTCATGTTGAGAAAAAAGACTACTTGTCAAGATTTCACTTGTTCCAATTAAAATCCCCTGATGCAACATCTTGTATGTTCCTAATTCCATGCATGAATTATGAAACATCACTTGGTAACTAATTCATATGAAAGTGAGACCTAAACAAGGTTCTACCCAAACTTTAAACTCCACTGTTAAACATTTGCAAGAATATTAACGAAGTACATAATTATGAAGAGTACCTTTCTGATCCCAGTCAACATGACATTCCGCACAATGTATCATATCAAAGGAAAGAGATGGATAAGGCAACTGCTTTGAATTAAATGATCCAATCATTGCGGGAAGACCTCTTTCAAGTGTCAGCTGAACTTGACTGCCAGAAGCTTCATAGTTCGCAACACACATGGTCAACAGTTGGCTAGAAAAGAGATGTGCCCCAAAACTGCCATAGCCACATCCAATATCCAAAATAGTTCGGACCTGAAAAGGAAGCAAAAGTATCAAGTAGTTAGAGTTTGATGCAACTTTAATGGCACCAGACAAAAAGGAAAATAGAACCAACATTTCCTAATCTGACAGAAGCAGTCCTTCAAGAGCAGAAGAGAAATCTAAACGAAAACTCAATGAGATATAGTTCTTGTAGAAGCTTTCTTAAGGACTACAGAAAAAATATACGTAAATAATATAAGTATATATCCAGATATGCATGCAGTAAGCAAAGGAAGGGAAACCATTGTTCACTGGTCAACAGAATTTTAGCACACGATGGTTTTTTAAATCAAGTAGCAGGATATGATAAGGAATTCTGAATACAAGGATGAACTCTGGAGCAGTGGAAGTACACCAGAAATCAGTCCCAACAATTAGAATATACTTACTCCAGCTCGTACAAAGTTTGATTCATTCCGCAGCCCAATCATTTCTGCTATTTGATGTGAGTAGTCTTCAATGCTGTCAAACATGGCAGAGTCTGACCGAAAGGAAATCTGCTCTTCTTCCAACATCATCAACCTAACATTACATGTTTTGAGGAGAAAAATAAGCAAAGAAGCAGATAATACAATCAAGTTAAGCAAAAGAAACTCGCATTTTACACTCACCTTTTTGTCATACTTCCAGAGGAGAGTACCTCTTGAGCAGTAATATTAACATTTGCATGCCAAATGACATCTCTACCGGTAGGCCACCTAAGAGGAATCTTGTAATTAACAGGGGGAAGTACCAAGCAATTTTGTCTTGAACCAGGTCCGCAATGGCGGTCAACCTCCTCACCTTTAGAAAGGCCCAAATCAAGATTTTCTGACACATTGAAACATGGAATAAAGTTCTCAGATTCAGGAGGACAGTACTCTATATCCTTCACATTTGTAGCACCAAGAGAGAGCTGTCCAATGTCTCTCAAATCCGATACTACTTGCTCCTGAAGCTGCCTGTATCCATGGTATATATGACCTCTCGACGAGGAAGTTATCGAAATTGTCCACCAAAAAGATCCAGTAAGGGCAAGAAGTATTATGACAACTAAGCTCAGCCTGATCAAAACCAAAGCATACTTGAGTCTATTTCTTCCTGTTCCAGGGCTAAATGGATCAGAAAGTAAGCCATTTTCACCCAAATTATGTTTTGAAGGAGAATTATCTGGAAACAGAATCCGGCAAAGGAATTTGGTAGGTGAATAAGTCAGATCACCAGGCGAGCGATTACGCTCCAAATCTTCCTTTTCTATTTTATCTTTCATTTGAGAGTCATCCCAGAAATCAGGGCCATTAACTGATAACCTCCCCCCACCTGACACACCTCTATGGAGTGGCCTTGACATGTTCCAACCTGATAATCCCCAAGCAGAACAAATTATAAAAAAGATAGTACCAAGAACAAAACTTTATTCACATAAATAAACAATAACTTGAATAAATAAACTCTATCTCAAGGAACAAGATCAAATCACACTTTTCCAACTAGATCCATGGACCCCCAAATAAACTTCACAACAGTATCACTTACAAAACAATCAAATACTACAACTTCAAGAAACATTTAAACAATAGCAGATACATTCAACTAAAACAATAAATGCTTATGCCATTATAAACAGTGTAAACAAGTTCTTTCCTTATCCACCAAGTAAAATATGAGATTTAGTTGAGTAGAAATGGAAGTAAAGTCAGTTCAGTATACTACACAAGCACAGAATTAAAAACCCAAAAAAAACCCCATTTCCCATTTTAGATCAATTCAATAAGTAGAACCCAAAAATGGAATCTTTTTGCAAAACCCACCAAGGAAAAAAAGAAAAGAAATAGTTACAATTTGCTAAAAAGGAAAGGTTTTGAATACCTTAAACCCAAAAATAAATGAAACCCAATTTCTTAATAGCAAAAAAGCTTTCAACTTTCTATCAAATTCCCACAAATCAAAGAATTCCCAGTCTTGTTCCTGAACTTGAGCTTCCACTCTTCTCTCACATTCGAAACAAATTTTGGATTGTTAAGAGAGAGAAAGAACAAAAATAAAATAGAGAGAGAAACAAAAGGGGTTGAGAATATAATGCAGTAGAAGTATGGATCCAATCACTACAGGTGCGCTCACCCGTGAAAACAAAAGAAAAAAAAAATCACTCTTTCAATCTTCTCTTCTTGGAAAGGCCTTTCATATATATATGAGGACTATGAAAAATAAAATAATTAATTTTTTTTAATTAATACGTTGTAGTAGTTAATAGTACTACTAATTAAATAATTAATTAAGAAGCTCTCTATTGTGAAATAGGTATACACATATTTCAGAGTGCAGTTAAAGTAGAGATAGAAAGTGATTAGTAGAGTAGAGAGAGTTCAAATAGCAACTGTAATTCTTCATTATTTAAAGATTTGTTGAAAGTGACGCAATTAAAAGGAACCGAGTCACTTACTCGTCTTTCTTAATTTTAATGAGTGGGATCACTAACTAATATTTTTCTTATTCTATCCGTTTATTTTTATTCGTCTGATTTGATGTAACATATTTAGATAGATAGTAACGATAAATTAAGATCTATAATTCTTATACTACATAGTACTCTTTTCATTTATTTTTACTTGTCTATTTAAACTTCACATGTAAAAGAATACGATTAATTTAACCGTTTTAGTGTAATATACATATTATAATTGACATATAATCTTAAATCTTAAAAATAACTTGGGGAAAATAATTAGTATTGCATGTAAAACAAAAATTACTTTTTTATTATTTCAAAATAAAGATGTTTTTTTTAATTTTGAGTTGCTCCTTAAAACTATGTAAATTGAGGAGTATTTTACTTAATCGAAAATGTGAAGTGCTCATTTATAACAAGTTAAAAATAGTAGTACCTTATTTGTATATAAAGATAAAATTAAATTTACAATGTAAAATAAATTATTGTACAACTTAAATTCTATAATGAACCTATTCTTAAAAGACTTTTGTGAATGAGAATTTAAGAGTAGATCTGGATTTTGATAGCAACTTGCGCCGGATTTGCAGCTTCCTATTTTCTCACTTACCTATCTATTTTATTTTATTTTATTTTTTTTGTCTATGCATAGATAATATGGGAGTAGAATGGACCAATTAGATACAATAATTACTATAAATCATATGACATTAATTGATAAAAGATCTCACCATAAAAGAAGAAAAAAAAAACAGTAGCGTGGGTAGTTTTTTTAGGAGTAGGTTGTGGTCTAGTTGTTATTCACGCTAATTCTAGGGTAAGATTATATATATATATCCGTATCTAATATTTATATTAAAGTTTAATTAATTTAAATTTATACGTCATAAAATTTATTTAAGGAAAGTGCTTTTTATCAAAATTATTTTCATATCAATAACTTGAGACTTAACAATTTTGTTTGGATCATTGTTATCTATTGTTTGATAATGTGTTGTATTGTATTGTATGGTAGATATAATGTTTGGCTAGACTGTATTGTTTGTTGTTATTTATAATATTTTGATTGTTTGGTTTAATCGTATCGTACTGTATTGTAATTTATAAATTTACTAAAATATACTTAATTATTCAAGGGCAAGAGGTCTGATTATATTTAAACAATTAAGATAAAGGGTAAAATAGTATTTTGAAATATTATGTAAATATATAATTGAAAAAAGAAATTAAGTAACAATGGAAACATACCAAATCAATTGTTCCATAAAATAGGATTTTTCATTATTAAGTAATTAAAGAATTATTTTTAAGATATTAAAAATTATTAAAAATGAACTGAAGGACAATATGATTCTATTTCAATCCAAAAAAGAGCCAATAATTAAATTGATATAGATTGTAGTGTATAAATTAGAGACAATTAAGGGATTTACTTATTGCTGTCTATATAAAAAGATTAAAGTTGGAATAATTTGTTAAAAATGCTTATTTCTTTAACAAGATTGTCTTTTGTTGTACTTAATTATTTACAGGCACAGCTAGCTGAATTTATGCTTTAATTATGATGATTTAGTATTTACGGTCGATTGAATTCAATTTTATTGACCGACAAACTTCTCCACATATTAGCTAGGATTGGTCCATAAGCTTACTCTAACTTGTTTCGAGGGGAATAAACAAGAAAATGAAATATATATATCAACGATCAAAGTCGGTGAATGAAATTATTCTTCTTTATTATAAAAATTTCATAATAGTTTTAAATATGAAAAAACTATTAATAGGAGTCTGAGTGTTTTTCATCTTACATAATACAAATTTAAATTAATTAATTAAATTCTAATATAAATATTAAATATCAGATAAATATAAAAAATAAGAAGTGATTATTGATTCAGCAAAATAAACAACCAATAGGGATAAACTTTATTCGGTTATTCTTATTTGTGTACTATATTATTATTATTATTTACCGTTAATAATAATTAAAATGTTAAGTCATTTTTCAATGTATTTAGTAACTTAAATGGTCAAGAGAACGGTTGAAAAATTCTTTAATTTTACCCTTCATTTATATTTGTTAATAGATAAGCTCAAGAAAGTTAATTGTTCGTATTTATGATTCATTTTGAATTATTTTTGTTTTCAAAAATAATTTAAGGATAATTAGAAAGACAAAAAAGAGAAAATAATGTTCAATTTGTGTTCTAAATTTTATTGTTTGATAAATGTACATTGTCTTATAAATTTAATTATTATGGACTAGAGAGAATAAACTTATATTTTTACTTTTATCTACTAGTCACTTTTGAAATATCAAAAGTTTTTTATGTTTAGGTTCTCTAATTATTTTTCAAAATCTAATCAATTAATATAAATATTACGATAAAAATTATTTTTCTAAGAACACAAATTACGCAATGAACAAAAAAAAATATTTTTTTGAAAAAGGTACCAACATCTTGGATATTAAATAATAATGTAGTATATTTCTTATTTTTCATCATAAAAAACGAAAGAATTCATTGCTATTAGTGAAAAAATGTGCAAAATTAAAAGTGACCCCAATTTGCGGTCAAATGAAATGAACCATTTGATGGTCATATTAGTGGGCATTAAATAGGAGAAAGAAAAGGCAATTGGTTAAAAATAGAATAGTCGATCTCAAAGAGTTAAAACGAAATTGATTGTACACTTTTCAATTTTATATTATTTGTTCATAATGTTAAAAATAAAAAATAGTATTTTAAACTATTTATTTATAATATATAAAAAATAATTAATCAACTTTTTCATTCTGTTTTTATTATTAATTCATAAATTTATAAAACTTCATACAATAAAATATTTAATAGAGGTAAACGAATAAAACTACACTTTTTATTATTTATAATTTCTTATGAACCGTGTAGATATCAGTACATAGTAATATCAATTGTTACACTACATATAATATCAACATTTTACATTTAACTCTTTCTAATTAAAATTAATTCACTTGAATACTCATAATATTTACTATAACGATATATTCAATGTATATTTGCCGCAAATTTTAACCAAATTTTGTGTTGTTTGCATTTTAACCAAATTAAGAGAATCTGCTATTTTGCCCTGAAATTTAAACTTTAGAGCGTAATTATTGGAACTTTTAATAAGGAGGCCGCAAGAGTATAATTCCCACAAGACTTTATTCTATTTTATTATATATTGAGACAAGATTAGTATTGAGAAAGTGAATATTTTTATTATTTTTAACAAATATGTACTACGTTTTCACAGTATTTTTTATAAGAAAAAATAAAAATTTCAGATCAGAGATGTGTATGTAGAAACAAAAGAATTTATTCAGTGGAGAAAAATGAATAATTAATTTATTCAGAATAGTCACATGCATTCATAGAGACACGGAATTTTCATATTTAATTTATAAATTCGTTGATGGGGTCCACTTAAGCCAGCCGCGTTTGTGGTGTCGGTGAAGCGCCGTAGCTAACCTGTCGGCTGGCTCTACAAAACGGGTTACTGTGAGGCTCGCCGTAGGATATTATCAGCGGTCATTATTGGAATTTAATCTGACAATATATAATTCACGGGTTTTAATTCTAATTAAAATCTTAGTTTATCGATAATCGAACTTGATTTAACTAACCTTCATTTCATTTTTGTTATTAATTCTCTTATTCTAATATCTCGAAAATTGAACGATGGACAAAAGTAAAATTCCTTTTTGTACTACCCCATTTATTTATATAAACATCGTCGGTATTTCACTTTCTTTGAATTTGAAAATAAATTAGTTGAATTTCTCTCCCCAAATCAAGGTACACTGATTGATTAGATTAAATATTGGTAACAAAGTGAGGGCCTAAACTAAGGTAAGTAAATATTGAAGTTAGTAGTGTCAAATAAACGAGTTGAGTTAAATTTATGTTAAGTTATTGATCTCTTTCAAATGTTATTTTTAGATTAAAATGAGCTAAAATACAAATCACAATTCAAACCCTCAGGTCTATTGTCAAAGATTATGCAAAGAAATCACTATTAGACACGACTCGAGAGATACAAAAAATTTTACAATACTTTAAGCAAATAAAGACCATAAACACTGAGAAGAGTTGTAAATATCGAATGAAACAATTTTACATATAAATTACTTGCTCTTTTTGAAGAATTTTACATTAGATGAAAATGAAATGAATGGCTTTCTTATACGAACTTAAACTATATTTTGTTTTTGTTGTAAATTAGTTTTGAAAGTAAATTACTCAAGATTTATTTGTTTACCTGTTTTTGTATTTATACAATGTAATAGTTTATTGGAAAGATTTTATTTTGAAAAAAAAAATCTGAAATATATTCAAACTTTGATTGAAATTGATGTTACAACACCAAATTTTGGAAATGACCTTCTACCCCTGCACTATTTTGATAGTGTATTTTAAAAGTATATATGTGTTCAAGTGAATATAAAAAATATTGCATAATTATAAATAGTAATGCGTCCACGGGGCACATATATACTTTTAAAATACACTATTACATAGTTCGAGGAATAAAAAATACAATGACAATTTCGCTCAAAATTAACATTTTTTGGGGACCATTTTCGCTATTATTTTTAACAAGTAGGGAGTAATTGAATGAGGGAAAAATTTGATGGTCCTTTCACTCTTTCAATATCAATAATAGAAATTGTGTTGCTACATTTTACCTAATAAGAAGAGTCTTTATTTGTATTTCTCAAAGACATTGTTTGTGGCAATATGAATTAAAAGGATGATTAGCAACTAAAATTTACAACAAATACTAATACTTATATAATAATATGACTAAAAGATTCCTCAAGATATTGTCAATTTTTTGTCTAGCTATTCTACGTTAAACGAGGGATTAGCGTACTTAATTTAGACAAATCGTATTATATTCTTTTGGGTGTGCAAAAATATTAAAAGACATGATATGGACTTGAGATAACACGTTATTGAGTTCAAAATAATTAGATGAGCTTCGTTTGACCCATAGGTGTGTATTCTATGACTTGCCATTAGGTGTGGGTTTTTTTTGGTTTGAAAAATCCAAGTCAAACTAGGCTTTGGAATGGTAGGACACACATCAATAATTAATGAATCTCATAAAAAATAGGAGTAATTTTAATCTATAATAATGAAAAAAGTTACTATAATTAATCTATATTAATGAAAAATTACTCGATCCGTTCATCTTTTTCTTTTTTTCACTATATTATTTTGTGATATATAATAATTATTAATCAGTTTATAAAATCAATAAATAACTTATCATGTTATGTGTCTATTTTATCTTTAATGTTAAATATTATTACTATAATATACCGCATATATAATAAAATATAATTAAAAATAAAATTAAAAAAAATAAATTTGAAACAATACACGAATATCTCATCCTCTTTAATATTTAACAAGTAAATAAATATCTCGCTTTCTTCAATATTTAACAAATAAAAATAGACATAAAAAGTAATGATTCAATCTTCATTTTCGGTAAGCATCTTTATTGTATGTGAATAATCACTCTTATATTTATTTGTGTTTAATGTCCACTGATCAACAAACTCGATTAATCACCGATTTCATTAATTATACTGGACTCTCAATTCTTGATGTTTCCTTGTTTCACTTTACGTTAGTATCGTATTTTTTTGGTCTCATTTTATATGTCATTTTTTTTATAAATAATTAGTTAATAATATTTGTTATTTCATAAAATTAATGCATAAATTATTATATTTTTTCTTTTTTATTGTTGTGAGTTATTAATCTTGAAAACATTTGATCAATTTAGAAAAGCTAAGTAACTGATTCATGTTAGTTAGTTAAATTAATCAATTAAAATAAATTAATTTATATTTGTTGATTTTGAAAACTTGAATTTCAAAAAAAATTGAATAAGGATAAAAAGATAAAATTACATCATTTGTAGTGTAGGTGTAAAGTAAAAACTGTGACATATAAATGAGTCGAAAGGAGTATTATTTAGAAAGTCAAATAATTTATTTTTCCCTATAATTTTCTCAAGTAAATTTAAATATTTTTATATAATTACCTACACACTTCTTTTTCTTAATATTCATTTTACACACCATTATCACTTTAAATATACAGAATTCACACTAAAAATTAATTAGTTTGACCTTCATATATTCAGAATCAATAACTTCATTATTACTTTAAAAGGTTAGTAAAAGGAAAGAAAAAAAAAAGATGAAAGAACTCATTATGAGTATTATTCTTTAACCAATGAAATAGTACTACTCAGGGTAATATAAATTGTTCCCATAAATGACATTTGGTTTAAATAAGCTTCATTAAAAACTGTAAACTAAAAAATAATAATTTTTTTTGAAACTAATATATGTACACCGACAAAACTGGCCTACATTTCTAGTTTGCCAATGGAATGATATAAATTGTACAAATTCTATATCCAGACTACAAGTTGTAGTGTACAATTTTCAGTTTATTGTTGAAAGTACTCAAACAAAATTATTAAAATAATGCACACATAAGTTGTATCCTATCTTCATTTTTTTATTTATCGTTTTCCCACATTCATAGCAATTTATTATTATGTACAAATTACATCGACATTTTATCGTCATTTGTCCATTCAAAAGTATAAATAGATGATTATTACAAATTCAAGAATTGAGAAAATTAACCAACCAAAATTAGTTAGTCTTGTAACTAGGTCGCTTACATTTTTATTTTTTAATCACAGATGATCATTTTACTCAATATAAAATGCTATTTTCTTTTATTTATTTTGTGAGTAATCGAGAAATATAATTTATTTCCAAAAATTGGTAAAGACAAAACAAACCTTTGGCCTTTAGGTTGTTATAATATCCTCCCTTTTTTTTTTCAATTGCTGGTGGCTTTTTAATTAGTTTACTAGTAAGTTTTAAACTTTTTTTAGGTAACCCAAGATTAAAAAGATTAAGTTTAGAGTTAGAATGATTAAAAGAGACATAATAATTTTTTAAAATAGTTAAAAGTCAACAGTGAACTTTCAAGTGGATTTCTTGTTTTGCCACTCTGTATCTTTGACTGTTGAGAAAACATTTTATTTTTATAACAATCAAATCTAAGAAAATAGATTTTAAAAAATATTATTAGTAGGGAGCAAGATGGACTTAAAGTCTTTACGCGTCATTTCTCTCTTAATTATTTGCTTCTTTCATATGCATTTGAACTAAAAAATTAACACAGAATTACAAATATAATAATATTAATTATGAAAATAAAATCTCATCAATTGGATAGATCTAATTGGATTAGTAGTACTTGTCAAGTCATTAAATTTGAAATTTTGAATTGATCATATAATTATATAGTTTGAATAATTTTGAGCTCTTAATTAATCGATCATGGACTGCATGATCATTTCTTAATCGAAAACTAATTTGAAATTTCCATTTGACATGATATAAAAATGGTACGTTGGGGCACCTCATGTGTTTTGGTTTCGTTATGTTATGTAACAATGTGTTTACGGGTTGGTTTTGATCGATTACTTGTTAAAATTAAAATTAATTTATTCATATTATTACAATCAAAACTAAATATTTCATACATTTATCGATATATTTATTATCAACTTCAATTCAATTCATTTTATTAATGAAAATAAAAAAAGTGATTTATTCAAATGATGAAAAAAAACACAATAATTCATTCGAAAAAGAAATAAATTATCTACGCATAATTTCACATCTTATATTTCTTATACCAGATCTTCAATTATGTCTACTTATATTGTTATCGAATCCAATATGCTAATCAACAATATGAATAATGCATAAGCTGCCAATATTGCTACACAAATAAATGCTGCATCATACCTTTGCTCCTTTTCATTAGTGTTACATTTTTTTTTCATAAAAAATTATTCTTAAAAAAATAATATTTTAAAGCATAGGAAAAACAAGATTTATGTCCTCCTTTAATGCTAACATGGCCAAGTTGTAAAATAACTAAAAGAAAAAGGAACAAATCAATGTTATCTTTATAAATAAATAAATAAAATAAACAATATATTTCAGATTTATTATTATTTATATATGCATGAAAAAGGACAAAATTAGTTACGTAAAAGTCAGCCATGATAACATTAGAATCATCGAAAGAATTGCTTTAATTTATACGCGGTTTTACATATGCTACTTTGTCATTTCAAACTATTTTTATTTTAAATTTTTCGTCATAATAACTATGTAAACTTGTCTATCTGTATAGCACTAAGTAAACAGCGTAAGAATCTTGGGTCAATTTGTGACTTTTTAAAATATCTAAATAAAAATAAAATAAATAATAAACCCCTTCGTGATTTATTTTAATTTGGTGAAATTATGGATCAACGATATATATAATGATTGTGAATTGGACCTAACCCTTGAAGCATGTTGAAACAATAATTTAGAAAGAGACCTTTGTGTTTTGTCGGTCCTATGGCTTTTTTACGATTAACAAGTTTTATCATGTGGAAATGAATTGGCAATTTTCTACGATTTACACACCTAAAATATTTATTGAATCGAAATCGAAATCGTATTATTGTTATTATTATTATCATGCACATCCCTACAAACTAGAGTGGTGATTATTGATCGATGATAATTATTGACAGTTATAGTTAATATTAATTAATATAGTGGGTGATAGTGATAACTAATAGTAATGATGAAAGATAGCAATAATTGAAGATTTTAATAGTAATTGATAGTAGTAATTTACACTAGTGACTTGTGGTTATATAATAAAGTGATGGTGATTATGGTAAATGATAGATATTATGATTGATCGTGAATCGTAATGTTTGATAATATTAGTTGTCTGTGGTGGTAACTGAAAATAATGAATGACAAAAATGGTAATTGCCAACAATGAGTGGCGGCAAACAATTACTGACAATGTAATTACATATTAATCGTTATGAAATATCATCAATCATTACGAAAATCCGTAAGTGAATAACGCATTAATCTTTTATATCTATTGAAATCTTTTAAATGATTGTAACATAAAAAAGCTACTCAATAATAAAATATAAATAATTAAGATTTAAATCTAAAAGAAATCATATGTAATAATTGAAATTTAACCAAGTCTAAGACTTTCTTAGGAAAGAAGTTGCTAGATAGGTCTTAAAAAATAATCAAGAAGAGAAAGAAAAAAAAAAGGTTAGCTAATTAATAAAAAGGGCATGTGAGTGGTATTATGAGAAGGTTGAATCAACATGTATTTTGTTAGCAATGTGCCAATAACATTTAAGCATTATATAGTAAAAGAGATGGAGACTCATCAAGTGATTTTGACTCACACAACACCCATTACCACTCACTACTCATTTTATTTAAATGAGAGACATATTCTTGACTTTCTCAACTTTGGCCAATTCGTTAAAGACACTTATAATTAGCTCTATCTTCTAATTAGGAATGTGATGTTTCTTGGCTACATTTTAAATTCATCTAAAATACGTTACATTTATAGCCCTAAAAATGTGTATACTATGTGAACTTGAGTTATATTTTATAAAACTATTAACTTTCTTTTCTCGTTCTGATGTGAAATTCATCTAAAATGTCATGTACACCTCAGTTTACCAATCTAGAAGTCTATCAGTCCTACTTTATCTGTCCTTTGTCAGAGGTTTCAAACATTATTCTAATTTGTTTTTATTGTTACTGGCCTTTAGAATTTGTTCCTTTCACTCCCACCTGATCTATTTAATCAATCGTGTTACAATGTTCTATATAATGTTACGTGTCGTGTTCCGCTTGGCTGATAGAAGTACAACAATTGAGTCATAAGCTACAAGTACATTTTAATGATGCTTGATTTTCTGCTTATCAAATTTTAATTTAATTTAATTACGTTTATAGTTCATATTCATATCAAATTTTTTCTTGAGAAATATAGAATTTATGGTAATTTGTATACTTTAAAATTACCTCATAGTTCAAACTTCAAAGCATAATTTATTGACAAACATTACACATTCATAAGAGAATTTTTACAATACAATCACGTCCCCCCCTCCCTCATTCTAAACAAAATAAAGTTTGAAATATTCACTAGTGTTAATTACATTTTAACACTCTATATAGATACCGTTAAAGCTTATAACGATATTGGAGCAAATGACAATTAACTGATATCGATAAAGACTTTAACATTTTTTTTTATTAATATTCATATTTATTGTCGTAATCTTTTGTTGTTGTTAGCAGTTTTATAGTGTACAAAATTTTAAATATTAGTAGTACATATATATAAGTTAAAATTCATATGATTGAGAAATATGTAATGTCTTTCATGAATGAAACGTAGACATGGAAATAAAGGCCCATTGTCCACTCTATCGTAGCCATAAGGTCTCAAAAGTTGCATGTGCAGTGTTTAATTTAAAAGGCAAATTGTTTTCTTAGAGACAAAGAAGCTTGTGTATGTGTAGGCATGGGGGTCCCTAAAAGGCTCTCTTAATTCCTATCCTTTTTTTAGTCATACAAAACAATAATTCAAGTATTACTACCCATGTGGTTTCTTTCTTTTGCATCATATATATCATATGTGTGACGTCTAATGTAATAAAAATCAACTTTATGTGTACATTGAATCATATGGGCATTAACAAGCATGAGATCCTTGACACTTACCTCGAGAAATTAAACATTACATTTACTCTTTTCTCAAACAAGGACATGAAATTGATGAATCAAAATCATTATTTTGTATCAAAGATAATATTCAAATTTGTTATATAATTTTTTTATTTTACATTTTACTCGTTAAATATCGAGGTCACCATAAAAATTAGCAAAAAGTATGCAAATTATCTTTAAAATGAGTTGTCTTTTTACTTTTGCCCATCATATTTCACATTTTGCATATTTTCTCTTTAGCGACTTAAGTTTTGTTAGTGAGATATACGTTCTTTAAAAATCGAAGTCAGGCAAGAAGACATAAGCATCTAGGGAAAAAAAGATTTTGTGATAAGTTAAAAGACCAACAAAAAAACAAGGGCATAAGTGTCAATGACCCGAAAATTAGATGTGTCTAATTGATGAATTGACTTTTGATCCAACCCAAAAGTGGCTTGGACTGAAATAAGATGTACCAAATTATACGAACTTAAAATATTTAACAAGATTTCTCATGAGCTAATTTAAGTTACATATTAACCTAATAATGTAAATAAGTTTAGATTAAAATATGTGAGATTATCGACCCATCGAAACTTAAACGAGTTAAAAGAAGTCGTGTCTTCATGAACAAGATTTTGCCGCCCATAAAAAAAAATGCTTCATTTTATTCACATCTTTGGTAGAGCAGAGTGGGATCGATTAACTAATATATAGTCTTATTTCCATTTGCTTTTTATTCGATGTGCTTAGTTTAGCCCACAATGGCAAGTAGTCTTGTCACATGATCTAACGGGTCATTACGTCTTCTTCTTCGAGAGTCTTTGTATAGTTGAAAATATGTTTTAATATTTTTGTTGGTTAAATATTATTTAAAAACATATTTTTTAAAAATAAGGAAAATGATTTTTCTAATTACTTCTTTCTTCAAGAGTGTCTTTGGTATTGTTGAAAATATTTTTTCAGTGTTTGGGTGGTTAAATATTATATATAAAGTATTTTCTTCAAGAAAACAAGTTCTTTAAAAATGAGAAAAATGACTTTTCTAATGAAATTGTATAGATTGTCATCCGGTGTTCGGTTCCCATATTGGTGCTTCATTAAATTTGAATTTACGCTGGGAACTAGGAAGCCCCGCATTTGGAAGGGGGCGGGGCCCGGGAAAGCAGCGACTTTGAATTCAAATTCGGGACTTCTGGTTAAGAATGGAGAAGTGTTGTTGGTTGAATATTTGATGTAATAATAAATCAAACCAAACGAATCCTAGGTTTTGACTTTAAGCATCTATTGTTAGATCCTAAATATATTAACTACTCAATTCTCTTCTCTCAAAGTAGATGATTATAAACAGACATAGGAGGTAATAAGTACACAGAATCATGGCGAGTTTAAAATATGAAAAAACAGTCAAAGCATTTAAAATGTGTTTGAAGAAATCTATTATCAATTATTAATTTAGAATTTAGTAACTTTAAAAATTAAAAATCAAAATTAATTTTTCGTTCTTGAAATGGTAGTATATGTTTAAATCTTTAAATCTCTTGTACAATAAAAAGGCCGGTTGGATTCACAGAGTGGATGGAATGGAATGTCTTTGAGTACTGCTATGGGGATTGGAATACAAAAATTTGTAGTTGTTGTAACAAAAGTTGAGGAGATTTAATTCATAGCCAATTACAAATGTTAAATTTAGTTATTACAAAAGAAATGTTCTTTAGTTATTACAAAAGAAACTAGTATATGTATCTGCGCGATGCGCGGTTATTTGATAAATACAATCATAACAGATTTACTGAAAAATTTCAAAATTAAATTTATTATAAAATAATATTGTAATATTATATGAAAAATGTTCTTCTAGAATCACTTACGATTTTAAATAGAAGTAAATGACTTTTTCAATTTCCTTATTAATTTAGATATCGATAGTAATGATTTCTTCAACGAAAATGGAATATTTGACAGTAAAAAATAACTCACCATAACACTCAACCACCGACTTATCTACAATAACAATATTGTCACCGAGGACCAAACTCCAGTTGCTAAAACATCCTTTAGTTTACAATTGGGCCACTGATGAATTACAGAAAAAAGCCCACTAAAAATGGAAGAAGAAAAAAGCATTTTGTGGGGTGAGAGAGGCTCGAACTCTCGACCTCAGGATTACTCAGAAGCTATGAGACCTACGCGCTAGCCAACTGCGCCACCACCCCTTTATGCGAACATATTGAATTATTTTTTATAAAATTTAAACCTTGACGATTTTGATTAAACGAAACATTTAAAGAAAAAAGGGGTGAATTAAAGTGTTTATACTATGTAAACTTGAGTTGTGTTTTATAAAACTCTTTGCTTTCTTCTCTTATTCCAAACGTCATATGCACCACAGTTTACCAAACTAAAAGTGTGTTAGTCTTACTCGATCGACATGTCCTCTATTAAAAATATTATGAATTATTGTTAGTTTTTTCAGTTACCTACCTTTACTCCCACTTGATCTATATAATTAATTAAGTTAAAATGTTTTGTACAATGTTACGTGTGTGTTCTGTTTGGCCGAAAGAAGAATAACAATTGAGCCATAAGCTACAAGTACATTTTAATGATGCTTGATATTCTGATTCTATTTAATTTAATTTAACTATGTTTATAGTTCATAGTCAAAGTTTTCTATTCCATAATTAATATTATTTTGAGAAACAGAGAATTTATGGCAATTTGTGTACTTCAAAATTACGGTCATAGTTCAAACTTCAAAGCATACTTTATTGACAAACATTACTTATTTTATATTTTTGGTTATGAATTAATGTATTCTCTAATTGATGAAGATTTTCAACAGATCCTGCTAGTCACTGAACTTTTTTTTTCTTCTTAAAACGAAGAATCTTATTTATATATTAAGATTCATCCATGGATGTACAAAAAAATAATTGATCTAAACAAAAACAATTTAGCAAGTATTTTCGTCAATAGCATACGTTAAAAAGAATAGAAAAAGCTTAAATAATACAAAAATATACAATCATTCTACTTACTTCTCGTGGATTTCATAACCTTACTATGCAAACTTGAAATAATCGGTACTTTGTCGACTTGAAAAAGTGATTCGTATCTCATACGAAAGCATTTTACCTAATAAGATCGGTACTTGGGTCATGTTTGGACGAAACAAAATACATAATCAATAAATAAATGTATGTCTTGTTCATTAGAACTGAACAAACCAATATTGAAAAGAGAAAAATTGAACCATATCAATCAATTTAATTAGATTTGTATTACTGTAACATTGTGTACAAAAAATCCCCAAAGTAGTTCCCCATGTACTAATCAGTGTAGTTCTTTCTGCAACAACATCAACTTTCACTTTGCCTTCTTTCCAATCAGCAACATCAACTTCTACTGTGCCTTCTTTAGGATCAATAGTAACATCAAGTTCGACTTTGCCTTCTTTCTGATTAGTAGCAACATCAACTTCTACTTTGCTTTCTTTCAACTCGTCAACGTTGTTCAATTGCAGTTTATTCTCTTTGAATAACTCAAAATTATGTAGAGTTTGAATTCATTAGTCAGCGATAACACATTATATCGAAGGACAATGCAGTGTAGATAAAGTAGACATTCTCAAATCTTCCTCTACTTTTTTACTTCATGTTAGTTGAATACTACAAATTAACGAAATTCAACTCCCAATTTCATTCAAACAATGTTATTTCATAATGGTTGCACAGTGGAATTTTTATGCTCAAGTTTCTGAGTTTCTAAATCCCCAATCACGTCTCTATTTCAATTCACTTCTTTTTATGTATTACTTGATAGATTTTATTTGCCCTGATTTCTTGGCATAAATACGTTTTCCTTTTAGAAAAAGGTTTTGGATTGGTTAGTCCTTTTTCTAGTTGGAAAAAGTTTAGGACTATAAGTAGAGGCATGTTCCTTCTAACTTAACCAACATTCACAATGTAGTCTTAAGGACTTTTGAGAGTTTTAGTTTGGGAGAATTTGTGGGTCACAAGCTTAATACGTTATCACTTGTGTGAATCTCTCATGTATTCCGAGTGAATTGGTTGAGGTTTTTTTTCTTTGTATTTTGTACTCTCATATTTATAGTGGATTGCTCATCTCCTTTGTGGACGTAGGTCGATGGACCGAACTACGTTAAATTTTTGTATCATTTGGTATATTTCTCGTTTGTATTCTTACTCGTGGTCTTTCAAGGTTTGTTTTCCTAACTTTCGCGTTTATGCCTACTTATTTTCGATCCTAACATTACTTATAACACAATTTTAAACCAACACATTACAAGAAAGTAAGAAATCATAACTCAGAAATTATTATCTGTCGAATCAAAATCAAATGATCCTGAAATTAACGTGGTTACAATTTAAAGTTGTAAAGAAGATGCAACAACATCAACCTTTTTGAACGCCGATCAACCAAATAAAAAAACCTTGACAATTAAAAGCCTCTATGCATACACAAAAAAACGAGAACATCGACGTCATCATAAGAACTAATTGATACAAATTAATCAACAATATATATTTACCCTTTATGTGTATACTTCATCTTCAGAATCTGACCAAATCCTTCGACATACTCTCAGCAATAGCAAAAATGGCTGCAATATCAGACTTTTCTCTATATATTTTCCTTTTATAGAATTGAGTTTGCCATCAAAATTGTTCAATATCCCATTAATAAGTTTGAATTCTTTTCATTTATCTTCATTTCGATTGTAATCATCAACACATTGGCTATAATCGTCATTTTGATTCATTTTAGCTTTTTTTCAAGCCTTGCATGTACTCTCGTATATCATCGGATTGATTTCATAATCGAATTCATCTTCATTGGTATACAGTCTCTCTCGTTGATTATCCATTTATATGGCCAATTAAGAAAGAATCTAGCACATGTATTTTGATCCCACGTATAAATTTCTAGGCTGAGTTTTTATTCTTATTGTAGGTCAAAAGTCACTTATATAAAGTAAGTATTTGGGGGTGATATTTTGAAGAATTCTTTTTTATCTTGTTTGACACAATTAGAATTTTAAATTATTTTTAAATATAATATGCCTTTGTATTGCAAGCACCGAGGTCATAAGGAATGTTGTTGTCATTTGATTTTTAGAATAAATCAAATAACAAATAAATCATTGACACTATTAAAGATGTTTTAAAAGGCATGAGCGATAGTAAAAATAAAAATGATGCAGAAAAAATATTAAATGAAAAAAAGGTTATAGATGTCGTAAAACTAATATTTTATGAACAAAATTGTACAGGCTCCATGGATGTTGATACATGTAATAGTGGTCATCAAATAACTACTAAAAATAAAGCTATTTTAGGGATTTCAAATGATCTATAATTAGCTTTGTAGATGCAATATGTGATAACAATAACCAACGTGTTGCTATTCATAAGGCGCAATCAAGAAAAATTAGGTTGAAATTGATATCTATTACAACTAAACGAAAAAGACAAGGGGAGTAACAAGAGTTGTGGTTGATGCATTGCGAGTTAATTAAAGACAAATACTAATTGATAAAACTGGTGTTGAAAATTTTGGATAGCATATTTAGCAAGTTGAAAAAAGAATGCACCTAAAAACTGGACATTGATTGCACACAAAAAATCAATTAGTTGAAAAAAGAATGCACCACTCATGACTAATGTTATACATCAATTATATGGTTGACTTCGAATTTGTAAAATTAGTCACATTTGTATATGTATAATTCGCCAAAATATATAAATACATATGTATAATATACAATTATTTAATCAATATACATATATGATTCACCCCTCTCCCACTCTCTGACCTTTCTCACTCGCCTCTCTCCTCCCTCTCTCAATTTCGCTCGCATCTCTCCTCTCTTTCCCAATCTTACTTGCTTTTTATACAATTGCATATGTATAATATACAATTATCTAACCAATATACATATAAAATTCACCTCTCTCGCTCCCCTCTCTCCTCCCTCTCCAGTCTCGCTCACCTGTCTCCTCTCTCTCTCAATTTCGCTTGCCATATATACAAATACATATGTATAATATATAATTATCTAACCAATGTACATACACAATTCACCTCTTTCCACTTTTTGCCCTCTCTTTCTCGCCTCTCTCCTCTCTCTTCCAGTATCGCTCGCTTCTCTCCTCCTTATAACATGTAGCTACGAATTGTAATTATCAAACTATAATTATGAAAAATAATTAAGCTATTTTTTAGTGGTTATATGTGAAAGTTTCCCATTGATTATTTGGTTACTTTATGCTAAAAATTGCAAACTATTATGGGCTTGTATCAATATGGGTCGAACTTGCAGTTCCATATGGATTTGATACCCCTCAAGCCCATTTTACGAAACCCTAGCTCCCTTATAAACCTAACAATCTGTTTTTCATCTTCGTACACACTCTCTCTAAACCCTAGCTGTAAATCTCATACCTTACAATCATGGCGGAGAGAGGAGCAGGGGACAGAGGAGGCTTCGGTCGTGGATTTGGAGGACGTGGTGGTAGAGGTGGAGACCGCGGTGGAAGAGGCCGTGGCGGCCGTCGTCCACGCCGTGAAACAGAGGAGGAGAAATGGGTTCCAGTGACAAAGCTAGGAAGGCTCGTGAAGGATGGCAAAATCAGGTCACTTGAGCAAATCTACCTTCACTCACTCCCAATCAAGGAGTTTCAAATCATTGATACTCTTATCGGACCATCTCTCAAGGATGAGGTGATGAAAATCATGCCAGTTCAGAAGCAGACCCGTGCCGGACAGAGAACCAGGTTCAAGGCGTTTGTTGTTGTAGGTGACGGTAATGGCCACGTTGGTCTGGGTGTTAAGTGCTCAAAGGAAGTAGCTACTGCTATTCGTGGAGGAATTATATTGGCTAAGCTATCAGTGATTCCAGTGAGGAGAGGTTACTGGGGTAACAAGATTGGGAAGCCACACACTGTGCCTTGCAAGGTTACAGGGAAATGTGGGTCTGTTACTGTGAGGATGGTGCCTGCTCCTCGTGGTGCTGGTATTGTTGCTGCTCGTGTCCCTAAGAAGGTTCTTCAGTTTGCTGGTATTGAAGATGTCTTCACATCTTCTCGTGGATCCACCAAAACCCTTGGAAACTTCGTTAAGGTTTGATCTTTTAACAGATCTTGCAAATATTATTATTGCTAATACTTAATTATGTGATGATTCTTTTACATGTATCTTACTATAGCATAAGAATTGACGCGTATATCATTATAATTGAACAAAAAAGTTTAATTGTCTATACATTTCGTTTAAAATAGCTACTATGGAACTAAATAGAACATTTGTAAATATCCATGAGTTATTATGTTGATATAAAATGATCTTCCTGTAGGGAAGTTATATCTGTATCAATATTTGGCTACAAAGTTCCCAAATTTCAGAAAAATTGCTCTGAAACTTAGTAGATTATTACAGAGATAGTAACAATTGTTAGCCTTATAGTTCCAAATCTTGTCATTGTTCAGAGCGAGATTGTTTAGTTTAGTTCTGAAAGGGTTGATGTATTAAGGGGTCGTTTGGTGTGACAGAAAAAAATATGTTGTGATTGGATAGAATTTTTGTATTTTGTTTGGTTGCCGTGCCATTTATATCATAGTGATGTTATCCCATCTACATGTTAGCTAACCATAGATAACTAATTCTGGGATAACTTGTCCCAACCAAACGACCCTTAGGGTATTGGTTAAAATGGGACAGTGTGTTGTGATTGAATACAGTGTTGAGCAGGTCAAATTGTGGGATAGGAGCTGTATCATTATATCAATTCTTACCGTTTACTGCAATACTAGTGCTGCAATGTGGGATAAGCACTTTGTTCTATAAAATTACTCTTATGTGTAGAGGGTGATTGGATTGGGTTATTGCAAGTGTCGATCCAAACACCATCTTATACTTGGTTTAAATGAGCGGACTGCAATGTAACTACACTTTTTGCTTTTACCAGCTACTAATTTTATCTAAAACAGGGTTGATGATATCTGAATAGCATAAAAAGCATTAGGTTTCATCGTGTTTTGAGTCTGATACCACTCATAATGTATGCAGGCGACATTTGATTGTTTAATGAAGACCTACGGGTTCCTGACCCCAGATTTCTGGAAAGAGACTCGCTTCACCAAATCTCCATTCCAAGAGTACTTTGATATCTTGGCAAAACCTGCCAATAAGGTTATTGTCTACGCCACCGAAGAGGCAGCACCTGAGAGGGTTGAGGCTTGATTCGTTAGATGTTATGTGCTCTGTTGTTTTGTTCTAGTAGTTTTCTTTATTATGAAATGTTAGTATTCTAAATTTTGACTTCTGTTCTTGAGGGATATTTTCTGCAGACTTTGAAAGGATAATGTTCCTTGTTTTGGTTTGTTTTCAACAATATATATGAAGTTTCTTAATTGATCTCATCTTATCATTTTACCTGACGTATGATTGTTGTGTGGTTTGTTAAATTCTACTTGAATTAATTTTGAAACTCACGTTCACTTTTTATGTGTTGTTCTGTCTTCTTTTTTACAATTGTAATTTCTGATGTGAGTAATAATAATAATTAAGCTAAGTCGTGTGTAAATCTTGTCAGGTTCTATATAGCAAATTTTATTATAAACATCGTTTGCCTAGTTTTTCCTTTATATTTTTAAACATGTTTTCAATCTATTTTAATTTACTCAAGTTCATTTGTTATCTAATCCAAGGTCTCATTTTTTTCTTTCAGCTACACTAATTTATTTTTAAAAATATGAAAGTTTTGTCTCATGAGTGAGTAGATATATATTTTTTTAATTTTCCTTAAAAATTTCTTTGAAGTAATACGTACTCACGACTTGTTTGGTCTATCTTTCATCTTCTTATCGGTTGATTTTCTTCTTCAGACTTACAAAAACTGAAAAACATGTCAAAGGCTTCATCTTAAGTTCTAAAAAATATACTTCTGTACAATCTTCAAAAACAATACCATCTATAGAAGTGTGACAATGCTTACAGTCGATATATAATATTATAAAATACTAACATGAATATACATTTATAATTTAAGTTCCCTCCGTCTCATTTTATGTGATACTATTTTCTTTTTGGTCAGTACAAAAAAGAATGTCACATTTTCTTATATGACAAGTATTTATAGATACAATTTTCTGTTATCCTTATTGACCCCACTTGAGCTTATTTTTTTGGAGGGCAATTTGATAAATATCTCAACGTTTCATTATTTCTTAAACTCTGTGCCCCATCAAATGAGACGGAGGGAGTACGAAATTGTGTTACGTCACTAATTTTCTCTTATAAAAATGGAAAAAGAAAAAAGCATTTTATGGGGTGAGAGAGGCTCGAACTCTCGACCTCAGGATTACTCAGAAGCTATGAGACCTACGCGCTAGCCAACTGCGCCACCACCCCAATATGCTATTAAATCGAAACTTTTTTTATTTATTAATACAACATTCTTTAGTATTTTAATAATAATAATAATAATAAGAAAAAAAAATCAATTGAAAATAACGTAATACTCCAAGCATATTCCTATTTAGTTTGCTTTTAAATAGGTTTTGAACATAAGGTGTATAAAATGAACTATATTAAATGTGTAATTAGATATAAATTTTATCAAATTTTTCCAAATAGATGAAAGAGAAATTTGGATTCCTCTTTCAAACTGAAAGATTTACATATTTTAGGAAATGATTTTAACTGAATTACCATATTTGAAAAGACTAATGGGAGATTTAAGTATTTTAGGGTGATATTTTAGCTCCATTACCATATTTGAAAAGATTATCTCACACATATTTACTCAAATTAGTTATTTTGTTTTTATACTTTCTAGTCTTATTTGCTGAAAATACAATTAATACATTATATATCAAACAAAAATAATTGTTGGATATTGTAAATAAAAAAGGGAAAATTATATATAATAGCAAACTAATAACCTAAAATAAATGGAATAGCTAGGGTTTGATTTAGGTGTGCTCCATAACAAACATTGGCTAAAATTTGCCAGCGTCTCTCTCCCAAAAATCTCGCTCGCCACTCTCCATTCTCGCTCACCTCTCTCACTTTATACACAGAAGTGTATAATTCTGTTTCTGTTTTATATAAAGCGAGAGAAAATTGTATATACACATGCAAAAATGTATATCTTCGTGTTATAGACTTAATTATACAATTTACAAATATTTTACTTCAAATATTGCAGAGAAAAAGGCCAACGAATTATATAATTGCAGTGAAATACAATTTTCTGTAGCTTTATACAACAGAAGTGTATATATTGTGTTTCTGTTTTTGTATAAAGCGAGAAAAACATATATCTTCTTGCTATACACTTATAATTATGCAATATACATACATTTTAATTCGATTCAACTGTATGCAAAGCAAATTATACAATTGCAGCGAAATAGGCCAGCGAATTATACAATTTAGGCCAGCGAAATATACAATTGTATATGTATAGCGAATTATACAGTTTTATGTTTGCTATGGAGCGCAATTATGCAAACTTTGCTATAGCATACAAATATGAATTTTTTGTTTGCTAGATGTGAAAGTTGCCCTATCTGTAGCTAATGAGGTCTAATAATGGTCAAACGTGAGTTGTTTTTGAAAATTCCTCTATAAGTAATACTACCAAGACAAGTTACATATTAGGCCCATTGGCCCAAATATTTATTTTTCTAGTGAACTTAAAGGGTATAAATTTTGATCAGAAGTGTATATATTATATATATCACATTAGAATATGAATAACGAAAAAATTTAAAAATGTCAATATTTTGACATTTAATAGTACCCCTTGGCCACTTTCTCAATATATATATATATATATATATATATATATATATATTTGTTGAATAAGCGGCATATAAGTGCTAGTTATATAACTACCAAGATTTACTATTATTACTAAATATAATGTAATGGTAATTATAAATAGCATCACTCAATACTTACTGCAAAGTTTTTTCGGAAAATGCACAAATACTCCCTCAACCTATACCTGAAATCTCAGAGACACATGTATACTATATTAAGGTTCTATTATCTCTGAACTTATTTTATAAGTAATTTTATATTACCTACAAGATAGTGTCACGTAGATCGAAAATATATAACTAGATTATGCACCTTCAACTCTTTTGTCATATGCCTCCTGTATCGTAAAGCTTTAAAGAGTAAATAAAATAAATTAAGAAAAACTTTTGTGTATAACAAATATGAAAACTATGTGTATGTTATACCTATAGTTTGCACAATTGTGCTTCATAGTAAACATATATACGTATATTTCGCTATACATATATATATATATAAAAAAAAAAAGCAGTTGTATAACTTGTTTCTGTTTCGGTAGACATATACAAAGATCATAATTCTCGTTTGCATAAAGCGAGAAAAAGAGAAAGACAAAAGAAAACTGCGCAGGAAAAGATCGTATTTGTATAATCATAAGTGTATAGGACGAAAATATATGTAATTGTATTTGTATATACAATTTATCTCGCTTTATACAACTACATTTTGTTTGTATTTGTATAAAGTGAGAGTGGCGAGCGAGATCTACGAGAGGGAACTGAAAATATATTTATATATACAATTTTCTCTCGCTTTATATTAGCATAAACACATTTTATATATTTGTATTTGTATAAAAGCGAGAGGGGCGAGGGAGACTGCCAGCTAAAACGAGAGTCGCGAGCAAGATTTATTAGGAGAGAAGCAAAATAACAATAGTTTACTATGGAATACAATTAAATCAAATAATATTTATAACATTTAATTTAAATTAATAATTTCCTATTATATAGGATTTTTTCATAAATTTGCCACAATTTGTTCTACCCGTATAGAATTTTATTTGAATCACCAATTAAAATTTGAATCTACTTCTAGTCTATACTATTTAGACAAATTATGTTACACACGGTTTGTTATAAATTAAAGAATCAAAACTCTTTTGTTGATATAGAGCACTTTCATTTCATGTAATAACTAAATGTGTGATATATCGATTAACATTAGACATATTCGATGAAATATTACAATTCTTTACTTTAATCGACAATAAATAAGCTAATAATTCTTGTTCTCTAGTCTCTAGTATAATATATAGTCAAGTAGCTTTAACAATGTTTCTTTGAGATACATACTACCAAAAATCCAAATCAATAATTAGTTTGAATTTTCTAACTTTATTTTAAATACAGTTTGTCGAGTAAAGCAAAAAAAATTTGTAAGTAACAAAAATGACAACTCAGTACTAATTAGATTGTCGTGGTCCAAAAATAAATAAACATATTTATATATCTTAGTTATTATATAGTACTAATTGTAGTAGTACTTTTGTGGTTTTGGTTTATGGCTTGGAGGTTTAATTAGGTGAGCATGATTTCTTGCTAGTCTGGAGTGCATTAATCATTCACAATCAATGAGATCAAACATTTAATTTCTTTAAATAATAGTAATAAAAAAAAAAAGACCTAGTATTGCTGGCCACATATTATTATGTGAAATTTAAGAAAATAAGTTTGAAATAGTGAATCAATCTATCACTTCATCTTATTTTCTATCTTGATATTCATAACGTTAATTTGCTTAGTTTACATATTTACATCGAATCTTGCATGTCCAAGTATGTATTCATAAGCGTGATTATTCCGTCTAAAAAATTACACCGTAGAATAAAATATATATTTTTATTTAATTATGTTCTCAACATGCCTCATCATTTACGTAGCTGATTGTGTTTCAAAAAGAAAAAAACATGAGTCAAGTATGTGTATAGATTATTTTTGATGATGAGTAGCGATGATATTTGATCCTAGTTTGCCTCTACCTGCTCTGATTACATGTAAAAAGGATTTGTAAATAATGTAACTTTCTAATTAAGTTTAGGACTCGTGCTTAGAGCTTGAATTCGTTAATGGTTAAAATCGTTTTGGATTAATAACTAAGTTTGAGTCTTCAATTTAGCATGGACCAAATTGACAGATAATAAATATGCCAAATTAAATTATGTAATTACAGAAAAATAAATCATGTCGATCTACCAATCCACACGTTTTACACCCTTAATTAGTAAGATTTTTTCCCCTATATTAATTAATAACTGTTTATATAATTAATTAAATAAATAGAGAAAAGGTTTCAATTATACACAACTTCATCAATAATAACTCAAAAATAATATTATTCAATTTGAATTTAGCTCGCACAATCCCAAAATATATCAAAAAAATCTAAGATTTGCTTATATTCTCAGTATCTCTTTTGTGTTTCAATGATTTGAACTTTGCCTAGAATATTACGTCTACTCACTCCTATTAGAGTTGATCTCTCAATATTAAAAAAAAAAAATGCATTTTCAAATATTTTTATTTTTTGAAATATTGCATTAAATCTCTAACATATCAACTGTAGAAAAAACGTGCCAATGTTGAGTATCGATATCTTTTCATGAGATATCTTAATCATTTGACGATTTTAATAAAAAGGTTTATCCTAGGAATTACAAAAATCTGGAAGCATAAATGATTTTAAAAATTGTAAAAACAGTTAAATGATTTTTGTCAAAAATTAAAAGTTACTAATAATTGAAAGACTTTTCCTCAAGTATAGCTTAATTGTTAGTGACAATAATGATTACATATTTTAATTTAATTTCATAAGTTCAGTTTAGATATTCTCATTCACATTGTCACTAGATTTTTTATTTCGTAGGCATGTTTTAGAACATTTTTATTCGAAAAATGACTTTTTAGTACAAAATATTTTGTGAGTATTAAGTACTAACTTTTTAGAAGAATATATTTATAGGACATATATAGAAGTTTCTAATGAATTTCAAACCAACGAAAGTTGAAGTGACTAAAGTCCAGTTATTTCGTGTTAACAATTTTATTCATGAACTTTTAATTATAATTTCAAGAAAGTGTTAAAAGTGGAAGACACGATCATTACTTGAGATTTCCATTTTATGTTCTAAATGTAGTCCAGCCAATATTACACCAGAAATTTAATTAACTATCCACATGGATAGCAATTAATTTATGTTTGGTAGATATATTATATAACATAAATAATAATTGAATCAATACTATAACAATAACATACTCATTATAACCGCACAATGATTAAATATAATTTCGGATAATGATATATAAAAGACGATAAAATCAAATAGAAAAAAGTAAAATACAATGTTGAAGCAATCATGTTGAACATGATTAATGATGAAGAAGAAATCAACAGTAACAATAACACGTAATAAATATATTGTATGATCGAAGCAAAGAAAATAACATTAACGGATACAAAAAACAAGTATATGAGTAAAAGAACAATATTGACAAGGAAAATTAGATAACGTCGACTGATTGTTAACTTTCTATTTTAATCTTTGATTATTATATTCTTCCATCTAGGATCATGTCGTAGATAAGCTTAGGAGAGTTTAAAATCATATTAACTATGATGAAGGAATTAGTTTAGGATTTTATGGGAGAAGTTTTTTTTAGGTGAAAAATGAAGTAATTATGATGAAGGAAATTAGTTTAGGGTTTTATGGGAGAAGTTTTTTTAGGTGAAAAATGAAGTAATTATAATATGCACAGGCTTTAATTTTTAGCTTTATAAGCACCAACTGGAATTGAAAGCTGCTTTGCAAAGAATTGAGTAAAGATAAGAGAGAAACACAATTGTTTCTTTTGAGGTGGAGATTTAATAATTGAAAATGAAATATCAACCCCATTTATTTTTCTATATATAAGTGGATCTCCTTGAGGAACAATAATATCTAGTAATTTTACTTTATTTGCTCAAAACAACTCAACCATGGGCTCTATATATGACCAATGCTTACACATTTATTTGCAGCCTTTTGAGGGCACTCATTGGTGGGGTTTTAATTACTAGTGACCATCATATGCCAAGTCGACTTTTGACGTTAATGAATTTAAATTTTTTACTTTCTTAAAACGGTTGAATTGATCAAAACTGATAATTAATATATATCGAATGAATTTCTTAAGACAAATATAAAATTTTAATCAAAATTAGTGAGTTTAGCTCAATTCATATTTTGAAAGATAGCTCAGCCTCTGTGGATACATTTCATTGGCTCCCTTTGCTCACTAAATTAAAATTTTATTTTAATTTTATAGGTCAATAGTTTGTTTATAGTTTTATATCAAATATAATAGTATAAAAGTTATTCTAAACTAAATTCTAAATATATTATTTTATATCATTCAACTTGATATTATCATATTACACTTAATAAGTAAAGTATATTAATCCTAGAATTATGATTACGAAATAGTTTAATATTCGAATTAAACAATCTCTAAGAAATATATTATATAAGATAAAAGATAAAAAGAAATTATAGAGGAGACGAATGTTGATAGCACGTATTAAGGTGTGTCAGAACCATTTTTAATTATTGGGTAAATATGTCTTGCTGAAAAACAACAATAAATCAGTATTGCTTTAGGTTGGACCCCTGATATAGTGATTTTAGGTACAGTTTTCTTTTTTACAATTTGTTTGTCTTTTAGAGTATTATTTATTTTGTTCGTTTGAAAAAAAATATTTTTTTTAATTTTAATTTTGCATATAATATCTTTAGACCACTCTATTAGACAATATTTTGGATATTTCCATATATCATTAATCTGAAATTAAAAAATTCAGTTTATTATGTTAAATTAAATCAGAATATTAATTCATCTTTGTTCTTATGGATACTCTATGTTGTGTATAAACTATATATATATATATAAAATAATTTTAACCATAATTAATTAACAATGGAAAAGGGCCTAAAATACTTTTAAAGTATCAGAAATGATACAAAAACTATCTTTCATCCACCTATTAACTCTAAAATACCCTTCTCATTCACCTATTGGCTCCAAAATACCCTTTGTCATACATCTTTAGGTTCAAAATTGAGCACTTATTTAACGATTTTAAATTTAAACTATTTAAATATTTTTTAATATATGACGCTCTACTATTTGTTATAATTTAACTTATTAATATAATTTATAAATCAATCTACTACACACTTATTACTAATTAAGCCACACTCAAATATTTAACACGTCCCATTACTCATGCAACAACAGAAAAAACAACTACCAATTAGTGTTTCTAAAAAATTGAGGAGGAAATGTCTATAGAAGTAGATTATCATATATTCAAGACCTCAATCAAAACATATTATAATTCAATCGTCTAATTAAAATTACCGATAAACTTAAAAGCCTGACTATGTTCGTTTTAATTATTCATTCGTCACAATTATGTGATATTACTTAATAAGTCACTTTTTTTGAAAGCATATATTTAAGTTTTTATATTTTCAACAAATAATAAATATTTATAAAATTATATTTAAACAGTGCATCATGTACTACTTCTTTACCTTTTATCATAAAATTCGAATTGAAAGAGAATCCTGTTGAAAGTATCCTCCTAAATAAGCGGCTCAACCTAAATTATTTGAGATTTCAATTCGGACTCGAATAATTTTGAATGTCATATTCGGGTTTCTATAATTTCGTCCTATTATAGTAGTGTTTAGGGCGATATTGATATTAGAATTGGTCTATCGATTGGGTGGGATTTAATTAGTAATAAGTGGGTAGTAAGTTGGTTAATTAATGATATTAATAAATTAAATTATATCCAATAGAGTATTTTTTTAAAAAAATATTTAAATAGTTTAAATTTGAAACCGTTAAATAAGTGGTCAATTTTGAACCCAGAGGTGGATGTCAATGGTATTTTGGAGACAATAGGTGGATGAAAAGAGTATTTTGGAGTCAATATGTGAATGAAATATAGTTTTGTTCCATTTCTAATACTTCGAGAGTATTTTACGTCTTTTTCCGAATTAACAATAATAGCTCAATCTATATATTTTTGGCGACAAATAACAATATTTCTATATGCCCTAAAGGCTTTAGCGACACTCGCTCTAATGAAACTTAACTAATACTGGTATAGTCTTTAACAATCTTTATTAATGTGAATATTTATTATCGCTAAAATTATTTTTTTAGTGTAGATTGATATTATAAATTTATCTACACAATCAAATTAAGTTGACATATAATATATTTAACAAGTCTCGATTATCACATTATATTATTGTTATTATTATTTTTTGCCTTATAAGACTTCACAATTTTTTTATTAACATTTATGTTCTCTTCATTTTTTTCCTTCTTTTTTCTTTACTTGTGTTTGATGTACTTGATCTAATATTTTTATCTTCACAAAATAATGATAAGTATTGTGTATATTCTATGCTCTTCAAACTCATTTAATGAGATTTTACCTGTATCCAATCTGCGTTTGAAAAATAAAATTATTGATTCTGATAAAACTTTGCAGAAACAGAAGTAACCAAAGTTTACTGAATCATTACAAGAGCTGAACAAAATTAATTTAGAAAAACTAAAATCTATAACCTACCATAATCTGAAAAATTTGAACAGAAAAAGATCAAGTCTACTGAACTCACAGTGTCCCCTTAAGGAAATTATTCCCCTCTAGTATTCGAGGTTTAATTTGGAATATGACCTCCCAGGGTAAAATGATCTCAATCACCAGAGTATAGATATCAAAAACTCTGGTGTCAGCAAACCACTCAACAACAGTAAAATACACGAAGTAATTTTTTTGTAGAAGAAGAATAAGAAGAGATCAGAAAAATTCGTAAAGAAAAATTCTTAAGAGTGAATGATATTTATAGGCAAGAGGAACATGTTTCGAAAGGGTGCAATCTTTTCAGAATCCACATGATCATTAATGGCGGAAAATTTAAATAAAACGAGAAAGTTTTAAATCACGGCTCGCGCGGGATCTGAGTCTGGTTGGGTTAATCAACTAAAAAGTTGAAACATTTCGATTAAATAACTAAAAACGTTTCTGTTATCAACTAATTAATTGAAAATATTTTGGCCATTTAATTAAATAGATAATTAATTAAACAATTGAAACAAACTTTGTCCAAAATATAATCTCTCGATCGATCATTTTCCATAGCCGAAGTCGAAGCCGAGCAAGCGACGACGACATGAGGGGGGTCCCTCTTTCCAACCCTTTTAACAATTTATAAGAGTGTTTCTATTTTAAACTCTCCTATTTTTCTTTCCACCACCAACGAGAGACAAATGTCATTTCATTAAAGCATAAAAGGACTTTTCAAGTTCTCAATTCTTCAAGTTCTCAACTTTTCAAGTTTCTCTCTTTTCCACTATTTTTCATTAATTCTTGCTACATATCAACATTATCGAATATATATAATGTCGTTGCTGTAGTAAATATAATAAATAATACATAAATATGACCTTAACTTGAAAAGTTGTATAGAATTAAACAAGTAGACACACACGTTCGAAATGACATGTCATGATACAGGACACACAATTTTCATATATGATGAATGTATCATTTTATTTAATTTTATACAAGTTTAAGTGTCAACTAAGAATCATGATTATCAACTGACGTCAAATTAAATATTAGTTCATGTATTATACCTAAATATAACAAACACCAAATATGTTAATATGAGTTCTTTTTTAATCTGTTGCACTATTTGGTTGAGTAATTCCTTTTTATTTTTGAAAGAAGACATTGGTATTAAATTTTTGGAGGAAAAAAAAACAGAGGGGTTATTAGGGGTAAAAAGGGGAAAAAGGCAGATGAAATCCAGCTCATAGGTGACAGGACCCCACGTGGAGGGACTGCCAGTTCACGGACTCGTACACTTGTCATAAACTATGAAGGACCCTTTAGCTGTCTCCTCGTCTCTAACGCTGGCAACAACCTTCGATTATGACTTCCTTCTCTTCTATCGGGAACAGAGAAACTCATGAGTCGTGTTTAATATCTGTATTAAAATTTAGTTATAATTGATTTTGTATCGATAAGCTTCACATTGGAGGGCGAAGTGCTTAGGAGGACTTGAATGCAAAGTATTTCATTAATGACTAATCGTTTCACCACAAATATCTCCGTTGGTAATTACATCTTATTTTCTATATATATATATATATATTCATGGATTATTTCAAAATAACTTTTTTTTATAATTATGGTGTTTAAATCAATTTATGTGAAATCTTTAAAAGAAAATAAATTGTTAAGGGCACATCAAATAGAACCGATAAACTTTAAGACGGAAAAGATTATAGGGATGCTATTCATATGACACTTTAAGATGATTCTTCCATTATAATAGTAGAAAAATATGAACAAATTTATAAGATATAACTCAAGTTTTATATGCACGGTACGTTTGTTTTGAGATCAATGTGTAACGTAGTGCAAAAAAGATAAATCTTGTACCTATTTAAAATCAAAGCGAACAATTTGTGTTAGGAATTTGAACTATAACAATTAGTGCATACTTTGATTCATTGTCCTAATAATTAAGCTAATTAATATCGAATAACTCTGCCTATTCAGAATAAATATTATAATAATCAAAAAAGCATAATATCAGAACAAGTGTGTTATTATAGGATTGTAAACCATGTAATCAAATGTCTTTTAAAAGAGAAAAAAAAGAATCGCCACAGAAGAACAATTGCAAGAGTATTCAGCAATAAATTGAAAAAAGTATATAATTCCAATGCAGTTGATGAATTCTTCAAAGTCATCTACTCGTATTTGATGAATCCACCATATCACTGTGTGCATTTATATATCATATATATTATATGTTATAAAATAAAGTAAGAGAGAGAAAGGATGTGGAGAACATTATGGGCATCCATTAACATATCCCAGTAATATTTAAATACATTAACAAAATCAAGATTAGCCTGGTATAAAGATTAACTTTTTATAAACTAGTTTGACTAATATAACTTTTGACTGTTTTAATCATTACACTAACGGTTTTGTTATACTTTTCTTTTTAAAGTTGAGTCCACATACTTTCGGTTTTATCGCCAGCCCCTCATTTGGTAACAAGTTATATACTCCTTCCGTTTCATCATTACGTGATATTTAAAAATTATTCTCTATCACAAATTTAAAAAGTTTTATTTTTTCTTTTAAATATCATATCAGGTCAAATGAAATCACATAAAATAGAATGTTATTATTACTCTCTTTGTTCTAATTTATTTATCTCAGTTATTATTATATAACCTTTAGTACAAATTAAAAAATGACATATCTAAGTTCATGTTGAATTAAGTCAGATCGAGCGGATGATAGAAAAGAAGAAAATAGGCTTCTAGGGTCAAAGGGATCTTAGCTGGTCTCACGACATGTTTTTTTTTTTCTGGGCTGTTAGGACAGTTGGCCATGTAACAGCTTACTATGAATATTGGAATCGTTAAGAGAACGTGGGGTGATGTGTAGGAATATTATTCTCTATTCTTTTTTGATAAGGGTATTGAACTTTATATTAAATTGATCATTTTTTTTGTTTATTTTGTGTACATTTATTTTAATAAAATTGAACCATAGTCCTGAAGTGGTCACGAAAACATCGGACCATTGTCACACAGACAGAATATTTACGTACGATTTCTATATATATATATATATGAAATTATACTACAAAGCTAAGATAGCTAGTCCGATCAATCATACGGTGAAGAAATGACTTGTCTGCACCATAAAAAGCAATATAGAAGAGGCAAAATGTCTCCAAATAGGATTTAAGTTATTTATTTATACTAAAATAATGCAAATACTTTTTAAACTTATATAACTAAGGGTCTCTAAGCACGAAAACTACTAGTTTCTCTATGGTGAGACATCAAATATGTACTTTTAGCGACAATTAGTACTTTTTATATATGTTTCTAAAGCTGTTAAAAATAGACAAAAGTCTCATATCAGTGATTAACTAGATGAGTGAACTCCTTATAAGGTTTGGACAATCATTCTTCTTTTGAGCTAATTTTTGGGGCGTGAGTTAGGCCTAAGACCTAATTTCACATGGTATATCAGAGCAAGATATAGAATCAAAATTGTCCACGCACCAAATGACATTCAAAGTGAATTAATAAAAGTTTTCTCACTCTTTATCAATGTATATATCTGCATATATTTTTGTCGTAGTAAATATCATTAATACGTAGGATTAATTAAACGGGATGAAAGTAAATGCTGGGAACCAAATAACATGGTAAAATTAATGATGAGGAAGGTGGACCATTGATTGTGAAGGCCTTAATTTAGTTAGTACACAATAAAAACCAAATGTGGGTGGTTCATCAGGGTTTAACCAAATAAGGGAATTCGATTCTCCCAACTGGTCTTGCAACTAGTCCAACGTCATTAATAATGATACTTAAAAAAAGTTGTATACAATCTTCAAAGTATGTGGACCCCCATTATCAAAATTTCCACCTACATATTCAAGAAAATCTTGATTATAATATGGAATAACAACAATAATTATTCAAATACAATAATGTAAAATCAATGAAAAAATGAGAATGAGTTAGGAGTTAAGACAGTGGCCAAATTATTATACAAAAGAAAACATAAAGTAGAGAACGATAAAACAACTATAGAGATTAGGAAGAACAGAGTAGACTATTGATAGAGAAGAGTATTTTTAATGCTTAGACAGAGTGGACAGAGTCAAGTGCTTCTAGTCGCGCAGCTGTCATTCGTTGCCTCCGTTTCTCAACCAGAGGCGGAGCCAGTATCTTCAATGATTAATTCAAAATCTATAGAAATAAATAGCTGAAGAGGATTGGACATTCACTATATATACGTATAAATTTATTTTAATTATGTATGAATAATATAATTTTCCGCTGAACCATACGAGATAGCTCCGCTATTGCTCACAACATCGATTTATCTGAATTCAATACTTGTAATATTATTATAGTGGTGAACTCAGAATTTTAAAAAAGAATTCGAGTATTAATATTTGTATGATCATTTGGTAAATTTTCAAATATAAATATATTATTTAAGCAAAAATTACTGAGTTCGATCGAAAAGAATATATCCCCAATTTGGTTTTATGGGCCCAACACCCTATCTGCCTTAAGAGTTTTGCAGCTGTCGAATCCCTCTCTCTTCCAAAACATTTTATTTGTTAAACATCAGCAATAATTTATAAACATTTCCCACTAAGTTATATCTGTTCCTTCCCACCCTTTTTCTCTCTCCATGATCTTTTTCTGCTAGCTACAAGACTGAGAGAAAGGGAGAGAAGAAGAGAAAAAAAAAATAGGAAGACAATTACAGGCGAAGAAGAAGTACAAACAAGATATGCCATTGTATATCCATTCCGTATTATCGATCTTCTAATTGCTTGAATAACAAGTCTAGTTTTCATTGGAAGTTTTTTAGATGCATTAATGGCGTATCAACATTATCGATCACCATTTGGGGACACAACTTACACCAAAGTTTTTGTTGGTGGATTAGCATGGGAAACTCCAACAGATGTAATGCGCCGGTATTTCGAGCAATTCGGAGAGATTCTTGAAGCTGTCATTATCACAGATAAAAACACTGGCAAATCTAAAGGATATGGCTTTGTAAGTTATATTTACATGTTGCTTGTTTTTTTTTTTTTTTTAATCAATCAATCATTTATAATTTGGTGTGATGAATTTGTGATACGGCAGGTAACTTATCGTGATCCGGAATCTGCAAGACGGGCTTGTGATAACCCGAATCCGGTAATTGATGGAAGAAGAGCTAACTGTAACATCGCTTCTCTTGGACGGCCTCGTCCTTCACCACCTCGAGGTACTCTTCTTTTCTGTCTGTTTGATTGTTTAATTTGACTAGTCAAACTTCAATCCTCGATTATCCCACCACATTGTATATATATAATAACAACAATTATAATCATGTGAAACAGAGAAGATATAAACAACCTTATTGATTGAATCAATATTAATTTTTCGACCTTTTTAATTTCTAAAAAGAAAATGGAGAGAGTAATTAAGTTAATTACATATTGTTGTTATTATTATTATTATAGGTAGGGGACAAGGAGGGAATCCTTATCAAGGAGGGGGAATTCCACAAGGGGCATCATCATCATCTTACAGTGGGGTGGCAGGAGGAGCAGCAGCACCATTACCATTACATCCACCACCTGCAACTCCTATGATATATTCACCATATGGGTAAGTATAATTAATTTGTTTTTTTAGGCAATTAATAGTAAATTAAATGAGAAAATAAATAAATATATGATGGTCCATGATCTGATAATATACTGCAGAAAGAAAAAGATGTGTGATAAAAATGGGCAGGCATTTGCCAGTGGTATAACAACTGAAAACCTCACATTGATGTTGTTGTCGTCGTCGTATGTCTTAATTTTTTTTATAATCATACAAATGGAAAGAAATAGTATACATACATTATATATCATGAAGTAATTTAATTGAATGCAGGTTGGTATAGGCAGATCAATAATAATAAATAAAAATTGATAAATGGTGACTGCTATGCAATGAGTTGTCAGTTGCAGACAACGTGCAATGCTTTTCTTTTATGTGTTGGATTTTTGCCAGTCTAATTTTTAAAATAATATGATCATATATTTCAATGTTTATATAAAATTTTAATTTGTAAAGTTTTATGTAGTTTGAAAATCACCACTATTATGATTGATTGAAAAAGAGGGTTTTCGAATTTATAAGGTAACTCCAATTAGCTTACTTTTTTCTTTTTTGGAAAAATTAGAGATGGAAATTAGGCTTGACCATAGCTACTTTGACTTTATATCTGCTTGCTTTTTGACTTGCAGAAATAATCTAACCAAATATATATTTTTTCTTCTTATTTTAGTATAGTTCGATACCTTTTCCTCTACTACTATTTCAACATTTTCTTGCAATATCTTTTTGTCACTTTTTGCTGGCAAAGTATTCATTGTTAATACTTAACTACTTAGTCCTTTTCTTTTTTTGGGTTCCATTACCAATCAACATGAATTACGGTGATTAGAATGCTTCATATATATAATTAAAAGTATCAAACTAAAATTTTTAAGAATAAAAAAATAACTTAATTAATAGTGTCCGTCACAAGTTTAAATTTAACCAGACTTCTATTTAAATATCAGACACCACCACCGATGTAAAAGGCTATTGGAAAGAGCATATATTTAATTGAGTGATCCGACCATCTTTACATGCCCACAACGAACTTGTTTTTGTTTACTTTTGATAAATCTCTCTCTCTCTCTTTTTCTCTTTTTTATGTGACACAAAAAAAGGCTGAACAAACCTTGTGCCTTTAGGTCAATTTTGCTTGTACTTTGATCAAAGGCGTGAATGTTATAGGTAGCACGAGTGGAACAAAGTAACTAGCAATATTATACCACTTACCATATGATATCTGACAATGTACACTGCACTCTTTCAATAACCCATTCCAAATAATAATACCTTGCTTTTTATCGTCACCGTGACTTAACTTTTTATTTATCTTAGTTTGAATTTCTGTCTCCGCCATTACCTTGTAAGTATATTATTTCTAAATCATTACTATAAAATACGAATGCTAAAATATGTCAAATTATACAGTATGGGGTGTTGCATTTATGTATCGTAATTTAATCCAACGTTTGGTACAGAGAGGTGCTTGTCGCTCCATTTATTATTTTGTCTCACTTAACTTGTAACATGTTGAGAGTACGTACCGTTTTATAGACTACTTATTACGTGAAAGCTACTTTTCAAGTTTCATTGTACTATATATATACTATATAGATCTTAAACATATTTATGTAATTTTATGTATGTACGTATACTATGGTTCATGGTTCATTCATCTTCACATAATATGCACCTTAAAGAGTTGTATTATAAACGGACTACTTTTTTTTGGTGACTCAAACTCACAATCTCACAATCATCTGTAACTATACATATATAATCATGATTTGTTTTAAATTATATTTTGCAGGTATGCAACGTACCCTCCTGATTATTACCATCAAGTAAGTCTATCCAATATAGTATTGATGAGTCTCTTGTCTATTTTTTTTCTCACGTGGAAATGAGAATAGATGGAAATTGAATTTGATGAACAGGCTGCGGGGATGTACAATCCAGGGACGTACCAGCAAGCAGCAGCAGCAGCACATTATTATCAGCAAATGTATGGAAGTTCATCATCACCATCTCCAGCATATTATTACGGATATTCGATGCAGGGATCAAGGGGAACATTTTCTGCAGCTACTCAACGCTTTCAAAGCCCAACTGCTTCTTATCTTTATTATCCTACTACTACTGCTCATCACTTGCCAGCTGATGCTGCCTCTTTTACTCCCCCGCCTCCACCTCTACTCCAACACCCTCCTCATGCTGCAACTACAAGGCTTCAGTTTCCTTCTCCTACTACTGGTAACTACTCTACTTTCTCAATATATATATATATATATATATATACTTTTCACTAATTTTCTGCTTAAGATTATCATTTCTACTTGAACTCTATTAGCTATGTACTAGCTAATTCATTGTTCCTCATGTGGTTCAACTTAACTAGTACGTAGTAATAATAATAATAATTTCAAACTATTAAGTAGTTACATGTTATAGCACATAACTTAACCTATATCTAGGTTACTAATTAATCCACTTAACTTTAGTATAAATGGTTATGTGTACTTATCTTTTGAGTGACGCGATAAAATAGAATTTCTCTTCAGCAAGGTGTATATAGGAGTTAAACTACTTAAGAAAATATCAGGAATAATATATTGTGTGTAACTTGATTGTGAAAACTACATAGTAAGTTCTCACAATCAAGGGTGAAATTATAATATTAGATGCAAATTTGGAGAAGAAATATGTTTTACAATTATTATTATATATTACTAATAATGAAAAGATGCAAAGTGATTATACTTTTGATAATGTATAACAATTGTTACAGTAAGTTATAGTTGTAAACATTATAAAATGTGTAAAGGTAAAGATAGAGAGGGGCATGTGGGGGAGCCTAAGCATGTGACATATGAGCTGTCTTGGGCAAGGTAGTGATGTATCAATGGGTCAAATGAAAATCATATGCCAGGGAGGCATGTGTGTGTATTTTCTTCTGATGAGTGTAAAATAACAGTAAATGCATGTGAATGGTCATATAATTATCTAGGACTATATATATATATATAATGGATGGTTCTCAATAGGCAGTGAATCATGCAAGTGGCTGAATATAATGCATATGAATACCCCCCATTATAATGTAAACTTTAAAACATTATGCTATTTTAGGTACATCATGTAACTAGTCACCCTCCTGTTCTTTTAGTGTATGTCCTCACTTAGAAGAATCAATTCTGACCACTCTTTAATAATATAGTTGTCAGGATTGATTTTTTAATTTGGAAAGGTTTTTGCATTTTTTTTGGCTATTAATAATTTATTTGAGCAAGCTTTTGAAAGGTTAAAAGTATTATTTTTTAAAAGAAAATGTCTAGTCAAGCTTTTGAGAAAAAATATGTGTTTTTTGAAGCGTAGCGAAAGTTTTTTTTTCTTTTCAGAAGATAAAAAAATAAGTGAAGTGTTTAGTTATGTTTTTGAGAAAAAAATAATGTGTTTTTGAAGTGTAGTAATGAAGTTATTTTTAAAAGTTAAACTTTTACCCGATTGTTTTTTTTTTTCAAAAAAAATATTAGAAAAATATATTTAGAATTACTTTTAAACAATTCCATCGAACAATTTAAATTTATTATGCTAAACAAATTATTTCTCACAAAAAATACTCTTAAAAATAAGTTATTTTTTTACAAGTTTGGTCAAACTGACTTCTATTAAGGAGAGAAAAACTTGTACATGTTCTGGGAAGATTAATATATGTTTTAGAAATCTTAGATGGTGTTTGAATTGACTTAAAAATTAATTAAACGTACATTCATGTCAGTTTTTAAGAATATGTTTAACAAAGTTAAAAATAACTTAAAACTAAAAATAGGTTCTTTTTTTTTTTTTTTAATTTTTTAACTTAAGAGTTATTTATGTTTATCTTAAAAATTAATTTTTTTTAATCAATCTAAACGGACTCTTAATAGCCGAATAATACTATAGTGATGAACATATATGAGCTAAAAGGTTGTAACAATTAGGTAGTAGACTCCAATTAATATGTCACAAGAATTATCAATACGTAACATGTTCCACGGACATTACCAGGTGCACCCATTGACAATTATGTTTAGCAGTTAAAAAGAAATTTGGATAATTGAGATATTTTTAAGATCTAATTTTTTTTACCTATTCAGTATAATTAAAATCAGTGTATGAAATTGTGAGATAATTTATTAATTTATACATATTTTATTCTTGTTAAGTAAATAGGTAAAGGTGATATAATAAAAATATTGTTTTATTTATTGTTTTTTGATAGTGTGTTTAAATTAAATTTGGACCAAGAGAGTAAAACATAAGTTAAAATTCAAAAATCATATATATATATATATATATATATATATATATATATATATATATATATATATATATATATATATATGTTTTGCTGCATGTATTATGAGTCCTAATTGAAGAAATGAAAAATAAATATTTTATTATACATTGATGGCAAAATAGGGAAGTACATACTACAAATAGATTGGTGAAATAAATGATACTCCATAGATTGTGATTTTAAATTTATTTTCCTATTTGGTAGTATTCTTTTTTCCTGCATTTTCCAGCTGTAGCTATTAATTGATGAAATTAATACAAAAACAACTTTACTGTGTGGTAAATTACAGCATCAGCTTCTTTTATACACTAAATAATACTCATAAATATAATGTGTAGCTAATAACAACTAGAAATGATATTTTCTTAGTATTTTTACGTATAGCTAAACGAAGAATTCTAGTGAAAATGACATAAAACTATTTTGTTTATACACAAAATTACAAAATCATAATTGATCATAACAGGTTAGTTACTATTCTGCCTATCAATTATTCCATCTGTTTTAAATTTTTAGCGGTATTTGATGGGACACTACATTTAGGAAAGAAAGAAATATGTGTGGGATTAAATAAGCTCTAATTTTTGTATGGCTATAGAAACAGACTCCTCCCTTCAATAATAATTGTTCACTGTGTTAAAATAATTATCCAATAATATTTATCTAATTTAAAAAAATCAAAAGATAATCTATCTTTTGCTATTAAATATTATATATCATCTAACACATTTTTCTTAAAGCGTTAAATTTAATAGATAATATAGTAATTTTACCTCTATTATTTCTTATTTATGAAAGGATGTGTCAACTATCAAGTCAATAGTGAACTACTATAGTAAGACAGTGAAAATACTCATTAGTGTAAAAAAGAAGTTTCAAAAATTAAGAAAAATACTAGCAATATTCTTTTCAAAATGTATTAATACAAAAAATATTGTCACATGAAATGAAATACAATAATTTTATCATAAAATTTCACTTGTGATATGAATAATCTCTGATATTTTTATGTATGAATTGTAAATGGCAGAATCTCAAAATCCACAGCAAACCTCAGAAGACACAACAGAAGTTGGGGCAGTGACTACTGAGAGTCCAAATACATAAAAAAAGAGAGTACAAGCAGCTCATCAGCATGGTGAAAATAAAATTAAAAAAAGAAAAAAAGAACTGTACAATCTTTAACAAGAAAAAGGAAAAAAAAAAGAATTAACGAGACTTTACTCTATTTTCAAAAAAAGTCTATCCATTAATTTTTCTTAATTTGGTCCATGCATTCCATGAGGCAAAATTGATTTCAAACAACAAGAAGAAGAAATAGCTGATTGGACGGACTACTTCAGAGATATTATTATTTCATGGCCAATTCATCTTTTATTTATTTCTTTAATTTTCAATTTTAAACATTTCAATTGTTGTTCATTTATTTATTTTTCATTTTTACTAAACATGGATCGATCCTTTTTATTACTGTACCAACAGTAGGACGGATATATTAAGCTCTCAATAACGAATTTATGACATATTTACCCCCTTTTTTTATTTTATTTTATTTGTTCTATTATATATTTTCTTTATTTTATGTTTCCTCATTCCAATGTGTAGTAGGCATGATCATTTACTTATTTCCTTGTTTAATTTACCAAGTTAATGTTAGGATCGAATTCAAGCACACACTAGATAAATGAAGAACACAAGAACTTTCAAGAGAAAGAGATGGGAGATCTAGAGAGAGAAAGAGAAAACCCAATATTTCATGGTAACACCCCGTGAGTAAACTTCCACGGTGATGAGGTATATTTATTTTAATAAATCAGAGTATTTTTTGTTACAGAGAATAAATAGGAAAGCTTAAAATAGAGAATAACTAGGAAAACCTAAAATTAATCAGACTCTACTACCTAACAATTCTCCCACTTGGAGACTGACTCAGTCATCCAAAAAATACAATCTCAAAAAAAATCTCTTCATCATCAACATCTTTACCGCACCGTAACATCTGTATCAAACTACAGAAGGCCAACCGAGGTTTTACATAACTTCAGTTTCCCAACATCAACACATTTCGTCAACATGTCTGCCGGGTTCTTTGCACCCTCTATCTTCTCCAAGCACATATCACCATCCTCCACTGCCCTGCAAGTAAAATGGTATCGCCTTCTGATGTACTTTGTCTTCGAATGATAGACTGGATTTTTCACCAACTGTATGACACTCTGGCTATTTGAGTAAAGAATCTTCTCGCTCTGCTTCTTGCCCAATTTCTCAAGATAATCTGCCACCCATATCATCTCTTTCCCAACTTCAGCTATTGCCACATACTCAGCTTCAGTAGATGAAAGAGAAACACACTTCTGAAGCCTGGACATCCAACTCACTGTTGTTCCATCTATGGTGTAAATGTACCCGGATGTGCTCTTGCTCGAGTCAACATCCCCACCAAGATCAGCATCCACAAAACCCTGTAGAGTCACCTTGCCTTTGCCAAAACAAAGTGAAGTACTGGATGTACCTCTCAGATATCTCAGAAGCCACTTCACAGCTTCTCAATGCTCTTTCCCAGGGTTCGCCATGTACCTGGTAACAACTCCCACTGCATGTGCTATATCAGGTCTAGTGCAGACCATAACATACATCAAACTACCAACTGCTGAAGCATATGGAACAAGTGCGTGTTCGAATTGTAATAATTTGAATGAAGTAATGAAGACAAACCGTGTTAGTCTCATTTGTTTTCTAATATGTTTAAATGACTTAAGTAAAATACAATTATTCTCAAACATGTTCACTATCAATTGGACTAATGATTTTTGAAACAACATATGTATCCTCTATCAATACCCCTCACAAATCCGGTTCCACATCAGACAACGGTGTTTGTTTAAACGGAACAAATTATGGGATACAATGATTCAATGGGAAAATGACGTAGTTGAGGTACCTGAGTGAAAAAACCCAACAAGTTTAGAGATCTGCTTATGTATTTGACTTTTTAATAAAAACAAATGAAAAATTATTATTATCATGCTAGATTTGTATTAAATGCTTAACTCCCTCATTACTTACTAAATCTTAATTTCGTCATTGCTTACTAGGGATATTAAAAGTGATAATTTCTCTTGAAAATTAATACACCGTACCCCTAATTAAGATTTTCAATATATTAAAGACTTTTTTTTCCTTTTACTTCTTGTAAGTCAATAGCTCAGTAAATATTGAAACTTACAACCAAAAACTAAGTAGTTCAGGTCAATATGTAGCTAAGGGGGTGTCACTGATGGACCTAAGTTACTATAATTAACTAAACACGTAGTTATTTCATGGTTGACCTATGTAAGTTTGTTACAAAATTAATTAATCCTTCTATTACTAATTAATTAATGCCTCCTATTTGTGATATCTGCATTTCTCAAATCTTTTCTTACTCACTATCTCCATTTTTGTAAAATTCAGTTTTTTCTTTATTTTTGGGGCCAAATTCTCTTCAATCCACGCCAAAAAGTAGTTGGTTCGTGTATTAAATTACTCTTAAAACACTGTCTGTTTCATATTTGTTGATCGTTTCTCATTTTATTAAAAAATCATACATAAGAGAATAATTTTACTAATTTATCCCTTAAATAATTTTTTTTTTTGGAAATTATATAAACAAATGTGAACACTTTCAAAAGTAATTATTTGTAAGGATAATATAGGAAGATTTAACTAATGTTTTCTTGATTTTATAAGGGGAACAATTAATATGAAACAATTATTTTAATAAGATGATCAACTAACACACGCCTATCCCAAAACCGACTTTTCTTTTCAACGTTATTAAGAAAACAACTAATAAAAATGAGGATTAACACATGCATTATTAAGAGAGACACCTTTTTAGGGATTATCGGTCCTTAATTAGCAATTTGGAGTTAAATAAACGATTATCTACCACCTGTAAACCTACATCAAGAAAGCCGTTGAATTATTGAAGAAAGTATGATTAAAAAAGAAAAAAAAATTAAATTATATACATTGTTAGTGCGTAAAAATATATTTATATTTTACTATCATGTTCAAAAAGCGGAGCTAGAAATTATTAGTTATGGGTTCAAATCATTGTTATTAGTCGCTTCCCAAGGTTATTATACAACCATTTCCAACACGTGAGGCTTATATATAAGTAATAATTTATTTTTTGCCTGACCTAATTGATGGGTGATCTAACTTTTTTTATCGTCAGAATTTATATAACTAAATAAACATTAAAATTAAATAATATTTGTGATTAAGATGTTGCCATAAATCTAAATACCACTGCAGCAAACCTCATGTAAATTATAGAAGCCATGGTCCACCACAATTAAGTCTTATTACATTGTATACCAAAAGGAGATAAATTTGACAAGCAGCTAAGATTAACTATCTTTTCCCTTAAAACAAATTACTAATTAATGTTATTTACATTCAACGACCAACAACATACCCCATTTTCTCCAGTGTCTTTTTTCTCACAATTTTTCCCTCTAAAAGATTAACTTTTAAATTCAACCTTAAAGACAAACATTCTTCCTAGGCCTATAAAAACACCTTGAATATCATAGGTTACTTCATTCTTTCACTCAAAAATAAAAATAAAAAAATAAAAAATGGAACACTCATATTTTGCTTCGTCTTCTAGGTCTATTGAAAATCAAATTGAACCATTTGATTTTTTTGCAGATAAAACCCAAAATGCATTTGAATTTCTTAGTTTGTCTCAACCATCTAATCAAAATATTGAGAAAATGTCAAATTATGAAGAAACCCCTAATTGGAACAATATTGAAGATGATGTGACTGTTGCGTTACACATTGGTCTTCCAAATTCTAGCAATAATAATAATAATATTCCAATTGATCACAACAAAAGTGATGGAAATATTATTGGAGCAACCACTCAATATTGGATACCAACTCCTTCACAAATCCTTGTTGGCTTCACCCATTTTTCTTGTCACATTTGTCACAAAACTTTCAATCGTTACAACAATCTTCAGGTGAATTATTTTTCATTACTATATTCTTTTTTCTTTTGCTGTATTGGAAAATATTATCAGGTGCGTGCTAGCATAGTCTAACAAGATCTTTTTTAAAAAAAAAAAACACAATAACAACATGATTTCAACGTATATTTTTTCAATTATTCAACAGATGCACATGTGGGGTCATGGATCACAATATAGAAAAGGACCAGAATCACTTAAAGGAACACAACCAAGAGCCATGTTAGGGATCCCATGCTATTGTTGTGAAGAAGGGTGCAAAAACAACATAAATCATTCTAGGGCTAAGCCATTGAAGGATTTTAGAACCCTACAAACACATTACAAGAGGAAGCATGGAACAAAGCGATTCGCGTGTAGAAAATGTGGCAAGTGTTTAGCTGTGAAAGGAGACTGGAGAACACACGAAAAAAATTGTGGAAAACGTTGGCTATGTGTTTGTGGTTCCGATTTTAAACACAAGAGATCTTTGAAGGATCATATCGCGTCGTTTGGAGAAGGTCACGGGGCTTCTTCTCCTGCTAATAATAATTCATTTGATGGAGTTGAAGTTCAGAGATCAGCAAATTTTTACGTCTGATATGCACATTGGAAGTTTCTTTAACAAGAATTATCAATAACAAGTTTTCTTTTGGGTATATTTGTGTGTTATGAATTGAAACTGATAGACAAATTAGCAAACGTATCAAAATATATGCACTTATTTTTGGTGCAACTTATATTCATGTGCATGAAAATCTCCGAATTTGTATGAAAAATTGTAGAGACGTGATAACAAAAAAGTAGTTTCTAAACTATGTTTATTTACTATATCGTTGAGAAGTGCTTCTCTATTTGAATATCTTTTGCTATTTTTTCAATCATCAAGTATCAAATGAAATTCAATCTTGGGAATTAAATCAAATAGAATATATTTATTTTCAAATTTCAGTTTATGATTTTCTAAATTTTAAAGTTTTAAAATTGAATCAAAGTACCTGTGTTAATTTCTAAAAGTTGATTAAATTTACCCTCGATGAGCGAAATTGACATGCAAAAGAGTAAAGATTATTTTCCACTTTAGTTTTATGTAAAATTTATTTTGGACAGAGTTGCAAACCCTTCTAAACTTTATATATCACCAGTTTTTCGAATACCACAAACATATCCTAAAGTAAGTTACTATACATAATAATTTTAATGATTTTGATAAGATTTGTTTCTTTTAAGTTTTGTACTACTTGTACTTGTTTCAAATGGTTTTAACTGGTGTCCCAAATCACTCACTCAATCGCATCAATAAAAAATACATATCCATAATTTACATATAATTATATATAATTAGTGTATAATTTTTGTATATCTATTTCACAAAGTAAATAATAAATTTGTTTGATTATTTGTATAAAGACACCGACTTTTTTACATATGTTCTATTGAACTTTTTTGATTGGGCTCCAAAAGATTGTAATAGGTTAGTTGGGGTTAAGACGTTAAGTTCATGAATGAACCTTATAAAGACCGATTTTGATATTTTATTCCTCAAACCTAACAAATTATAGGGAGCCTAATATTATATATATCATAATTTGTGTTTTCGTAAAATTTCAAAATAAATTTAATTTATTTCACAGTCAAATATAAAATTAATTTTCAAATATAATTTTTTTCACTTTGAAATTTTTTTTTTTTTTCTGTTTTCACATATGACATATGATCAATGGCTTGGTAAATCTTGAATGCATTGCAAACTTTATCGTTGGGCCATTGATTCTCTCCGTTGTTGATCGAGACATATATATTAGTGTACGTGATTGACTAACCCACAGAGAAGCATAGTAGAATTTTAGGGAAACAAAAATATCATATATTTGAGGCTAATTATATTCTATCTTAGAAATTATTATAATTACAAAAGTTTTGAATTTTCATTACTTCCGGATGCATTTTTTGGTTGTAGGAGGGATATATCTAAAAGAGAATAGAAATGTATCAAAGAAAGAATATAAATGTATTTGAATGGGGATAGAAATGTATCCGAGAGAAAATTTTTATAATTTTATTTACATATTAGAAAATTCTAAAATTTATGATATATTAAAGTCGTGCACTAATTATATTATTTTTCCAAAATATTGACCAAACAAATCTCAAAAGCAAGAAAGAGGATTTTTTTCTTACGAAGGGAGCCAAGAGGAGATGTTCGTGTGATGGCTATAAATTCACAATTCTAATTTTTTTTTGATTTTTTTCAAAAAAGATTCCTGGTTGAATACTCGATTATCATTATTCTTTTTAAAAAAATCCAGGTCTTCTTTCAATCATTTTAATAAATAAATAAATTATTAGTCGTAAAAAATATTTGAAAGATCATAAGTAAGAAAATAAATAAGAAATATATTAAAAGAAAAATAAATATTTAACGTGGTTCGATCAATCAATATATATTTCACAAGTGAATATAAACAATCCACTAAATAAAAAAAATACACAATATCCTATTCACACAAGTGATAATGTAACACAAATCCCTAGAATTTACAAATTACACGTGTGTCTTGCTATTGATTTTGTGATTTAAGCTACACTAATGACATAACTGCTTCTGTAACTCAATGATAAGAGGAAATTCCACTTCTCTTAATTTTTACCATCTTTAATGCATGTAATTCCGCTCAACTTTTGGGCTTGGATCATCTTCTCTTTTTCATTATTTTTTTTTTCTTTTATGTCATTTTTTTCCTAATTTTTTTTGTTTAAATTTATTAGACATATTTTTTTTATATTCTTCTTATATCTATTAGTCATTTCATTTCAACATAATTTTATGTACAACTCTTTAAAAATGATGAATTATATATATAAAGATAAATTTGACGTAATTGAATGAAGAAACTAAAAATCGTCAAATCCTTATATTAATATATATTTAATAGAATTCATGGATTTTTTTCCCTATTTTTTCAATTCGAGATGAAAACTAAACTTATTTGATTTATTCGTCATTTTTTCTTCAACAAGTGATGATAACCTAGTAAATTAAACTAGGTGAACTAAAAAATGACTATATCATTTATTTATCTTTTGAATATGCATTATAATATTAGTAAATCTATACTTACACACTATTTGAGAATGTTGATAATCTTCCTAGTAATAAGTGTTTGAATGGATACTAATATGAAATTTTTTAAAAAATGCAAATGCAAAGTAAAATATTATAAAATAAAAATATAAAAGGTACAAGATATTTAAGGATGCTCAATGGACCAAGGTAAAAGTAGGAGAAATGCTTAAGATAAGGTAATATATATTTAGCGGGTTAAGGTAAATATTTTCTTTTCAATCTCACTTTCTTTTTCTTCCTTTAATTTTCATGTTAGAAATTACACATGTAATACAACTGATTCACTATTATTTTCTTAATCAATGTAGCTTTGTTCTCAATATTTTTAATTAATTTGGTGTTAATTTTCATCAATTAAAGAAATAACTTGTACAAAAAGCATTTCGAAATTAATATGCTCACCCAGCATACTTATATTATCACATAAACTTTTTCTTTTTAGATTTCGAATTCCTTTAAGCCTAACACTTGAATCCGCCACTAACAGAAGAATCTGATCATTTCTAACTAAACTTTGTTAGCCAACTATCACTAGCTAACAACCAACTAATTTCAATACTTGCATCAATCAATAAAACTATATACAAAAAGAAAATAATAATTAAAAAGTAGCAATCATTACAAAAATTTGATTGGTTAAACCTATCTAAATGATAATAATTTTACAAATAAAGGCAAAGAAAATATTTTAAAATAAACGTGAAACCTCTTTATTTTAACTTCATTTATTTATTTATTTCTTGCCACGTTATATTGCCATAAAAAAAAACTCTAACAAATAAAAACATAAAAAAAAACGTAGGTTTATACCAAATTTTAAGCCAAGTTCTAATGACAAAATTCCTAATTTTCTTTAACTTTATTTTTCATTAATGACTATAGTATAAATGTGCAACCGTCAGTTGGCCCATCAAGTTTATTCTTTTATATATGTTGAAAAAGAAAGAACTTGACGATTGGAACATGTCCAACACAGTTGACTGACTTATCTACAACAAGTGTTGATGAAGAAGGAAGTTGAGGATTGACGAGTTTACAACACTACTGAAGGATTATAGTCGCATTAAGATTAGACTACTTATGTTAATTAGGATTATATTTCGACTAGAATTAAATTATGATTAGAATTATATTACGAAATTAGTTTACAATTAGAATTATTGTATAATTAGAATTTAGATTATTTATAATTACATTATTATTATTATAGCAGTAATAAATATTGTAGTAGGACTCTGAGTATAATTAACTAAGGACTCTACGATTCTATCCTATATAAGGAGTAAGTATTTAACGTTATTATTTATCAATATAGCACTATTAATCAACATATCAACAAAATAAATATTGACTAACATATCAATACTATCAATGTTGATCAATACTATCAATAATATCAATGCACTATCAATACTATCAATACAATCCTTGATTTCTCTATGTGAGATTTCTACGTGGATTTCTATATGATATCAGAGCTTAAAGTTCTTCCGCTCTTTGAGTATTGATTAAAAAAAAAAAGACGAACCCCCTCTCACCCCCCCCCCCCCAAAAAAAAACCCCACATGTTGCTATGATCACTTTTACCAAAAACCATGTCTATCTCCTTACGTCACCAAATAATTTTCACTTGCTTCATTAAACTTAATCCAGCAAACTACCTCATAAAGAGGAATATATATCCCAATTGATTCATATCACTTGGAATGAACCAAGTAAAAGTAGTTGTTCCACTGGATAGACTGTCAGGAAAGTTGTAGCGGCTTAGAAGGATGCAATAGTGGCACCATTGATGATTGGAAGGAGAAAGATGTGTTACTAAAGAGTTGGATCTCAAGCATTTGACCGAAGAAAGTACACAACTAATTGTGGGCTGCTCAACCGCTAAGGAGATGTGGAAAATCTTAAAAGAAAAAAAAACATAAATTCAAGTAACAAAAAAAATTAATTTTGTTAGAGGTTTAGGTAAGACACCATATCTCACCATTAATCAATTTGTTAATATTCTCACAGACTTTATATAAGGGTAGAGAAAGAAAAAAAGTGTCATAACAAAACTATAACATGGTATTATTTGCTAAAAAAAGCAGGGGAAAAGGAAACAACAACATCAACTTACGAAAGCATTGACAAAACAAGTTTTTTCTGGGTATTCAAAGTTTTTTTTTCTGGATATTCGGAAACAACAACATCAACATACCGAAGCATTGACAAGACAAGTTTTTGCTGGGTATTCAAAAAAATTTGCTGGATATTCAAAGCAAGCTAGGAGTAACCGTTTCTCTACTCACTAGCTTGAGAGAAAGTGTCGAAGAAGAAGGACAGATGATTAGAACATGTCAAAGAAACAGGTCCAATGCAGTTGACTGACTTATCTATAACAAGTGTTGATGAAGATGACGAAGAAGGAAGGTGAGGACTGAAACATGTCGAAGGAACAAGTCTGACAAAACTGATTGATGAGTTACAAGAATTATAGTTGCATTAGGATTGGACTACCTATGTTAATTACGATTATATTTTGACTAGAATTAAATTATGATTAGAATTATATTACGACTAGGATTAGATTACTATTAGAATTATAATATAATTAAAATTTAGATTATTTATAATTACATTATTATTATTATAGTAGTAATTGATATTATAATAAGTTTCTAAGTATAGTTAACTTAGGACTCTATAATTTTCTCCTAGAAAGTATGTACTTAACATTATTATTTATCAATATAGCAATATTGATCAACATATTAATACAACAAATATTGATGTCATATTACTACTATCAATATTAATTAATACGATCAATAATATCAATGCACTATCAATAATATCAATATAATCCTTAATTTCTATAGGTGAGATTTCTATAATATACACCTTGTTCTTTGAAATATTCTTTAAATAGTCTGCATAAGACAATTACATAGTTTAAATCCACTTCGATTTACTCTAATTAATTTTTTTATTTATAAATAACCTCAATTATGTCAATTCTAAATTAAAGTAACTTTTAATTTAGCGTCTTGTTCATTTGTCGTGTGCAACCAAATGAAAGGATCCGATCCACCAACTTCCATATTTGATTCTCCGTCATCAACTCCAATTATTTTTAACCAACTTTCTTAATTCATAATAATTACATCACTTTTTTTTTGTTAAGTTGTGCATTTGTAAAGAAATTATTGATCTTTTGTTTGTTTTCCCGTACAATTCCAAAGACATAAGGGTGGTAGAGCAGGTCGATGAGAAAAAGGAGAAATAATTTTACTTTTGAAAACATAGAAGTTTTTTGGGTGCCTTGAGTTAGTGCAATATATAATATGTCACGTCAATAAAATGATATAGAATATTAATGTTTAACTAAAAATTGATATTAATTTTAAACAAATACAATATTTTTCTAATACATAAATACATTTTTTCTAATATAGAAATACAATTGGTTGTATCAATCGAAGAAGTAGAGAGAATTCAAAAAGTGAAGAAGAATCTAATATATCTAGTATATGTATTTAGTCGATGGATATTCACCCGATGAAACAATTTGATAATAATTGTATCAGTTTTTTTAATACCCAGATGACAAAAGGAAATTATTAAGACAATGTCTGAATCATAACATCACCCCTAAATAAATACATCTATATAGTTTTTCTAATAGTCCTTTTTGATAAGTTATAAATATAGTCTAATAATAGATGTATCAATCTTTTTTGATGTACGTATATATAATACTTTTGATCTATAAATATAATTGATTGTATCAATATGTGTCAATTAAATAAGAAAAGAAGTTTCGAAAGCGAAAAAGAGTCTGACACATTAGATACATATTTTGTGTCTAGTGATACAAAATCTGATGAATCAAAATTTTTGATATTCCAATGTTTATCCAATAAAAAATATATCAGTAATTAGCAAGAAAATATTAAAAATTTAAGACAAACAACCACACATGTATATATAAAAATAATTCAGATTATATTTGATTGTATTTTGTACTAATAGAAAAAAACTTCACATAATGAATTGATTGAAATATTTGTTTATACATATCTACAGTTTTACTGATTATGACAAGATTTTTTGTTTAGAAAATCGATTTAGATAAATCTTACGCGAAAGAGAGTAGAGAGCGGGCTACAAAAGTGGTCTATATAAGTGAGAAAAATATACACACACAATTTTTGTAAGAGGAAAAAAAACAGGGCAATATGAAGCAAACAGAGTCCAAATTATCGAAGCCACATGCAGTATGCATTCCATTTCCAGCACAAGGCCATATTAACCCTATGCTTAAATTAGCAAAACTTCTCCATATCCAAGGCTTTCATATCACCTTTGTTAACACGGATTTCAATCACCGGAGATTACTCAAATCCCGGGGTCTCAATTCCCTCGTTAGGCTACCTTCCTTTCGTTTCGAGTCCATCCCTGACGGACTCCCTCCCTCTAACGAGGATGCCACACAAGACGTTCCTTCTATGTGTGAGGCATGTATGAAGTCGTGTTTGGCCCCTTTTAGAGACCTCGTCGCGAGACTAAATAATAATTCCAATTTCTCTTCTATTTCTTGCATAGTCTCTGATGCTGGTATGAGCTTCACCCAACAAGTTTCTGAGGAATTAGGTGTTCCTAATGTTGGCTTTTGGACTGCTAGTGCTTGTTCCTTGTGGGCTTTCACACAATATCCTAAACTTGTGGAACAAGGTTATGCTCCACTAAAAGGTATGAAAACCAACTTCTTAAATATTTTAGTCAATTAGGCGTAGTCAGGATTTAAAAGTGCACCAATATTGCAAACATGAGGGATTATTACTACTCCATGTAAAAACTCAAGGATGACTTTGAGACTTAATTCAAAGATGAGAGACTTTTCTCTCTTTTAAAAGGTAATAATTTAGATCAGAGCTAAAAACCGTACCTTGGTCTCTAGCTCAATCAACCGTGTATAGATTTTTCAAAATTACCTAAAAGGTTAATAAGTTCATTGAGTGTCCATGGTCATACATATTAAACTGTACTTGCTAACATTAACCATTATAAAATTAATCAAGTTTCTTTGAACTGATTGAATTTCAGATGAAAGTTATTTAGATACGATTATAGATTGGATACCGGGCATGGAAGGCATCCGTTTAAAACACTTGCCAAGCTTCATCAGAGCGACAGTTGATGAACCAAGCTATATTATAATGAAATATATAGTGGAAGAAATCGTGGACAAAATTCCCAAATTCTCTGCACTAATTTTCAACACATTTGACATGCTAGAGAGTGATGTTTTGCAACAACTGGCAACCAAGTTTCTTGTAGTTAATTATACTATTGGACCCGTACATCGTTTTCTGTTGAGTAATCCAACTCAAGACGAAGACTTGAAATCAATCGGTTCTAATCTATGGAAAGAAGACACTCACTGTCTCGAATGGCTGGACACGAAGAAACCAAATTCTGTTGTTTATGTGAATTTTGGAAGTGTTACAGTAATGAGCAATGAACAGTTAACTGAATTTGCGTGGGGACTTGCAAATACTCAAATGGATTTCTTATGGATCGTTAGATCCGATTTAGTCATGGGTGATTCAGCCATTTTGCCACATGAATTTCTCGCGGAGACTAAGGAAAGAGGTTTATTAGTTGGTTGGTGTCCTCAAGAACAAGTTTTAAGTCATCCGTCAATTGGAGGATTTTTAACACACTGTGGATGGAATTCAACTCTCGAGAGTATATCATATGGTGTGCCAATGTTGTGTTGGCCTTTCTTTGCAGATCAACAAACAAATAGTTGGTTTAATTGTAATCGTTGGGATGTCGGGATGGAAATCGATAGTAATGTGAAGAGGGAAGTGATTGAGGAAGTTGTAAGAGAGTTGATGATTGGAGAAAAGGGTAAAAAGATGAAAGAAAATGCATTGAAGTGGAAAAAATTAGCAGAAAAAGCTATAGATTCTTCAGATGGATCATCTTATATGAATTTTGACAAGTTGGTTAGCCATGTACTATTGAGAAATTAAAGGGTAAGTTTGTGAATGTCATGTTTCTCCAAGGTTGTATAATGTACTTGCAATAATTGATGAAAATAAACTTTCTTATTAGAAAAAAACTATAATTTCGAATGGAAATGATCTCTCATGACCACTTACAACTTAAAGAGAAAAACATATGACATTTTCAGATTTTCGACGAAACCAAATTGTCAGACCATGTCATCGTCTTGTGAATATATTATCAACCGCATGTGACATGCCTATACACACCACATGGCAGGCTGAGCAAATGGCTTGAAATATTATAACTCTTGTCCCTCATTCAAACGCTGAGGCTCTGGGATTCTTGTTAAATTCCACCCAATTCCCAATTCATTGAATGAGGATGGCAACAAATACCAATCAACCCAAACACAAACTTAGTGTTCTGATGTCGCCTTTAGCTAAAAAAGTACTACTTTGCTGTTATCTTTCAATTATTTCATCTATATAAAGCAGCAACCATCACTTAATCTACCAATTCATTTTTGGTGTTTAGGCACCTCAGCATGTGCTTGGACAAGTCTTTATAAAACATTAACGGGCGATTTACAAGAATGACTTTAAAGGTGGGTGGTCTTGAATTTATATTACGCAGCTTGCTATGGTCCAATAGTTCGAGTATGACAACAAGTTCAAAGATTAAGTTTTGTGAATGTCATGTTTGTTGTAAATTGTATTTGCAATAATTAAAGTCTGAGCTAGGGTGAGGTTCATGGATTTGAACGAATTCAATAACTTATTCTTAGACTCTGTATTTATACTGTATATTTAATTTGTGAACCCCAACTTTAATCCTAACTTCGCCTATTGATTGACGGTTATTAACGAAATTTAGAATATCAAACTCTTAATCCTAGCTTCGCCTAATAATTAACAAAAAAAAAACTTTTCCATTCTTTGTAGAAAAACACAACGCTATGATCTCTATGACTACTTATAAATGGAATAAAAAAAAGATTTTTTAGTTTTTCTGCGAAACCAAATTTTTAGACCATGTCATCGTCTCTTTTCGAGTGCATGTGACATGCCTATATAAAAATACTATTTTGTTCCTACACTAAATAAAAATTTAATAAAATATCTTAACAAATAATAATATTTAATTATATAAAAATAACATTAAAACTCGAGCAACTATAATTTTAAAACATAAAATTTATTAATAATCATATGCATTGAACCGAATAAGTAATAGATGGTTCATCTGCCAGTAATTATTATAGTAGCAATACTTATTATAGCATTTTATCTTAATATGTACTAGTAATTTAGAATACAATGCTTTCTCAACAAAATGTTTTCTTCTGTAATTTTGTTCATTCTTTTTCTTAGTTTTTTTGACTTGCAATATATAAATCTCATAGCAATGTGTCACGGACTTTTCAATCTAGACAAGACTCCGTGCGGCACTTGACGGTTTGCTCACGAATCTTTCACGTATCTCACAAACTCAAGTAAGCCTCACAATTTTGGATCGCTAAGAGAAATCAAGAAGAAAGACAAAAGACAATTTTGGAAGAAAAGACTTGTATCGATATGTTGGTTGATAGATGTATTACAAATACAATGACTACCTATTTATACTACTCTAAACACTAAGAGTAAATAAATGCTACACTATATACAAGCCCCTAAGTCCATGCCCACAATACATGCTTCTAAGTCTTCCAAAAAAAAGGACTCCTAGCCTTGACTAGTCTGCCCCTACGTCCTAGAGGCCTTGAGCAAGCCTCATCAAGGCTTGAAACTGCTGCCCCTTCACCTTCAGTAACAGCTGTAAAGGCTGAAACTGCCGAAACGGTTGTAACGGCTACCCTCCAACTGCTGCCTGCTTGGGCGCCTGCACCTTGGTCTGCTGACCGGTGTGGGCCGCTAGACCCTTTGCGCCTGCTGCTGGCTTCCTAGGCAGGTCACGATCTGCCTGGGTATCGGGCGGGTCGTGACAAACTCCCCCACCTGATGATGCGACGTCCGCGTCGCCTTGCGTCCGTATCGGCGTTGAGTTCTGCCGGGCGACCTCTTCATCGATGTCCCGTCCTTTCTCGACCCGATCTTCCGAACTTCCTCCTTCAACGGAGGCAAGTGCTCCGGCGGCTTCTTCATCATGTCAGCGTTCCTACTCGGAACCCTCTTACTGCGCGGTGGCATGGACTTTCCAGCACCATTGTCTTCTCTCGAACTTGCAATGGTCGTTGCCGGTGTTAACCTTTTTCTCACATCGCCCCTCTCGAGTTTCATGGCTGTCAGTCTAGCCTGTCCCTCTGTCGCTTGTGCCTTCACCATGGGAACTGTATATTCCCTTCCTTTCTCCATGATTGTCAATTTTTGGAGATGAAGATCGATTACTGCATGGCACTGTTGGAAGAACTTCTGCCCAAGAATAACATCAAACATGTTGATGGGGGCGATGATGAATTTGGTTTTCCCTTGCCAATCGCCTACCATGATGTTCACGCCGTGTGCTACTCCAACTATGGGAGTCGGTGTTGCGTTGACAGACTTTATTTGGGCGTTGCTTGAAGTATATCGCAACCCCAACCTCTTTGCTGCCGTCTTGGTCATAACATTGACCTCAGCACTGGTGTCGACCAACGCACGAGCAGGTTTCCCATTGACTGTGATGTCGACTGTTTGAGCCCACGCCATAGACTTTGCAAGTCCCTTGTCAGCATGCTTCGACTCTGCTTGCCTTGGCTCAACTTGCCTTGGCCTCGTCGATGGTTGCTCGATGACTGCCCCGCATAGGCTTACCACGCCCAACTGCTTAGTCTCCCCGACTTCTTCTTGGGCCTTCTCTTCCTTCCGCTCACGGAGTATAGCACCAAGACTTTTCAGTTCAGGGCATCTCTTGTAACCATGCGGCCCTTTGCATATGAAGCAACCATCCTTGGAATCCCTTACCGTGTTGCCACGATCTCCGGGCTTCTTGCCGCTGGACCCGTAGGTGTCACGCCTTTCGGGTTGTGGCGTTTGCTCCTCGCCTTCGCCACTGTCATCCCCACTATCATCATGACTGCCTACCTCGTCGTCCTCCTCGGCACTAATAGACTTCTCTCGCCTGAAGTCTGTCAAGGCTTCAGCCTGCGTGATGGCGTCGTCTATAGTCCTGACTTGCCGCCGTTCCAACTCCGTTCTGGCCCAATTTTGCAGCCCATCCATGAAGTAGAACAATGCGTCGTCGTCCATGAGGTTGGGAATCTGAAATGTAAGGGTGGTAAACTCCCGCACATACGCGCGTATGCTGCCCTTTTGTCTCAACTCCCGCATCTTGCGCTTTGCCTCATAGACAACGTTGCTAGGGAGGAACGCCTTCTTGAACTCTACACGGAACTGCTCCCATGTGTTCAACGCGCACGTCCCCTTTGCAATGTCAGACTCTTTACGCTTCCACCATAGCATGGCCAACTCTGAAAGATACAACACAGCTGTGTTGATCTTGTTCACATCACTACGGACCCGCATACACTTGAAATAATTTTCCAAGTGCCAAAGGAAATTATCCACCGCTTGCGCGTCACGGACGCCTATGAAGACTGGTGGCTTGGGCGCCTCAACTCTGGCTTCCCTTTCCCGGTCACGTGATGAGGATCCACCAACCTCTCTATCCTCCTCGAGTGCTGCCACCTTGGCCTTAAGCAACTCGATTGTGCCAATTGCTTCCCTAAATCTGATTTCTAAGGAAGTAATGGCCTCCTTGGTCTCGTACTCGGCTTGCTGGCGTGCCTCCAACTCCTTCCGGACGTTCTCAACTTCCTCAAGGGAGTACTCTTCAAGAGCTTTGAGATCCCTGTCCGTTCTATTCAAGCGCTGGCCTATGATCTCAACGGCTTGCCTCGCCCTTTCGACCCTTGCAATCAACTCCGGTCCGAGAGTAACGTCCACGGACTCCTCGCCGGTGTCTATGTCACTTCCATCAACAATATGGGGAGGGAGGGATGTTTGCCCTTCGCTTGGTGTAGGAACACTAGGTGGAGGAACATTTTGTGGAAGACTGGGCAGATTGGGTTCATTACCCGTCTGCTGCTTCTTCCCATTTTTGTTCTTCTTGCCACCATCAGTGCGGATGTTGGGGGTGCTGCTAGCGCCGCTTCCTTCGTTCGTCATTCTCTTACGATGAACCTGCTCTGATACCAATTGTCACGGACTTTTCAATCTAGACAAGACTCCATGCGGCACTTGACGGTTTGCTCACGAATCTTTCACGTATCTCACAAACTCAAGTAAGCCTCACAATTTTGGATCGCTAAGAGAAATCAAGAAGAAAGACAAAAGACAATTTTGGAAGAAAGACTTGTATTCAAATGTTGGTTGATAGATGTATTACAAATACAATGACTACCTATTTATACTACTCTAAACACTAAGAGTAAATAAATGCTACACTATATACAAGCCCCTAAGTCCATGCCCACAAGACATGCTTCTAAGTCTTCCAAAAAAAAGGACTCCTAGCCTTGACTAGTCTGCCCCCACATCCTAGAGGCCTTGAGCAAGCCTCATCAAGGCTTGAAACTGCTGCCCCTTCACCTTCAGTAACAGCTGTAACGGCTGAAACTGCCGAAACGGTTGTAACGGCTGCCCCTCCAACTGCTGCCTGCTTGGGCGCCTGCACCTTGGTCTGCTGACTGGTGTGGGCCGCTAGACCCTTTGCGCCTGCTGCTGGCTTCCTAGGCAGGTCACGATCTGCCTGGGTATCGGGCGGGTCGTGACAAATGGCTATACACAGTTGTTGTTTGGAAGTTGGAAAAGAACATTATATCATAGTTTAAGTCTTTTCGTCTCCAACATAAAACTTTTGATTTTCTTTAATTACCTAACTTAATTGATAATGAATGATGTTATCTATTCCATTAAATTATGCTCAATGATCAATATAATGAATTCATAAATCAAGAATATGTACAACTCTCTCTGTTATTTTATGTGAACGTTTTCGTAAAATATATATTATTCTTGTTTATGTAATATTTATGAGTTTAGAGTTTTATAAATTATCGATGTTTTTTTATATTAATATTTATGATTTGAAATCAATTGGATGTATTGACATAGAAGTGGTAGAGATTGACTTTCGGACCTCTTATATGTCATACCTTTATCATTAGCTTTGAGTCTTTGCTTAAGTTGTTTGAAACTTTAATTTTAATACCTTAAATTTTCTGAAGTTGGTAAAAGAAAAAAGTGGATAAATGAAAAATAATAGGTATTCATATATAATATTTTGGTGATATATGTTTATTAATATTTTCCTAATTATATAATCATAAGTGGTTGAATGAAACCACTCCAATTGTTAGAAATCAATAATCAATACACTAAATGTTGCTCAAAATATATATATATATATATATATATATATATATATATATATATATATATATATATATATATATATATATATATATAATTCATTATACATTTTACCTATCTGAATAAATTTAGTTGTTGAATTTTATAATATCAAATAATATTTATTCATCTAATATTGTTCTAACAAAGAAGTCATTTGAAAATAAGCACTACTCGTATGGAATATACATGCGAAGCATGCGTCCAGAAACTAAAATGTAAGAAATGACTCAAAAATAAGTTCCTTCTGCCTTTGACGTTATCTTTGTTAGGATCGGAAATAAGCAGGTGTAAATGCGGAAGCTAGCAATGCAAACCTCGAAAGACCACGAGAAAGAAGACAACAAAAAATATACCAAAAGACACAAAGATTTAACGTGGTTCGGTTAATCGACCTACGTCCACAAAGGAGATGAACAATCCACTATAAATATGAGAGTACAAAATACAGAGAGAAACAACCTCAACCAATTCACTCGGAATACATGGGAGGCTCACACAAGTGATAACGTATCAATCTTGTGACCCATAAATTCTCCCCCAACCAAAACTCTCAAAGCCCTTATGACTAAATTGTGAATGTTGATTAAGTTAAAAGAAACATTACTCCATTTATAGAGTCCTAAACCTTTTTCTACCAGAAAAATGATTAGTCAATCCAAAATCTTTTCCTGAAAGAAAAATCTATTTATGGTAAAAAATTTAGGGCAAATAAAACCTAACAATGTTCACATTTGAAATTGCCCCTCAACTAAAATGTTGAGGCTTTGAGATTCATCTTAAATTCCACCCAATTACCAGTTCTGGAAATGAAATTATTTATTGTCATTGAATAAGGTGGGCAACAATACCAACTAACCCCAAACAAACTTAAAGCTCTAAAGTTGGCCTCAAGCTAAAAATAATATTTGCTGTCATCTTTCAATTATTTCATCTATATAAAGCAGCATTCATCCCTTAATCTACCAATTTTTTGTGTGCTTGGAAAAATCTTCATTAAGACATTGAAGGGTAAAGAGTGATTTGTGGTTTTGAATTTTGGATACTCGCTTGCTTCATGGACAAAACTTTAAACTGACGAAGGTTTGTCAACGATTTTGGTAAATAATCAAAGAGCTTCTATTGTTAGTGGGTGACTATTACCCATATATATCGCGTGCGTATCGATCGGTTTGGAAGGTTATCGGTTTGTAGGGATGTTAAACCGTTATAGAATCATTAATTAAGATATTGACTTATCACTTTAGTTATCGATTTAAAACTGTCAAAATTTTTGACATAAAAAAATTGAAAATCACTTAGAAATAAGGTGACAAATAATATGAATTAATGAATCGCATGCACATGAGTTCATAAGTTACATCTTGCTCAAAATCATACACTTTTATATGTATAATAAAAAGAGTTTGAGACAAGTTGAATTGAAAGTAGGAAACCAAACTCTAAGTCAAAGACTTTATATACAAAATAATACATATATAACTATTTAATTTACTATCGGATTATTGGTATTAATCCGTTAAGAAAAAACCTCAATCCGCTAAGAACCGATAACCCAATAAGAAAAAAGAATCAAAACTGTTATCGAAACTGCTAAACCAATAAATCATTATTGATAATTCAATAACTTCTTTTTTGGTTCGCTTATCGATTTCGATGTGATTACGCTGTCCGCATGGCCCATAACCATTTTAGCAAAAGTTGGGTCAGTGTGTGTTTCATATCTAATTTGCATAGCATTGTGCATCTATATGGCGACTACTCCCTGAGACAGGCAGGGGTCAAAAGTTCAAATACCAACCACTTTGAAGATCATTGGATTGTAATTTCCGAATGGTCTATATAAAGGGAGATTAAAACCTTGAATAGCCCATCCCAATATTCACAATATGAGCCAGGCACAGGAGTCCTTGTTGTCCAAGCCACATGCAGTATGCATTGCATTTCCAGCACAAGGCCATATAAACCCTATGCTCAAATTGGCCAAACTCCTCCATGTCCGAGGCTTTCATATAACCTTCGTTAACACAGAGTTCAATCACCGGAGATTACTCAAATCCCGGGGTCCCAATGCCCTTGATGGCCTATCTTCCTTTCGTTTCGAGTCCATCCCTGATGGACTCCCTCCTCCCTCTAACGAGGATGCCACACAAGACATATCGTCTTTGTGTGAGGCATGTAAGAAGTCATGTTTGGTTCCTTTCAGAGACCTCATCACGAGACTAAACGCTAGTTCTAATTTCCCTTCTATTACTTGCATAGTTTCTGATGCTGGTATGAGCTTCACTCATCAAGTTTCTAAGGAGTTAAGTATTCCCAATGTTGGATTTTGGACATCTAGTGCTGGTGCTTTGTTGGCTTACCTCCAATATCCTAAACTTGTGCTACAAGGTTATAGTCCACTAAAAGGTACCAAATGAAATTTGAACCCTTACCACCACATATTTTTAATTTGTTTTACAATTTCTTTTTAACTGGTTGAAATTGCAGATGAATGTCATTTAGACACGATTATAGATTGGATACCTAGCATGGAAGGCATCCGTCTAAAAAACTTGCCAACCTTCATTAGAGCCAAAGTCAATGAACCAAACAATATTATACTCGAATTTATAGTAGAAGAAATCGTGGACAAAATTCACAATTTCTCTGCACTCATTTTGAACAGTTTCGACACGTTAGAGAGTGATGTTATGAAACAAATTGCAACCAAGCTCTCTGCAGTTAGTTATACTATTGGACCCTTTCACTCGTTGTTGAATAATAATCTAACTCAAGACAATGATTTGAATTCAATTGGTTCTAATCTGTGGATAGATGATACTCACTGTCTCGAATGGCTGGACACAAAGCAGCTAAATTCTGTTGTTTATGTGAATTTCGGAAGTATTACAGTGCTGAGCAATGACCAGTTAGTTGAATTTGCTTGGGGACTTGCAAATACTAAAATGAATTTCTTGTGGATCGTTAGATCTGATTTAGTCATGGGTGATTCAGCCATTTTTCCACATGAATTTCTCGTGGAGACTAAGGAAAGAGGTTTATTAGTTGGTTGGTGTCCTCAAGAACAAGTTTTAAATCATCCGTCAATCGGAGGATTTTTAACTCATTGTGGATGGAATTCGACTTTCGAGAGTATATCATATGGTGTGCCAATGCTGTGTTGGCCTTTCTTTGCAGATCAACAAACAAATAGTTGGTTTAATTGTAATCGTTGGGGTGTCGGGATGGAAATTGATAGCAATGTGAAGAGGGAAGTGATTGAGGAACTTGTGAGAGAGTTGATGGTTGGAGAAAAGGGTAAAGAGATGAAAGAAAATGCATTGAAGTGGAAGAAGTTAGCAGAAGAGGCAATCACTTCTCCAAATGGATCATCTTATATGAATTTCGACAAGTTGGTTAGGGAAGTGCTATCGCCAAAAGGTTCTTCACTTCTTCCAGTAGATTGACATGTTGAAATAATGTTGTACCTTTTTCTTCTATGGTTTTTTGTGTTCTAAATAAACTTGATCTGGAGTGTCTAGATTAAAGAAAAAACAACTTGCAGCAGATAGTACTTGGTAAAACATTTGTTGTATCGTTTATACTTTCAAATTTCTTATTTCAGCTTCCATAAGCCGTCCCTCTGCAGCACACTTTACACATTTCTAGTCATAGTGGTACAAACATTAGTCCTGTCTCTGGTATAGCACGGTTGTATAATAGTAACTCGAAAAATAAAAGATTAATCTGTTACAATCGATAAAATTACAGTGTAAGATTTTTATAGTATCAACAATATACTGATAGAAGGAAACATACATTATCATATATCTCAACCAAGCTAAACTCAACAACCAATTAATAGTGTTACAATAATATAATATACTGAAGAAATAAAAAAAAAAAAACTAACAGAATGTTACTTAACGAGCGAATGTTTAGGAGAGAGGAGAATTTCATTGATCAATTTGTCTATATTCACATAAGATGATCCTGCTGGTTTTGCAGCAGCTTCTTCAGCCAATTTCTTCCATTCCGTTGCCTTATTCTTCATTTCTTTGCCTTTCTCCCCGGTCATCAGCTCTCTTACAAGGGCTTCAACTTCATCCCTCTTCACATTATTGTTTATCTCCATTCCAATCCCCAACTTGGTGCAACAAAACCAACAGTTAGTTGGCTGCTCTGCGAAAAACGGCCAGCAAATCATTGGCACCCCATTGCTAATACTTTCAAGGGTCGAATTCCATCCACTGTGAGTCAAGAACCCTCCAATTGCGGGGTGGTTGAGGACTTTTTCTTGTTGGCACCAGCTTGCTAGCATCCCTCTTTCTTTAGTTTCTTCCAAGAATTCGGGCGGAAGAATTGCTTCTTCTCCTAATACAACATCAGGCCTTATAATCCACAAAAAATCCAGCTGGCTATTGGCAAGTCCCCACGCGAATTCAATAAGATGGTTCATAGTCATAACAGTAATACTTCCAAAATTGACATAAACAACAGAATTTGGTTTCTTGGAATCCAACCATTCAAGACACTTTGGTTCTTCTTTCCAAAGATTGGATCCCAAATCCGCCAAATCCTTGTCATCAACATGTTTCACAAGCAAATTTAATGGCCCAATTACATACACCGGAGGAACAAGTGTTTGAAGTGACTCAAGAACTTCCTTCTCTAATGCCTCAAATGAATTGACAACAATAGCAGAAGCATATTTTTTCGATCTCTCCGTTTTACATATGATAAAGTTAAGCATAAAATCATCTGGATTTGCAGTCTTAAGAAAACTTGGAAGATCCCTTAAACGTACGTCTTTCATACCCGGTATCCAATCCAAAGTCGTCTTCTCTAAGTAACCATTTGTCAAGTAACTTTCATCTGAGGATAAAATAAAATTAAGTTAACAAGACAGATACATCAAGAAGATAAAATTGAAGCAGAGCATTTAAAAACAGGGGATATACCTTTAAGTGGAATGTATCCTTTATCAACAAGGTTACAATAATGCATGTAACTCAAAGTCCCACAAGCAGCAAAAGTCCAAAAATGAACTTGAGGGATACCCAATTCTTGGGCAGCAGTTAGAGTGTAGCTGTTTGAACCATCGGAGACGATGCACGAGACAGGTGGCACCTTAGATGAACAAGTATTATTGAGCTTGGCAAGTAACTCTCTGAAAGGACCTAAACAAGTAGTATCTGTTGATTTACATAAAGCAATAATATCTTGTGTTGCATCAGCATCACATGGTGGAAGGCCATCAGGAATTGCCTCAAAACGGAACGATGGCAAGTTCTTGAAACCGTGAGGGCCTCGAGACTTAAGGAGACGCCTATGATTGTATTCAGTGTTGACAAAAGTGATGTGAAAGCCTTTGTGATTAAGGATTTTGGCTAATTTTAACATAGGGTTAATGTGGCCTTGTGCAGGGTATGGTACGCAAACTGCATGAGGCTTATCAAGTTCAGCACCAGTGGAAGCCATTTTTTCCCTTATCTTTTGCTTCTCTCAGAGTGATGGAAAACAAAGGCTATATATGGAAAGATGAAGAGTCAAGAAATATATTTATTTTTACTGTTAGATGGTTAAGCAAAAATACGAAACTAGAAATTTCGTTATAGATATTCAAGATTCAATATTATATGTTTGGAGAATTATTTTGAGATATATACATAACAGTATAATTTTTCAACCAAGACTGTTCCGACTAGTCACTCTATACTCTATGTGACTACGCCACTATATACATATAATCTAACAAAATACTAAGAAAATGAGATGGGGTGGGTAAGTGAGTGGGATTATTGGTAAGTAGAGAGCAGAGATAATAAAACTTTTACTTATGAAATTTGTTTTCTGAAAAAATAATTAGCACTGTGGGCACAAAATCATTTATTTTATTGTTCCTCCAAGTTAAGTTTGTGTTCCTCATCAGTTTGAACATCTCAGTCATGGGTTCAGACAAATTTTTCATTTATAAAAAAAATGTGAAGTGAAAATTCAAGCATTAAAGTCATTGAGTTGCCTTCAGTATTATCCCTTCCAACAATACTAGGCTGTCTAGGAAGCTTTATGCTTTCACACAACCTGTTACTAAATATTGAGTGATCGTTCAAGTATTTAAACTCTAAAATGGTATTGTGATATGAAATTATGGTATGTTCAAGTATTTAAATAAAAGTACATTTTCTCATAATATTATTTATTATGATAAATATAATACTATTTTATATTTAAAAATAATTAAATTTTAAACATCTTATTTTATATTATTCATATCATGTTCAAACACACAATTTTCATTTTTTTAAAAAAAGTAATAATCAAATATCGTCGTATAAATTAAAATAAAAAGAATAAAATGTGTTTGACTACTCTTGCTTAAAGCCAACAAGCTACAATAGCCTGTTATGTCCCAATATTCACATTTTCCTTATCTCAAAGTGATGGGAAACGAAAGATATATATTGACTATTATTTTGGAAAGAAGAAGAGTATGCACAAACTTATAGAAAATTATTTATAGAATGTCGTGTAAAATATAAATTTATATAGTGGGTCCTCTGTTATGTAATTAGAGGTATATTTCTTGATGAACATCATATGATAAATTAGTACTTCCATTGTTCGGTATTATTTGTTATAACTTCTATTTTTAGATTCAAACTATAAAAACTTTGATAAATATTTTAAGATGTATTTTTTCATCATATTAATATGCAAAAAAATTATAATTTATAGTACTTTTCATATTGTTTTAGAATATCTAATTTTTTTATTTAAAATATCGAATTAATGTGATTTAATTTAACTTTAAAAAATAGTCAAACTGACTTCAAAAAGAGCAAGATGACAAATAATAACGGACGGAAGGTGTAATAACTAATAACCTATTTATAATTACTTCATTTGTTAATTATAATTTGATTTGACCTAAAAACAATAAAAAAATAAAATTGATTCTTAAATTTTTATTGAAATGTCTTTTAATCTTCTATTCATAGCCATATCATATGACAAATTTAAATTAAAGAATTGTTAAATTTATTAAAACTTACACATATAAATTGAAACGGAGGGAGTGGATTATTAAAGGTCACCCACAAAAATTAAAGGAAACATCTCACACAGCCACACATTTTCTTTTCAAAAAGGAAAGGAATAAGATACAAGTATGGTTTTAGACTATGGTCCTATTACACTCCTCTCGCGAATCTATTTTGCTTTTAAATTTTATACACCTTATGTAAATATGCATCTTGGACCTAACTTAACCTTGATAACTAGCTTATGAAGGAAGTTTTGTCCAAGTTTATACAAGTCGAGCAATTTCCCATCTTTGTACCAATGTGGGATTTGTTAACACTTTCCCACACGCTCAGTCCTTAATTTGAGTGTGAACACTTCTAAATGGGAGTGTAACATTTGTGAACAATAATTTGGATTTGATTTCACTCTGATAGCATGTAAAGATGGATCTTAGATGTAACTCAATCTTGACTTATGTGGCATCTCCCATGCGCCTCAACTATGTGGAGTTATGAAGTGTTCCAAGTAACTTAAAAGATGAACAAAATCATAAAAATCAAATGAATTCAAAGATAATAAGAACTTAATTTATTTAAAATCTGTCTCTGAGATTTCAATCTTAATTTACAAGTTTTGTTGAATGCCTTGAATTGGGCCCTTAATTATCTGTCAATTCTATATTTTGGGCCCAAGCCTGTTAGGGCGTAGCTTAGCACTATATATAGACGCTATGGCAAACCCTATTCTGTAATTCTGTTTTTGCCTCTCCATAATAAAACTGCTCCTTCTCTTCCCCGTAGACGTAGCCAATTTATTGGTGAACCACGTAAATCTGTTGTCTTGTTTTTCGCGTTTATATTTTCTCGTATTATCTCGAATTCCGCACAACAAATTGGTATCAGAGCCTCTCGGTTAATCGGTGTTCTTGGAGAATTCGAGATGTCTGCTTTGAACGTGAAAATCGACAAATTCACGGGGAGGAACAGTTTCAGTTTATGGCAGATTAAGATGCGGGCTTTGTTGAAACAGCAAAGCTTCTGGGCGTCGTTGTCGAAAGACAAGAACGCCGTCGTTACTCTTGAGATGACGATTCTGGAGGAAAAGGCGCACTCGACGATCATGCTGTGTCTCGCGGATGACGTCATCATGGAGGTCTCGGATGAAGAGACTACTGCTGGTCTGTGGTTGAAGCTGGAGAGTTTGTACATGACAAAATCTCTAACAGTAAGCTACTTCTGAAACAACGTCTATTCGGTTTACGAATGGCTGAAGGTACACAACTCAGGAAACATTTAGAGCAATTGAATACTTTGTTATTAGAATTGTGTAATATCGATGTGAAGATCGAGGATGAAGATGTTGCCCTGATTCTGTTAGTATCTCTCCCAATGTCGTTTGAGAATTTTGTTCAATCGTTCATTGTTGGGAAAGATACTGTGTCGCTGGAAGAAGTCAGATCGGTCCTTCATAGCAGGGAATTACGGCATAAGGCTAACGGCACAAGTACGGACATACAGCCTTCCGGTCTGTTCACCAGTAGTGGAAAAGGAAGGAAAAACGGCAGAAAGAAAAATAAGCCGATGTCAAAGGGTGCAAAGCCGGATGATGTTTGTAATTACTGCAAGGAGAAGGGACATTGGAAATTTGATTGTCCGAAGAAGAAGAAGCAATCGGAAAAACAATCGGTTTTTGCTGCTGTTGCTGAAGAAGACACCAATTTTGAAGAAGACATTTCCCTAGTTGCGGATGAGCACACTCATCATTCAGATGTGTGGGTTCTCGATTCTGGGGCATCCTATCACATCTGTCCTAGGAGAGAGTGGTTCACGACTTATGAGCAGGTAAACGGAGGCAGCATCTCGATGGCCAACAGTTCTGTCTGCAGGGTGGTTGGGACAGGCTCGATCAAGATAAGGACACATGACGGTAGCTTCTACACATTGAACGAGGTCAGGCACGTTCTATTGATGACGAAAAATCTGATATCTCTCAGTCTTTTGGACAGCAAGGGATTTAGCTGGTCGGAAAAAGATGGAGTCTTGCGGGTCTGGAAGGGTTCAAATCTGATTCTGAAAGGTGTCATGCATGGTACTTTGTATTTTCTACAAGGTTCCACGGTTACAGGTTCAGCTCATGTTGCATCGTCAGAAGTTCACCAGAAGGATATGACTAAGTTATGGCACATGAGACTTGGTCATATGGGTAAAAGAGGAATGCAAATTCTGTCAAAGGAGGATCTTCTTGCTGGTCATAAGGTTAAGAGTCTAGAGTTTTGTGAACATTGTGTCTTTGGAAAACTACATCGCAACAAGTTTCCAGAGGCCATTCACAGAACAAAAGGCACACTTGATTATATCCATTCTGATTGCTGGGGTCCATGCCGTGTTGAGTCTTTGGTAGGCTGCAGATTTTTTGTGTCCATTATTGATGACTACTCAAGGATGACTTGGGTGTACATGATGAAGCATAAAAGTGAAGCTTTTCAGAAGTTCAAGGAGTGGAAAATTTTGATGGAAAATCAAACAGGGAAGAAGATCAAGAGGTTGCGAACTGATAATGGGCTGGAATTCTGCTGGTCTGAATTTGATCAATTCTGTAAGGGTGAAGGGATTGCTCAACATCAGAAGCTGTTAATTGCCTTGCGGGGCAATTCTGAGGAAGAGGGGGAGGCCTGGCACTATCATAGTGCGTCTGAAGAATCTGTTTGGAGAATTCAAGTCAAGGTGGAGATTTGTTGAATGCCTTGAATTGGGCCCTTAATTATCTGTCAATTCTGTATTTTGGGCCCAAGCCTGTTAGGGCGTAGCTTAGCACTATATATAGACGCTATGACAAACCCTATTCTGTAATTCTGTTTTTGCCTCTCCATAATAAAACTGCTCCCTCTCTTCCCCGTGGACGTAGCCAATTTATTGGTGAACCACGTAAATCTGTTGTCTTGTTTTTCGCGTTTATATTTTCTCGTATTATCTCAAATTCCGCACAACAAGTTTGCTTTATGGTTTTATACCTTTGGAAAATTAATTACTAGTTAGTACAATATTTCTGTTGCCTGTTATTTGATGATTTGGATTTCTTACTGTTCACATGGGCATTATTATCTCCTGCTTATGTTGATAGTTCAGCAAAATTTTGGAGAGTTTGAAAGTCACAAAAGTTTTTGACTATTATTTTGGGCATTATCACAAACTAATAGTATATGGGGCTATAAAAGGGATTAGGCTCCCTTCATTTGTGATAATGCCCAAACTAATATAACTATTCTTGTTTTAAATTATTTTTAATGAAATATAGTATTTCAAATATGTTAAATTTGTTCTAATAATTCCTTCATTTTTCATGCAGTGTTGACTTTTTATACAAATAGTATTCAATATTTTTTTAAAAAAAGATACTAATTTATAACCTATTATTATTAAAAATGAGGCTCTTTAAATTTGGAGGCCGAAGGTAGATATCTTGTTTTTAACACTGTCGAGTCACCGATGAAGGATACAATATACGCTTTTAGGCAATCGGTAATATATTCTTTGTCATGTCACCTTTTAGAGGTGTTAAATTCACTTCAAACAAAAATAAAGGGTATAGAGTTAGTCGTAAAATTAGGAGTATGTAATCGAGTTCTCGGGACAAGATTAAGGGGAAACTTATGTATTTTCCCATCATTATTAGATCAAATCATAGTAACACCATCCTGCAAAACTTAATAGTTTAGAAAAAATTGGAGTATTTGAAAATCACATATATAGTTTTCTGTAGTTAATGTGACTTAAACCATTTGTTATAGTATTAGTTTGCCAGCCAAATGAAGTCAAGCAGCTGACTCTATTTCCATAACTTATAGTGAGCATTTTTATTCCATAAATAAAACCAACCATTGATTAGTACTCTACTACTTTTGCCTAGTGGTTTTGGAGGAGAGTAGAATTTCGTTGATCAATTTGTCTATGTTCACATAAGATGATCCTGTTGTTTTTGCAGCTGCTTCTTCAGCCGATTTCTTCCATTCCATTGCCTTTTTCTTCATATCTTTACCTTTCTCGCCCACCATTAACTCTCTCACAAGACTTTCAACTTCAGCCCTTTTCACATTATTGTCAATTTCCATTCCAATACCCCATTTGGTGCATTTGAACCAACAATTAGTCTGTTGTTCCGCGAAAAACGGCCAGCAGATCATTGGCACACCATTGCCAATACTTTCAAGGGTCGAATTCCATCCACTGTGAGTCAAGAACCCTCCAATAGCGGGGTGGCTTAGGACTTGTTCTTGCGGGCACCAACTTGTCAACATCCCTCTTTCTTTAGTTTCTTCCACAAATTCGGGTGGAAGAATTGCTTCTTCCCCTGATACAATATCAGGTCTTATAATCCATAAAAATTCCATCTGACTATTGGCAAGTCCCCACGCGAATTCAGTAAGTTGGTTCGCGGTCATGACAGTAATGCTCCCAAAATTAACATAAACAACAGAATTTGCTTTTTTGGAATCAAGCCAGTCTAGACACTTGGTTTCTTCTTTCCATAGATTCGATCCCAAGCCCTCCAAGTTCTTGTCAACGACAAAGTGTTCCATAAGAAGATTCAAGGGACCAACGGCGTAGATTGGAGGAAGAAGTTTTTGAAGTGATTCAACAACTTCTCTCTCCAATGTTTCAAATGTATTAATAATGATAGCAGTAGCATTTTTTGATCTCTCTGTTTCTTGGATGATGAATTCGATCATGTATTCTTCGGGATTTGTAGTTCTTAAGAAACTTGGAAGATCCCTCAAACGTATTCCTTTCATGCCTGGTATCCAATCCAAACTCGTCTCCAAATATCCATTTGTCAAGTAACTTTCATCTGCAATTCCCAAAGACAACATAAACCAAATTTAAAGCGACACTAGATACTTTAAACAGTAAATTTTATGGCATTTTGATTCATTAAGTATTTTCGATCAGACTATTTATTAACTGAGGTTATTTTTATTCAATTTCGCATAGCTCAAGAGCATTTTCCTACTCTTTTTTTCATGGATGATACAGGGGATCGGACATGTATGTATACCTTTAAGTGGAGTGTATCCTTTCTCAACAAGATCGCGGTAATACATGTAACATAATAAACCACAAGCACTTGGAGTCCAAAAGAGAACTTGAGGAATGCCCAAATCTTGAGCAGCAGAGAGAGTGAAGCTCATTGAACCATCAGAAACGATGCACGATACACGTGGTACGTTAGTATTTTTGAGCTTTGCAAGTAACTCTTTGAAAGGACCTAAACATGTAGTGGTTGTAGATTTACAAAGAGAAGAAATGTCTTGAGTGGCATCAGGGTCACATGGTGGGAGGCCATCAGGAATGGCCTCGAAGCGAAAAGATGGCAAACCATTGAGGCTATCGGGGCCTCGAGACTTAAGGAGACGCTTATGGTTGTGTTCAGTGTTGACAAAGGTGATATGAACGCCTTTGCGATTGAGAATTTTGGCTAATTTTAGCATTGGGCTAATGTGGCCTTGAGCAGGGTATGGTAAGCAAACTGCATGAGGTTTGTCCGAAATTTCAGCATTAATGGAACACATTTTTTTATTTTTTTTTTTGGTTTTCTTATTTAAGTGAAATATTATTGCAAGAGGAAGACAGTGGATACATTTTATAGACCACCTAGTTAAAACGAGTCAAGACCTTATGTCATCGTTGGGTGTAATTAATTCCGTGATGAAATTCGTTATCCCCAGTTAAAAGGTGAGATAATATTTCTGCAATAAATAATTTCAAAATTTTCGGTTCGATTTTGTATAACCTTAATGCAAACTTCAAGGATTAGCCCTCAGATAAATATTGAAGCATGAGATGTTAAATTTAGTACTATGTCATTACGGCCTTACTATCGGTTTTGTCCAAATCTGCATGTAGCAACATCATACATCATAATGACATATTACTAACGGATAAAAGGACGACTCCTACTGAAGTTTCATAATGAGGTATAAAGCTTTTCAAATTTTTGATCGAGACAAGTTATTATATAAATTAATTCACTAAAATAATATATATTTTTTGAAATTTTATAAAATTAAAATAAACATATTTGGCAGTTAGATTTAGGTATTATTTTATTTAAAGAATCGATGACAGAAATATAAATATTTAAAGGAATAAACAGACATTAAACATCACTATCTAATACGTTTTATTAATTCGTTATTCAGCCAATTCCAACAAACATCACATGATGGAGAAGAAGAAAAATTAGGTTTGAGTGAGGCTGTGGAATTATTTCAATTTAATGCATTATAATGTCACATTATGCACGTGTGTAGTATACACATTTTCATTTTTGACTGATTATCAGAAAAATACTAAACAAAAAACATATTAATTAAGATTGAAGTATCTAACAGCAAAAAAAGAAATACTAAAATGTTAAAGTGAAATATACGAAAAAATATAGGAGTTATTTGTGACTAACAGATATATTATTGACAGTTCATGACGGACTCACGTAGCAATCCATTAACATGGCTGATGGCACGGCCAACCATTACGGTTAACACTACGTCTAGTTTAGTTTGACGAATTAAGAAAAAAAAAAGTTAAAAAAATAATAATTAAAAACTAGGTTATCATTTGGATTTGACCTTATTTTAAAATGGAATTGATAAGGGTCTGATATACCCCTCAACTTTGTCATTTAGAGCTGATATACCCCTCGTTATAAAAGTGACTCGTATATGCCCTTACCGTTATACAAACGGCTCACATATACCCCTGACGTTACAAAATGGCTCACATATACCCTTCATTTAACGGAAGTTAAAAAATTAGTTTTAAATTTATATTTATTCCTTCAAAATTTTAAAAAAAATTATTTAGGGGTATATATGATTCTTCTATCAAAGTTCAAGGTATATTTTAATTTTTTTCATACATAAATTATTTTTTGACTTCTTTTATAATAATTATTTGAGTTTCTTATTCTAATTTTATTTTTTCTTACATTCCTTAGTTTAAAGAAAAAAAAATTAAACTATTTCTTTTGTATGTATTGTAATTTAATTTCGTATTCGAAGAAAAAATGTGGTCATCTACAATAAGTTTTATAAAAATATTAGTGAAACATAAATAAATTTGATTATCAAAATAATAATTATAAATTAGTCATTGAAACAAAAAAAATCAAAAAAATATGTTTGACGATGATTAAATTTACTCATATATGATTAAATTTTTTTTAAAAAAAATAAAAATTTAGATTAAAATTATTTTTTTTTCATTTCCGTTAGAGGAAAAGGATATGTGTGAATCATTTGTTTACAAGTAGGGTATATATGAGTCACTTTCATAACAAGGGGTATATCAGCTTTAAATGACAAAGTTGAGGAGTATATCAGGCTCTTTTCCCAATTAAAATTACGTAAATATGACCTTTGAGAGAAAAGACGGGCAAAACATTTTTGTGTTTGTTAATTAAAACACAATTGAAAAGTTATTATTAAGAGTATAACTATGTGTTCAATATACTATATGTTTGTCAATTATTACTAGACCTACATTGATTTATCAAAACTTCATCTATGATCTATAATTCTAACAATATAAGATTGAAATAGCATTTATGTGACCAAAAATTTGAAAACATTCGATAGAACCAAACTGACCATATCGACAAAGTTGGTTTGATTTGATTTTGATTTTTAAAAAAAGTGCACAAGTATCGCCTCAATCCATGTCCGAAATTCCAGAGACATACTTATACTATACTAAGGTCTTATTACTCCTGAACTTATTTTATAAGTAATTTCTACCCCTTTTCGGTGTACGTGACACTAACTTAAAAAATAAAAGTCAATCATCGTTAGACCCACAATATAGTGTCACGTAGACCGAAAATGGTTAGAAAATTATTAATAAAATAAGTTCATGGATAATAAGACCTCTGTATAGTATAAATATGTCTCTGATATTTTGGGCATAAATTGAGGGATACTTGTGCATTATCCAAAAATAAAAAATCGAACCAAATCAATTTATGTACACCCTGTATATATTTAAAATTGAAATCAATTTGACCCGAAACATGTTTAGCAAAAGCAAATCTAAGAATATTAACAATATGTAGTCAATCTTCTCTTAAAATCATTCTGAGCATAATATTTGGTTTCCCTAAAATCACTATATAGGTATAGTAGAAAAAAAAAATTGTAATAATAGGGACAGAATCCAAAACTAGTTCACCTTCGTATGTGTGATATTAATGCATTGTATGATTTTGATGTATTTTGGTAATTCATAAAATAGTGTTCGTTTAGTTTAAATTAATAATTATTGGGTATAAAAAGAAATACAATATTTTGTATATTTTATATATGTATATTTATTCAAAATTAGCTTACTCTATCTATCTATACATGCGATATTGAATATGTTCATATCAAGAACCCTCCAACAGTAGGGTGGCTAAGGACTTGTTCTTGCGGGCACCAACTTGTTAACATCCCTCTTTCTTTAGTTTCTTGAAGTCCCCACGCGAATTCAATAAGTTGGTTTGCGGTCATGACAGCGATGCTTCCAAAATTTACATAATCAACAGAATTTGGTTTCTTGGAATCAAGCCATTCTATAGTAGATGGCAAGCCCTTGAGTGAATCAGCGCCGCGAGACTTAAGTAGACGCCTCTGATTGTATTCAGTGTTGACAAAAGTGATGTGAAATCCTTTGTAATTGAGAATTTTGGCTAATTTTAACATCGGGTTAATGTAGCCTTGGGCAGGGTATGGTATGCAAACTGCATGAGGCTTGTCAAGTTCATGCGTGCTTCTAATGGATCCATTTCTAAAGGGGATAACATATTGATCTGGTTAAGAATGTGAGTGAGATGAACTTGTAAGTTTAATGATTAACAGAATGAAGCATGAAAAGCAGAAAAATGTTATACAGTAAATGGTACCTTGCCTGTGGTAGTAGATATGTAATAGTCTCTTAACTCTCTGCCCAATTTTATTCAAATTGTTTAGTTTTATATTAATGAAACCAATGCATTCATGGAGATAAATAGTTAACCCATTTTTCAGTTATTTCTCTCTTCCCGCTACTTTTTCATCTTACGAAAAGAATCACAATATCAACTAGTCAAAATAAAGTTCATGAGAAAAGATGATATAAGTCCTAATTTTACTCAATGAAGATTGAAAGAAATGTTTTGATCGGTGCCGAATTATTTTTCATGCAAAAGAAAAATAAGTGATTTGATCCTATTACTCAAATTCATCTACATAAAATAAAACGAACACAACAATAAAGATCTATTTCAAAATAACAAAAATCTTTTAAAGAAGAAGTTGCAAATAAGTATTATATAAATTTCAACCTCTGCAAAGTTAAACACACATACACGTTAATTTACCGTCTTCACACCCCCCCCCCCCACAAATGTCACACATACACTTCAGGAAAAAGTTTAGGATTGACTAACTATTTTCTTGTAGGAAAAGGTTTTAAGATTCTATGAAATAGATGTTATTCCTTCTAATTTAATTAACATTCACAATGTAGTCCTATAGATTTTGAGAGTTCTGGTTGTGGAGAGAACTTGTGGGACATAGGTGATACGTTATCACTTGTGTGAACCTCATTTTATTCCGAGTGAATTGATTGAAGTTATTTCTCTCTATATTTTGTACTCTCATATTTATATAGTGAATTGTCTACCTCCTTTGTGGACGTAGGTCGATTGACCGAACCACGTTAAATCTTTGTGTCTTTTGATATATTTCTCATCTATCTTCTTGCTTGTGGTCTTTCGAGATTCACTTTGTTGGCTAATTATTTTCGATCCTAACATTTATTTCAATGTATCGCACGCACTTATATCTTATGAATCATCACTAGAAACAGGAGCGGATCCACGCTATATGGTGGGGTGCACGTGCACCCGCAATTTCCGATTAAATCATATGTATATATTCTATTTTAAAAAATTGATAGAAACTAAGAGATAGTTAACAATGCACCTATAAAAACAATAAAAGTGACCTTGTGCAATTAGTAGAAGCTAGTGATACCACCTCTAGATCAGGGTTTGAACCCCACTTAAGCTTGTTTTTATGAGTTGTCTCATCACTAGAAATCACAAAAACACTTGTGTTTCCCTGTATGAGACTTGTATTACATGAAATACCCACAACATATAATAGTTTATACACTTCAGTTAAATTATTGCCAAATTAGGTCCGAGAAGAGAAGGAAATCAATGGCAAACAGATCTCGCGTGTATGTATCGATCTGTCTTCATAAAGCTATATTGTATGATTCATTATGAACCTCCCGCGCTGCTTGCAGTGTTCCGTAGGGATGAGGTCTAGATGAATCTTGCTCTTACATGTCAAGGAAAGTTTCCCTTTAAATATTGGGACAGATTGTTCCAATGGACGCTTTCTCCTACTCCTCTTGATGTATGTATTTTTTTGGACTAAATATCTCTAATATTTGAGTAATTCAAATGCAGGACAAGCTGGAAAATTTGAAAGGGACCAAAAGATTTTGATGTAGTAGCATATAACAACAGTTGTTTTGCTTTTATCATTATTACAACACCGAGTTACAACATAACAAAAAACAAAAGGGAAACAAGAATTACAGGATGATGTCAACACAGGAAATAATGAAACCAACCACCTAATGTTTGAGAAGAATTTCATTGATCAATTTGTCTATGTTCACATAAGATGATCCTGTTGGTTTTGCAGCTGCTTCTTCAGCCGATTTCTTCCACTCCATTGCCTTTTTCTTCATATCTTTACCTTTCTCGCCCACCATCAACTCTCTCACAAGACTTTCAACTTCATCCCTTTTCACATTATTGTCAATTTCCATTCCGATTCCCCATTGGGTGCATTTGAACCAACAATTAGTCTGTTGTTCCGCAAAGAACGGCCAGCAGATCATTGGCACACCATTGCCAATACTTTCAAGGGTCGAATTCCATCCACTGTGAGTCAAGAACCCTCCAATAGCAGGGTGGCTTAGGACTTGTTCTTGCGGGCACCAACTTGTCAACATCCCTCTTTCTTTAGTTTCTTCCACAAATTCGGGTGGAAGAATTGCTTCTTTCCCTGATACAATATCAGGTCTTATGATCCACAAAAATTCCATCTGACTATTGGCAAGTCCCCATGCGAATTCAATAAGTTGGTTCGCGGTCATGACAGTGATGCTTCCAAAATTTACATAAACAACAGAATTTGGTTTCTTGGAATCAAGCCATTCTACACTTTTTGGATCCTCTTTCCAAAGATTGGATCCCAAGCGCTCCAAATTCTTGTCCTCAATATGTTTTACAAGAAAATGGAGGGGGCCAATGGCATAGACCGGAGGAAGAAGTGTCTGAAGTGATTCAAGAACTTCCTTCTCTAATGGATCAAATGTGTTAACTACAATAGCTGAAACCGATTTGCTTCTGTTTGTTTCTTGGATAAGGTAATTAAACAGGAAATCATCTGGATTTGTACTTCTCAAAAAACTTGGTAAATCCCTCAGACGTATGTCTTTCATGCCCGGTATCCAATCCAAAGCTGTCTCTAGATAACCATTCGTTAAGTCACTTGCATCTACAAGAACATAAAAAGAACAAATGTTAAAACACAAACATATATAAAAACAGGACAAATGAAACAGAGTATACCTTTAAGTGGAAAGTATCCTTTTTTAGCAAGTTCGTGGTAATGCATGTAACCTAAAAAACCACAAGCACTTGGAGTCCAAAAGAAAACTTCAGGGATGCCTAATTCTTGAGCAGCAGCTAGAGTGAAGCTCATACAACCATCGGAAATGATGCACGAGACAGGTGGGACGTTAGATGAGCAAGTGTCATTGAGCTTTGCGAGCAATTCCTTGAATGGGCCTAAACAAGTTTTGGTAGTGGATTCACATAGAGCAGGAATATCTTGAGTTGAATCAGCATCACAAGGTGGGAGGCCATCAGGAATGGTCTCGAATTGAAAGGATGGCAAGCCTTTGAGGGAATCAGGGCCGCGAGACTTGAGTAGACGTCTATGATTGTATTCATTGTTGACAAAAGTGATGTGAAATCCTTTGTAATTGAGGATTTTGGCTAATTTTAACATTGGATTAATATGGCCTTGGGCAGGGTATGGTATGCAAACTGCATGTGGCTTGTTATGATTTCCGATGGAACCCATATTTCTAAAGAAGAAAAATATCTTATTGTTTGTCTCAAAAGGATTGGTTTGACTTGTGCAGTTATCTATCTATTTATAGAAGATGATAATTGTGAGAACAAAGTTAAAGATTAAAACAGGAAACAAGAAATCTGGGAAAGGGGAGAACAGTGAAAGTTGAGTTCCAACACCTGGACAGTAGACACAATTAGAAGCACAAGCTTTAAAATTTTCTCACTGCCAATTAATGAAAAATTAAACCATCTTTTTTCATTGATTTAAGATTACAAAATTTAAAAATTTATTTTATTTTGTTTAAGTATATGATCAACTCATATAAAAACTTAAATTATTAGGGAGAGTATATTTTTATTAGTTAATGATATTCTCAACGCTATAATAAGTCATATCAAACGAATAAAAGGAAGAAATTATTATATTTTCTTTTCTCACAAATTCTATCAATATGTTCTTTACATTTTATTCGTCATTATTCTCATCCACCTACTGCAAAATGAGATTCTCAAATGAAAGAAAAAATATAACACGGTTAGCGGATCATATACCCTCTTGAAAAATAATGATAATTATCGTTATCGTTGCCCTCTGAAACGTATGCGCTAAGGTTTTTCTCGATTCTTATCGACTCTTAAACCATTATTAAGATAATATTTATTCAAACAATATATGCAGACAACTACTTGATTCTCTTGGTGGGATGTATTGATTATGGAACAACCAAATTCACTAGTTTAAATAGTTGTTAATATATCTTCTTGATTATTCAATATATATCATAATTGCATAATAGATATAAATATTATAAGTTATCATTTTGCAATAATTGGTGGAGGCAGAGAAAATAACACGAAACTCCTTTATTCAAATGGACACTCGTTAGTCTACAACATCAAAGGCATAACTTTTGTAAAAAAAAAAATGTACAACTTTAAACATATATCTTGTGGCCAGGAAGAAAGGGGTACTTTGAATCTTGGCATCTTATGAGACAAATGCTGCAAAAAGATTTTGTGATCTGTTAGAATTAATGGGTAAATAAGGAATTATAGAGTTTAAATTTTATACCTTAATACTGTAAAAATTATATAAAAAGATTACTTATTAGACAATTATAATAAATTTTTCTTATAAACATGGAGTTGTTAACCATCTAAGAAAAATGTTGTCCCACCTCCCTGACAAAAATTAACTGATAATATACAACAACCTAGAATTTACATTGATATTTCATAGGTAGAAAGATTATTTCACAGTCTATTGAAAACAAGCAATAATAATGATAAAATAGTATACAATAATAATAATAAAATGGCCTAAGTCATCTCCGGCCACTCGAAGTTGTCCGCATAATTCATTTAGACACCTCAACTAATCCTTGTGCCAATTGAACACTTTATTTGTTCAAAAGTCATTCCTATTAGACACAAAATGCTGACATGGCAAAAACGTGTAATTCACTTTCCTTGAGCACGTTAATTTATTAAAAATAATATTTTTCTTTTTTTTTCTTAATTTATACCCTAAGTTAATTTTTTTAAAAAAAAATTAACAAAAAAGAAGAAGAACAGTTCTTTTTCTTCCCTATTCCAATCAACCCCACCCCACCCCCCATACCCATACACCAATGGTTTATCTTCTTCCCCCACCATTCTAATGATTTCAAAATTCTTAGTCTCAGTGTTTATCTTCTTCCCCCACCATTCTAATGGCTTCAAAATTCTTAACATTTTGTTACATTTATAAATTTTTTCGGAGAGATTTTTTTCCCCATCTTTCTCTACCAAAAAAACGAGATGAAGTAAAAAGTTATAATTAATAAAAAAGTTGATGAAAAAAAATTGTTGGGTTAAAGATGGAACTGTATAGGGAGGAGAGGGGAGGGTCGCCATTAATGGAGTTAGAGGAAATATATGTTTTGTTCCTGTTGAAGAGATAGGGAAGTGGGTGTTTAAGTTTTTTTTTTTTTCATTTTTTTTTACTTTAAAATTATTTTTTAATTTTTTTTACTTTATAATATAATGTTTAAATAATTTTTTGGATTAAAAAATAACACATGTCATTATTTAATTGGTCAAATTGACATGTCAGCACGAGTGTATTTCACACATCTCTATTTTTTGTTTATTCTCGAAAAATTGTTCAAATGGTTCAAATTCAATATGGTTGAAGTGTTCAATAGGTAGTATGTCTAGTTGAAGTGTCTAAATGAATAATCGGGACAAGTTTAAGTGACCGCATATGACTTTGGCCTAATAAAATAGTATACAAGAACAAATAAAAAAATACAGAGTAAAGTTTAATAGATCCAATTTTAGATCATGGTTCTTTCAATTTCCAATGCACTATGGAATAATTCACATAAGATTAGCATTTAAACTGATTGTTGATTGGTCCAATCTAGCATAGTTCATGTGACCTCGAAGGAGGGATGAGTAGCGGTGGGCATGATATGGTACATTATAGTATTTGTAAATTTTGTAATCATAGTTTTAATATTTGATTTTTAAAATATTATATTATTATTGTGGTAACTTAATTTGGTATGGTTTAATATATTAAAATTTAAGTTTAGTATTTTATGATATTGTAAATCAATAATTAAAATTTGCTTAGTTTCGACTAATATATGCTCGTCTAATAGAATACTATAATTTTGACATTTTAAAAAAGATCTCAATTGTATCATACTGATACATTTCACATATAGAAAAGTATGTGATAATAAAGTAAAAACGACTATTTTGATAATCAATTACAATTCAAATACATTTCAATTCAAATAGAGTCGTCAAACTTTTGACTTCTAAACATTTAGTCTATAGTAATACTAGATTGCATTTTTGTTGGTATTTTAATAATTTATATTTGTTATTTATGCAACTTTATACTTTGATTTGATATTCAGTATTTTAATAAATTCTTTCATATATTGTATTAAATACAAAAAAAAAATGTATTACTATTTACCACACCAAATACCATATCAAAACTACGATATCAAAAATTTCGATATAGTAATAAATCGATATATATCATACTATGCCAATCCCCGAAAATGACTATGTTAGTTCTGTATAAATGAATTGATGATATTTATTTTTGTAATTTAAAATAAATATTTATTTTTTTTAAAAAAAATGTCTAAAATGGTGTTAATATTAAAAAAGAAAACTCAAATTATGTCCCACTTGCACTCACATGAGTCATGACTATAATTATTTCTTTAATTGAAATAATAATCCTATATTACACTGCCACTGCTGTAATCGAGAATATATGCCACGAATCTGATACTTCAATTTCTTTTGGTAAAAAAATAATAATCTAGTTTTTAATTTAATTTTTTAAAAATTTATTTTTATTTTATTTTAGGAATATTTTAATTTTAGTTTTTACACCCTAGATTTAAAGACAAAAATTGATTCTTTTTATTTATTAAACTTATTCCAAATCATATTATATAATTTAATATAATATATGGAAAATATATTTGGCAGGAGAGGATTTTGCACGAAATGGAACGAGCAACAAAATTCAGGTAATTTCGTAATTTCTCTGAAGGGAAAAATTACTTATTTCTATGTAATAAGTTAATAAGGGTATAATTTAATTTATTTACGGTCAGTAAATACAGTTTTAGTTTTTTTACCATAATTAATGGGACCTACTATCTATCTATATACAGAATAAAAATAGTCATCCAAAGATTTTTACATAATTTTATTCAAAATCAAATTTATCTCTCCTATTCTCATTCCATATCTTTTCCTAAAATTACTCTTCCCTTCTGATTAGAATTTCCATCGGAAAGATTTTGACCTTCTCCCTCCGATGTTCTTTCACTTTTCGCACGTAACCGCCAAATTCATGGCTTTCAATATATTTTTTCTTGATTCCTTCTACAACAATTGTATATGTAGGTAGTATGATTGTTAGTTTTTTCATATTTTTTTTTAAAAAAAAATCTTTATTACTTATTAGATTACAAGTCTTTCAAAATGAGAATGGATGATTTCTCTCCATCTATGAGGATTACGAGAGCTATGTCAATGTTGTTGATAATTCACCTTCGTTTCAATTGGGTTAACTTAGGATTCTGGGTCAATGTAGGGTCTATAACAAAACATAAACAAGTTTAAGTTGAACAATCTATTGAAAAATTGAGATCCTGAAAAAAAAATGACCCAATGGCAATTCATAAAGACATCAACAACGCGAAATCTAGCGGCATTAAGATTGTTGTAGGTGGAAGAAAGAGAAAAGTCATAAACATTGATTCAGAAGAGATTGAATCTGCCTCATCAGAACTGGACAAATCTGAAGAATATTGGGAACATCAGGTAGTGTAGTTTATACACATATTACAAAGTTATGTATATAGTGGTTTGTATATTAAGCTAATATATACAAAGTATTATGAAACAGTTCTTAATTGCATATTCTATTAATTGTATACCAATTACTAAAATTAGGGATATAGTGGGTTGTATATTAAGGTAACATATACAAAGTCTTATGAGGCAATAGCTATTTGTATACAATTATTTAATTTTGTATAAAAAAATTTGTTAAAATCACTCTATAGTACATATACAAAATTATAATACATTATACAAATTCGTCGATATATACAAAAAATTATGAACATAATAAAATATTATATATAAAAATGTTACACACTCAAATATCGAAACATATTTCAAGCTTACTATATATACAATTAACAAATGAATATTATACACAATCAGTTTAATCATTAATATTTTTTAAAAAAAAACATGAAATCAGAACTATAATATATATACCAAAATTATTGTACATTATACAAATTCCTAGGTATATACAAAAGAAAAAATAGGAACATAATAAAATATTTTGTGGGCCCAACGATGATTGATTTTTTTTCAAGCTAGTGTCACGTAGGCCGAAAAGGGGTGGAAAATTACTTATAAAATAAGTTCAGGGGGTAGTAGGACTTTAGTATAATATAAGTGTGTTTCTGTGATTTCGGGCATAGATTAAGGGGTATATGTACATTTTCCCTAAATTAATAATAAATATTAATTAATCGGAATCGAATCAAAACCAAAATAAATCGAAATAAACCGATACCAAATTTCGGTTCCATTCTGTTTCGTATCTCAATTTGGAATATCCCATTCCATTCCGTAAGCAACCGAATTCGGACGAACCGAAACGCTTCTGATACATCCCGTTCCGTTGCCCAGCCTTATGACTAACCATAGGCTCCATTTATATTGTTTCACGTGAAAACTGTTGGGTGCCATTTCAAAAACTGACCAAAATCAATTTTTCTGTAAACGTTTTCTTTTCTCTTTCTTACTTTTTTTATTACTTTTTTTTTTTTTTACTTTTCTTTTCAATTTGATGTTTCAAAGTTCTCTACTTCCATACTTGTATAATTTCATTCATGGAAAATATGAAATCCAAAAAAAAAAAAATTCTTTATATTTCTAACATTTTAATATTATTTTTCTATCTCATAATTAATTATTTATATTACTAAAAATAGTTAGATAAAATTATTTGTTAATTTACAAAATATAGTTGATTATAAATTTTATTATTTTATCATAACATTTTTTTCTTTTTGTAAGTGTAAATAGAATTTATAAATTTTAAAAAATTAAATGTAAACTAGTAAAACTATCATTTTATTTATGATTTGAAATTTGTAAAAAAAATAGCATAAATTTTGATACTAATTTCAAAAAGAAAATATAACAGGAAGAGCATAAATGTTCTTGACAAACAATTACATAAGTTTGATACTAATTTCATGAAATTAAAAATTCGGAAAGCATTCATAAATACTCATTTAAAATTTACTAGTGATATTCAATAAAACTTAAATGAATAGTATTACTAGTGATACTATCTTATTTAAAATTTACTAGTGATATTTAATAAACAACTGATATAAAAGAGAGTAAATATATTTCCTTTCGTAATTATAAATGAATGTTATTGCAGTGTAAATGGTAAAAACTTAAACGAATAGTCTATAGGTCACGAGTTTAAATCTAAGTTTAGATCCAAAATTCTAGATAATTTTATTTTTTTAAGTTTATAGGTCACGAGAACTTCTTAGTTTTTTTTTCCAGGCCTATCGTATGCACCATCAAAATATTTATGATTTTGGAACAACAAACTGTTATCCTCATCTAACTCCAAAACATTATTCAATACTTCGTTTAATTGACGATTCTCGGATCCATCTTATTAAAATTATAAATCTAACAACAAAATAAATCTTAAGCAATGAATGAATCAACAAAATAAAATTAAACTGATTAGTAAAATAAAAAAGAAAAAAATATAAAGTAAAAGAGAGAGTAAATAAGAAAGAAAAAGTTAATTTCCTTTTTTTGGAGGAAAAAAACAAGGGATTTAAAGTCAAAAAGTTATTTGGTCATTTACCCATATTTTGTCAATTCATGCCGAAAGAATTTCTTGCCATTTAGCAATACTATATAATATAATATTTCCGTGCATTTTAATTTTGTCAATATGCATGCACAGCATGGTAGGAAGATATTGTCTAACTTGTCGAGGATGGAGAGGTGGATTTATGGTTAATATTATTTACTTGTTCCTTATATTTTAAAAAATTCATTTTATTACTTGTTTTACATCTCAAATAATACATAATTTCTCATTGTTGCTATATTGTTAGGAGTGACTATTTATTAATTAAAAATTATACATTAGTGAACATCATTAAAAATATACATTATATATCTTGAATAAATGAAAGTCAACGAAGAAAGTAAATATTTATATTAAAATATAAGTAAATCACTACCTAAAACATGAAAAAAAAAATACCATCACCATCTTCTAGATAAGTTTGAGTAGTAGCTAATTAACCTACACCTCCTTAGGCATTTTCGAGGGGTAAGAAAGTATTTTAATTTTTACGACTTGTGTTTGCAATTCATTCAATTGTGTTATGATCTTCCTAAGATCACAAGCTCAATCCACCAACAAAATCAAAAAATGCAGAAAGGAAACCAACTGTAAAATTTATTGATATCAAAGTCCTTTATTACAACTATTGATACTACAACTATGGAACCTACTGCTACGCCATTGATGATCTGCAAGGAAAAGAAGAAGAAGTAGAAGAAGAAGAAGAAGACTGAGAAGAGAAGAATCTGGATCAAAGAAGAGAGAAAGAAGCAGAGAAGAGAATTGGTGTGACTCTTATTTTTCAGTTATTCCTCTCTCTTCCAGCAAGACTACTTATAACAACCTCCACCAACAACCTGTACCCACGTGTCATAATCCTCACCCTCAACTTTCATTAATCAACTTTCAATCTCATCCGTTCATTTTATATTTCTGTTAACCTTCTCATTTCTTGTTATTGCCAGATTCAAGGATCGAATCCCTGCAACCCACACTTTTATACCTTTAACTGTAATTCATAACATTCCCTTCCCCATCAAAGCATCCTTGACCTCAAGGATTAGAATCGAAACCAGGAAACTTGGCCTTCAAAAAATCATAATCCTCCCAAGTGGCATCCTCCGGTGGAAGATTAGACCACTGAACCAAAACCCGAACAGCAGCCACATTGTTTCGTTTGACCATCTGCCGCTGCAGAATTGTCACTGGCTTAATGGTCAAGTCATTCAATCCTCTATAATCGACACAAAACCTCCATGTTCCATCCTTTTTCTTTACTAACAATGCTGGTGAAGAATAAGGCGATTGACTAGCCTGTATGATTCCACTACTGAGCATCTCTTTCACCTGCTTTTCCAACTCATTCTTTTGATGGAAATTATATATATAGGGCCTTAGACTAACCGGCATAGCTCCCGGCTTAAGAGGTATCGCATGGTCAAACAGTCTCGTCGGTGGCAGTGACTTCGGTTCTGCGAAAATATCAGCATATTTAACCAACACATTTTGAAGTCCATCATCGATTACCTCCTCCTCATTGTTTGTCATCATGTTCATCATAAAAAGATGAGCAATTATAGCTTGACCCTTCTTCAACATATTTTTCATTGATCCACTAGATAGCATACTCAAACTTCCCTCACCTACAATTCCCGGCAGCACTAATTTATTAGCTTTACTGCCTATAGTAACACACTTCCGCTCATGACCAAACTTAGTCGGATTATGTTTCTTCATCCAATCATTTCCTAAAACCAATGCACAACCACCCAAGGAAATAATGAGCAAATCTTCTATGAAAATTCTACCCTGCATTTTCCACGAAAATATTTTACAGCGAGAGTTGCACATTACGTAATTACCATCTGCCACTGTCACTCGTACAGGAGAACACGGATGAGGTTGGTAGCCTGATGCGGCTATGGTATGCTTATCAATGAAGGTATGAGTGCTTCCCGAATCAATTAAAATTGCTAGTTGTCGCTTCTTCACAGTCCCCCCGACAAGAATTGTATTCTCTCCTTTGTTATGACCAGTTAATGCATTAAGACACACAACTTGTTGTACCTCTTGTTCGAATACTCCTTCAATGGTTATCTCTTCCATGTCTTCCAATACTGATATCTGATCAACTTCTCTTTCCTTCTCAACGAATCCAGTTAAATAATTCAACTGTCTCGTTTTGCATATATGTCCCGGCCCATATTTCTCTCCACAACGGAAACACAAGTGATTCGACTTCCTAAACTCGTAAACTTCAGGAGTAAGTCGGTAAGGCCCATTCCTGTTAACCATCGTATTAGATGCTTTTCCTACTTCCTGCACAGCTGCCGGCAACACTCGGTTGACTGTTCTATTCCTCCTTCGTGCAGCTTCAATAGCCATTTCCTTCATCCTCGCTTTCTCTACCGCTTCTTTCAACGTCCTCGGTTTGAACATTTTAACCTCAAATCTAATTTCCTCCTTCAAAGCTCCAATAAAACTAGATAAGAAATGAGCTTCGTTCAAAGCCGGATTTCGTATAAGCATTTGAGCTTTAAGATCTTCAAATCTCCCTAAAAGCTCATCCACAGTACCGATTTGTTGTAGCTTGTTAAACTCTTCCACCACATCACTTGCTACAATTTCTCCAAACCTGCTGATTAAATCCTCTTTAAACTCGATCCAATTCGGTATTCCTCCGCTTAACACCATCGACTGATACCATACTTCAGCAACATCAGTCAAGTATTAAGCAGTCATTTCTACACTCTGTTCATTACCTACTCTGTATTGTGTAAAAAATCTCTCACACTTTCGAATCCACACCTTCGGCTCCTGACCTGCGAAACTAGGTAACTCTCACCTCGGTAACATCACTGCATTCGGCTGAAATCTATTGCGATTATCCCCATTCGGAATAGGTAGTAAGCCTGCTCCCACATTCGGAACCACCGGAGCTCTTTCCAACACTCCTAATCTCTCCAAAATTAAATCTAATGCTCCTTGAATTCCAGCTTGAGCATTGCATACTTCCTCTTGCGAATTCAGCAGATCGGAGAGCATTTCATCGTGCCTTGCTATCTTATCCTCTGTAATCTTTCAGCGTGTGTCCTCAGCCATTGCACAAGTTCGAAGGCTCTGATACCAAGTGTTATGATCTAAGATCACAAGCTCAATCCACCAACAAAATCAAAAAATGCAGAAAGGAAACCAACTGTAGAATTTATTGATATCAAAGTCCTTTATTACAACTACTGATACTACAACTATGGAACCTACTGCTACGCCATTGATGATCTGCAAGGAAAAAAAGAAGAAGTAGAAGAAGAAGACTGAGAAGAGAAGAATTTGGATCGAAGAAGAGAGAAGGAAGCAGAGAAGAGAATTGGTGTGACTCTTATTTTTCAGTTATTTCTCTCTCTCTTCCAGCAAGACTACTTATAACAACCTCCACCACCAACCTGTACCCACGTGTCATAATCCTCACCCTCAACTTTCATTAATCAACTTTCAATCTCATCTGTTCATTTTATATTTATGTTAACCTTCCCATTTCCTGTTATTGCCAGATTCAAGGATCGAATCCATGCAACCACACTTTTATACCTTTAACTGCAGTTCATAACAAATTGATGAGTTCTTATTTACATTGAATATCGTAATTTAAAATTCACTTATTTTTAAAATTAAAAGGGATATTAATTAAAGTAACTTCAATTAAGATTTTTTCCCTTTTTACATATTAGACTAGAAATGGGTCAAGAATAATGTTTTTTTAACAAAAAAAAAATTAAATACCTTGATCTTGTGAAACATCAACTATTTTAAATTAACTTTTAAAAACTAAAACACCAATCATTCAGGACAGGTGGGAGTTACTAATTAGTCTTGTTAATTATTAATATAGATAAATATATAGTGAATAAAAGAGTAATTTGTCAATGTTATCCTTTCTGACTTTTCCCAAAGTTTTCGTAAAAATCGAGATATAATCCCTATTTGAGATTTAAAAATAAATTAAAATCCCATTAAAAAGAAGGATAAATCTAATAAATTAGTATTTCTTATATATTCTTAAAATTTAAATAATTTATAAATAATATAAAATTACCGACCTGCATTGATCATTGATAAGTAAAAGGTATAGCTTAATTTGAGTTTGGCATACCAAATTAATCTAAAGGTATGGTCAAAGGTAGCTTCGCTCTACTAAGTTAACACCAAAAATATAATTTAAGAGTATGTTTGAATTATCTTTTGGCTTTATTTGGTTTTCTGAGTTGAAAGTTAGATAGCAGGTACCATCTCATTTCATAAAGGGATATCAATTTTAATTAAGATGTAATTAACCAAATTAAACTCCTACTATGATAATTAATATGAAAAAAATGAAGTTTAGTTCACTGAAATTAGGCTTGCTTTGAGTAATTATGGATATGTACTAGCAATTTTATAGTTCTTAGGATAGATTTGTATGCACACCTTCCAACAGAACTAACTACTTGTTGAGCGAGCTGATTTATTTGGATCAAAAAGACTTTAATATGATCGATACCCATGGTTATTAGTGTTTCAAAATTTGTTGGGGACAAAAAGACTTTTTTTATTTTTGGATCATAGTATTACTATTACAATACCAAGTCAAAATATAACAGAAAATAGAAAAACATGAATTAAAGGATCTGACATCAACATAGAAAATGAACCACCTAATGTTTGAAAAGAATTTCATTGATCAATTTGTCTATGTTCACATAAGATGATCCTGTTGGTTTTGCAGCTGCTTCTTCAGCTGATTTCTTCCATTCCATTGCCTTTTTCTTCATATCTTTACCTTTCTCGCCCACCATCAACTCTCTCACAAGACTTTCAACTTCATCCCTTTTCACATTATTGTCAATTTCCATCCCGATTCCCCATTGGGTGCATTTGAACCAACAATTAGTCTGTTGTTCCGCGAAGAATGGCCAGCAGATCATTGGCACACCATTGCCAATACTTTCAAGGGTCGAATTCCATCCACTGTGAGTCAAGAACCCTCCAATAGCAGGGTGGCTTAGGACTTGTTCTTGCGGGCACCAACTTGTCAACATCCCTCTTTCTTTAGTTTCTTCCACAAATTCGGGTGGAAGAATTGCTTCTTCCCCTGATACAATATCAGGCCTTATGATCCAAAAAAATTCCATCTGACTGTTGGCAAGTCCCCATGCGAATTCAATAAGTTGGTTTGCGGTCATGACAGTGATGCTTCCAAAATTTACATAAACAACAGAATTTGGTTTCTTGGAATCAAGCCATTCTACACTTTTTGGATCCTCTTTCCAAAGATTGGATCCCAAGTGCTCCAAATTCTTGTCCTCAATGTGTTTTACAAGAAAATGGAGGGGGCCAATCGCGTAGACAGGAGGAAGAAGTGGTTGAAGTGATTCAAGAACTTCCTTCTCTAATGGATCAAATGTATTGATTACAATAGCAGAAGCTAATTTGCTTCTATCCGTTTCTTGGATGAGGAAGTTAAACATAAAATCATCTGAATTTGTACTTCTCAAAAAACTTGGTAAATCCCTCAGACGTATTCCTTTCATGCCTGGTATCCAATCCAAAGCCGTCTCCAAATAACCATTCGTTAAGTCAGTTACATCTACAATTTCCCCAAGAACAAATGTCAAAACACAAACATATATAAAAACAGGACAATGAAACAGAGTATACCTTTAAGTGGAAAGTATCCCTTTTTAGCAAGTTCATGGTAATGCATGTAACCTAAAGAACCACAAGCACTTGGAGTCCAAAAGAAAACTTCAGGGATGCCTAATTCTTGAGCAGCAGCTAGAGTGAAGCTCATACAACCATCGGAAATGATGCACGAGACAGTTGGGACATTAGATGAACAAGTGTCATTGAGATTTGCAAGCAATTCCTTGAATGGGCCTAAACAAGTTTTGGTAGTGGATTCACATAGAGCAGGAATATCTTGAGTTGAATCAGCATCACAAGGTGGGAGGCCATCAGGAATGGTCTCGAATCGAAAGGATGGCAAACCTTTGAGGGAATCAGGGCCGCGAGACTTGAGTAGACGTCTATGATTGTATTCATTGTTGACAAAAGTGATGTGAAATCCTTTGTAATTGAGGATTTTGGCTAATTTTAACATTGGATTGATATGGCCTTGGGCAGGGTATGGTATGCAAACTGCATGAGGCTTGTCATGATTTCCGGTGGAACCCATATTTCCTGGGGGGGGGGGGAAGATTATGGTTTGTCTCAAAGTGTAACTAAAGGGGGAAAAGATGTGTTTTGACTTTGGCTAGTTGAAGAATATATATATATATATATAAAAGGTAGTGAGATGATAATTATGAGATTTCAAAGTAAAGATTATAAAGGGAAGCAAGAAATATGGAACTTAAAGAAGTTGTCAAAGTTGAATTCCAAAACCTGAGCAGTGGATACAATAAGAATCAGAAGCTTTAACTTTCTCGAATCAATAAGAAATGCTATTTCTGAATATCAAGCCTCCTAATTTTAACGACTATGAACACGGTTAGAACTATCCGTTTCAATTTATTTAACTTGCTTTTTCTTTTAGTCGTCATACAAAGAATATTAATTTTCCTTATAAGTAACTTTTTAATTTTAATTTTTGATATTGTATGTTTGAAACTAAAAGATTAAAGAATGGATAAAATTTACTCATATCGAGTATTTACATCAATCACATATTTTATATTTAAAATCATAAATTTCAAAAAATTAAAATTATTTTCATAAATTTCGTATCGGATAGAATAGGACAAACAAATTAAATTATACATAAAAATAGCTATTAAACATTTTCTAATATAAAAAGTAGTACTAATATTTTAATGGTATGAGTTGTTCTTTCTTTTTTCTTCTGTCGCCTGGCGCACAGCTTTCTTAAAAAGAGATTCTAAAATGAAAAATATATACGAGTTATCATATAATAATTATCATGTCATATACCCTCTAGAAAAAATAATGATAATTATCGTAATTGTTGCCTTCTGAAATGTATACATCATGAAGGTGTTTATCGATTCTTATCAAATCTTAAACTATGTTTAAGAAAATGTTAATTAAAACAATTTAACTACCTGATTCTCTTGGTTGGATGGACTCCACACTTCGAACAACCAGTTCACTAATTTAACATCCGTTAATTTAATATATATCTTCGGATTTATTCAATATAGCATAATTATATAAAAATAATATAATAAGTATGTTAAGTTACAGCTGTCATATTAATATTAATTAATATACTAATAAAACCGGTGATTGACTTGCCCAATAATAAATCATTAATAATATACAACAATAATAATAACATATTTGATAAAATTTCATAATAAGATCTGAGAAGATAGAATTTATACAAAATATCTTACATCTACATATGAAGGTGTATACAGAGAAACACGATTCTAATATATATAACTCCCTGTTACATGCAATTATTTTAACCGTAAATAAAAAAATATAGCACATCCAAAAAAATAATGCATAATCTGCTATAAAAACGATCTACAACAATAATTAAATAATGCAACAATTTGACTATAGTAAAATTGAATCGACTCAAAGGTTAAGTCATGCTACTTTGAAGTTTCAATGCAACGTGTAACAAGTGACAGAAGATTATTGCATTTAATTAGTTGATTGGTAATTGATTCCATTTGACATAGTTTATGTGACCACGAGCAAGGGATGGGAGTATTGTTTATTTATTTTTATAGTTTAAAATGTGTATTATTCAAATTTCAAAGTCCAAGAATCTATTATAATAATTTATTTATTTATTTAGAATAATCTTTCCTTATAATGGGGTTTTTTAATTATTTTTAATCTAAAATAGTGATTATTATTTATCTCTATTTTTAAAAAGAGTTTGAAAAAAATCAAAAGTATAATATTAACAAATTACTTTTTGATTAATGCCTTAAATAGAATTATTGATGTTTTAGTTTTTTAAAGTTAATTTAACATAACTAATGTTTCATAGGATCAAGGTACTTAATTTATTTTTCAAAAATGAATTATTCTTGACAAATTTCTAATTCAGTATGTAAATTTAATGATAACTATGCTAACTATAAAAAAAAAAAAGAGAGAGAGAGAGAGAGGCGGGAAGGGGGGGGGGGGGAAATCATGCATAAAGTTAAAGTAATCTTTTAATTAAGTAAAGAATCCAATACAAAAAAAAGCCATTATTTGAATGAAGGGAAGAATTCCATACAAAACACAAGCAATAAAAATTAAAGTATTCTTTTAATTAATTGAAAACAGCTAATGTGGTATTGGTTAATTATATACTACTCAAACTTATTTAAGGGACGGTGATTCGTATCTTTACGACTTTTATACAGTGATTTGCTTATTTTTTAATTTAAAAATCTACTCTCTTTTCGCTTACTTTTATTTATTTACGATAGACTTTACGTCCTTCTTAAAAAAATAAAAATTAAGGGTATAATTTTTTAAGTAATTTAAAATAAATAATTTATCTATGAATACACCAAGAGAAAGAAATTGTGTTTAATTTGATAAGTAAAAAGAGAAAATTTATTTAAAATATAACAAAAAGGAATACTGGGTATCCTCGACATGTTAGACAATATTCCGCCCGATTCTTAAAAGGATGATCTAGTTTGATTTGGAAAAAAGTTTAAAAAAAGAAAAAAAGACTTTTTAATCTAGTGGTTTTAAATTAAAGTTATGTCAAATTTATTAAAATGACCTTTAATTTTGTGGTCTTAAACATGTCACGTGGAAAAAATTAAAATTAAAATTATTACCAAAAAAAATGTCATTTATTTTTAAAACAAAATAAAAAAAAATAGAATTTTTTTTTTTTTGAAACGGAGGGTGAATCTTCCTATCATCCTGCAATGATGTGCGTACAAATTGACAAAATTGAAATCAACGATGAGATTATATTATATCATATTATATGATACTCCGTGGCATATCTCGATTACAGCGATGTAATACCTAGGATTATTATTGCAATTAGAAATAATTATGGTGATTGGTTTCATCAGTCACGACTCATGTGAGTGCAAGTGGGACACCATTTGAGGTTTTGTTTTTTATTTATATCAACTCCAAATTTTAATCAAAATCAAAGGTTACAGATGATTTAAGGGTTTACTTCATTAGACTTGAGTTCATTCACATTCAACATTTATCTTTGCACAAGTATTGATACTGTAGTGAGCTTTTAATCTACTATTTGCAAAATTATCAATTTCCATATTATAATGCTAATTGTGATGAGATTTTGTAATCAGAATCATTGAAAATTATGAATAAGTAAATATGAACAAAGTGTATTAAATTTAACCCTAATACTTTCAATAACGAAAAATTACAAAGTCAAACACACAATTAATAGGGAGTTTGGTCACTAGCTTGCTATTTTCTATAATTAATGTCTTAGGCATTAATTACACTCTAGTTTCTAATTCAATTAAGTAAAAACTGAATTAGTTATCTCACTATTAATTGTTATTACATATATTCTTGGAAAAATGCTCAAATATGATATTGAATTTTAAAAAAATGTTCATTTGTAGTATCTTTTAAAAGTTTGTCTTATCTATGTCATTGTTGTTAAAGAAAAAACTCATCTATGCCTTTTTTTAACTCCAGTTTATCACTTTTTACATCCCAAACAAAGTTAAACACTTTGAATTGAAGTTTTTGAATCAAATGTACTCTTTTTTCTTATTCTTCCTTAAGAATTATTCATAAAGAACATTAACAATTCTCAAATTTCAAACTTCTTTAATTCTTCATTCGGTATTCGAAGACCATATTGGAGCCTCGAATAAATCAGGTTTGTGCATTCCAAGGAACAGTCATGGGTGATGCTCCCAACAAGATTTTCTCTATATTCATGACTCAAATTTGTAACCTCTGATTAATGATAAAAAAATAAACTCACCATTGCACCACAACATATGTTGGTTAGTTTTGAGAAATTGTTTCTTCCTCCTCATCTTCATCTTGATCAAAACCAAATAATATATTATTGGTAGGAGCTAAATAAGTGTAAATTTTGCATATAGCATTTTTTATAGTAATATTTTCAAGTTATAGCATAGATTTTGAGCTTCAATATATAACATTTAATATCTCAAGTTATAACATATTATTAGAAAAAAAAGGTCGATTTAAAATAATTGAAAATATTTATTTTTTAAATAAAATAAAAAGGAAAAAATGTTTATGTATTAATTGGTAAGTAGCACGAATTGTGGATGGATAATTAACAAATTAGCGAATTGAAAAAATATTTAAATTATTCAGTCTTGAAATGCTCAAATTAGTTTAAATCAAATTAAAACATGATTTTTCCTTCTTCTTTTTTTCTCTCTATCACGTATCTCACTCTTCATCCGTGTTTGCAGAATTTATACTCTCATCTTTTTTTACTGATCAATTTTTTGTTGTTGTGAAAAAATTGTGATTTGTTGTGATGGACAAGAAATTATCAATATTAATTAAACATGGTGGAAGATGAGATACGTCATGTTGGTATTTATTATAGTTTTCTGATTTGTTTTTTGTAATCTCTGTCTGTTAATAATAAAGTTTGTCATGTTTTTGTTTCACAACACATTTTGGTAGGTAAACATGTTACATTATACAATAAAAAATGTTATATACGATTTTTTAGACCAATAACATGTTACATTATAAAAGTTTATTAAAATTGAAAATATGAGCAAAAGTTATTTTCTGAAAATATAAAACAAATTGATATTATGGTGTGTTATTTTGTATTTCAAATTCATTGTATTAAAAGTGTTGTAAGATTGTACGATATTTATTTTTTTGTTTGGTAATTTTTTTTTGTTATTTGTAGATATGTGTAATATTAATGGAATTATTGGTGAAAAAATCGTATAAAATTGGTCAACATGATGTTAGTTGTATGAATTGCATATTAATATGGTATGGAATATGAAATGATAGTTTGTTTGTTTGTTTCTGATTTGTAATGCAATGTTTGTATTTTTTTTACATTTATAGTATGAAATGTGTATTTTAGTATTAAATATTTTTATTTTATTTTTTATTGGCATATTTTTTTGGAGCTATTTTTAATGAGCATTGATTTTCCATGTTAGGTGATTTTCTATGTTAGGTAAACTACCATATCTTTTAGTACGTAATGAATTCGGTGAGCTATGACATATGAAAATTGTTGCACCATGAGCTTTCTTTCAAATGTCACCAATTTTGTATCATTTAATGTTTCAAGAAAAGTATTATGACCATTTTATCAGAGACTAGTATAATTGTAAATAAAAAAAAATTTCAAACATTCATAATTTTGGCTTTAGATGTTAGTTTCGGAAATATAAAAATTTTATTTCACGGTCCATACCTCATCTTGGGCTTATAAATACCTATAATTACCCATTCAAACTAACACACATAATTTATTAAATCATCACAAACACCTATAAAAAAAATTGTCAAAAAACTACATGCAATCAATGTGTGTCTCTCTTGAAGGCAAACAATATATACTTCCATATATTGTAGTACATAATGAATTTGGTGAGCCATGACTTATGAAATTGCAGGACAATGAGTTTTCTTTCAAATACCACCTATTTTGTATCATTTAGTGTTTAAAATAAAGCATTATGACTATTTTACCAGAGACTAGTGTAAATAAAAGAAACTTCAAATGTTTATAATTTTGACTTTATAAGTTTAGTTTCGGGTATAGAAAAACTTTATTTCATGGTCCTTACCTCATTTGAATATATAAATGCCTATAGTTATCCATTCGAATTAACACACGTAATGTCATGCTCGAGCCTATACCCTGATTGCTGGCTCTAATCGAACCCTTCGTCTGGCTTACTTAATTCAACGAAAGACAATACGCATATTAATAAAGATCAATAGAACTTCACTAAAGTGAATACTAAAATAACTAAGAATTCTCAAAGGTTAAACATTCAACCTGGGCAAAAGTTGCAACCCAAGTCTTAACAATAAGAAATTATAATGAACAGATTAAAGGACTTATATCTGACTCTCTATAAAACCTCTAAGACAATTGAGATGGAGTGTTGGGACAAACCCCACAACATCCTAATGAACTAACTAGAAAGTAATGAAAATAGATCCTTCGAAATGCAAGAAGCCTCACCGACAGACTCTGAATTGCTCACTGGATCAACGGTGCACTGAAATATCGATGCTAGTTACATGTTCTGCAACATAAGATGACGCAGACCAACTGACATCAGTACATTGAATGTACGAGTATGCGAGTTGGTATGCTAAATACAACATAGGCTCGAAAAGATTTTGAAAGGAACTCTTATCTTGGCTCTTCTCAACTCATGAATTCTTAACTGAACTCATTTCAAGTTTAAAAAAAGTGCAATATAAAGAAAAAGAAATATTATTTAAAACATGATGTCAAATCATAATCATAATATCATAAAATACATAGCATGCTCCTTCTCAAAGTCTACTTGTGCAAGACATGAATGAAGTCCCATAACCCCGTTCATAATAAGCAGAACCCCTTGAGGAACCATGCAATTACTACTATGTGAGTTTCTCTAACCAACAACCATCACTTAAGAGCTATAGTAATAATACATCAATTTACCTTACGCTGCCAGAGCATCCTATACCCATCCAAAGGTATACGAGTTGAACTACTTAGTGGATCCATTAGTCTATGTGAAAAGGATTCATCTAAAATGTATGATCCTTTTTCTACCCATGATGGCTACATGATTTATGGAGATCGATAGTCGTTTGAACTTTTTTCCATATCAATGCTCAATACTGCTCCCAACAAAAATATATTATATTAGTTCTTTATGTTAAAAACATATTTCTTCTGTGATTTGAGATTAGTGCTCAAAAACTTAGCTCAAAATTGAAATTGTATTTAGTTTATTTAAAAACGATTGCCTACTTTTAAGAAATGAATATATATATATATATATATATATATATATATATATATATATATATATATATATATATATATATATATATATAAAGAAAATTATATAAAATTAATAAACCCATTAATAAAAGGTTATTCAACTTTTAAGGAAGGATTTTTTTTAATTCTTTAATTAACTTATCCAAAGACGGCGACTACTTTTAAGGTAAAAAAAAATATTATTAGGCTCAATTAATATGTATTAATTATCAAATAATAGATAATAATTAATCAAATAATATTAGAGGCAATGTTTTTTATTAGAAACTATAATAACACGTATGCAAAAATTATACAATAATTGAAGTTGCAATTACATAATGTATACGTAAAAGAAATCTATATGTATACACAAAAACTCATTCATAAAAATAGGCGTGTAAATCTTATTGATGTATACAATAATTGTAGCATGCATACATAAACTTGTAATGTATACATAAGAATGTTACCAATAATTACATATCATAATGAATACAAGAATGAAGTTAATATGATACCTATGAAAATTAATTTTTATTTATAAATTGTACATGTGATTCTTATTATGTATATGGTAATTGCACTACGTATACATTGGTTTGTGTTTATCGATTTATTCACCTAATAAATTTGTATACATTTATTCTAATTAAGATGGATATTTATTGGTATACATTGGTTTGATTCAACAAAATCAACATTGTAATTTTTTAGGAGGATCTTATGAGAATATTTATTACCCATGAAATTGAAAACAAAAATTCCAAATACTATAATCTGAATTTTTGCCCCAAAAAATTTAAATTATTTATTTCACAAATCAAGTGGGGAAAAAAACACTAAATAATTATATATTAAATGAAGATTTAGGAGGATCAATGGATAAACATACATTTGTTCTGCATAAACAAAGTAAACTAAGGAGAATAAAAAAAAAATATAGAAAAGCAACAAATATGCATATGAAAAAGATTTTAGAATTAAAAAAAAGTATTAATAGCATAAATTTTCGCAAAAACTTCAATCTCACAAATCATGAAATTCAATAATTATTTGGACAAACACAAAATTATATATAAAAGATTATTATAAGAAGTACCCATTAATAAACATATTGTTATATTTGATTTTCATAAACAAAATAAATAAAAAAAATCAAAAAAATAAAGGAGACAAAAGAAAAGTCTATTATAAAATGATTGACAACAAAGGAGAGACAAAAAGAAGAAGAATAAAACAATAATTTTACTTTTTCAAGAAAAAAAGAAGCAGCAATCAAACGTGTTTACAATAAATTTAGGGGAACATAAATACACTTTTTAAGAAAAAACAAAATAATTATTGAAGCCTAATAAATAAAAGAAAATACTTTTTTTGCCAATAAATTAAAAATGGGCTATATTTTAACTTTTACCTATTTAGTCTAGGAAAAACTACAATCTACCCATACTTAATTATCACATATACATATTTTTTTTCTACTTTAAAAATATTAAATAGAATACCACTTTTTTTTTAAAAATATATCATATTTATAAAAAATTAAATCAGATACACAATCCCATCAAATGTGATAATGAATAGTTATCTTAAAAATCCCACCACTACCCCTTTTTCTTCTTTTTCATTAAACGTTTAATTCCTCTATCACAAAAAATATTGTATCTCATTCTCACTCTCACACGTATTTCTTTTTTCTTAATCATTTTTATTTTCTTTTGCATGTGCTAAATTTATATCAAACTCTACATAATTAGCATTAGTTAAAGTGACAAAGTAAGATTATCTTTAGTTTTTTCTATTGTATATTTATTTTCAATCGTATCATGTATTTGACTCTATGGTTTAGATTTTTTTCTAGCCAAATTATTGTAGGGTTTTTATATTGTTTGCTCCATTTTAATGGCTCATAATTCAGAAAATAGTATGAATATTGTTATGTATCCGAGACACATGTTTTTGAATATAATGTATGAATTGATACTTGATACATCGAATTAATACTAGATACATGAAATTAAAATTAAAACTATAAATAGATACATGAAATTAATATTATCATATAAATAAATACATGATATTAATATCATCGTATAAATAGGTATATGAAATTAATATTATCATATAAATGGATACATGAAATTAATACTAGACATGTATAACAAATACACGAAATTAATATTCGATACTTCTATAGTACATATGAATCTACTTGTATGATACGTATCTAAGTGTTTTGTTTGTTGGATACATCATATATTGAAAATAGATCAAATTAATAAATTTTATTATTTCAAATAATAATATAATGAAATTAATTAAAATATATACACTCCTTGATTTCCGCCTTATATTAAGGAATTTGGTTATAACCAATTAATTCAAATAAATAAAATACGTATCTTAATTTTAAAATTCGACAAATATATATATCTCACGGATATATAAAATATGATAAAAAAAATTAATATTTAAAATTATTAAAAATTTAAATAATTAATATGTAAACTAATGAAATTTATGTAGTTTAACCTTTAATCTATAGGTGCCATTTATTATTTCTAATAAACGTGAAGTGGGAATATAGCCCAAGTTTTAATCTCAGGTCCATTTACCAAGTTTACTGGCCCAAAGCATCCCGGTCACTATTTTACATGTATATGCAACGTATCTATATTATATGAATACAGCAAAGTGAATATAAATATCGAAAAATTAAATCAAAATTGAAATAATTTGATTCTTTGATTCACTTCTTTGTTTTTTTGTTTGGTGTTGGTGTTATTTTTTCAGAAGTTCGATTCTTTGATTCGGTGTTTGGTATAAGGGTATCACAATTTATGGACATTCTTTTAATTAAAAATTAAAATTTCAATCAACAACTAAATCATTCATGAACAAATCAAAGTAACACCGAATGTACAATTCAATAATTAACTTGAAATATTAATTTCTAAGAGATACTCAATCATATTTTTATCAATGTTCATTACGTAAAGAAACCATCTTCATACTTTCTTTTTTGATAAATTGTTGGAGGCATAATGTTCTAGATAAGGACAAATATAGTTTTAGTATCACAATAAGTGTTCCACATAAGTATTGTGACGCGTTTATAATTCTAAGTTTCAAAAGACTTCTATTGTTGATAAATTCTATAGCTAATCAAACAACCATATATCGATAGCAAAATATATATTAAGTACGACACGCAATATGAAAATTGCATTTTCTAAAAAGTAAATGTTAAAAAGCTTCCTGTATAAACATAATTTACATAACTTCCCACAGAATTGTACTAGACGATAGTTGAACAAGCTGATTTATTTGGATCAAAAAGCCCAGGCAATAGATACTTTCTTCCGTTTGTACCATGTGCATTATAGCTTGCACCGGTAATCGAATCCACAAGCAGCTCACCCGCATAACCCGGATAAGCCCCTTTACCGTACAGCCCGGCGCAAGCCGAAGCCGCCTCTAACGGGGCTTCAGCCGGGCCTTGGTAGTAACCGTTTCCGTACGGGTTCGTTACTACTCCAGCCAAAAGACTCGCTATATTTACAACCATGCCATCCGCACCCACGTCACCGTTTGGCGCACCCAACGGCTTGGCTTGGGGCCCGTAAATAGGTTGGTGAAACGGCCACGCGCATTGACCCGGACATTGAGTTGCTGAATTACCCACCCATATGAAAACGGATCTTTTTCCTTGACCCGACCCGTGATACCCGCAATTGCCCATGCAGAAGCCTTCCACTACAACATCTTGGGCTGTTAGGACTAAAATTAATTCACCTTTTTTCGAGTGAGCCAATTCTGATATTTGGGATTTTTTTAGGGTTTTTCCAATTGAACAATTTTCGTCCGTGAATTGATTCGATAGAACTAAACGGGTCTCTTTTTTACCCGCTTTTGTCAAGTAGGTTTGGATAGTTTGCCACCATTTTGTAACGGTGGGTGTTTTACGTGACCAAATTTTACTAGGAGAATTTAGAGATTGAAGAAAATCAACAATAATAGATTTTTGGGCAGGTGAAAATTTTCCATACCAAATAATCGATATTTTTAGCTCACTTTCTAATAAATCACCATTATGGTATGTAAGACTCATTGGAGGTGGTTGATATAGTGAAAACAAGTTTCTTGTTGCATAAGTAATGTGGAGCAAGCTGAGAAAAATAAGAACAACAAGTGGGTAAGGGGTTTTGGAATAATTAAAGGAACCCATGAGAAATGTTTATAGAATAAATGAAGTTTTTTTCTTTAAAGAAAGTTGGATTATGAATTTGGATATAGGTACGGGGTGAAGTGATGAGGGTATATATAGATGATGAGATGCATGAATATGTTTGTAAAGTAGGGGTTTCAATCTTCATATGTAGCTATGAGAAGAAAGATTATAAATTAAATTGGCTCTCACTTGGTGTATATAATAATTCAAAATGGGGATGCGACACAATCTAAACTAACGACTCCTTCGTTTATTAATTCATTTCATCGTTCAAATTCAATTTAATCCGATTTGTTTGACACGTTTGGAGGGTGAATAAAGTAATCCAAATGTTGCAAAGAGGGATTGGTAGTGTGTCAAGTGGGCAATGAGCATGTGTTCGAAGCTCTTCCCAAGAAAAGTCGACGTAATTTTTAAATTTCTTTAGTAGTATCTCAAAAAGATCAATGGTTTAAATAGAGATTTAAGTAACATCTTAATTTAATTATCAGTCCAAGAAGCTTTTGTTTTTAAATTATGTAGCTTGTGCATGCATGACGTTATGCAAGCTAGCAGTATTAAACAATTGTATTAATTAAGAAACCTAAAATATGTCGCGTATACTTTCTCCGTTTTAAATTATCAGTAATATTTTTATTTTAACATGCCCCTTAAAAAACATTAATCATGAAAAGTATTTGAGGATATAAGTTCATAGTTCGTAACATTAATTATGAAAAGTCTTAATCTTCTAAAATGAAAAATAATATGAGATAATTATAATTTTTAAAAATTATAACAGATAATTTGAGACAGGAGTATAATCGTAGAGGTAATATAGGGCTACGACTTCTTGATGTACGACTTTAGATTAAGATTAGCAGGGGGCGGTGGACCTTGGAGTTGCTTATGGTGACGGGAATATGCGTCTTGAATCTTGATATAATTAGTTTTGGGAAACTTAAAATAACTAATGAACTTCGACAGATAAATATACATTTTCTATTTAATTTTACTGGTAGTATTTTGATTTATAAGAGTTAATTTGATTAATTTTTAAAATTTAATTAATAAAAAACTATTTTAAAAAAAACTGAAGTTATAATTTTAATGGTCAGAGTTATACAATCACGTAAAAATAAAAAATGAGTATAAGCTTTTACTGGAAAAGTGTAAAAAATTTAACCCACCTTAACATTAGACAATTTAGAAATTAGGAAGTTCTTGAAAAAATATTAAATGAAAAACTTTCAATAACTAAAACAATGAGTTAATTAAGTACTTGGCACTCGATTATAATGTAAGTGATGTTTTCAACGGATACATCCCTTGAAAAACTAATTGTTCATGCAAAATACCAACTATTTTTATTAACATACCTTCAATTAAATTCATAAACTTCATAATTATAGGTTCGATTGTAAATTAAGTACTCTAGCTACTACATCTTTTTACCTAAAGCAAACTTTTGTTGCTCAACTAGCATTGAAAATCCCCCAAAAATCAAAAGTTCGTTTTATTTTTTCGAATGAAAAAATCTTTTTGATCAGAATAATTTTTTTTAAATGTTATTTTACCTTTTAAAATATTTTTATCTTTTGATTTTAATACCTTTTAACCAAAAAAATTCAATTTATTTTAAAATAAAAAAATATTATATATATTTTATTATTTTCTAACTAAATTGAGACTAAATTTTCTGGTCTATTTAATACTTTTTTCCCTTTCCGAATTACCGTAAAAGTTACAAATAGGCATGCAAATGCACTGAATGTGAGCATTATGGGCATTCCATTATTTTGTGGGGAGAATAAATTAAATGAATTATGGGTCGTTGGCAAGGCCATACCACAACAAGTTTCGATAATTATTGACAATGCATGCATGTACGTTCAGCTAATATAGCATCGTGCTAAGTATATAATAAACGCTCAATTTATTTACTTAATTATTTCCATGGTATTATTAATTTAGTTGAATTTGTGGTACGTAGCATGTCAATTTAATCTCTCTTTTCGTTAATATACATGCACTCACCCCTTCCTAGATTTTGTTTGCTGATGTCGCCTTATCGAGGAGCTCCCTTCTATTTTGTTCTCTTCATGATAATTTAAATTCGTGAAAATCTTAGAACTGAAAACAAGAGAAATATTTATTATCTGAGCAACTCCCTCTTATCTATCCAATTATCTTTAATTTTCGTGCATGTATTTGTTGAATATTTAAGTTAACTAATCAACTTGTTTGGTTCTTATTAATACTTTTTCAACATTTAATTTCAATCAAGATCCTTGCATGTAGTCAAATTTTTGGATAGGATCATGAAAACTACTCGATCATAACTGTTTCTCTTCAATTCTTCAATTTATGTACAACCAATATTTGCATTTTGCAATAAATTTACATGTAACACGTATAATTAATTAAGGCCACCTACCTTTATGGATTACTAAAACTCGGTATATATTGATTTGGATAGTGATATTTTTGACACTTTTGATTCGTGGATCGACGTATAAAGGTTGAAGTAAGATTTCCTATATAATTAATTACTATATATTTATACTGCATGTATTGGTTTTTAAAGTAGATAAATATTATTAAATAGATCGATCGTATAAGCCATATATTTACTGTCCACGTTATGTTTGTCAATTGGAAAGGAAGCCAGACAGCATTGATTAGTATACCAACACACAGAAACACTGATTAGACACTGTGGTTTCACTAGAAAATAGAATATATAGAACATAATCATGACTTTTTCTCATATTTTTATCTGGTTCAAAAATAAGAAATATATATTGCTTTCTCCGTTTAAATTTATATGGTACCTTTTGTTTCTCAGAAATCAATTAGACTAATTTTTGAAAATGAATTTATTAGATTAACTCCTTAATTTAAAACTAAATGCTAGATTGATATTGATAAAAAAGTTAGAAAAAACAGTATTTTATAAGTTGTAATTATTCTAATGTTAATATGATAAGATAATATATATTTTTAATATGGATCGAAATTTATATAATTTAAAATGGTGGCGTTATGTTTTTGTAGCCTTAGAAATTTTGCACTCATTACATCTTAGTTTAATTGTTTTAGTTTGATTGAAATTAAATAAATTAAAGAGATACTTTTGAGTTTTCTATCTTAAAATTATTGTATAAAATGTTAAATTTAAAAACTTACTAAACGTAGAAAAATAAATCAAAAAAGAAAACAAGACGTTTAAATTGAACCGAAAAAAAAAGTGACATATGTTAAAATACCGTCAAATTTAAGTGTCTTTAAAAAAAAACCACGTTCACTTAATTAATAATGCTAGAGAAATCGAAATAATTGAAGTAATACGTGTCGAAATATCTCGTAGACGAAAAGATTTAACTACTTTGTAGATAGGACCCAAAGCAATAGCCAATTAGAGGGAAAATATGTAAACTTGGTGGGGCAGCTATATACGGCTTAGCACTTGGTCCCATCTTATCTACTTCTCTTAATTTAGTATTTAATATGTAAAGAAGTCAAAACCTACACATGTGGCTAATGTAGTAGATGTAATTAATACATATGATATGAGTTACTCCATAATAATTTGTCAGCTATTATCTTCTACTTTCTCTTATGATATATATCCATAAAAGATAAATATGAGTTTACGGTGTAATAATGAGATTATTTTGTGAAAGAATTTTTGTTGGTAATATAATTTCAAATGGATTTTGAACACTAAATGTAAAATTGTAAAATAAATATGATTTTTTTCGTTTCTTGGTAATATTTTAAATTCAATTTTCAATGTGATATGTTTAAGGCCATAAAATTAAAGGATAATTTTGTACATTTGACGTTAATTTAATTTAGAACCACAAGATTTAAAAGTCTTTTTATATTCTTAAAAATACCATGTCAAGTCAAATCAGATCATTCTTTGTAAAACGAATAGAATATATACCCATAAAGGGACATTAGGCGGAATCAATATTAAATATTAATAAATTTATACGTAGCGATCTCAAATTAGATGAATTTCTTAATATATCACTTGAAAGCCTCATATTTTATCATGTAAAGGTAGATATAATTAGGGTCTTTGCATTATCTAACTCTTTTCGAGCTCTATTAAATACATTTTTGTCGTTAAAGCTTCATATTATCTGTTAGATCTACTTTTATTTTATTATATATATATATACACACACTAAAAAGGAGGGTCGTGCAGGGCCTCTTTGCGTAGTCAAATGAAAAACATGTTATTAAATGCATGCATATTCAAATCTTACGTAGGAAATGAAATTTGAAAAATCGACAAGGAGGCCACTCGTGCAGTCTACATATCTAAGCAATGGATTATATTTCTAAGATATTATGTTTGCTAGGACGAAAGGAAACACAGGAAATTTCATTTGGGAAAAAAAAAATATACTCTTATCTTAAGGTAGACATAAAAATACAAATTTAATTTGATTAGACCACAGATTTAGCCATTGCAAGTGGAGAGACAACAAGAATTTGACTTGTAAGTTACAACATTAACAACTCATAAGATAATGCACAAACACTGTTGAAGTGCTCAATGCAAGATCAATTTATTATATAAATCACTGAAATTTATTGGACGATTGTTAGAAGAAAGATGACACATACATTAAAAACTTTGAGCCGTGAAAAATTATTGCTTATATATTCTTTTAGGAAAAGCTTCGTTTTTTTAGAACTTAAGAAATGATTTTTTATAATAGTCATAATAATCTTTCATGAACACAGGTGACTTTTGTTAAATTTGACAAGATTCAAAAATGAATTGATGAGAAGATATGGTAGTTAGGAGGATAATTCTTCATTAGTAGAAAAGTCAAGATAGCACCTTTTGTAGGTGAAATTTAGTTGAACCATAAATTGATTTCACAAGGTAAATGTTGACATTTTGACATATTGTGATGTCATGGATGACATCAATAGGAAGAATTCACTCCTATTAATAGGTAGCTCCTAATTCATTTGTAACACACCTCTAACTTGCCTTCTCATCTCCTAAGGCGTTTGTTCTTCTTTCTCTCTTGTAGTATTTCACTTGTACTCTTTTGGAGTGAAATAAATATTGATTGGTTGTGTCCGAGGACTAGGCAAGAGAAAACAAAAGTTTGCTGAACCTCGTTAATTTCTGGCGTTCTTTCTGTTATTGTCTCATTTACTATTTATTAGCCACATTTAAATATAGCAGTTGTGATTCCATCACTTTCTATATATTCAACTTCCGTAACACTATTTATGTTATTTGAACAGAGATTATTTTTCTGAACAGTCATGCTCCTTCATGTACAAATGACTTTTTATGAAAGAGACACTCAATTTTTGAATAATCACCATTGCTTCCTTTTGAAAAGATAAAACTTTTGTTACTCTCTATTTGAACATACAAAAAAAAATTGTTTCATTTAAAATTAAAATATTAATTTTAAATTTTAAAATAAACAATTTGTTCAAAATAAATTAAAAAAAAATAAAACTTAGTTGAAGATCTGACTCGGCCTGCTCCAAGCCCAAGTCCAACTCAATTAAATAAATGTTATATATATAAAAGTAGACTTACTCTATTAAATGGCTAAATTGACTAGACCTTAAAGGGACTTTAAAAAAATGGCTTCTCCCAATAATATGAGAATTTTTTCTTTATATTACAACTATTCTAACATCGGTTACACTTAGGGGTTGATTGGTTTGAAAATAATTATTCTAATATTATTTCTTATCAATTGTGTGATTAGTTATATTAAAATTTAAGAACAATATGCATTAGTGTATACTTTCTAAGAAGAAGTCATTTGTCACGATCCAAATCGGGTCGCGACTGTCACCCACACTTACCCTCCTGTGTGAGCGAACCAATCAAATCTAAACCTTAACATTTCAATGTACTATCAACATAAAGTAATGCGGAAGACTTAAACTCATTAATAAAAACCAATTCAATAACTATTATTTCCCAAAATCTAGAAGTCATCGTCACAAGAACATCTACTTCAAATTACTAAATCTAAGAGTTTCTAAGAAGCTAAAATACATAAAAGCTAGTCCATGCCGGAACTTCAAGGCATCAAGACATGAAGAGGAAGATCCAGTCCAAGCTAGAAGCATTAGCTCACCCTGATATCCGGAGTAATGAAGACTGGCTAGAGTTACTGTTGATTCGAAGATGACGGCACGTTTGCTGCACTCCACAATTAAACAAGAAGAAAACATAAAAGTAGGGGTCAGTACAAAACACGGGTACTGAGTAGATATCATCGGCCAACTCAAAATAGAAAACAGTATATATCAGATAACATCATAAAATCAACTAATATCCTTAGCATGCAGCATTTACAATTATCATAACCCTTGATTACAACACCAAGCTCATCAATGAGGACTCACGCCTCCTCATCATACTCATTTGGGATTTAGGTTCATTAGATTGAGTATATTAACATCTTTCAAGATTCATTATCTTTATTACTCTCGTGTCGGTACGTGACACTCCGCTCCTCATATACTATCCTGGTGTCGGAACGTGACACTCCGATCCTCATATACTATTCTGGTACCGGAACGTGGCACCCGATCCATATTCTATCCTTGTGTCGGAACGTGACACTCCGATCCTCATATACTATCCTGGTACCAGAATGTGACACCCGATCCATATTTTATCCTGGTGTCAGAACGTGACACTCCGATCCTCATATACTATCCTGGTACCGGAACGTGGCACCCGATCCATATTCTATCCTGGTGTCGGAACGTGACATTCCGATCCTCATATACTATCCTGGTACCGGAACGTGGCACCCGATCCATATTCTATCCTGGTGTCGGAACGTGACACTCTGATCCTCATATACTATCCTGGTACCGGAACGTGGAACCCGATCCCCTAATCTCCTTCTATCAATTCATCAAGCCTTCTTTCTTACCAAGGCATCATCAATCTCATTATTTTAGTTCATCACGCCTTCTTTTATACCAAGGCCTCATCATTAACAAAGAGATTAGGGTTTTTCAAGAATTGGGATTCAATAACTTCATCATGCTTATATAATCACAATTATATAATTACATTCATGCAAGCATACAATTAAGCACATAGCAGGGTTTACAATATTATCAATACATATCATTCGCTATTAAGAGTTTACTACGAATATCGTAAGAGAAACCATAACCTACCTCCACCGAGGACTAGTGATCAAGCAAGAATTTCCCAAAGCCTTGTGTTTTTCCTCTTCGTCCGTCTCTCTCTATCGATTCTCCTTCTCTCTCTTTCTGTTCTTTTCTTTTTCTTATTCAAACCCTCTTTCTTTTACCCTAATTAGCATATAATTAAGAATAAAGATGGCAATAATAACCCACTAATTTACTCAAGGTTACCTCTTTTAACCCCCAAGTAATTAGACTTATTAACATAAACCCACTAACTTTATAATTAAAGTAGGAATAGTCCAAAACGTCCCTTAAAACGTGTAAAGAAATCCGACCCAGCCTGGGATTACGCAGCCTGTGATGGCCCGTCGTGCCTGCGACGGTCCGTCCTGCAGGTCGTCGCAATGTTCAGAGACTCAATTTCCACCAAAGAGTCTGTGACGGTCCGTCACGCCCGTGACGGTCCGTCCTGCCATTCCGTTACGAAGTTCAGAGAGTCGATTTTTAGTACCCAATTTCAAAATTTCTAAGTGTTTTGAAACGAGACCCCTCGACGGTCCGTCGTGCTCATGACGGTCCGTCGTGGGTTCCGTCGTCTCAGCCTGTTTTTCCAGAAATAAAATTTGCTGCTCAAAACGACTAAATAGGTCGTTACATTAGATACCAATTTACCCATCGTTCGTCCCCGAACGATCACAAGAAGGAAAACAAGGGCAAAAAAAAGTACCTGAATCTGTAAACAGGTGGGGGTATCTTTCTCGCATATCAGCCTCTTTCTCCCAAGTGGCTTCTTCGACTAGTCGATTCTTCCATTGAACCTTGATGGATGCAATCTCCTTTGATCTCAACTTGCGAATTTCTCTATCTAAAATAGCAACAGGCTCCTCCTCATAAGACAAATTTTCATCAAGCAAAACGGAATCCCAACGGATGATGTAGTTTCCATCCCCATGGTATCTTTTCAACATCGACACATGGAATACCGGATGTACTCCGGACAGCCCTGGAGGCAAGGCTAACTCATAAGCCACCTCCCCTACTCGCTTAAGTACTTCAAAGGGACCAATATACCTTGGGATTAATTTACCCCTTTTACCGAAATGCATCACCCCTTTCATGGGCGAAACCTTCAGTAAGACTTGTTCACCCTCCATGAACTCCAAGTCTCTAACCTTTCGATCGGCATATTCCTTTTGCCTACTTTGCGCCGCTAACAGCTTTTTTTGAATAGATTTCACTTTATCTAACGATTCTCTCAGAAGGTCAGTACCCCAAGGTCTAACCTCGAATGCATCAAACCACCCAATGGGAGACCTACATCTCCTCCCATACAATGTTTCGAATGGAGCCATATCAATACTTGAGTGATAGCTATTATTGTATGAAAACTCCGCTAAGGGTAAGAAGTTATCCCAATGACCACCAAATTCTATCACACATGCGCGAAGCATATCCTCCAACACTTGAATCGTTCTCTCAGACTGACCATCGGTCTGAGGATGGAACGCAGTACTAAGGTTCAACCTAGTACCCAATTCCGCATGCAATGTTTTCCAAAACATAGAAGTAAAATGCGTACCTCTATCTGATATGATGGATAGTGGAACCCCATGCAATCGAACGATTTCTGAGATATAGATCTTGGCTAGCTTCTCGGCATTGTAAGTCACCTTAACCAGAATAAAATGAGCAGACTTAGTTAACCTATCAACAATCACCCAAATAGAGTCGTACTTACCCATCGTCTTTGGAAGACAAACCACGAAGTCCATTGCGATTCTCTCCCATTTCCATTCCGGAATGGGCATTCTCTAAAGTGTTCTTCCGGGACTTTGGTGTTCATACTTTACTTGTTGACAGCTTGGACATTTGGCAATAAAATCCACAATATCACGCTTCATTCTACTCCACCAAAAGTGTTGCTTTAGGTCATGGTACATCTTGGTTGCACCCGGATGTATCGAATACCTTGAACTATGAGCCTCTGTCAGAATAGTGTTGATCAAATCATCGACGCGGGGTACACATACCCTTCCCTTAATCCTCAAAACACCTTCCTCATCGATTGTCGCTTCTTTAGCCTCTCGTTGCAACACTTTATCTCGGATCCGGATCAATTTTTCATCATTAAACTGCTTTCCCTTAATCTTGTCAAGGAAGGAAGATCTTGCCTCCACACAAGCTAAAAATCCTCCCTTCTCATTTACTTCTAATCTAACGCTAGAGTCTGAACCTCTCTAGCCAATGGACGTCTAGAAGCTTGCAAGTGAGCTAGACTTCCCATGCTTCCCGCCTTTCTACTTAAAGTATTCGCTACAACATTCGCCTTCTCCGGATGATACAAAATAGTGATGTCGTAGTCCTTCAGTAGTTCCATCCATCTCCTCTGTCTCAAGTTCAAATCTTTCTGAGTAAAGACATACTATAGGCTACGATGATCCGTATAAACCTTACACTTAACCCCATATAAATAGTGTCTCCATTGCTTTAATGCAAACACTACCGCGGCTAATTCCAAATCATGAGTTGGATAGTTACGTTCATGCACTTTTAATTGTCTTGAAGCATAAGCAATCACATTCTTCTCTTGCATTAGCACTGCACCCAAACCCGAATAGGATGCATCACAATAGACAATGAAATTCTTACCTTCCACTAGCAAGGTGAGAATTGGTGCAGTAGTCAACAGAGTCTTGAGCTTCTGAAAGCTTTCCTCACACTCATCCGACCATACAAATGGGACATTTTGCTTAGTCAAGTTCGTCAGCTGGGAAGCAATGGAAGAGAATCCCTTGACAAATCGGCGGTAATAGCTAGCTAAACCAACAAAGCTCCTTATTTCTAACACATTAGTAGGTCTTACCCAATTCTTCACTGTCTCAATCTTAGAAGGATCCACCATAACTCCATCCTTAGAAACCACGTGCCCCAAGAAGGACACTGCATTTAGCCAAAACTCACACTTAGAGAACTTGGCATAAAGCTTTTTCAACCTCAAAATTTCCAATATCATTCTCAAATGCTCCTCATGTTCCTCCTTACTTTTAGAGTATATCAGTATGTTATCAATAAATACGATTACAAAGAGATCCAAATATGGCTTAAAAATCCCGTTCATCAAACTCATGAACGCAGCAGGGGCATTCGTAAGACCAAAAGACATCACTACAAATTCGTAATGCCCATACCTGGTCCGAAAAGCAGTCTTTGGCACATCCGTTGCCCGTATCTTCAATTGGTGATAACCGGATCTCAAGTCAATCTTAGAGAAGACACAAGCACCTTGTAACTGATCGAACAAGTCATCAATGCGAGGAATGGGATACTTATTCTTAATAGTTACCTTGTTCAACTGCCTGTAGTCTATGCACATCCTAAAACTCCCATCCTTTTTCTTCACAAATAATACCGGAGCACCCCATGGAGATGCACTTGGTCTAATAAAGCCTTTGCTTAACAACTCTTGAAGTTGGGCCTTTAACTCTCTTAACTCCGCGGGAGCCATTCTATTAGGGGATATAGAAATGGGGCGAGTACCTGGTTCAAGATCAATGCAGAAGTCAATATCTCTATCCGGTGGCATATCCGGAAGGTCTGCGGGAAACACATCTAAAAACTCACGAACTATCGAGACCGACTAAATTGGAGGTACTTGGGTAGTATCATCCCTAAGATGTGCCAAGAACGCTAAACAACCCTTACTAACCATTTTCTTAGCACGAAGAAAGGAGATGATACGAACCGGATTGGAAGTGTAGTCGCCCTCCCACACTAACGGATCCATCCCAGGTTTGGCTAACGTCACTGTTTTAGCGTTACAATCCAAGATTGCAAAATTTGGAGAAAGCCAAGTCATACCCAGAATTACATCGAAGTCAACCATTTCTTGAAAGGATTTTGCCGTAGCCGCAACTTGTAAGGCCAAAATCCGCAATTCTGACCTCAACCCCTTCACAAAACGGCGAATTCCGCTCTTGTGGACTGAAACAAAGTTGGGTGGCATACCTTGATAATGCACGAAACTTAGCCTCATATGCAGTAACTGACATCCTACCTTGCTCTAGGCTCAAGAACTCATCTCTTTTCCTATCCCTCAAGTCCGGGGGATATACTTCTCCATAAACAAGCTAGAGAATGAGGCCCAAGTCATAGGTGGTGCCTCTGTTGGTTGACACTCAACATGTGACCGCCACCACATTTTGGCGTTCCCTTGAAACTGATAACTCACGAACTCAATACCAAACCGTTCTACTATACCCATCTTGTGTAGTAGCTCATGACAGTCAACCAGAAAATCGTAAGCATCTTCAGATTCAGCACCCTTGAAGACTGGAGGTTTCAATTTCAAGAACTTACTGAAAAGTTCATGCTGATCATTTGTCATTATAGGCCCAGTAGTCAGACGTGGAAACGTGCATATGTCCAATGAGGCATTCATGCGGGGAGTCGCAGCAGTTGCCTGTTGTACTTCCGGACCCTGAGGTGCTGGTGCAGAAAACACTGGAGGTGTTTGACCTTGGTCAGATAACCCACTAAGATAAGCAAGAACCTGATTTATCATCTCTGGGGTAGGTTGGGGTGGTAGTTCCTCATTCTGCACTTGCTCAGTTTCCCCTTCCTCACCCTCTCTTACTACTTCTTCAGTCGGTGGAGGAGTTACCGCCCTAGAATCAGAAGGGCTAGCTGCTCGTCTTCTTCCTCTAGAGGACGTCCTCCCATGACCTCTACCACGGCCTCTTGCCGCTACTCTTCCTCGAGCTACAGCTTCAGTGGCTGGCTCAGACGCTTCTTGTCTTGCCGATGTTGGTGTTGGCGCAGTCGTTGCTCTAGTTCTAACCATCCGCGAAATAGAGTGAAGATGGTCAGATACCAATTTGTATCACTTAGATACCAATTGGATTCAAGTAGTAGCACGAAAGAAAGAAAGAAAGAATGGAATTTTCCTAAAGTCTTATAGCCTCTCAAAGAAAAGTAAAGGTGTCCCCCTACCGTTCCTTAAGACTCTACTAGACTCGTTCTTGTGTGATGAGACCAACGAACCAAATGCTCTGATACCAAGTTTGTCACGACCCAAATCGGGCCGCGACTGGCACCCACACTTACCCTCCTGTGTGAGCGAACCAACCAAATCTAAACCTTAACATTTCAATGTACTATCAACATAAAGTAATGCAGAAGACTTAAACTCATTAATAAAAACCAATTCAATAACTATTATTTCCCAAAATCTGGAAGTCATCATCACAAGAACATCTACTTCAAATTACTAAATCTAAGAGTTTCTAAGAAGCTAAAATACATAAAAGCTAGTCTATGCTAGAACTTCAAGGCATCAAGACATGAAGAGGAAGATCTAGTCCAAGCTAGAAGCATTAGCTCACCCTAATATCCGGAGTAATGAAGACTGGCTAGAGTTACTGTTGATTCGAAGATGACGGCACGTTTGCTGCACTCCACAATTAAACAAGAAGAAAACATAAAAGTAGGGGTCAGTACAAAACACGGGTACTGAGTAGATATCATCGGCCAACTCAAAATAGAAAACAGTATATATCAGATAACATCATAAAATCAACTAATATCCTTAGCATGCAGCATTTACAATTATCATAACCCTTGGTTACAACACCAAGCTCATCAATGAGGACTCACGCCTCTTCATCATACTCATTTGGGATTTAGGTTCATTAGATTGAGTATATTAACATCTTTCAAGATTCATTATCTTTATTACTCTCGTGTCGGTACGTGACACTCCGCTCCTCATATACTATCCTGGTGTCGGAACGTGACACTCCGATCCTCATATACTATCCTGGTACCGGAACGTGGCACCCGATCCATATTCTATCCTTGTGTCGGAACGTGACACTCCGATCCTCATATACTATCCTGGTACCGGAATGTGGCACCCGATCCATATTCTATCCTGGTGTCAGAACGTGACACTCCAATCCTCATATACTATCCTGGTACCAAAACGTGGCACCCGATCCATATTCTATCCTGGTGTCGGAACGTGACACTCCGATCCTCATATACTATCCTGGTACCGGAATGTGGCACCCGATCCATATTCTATCCTGGTGTCAGAACGTGACACTCCGATCCTCATATACTATCCTGGTACCGGAACGTGGCACCCGATCCATATTCTATCCTAGTGTCGGAACGTGACACTCCGATCCTCATATACTATCCTGGTACCGGAACGTGGCACCCGATCCATATTCTATTCTGGTGTCGGAACGTGACACTCCAATCCTCATATACTATCCTGGTACCGGAACGTGGCACCCGATCCATATTCTATCCTGGTGTCGGAACGTGACACTCCGATCCTCATATACTATCCTGGTACCGAAACGTGGAACCTGATCCCCTAATCTCCTTCTATCAATTCATCAAGCCTTCTTTCTTACCAAGGCATCATCAATCTCATTATTTTAGTTCATCACGCCTTCTTTTATACCAAGGCCTCATCATTAACAAAGAGATTAGGGTTTTTCAAGATTTGGGATTCAATAACTTCATCATGCTTATATAATCACAATTATATAATTACATTCATGCAAGCATACAATTAAGCACATAGCAGGGTTTACAATATTATCAATACATATCATTCGCTATTAAGAGTTTACTACGAATATCGTAAGAGAAACCATAACCTACCTCCACCGAGGACTAGTGATCAAGAAAGAATTTCCCAAAGCCTTGTGTTTTTCCTCTTCGTCCGTCTCTCTCTATCGATTCTCCTTCTCTCTCTTTCTGTTCTTTTCTTTTTCTTATTCAAACCCTCTTTCTTTTACCCTAATTAGCATATAATTAAGAATAAAGATGGCAATAATAACCCACTAATTTACTCAAGGTTACCTCTTTTAACCCCCAAGTAATTAGACTTATTAACATAAACCCACTAACTTTATAATTAAAGTAGGAATAGTCCAAAACGTCCCTTAAAACGTGTAAAGAAACCCGACCCAGCCTGGGATTACGCAGCCTGTGACGGCCCGTCGTGCCTGCGACGGTCCGTCCTGCAGGTCGTCGCAAGGTTCAAAGACTCAATTTCCACCAAAGAGTCTGTGACGGTCCGTCACGCCCGTGACGGTCCGTCACACACGTGACGGTCCGTCACACACGTGACGGTCCGTCCTGCCATTCCGTTACGAAGTTCAGAGAGTCGATTTTCAGTACCCAATTTCAAAATTTCTAAATGTTTATAAACAAGACCCCTCGACGGTCCGTCGTGCTCATGACGGTCCATCGTGGGTTCCGTCGTCTCAGCCTGTTTTTCCAGAAATAAAATCTGCTGCTCAAAACGGCTAAACAGGTCGTTACATCATTTCTTTGAAAAATTATTTCCACCTCATAAATTAGGGGGGAAAAGGTTCAAAGGAACCTCACATGTGTTTTTATCATTTTTATTCACTGATAATAATCCACACTATTATTCCAGGATCCAACAAATATAAAATATCTCTAACTTTGATGTTTTAAGATATACGACTACGAGAAATAATAACCGAAAAAGGAACAAGGGCTAAGATAGTACTAAAATTTTATCTCATAGCTTTTTTTGTTTATAATGGTACCAAAGATTTTATTTGGACACTGTAATAATTAATAGCATTTGGTAGGAAAGATAAAGAAAAAATTAATTTCAAAAAGAAAAACAGCTAAATTTATTTCATGTTTAGTTGAAACAACATTACGAGATGAATTATTACATGTTACTTATTCCAAAATTATAGTATTACTTTTATCCCATATATAACTAATCATAAATTAACTTGTTCGCAATCAAAATGAGCACTTACATCTATCTGTTCACTTCAGAGATAGATGAAGATAGTAATTTTCTTAAAAAACAAATGGACTTATAAATTTAGATCAATTTAAAAATAATATAATACTTAGATTTTTAGTAAAAAAACCAAAAAGCGAAACTTAAATAATTTTTAAGTCGAAAAATAAAAAGTAGAGGGAGGATTTTTATGTCATTTTAAACTTACTTAAAATTATTTTTAATTTTGGCAAACACTTCTTAACGTATTTTAAGTCATATTTGACTTATTTTATGTTATTTTTATATTTTCAAACACTTCTAAAATAAAAAGCTGATTTAAAAATAGATTAATCAACTAATAAGTCAATCCAAGCACCTTCGTAATAACTTGAAAAATAAACTAACTATATAAATTTTCTTTCTCACTTAGCATTTACCGAGCACATCTAAGAAAAATCATCTGTATTTCGTTGATTACCCTTTTTCTTTGTTTCAAGTACAAGACAAGTTTATAAATTAAAATTCAACAAGTTAAATTATACGTAGTATGATAAACGTAAAAATTCATATATAAAAAGTACTGTAATAATCACCAGATTACACAATATTAAATACTTTTTTTAAAACAATAAAAGACCAGATAAAATGTTTGGCAGATAAGGTGTAAGGCAGAGTAAATGATATTCCCTCATTGGATCCCTCTATAATTCAATGCATGCATCAACTGTAAATATTCAAACTCACATTTTCTTGTATTTAATTCAATTAAGATTCTGTAGGGGAAAAAAAAAATTAAATTCGATTGACCATAGAAGGTCTTGTTCATGTGCTTAACTGTCATGTATAGTTGTTCAGTAAATTAGTTTGATTTAGTCGTAGATTTTGAAGTTCAAAATTTAAAAATCAAAAATTTGAGATTTTAAAATTAATATCTTTTGAAATGATTCGAGTAAGTTTTTGAAAAATAAAAAATATTATAAAGATTTTTTTTTAAATTTTATAAAATGTTTATGATCAAACACTTGCTAAGAAGCTATTCAACAAAGTTAATAAATTTGATCAACTTATAAATAATTTATAGTCATTTATGCGTTCATACATGCTTATAAGTCGAGATTTATAATTTAAAACAACTAAAATTCATAAATCAAATATCTTGAAATTATGAATTTTGCGTTTAAATAAGTACTTACAGTTTGATCAGATCTTTTTCTCTTTTTTTTGTATTTTTCCAAAATAATTTTTCTCAAATAAAATTTGTTACACCTTTTTCATCATTAAGTTGTCCTTTTTTGTGCAAAATTATTTTTTAGTTTATAATTTTTAAAAATTACTTTAAGGACATTTAGGTTGTTTAAAATAAAATAAATTAATATTTATTAGCACCATTTTTGTCAAATACACTGGCCGCTGCTTATATATACTATATATATTTATTTGAATTATGACTTTTATGAGCATTGCATAATAAAACACAATACAATATTGTACGAGCATGCGACCTAACAAGGTGTTAGACAACCCATATAAAAATAGTCAGAGTTTTCCAGAAGTTTTTTAAAATTTAGGTACATATAAACAAAAAGTTCCTAAATTGTTGGACCATTTACAGCTAAGATGATGCTGGATATCATAAGTAATCCGTTAAGTTCTATTTCGAAGTTGTACGTTCCTTGTAGACTTTTTTGTTTTCTATTGTTTCTCGATCATCTTTTTTTTTTTGGGGGGGGGGGGGTCTTTTTAATTTTTTACGTTTAAAGAATCTTATAAATCATATTGTGGTACAGTAATAGGATCACTTTATTCTCGATTAGAAGTTGTGAATTTGAGTCTGAAATAAAAAAAAGATCTTATAGAAGTGCAAACTAAATAAACTTACAGTATATGATTCAAATCTAATCGAGACTTTAACAAAAAAAAATGATAAATAAGCTCGACGTTATAATTTTAAAATACGAAGGTAGTTAGCTAAATATGAGGTAAGCAATGGTTAGGAATAATGAAACATAGGGATTTTAATTAATAATAGGTTAGTGACAATCCACAGCTGGAAATTATAATTTTCAGAAAAGAAAATGAAACATCCGTGAGACACGCTGATTTCTTAGCTCCAAGTCACGGTTACCGGGGTTTAAGAGCATTGCAAATAGACCGCATAATAATAATAATAATAATAACACCTTTAGCTCATAAGAATTATTCAAATTTTAGGAGAAATTATCAGTTTTGTTACTATTGTTTAACGCTCCCCTCACCTCCGATGCTTAGAATCTCGTGTATAAACACTTTTAACTTTGGAATTCAACATTAGGTGAAATTAATCCTGATCTGATATCAGATCAAATTAAGCCTTAGACCTAATATATATTTTAAAAAGTTATTATTTTATTTTTCTAGTTGCGTGAATTTATGCATAACTCCCATTTCTACGTACCTTAACTATTTAATTCACATGTTCATGTATCACTTTATCTTCAAAAATTAAATAACGTATATTTGTGATGTGAAATATTTGTTCGTATATCTCACTCTCCTCAAAATTAACGGCTCATTCAATTGCCAGAAAAAAAAGAAAAAGTTAGCAAATCTTACATTATCCAATTGATCATATAAACAGTAACCAATATTTATATCTATAAATTTAAGATTTTTTTTAAAAAAAGTCCCGTGAACCTCATTTCTTGAACTTTAAACACTGCACGTGATACTTTTGAGAATGTCTCTAGTTTTCCCATGATGTTTTTTTGATAATATGCTTAAAAAGTATATATATATAAAATTCTTCAAACGTAGTGCGATGTTACTAAGGAAATTGCACTATTGTATCCGTGACTATTTTCATCAGCATACGATACTCCTTCGTTTCGTATTAGTTATCAAAAATATTCATTATAAACACTTTTTAAATATTTTGAAAATAAGACTCGCTTAAAATAGTACAGGAAAGAGGAAGTAGGTTTTATTTGTTTTTTTTTTATCTCATCTAATACAAGCTGTATTTGTTCAAGTGCGTAATTATATTATAAGATAAATTATGATATACTATCTTAGTGATGGAGTGTCATCTGACATATAGTGTGCAATGTACCGGACAACTAAGAATTGGTAAGTGTGAAATTTTAAAATTAAAATCGATTTGTTTAGCATTCTTGATTACTGGAGTTCATTGGATGCGAAAATTTCTGGATACTGCACAAAAAATTAACAGCTAGTTTATCCATTTTATGTATATTTGCACAATTTAATAATCTAATCCAACACATTATTGTGGGATTAGAGAATGGCTTCCTTGATAACATACAATTAACATTATATAATTAATCTGACAGCATTTTGTAATTCGAAGAATAACGTGGGTATATGTTTATTTTCTTTTATGTATAACGAGTTTATTCAAGCAAAATATTTGATATTATCAACTCTTAGAGTATACATGAGATGACCTACTACATCTAAAAAAATATAATTAATATAATCATATATTTTATCTCAAAATTATTCACTATAACAAAAATAAATTTTAATGGCATTAAATATTAACACTAATAAAGAGTGCTAAAATTTTTATCGATATCAGTTAAATGTTATTAGAATTAATATCGTCAAAAGATTTAGAGACATATACAAAAAGTGATCACTGCCACTATAGATACATATTTAATCTCATTTTGATAATACACACTGTAATAATTTAAAGAGCATAAAGCCGAAAAGAGAAAGAAAAAGAAAAAGTAGATAAAAGTAAGTAATTTACAAAATAGGAAATAACAGTTGTCACGTGATAGCTAGATCCAGCTGGATTATTCAATTTCACAGCTCCTTCAGCTCTTACTAGGCTGCTGCCTGCAGTGTAGCCATATATGCATCTCACGAGACTTTTGTTGTGTCCACTAAACTAGCCGGCAGCTTCACGCTTTCTCCGTTCATTTTTACTTGTTCAATATAATATATATAATGATTATTTTTTATTTTTCACTTATAAAATTCAGTAAAATTTAATTATTTTTAATTTATATAGTACAGTTAAAAGAGTATTATATCATTTATAAACAAGTAAAAAGAATCGAGATATAATATTTTAAACAAGAATGCTCAGTCACATTTCTCAATACTTCTTTTTGCCAGCTAGACTCTTTTCCATTTCATCATATTTCCACACACATTTCCCCACATCTTATTTTCCAGCCTGTGAATACTCTTTTTTGTTTTTGTTTGTTTAAAGTAACCCAGTAGAGTCTCAACGTCTCAAATTCTGTACCTTGTAAATCCCTAATATACCCTTTGCTTTTTATCGTCACTGCTGTTATTCAATTATTATTATCCATCCATAGTGGTCCTGCAGGTTCAGGCACCACTTTTATGGACCAAAAGCAAATGCTGTAAATAAGCTGTATTGCTCTTTTTGATTTGTTGTGATATTATTATTTACCTATCTATTTAGCTAAAGCTAATTTTTTTCCATCCTCACCTTAAAGTGTATAGCGTTTGATTTTAGCAATGGTCACTTTCTTAGTGAGTTCCTCCATGACTTATTTTAATGCTTTTCTTTAATTAAAATAAATTAAATAATCTCACACCCAAATCACTCTCTTATATAAATACCCCCTTATTCTTCATAACAATCTCATCTCATTCCCACACCTCTCCTCTTTTATTCTCTGTTTTAATACTCTTCATAAGCCTCTAATAGAAGAAAAAAAGAAATCAGCAATGGCTGCTCATATCATTTTGAAGCTCTTTCTTGTTATTTCCTTCTTTAATGTGTGCTTCGCTTCCAGAAAGCTCACTGCTTTAGTACAAGACCCACAAATGCAGCTTTTGAAATACCACAAGGGGGCACTTCTTTCTGGCAAAATCTCTGTAAACCTGATTTGGTATGGCAAATTCAAGCCATCCCAAAGAGCTATTCTATCTGATTTTATCAACTCCCTTTCTTCTTCAACTCCATCTAAAACCAATCCATCAGTAGCACAATGGTGGAAAACCACCGAAAAATACTACCATCTCGCTAATTCTAAGAACACCCTTTCCCTTAATTTGGGCAAACAGGTTCTCATCGAAAATTATTCTCTAGGAAAATCACTAACCCAGAAGCAAATCGTGCAATTGGCATCAAAGGGTGAACAGAAAGACGCCATTAATGTTGTATTGACCGCCTCTGATGTTGCGGTTGATGGGTTCTGTGTCAATCGATGTGGAACTCATGGGGCTTCTAAGGGTGCTGTGATTAACGGAAAAACTTATAAATTTGCTTATATTTGGGTGGGTAACTCAGAGACTCTGTGTCCTGGCTACTGCGCCTGGCCATTCCACCAGCCCATCTACGGACCACAGACCCCACCATTGGGTGCACCAAACAACGATGTGGGTGTTGACGGTATGGTGATCAACTTAGCTAGCTTATTAGCTGGAACCGCAACAAACCCATTTGGAAACGGTTACTATCAAGGCGAAGCAGATGCACCATTGGAAGCTGCATCTGCTTGCCCTGGTGTGTACGCAAAGGGTGCTTACCCAGGCTACGCTGGAGATTTATTGGTGGATAAAACAACAGGTGCAAGCTACAATGCACATGGTACAAACGGAAGGAAATACTTGGTTCCTGCTTTATATGATCCTGCTACATCTTCTTGTTCAACACTAGTCTAGAAATAAATAATGGTAGAAATGTAGTACCAGTTGTACACGAAGAAGAAGAAGCTAATCTAGCTTAGTGAATACTGTAATTTTTGATTCATTGATTTGTTTGAGGTTGAAAATTGAAGAGCAAATTGCTTCGGTTTGCTTTCACAAATATTGTCGAATCTTATTTACTTTTAAGCAATTTTACTGTTTACTAAGATTAGTGATTATTGGTAAGTAATTTGTTTAGTAAACCGTAATCCAGGTGTCATTCAACATTTTGCCTAAAAGGAGATTATTCAAAGGAAAGTCTAATGTAATATATTAGGTCCGTCAAATAAAGTAATTGTATTAAATAGCAACTTGTTAATTAAAATTAACACATTTTAATTTAATTTTAATATATAATAAACGCTTTAGCAATTCGTCTCTTTTTCTAGATATCTCGCTTGCCACACAACATACACATACATATTTTTTTCATTTACGTGTCTACTCATATATCTTGCTCTCATCTTTTACTTTATATAAACACTAATATATAAATTGTGTCTATTTGTATAAAGCGAGAAAAATAATATATATAAATACAAATATATATCTTTTTTATTTTATACATATATAATTATATAATATAAATATGTTTTTCTCAATATTATATTTAACTTTTTTTCTCACTTTATATAAACACAGATTATAAAAAAATATATTCTTATTATTATATAGTTTCTAAATATTTACTTATACAACAATTCTTTTGTATAAATATATCGAAATATACACAATAGCTATATCAAAAATAAAATTTATTATAAAATATAATTATATAAACTCTAACTATACTAACCAATATTATTTTATTTTTGCTAAACCTATATTTTAATAAAAAAAATAAAGATAGTCCAGGTTGGAGATACTACCCCATATGCCATAAGGTAAGTTCTAAATTACACACATCCCATTTCTTATTTCCACTCTTATTTTATATGCAATATTATGCGGAGGAAATAAAATGTTAAAGATTAGATAAATTAAAGAAAATATCGATTTTTGAAAAGAAAGGCATAGTCACCTTTCATTGCAGGGGTGTCAAAATGTATCTAAACATTGTTAATCCGTTCAATTCGTCCTGAAATTGGATTGGACTTAAATAATTTAAATTGGATTCACTCTCAACTCGTTCAAGTTTAATTTATTTGAAGAGAATTTTCAATTGAGCTCAATTCAATCTTCAATTTCAGCTTGTTTTTAAACTTTTTATTTTATTAAGATATGTTCCTATATTGAAGATATATGAATTATTATCTATTTAACATCTTTTTTGATTCAACTATTCATTTGTTATTTTTTTAAACAAAAAATTCTTGAGCAAAATTAAAATTGTAATTATAAAAGTTAAATATCAATATCTTAAATGAATTGAAATGAATCGGGTCAAATTGGGTGGGTCAAGACCCAACCCATTTTTTAGCCCACTACCAAATCCATTTGAATCTAAAGTAAACTTGGGTTAGTCAAGACCCAACCCATTTTTTAGCTCACTACCAAATCCATTTGAATCCAAAGTAAACTTGGGTTAGTCAAGACCCAACCCAATTTCTAATCAACTCATTCTAATATTTTCAATGTCAATCCAATCCGCCCATTTGACACTCATATTTCCGTGTGAAAACATGGTGGTCTACGCAGAGTAAGTTAAGGGTCATTTGTCAGGTAGAAACTTTAGTAACGTAGAAATTGGTTAAGAAAAAATAATCACATATCCATTTATTTATGTATTGCATTAGTTATGTGTAATTTAGTTATTTATTAAAAAAAATATTCTTTGAACTAGTAATTTTATGCTTCATGAGCTTTTATAGACTGAAACCACATCCTCTGGACTTTAGGAAGTTTTCAAATTTGATGAGAATAATACAATTTGGGAATTTTATGAATTTTTAATGATTTAAATATAGATCTCGTGATTTAATGATACTTTTGATTTTCTTTTAACGACAAGAGAGGTTGCCAAGCAGTAAATATCTTTTATTTTCAATTGTAAAGTTGTGAATTTGATTGAATTAATTGAACTAAATAGGAACATCTATGAGGATACTAATCATCCCATAAAAATATTTTTAAGAAAAAAAAAACGAAAAAATCAAGCTAAAAAGTACTTTACCAATTTGGCAATAGATTTTGAAATTTGAATATTTAAATATTTGAAGTTGTAACTTTTGGATCTTAAAATTATTCTTGGATATGCATTTTGTTAGTAATTTTTTTTTTTTTTAAGTTTAACTAGTGAAAGTCTTCAAACTATTGAATTCAAATTTTGAAGACCAATTTTCAAAATTTGATTTGAAATCTCTTAGAATCAAATGTTAGCTGTCATGCAGCAATATTGTAATATTCAACTTACCGAAATTGTTAGTGATAGTCTTGATGGGGTTATCTTTCTTTTGAAACAAGCTACTACCATATCTACATTGGTTTGTGTTTCTCTTATTTTCTGTTGAGAAAGTTGTTGAGTATCACAACGGAATAATGAGCCGTTTGTTTAACGTGAAATATAAAGTATAATAATTTTTTAAAAAAATATAAAATTATTTTATCATATATTTAATGAAAGGAATTACATAATTCTAAAATAATTTATAACACAATTTATTCATAAATCTTAAATAAATTTAGTTTTATACCTAATAAAATAACTGATTACAAAATAACACGAATTAATGGTAAGTCAATAATGAGCAGCGACCCGGAATCCATAAGTCAAGAGTAAAAGATTGCATCTTTCTTGTATTGCGTAGCAGCTAGCAGTAGCTCCAGTTAATGAAAATGAAAACGCGCTTTTGTTTAATTACACTTTTCTACCTTAACTGCTTTCTCAGCACCTTCATTACATACATAAAACGCCTCCCTCTGTATAAATAACCCTCCTCTGTTCCCTTGGTGTTCATCCAAACCACAATTTTTCAATTTAGATTTTCAATACTGTTTTTCTAGAGTAATACTAAAGAGATAAAGAAAATGTCTACTTCTTTCCATTTCATTTTATCACTTTTTGTATTGATTTCTTTCATCAATGTGTGTTTTGCTTCAAGAAAGCTAACTGCATTAGTAGAACAAACTCAGCTCTTGCACTACCACAAGGGTGCACTTCTTTCTGGTAAAATATCTGTCAATTTGATATGGTATGGCAAATTCAAGCCATCCCAAAGAGCTATTCTATCTGACTTCATCAACTCCCTTTCTTCTTCAAATCCATCTAAAACCAATCCATCCGTAGCACAATGGTGGAAAACCACTGAAAAATACTACCATCTCGCTAATTCTAACAACACCCTTTCGCTCAATTTGGGCAAACAGGTTCTCGTCGAAAATTATTCTCTAGGAAAATCACTAACCCAGAAGCAAATCGTGCAATTGGCATCAAAGGGTGAGCAGAAAGACGCCATTAACGTTGTATTGACCGCCTCTGATGTTGCGGTTGATGGGTTCTGTGTTAATCGGTGTGGAACTCACGGGGCTTCTAAGGGTGCTGTGATTAAGGGGAAAACTTATAAATTTGCTTATATTTGGGTGGGTAACTCAGAGACTCTGTGTCCTGGCTACTGCGCCTGGCCATTCCACCAGCCCATCTACGGACCACAGACCCCACCATTGGGTGCACCAAACAACGATGTGGGTGTTGACGGTATGGTGATCAACTTAGCTAGCTTATTAGCTGGAACCGCTACAAACCCATTTGGAAACGGTTACTACCAGGGCGAAGCAGATGCGCCATTGGAAGCTGCATCTGCATGCCCTGGTGTGTACGCTAAGGGCGCATACCCAGGCTATCCCGGAGATTTATTGGTGGACAAAACTACAGGAGCAAGCTACAATGCGCATGGTACAAATGGAAGGAAATACTTGGTTCCTGCTTTGTATGATCCTGTTACATTTACATGCACCACTTTGGTCTAGAAAATTAGTGCACTAATTTTGTAACTATTGATTCATTCATTCATTGTTCTGTTATGCAATATCCGAATATTTACAATCACAAGAGTATAATACTATATTAATCAATATCCAATCCCAAATTATAACATAAATTTTACTGTTTTTTATTTTTTACTTCACGTACAAACATGGGAAGAAACAAATAAACATTCAAACTATTTGTTATGATACATCAGATTGAATGCCATACTTTAGAAGTCGTAATTTTTTTCTAAAACAGATGAACACTATTATTTTTTGTACTGTAAAGTGATAGCAATCAATGTGATGATAAATAGGATAATAATTACAAAAGAAGTACTCTGGTAGATGTATAAACAAATTCGCCGAAATTCAGCTCCTAGTTAAATGCTTTACATTATTTAGGGAGTTAAGGCCGACTAGTAAAGTCCCTAACGAATTAGGTGCGCCTAAGAAAATTATAGAGGAAACATATTAGCTCCGGTGGTTGGCTATTAAAATATGAGTTTAACTGCTATCCACTGATGGTGGACAAAAAAATTACACGGATATTTTATTTTTGGAAATATTTAATTTTTTTAATTAATATATTTTAATATTATTACTATTAAAATAAAAATAATAACATAGTGTTATATGGTAACTTGAATTATAAATTAATTGTACAAATTTAATTAGGATTCTTATTTGTCTTACCAAAAATAAAAAATACATAATTTCTTTGTGTTTTCTTAGTTGGATTAACGTTCTTCTTTTTCTACATAAACCATTGAAGCAACCAACTATCCACCATTGAAGCAATTTGAAACAATTATCATGGTAGCATTTTCCTCGTATATCTTTTTTTACATAACTTATTAAGTCTTTTTCGCAACATGAATAAACGTTTCAAAGAAATATTCTTGTTTTAATGTATGAAGAAATTTATGTTTTGTATTGATGAAGATATTTAAAGAATACGTTTAAGAACTTTTTAGCAAATTGAAGAAGTTCAATACATTAGCCATGAAAAATATTTAAAATTTTAAAGCTAACTTACCCTATCAGTCTAATATCTAATAATTGTGTATTGCAGGAAACTTTTGAAATCTCTAATTTAGAAGAGCAAAATGCAGAAGGAATTGAAGATTCCTTGGAGGATATAGAAAGAAACATAAATGCAGTTGTATCTTTTGTTCCTCAACTAGGTGAGCAAGAATTAAGAGAGTCTTACATCGGTATGGAATTTTAATCACTTGATACTGGATTTAAATTTTATCTTGATTATGCTCATCGTAATGGTTTTAGTGTGCGCAAAAATCGAATTAGTAGATCAAGAAAAGATAAATCTATTATTGGTCAAGAGTTTGTTTGTTCAAAAGAAGGATTTCGTTTAAAAAAATGTAACCAAGCATGCAAATGTGATTAAATCATGGGCCGTATTTAATAGTGTTTGATTTTGTTTGCTTACTCTTATAAGTTTGAATATGTTGATTTTGTTGCACTTTATGTTTCTGGAATAGTTTCATATTAATATTTTGCTAGCATTGCTTCAATGGCAACAAGTACCGGTTCTTATAAAAAAAAAAATATGTTGGCAATGATTTTCTTTGAAGGATTGAAGTGCTTTCCAATAAGAAAACACAAGAAATTATGTATTTTTTATTTTTGGTAAGACAAATAAGAATCCTAATTAAATTTGTACAATTAATTTATAATTCAAGTTACCATATAACACTCTGTTATTATTTTTATTTTAATATTAATAATATTAAAATATATTAATTAAAAAAATTAAATATTTCCAAAAATAATATGCCCGTGTAATTTTTTGTCCACCGTCGATGGATAGTAGTTAAACTCTTAAAATATTTATCTTAATTAGTTAGTTTCCTTTCCTAATCTCGGTATCCCTGACCTTTTTTTTAAAAAATACATAAAAGAAAAAAATCCAAGCAACTTATAAGGATATTGTATATGTAAAATTTAGAAACGTTTTGGCAATAAGCCATATAGTTGGGTATAAATAGGCCGGTAAAAGACGAATAGGCAAGCACACGGATTGTATCGGTCAGCTTTTAGCTGCCCAGTGACGATAAGCAAGTTAAAGACGAGTAGACAAGACGTTAAGCTAGTGTCAATGGACTACGTAAACGATGACATATCACATGATTTTATACTGATCAATTTTGAGCCATCGAGAAGCCAATGATTTAGTGGGCTCTATCGACAAGTCGCAAAAGAATATTATTATAGACATGTACCCTGTTCCAATTACTCTAAAATTGAAAAACTTAAATAATTCTTCTTTTTTTTCATTCATTTTTATTTGTCCATATTAGATTTTGCATATATAAAGTGAGTATTTTATTGTATTACTCATTATAATTGGTGTCTTTTTTTTGACTTAAAAATGTGATTCAGAATAAATTCTTTTAATATGCTATAGTGATCAAGTAAAAGTGGACGATGAAAAAAATGCGTGCTACTAGCAATCTTGCATAAGAGATGGACGAGGTAGTAACTAGAAATCTGGCATATGTCCCTTTCATCCCAACTATTAGGTAGCGCACAATGATGAGAGACGGGGGATTGTCGCTATTGCAATCAATGCTAATATTAATTCACACCCTACTCATCCCATTTAGATTTTCAACATGTAATTAAGTTATTTGCCTGTTCGTTGGTATTCATAAGAGTTAATTATTCTTCTCCTCTTCGATATTAACTTGCTACACATCTCAAAATAATTAATATTATTATATTATCACTCTTTGAATATTATAAAGGATTTTTTTTTTATATTAGACAATTTATTTTTTATATAATAGATAAGTAAAGAAACAAAGATAAAAATTTGGGGGATTCTTTACCATTGGTGTGTAGTATTTAAAATTTATGAGATTTGAAACTTATTTTACATAAAATTTGAATCAAAGTTACTGACTATTTCTCCTATCCATCCTAGTACTTATGATTTGTCGCGTGCACATGCCTCATTTGTCTCCATATATATATATATATATACACACACTAAATACTTAGGGCTGAGCTAGATTAGGTTAAGATGGTTCAATTGAATCTTGGTTATGCATTGACAAAAATAACTCTTTAGTATTTTAGTACTCCCTCTATTTAAAAAAAAGATATTTCTATTTCTTTTTTAGTTTGTTTAAAAAAGAATGATTCTTTTTTATTTTTATAACACTTTAATTTTAACTTTTCACGTGGTATGCTTAAATTTAAGATCACAAGATTGAGTATTTTGGTACATTTGACATAAATTTAAATTAGAACCACAAGATAAAAAAATCTTCTTTTCTTTAACTCCATTCCAAATTAAACTAGGTCAATCTTTTTTAAACGGGGAAAATAATATGGAGAAGCAAAACACAAAAAAAAGTGGAAGGCAGGAGCAGGTGAAGGTTTAAAGTGGGAGCTACCTGCTCCACTAGGCGTTAATATAATGAAAACAGTACATTGTGGTGAGTAGCAACAAGTTGAACTGGCTGGTGTAATGGTGACTTTAGTATCAAGTACCATTAACTTGTGAGTAGTTCATGTATTTATGAGGAAAGGGGCAAAAAATCTACAAACATACAAAGTATGTGGCACACGTATAAGGTTGTGGGTCTAAATTCTAATTAGGTTTGGATAGAATTAAATAAAACTTGTTGATAAAGTAAAGTTTAAGACGCGCATTGGTTTTATGTGCCGCCGAAAGGTTTTCTACCATAGTTTTGTCTGCCATACTTGTTTCAATAGTCCCCACAAAAAAAATACTACATTTCATCAATTAATGTAACACCACCTTTACTTTGTCCTTTTCTTTTTGGCACAAACCAATACTATCCCATGTACAACATAAACAGGCTCGTGAACAGCAAAAACAATTATAGTACTTATATGATAAGAAATAGATATCGGATCTAACAAATGGTAAGGAATCGTTTGGTTAGTATGTAAGTTATGACGAGGGAAAATGTAATTAGATTATTTTTTATTGAGTTTTTTTTTATATGCATTGCATTAATTTTAATGCAAGTCAATTATGGATTTTGTAATTTTTGCTGCTCAGACTGTGCCACACCTCGTCTCACCATCCGATACATATAGATACACCCTATTAATGAACCCTCAAACCAAACTCACTTGTCCTTTGGAGAGTTGCGACTTGCTTAAAGTCAAGAATCAATCAGAGTAATAAACCACTTTTTTTTAAAAATCTGCCTCAAGCACCCCAACACAGTAACCCTGCAGCCAAAAAGTCAACTGTATAAACTGTACAGTGAAGGAGCGCTCACATTTTTTTTTGCTTACTCTTTAGGGGTGGGGTAACTTATTTTGATGTTAATTATTAATCTCGAAATAAGCTATCTTGAACGTGCTAATCTAGCAATAAATTAATTGATACTGAAATTTAATCTCAAAATTATTTGGTGTTACTAATCACACAAAACGAATGCTAAAAGTCAACTGTAACCGATTGAGAATTGTTAAAGATCCTTCCAGACCTGGCGCAGATCCGACGCGAATCCATTTTATTATTGAACAAAAGAGGGATTGAAATTTTTTCAATTGGGTCAGTTTAAAGTCATTTAAAAAATTGATGACGAAACTATTTAAAGCCACAAATATATTTTTGAATTAAAAAAAAAATCAAAATTAAGATTTTTTTAAAAAATGTTACGATTGTTTCTCAAAATAGTGTATGTATGCAATATTTGTTAGATGATTATGAGACGTACAAATTATTTTTTAAATAAAGTTATATCCGCTCTAAAACACATAGTTACAAATTTATATTTTTTCCCATCCATCCAAGGCCCTTCAAACTTATCCCTTAGAGAATTTCACACCTATCACCTTTCTGTGCTTACATATAAATATTTTTTAAATTATTATTTTTCTTTTTTATCAAAATACACACAAAAAATATATTTATTTTTTATGAAGAATATTCTACCAAATACACCCTTCGTTTCGGCTGATTTTCCAAACCAAAAGTAGGTCTCGAAAGTCAAATAGCTTTATTTTGATTTTAGGCAAAATCATGTCTTTTATTCATTCCCTTTTTATTATTATTTTTTAGAAAATGTCTCTTAATTTTTACCATTATATAATGTTTAGTTGCATTACTTTTTTGGTACAAAAATAAGAACTGTTAAATCAATTGGGGAGGAAACCAAGAAGATTAACATGAATATAGAACTAGCAAAATAATTTAATAGTATATATTACCATATCTCAAACAAATAAATGAATCAACAAATCATACAACACTAAAACATGTTTCTATACTCCATTATACATAATTTTTTTCTAAGGCTTAAATCAAAGTGGAGCATGTAAATGTAGCAGGATCATACAAAGCAGGAACCAAGTATTTCCTTCCGTTTGTACCATGTGCATTGTAGCTTGCCCCTGTTGTTTTATCCACTAATAAATCTCCAGGATAGCCTGGGTAAGCGCCCTTCGCGTAGACACCAGGGCAAGCAGATGCAGCTTCTAATGGCGCATCTGCTTCGCCCTGGTAGTAACCGTTCCCAAATGGGTTTGTTGCGGTTCCAGCTAATAAGCTAGCTAAGTTGATCACCATACCGTCAACACCCACATCGTTGTTTGGTGCACCCAATGGTGGGGTCTGTGGTCCGTAGATGGGCTGGTGGAATGGCCAGGCGCAGTAGCCAGGACACAGAGTCTCTGAGTTACCCACCCAAATATAAGCAAATCTATAAGTTTTTCCCTTAATCACAGCACCCTTAGAAGCCCCATGAGTTCCACACCGATTGACACAGAACCCATCAACCGCAACATCAGAGGCGGTCAATACAACATTAATGGCGTCTTTCTGTTCACCCTTTGATGCCAATTGCACGATTTGCTTCTGGGTTAGTGATTTTCCTAGAGAATAATTTTCGACGAGAACCTGTTTGCCCAAATTGAGCGAAAGGGTGTTGTTAGAATTAGCGAGATGGTAGTATTTTTCAGTGGTTTTCCACCATTGTGCTACGGATGGATTGGTTTTAGATGGATTTGAAGAAGAAAGGGAGTTGATGAAGTCAGATAGAATAGCTCTTTGGGATGGCTTGAATTTGCCATACCATATCAAATTGACAGATATTTTACCAGAAAGAAGTGCACCCTTGTGGTAGTGCAAGAGCTGAGTTTGTTCTACTAATGCAGTTAGCTTTCTTGAAGCAAAACACACATTGAAGAAGGAAATCAATACAAAAAGTGATAAAATTACACCTGAAGAAGACATTTTAGCCTGTTTTGGGATTTAATTTGGATAGAATGTAGGAAAAGAGAAGCCGAATATATAAGAGAGAAAAGGTGTTACTATTGGGAAGGTGCTTAGAAAAGAAATTGATAATAAGTTCAACTAAAAACGCGTTGGCATTTTAATTGTTATAATTGGGCAAAACAGAGCAATGTACATATACCAACTTGTTTTTTCTAAAAACAAAAGCTATATCTAAACCTATTACAGGATTGCAACCTAATTTTTGCCTCCTCATACATGCTCTGTCAAGTTAGTATTGGTTTACGCCTCTTTACTCAGAGCGTCATATCCATATCTATTAATGCATAATGGAGTACATAGCTGCCACTTTATACAGATCCACTCCAAATTCATCAAAATTTCTGTTGTAAATGGAAAAAAACAGCAGTATTTGATGAACTACAATTGCAAAAAAAGACATGTTCGAGTGTTAAATAATTTGGGGAGTACATGAAATATTGCTCCTTACTATTCCCTCTATCTCTATTTGTGCGACAATTTTCTAGACTTTCTAATTTCGACCTTGACATTGGACATACATGAGATCTTTATAAGATTTGAGTAAAATTTGAAATTTATCGAAAAAGTATCTCAAGTCACAATAATTAGCACTTCAAAAATATTTTTAAAACATGGTCAAAGAATGTTTCATTTTACTTTCAAAATTTGAACGTTAGATACTTCTAAATTGGGACAAAGAGCTTTATTTATTTTGAAGTTCATTTCAGTATTTTTTTTTCTTCTTCATATTGTCAGGACACGCCACTTCTCCATTAGAATCACAGAGCTTTAGTGAAATTCTAAATCCGTAACTCTTGGTTCTTTTTGTATACAAACTACACATGTAATTTCTAAAAGTAAATTACATCCTATCAGCACCAGGTTAATTCAGTGTAAGGGGTTCTTTTTTTATTATTATTATTATGCTGAATAGTAAAAGAATTATTATTAGTATTTAAATACAACACAACATTCCTCCCAGCTTGTTTATCATTGAGCATTATTGATATTCATAATGGTTGTCAACTGGTCATGACATCCAAGCCCTACCAAAGAACAAAACAAAACAAGTTAGATATGCCTGATTTCTAGTTATATCAACCCTCTTGTCTTATGCAATTTGTGTTGATCCATTTATTAAATAAAAGTTGGAGACATGCCAGCTATCTATTTTGTTCTTCTGCCTAGTCGAAACAGGAAAAAGAGCCACTAAATTATTGGCTTCTCAATTAGTCTAACATATAATTGGTGAGCTAACAATTTGCTTAGCCTCAACTAACCCTTCCCTAATTGATCTGAATTCCCACGATAGTCGTCAAACTGTAGAGGCAAAATTTGCACAATGATGGATTATGGAACAAGGCCTATACACGGAACGTAAGTGAGAACAATATTGAAATGACAGATGATGCAAAGTAAGAATTGTTATTCATGTCTCGTCCAACACCACGTGAAATAAGATATTGTTCGATGAAAATAGGCCTTAGCCAAGCATGACTTACAAATGTATGAACGGCAGAAGCACAAGTTATACTCATCAAACGGAGGCTAACATATGGGAGATATAATGCTTATTATAAAGTTAACTTGTATTAGGTGTTAATAAAATTTTTTACTATCATCTTTCATTCCGATTTAAGAATAAACTATTCATTATGGTTATAAAGCTAAGGCCTTAGGAGAGGTCTGAAGATTATTGATGATAGTAAAGAGTTACTCTCCTTGTTTGCCTTTGTATTTTGTTCAAATTGTAGAAAAACATATTATCACGACTTTAGAGAATGCATATCTTGATATATTCTGTGAGCAAGTTAAAATGCATACGCGATTAGCAAAGTTGATAAAAGAAAAGTAAGTTTCTCATATATTATCGAATGAACGAATCAATAAATCATATATTACAAAGCTATGTTCGATTATAGTATATCCTATTTTGTAAATACTGCTACTCTCTAGACTAGAGTTGAACATGAAGATGTAGCAGGATCATATAGAGCAGGAACCAAGTATTTCCTTCCGTTTGTACCATGTGCATTGTAGCTTGCCCCTGTTGTTTTGTCCACCAATAAATCTCCGGGATAGCCTGGGTATGCGCCCTTAGCGTACACACCAGGGCAAGCAGATGCAGCTTCCAATGGCGCATCTGCTTCACCCTGGTAGTATCCATTTCCAAATGGGTTTGTGGCAGTTCCAGCTAATAAGCTAGCTAGGTTAATCACCATACCGTCAACACCCACATCGTTGTTTGGTGCACCCAATGGTGGGGTCTGTGGTCCATAGATGGGCTGGTGGAATGGCCAAGCACAGTATCCAGGGCACAGAGTTTCTGAGTTACCCACCCAAATATAAGTAAATTTGTGAGTTTTGCCTTCAATAATAGCACCCTTAGAAGCTCCATGAGTTCCACACCGATTGACACAGAACCCATCAACGGCGACATCTGAGGCGGTCAATACAACATTAATGGCGTCTCTCTGTTCACCCTTTGATGCCAATTGCACGATTTGCTTCTGGGTTAGTGCTTTTCCTAGAGAATAATTTTCGATGAGAACCTGTTTGCCCAAATTAAGGGAAAGGGTGTTGTTAGAATTAGCGAGATGGTAGTATTTTTCGGTGGTTTTCCACCATTGTGCTACTGATGGATTGGTTTTAGATGGATTTGAAGAAGAAAGGGAGTTGATGAAATCGGATACAATAGCTCTTTGGGATGGCTTGAATTTACCATACCAAATCAGATTAACAGAGACTTTTCCAGAAAGAAGTGCACCCTTGTGGTACTTCAAAAGCTGCATTTGTGAGTCTTGTACTAAAGCAGTGAGCTTTCTGGAAGCAAAGCACACATTAAAGAAGGAAATAACAAGAAAAAGTTTCAAAATGAAATGGGTCAAATTGGAAGACATATTTTATATTTATTTGTAAAGAGAAGCTCTAAGTAATTAATGGAAATTTGAGTGTGCAAGTAGTTTGGGTGTTGGAGAAGAGAGGCAGATTATATATAGCGCAATGGAATGAGTGCGTTTTGCTTGTTACGAAGAAGGGAGAAAAGTTGACTTTAAAATAAAACGCGTTTGGCATTAACTTGTAATAACTGTGGAACATAAGGAAGGAAGATCAATAACTTTAGTGCCAACTAAATGCGGTTTCTATGAGCATAAATATTTGTAATTTTTTTCCTTTCACGTCTTTCTTCAAGGTCCACACCTAATTTGTGCTTAAAGCACCAACAAACCTTAATTTTTTTTTTGCATTTTTTTCCTTTGATAAGACTGGCTCCGTCGACTTCCAACTATGTAACCATGGATCTCCAATAATAACATGCAAGATAAGAACAAAATACAGAGAGTGCTAAAATAGTGCTCGTTCAAATGGACATGATAAACACATCTCAAGATGTTACATTTGGTACAATGGCCACAACGTATTATTGACTTCATTACTGTTGCTTTTGAAAGTCGAAATATTTTTATTAGGAAGAAATGTGCAAAACAGAGCAATGTAAATATACTAACCCACATCCACAACATAACCTATTACCAACTACTTTATCCATCACCTATTTTAGGTAATACATTTTTTTCATTGTTACAGATAGTTAAGAGTAGTTATAAAATATTAAAATTTAAATTTTGATTAGGTAAAATCGATAAATCGAACTATTCACTATGTTAGTTGGTAATACTGTATTGAACTTGTAGTCGATTATGTCGCTAAGTCATGTTATTGCATTTATATTTTTCTACGTGGAGACACAGTATAATAAAACATCAACAAGTAAAAAGACATAAATAAAAAAGTAAATTAACTCAACTATAAAAACATATGTATTTGGGTCATTTATGTTTAGTATTTAGCTTTCTCTTAAAATTTGCACCAATGAGTTATGAACTAGTTTATATATGCCCTTCATTGAGTAACTAATTTGATTTTCGTGGAGATACCTAATACCAAATAATTCTAATATCTCATACCCAATTCAAACCTAAATAATATAATTTTAAAATTTTACTCTCGAATACCATACTAAATATCGAATTGCCAAAAATTTAGATTCAATTAGTAATATGTATCCAACCCTACATAATTTGTCAAATGGTGGTGAATTCGATGTTACATACATGTAGATTATGACTTTCTAATACCTGCCCTGTCTAGTTAATACTCCTCAATCCTCATACCTGCCTTGTGAGTGAAGTAATTAATAAATACTAGGTACGTACTAAAGTCACCATTATATTAAAGATTCAGGCCCTCACCACTTAAATTATGCACCTCTACTCAAAGCGTCGTTTCCATTATAGTTACTAACGCGGGGACCCTACGCGTGAGGGATAAAGATAAATAGTTCTAAATAACAAGTTGACGTCTTGTTTGGTTGTCAAGTTTGAAATTTGGAATAGTTTATCTCACAATTTATATTATAGTGGTGAATTAGTTATTTCAAATACAAACTCGGTTAAGTTATCGGAGGATAATTAATTAAGTGATAACTTTGTTTACATAGATTCCCTCCAAGTCTTGAGGCATTTGGACGATATTTCAGTTGATGTGGGAAAAAAACTCCATTTGTCCAACAATAGTTGTTCACTATATTTTTTTTAGTATGTCCTACAATACTTATTCACTTTATGAAATTAATGAATAATTTTACTTAGTTTCTAATTTATCCTTATAATTTATTATACTCATTTTTCTATAACATTTTTCAAGACGTTATATTTATTACTTCTTCCGTCCCATAACAGTCGTCCACTATTAACTTGACACACCCCTTAAGAAACTATAAATATAAGGGTAATTTTAACTATATCACCTTTTGAATATAATAAATACAACATCTTCAAAATGTAATATGAAAATTATTATAATTAATGATAAGAGTAAATTAGAAACTAAGTAAAAAATTAATTATGAATTTCGTAAAGTAGACAAGTATTGTTGGACGAACTAAATATATTCAAAAAGTAATACACTGAAATTATTTTTTATATTTATAGTTTCTTAAAATATGTGCGAAGTGAACAAGTTTTAAAATTGTGAGGAAAAATAAGAAATGCACATTTCGCTCTATATTTTCATGTGCATTTTTATCTAATAAATTTTCATGTCCCTGTAATGGTTGTCACCTCGCAATGTATATACTTCTTCATCTGCCTACTAAATCATGGACATTCTTCCAAGTCCTATACAGTGTATAAAATGTAAAGCTAATAATTTTCTCAGGTGCGCAACTAATAAGCCTTGGCCTTATTGAACATCACTAATTAATTAAGCTGAATTCCGAAAATATTGTTGAGTTGCATTACCTGTCTTTGTCTAAGGATTCCTAAATCAATTGAGCAAGGAAAACAAAATGACAAGGTAATATAGACATAGCAAAATAATTTTATGGTATATTATTATATCTGAAACAAATGAATGAATCAACAAATTGTATCTTACAACTCTATGCTCAACTATATTATAAGTATCCTATTATGTAAATATTACTTGTCTCTCTAGACCAAAGTGGAGCATGAAGATGAAGCAGGATCATACAAAGCAGGAACCAAGTATTTCCTTCCGTTTGTACCATGTGCATTGTAGCTTGCACCTGTTGTTTTATCAACCAATAAATCTCCAGCATAGCCTGGGTAAGCGCCCTTCGCGTAGACACCGGGGCAAGCAGATGCAGCTTCCAATGGCGCATCTGCTTCACCCTGGTAGTAACCGTTTCCAAATGGGTTTGTTGCGGTTCCAGCTAATAAGCTAGCTAAGTTAATCACCATACCGTCAACACCCACATCGTTGTTCGGTGCAACCAATGGTGGGCTTTGTGGTCCGTAGATGGGCTGGTGGAATGGCCAGGCGCAGTAGCCAGGACACAGAGTCTCTGAGTTACCCACCCAAATATAAGCAAATTTGTAAGTTTTGCCCTTAATAACAGCACCTTTAGAAGATCCATGAGTTCCACACCGATTGACACAGAACCCATCAACCGCAACATCAGAGGCGGTCAATACAACATTAATGGCGTCTCTCTGTTCACCCTTTGATGCCAATTGCACGATTTGCTTTTGGGTCAGTGATTTTCCTAGGGAATAATTTTCAATGAGAACTTGTTTGCCCAAATTAAGAGAAAGGGTGTTTTTAGAATTAGCGAGATGGTAGTATTTTTCAGTGGTTTGCCACCATTGTGCGACAGAAGGATTGGTTTTAGATGGAGTTGAAGAAGAAAGAGAGGTGATGAAATCAGATACAATAGCTCTTTGAGATGGCTTGAATTTACCATACCAAATCAGATTAACAGAGGTTTTGCCTGATAGAAGTGCACCTTTGTGGTACTCCAAGAGCTGCATTTGCGGGTCTTGCACTAAAGCACTAAGCTTTCTTGAAGCAAAACACACATTGATGAAAGAAATCAACACAAAAAGCGATAAAATGAAATGGGAAGAAGAAGACATTTTTCTTTTTCTCTTCTTAAAAACCAAGTTGAAACTTTGATTGAAGTTTAGAGTAGTTTGGATGGAATTTAGGAGAAGAGAAGGGAGAATATATATACTAAATAGTTAGTACTGCAATTGAGAGAGAGAAAAAGTAAACCGCGTTGATTAACTGGAGCTAGCTGCACAACTTAACAAAACTTTACTCCCATTTAAGTTATAGCGGTTACTACTTCCGCGGCTCAACAGTTCACAATGGACTTCACTGTTACAACTTACAGTTTACTTCATACATTAGTGCACCTGTACCAGTCTCCATATATATTCTTTTTTATTTTGATTTGATATTGAAATTAAAAGACGAAATACTTCTGAATTTTATAATTTTAAATTTAGATGAACCCATTGCTCCGCCGTAATTGTTGAGGGATGAGCTAACAAGTATAACATGCAAACGTTGGATCCACCAAACTGTAACTATAAACAATAATGATAATCAATTGACACCTATTTTCGTGTTCTAGATTGTACCCTCCTCATACCTGCCCTGTCAAGTTATTACTGTTACAAGTCAAAACTTAAATTCTACGCTTAACGCGTTATGGAATAGCTAAGACTTTCACTCCAAAGTCTTTAGTTATTTGGACTATATTTCTGTTGAAATTGACAAAAGAAGTATACCGAGTTTTCTTTTTTATTACCGTTTGATATCTATATTAAAGTTTGATTAATTTAAATTCGTATCACATAGAATTTCATTCGAGGGAAGTTCAACCTAATTCACTACATTACATCTATTGATGATAACTGGTAAGTATTTGAAGTTCTATTTTCCTTACCCAATGGCAAAATAATTATTGTATAGTACAATTATCTAAATAATTGGATGACTCTTCAATTATTTGCATTTATTAAAACACAACAATATTCCTTCCCATTTTTCATAATAATTGTGCATTATCTAAAAACCATCAATCTAATAATAGTTGTCATGACAATTGACATCCAAGCACTACAAAGAAAAAGAAAATGACAGAATTTAGTTGGACAAAAAAACCAGAGAGGCCAAAGGGACGCATATACTTGCTTGATTTCTAAAACATTGATCCTCACAGAGAAGTTTGGAAGAATGCCAGAGATGTATTTGTTCTTTTGCCTGCTCGAAACTGGAAACATAGCCCACTACAAATTATTGGCTTCTCTAACTGTATATATCGTAATATTTTCACATGTAATGCACATCTTTTATTTTTTTATTTTCCACCTGGTGCACAAAGTCCATATTAAAGTTTCAATTAAATATGAACTGCACAAGGCATACAACACTCTTAACAGAATTTACTACGTATCCAAGACTCGAACCTGAAATCTCTGGTTAAGTTCATAATTTGCTTAATTCTTTTCTCAAAGAACTCAACAGTTGAAGGAAACGGTTTTTAGTTTCCCCTAGGTATTTCAAATTGGTGGTTAGTTTATTCCATTTGTTTATTAGCAAATTGAATATTAGGACTTCAAGTAAGTAACGTGCCGGAACATGTAGTATAAGATTACTAAATGAATTTAATTACTTATATATATTTTTTTAACTAGTGAAATTATTCGCGCTTCGCGCGATTATATGAAATATTTATAAGATAATAATATGAAATATATAATATTTAGGTTAGTATCGAATATATAGATAATATTTATATTTCTCCTCGTCTGTGATATTATAGACTTTTTAAAAACATATAAAATATATTTATTTGTTTAGTATATGTAAATATTAGAACAAAATATTCACCGTGGTGAAGTAAATGGAATAAGGGATTATACGTTGAAATAACAATATATTGGAATTAGGTTGAAAATATTTTAGATGTTTTAATTTTCTCTATCTTTTCTAGGAGTAGTGATGTTCTATCTAAACTCTGATTTCGTCAAATAAAATTATTTTATTTTATTTTATTATTACATTTGCTCATTATAATTTTTTAAACATTATTTAAATACTTGTAAGATTTTCAAAAAATGAAGCATTATTCATGATTCATATTTAATATTAAACTTTATAAGTAAGATGAAGAGACATGAGTTATAAATAATTCAAATGTATAATTTTATTAGCCACTAAATGTATTACTAATTATGTATTGATTTTATTTGTAAAATAAAAAAATAAAAAAAAGGTTTGAAAATATAAAAAATGAACAGAGAAAATATAATAATTGGTGACTACATAAAAATTATAAATACATTTCAAAGCAAAAAGAACGACGACAGATTGTTACATACGCAAAAAATGACATCATGAAAATAATAATATATTTTTCAATTACTTTTTATAATTTATAATAAAAGTGAAACTAATCATCATAAATTTTGTTGTTGTTAAAATAATGAAATAATTATATTTATTTTTTTTCATAACAAAGAGAAAATAGAATACTAAAGGATCAAATGATTAGTATTGACAATATAATACATTTAGCTAAATTATTTACATAAATTAAAACTTTAAAAACTCTAGCAAAAGTAATTAAGTTGCTAATAAATTTTAAAGTGAAAAAATAATCTCTAATTATGCTTAATTTTTTTTCCTTGTACCATCTTCCTTTGCAAAGAGATCCGTCATCATGTTTTGATCCATATGTCAAACTCTTCATATATGCAACCAACTGAATAAAAAAAAGCATATACGAATTAAAAATAATTATGTCAAAAAAAAAGAACGAAATATAAATCATATTTAATATATTTATATATTATCTTTTCAATAGTAATAACAATACTAAATAATAATTATTTTTTGAAATCTAACAAATATTATAATCAAACTGTATTATATATGGAAAACTAACTATTAAAAAAGTAATTGCATACGGACAAAACATTGTTAAGAATTAAAGAGATTTTTTTAATCATACTTACTTGATAAATTATAATACAAACATAAAAATATATATTAAGAAAGCATGTCTAAGTCCATAAAAAAAAAAAAGACTTAAGAATGAAATATATCTTACCTTCATATACTTTTTTTGGTTACATGTTAGCTAATTCACAAACAAGTATTATGGAGAAGAGAAATTATAACTTTATATGTGAATCTTCATGAAAATAAATATGAATCTATGTAGACAAAATAAAGGAAATGAAAAAAATAAGGACTTGAGAATGATATATTGATTAAATTCATGTACTTTTTTTTTTGGTTACATGTTAGTTTCCTTCACAAATCAAATACGAATTTATAGACAAAAATAGAGGAAATAAAAAATAAAAAGTTCAATGAAGTATTTCTTACCTTCATGTATTTTTTTTTGGTTACAGATCAAACTTATATGATGAAAAAAGAAAGAATAATTGTGAAAGTGAATCCTCATTAAACTAATATAAATTTATAGGCAAAATAAAGGAATTTTATAAGACACATAAACTTATAAATTTAAATTGGAGGTTATGTATATAAAAATTATGAGAGTCATAAATATTATTAAAAGTAAAAATTAAATAAAGGCAAGTCATGGATAGTAACTCTTAGTGAATAAATTCAAAAATAAAAATAAAAATACTTAAAATGTAAAAAAAAATAATATGATTTCATGATTAGAGGTGAGATAAACAAATAGAAAAAAATATAGATTTTTTTTTATTATTATAAATGTTCATACATTAATAAAGTATTTATTTATATATTTGTATAAATGAAGTAATATATTTTTACAATAAAATAATTAATTTAAATTTAAAAAAGTCCAAAAATAAATAAATTATGTTTCTTTTTTAATTATAAGTGAGATAAATAAATAAAAAATATGAAGAGTTTTTGTTATAAATGACCCACCATTAATAAAATATTTATTTATAATAAATTTAAGTAATTTTTTATGATATATAATAATTATTTTTTTAAAAAAAAAAGATAAAAAAAACTAAATGCAAATGAAAGCTATATAGAGGTGCCACATCATCTCCTCTATGGTCCTCATTTATATATATATTGTGATTGATTTTGTACTCGTTCATTTTCCCTCTACACTTTTCTTAAATATAGGCAAAGCTAAAATGCATGTTACAAATTCAGCTTAACCTAGTAATTTTGATCAAAACCTTCTCTTTATTTAAGTAATTAATTGAATATGTACAAACTTTTTTTTTAGAAAAACATTAACATTTGAAAGTTACATCAAATTTTTTTAATCGAACTTTCTTTATATTGCTTTTTTTGAAAATATTTTAAACAGTTATCACTTTTGTCTCTTTCGATCCTATTACCGACCAAACACAACTCGATCATTTTTTGTCCTTTTGCTGTGACAGTTAGCTGTCTCTTAAAACCCATGGCCCCTCTTTAATCTTAGCTGTAACTTCGCTGTGATCTATTCACTCCTAATCTACTCATCTCTTAATTATATTCAAATAAATTATGCGTTACGCTTTTTATAATAGCTCTGCTTAACTAATTAACCCTTGTATTATATATATAATAACAGTCTAATAATACCTCTATTCACTCACTCTCATACCAATTCTTAAATATTTTAGCTTACTAAAATCCAAGAAATCATCTCCTTTATTTCTCTCACTTGATAGTCAGATATTGGACGAGAATTATTATCTTAGAAAATCACTTTAAAAATAAATAGGCGAACCAAAAAATGCAATTAACTATTGTGTTAACGGCGTCTGACGTAGCCGCTGATCAATTCTGCACCAGCCGGTGTGGGACACGTGGACTCCTTTGAGTACCAAAAATACCCCTCCTAAGGGTAAGATTTACAAATTTGTCTACATATGGGTTGGTAACTCGGAGATTCAATGTCCGGGTCAATGCGCTTGGCCGTTTCACCCACCCAATTACGGACCACAGGGTCCAGCCCTGTTCGTGCCCAACAACGACATAGGCTCGGATGGGATGGTTATAAACTTGACTAGCTTATTAGTTTCAAACTGTAACGAACCCTTTTGGAAATCGTTACTATCAAAGATCAGCTGATACGGATGGAACTCATGTTTTTGTCCAATTTATGAACTAACCAGTAACTACCAAGGATTATGGTGGTTGAATGAGAATTTAATTACTAGCATTAACAAAAGGGTCTTTGATCGAATCGTGAAATGGACAAGTTGAATTGTAAGTGAATATTGAACATATAAGAAATTAAAAAATTGCTTAACGTGGAGTGAAGACATGGAGATATATTTGTGATCATAGCGGAACACTTTATCACTGGATATATTTTCATGCAAAGCATGCTTTTCTTTACATGATGTCGCTTAGCATGTATTTTTAGCTTATTAAAACACTTAACTATAATAAGTTTACATTATTTAATAATGGGGAACTTTTGTGCATATTTACTCAAAAACAGTCTAATTACACTTAATAATTATAGTTTATTAATTATTATACTTAACTACATGTTATAGGGAGGAGAGTGGCGAGCGAGATTGGAGAGGCAAGCGAGAGAGCGCAGATAGTGGGAGAGATGCGAATTGTATATTTATATTGGTTAGATAATTGTATATTTTACAAATATATTGGTATATCTGGCGAGCGAGATTGGAAGAGGAAAGATAGAGGCAAGCGAGAGAGGGCAATAATTTGTATAGTTTGCAGGTACATTGGAATAAATCGCTTGTTTTGTATATTTGAGTAATATAGAGTCTAAACTATACGAATACGCTAAAATTAAACTCGAAATAATGAATTGATATAAATATAAGCATATGAACTTTAGACAATTATACCAATTATATTAGATAAATTAGATTATACAGAATTCGAAAACTACACATTTATACAAACTTCAAAAAGTTATACATACAAAGATTCGTATATGGTGACAAATCTAAAAAACAAAAGGATATTATCATAATGTGTAAATACAAATCAAACGAAGACTTGTTAGTTGTGAATTATACAAATGTATGATGAATTATATAAACGTGGCTAATCATACAAACTCGAAATTATCCTACGTAATTAATACCTAATGTTAGTTGCGAGTCATGATTGTAGCAAACTATAGTTATAATGAATAATTAAGTAGTAATTTTCCATTAATTAATAACAAAAAACAAATGATTTGCAATCGATTCTATTTGCTCCAATTGAGACATGGCAATAATTAAGAACTGATCACATATAAAAGTAAGTTATTTTTTTTTAATCACTCTTAGGTGTGAATCAAAATTCTGTAGAAAATATGGCTTTATTATTATTTTCGTACGAATCTTGGAACAAAAAAGTAGGCTCGTATACGCCATGCCAACTAGTTGGGCTCGTTTCAATTAAAGGAAAAGGGAAAATGTTGACGGCCCAGGCCTGTCACAAGAAAGTATTGACAAATGTTGGCCCTAAATCCAAAATTAGTGGAATTTCTGTAAATCGGGTGGATTAGTATTATCTTACATTAAATATGAGTTTTAAAATAAAACTTAAAATACAAATAGTGAAATAAGCACCCAAGCTAGACTTGAACTCAAGTCTCGCAGGTGGTTCTTTAAGCTTTTACCAATAGCACAATGACACTCCTATACTTGAGGTGCACTGTTTATTACTCCCCTCTGTTTCACAAAGAATGACCTGTTTTGACTTGGCACGAAGTTTAAGAATATAAAGAAGACTTTTGAATCTTGTGATTTTAAATTAAAGTTAGGTCAAATGTATAAAATTTCCCTTTGATATTGTGACCTTAAACATGCTACGTAGAAAACTGAAATTAAAATATTACGAAATTAAGAAAGATGTCATTCTTTTTTAAACAAACTAAAAAGGAAATGAAATCATTCTTTTTGAAACTTAGATAGTATATCTTAAGTTTTGTCAACTTTTCAAAATAAATATACATATATAAACATGATTTTCTTTCCCAAGTTAACGGATCCACTTGCACCCTCTTCTATAGGATGGGTCCACCTCTGTATTTGACCATATTTTATTGTGAAAATATTAAAAAATAGCTTTTGAAATCAAAATAAAAAATTAAATTTGAAAATTGTTGTGTTATGCTATTAGTATAAACTGAAATTGTTTTTCAGTTTCTGTGAATAATATGAACAGAAAAATACTATTTGTGATGTCTTACGAATTATGAAAAAATTAATATTTAACTTTAACTTCGAAATTTTATGATGGAACATGTTTTTCAATTCGATTTTCTAAAAAGAAAAATCGATATTCATGAGTTCAACTAATTCACATATGAATCATAATGGAAGTAGACGTAAGTAGTCAACAGATACCAAACCAGCATTTAAATTTTTGGTCGAGAGATTGAAGATTTGATGGAAATGGACGTACAAACAAACGGCCTAATAAGTTTGACGCCTTGTACCCACGTTTAATTGTGTCAATTTAAAAATTGAGTGTGTTTATTAGAAGGAAAATGTTTTTTGAGTTTCTTACTAGTGATAAGTAAGAGAATATTATCCCAAGAACATTTACATGTTATCACTTATCTAGCAAAACACTATAAAAATGAGATGAGATGGAATATGGTCGAAAGGTTATGGAGTATGCCAAGGGATGGGGATTGGGAGGTGGGGTGAGAAGGGCTGCATATATCGGTTGGTTCGGTTCGATTTTGAAATTTATCGATTTTACTTATCAGAAATCGGTTCGTAATCATACTAAACCATTATGAAACAGTTAAGATATCGGTTTATCTTGGTTTATCGGTCAGTGATTGTTATTGGTTTGATTATTGAGTTAACCGTTAACAATTCACACAATTTTAATTGAAAATTACTAATGGACTAATCACTAATTCACAGAAGTCAGTATTCACTGACGATTTTTTCCTTGTTAGTTTATCACTATATAAAACACTAAATAAAACTCCATATAACTTGGACAGTGATATCGATATTGCTCAAACTGACAAGCTAAAAAGGATTCCTCATAAAAATCAAGCCAATTTTGATATATGAACTACAAAGAGAAACCATTACAACAGTACTAACGAAAATTATTTATGATCATGAGACCGTTACTAATAAAAACTTCTTTATTTCACATTGTAGTATTGCTATATTGCAGGCATAACTCATTGACTCACTCACTGTAATAAAAAAGATAAAAACAAAGACTCAAAGTAAAAGAACCAATCATTTGAACCTCAATTTAGACAGTTAGAGAAAGATATTCAATATAATTCACCGGCATGGGAGCAGTGAAAGTGAATCAATGAGTGATATCACAGCTTTGGAATATTATTATGAAATTTGAGTGTCAACTATAAAGTCATTGTATAGAGTGAAGATTGAAGTGTAAGCCATAAAGGGTAAAAGTGTGTAAGGCTTTAAGTGATATAAATGTAATTGACTAAACTTCTTATAGAGTTATCAGTGCACCGATTAGAAATATGGTCATACCAAGACCCGAACTAATAAGTTGATAAAAAGTTTATGGTAAACCAAAAATCGAACCATTAAATCGTTAACCCGAACCATTGGCCCAACAACCAAATTATCGATTCTGCTTTGAACAGCCCTAAAGGTGAGTGGAAGGAAACAATAAAGTTGGAATGTTACTATTCAACTAGCTTTTTCTATTTTTATTAAGAAATTCATTTTCTCATTATTTTAAAACTTGTTTTCCAGAACAATATTTTTCACATATTTTGATCACTCAAACATAGAAATATTGAAATTTCATACCAAATACATTGTAACATGTTATATCAAAAAGTAAATCTGATAAATAACAAAAGAAATGAATTTAACATTCAATTTTAAACAAATCAAAAAAAAATAAATTAAAACGGAGTGAAGCATATACTCATGCCCAATGTAACTCAAGGTACATTAAGATCCCCCTACCACCCATCAATCGAGTTGTCGACTCAATAGTCATACCGTTGCCTTGATTGATGGTTGACCAAGCTTTAATTACTTATGAATAATAAATAGCTAATCTAAATGTACTACAGTACCACTCCATATGCATAAGAGAGTTTCTCAATGTCTAATTCAATGTTCCTTTGATTCTTTTCTCAAATATTTATGGCATGTTTGAAAATCCAAGGTACTACTATTAGGTTCTATAACTCCTAGGCTAGTAATTATAATGACTTATTTATTTAGCATAACATAATTATATATTTAGTTGCACATCAAGTTATGTTGAATTCAAAAGTGTAAATTAAAATACATTTAGTTGCACATCCAAGTAATGTTAGAATCTAGAAGTTTGATCAAGGGTGTACTTAAAATTTTATATATATAGTATTTCTATACATATAATTTGATTTATACATGCAATATAATTTGCTATATATGAATTATAATGTTTTAAAAAAATTCTATGCCTCTTACCAATATGGATAGATGTCTCATGCCATATTTTAGCTATGTCCGAGAATAAATTGTAATGTAACTCAAAATAAGCCACTGCGCTTGTTCCAACTCGAAATACATAAAGACTTTAACAAAGATAAAATAGGGGTCTATACCATACATCTTGTTGCCTTTGCAATGGCGTTTAGAAATAGAACAACAAAAGCTCTTTTCAAAAAGTGAAAAAACATTTACTACTAGTGAGATTCAAAATGCAATCATTGTCTCATTACAAACGTCTGAAACCATTAGACTACAATAACTTATTGTGTTAACGTTGTTCAACAAGGACGAATCCACGTGGGTTTCAGATGGTTCACCCAGGCCAATCGGTAAAAAAAATGCATTGAATATATAGGATAACTTTTTTTTTTTTGTATTTTTGTAGATATATTAATTTTGAACCCTCTCATGTGAAAGAAAAAAGTTATAGCGTAGTGATAGGTCTCCTTAAAGTTAACTTTCACGTTTGGAGTTGAGCATTTCATTTTTTTAGCTTTCTTTTCATTTAGTTTCAGTTCCTAATTTTCAAGTGTGATTTGAAACCAAAAATAAAAATAAAAATTCAAATATCATTCCTAAAGGCTAAATCACTTTTCACTTTTCAAATCCTTACTTTCTGAACCCCATGAGTGAAAATTCTAAATTTGTCACTATGTCCAATACATGTTATTTAATCTATTTATTTGTATATATAATATTTTTTCGATAAAAGACACCCTGGCAACTATGTAGCTACGCAACTGCTTGAGACGGTTGCATTTTAACAACATGACCAAATGAAAGGTAGAAAACCCCGGTATAGATTGGGCGCTAAGTAGCTCCTATACACCCTAAAGAAGTTATAGAGAATATGACACAATAAAATTTAGATAACAACTATTTGAACTAATATCACAATACAGGATACAATGGGTAACAATCATCCAAACAGGCTAAATTAATAAAATTACTTCTTTCTTTTTAGCTCGCAAATATACAAACATGGTAAATTTGTTAAGAAATGTGGACGTTGCTTCACACATCTTCAATTTGTTCCTGGCCCCTCCCCTGCTGCTTTGCTTCTTTTTTGACATTTGTTAACTACTCTTAATTAAGGTTGCAAATTGTATAGTATGAAAACGAGTTGGGTTAGTTAATATCAGTTCTACATTAATTAATGCATCTCCTACAATTGGAAGCCACCGAAAGGGATACACTTCATGATGATTCATGGCATGGACCATTTTAATTCAACTTAGACTCTCCACGCCTCTTAAAAAATAATACTATTAATATTAGTATTTTGTCATAATTAATAGACATTTTTAGTCTTATAGTTTGAAAAAAAATATTCGAAGAAGAGGTAATTAACATTAAGAATACAAAATATGAAAACAATTTTTTTTTAGATATTCTAAAAAGTCGAAAATGCATTTGTATTTTTAATACGGAAAAGGGCCTAAAATATTCTCGAAGTATTAGAAATGACATAAAATTACCCTTCATTCACCTATTGGCTCCAAAATACCCTTTTCACACATCTATTGACTCCATAATACCCTTGTCATCCACCTTAGGGTTCAAAATTGACCACTTATTTAACAGTTTCAAATTTAAATCATTTAAATATTTTTTAAAAATATTTGGCGTTCAACTATTGGATTTAATTTAATTTAGTAACATCATTTTTAAATCAACCCACTACCCACCCAATTAATACAACAATTGTGAATCAAAATCACTCTAAACGCTATTAAAACATGATGAAGTTACAGATTTATGAAAATAACATTCAAAATTATTCGAGCCCGAATTGAAATCCCAATTAAATTAAGGTTGAGCAGCTTATTTAGGAGGACACTTTCAATATGATTCTCTTTCAACTTTGAATTCAAATTTTATGATTAAAGATAAAGAAGTAGTAAATTTCGAATTAATTCATGCACTTTTTCTAATATAATTTTATAAATATTTATTACTTGTTTTAAATATTAAAACTTTAATGTATTATTTTTTTAAAAAGTTATCTATTAAGTAGCATCATATAATTGAGATGAATGAATAAGTAAGATGAACTTAGTTCGACTTTTAAGTTTATCGGTAATTTTAAACTAGACACTTGAATTATAATATGTTTTGATTGAGGACTTGAATGTATGATAATCTACTTCTATAGGCATTTTCGCCTCAAAATTTTTAAAAACACTCATTGGCAGTAGATTTTATGTTGTTGTATTCGAGTGTGGTTTAATTAGTAATGGATGAGTAGTAGATTGATTTATAAAGTATATTAATAAGTTAAATTATAACAAATAGTTGAGAGTCATGTATTAAGAAAAATATTTAAATAGTTTGAATTTAAAATCGTTAAATAAGTGGTCAATTTTGAACTTAATGGTGGATGACAAGTGTATTTTGGAGCGAATAGGTGGATGAGAAGAGTATTTTGGAGCCAATAGGTAGATGGAGGATAGTTTTATACCATTTCTGATATTTTAAAGGTATTTTAGGCCCTTTTCCGTTTTTAATACAATAGACATATTAAAGTGAAGGAAGGAATGATAAACTAATCTTTTTATGTCATCGTTCAAGTCAAGATGGTGGAGTATAAATAATAAAACTCATAAACAAATCATTAAACTTGTTGGATTTTTTTCTTCAGATACCTCAACCATGTCATTTTCCTATTAAATCATTGAACAATCCATAATTTATTCCTTTTAAACATTGTTGGTTGATTTTGATCGGATTTTTCTATTGCAAGTGTCTTCAATTATGTTCAAATGGTAATAATTTTGATTGAAGGAATAAAGACAAACTTTGTGTTGGTCTCATTTGTTTTCTAACGTGTTCAAATGACTTGAAATATAACACAATTGTTTCTCAAACAATTTCATTATTTATTGGATTAATGAGTTCTGAAACAATAGATTTATCCTCTATCAATATTCCTCACAAAATTTGATTCCACATTAGCCAACGATGTTTAAAAGGAACAAATTATAGGGTGGTTCAATGATTCAGTAGGAAAATAGCATATTTGAGGTACCTAAGGAGAAAAACCCAACAAATTTAGAGATATGTTTAAGTATTTGGCCTAAATATTATAAATGCAATTCTTAATATATCCTCATATTACCGATTAAATTTTAATAGTATAAAAGTATATAATTTGAATTCTTTATTTAATTTAAAGTGATGGAGCAATTATTACGATAACAAAAACATTTTTTAGCGACAATTAATATATATATTTATAAAGAGTGCTTAAAAAAATCTATCGGCACAAAAGCTGCTAATTGAAATTATAAATATATATATTTAGTTACAATTAAGTTACTGTCTTTAATTGATTTTCGCTAATTATTCTTGATGTAATGTATTTTTACTATAAGCAAAGTTGTAGACTTGTAACAATAAACTCAAGAAGATCAATAGCCTCAAAAGTAGCTCATCCAAAAAGTTGAGGGAAAGTTCAGCCCACCCTAGTAACACTTTATTGGAAAAATTAGTAAGCTAGTCAAAATAAATAACATATTAAGTATAAATATTAGCAATAATGTCAAAAATGTCATTATTTAAAAAATTTATGTGTCCCAATTTTCTTCCTATTTTATCTCTCTTTTTCAATTAATTCTTATGATTCTCTCTCATATTTATCTTTTCAAATTGTTAATTCTCTCTCTCATTTAATTTTTTTTCTCTCTCGTGGTTATCTTTTCTGATTTTCCTCCAACATTCAAGTTGCAAATATTTTTTTGTCATATATTTTGGTTGTTTTTTTAATCCAAAATTGAGTCAACAAGAATCTCTTTGATTAAGGTATCTCTAATCTTTATCCTATTTTCAGATTTCTTTTCTAATTTTATTTTTGTTTAAATCTTAAAAAATGTTGTTTGTATTTTTCAATTTCCGTTATGATTTACTCTTCAATGGCTGAATCCAAGAGGCTTACTAGAGGTATTCATTTTAATCAACCAATTTCTAGTGATTTTTCATCCTTTAATTTATTTATTACTTAACAAATAGTGTATAATGTATGATCCGCTGCTAAAATGAGGGAAGAAAGAGGGTAAGAACATTTACAAGACTCATTGGTGTGCAAAACCTTCCTCAACTTTAGAACGCAAATGTAGAATCTTTGTCTACTCATGAGGATCTTGAAAAAGATGACGAAGATCGGATAGTTGTCGAACAATTTTCTATTAGTTTGTTTTGTATTTATAGTTCTTTTTTAGAATTTGGTATGCTTTCTTAATTTGTATTTAAATCACTATGTATACTATCAATATTTGTATTTATTAAAAATTTCATGTTGCATGGTTTATGAATCTTGTATTTGTCCCTAATTTGTATTCATCCAAATGTATGTCAACTAGTTATGTATTTTATTTATAAGAAGAACAACTTTCTATTAGTTTATTTGTATTCGAATACAAATACAAATACATATTGGAATGAATACGACTTAGAAAAGGAAACAAGATTTTGAAAAGAAAAATAAATACACAGTGAAAATATATACGAATAAAAATGTATTTCTTAAATAGCTACATTTTATTTGACATACATATTGGAATGAATACAAACTAATAAAGGTATGTCAACTGAATTTGACATTTTTTTCTAATTTGTATTTATTCTAAAGGTATGTCAACTAGTTATGTATTTTATTTAAGAATGAGTACACAAAATATTCAATTATTTCTTTTCAATTTTATATTTCATTCACTTTTTCATCATACTAATTTTATGTATTTTATATATTATTATACAAAATTCTAAATAAAAACTAGAATAAATAGAAATACATATTGAAATGAATACATACTGGATTTTTGAAGAAAAAAAAACTATATAGGGAAAATATATATGAAAATACAAATATATTTCTTAAATGACTATATAGATAAATTCGACATACCTATTGGAATGAATACAAACTAATAAAAAACTATAATAAATATAAATAGAATATATTGTGGAATGAATATATTAAGGATGCTTGCCTTTTTTTGAAATATTCCCCCCTTAATTTTCTCCTTTTTGTTATTAAATAATTATATTCTTTAAATAAAAATAAATAATAAAAACATAAATAAGATACATAACAAACTAAAATGACATTTTTACTAAATATTGAAATTGTTGCTAATGAGTCCTCTTAAATGCTAAAATATTGACATTTTAAAAAATTCCCATTTTTATTTTTTGAAATCTGTAAATAAAAATTCTAGTCTCTACATCTATTCTTTGAATTTTCTGATTGAAAATGTTAGATTCTACGTATTAGAGTAGACAAATGTTCCTAAATACAAATATATATATCTATAGGAAGAATATTAGTATAAATTGACTTATTAATCTGAAATGTTCTCCCTTACTCACAAAACACCTCCACCTGTTACCATCTTTTCGAACTAGCTATTGTATATTCATATATATATTATATGTATTTAAGTATACTAGCTACTATCCCACGGTTTCAACCTAAAAATGTGCAATTTGCTCATTAATATTCTTTAGGTCAACTATTCAATCGTCATATTTTTCATACTTATTTTATCAGGCCCCCAACATGCTCGTCACCCCTATTCAACAATACCAAATCTTCCCCTTTTATTTTATCGACTTTCTTAGCACTTTCTCTCAACCTTCCCTCATATATATAGAGAGACGTAATTCAATATAATTGTCAAACTCACAACACAAAATAATCCTCTTACAATATTCTTATCAATGGAATCCTCTAAGCCTATCGTAACTATTTTCATCTTATTATTTTCACTCTTTGTTCTTTTCCCTAATCCTTCTTTAGCCAATTCAAGAATACTTGCTCTAGTTAAAGAAAAGCCCCTTGTCCTAAAATACCATAAAGGGGCTCTATTAAAAGGAAACGTTACGATTAATCTTATATGGTACGGAAAATTCACTTCCGTACAGCGTTCGATTATCGTCGATTTCATCCGATCTCTTAGCCCTAAGACCAAGAAAATTAAGTCACCACCTTCCGTTGCGTCGTGGTGGAGCACCACCGAAGCGTACAAAGGTGGTGCGTCGGTTATTTCCCTAGGAAAACAAATTTTCGACGAAAAATATTCTCTAGGGAAATATCTGAAAGACCCTCAACTCGAATCTTTGGCTTCTAAGGCTACTCGGGTCAACTCCATTGCTGTCATATTGACGGCGACGGATGTGGGGGTCGACGACTTTTGCATGAACCGATGTGGCATGCACGGGTCGACCCGGTTGAAGAAAGCGGGTAAATTTGCTTATGCATGGGTGGGTAACTCGGCGAGTCAGTGTCCGGGTCAATGCGCGTGGCCATTCCAAAAGCCGATTGTGGGACCACAGATTACGCCGTTAGTTGCACCTAACGGAGACGTGGGAGTTGACGGAATGATTATTAACTTGGCGACTGTTTTAGCGGGTACCGTTACGAATCCGTTTGATGGCGGGTATTTTCAAGGCCCAGGTAACGCGCCTTTAGAAGCTGTGTCTGCTTGCACCGGGATATTCGGGTCGGGTGCATTTCCTGGATATCCGGGTATGGTTTTGCTGGATAAAAAAACGGGTGGTAGCTATAATGCGCCGGGTATGAATGGGCGAAAGTATCTGCTTCCTGCTATGTGGGACCCGAAAACATCAAAGTGCAAGACACTCGTGTGAAATTACATATATTTGCCATAAAAGAAAAAGAAAAGTAAAGATATTGTAATATTTATTTGTTTATTCGATTTTGGAAATTGTGTGTTTTACAATACTATACTAATATAAAATTATAAAATTTTATCAAATACGTTTATAAAAAAGAAAGAGAAGTACAAGAAAGAAAAAGAAAAGTAAATATATTGTAATATTTATTTGTTTATTCGATTTGGAAATTGTGTGTTTTACAATACTATACTAATATAAAATTATAAATTTTTATTAAATACGTTTAAGAAAAAAAGAGAAGTACAAGATAAATGGATATTATATATGTTTTTTCAAAATGAATAAATTGGTGATTGTTATTATTTAAATTTTATACTTAAAATGTAAAATATGTGAAATCTGAAAAATATGTTACAATAAACTTTAATTACATTATTGTATCTCGGTTCAATTTCAACTTCTAAATACCTTAATATGGATCGAAAGGAATATCAATCGAAAAAATACCTTAATATGAATCGAAAGAAATATCAATAGAAAAAATACCTTCATATGGATCGAAAAGAATCAGTCGAAAAAATAAAAAATGTCTGAGCCCGGGTTCGAACCGGGGACCTCTAGTGTGTGAGACTAGCGTGATAACCGACTACACCACCCAGACATTCTGTCCTCGAATTGGCAATTTATGCATACAAAAAAATCAATGATAATAATAAAAAAAAGAATGAAACATATGTTAAAACTTATTAAGAAAAAGATTACTCATATTCCAGTTTGCTTTGCTTTATATGAGTGGAGTCGATCGAAAATAACTCCTTTATATTCAGATTGTATGAATAAAATTGCATACACATAAATCACATTATTATCAGATCACGCTTATAAAATTACATTAAATATATTATTATATATTAATTTTTTCCTAGTTAATTGGCCATTTAACTAAATTTACAATTGATATGTTCTATCTAGTACTAGTTAATCAAATCATATTACTCGAAAAGTACACCTATAATGCTTTATTATTTTCTAATTATTGAATAAATGTAAAAAATATTCATATGGTATTAATTCTAGCTGACCAACCAAATAATTATCTAAAATGACGTAAGAGTAAAGTTTGCGAAAGTGAAAAAAATGTGCAAAAAAAACTCGTCTCTTCTTTAATTTACACACGAGTCTAATATATTACAGAATTCTTTTTTTTATTTTAATTAATTCTAGAATCAGTCAAATCTTATCATATAAAAATTTGGGACGGATAGTACTGCTTAGGAAATCACACATTTTTTTTTTCATATATTGTTTAGATAACAAACAACAATTGACAGTTCTGTCACGATCATAAATAAGTTGTGATCGATTAAATGAATCTTCACTGATCATTTTTTTCTATTTAATTTCATTTATTTATTATTTAAATGATTGAAATCAAGACACTGTGATTTCTGAAACTTTTGTGTAGATTCTAATTATATGCATATTATTTGTTTGAAAAAAAAATCAATCTTCGATTTATGATTAAAAATTGAAAGGTGGAAGTTCTTTATTAATTAAGAACAAAGCGTCTAAGTATGTGATTTTGGGCTTCGAAATCCCAAAAAGTTCATAAACAATGGGCCATAATGGGCATGTTCAGTGGACGATTGTCAAAGATCCGGAGATTGGGCCATTTCTACTTTTGCTCTTATTTTGTGTGATCTTTAATTTTTTGTTTCTCGATGTACTTAATGTTTTTGCAAGATATAAGTTTATATTTTCGTATTATAATAATATATCAGACTTTATGGATCTACATTGTTAAAGATTATATTTTCGTTTTATAATAATATATCAGACTTTATGGATCCACATTCTTAAAGAACTTATGTCCACCTAGGCGCGGATAATTTTGCTTAACAGTTTGATCTATTATATATCAAGTTCTAAATTTATTAATCTGCTAGTCAACCTATGAAATATTGGTTGATTCTATAACGAATTAACAATTATCGAACGGTCATCGAATTGTTTATTAGCCAATCTCTGACATTTTTTCTCCATGAACGTAACTTTAAAAATAACTTTTTTCATTATTTTGAATGGAATTAAATTATAAAATTCTTCTTTATTACAAAATAAATATGGATTAACAGTATTATAATAGTTAATAACGGAAAAGTAAGCTTTTAGACTTTGGGACTAACAGTATAGAATTATTCATGAAAAAATTTTAAATGATGTAAATATATCTAAGTTAGAATTGTAAGTATGGTAACTTTTAATAAAATAATGATTTATCCGATAAGAAAATTGAATAATCCACACCATACTAAGAAACCATTAAATATAAAAAGTTTAATCATTTTATCAACTATTTATTCGATAATCTAATACTAATGAACTAATAAGACAATTTTGCAATTGACTTATCGACTGCGGTTTGATATCAAACATCCCTATTGCTAAGGGCAAATTATAGAACAACTTAAAGAGAAAACCATGAATTAAACACTAGGAATTAGTTTACGTGAATAGTTGATAATGGGCTTATGCTAATTGAGATATTATTTTTAATTGATATTTGATAAGTTCGATCTAGCACTATAAAATATATATCATACCATTTGCATCTACAAAGCTATAAAAGAGAAAAAGACTTCTCGTAATCTTTTTATCTCTAATTCTCTGTCGATCTTATAGTAAACTATCAAAATAGAAATTGTGTCAATTTATTGTTTGAACTATCACCTTGTTAGTGAAAACTCAATTTACCTTCCGTAAATTTTTTTAAGAAAAAAACTTTAAAACTTTTACATCAACTTTTCTAGACCTTTTACTTCTTAACTTGTTTAAATTGAGTATCGCCTCTACAAACACAACACGACATGCACATATTTTTTTAAAAGAATAAAAATAAAAATCTAGCACGTGAACTATAAAAAACTTGTATTTTCCTTTTCCATTCACATTTTTAATATTAACAAATTACTACCACAATGGTTTTAGTGTAATTAGGTTCGACGCCTGGACCCACGTATATATTTGAATATTTGATTTCTTGTTCTGTGACTGATATTTAATATTTATATTAAAAATCAAATATTTAGCACACAAAATATATAAAGCACTATGATGAAGTTTGACGTAAAATTTTATCAAATTTTAAAAATATAATTTTTAAGTATTTCAAATTTTTTAAAAGTTAGTGCACATCAGTTTTTGAATTAAAGACTTTCATAATAAAAATATCAAATATTCTTTAAATAAAATATATATTTAAACATAATTTCAGTTTTAAAATTTATGACGAAACGGTGCTAACCTCTGCTCTTCTAGGTTTGATGTTACATTCTTAGCACCTTTTTTTGATATTTTTTTTAAATTTCTTTTAACCTTTTTAAAAACGTGATGATTAAGTGCCTTTAATTTTTTTTCTCTCTTATTGGAGGTTCTTAGCACCATCATTTTAGTTGGTGGGTCTTTTTGTATTTACATTATCATAGGCGGCTAAAGGATAAAAAAAACAGCATAAACAACTATTCTATCAAATTGGCATATTTTTAAGGGAAAATTTCAAATGACAATTTTATTTGATTAAATAACATTATATGGATATAGTTTATCTAATTATATTTTATAGATATAGTTTAGTTATTTTAGGTATTTTTAATTTTGTATATAAGGTTTTTTTTGTTTTTTATTTATGTAATTTTATTTTAAAAAGTGGTTTGTAATTGAAGCGTTAAATATGCTAACAATAAATATAGACAATGACATAATTTAAGCTAAACGTTCAAAATTGTCAACAAAATTGACATGCAATAGAATACCTCGGATAATCCTCATAGATGAACCAACCCCATTGAAAACGATTGTAAATTGTCAACAAAATTGACATGCAATAGAATACCTCTGATAATCCTCATAGATGAAGATGATTCATTCTGTGACTAATTTGAGATCTAATAAGAACAAACAATCGATTATTTCATAAGGAAAAAAAAAGAAAACGATTAAAATTTAGGAGTACCTATTAAAATTGAATTCAACTTCGGGAGGGAGTAATTGAATTTTGGACAATTTGAAATTCAATCGGATAGAAGTATTAATTGTGGGAGGAAAAGATGGAATATCAATAGGAGAGATAATATTGTTTTGTGTAAAATTATATACAAAATAAAAAAAAAGTTTTTTAATTATTGGTTATATAATAGGTGGTGGACCCCATTAATTATAGCAAAAAAAAACTATAATTATAAAAAGTAAATAAATTAAACTATACCCCGATCATATAATTACTTAGTAATGTTTGTCATTCGATATAATTTTCCCTAATTTAAATTGACATGTGCACTTTAAGAAGAAAACGAAAAATTATACAACTTGTGATTATATTATAATAGTCGTATGGTTATAAAATTTTCTAACTAACTAAAAATATAAAACAACAAAGGTAAAATTAATTATTTTACAAATTTAGAGATACGTTATTATTTTTTTTAAAGAAAATGATTTAAAAAAACATGTCATAATTAAACAAAAAAAATTAACAGAGTAAAGTGTCTTACGATAGATTTGAACAATTCAAACGGTACGAAAATGTTTTTGTTTCCTTGTTTAGTTATAAAAGTCTCACGCCTCAATTTGTAATCGACTTATGATGAACATTCAATGATTTAACTTGACCGAGTAGGCCATTTTGATTTTCTCTTGCATCTTAAAAAGAATTGTATTGAACATATTGTATATAACCCCAATACAATTCTTTTTTTTTTAAAAAAAAACCTTAAATATAATTTGATAAAAGTATGAAATAATTCTAAAACTTCTCAATCTATGTTTAATGTATTGATACACCCTTCATTTCAAATTAATTAAATTGTTGAGACATTTTCCAAATTAACTTAGTTGTTTGATTTTCAAGATTCCTTTTAGAGTATTTTTCTATTTTATCCTTTGTTAGTTAGTATTGAAATTAATGATTAATTAATATTTAGTTATTTTAATTATAAATTTGACAATAATTAATAAGGATAAAAATAAAAAGTTATGTTCAATTTATGTCTTAATCTTCTTTTCTTAAAGGGTGTGAAACACCTCAACAATTCAATTAATTTGAAATGGAGGGAGGAACAATTTATGTTAAAATAATAATAAAGTAATTCTTTAAAAAAACAAATTTTAGAAATAGCAAACATATTTTAGATATAATAAGGCTTTATATTTATAGTTTCCATAATTATCCTCCATGGATATAGGTTTGTTTACTATGGAGGCCCTGATTTGTATATTAGCGTGGTTTATCTTTCGCTTGCCCGTTTTTATTTCGCTTGCGGATATACAAATAGTGTTAGCAAATATATTTCGTATTTATACATTTAGGAATATGGCGAAATGATCTGGAAGACCCTTGTACTTAACTTTATTTGTAAGTTGGATCCTTCTACTTAATGATTTGTCAACTGAACCCCTAAAATCATCAGAACATAAAATATTTAACCCATTTGACCAATGACCGAACTTATGTATCATTGATAATGCTGAGTTGAAAATTTACGTGACAACAAACGTTTGACAGCGAATGAAAAAGTTATTTTATACTAAAATATTTAAATCTTTCGCTTGCCCGTTTTTATTTCGCTTGCGGATATACAAATAGTGTTAGCAAATATATTTCATATTTATACATTTAGGAATTTGGCGAAATGATCTGGAAGACCCTTGTACTTAACTCTATTTGTAAGTTGGATCCTTCTACTTAACGATTTGTCAACTGAACCCCTAAAATCATCAGAACATAATATATTAAACCCATTTAACCAATGACCGAACTTATGTATCATTGATAATGCTGAGTTGGAAATTTATGTGACAACAAACGTTTGACAGCGAATGAAACTTTTACATTAAAATATTTAAATTAAAATAATAATTATCAAAAAAATTAAAAACCCATCTTCCTCAACCATCCCTCTCCCCCCCCCCCCCCCCTCCTCCCTTTCTCTCTTCTTCTTCTTCATGAAATTTCATCTGCTTGCACAAAGTTCTTTTCATTCCATCCTTCAAATATAATCTAATTTCCATTAGCTCACCTCAAATGCATTGCTATTTTCTCTGATTCATCTTGTATGCTACAGGGCATTTCTATGAAGAGGCCTCTGGAGATTGGAAGAGCACACCATGGACTCTACTTTCTGTGCTCAACATGTTTACAAAAGAAGTCTTAGCAACTAATTAGCCTGTCTCTTCTTTAGCAACTAATAGTCACTCTTTTTCTAGCAATGCAATAGGTTGTCAATATTAAAACATTTCTATTCATGTTCATGTACTCATTTACCATTCATTACTCCATGTATTTCTTTTTCAACTGTAATGAATACCATTCATAATAATAAAATGTTGTTTCTATTTCTGTGGCATCACCACTGTCTCAGAATGTTAACACATATCTATTGTGGCATTACAGACTTGGACATGTACCATTTGTCAAAATGAAAAATATATCCACTATTCATGTGAAGTTTGGTTCAAAACAACCATTCTGTAGTGGACAAACTAGGTTACCTTTCCCATCAAAATCTCACAACACTACGAAAATATTTGAACTGCTTCATGTTAACCTTTTGGGATCCTATCATGTAACAACCCATGACAATTTCAAATATTTCCTAACCTTAGTGGATGATTTCAGTAGGTCTACTTGGACACATTTGTTGAGTTGCAAAAGTAATGTTTTGCACATTCTCAAGGCTTTTGTCCAAATGGTTGAAAATCAGTACAAAACCACCATTCAAACAATCAGATCAGATAATGGTTTAGAATTCACCAACTATGAATCTACTCTTTTCTTCCAGTCCAAAGGCATACTCCACCAAAAGTCATGTCCATACACACCACAACAAAATGGTGTGGTAGAAAGAAAGCACAAATACCTCTTAGAAACAGCTAGGGCCTTGCTGTTTCAATCCAAACTACCTATGAAATACTGGGGCGAGTGTGTCCTAACAGCAGCATTTATCATTAATAAAGTTCCATCTACTAATCTCCACAACAAAACTCCTTTCACATTCCTAAATAACCATGAACCTCATTATTCCCATATGAAAAGCTTTGGTTGTTTATGCTATCCAATCACTTCAATACACCATAGAATCAAATTTGATCCAAAAAGTAGCCCACATGTATTTGTAGGATACCCTTTGGGTACCAAGGGTTATAATGTACTCAATCTCACCACTCACAAGATTCATGTATTCTCTATGATTGATAAATCTCATTCAAACACATTGAATTCTTCACCATCTTTTGTATTTGATTACTCTCTTGTTCCTACAGTTGAACCTTTTGTTGATTTGCCTATCATTCCTCCTATGAACAATGTGCATAATGGTCTTGAAACGACAGAGGTCACATTTTTAGTTATGTCAGCAGATCATTCCAATTTTACTAATCACCAATCCAACGATCATGTGCCCTCATTAAGAAGATCTACTAGAATTCCCAAGACCATAGCCTATCTCAATGACTATGTTTATACTGGACATCAACCTACCACATCAGAACCTTATGTTTCCCTTCATACCTCATTTTCTAATCATCATCATGTGGGATCTAAAACCTTATATCCTGATAGTCAGTTTTTTGTTTTGAATGTTTCTAATGATTGTGAGTCATTTTCATATGAGGATGCAGCTATGATATAGACTATACAATAACTTTTTTTTTCTGTTATTAAAATGACAACTGTGAGGGCTTTGATTGCTATTGCTGTGAAAAGACATTGAAACATCTACCAACTTGATGTTAATAATGCTTTTCTTCATGGTGATCTACATGAAGAAGTTTATATGCAACCATTTCCAGATCTTGAACTTCCTGAATATGTGTTAGTGTGCAAGTTGAACAAGTCCTTGTATGGACTGAAACATGCCATTAAACAACGGTATGTCAAGTTGTCTGATGCACTTAGATCAAGGGGCTACACTCATTCTCTGATTGATTATTTTTTGTTCTTCAGAAAGAAATAATCTTCCACTGTTTTTATAGTTGTGTATGTAGATGACATATTGCTCACAGGTACTGATATTGAAGAGATAAACAACTTGAAGGAGCTCTTACACAATCAGTTTAAGATTAAGGATCAAGGAAAGCTACATTACTTCTTAGGTCTAAAAATTTTGTATACTGCAATGGGAGTTATCATTTCACAAAGGAAATTCGCCTTAGATGTTCTAAAAGAGTACCAGCGCACTCAATTTTCCAGCTTTACTTCACCACTTGATGCAACTATTAAACTTAGAGATAATGAGGGTAAACTTCTATCAAATCCTAGATCCTACAGAAAACTGATTGGGAAGCTTAATTTCTCACTAATACTACGTTGGATATTGCCCATGGAGTCCTACATCTTAGCCAATTTATGCAGCATCCTAGAGAGTCACACATGCAAGCTGCTTACCACATGCTATGCTCAGGTATCCTAAAAAGGATCCAACACTGGGCTTACTTATGACATCTACTGATGATTTACAAGGTGCAAGTTTTTTGTAATTTTGACTGGGCTACATGTCCTGATTCGAGGAAGTCAGTCATTGGATATATTGTGCTATTAGGCTCTAGTCCTATTAGTTGGAAATTCAAAAAGCAAGAAAACATTTTACTTTATTCAGCTAAAGCAGAATACAGGTCCCTACAAAAGGTAGTTGGAGAGTTGACTTGGTTGGATCGACTGTTTAATGAACTCACCATTTCTAGAAATAGACCTTTCCCAGTTTATTGTGATAGCCAATCTGCTCTGTATATTGCTCGAAATCTAGTTTTCATGAACATACAAAGCATATTGAGGTCGACTGTCATTTTGTATGAACCAAGCTTCACAAAGGCCTTATTTCTTTACATCACATTGGCACGGGTGACCAGCTCGCTGACATGCTCACTAAGGCCCTTACTGGAATTAAACATACCACTCTACTGGACAAGTTGGCTGTTTTGATATCAACTCCAACTTGAGAGGGGGTATTAAGATATTGATCAGTCATATTAGTCATTTCCATTTAATTGTTATTCCAATTGTTAGTTAGTCCACATTACTATAGTCAGTAGAATTGGTTAGAACTTTGTTAGTGTATTATCTGCAACTTTCATGAAGTAGTTAGATTGCTTATTTTTCATTTATCTGTTTAGTTTTATAAATAGATTAGATCACAAGCTGTAAAGTTCAAGTTGATCAAAGCAATACGCATTCTTTTCTCTCTATCAGTCTTCACATGTTTCTTCTCCAATGAGCAGTATTCACCATTATAGGTAAATGCTTAATTGATTCAAATTTACAAATCATATACATATAACTAGAATAAGCTATACAAATTATAGATTTATACAATTAAATATCGAATCATACATAATTCTAATTACATATTAAGCAAATATAGCAAGATTTAAAAAATTATAACTGCAAATCACAATATTACAAAAACAGTGGCCAACATTCACTATAATTTAAATATTTGCTATTCTCCATGATTTTTCCATTTTTTTGGGGGGCAAAATCTATTACAAACGTGGAAATCATAATTCAATTGGCACTTGCCTATAAAGTCTTTAGCAAGAAAATGATAAGACACATTAATTACAATATCCGCTCATAATTATCATGGATCTTCAAATTTATTTATTTATTTTTAAAAAAATAAAATAAAAATCTTAGCCGATGCCTAGTACTCCCTTTGTTCGAATTTACTTGTCAAATATTAATTTAACACATTAAAAAATAATAATTAGTATATTAAATTTATCATTTTATTCTCATTAAATAATAAGACTCCAACATATTAACTCACTATATTTTTAAAATATATTGAAGCAATATAAATAAATTGAGAATATAATAAAAAAAATATATATTTTCTTAATTCGTCTAAAAAGACAAAAAGAATATAAAATCAAATTAAAAAATATTTAACTCGTAAAAATAAATTATAAGAGTGACAGAAACTTAATTACACCAAAGGCTCAAGTCCTACATTGTGTGAAAAAAAATTTCTGTACAAAAATAATTTCATCCCAAAAATTCAAATTCAAAAACTAACTTATCGCTAAAAAATATCAAAAGTTCAAATTCAAAAGCTAACTTATTGCTAAAAAATAAAAAAAATATTTATCGTTACCTCAGAACTACCGCAACCCTTTTAATTGATAAGTTTTTCCTGCCATTAACTAGGAAATTACAAGTGGACGGATACCAGCTTGTAAAAGTTTTAACGACGATTTTCTTTTTTCCCACACATCTCCTTCTTTATAGTTTATTTAGTACATAAATGTGGTTCTATTCGTTTGCGATTCCTAAGGCTTTTCTGTTTAATTTATATGATTTTTTTTTAATTAATTAAAAAATAATATATTTTTATGAATTTTATAATATTTATTTTAAAAATGATTAATTTATTGTGATACAAATATCTATAATTTATTCATTTTTACTTGTTCTTATTTTTAAAATAAATTTTTATTTTTACTTATCACTTTATGAGTTATGACATATCAAGAAAAGACAATATTTTTTTTCATATTTTACCTCAACATTAAATATTTATTTTCAAATTATTTTTCAATACATCATTTAATAGAGAATAATTTAATAAAATACCTATATAATTAATTATTTTTTTAATGGGTATATCAAATCAAACTAGTTGGCAAGTAAAAGAAAGTGAACACAAAAAGTATTTACGATCAAATATTTCAATTTTTTTTAAAAAAAAATTCTATGTCAAACCACAAAAATATCTAATTTTCACTCCATGACAAAAGGCTTTGCTTATATTGACTTGTTTAGGAGGCTTTTGTAACACCTTAACAAATGATACAATTCTCATTAGGGTAGCTCCCCAACTCCCACCCCCACCTCACACACCTACTTATTTGTAATAATCACATGGGTTCAGTCAAGTTCTATAAATTTCATTTAATTGCATAAAAAATATCATTAAATATGTATAAATATTTAATTCAAAACTTAACTTTCTTTTATTATTTAAACTTATCTTTATTAATTTTAAATTTATAAAATTGAAATCCTAATTCGCGTTTGCTTTTATGCAAAGTTTGGAAACGAGTTCAATACAGTTTTGAAATTTGACCATTATTTAATAATGGAGAAGATAAGCTATCTCATTAGAAAGAGGACCAACAAATAGTTGGTAAAGTTGCCAAATATAATGGATATTATACATTACTATTAATAATAAAGGAAGATATAATATAATACAAAGAAAGAAAATGGGGTTGGTGAATTGAAGACTATATAGATCCTTTTGTTGTTGTTAGTCAAGAGATACATAAGTTGGTGAAGTTGATGAAGACATTGTGACATCAACAATTTACCAAAATATAATTATGTACAAGAAAATAATAGTGACATCGCTAGAAAAACAATTTTTTTTTTTCAAAAAATAAAGAGAGGTTCAACGTATAAGGTTGGTCAAAATTTTCGACTTCCTATGTCACTTTGGACATTAATATCTTAAGCATAGAACTTTAAAGATCATTATTATAAAAAAAGTTTTAGGCAAAGCAAATAAATTAATTCACTCAATAATAGTCTCTTTATATATAGTGTACATATAAAGTGGAGCATAATGGTGAAAACTAAAAAATAAAAAATAAAAAGAGGTTTTGGGTATCCTATCCATAAGATGAAAGAAAAAGGTTAAAAAGAAGAGGAAATAGAGTTGGTAAATCATTAAATTACCAACTTTGATTACAATTTTTTTCGTAAACAAAGATAATATATTACTCCCTTCTTTTCATATTAAATTGAATTATTGAGATATTTTTTATTTTTAAAAGGAACTTAATTGTTTAATTTTGAAGACTATTTTTAGAATGCTTTTTAAATTTTATCCTTCATTAGTTAGTATTGAAATTAGTTATTTTTTTATGTTTAGTTATTTTAATATAAATTTGATAATAATTAATAAGTATTAAAAATGAAAAGTTAAACCTAATTTATATCTTAATTTTTTCTTTTTTTAAACGATGTGAAATACATTAACAATTCTTAATATGAAATGGTAATAGTAGTTGGATTTAACTTAATAGGCGTTATTAGATATAAAATGAATAGGCACTGCTAGCTTTGTTCATATTAAATTATCAACTTTAATTACATATGATTAAGTTTCAAATTGTAAATGCATATTAATATTACGTGAGTTAGTGCTTATTCACCTAATAAACTCACAAGTGGCTCTTATGTTTTTTTTTTTTAAAAAAAGTAAATTAAATCATAAGCTGGCATTCACATATTGATTACTCCTCTAATCCTCTAAGTTAAACATGTATGTTAAGGGACCACAACCCCACCCCTTTTAAATTCGAAGGGTGGAACACACACTAATACATAATATACAAATTATAAACAAAAGTTAAAGGAAGAAGTATAATATGGTTCATCCGAAATTCATTTGATTAAATACAAATACACACTCTCACGAACACTCACTATCTTTTCTTTTAATTTTTGCGTAGCAAAATTAATATAATTTATATAAAAAGTACGTAAGTCACAATTTTAATATTATAAAAATCATTTTTTATCTTCAAATAATAGCAACTAAAACACATTATAGGCAGGAAAAAATATAAATATTTGAATTTCTTTAGCTTTCTCACCTTTTTTCGTTTTTAGTTTTGGTCAAAATTAATTGATAATTTCAAGTGTTCAGAAAGATTCTCAATTATTATAAACTATTGTTATTCATCTCGTATTCATAAAACACTTCAAATAAAAATTTTGAAAATTTTAATAAGAAATTACAAAATTTAAAGAGTATTTTCAGAATTAGAAAATTAAAACAAGCAGAGAAAATGAGTAATCAGAAACATATTAGAAACAATATAGTACAAAATATTTTTCTCAAAGAAAGAAAATTGAAGTACATTATATGCACAATGTTCCATAAAGATTTTATTCCCTCAAGTACTCGAGGTTAATGAAATATATCCTCCCAAGATAGAACGATCTTACTCACCGGTGTATCGATAGCTAAAACCAAGATACCATCAAACCACTCAACGACATTAAAATATACCTAGAATAGTAGATTAGTAATAATATGGGAAGTCCCAATTTTTTTTTCACTCAATTTATAATAAACAAATGATAGTGTGAAAATGTTTTAATTATGCCTTACCGGAAAGGCCACAATTCTTTGAAAAAATCACAATATTTCAAAAAGATCACAACCTTACATAAAAATCATAACTCTTGATAAAAGTCGAAACTTTTTTTTAAAAAAAAATCACAACTCTTCATTTTTCATTCACACGTTTTAAAACTCAATCATAACATTTCATAAAAATTACAATTTTAAATTCTTAATTTTAGCATTGAATTCCATGCATACACCATATCTATTTTTCGTACATTGATCGAACAAATATTCAATCCACTATTAACTTTTTAAATCATGTTTTATAAGAAAGCATTGAAAGAAAGAAAATACTTATTCTAAATGATGGTATTTCACTTTGTTAAGTTTAATTACTATACATATTATTATAAATAAAAATTAGATTTTTAAGTAGGTGTGGTGTACATAGACTTTGTAGCAGTCCAAATTGAGTAACACATATTTTTCCTAAAATACCCTTTACCTAACTATTGTCCACTTGTACCATTTTCTTCGACCACTTCCCCATACACAAAAACCTCCTTATAAAACCCCATTCCATTTGCTTCCTCTTCTTCAGGTACCCATCCATCCATCTCTCTCCATAACACAAGGTGCCCAAACAAGAAAATTACACTTCATAAATACTCACATTTTGTGTTGTTTTTCTTCACAAAATAGCAATGGCTCTTTCAACTAATACCACTACCAACTCTCTTCTTTCCAACAAATCTTTGCTTCAAAATCAACCCCTTTTGTCTTCTCCTTCAAAGAATGCATTTTTCTCCAACAAATCAACCAAAACGGTTAGATTTGTTCAACCTATCGCAGCGGTTCATTCGTCTGATTCAAACAAAAACCCCATTGTTTCCGATAAGCCCACCAAGTCTTCTCCACCGGCGGCCACTGCAACCACGGCTCCGGCTCCGGCTGTGACCAAAACTGAATGGGCGGTGGATAGCTGGAAGTCTAAGAAGGCGCTTCAGCTACCGGAATACCCAGATCAAGAGGAGCTTAGATCTGTTCTTAAGACGATCGATGAGTTCCCTCCTATCGTCTTTGCTGGTGAGGCTAGAAGCCTTGAAGAACGACTTGGTGAGGCTGCTATGGGAAGGGCGTTTTTGTTACAAGGAGGAGATTGTGCCGAGAGTTTCAAGGAATTCAATGCTAATAATATTAGGGATACTTTCAGAATCCTTCTTCAAATGGGTGCTGTTCTTATGTTTGGTGGTCAGATGCCTGTGATCAAGGTTAAATCTTTTTTTCTCTTCTACTTTTTTTTTTTTTGGCTTTTCTGTCTCTCTCTCTGTGTTTTAATTTCATACCCTATTTATATATTAGATTCTTGCTTGTTTGTTGTTCCTGTAAGCTTTTAACTTTATATGTACTTTTTAGACCTTAAATTAAGTGGAATTTTGGTAACATGAATATATATGGTAAGGTACCTTTTACAATTGTAGTATCTAATCTAAAATCCTGCTGGAAATGAATCTAACTTGATTCCTGGCATCGACTGTTTTTATCGTTTACTTATTTGTAGATTTCCATGTTTTTAAGTATATGCTTGTATTAAGCAAGGTTCTTCCTTGGGTATAGGTTGGAAGAATGGCTGGGCAATTTGCAAAGCCGAGATCAGATTCATTTGAGGAGAAGGATGGTGTAAAGCTGCCGAGTTACAGGGGAGACAATGTGAATGGAGATGCATTTGATGTCAAGTCCAGGACTCCTGACCCTCAGAGGCTGATCAGGGCCTATTGCCAATCTGCAGCTACTTTGAATCTGTTGAGGGCTTTTGCTACTGGAGGATATGCTGCCATGCAGAGGATCAATCAGTGGAACTTGGATTTCACAGAGCATAGTGAGCAGGGTGATAGGTATGCTCCTCTGAATTTTTCCTATCACTTACAAATACATCACTAATGTGAAGAAGTATATTTTATGACATACTTAGTAAATTCTAAAGAGCTTAGTACCATATTGGCTATAAAAGGTGCTCTTTTGTGCATGCTATTCAGGACTAGCTAACAATTGATCTCCATTTTCTAACTAAGATAGTTCTTGTTGAGTGGTTAGTTTTGTGGGCTAATAATGCAACTTTTGACATGGTAGGTACCGTGAACTAGCTAGTAGAGTGGATGAGGCCCTTGGTTTCATGACTGCAGCTGGACTTACAATGGACCATCCTATTATGAAAACCACTGAGTTCTGGACATCTCATGAGTGCTTACTTTTGCCCTATGAACAGTCACTAACACGCCGGGATTCAACTTCTGGCCTTCACTATGATTGCTCTGCTCATTTCCTTTGGGTTGGAGAGAGAACCAGGCAGTTGGATGGTGCCCATGTTGAGTTCTTGAGAGGAATTGCCAACCCTCTCGGTATTAAGGTGACTGCAGTGCTGTACTTTAAATCTTCTGTAATTTCTCTTTTTTCTTTCTTTGAATGTTGAATTTGGGGGCTTATGAGACTTGGTGTTGCAGGTGAGTGACAAGATGGACCCAAGTGCATTGGTCAAGCTCATTGAGATTTTGAACCCACAAAACAAAGCTGGAAGGATTACAATAATTACCAGAATGGGAGCAGAAAACATGAGGGTTAAGCTTCCTCATCTTATCAGGGCAGTCCGAAGAGCAGGACAAATTGTGACTTGGGTATCTGATCCTATGCACGGAAATACCATCAAAGCTCCATGCGGTCTAAAAACTCGACCTTTTGATTCCATCAGGGTAAGTACTCGCGCCAGGTTCAGAAATACCTTATTTGTCATATCCTTATTATCAGTTTTCTTAGTTCAATAAGATAAGCATAATTAAAGAGGCGACTCTTAATGGACAACCCTTAAATTCATAAAATAGTTCTTTAAGTAAATTGCATAGTTCGTCTGTACTGATCAATCATTGCATCCAATTAAGTGGTGCACTCTCATAAATCATTGAAAGGGTCACTCAGAAAATCAAAGTATAAGTTCTAGTATGATAACATTCATTGCACTGGGGGTTGCTCAATGGGTCCACTCCCTTGAACTACTCTCATCATTTGATAAGCTAATGATATGGATCTTCCAACCATATATGGTGACACAGTAGGTAGTTAATAGAATGCAAGACTAGGACTAAAAACTAACAACAAAAAACAAAAACTGTGTAATCCCACATGTGGGGTCTAGACTAAAAACTAGTAGTCCTTTAATAAGGTTTTCTCATTGTGATACAAAATGGACCAGTTGACCATCAATGATGAGAACATGGGTAGCTGTTAGGAAGAAGTGTTGTCATTTCGTGGCAAGATCATGATTAAGAAATTGAGCATAGTGGGTTGGTGGAGCTTGGAAAGGGTTTCTTCAGTGATACAGTCAACAGAATATATATATTTTCTATACTGATGGTGGATTTAGAAAATGTATGCAACTACTTTAGTAGGTTTGGTTGTTGTCTGTCCCTTTCGATGAGTTTGATTATCGGGCCCCTATTTTTTTTTTTAAATGAAAAGCTTTTCCATTGCTACATCCCCCAAAAAATAGATTGGAAGTTTGAGATCCTATGTTACAGTTGCGAAAACAGTACATTATAAAACAAAGCACATATCTCACATGACTCTTTCTTGCAACAGGCTGAGGTAAGAGCATTCTTTGATGTTCATGATCAAGAAGGAAGCCACCCAGGAGGAGTTCATCTTGAGATGACAGGCCAAAACGTCACAGAGTGCATTGGTGGATCACGAACTGTGACCTTTGATGATCTGAGCTCACGTTACCACACTCACTGTGATCCTAGGCTCAATGCATCTCAATCCCTTGAGCTCTCATTCATTATCGCAGAACGTTTGAGGAAAAGGAGGCTCGGATCGCAAAGCACATTAGGGCAATAGATATTTGGAAATGTTCAAGTACTGCCTTTTTTTATTTACTTCTTCACTTATATTATGAATGTTTGTATTAAAAAAAATTGTATTTTCTTAAATCCTATTTGGAGGATATATGTTATGTTTACCCTACGTGCATACTGAAATTGTTTTAATGTAATGAGAGTTTGGTGAGACTAAGCAATAAAGCAAGGAAGTTACTCTATATATGTCTACTAAATTTATTTTTGGCCTTTATTTTCATTTGACAAGTGTGTGTATACCATCTACTTGATATTTCTTTAGTACTTATATATTTCTAATTGGAAATTTTTTCTATTTTTTGTTGGTGGGTTTGGTTGTTGGCATAGTTATAGATCAAACGAGAATATGCCTTCCAATTATACCTTGGATTTGGCCACCTACCACTCAATTAAACATATTTTATATTGAGATATAGTGGTAGTAATCTATTTTATATTCTTTACCTGTTTTCCAACTATGCAAGTCAAGATTTTAGATCTGGAAATTCAAGTTTCCTTTTTTATTCCCTCTCTAACAACTCACACTCTTTTTATCCTCTTTTACTTATTCGAACTAACAACCTAGAGACTGATAGTGCTTATCGGTCCGAGCAACCCCAATTTAAATCAAGTGAGTAGTGAAAAAACTAATTTTGCTTCAAGTTCTAGAGCGGCTAAACCTATAAATATTTATATACGATTATTGGTCCGAGCATTTACAACTTCTCATTTAATAAACATTCCCTTCAGCTATTTGTAATAATAATGTTTAATGCATTTATATGCAAAAACACGGTGAGGAGCTATTCAATTACAAGTTAAGCCAAAAAAATTGACTATAAATTAGGAGCAAGATGTCTTGAATCAAATTATCAAAAAATAACCACTAGTACAAATAAAGTTGTGAATAATATGTCATCATTTATAGATGTTGTATAAAATTTGGGATAATGCACAAGTATCCGCTCAATTTATATCTGAAATTTCAGGGACACACTTATGCTTATATTAAAGTCTTATTTCCTCTAAAATTATTTTATTAATAATTTTCTACCCCTTTCGGCCTACATGACACTATCTTGTGAGTCCAATGTTGATTGAATTTTTTTTTAAGCTAGTACCACATAGGCCAAAAAGAGATAGAAAATTACTTATAAAAATAAATTTAGAAAGTAATAGAACCTTAATATAGTATAAGTATGTCTCCATGAAGCATAGATTGAGTGGCTATTTCCATTTTTTTTTCCTAGAAAATTTAGATAACACGTGAAATTTTTAGTTTCAACACAAATAAAAGTGCTACTGCTAAGGTTGTCTTTTTCTTTACTTTTGTTGACCTACTTAGATATACTCCAGTTGCCAATCTGAGTGTAATCAGACATTAGTATTTGGACAATTTTTAGGAAAATGAATCCTATAAATATCAAGTGGTCATTGTCAAAAATAATACTCCCTTCCTCTTCCAATTCATATCACGCTTTTGAAATTTTGAGATTCAAACAAATTTTTTTATTATTATTATATATTTTAAGAATATTTGAAATTATCAATTATTATGACTTAGAATAGTTTTAACATAGTTTATAAATATGTAAATTTTATTTTAAAAAATTAAAAATTTCATATGCAAATTCTCAATTAAACTTATATTATTTGAATCTTGTATATTAAAAATAATAATTATATTTTATATTTTTCTCTCGATATTAATAACTTATTTTTCAGATCATTCTTAAAAGTTAAAGTTAAAATTATATATCAATTAATATGAAAATTATAATAAAACACTCATATTAATCATTGTTTCTTCATAAACATTTAAAATAGACAAATAAAAATTAACGGAAAAAAAAAACATTCAGATATATCCAAATTTATATAAACATATGAAACAACTTGCCCATACTGCCAAACACACGGAATAAATATCTGTATGTACCATCTACAAGTACAACAATAACATCACATGTTTTCTCAACAAATTAAATTCTGAAAAATTAAAATTATTTATTTTCTTATTATTCGAGAAATAACATACTAATATATGCTTAAAGTTATTTTAAATAGAGGGGTGATAATTAATCACCTTTTAAAAGTTATTTTTAAGTAGAGGGGTAATAATTAATCACCTTTTAAACTTATTGTATATATATGTATATGTCAAATATAATAATTGTTTAAGCTATACAATCGATAAAAAAAAAAAAAAGTAATATAAGAAGTTGTCTCAAATTTTTTACAAACATTTTTAAATATAAAATATTCTATTACTCTCTTAAATAATGTATATTATTACATCATTTTTTGTTCAGAGTGTATGCATTCTCTTAAAGATAGTGAACAACCTAAAATGATAAATATGATTTTATTTTTATGAGTATTTTATTATAAAATATATTTCTTATATTTTAAAAAATTATTTTAACTTTCTTTTTCTTATTACTTTCTCTTTTTATTCTTCAAAAATTCATTGCCTTCTCTGTTGAAATTCCTCATTTTTAATGTCACCATTTTTAGCATAACTCTACCCTCTTTCTTTTATAACTATTAGTTTAACTCTCTTCACTTTTAAAACTTTATCTAGATATATTTTTACATTGTGAACTATTTAATATATCCATTAAATTTTAAGATGATCAGGATGTATCATTTTATTTTTATCTGAATTTCAATCAAGCTTCTTTCAAATTTTGGTGAATTCATTAGTTCTTACAAGTTTCAAGATTATCATTTCTAATTTTTTGTTAGTGAAGAAGAAGAAAAAAGAAAAGAAATAGGAGGAGGTTAGCTTAAACGTTGAAGTGAGAGGTGAAGTGAAATTTAATGTGAATTCAAAATTAAAGTAAAAAAAAAAGTCAAAAAGTAATAGAGAGAAAAATACAAAAATAAAATAATAAAAAAATATATAAAATGAAAAAAATATATATATTTAAAATTAAATTAACACATGTCATCCATTGATGCCTTATAGCATATGTTTTTCTAAAATTTGAAACTAGTCAAAAAATAAAGCAATAATATTACTTTATAATTATATAATAAGTATTTTTAAAAAAATTTACAACAATTATATCTTTCTAGATACAATTTTCTTAGAAATAAAATAATATATTCAATTCAAAGGACGTAAAACACGTAAAATGCATAAGCTAAAAGAGAAAACATATACATATATATATGTTGGTGTCTTCGTAACATGAGAATATATATATATATATATATATATATATATATATATATATATATATATATATATATATATGAGAATTTAATGAATTATATACATTGAAAAAAAATGTAAGAAACTTTTAAATTACCAAATATATTTTAATTTGTTATGTACTTATGTCCTTAAATAAAAATAATAACATATTATCAATACACTAAATTCGTACTATATTTATTTCATTCTGCCAAATCTTGTTCTAAAGCTTGATAGGTTTGAATTCTTGCCGTTACAGAAACTCAAGACAGATTTTTTTAAATTTTTTTTATATTAAGCATGTAAAATTTTCTAATTACTAAAATTGGATAACACAACAATTTTGTTGAATGTGACACGTTTTTGCCACGCATAAGAAATCGAAAAAGTTAGCAAAAAGAAGAAAGGAATAATCTAACGCGCTCGGCTTGTTGCTTAAGTTTTACGCGGCAGATTTAACAAACTATCGTATCGAATACTGGAAAATCTAAGTAGAAGAAAAATCCCCAATTGCAAATGCGACCAGAGTCATCCCCGATGGAAATTGACCAAATTGATCGGAGGCCGGCGGCTCTCGGAGACCTCCGCATTCTTCCTGACGAAATCCTCTGCTCTATACTGACTTATCTCACTCCTCGCGATGTCGCTCGACTTTCCTGTGTTAGCAGGTTCTTTCAATTCTCCAACTGATACTTGTTGCCAAAAACTTAGTCTTGTGTATTTTTCTTTTTATGTTTTTGAATGTGCAATTTGTAATATAGTTGTAAATATAAGGTTGCTCAATAAGTTATTTGGATTGGAGCTCAATTTCTGCTAATTATATGTTGATAGGGATGAGTGTTAATTTTGAATTTAGCTAAGCTTTTATTCATTCAATTGCATGATTTGTTGCTTCTTCTGAAGTATTGCTTTTTGTTTAGTTTTTATTTGATTCCTCTGAATTAGTGGGATGTTGATCTTGTGTGCGCCTGATGCATTTCTTTTTTGCATACTAAATTAGTTTAGGAGAGAATTTTGGTTATAGCATTAGAGACTTGCTAAATTAACTAGTAGCTGACAAAAGAACAGGTATTTTTTCCTTGTTCTTACATAGGTGTGTTTAATATTTATTGGGATAATGCCCAAATACCCCTTCAACCTATGCCCAAATTTTCAGAGACACACTTATAGTATACTAAGGTCCTTCCTATTAACCCCCTGAACTTATTTTATTAATAATTTTTTACCCCTTTTTAGCCTACGTGGCACTATCTTGTGTGCTCAACGATGGTTGACTTTTTTTTTCAAACTAGTGCCGCGTAGGCTAAAAAGGGGTAGAAAATTACTTATTAAATAAGTTCAGGGGGGGTGATAGGACCTTAGTATAGTATAAGTGTGTCTCTGGGATTTCGGCACAGGTTGAGGGGGTACTTGTGCATTTTCCCATATTTATTTGATTTCTACAATATAGTAGAATGTGCATTTTGTGTTGTTTTCATGCAGCTTAGGCTTCTCGATGTGTTTGTGTGTGCGTATTTCTTTTTCAAGCAGAAAATCTGTTCAATAGGGATTGCTAGTAATGAACGTAGGAAATTTTCAAATTTTAAATTATAGATGATAGATGACTGATTACGCTGTTTCTGTCTTCTCATTTTCGGTTATCATTGGTCTGTGGACGGGTTGATGCAGATAGTTTGCTTATTTCATATTGTGTGATCAAATTTCCAGGGATTTACTTGTAAGCATGTTTGTAGAAATATGATTTAGTACTTAGATTATCTGCTTAACAAAGCTACAGATGATAATGACGAAGTTACTACTTCTAATGGTTGTGCCACCTATACCTGTTAATCACTCTTAGAGTCAATAGGCCGAGCTTATTGATTGGATATGATTTCCTGAGATACAGCTCCTTATTTGAAGTTCTGTCAGTGCCTTCCATTTTCCTGAGTAAGCTTAACGGAAAACTCAGTGACTTTTTCCGATACCTTCTTCAAATACTTACTGTTTTGCAGTGTGATGTATATATTATGCAACGAGGAGCCCCTATGGATGAGCTTATGCATTGATATTGCTGATCGTCAACTTCAGTATAAAGGCTCTTGGAAAAGAACAGCCCTGGATCAGTATGGTTATTCATAGTATTTTCTTCTGCAATGAAGTTATCCTTCATTGACTAGATTCAAGTTCTCTGTCAGTCAATTCATTGTATTTTACCTGTTGATGTAGATTGAATGTGACTTTCGAAAATAAGGAATCCTGCCAGAAACCGCTATACTTCAATGGTAATATATATTGTTATTGGTTTGTTGGATATTCTTCAACTCCGCAATGCTACTGTACATGATATGCTAATGGAAGCTTAACTTTGCAGGATTCAACTCTTTATTCCTTTATCGTAGATTATACCGGTGTCATACATCATTGAATGGATTTTATTATGATTCCGGAAATGTTGAAAGAGCAAAGAACCTTTCTGTAGATGAGTTTCGTGATAAGTATGATGGACAGAAACCGGTATGCTGTTTGCAACTTATAAATGCTTTTGAAGCACATGGAGTTGTTGTTAGATTGTTGATAATTTGTTAGATTGTCTTTGTATTTGCTATCTTTTGTCAAATAAAATATGTGATAAATTATGTTTTAGTGTGCTTCATTTCAAGTTATTTTTCCTCCTTCCCTTTGAATATACTGCCTTTCTCAAACTACGTCATATATTCTCTTCTCTATGTCGCCCCACAATTGTGTCTATTTTGCTTGAAAGGACACCGTTACTCTATTATCTTATCTCTTAGTATCAGAACTCGAAAACTGACTAAAATGTTCAAGTTCTTGCAAAGTTAGTTTTATGCTAAGTTGCATAGATTCTTCACTTTCAATGCCGCACCCGTGTTGGAATCTCCAAAAATACACTAATTTTATTCTTCACTTTTGATGCCGCATCCGTGTCGGATTCTCCAAAAATACTCTATTTTTTTTGTAGAATCCGCACGCACCCATTGACATTTTAAAGAGTCCGAGCAACATAGGTTTTATGTAACTTTTGGACCCATTTCTACTTAACTACTTTAACATGTCAAGTGTTACTTAATAGTTGTTCCCAAGTCAAAGCAGAGACTTGAATAGATGAAGGTAGAATCTACTGTCTTGTAATTATTAGTTTTACATGTGTACCAGAAAACAAATCACTTACTGATTCTTACTTATCAAAAGAAAATTATATGGCGATTCTTGCTGCTGCTTCTTGTTATTTTTTTCTCTTCTCCTTTATTTTTGCTGTCTTTCCCTTCCTTTTCTTTCTTATATACATTGAGTTCATCAACTTATCCCGAGGATTTATATAGCTAGATGCCAACTAGCTTAGGAATATGAGGGTGAGTTGATTGATTGATATACACTGGATCTTTCTCTTTAAGTCTACTTGGCATTTCTAGCATTTGACCAATGTCGTTCATATGTAATTCTTGAAAAAGGGGCAAATGAATGGGCTTAATCTGTCTGGACCTTTTTTATGTGCTGATAGCTTATGTGCATGATTTTCTTCATAGACAGTCATATGAATATGTCATGATGTTTTTCAAAAAAATGAATACGTTATGATCTTCAACAAGCTTATTGCTTACACTATCACAGGTTTTAATTGGTGGATTGGCCGACACTTGGCCTGCAAGGACTACATGGACAACGGAGGGGCTTTTAAAAAATTATGGAGATACAGCATTTAAATTATCTCAAAGAAGTCGTCACAAAATTAGGATGAAACTGAAGGACTATGTGGCATATATGAAAGTTCAGCATGACGAGGATCCTCTTTACATTTTTGACGAGAAGGTTCCTTTCCAATCCTGCTGCCCTCTCTGTACAGTTCTCCGACAATAGAATGTTCTAATTTGAATTACTTTCTCTCAGTTTGGGGAAGCTGCACCAGAGTTGTTGAAGGAGTACACTGTTCCAAATATGTTCAAAGAGGACTTCTTTGATGTGCTGGACATGGACCAGCGACCTTCCTTCAGATGGCTCATTATGGGACCAGAGAGGTCTGGTGCCTCTTGGCATGTTGATCCATCCCTAACTAGTGCTTGGAATACACTTCTATATGGCCGTAAAAGGTATGTTATGAGAACCAGTCTATCACTTGCCAGTCATCTTGTCTCAGGATCTTGCTGAATGCTTCACTTGATGCATGCTTTGTTTGATAATATGACCGATCAAACTCATCCTCATTACTGCCTGAGTGCCTGCTGATAAATTCCCTTATCGGTAATGAAGTTGTGGTAGAAACCGATGGAAGTACTTCTGGTTCGCTCAGTTCTGGGTGGAGATAGTTGGGTTGATCAGAAAACAGCTGCCAGATTGTTGAAGAAAAGAAGTCAAAGATACAAAAGAACAACCAAAATAAGAATTCATTTAGAAAACATACTTTTGAACGATGCATTCTTAAGCTCTCTCTTCCCTTCTGGGTCTATAAGTAGCGGGAATGAGCTAAAAAGAAACTCACCAAAGAAGTGGATGGTGAAAAACATAGATTCTGGTTCGCTGCTGGGAGTCTTGCTTAGAGAACTAAATTGATGTTGTTTGCTCAAAGTTCTACAATGTTAAGACATGGTGCTAGGTTGTCTACTTCTTGAGTTGTGACTCCTCCCACCAAAGGTGGAAAGGAAAGAAGGAATTTTTTTTTATAGCATGTAATAAATATCATTAGGAGCTTTTGATATATTTTGGTGTATTCTCATTTTACACTGTCCAAGAATTTTTCTTCTCCTGTAGTTTGAAAGAAGTGATCAATCACCATTGTGATACTTGTTGGGAGACAAAAAAAAAGGCCCTTATTCATATTTATTTTGCAGGTGGGCATTATATCCCCCTGGAAGAGTACCATTAGGAGTAACAGTGCATGTAAATGAAGAAGATGGTGATGTCAATATTGACAGTCCATCATCTTTGCAGGTATTAATGATTTGGAGATGCAAATAGTTTGCTTCTATATTGTCAAATATTGTTATAGGTCTTCATTTATTTGAACCATGTGTTATTTTCTGTCGTGTTCATCTAGTGGTGGCTGGACTTCTACCCTCTTCTTGCTGAGGAAGACAAACCAATAGAGTGCACTCAACTGCCTGGGGAGACAATATTTGTTCCAAGTGGATGGTGGCATTGCGTGCTAAATTTAGAGACTACTGTTGCTGTGACACAGAATTTTGTGAACTCCAAGAACTTTGAATTTGTGTGTCTGGATATGGCTCCTGGTTATAGACATAAAGGAGTAGTCCGTGCTGGGCTTCTTGCTTTAGATGACATCGGCATTGAGGATGTCAAGAAAAATATGTTGTCCTTAGAAAGTGGTTTGAGCTACTCTGACCTGTCAAGGAAAGATAAGAGGATTAGAGTTGACCAGCCTAGAAGTTCAGAAGATGGCATAAATTCGACAGAGTTGGAATTTTCTTATGACATAAATTTCCTAGCTATGTTTTTGGATAAAGAGCAAGATCACTACACTTCGTTATGGAGCTCAAGCAACTCCATAGGGCAGCGAGAAATGAGAGAGTGGTTATCAAAGCTCTGGGTTGAAAAACCAGAGACTAGAGACCTTATATGGAAGGTATTTATATGTCATTTCTCTGCTTGTTTATGGTTAGTGTTTTCTTCTCTTTTTATTTTTTATCAATCAAACTTTTCGTCTCAATTCATGGCTCTAATTTCACGAAAAAGAAAATCCTGTTATTTGTATCAACCATCATATGATGTAGAGCGGGATAGGGATATCAAGAGTTATAGTAAAGCGATAAGGAATTTAGAATAGAGCCCACTAGAAAGCAATTATTAGAACATTCAGTTACAAATGAACACTCTATTATGCAAACAAAAAAAAACTAAACTAATGAGCTACTTCAAGTGGGAAATTTTTACTCGGAAACACCCATTGCAAGTTCAGATCAACCATGGCATACAACCATCACCTCTAAAGAGAAATCTCATGTTCAGAGTTAGCTACCTAAAAATGGAAAGGAAGGGACTATTTACACTAGGTCTTTTCTTAGTATTATAAATACCTATGAGTCCCTTGACATAAGGGTAGAACGGAATTCAGATGAAATTGCAGAAATTGGCCAATTGCAGAATATAACTTACAGGACATGATATTGATCTGGGACCCGCGATCGCAGCCTTCATGATGCTGCCTTCTTCATGATTGGGTCTTCACTGTAGTAAAAATTGCAGCTTCTATATTTTTGACCTTCTAATTGCTTTGGTGCTTGGCGCCCTTCCTTCAAATATCCACTTGAGCATACTTTAGACCTTGAGGCCATGCTTCCTCCAAATCCTCCAAGCTCATGGTGGATGGAAGAATGCACCAAAATCCTTGATCTACATCATATGAGACATCACGGCCTATGAATTTATATGTGCCTAAGGCAAGAACCTTGACCTTTTTCATCTGCACAGCTGATCACACGTAGTCGCAGGTTATAATTGTTCTGCATAATGAGGTGTTAGATGATTAATTGTTCATCTCTCATCGGGTCACCTTTTGTGTAATTTAAGCTTCAGTTATTGCTTATGACCTTAGATTCACTTCTGCTAGGGAGCCTGTCTGGCGCTGAATGCTGATAGATGGTATGCACGCGCGACAGAAATTTGTACCTTCCATGGGTTGCCGTTGCCTACAGATGATGAGAGGCTTCCTGTTGGAACAGGCAGCAATCCGGTAAGTCTTTGTGCTTAGTTGATCTTCTACTTATGTGGTTATTTCATTAGTGTCACATTTTTATCATGACTGAAGTTGAAGGAAACTATTAGTTATTTTTGGCGCCTGACACCATTACCTTTGTGATAGCGTTGAGGTTTTTATTCATCACTACTCAAGTAGGTTTTTCTCATCTCAATGAGTTAATGGTAAAGTTGAGATTCTTAAGAAAGGGTGGAAGATCAATTTTTCTATTACAAAGATGTTTTGTAATCACTAACCTAATAAGTGGTAATACCTGTGTACAGGTTTATCTAGTTGGGGACAATGTTATAAAAATACTTGTTGAAGAGGGATTAGAAGTTTGTCTTCATTCTTTGGGCACTGAGGTATATCTGTCCTTCTGACAGTTATTTTTCCAGCTGATATATTTCTTTGTACTTTATTCATTCAGTTTGGTTTGATCTTTTGTAGCTCGAGTTTTACAGTTCACTCCAGAAAATGAACTCCCCTTTGAGGAATCACATTCCTAATGTTTTATCCAGTGGGATTCTCTATATTGAAAATGGCTTGTGTAAGGTTCAGTGTTGGGATGGCAAAGGAATTCCAGAGGTGATTGCTAATTTTAGACCCATTGTGGAACATGGGGAAGCTGATTATCCATTTGGCTTATGGAGTAAAAGGCAGCTTGATTATACAAAAGCCGGGATGTCATTAGCCGAACTAGTAAGCACTGGCAGTGGCACAACAATATGGCCATATGTTATAACACAGAGATGCAAAGGGAAAATATATGCTCAAATGTTAGTGAAATCGATTTCTACAATTGCGTGTATCATTTATATGAAGTACTTGCTGTTGTTTCTTGATGTACTGCTCCTCTTTTTCATTTAGCTTGTGTTTGCTTGCAGAAGAGATTCCATCTCATGGGAAGACACTCTAAATTTGGCCTCGTTCCTGGGAGAACAAATGCGCAACCTTCATCTTGTGCCGTGCCCAGCTTTGAATGATTTAACGTTATTGGAAACCCAGCAGAAAGCAGTACCCACTGCTAATGGGAATCTCGAGGATGACAAGGACAAGATTTGTGTCCCTTCAGAGTGGAATTTATTCCTGAAAACTCTGAACAGAAAAAAGAAGGATGTTTGTGACCGCTTGACCAAATGGTAAGCATTTAACAACAGAATACTTTATTGATCATAAAGCAGCATTCTAAAGTCTCAATATTATGTAGCAAATGTTCTCCACTGTGATGCTTGAGACCATGTGTCTTAAGGGGCGTTTGGTATGCTGGACAAGCATAGATGGTCCTGGGATTAGTAATTAGTACTGGGATATCCCTGCTGCGGGGGAATCTCAGTAGCTCAGTTGGTTGAATATTTGAATTTTCACCTTGTTGGTGAGGGTTCTAATCCCCACCCTGTAATCCCCTTCCCCTTCCCCTACCCCTACCCCTACCCCAATTTTGAAAAGAAAAAAAAAAGTTATTCCTGCCAGAGGGTGGAAAAATAGTACAGGAAATAGTTATCCCAGGATTAAACATTGAAAATGACAAAAATTACCCCTGAGGTCCCTCAAACCTAAATAAGGTGAAAGGCATTTTTGTAAACAAACAACTTCTTTGTTAGAAATTTTGCAATGCATGTTAATATTTAATACAACAAGCCGAAGAGTCAATAAGAAATAATACCAACATAACTTGTCTTCAAGCCAAACGGCTCATTAGAGAATTTCTTGGGTTGATTGGCATTACATCAATGTAAATTATATGTCAGGAATTATATGATTTTTTGGGGGGAATCTTGGTTGTATCTTCATTTGGTGTCAGATCAGCCTATATGTTACTCTGTGACCAGAGCCTTAGCTTGAGATCCACTTTTATTTCAGATAATCTTCAAAGTCTCGAAAAAGTTCCTTTCTTGTTTGACTGATTTTGATCGAAATATAGTAAGTTTCAACTCTATTAATAATACACACACACACGTGTACACACAAACATATAATATGATTCAACTCATCCTTAATAGTAGTGGTGAGATAATTTATAAAGATGAACCAATTTAAAATTCCGTGTGATACCTAAATCTGGACAAAGAAAGTACCTTGTAAAGTCATTTCTTGATTTGAGAAGATAAAATCCTTAACGACTAATTTACTACTTATATATTGCATAACCAAGATGGTAGAGGAGGCATATTAGCGTAGCTTAACTCCCAATATACACCACATTAAGGACATGATATATTCAGTTCTTATTTAGAATTGGGAAAGAATTATATTTAGTCAAACACTTCCTATTAATCTGTTTGTTGGATTTTGGACTGCTTGTTTTCTACTGGATTAATGTTCAACTCTCTTGCTAAGCTCATCAAAAAGTTCTTTGTTCCTTAGTAAAACAAAATCTATTTAGAGAATTCTTTTGCCTGTTAATGTGTATGTGTTGGGTACTGCTCTATTTATACATGAGTTTTTTCCTGTGCATTTACATATGCTGGCACAAGCACCGTAGATTTGAGCTGCTACTGCATAGTTGTATCTGAGACTTTTCTGTTTCAATCTGTAGGGGCGATCCAATTCCTAGAGAGCTGATTGAGAAAGTCAAGGAATACATCCCTGATGACCTCCAAAAGGTTCTTATATTTAAAGATGAAGTTGATTAGACTTCCTTCAGTTGGCTAGATACTCCATAGTTTTTTTATCCTTTTTCCTTCCTGCTAGTGACAATGGAACTTATGTTCACTTTCTGATGAAAATGCATTTCTCTGATTCTTGTTTATGGTCTCCTATTTAAGGTTGACATGGGAGTCAGATCTTGTACCTGGATACACTCTGATGTGATGGATGACAATATCCACATGGAACCGTGTTCCCTCGCTTCTCGCTCTGGAGGGACTACTGATGATCCCCAGTCAATTGACAATGTTTCTGCAAATGGATCTAATTTGAGTGAGCCTATACGTGCATGGAGACCTACTCATATACTCGATTTCAGTGGTCTATCTGTTGGTGAGTTATTGAGCAACTATTAACTTGCTTTTTTGTGCTTGGTCTGCTGGTTGTTTTTTATTTCTTTTCCTGATGGATGAACCATGTTCTTATATGAACTGTATTAGTCTTCTACTACTTGTCCCTAAATAATATATAATTTGTAGAAGTTAAGATATGTCTACGAATGGAACTGTTTTATTATTGTTCATGTCATATGAATCTGGTTAAGTTTATGGTGCATATTAGATGGATGTCAATGATTATTTAGCACAAAAAGAAATAGCTAAAGAAAAGAAAATGGAAATTAATATGGAACTGAATTGGATCTTAGAGTTTGGCACCAGTTTAACAGGTAGGCTTTGCCTATTTAAACAAATAAGTAAATAAACAAAAAGAACAAAAAAGAGAAGTTTCAGAGTCATAATCGTAGGTACTTCAAATTTACTGCTTATTAAGTACAATTTGTGAACTATTTTCTTTTATTTTAATGTTACCAGTTCTCAAAAAAAACTATTTTCTTTTATTTTCTTGTATGTTTGGCACACCGATTCTAATGTACAGTTGAATATTGCCCTCCTTAAATTTTGAAGATTAGCTTTGCTTACTTAAACGCGAGTGCTAATCAACAAATCTTAAGGACTTAGTGGGTCTGTTTTTTTAAAAAGGTTTTACCTTATTTTGGGTGGTTTGTCTGACTTTTGACAAGAGAAGCTTTTTGGTGTATATTAAATTGGCAGTCTTGTGTGAAAATACTACACTCGCCATCACTTAACTTCAAGTAGATCACTCGAGTTAGCACAGTAATCCGGTCCTAATCCCTGCATCACTAAAAACCTCATATGCGGAAAGTTGTAAAATGCTGATTCCTTGCATTTTATTTTTCAAACATTGGAGTTTCTGTGATTAGTAACCAGTTATTTTTTTCAGGGGACCCGATTGCTGACTTAATCCCAATACACCTGGATATCTTTAGAGGAGATCCGCATTTACTGAAGCAGTTTCTGGATAGCTATCAACTTCCATTTATTAAAACAGAGGTGAATGCATCAGCTAAAATCAATGGATTTCAGAGACTTTCTTACCGAGCCATGTGAGTACATATGTTCTCATGTCATATTTCTTCTATATTGTTGTCATTGGTTTTCATTAAACAATTGGAGACATTTTTTTCTTCAAAGTTAATTGCACTACCAGAGCTTATACAATATCCGACCATATGAAGATAGTAATACGTGTTTTGATGACATATAAACTCGTGCCTTAGAATCCATAACCCTCGACCTTCACCAAATCCATGCATAATTTGTCATTTCCCGAATTGTTGATTCTCTACCAATATCATATTCTCAATCTGACCCCTAAATCACTTTCAAATTCATTAGATACGCTGCATTACTGTTTAACGTGCTGAATACACTAGGTTTGAACTTAAGATCATTCAGTGGAGGTTTTAGTCAATTATTAGAACTAGAGTCCAGATGTTCTGTGTTAGCGGCCAACATGAGCTTTGTGGATGAAGATAGAACAGATTGGAACCTCATCCTCCTTGACTCTTTACAACCGTTGTTTCTATCCACTATTATCTAATCAAGTTTCTATCTCACACTTTATTCGTACATGGAGTGGTGGTTTGAACTCACTTTGAATGACTTTTATCTGTACAGGTGCTACTGTATTTTGCATGACGAAAACGTTCTGGGAGCAATTTTCAGTACTTGGAAGAAACTAAAGATGGCTAAATCATGGGAAGAAGTCGAGGAAGCTGTATGGGGAGATCTTAATAGTTACACAGGCTCCTGTTGAACTTTCTTTTGTTCTTTTTAATTTTTGTCTCTCAGTTTTATAGATGAATATTGAATAAGAGTCCAATCGCGTGTACAATAACATTTGTTTGATGTAATTTATTGATCTTTTCCCCTTTTTCCTAGTGATCATTCCTTCAGAACTTTCACAAATTTATTATCTACCATAATCTGGAAACAATATTGTGGAGTGAGTACATGGGTTTAGGCTTGATGGTTGTTCTTACAACCTCTTATTAAACTCATCAATCGTTCCTGCCTTCGAAAACAGCTCATCTATGCAACTATACTGAGAACTTGGTGCTAATAGCAACTTCTGTCAATCCCTCTTATTTTATTCACCAATGTAGAAAACTGCTAATACTAGTTCTACACGGTGTGAAAAGGATGTAATTCCAGAATCTAAGCAAAACTGTTGTTATCTTGTGTTACAAGCATGTGTTTCTAAAGACCAGATTTCCACTAAGCGAAGATTTCAAAAGTAGTAAACACCTTTTAGTCGAAATGAAGAAAAAAAAACTATCAGCAAATCATTGGGTGATCTTGAGTGTCTACTCAGGATATTACAGCACTTGCCAATTGTTCTCTTCTTTCACCCTAATGGTAATTACAGCATTGTGTAACACATCACAGTAGACCAGCAAAATCAGCACTTGTTTCGATTACATCTTCAATATCAGCTTCATCCAGTTCATCCAGTTCCATACTGCCCCCGAAAGAATGTGTTCCAACCTGCAGAGGAACTCTAGCCTCTTGTATTATTGCCAAAACTTCTTCCATGCTCTGGGATGGGTTATTTACATCGACACATTGGTAACTTCCTCCTTCCATCAGTTCCACTGGTAAGTTCTTTAAAAACCAGGGATGCATTTTAATTTCTGGAATAGTTATTCTCTGCAAAAGATAATCAAAATGCATTTATGGTTTTGGCACATTCGCAATATAACATAAAACAAGAAACATGAAAGCAAGTTTATGTAAGGCCTTTGGTGGGAATGAACCTTGCACCTAAGCAGAATATATATATATGTACATCGAGAAAATGAGATAATTACTGATAATGATATTTTCACTTGGACACGACGCAGGAACTATTCTATGATCAGCAGAAGAGCATACCTTTTCAGGGTCTGCTACAAAAATCCTGGTTATGAGATGGCGGCATTCAAGGGAAATTTGGATTTGCTCAGGAATTGAGTAGCGAGCAGTGAGTATTTTCTGTCATGGAAACTAGCCAATCATAATGCTGCAGTAAATTTTTCAATGCTTCACACTTGCATGAACAATAAATCTAGCAAACTGATAAACTAAATTCAGAGTAAAGCAGGCTTCTTTTTCATCTACAAGAAATCTGATTATGTTGTCATCACTCACAGAAATAGTCTTCTTAATGTTTTTGGGATCACTTGAATCTTGAAATGGATAAGCTCCAACCAGCATTACATATAAGGTGACTCCACAGGACCAAACATCTGCAAGCTATAGTTTCAAGAATTAACACGAGGAGAAATGAGTGAACACGACAAATATTATGACAATTTCAGCAAGGAAGAAGAAAGATATAGCACCTTTCCATCATATTCTTTCCTTGTTAGGACCTCTGGTGCTACATAAGCAGGTGTCCCCACAGTGGACTTAGGTTGAGAATGAAAGACGGATGACTGCAAACAAATGTAGCAATTTTATATGAACTTAAATCTCGAATAGATGTAAGAATCAATAAGACCTCAAGAAAAGATCAGTAACCTTGGAGTATCCAAAATCACATATTTTGACACGTGGTGCAGCACTTCCATCAAGTAACGTGTTTTCCAATTTGAGATCTCTATGACAGATTTGCTGCAACGGAAGACCAAAGATACACTAAGTCCCAAAAGGAGGACAGAACGAAGTTCACAGCAAGACAAGTATTGATGTTGTACCATGAAATGGCAGTAGCTAACCCCAGATATCAGTTGTTGAAAGAAGAACCTTGCCTGAGTAAAAAATAAACATAATCGCATTGAGATGATTTAAACTAGAAAAGAGTCTGCTCGGAAGAGCTGACATAAACACACGGAGATAGTTAACTGATAACATTTTTAAAGGGACACTTCTCATTGCATATCACTCTGTGCTTTCAACTTATAAGATGGCATTCTTGGAAATTGCCCCCGTCCACCGGAACTGGGTTTGTTTGGCAACAACCAAGCACTAACATCTGAAAAGGACGAAGAACAGACTCGCTCAACCACCGGAAGAAGGAAATAGGGAGAACAACATTGATTGAGAGGGAGGACAACCCTTTCTTGATTAGCTAGGAATAGAATCGAGATTCACCTACGAAAGAAAGATTCTTAAGTGCTAACGTAACTCCCCGGGTATAGAATAGAGGTTTGGTTGCTCACCAAAAGTCCGGGCCGGGTCCAAACCAAATTGTGCAAGACCCCATTTCCCTTATGTCACTCGGGAATGGGGAAACTTATGTGAAACTCCCCCCCCCCCCCCCCCAACCTTAAATAATCATATATTGAGATCTCATATTCGATCAATAACGAACGAGAACTAGCTCACCAGTAAAGGAGAGGGGCGGACTAACTTGAACGGTAGAAGGTGAGAATAGTCAATAAATAGGTGTGTTCGAAGGTCAATTGTGTTGTAGCTGTTAAAGGCTACTTCATTATTGGTCAAGAACTAATATCTTGTTATAGTCTCTAGTTCTATCCCAATATCGATTATCCTTCCCAGAAGCTTCGGCTAATGGAAAAGATAATCTTTAAAGGAATAAAACCCCTGGTCCGACAGGGAGAGTGGAAAGCCTTAGTGGGATCATCGAAACACACAATTAAGAGTATAGTTTCACTCATCTACAGAGCCCATGACTTGGTAGACTACTACCCAGCGGACTTCCCACATCAAAGGACCATATGAATGTCATGGTAGACTTCTACTTTACCATGAGTATAAAAGGCATATTACCCAACCCAACCAAGTAAAGAGGCAACATAGATCTCTCTATCATAAGCACAGGTTATAAAATCAAATGAAAATACACAGTTTGTTTGTTCTAAGCCAAGACTAATTGCGGGATCTGGTGTAAGTATCATTCTTACCTCATCTTCATTAAATCTTCCAGCATTACAGATCCTCGCAAAGAGCTCTCCTCCCGCAGCATACTCCATTACTATTGCTAGATGAGTAGGTGTAAGCAAGACCTGGAAGTGTCAAGTCCATTCATGAAAAAAAAAAAAATATAAACAAAATTGACAAGTCTGTTAGCCATTTCGCTACTACTTTGGTCAGCCACTGTAATCCCACTAATTGTAAATTGCTATCATCAAACACAAAATATAATATGCAAATCATCAAATTACAGATATCGTCCAGAATAGTTGATAGATTTCAATCCATTACATTAGATACCGAAGATTGCATTTAATTGCGAGCAGCAGAGTCCTTCAAAAAGAAATCACAACATAACACAGTTGTTATAGATCAAACAGGAGAGGCCAACCAAAAAGACTAATCTGATAGGTGGGAAGCCCATTTCGCCTATACACTCATTAGCATTTCTCATTTCTCTTTTATCCCATGAGGGACAATTGGCACATAACAATAAAAATCTTGTCACTGTCATTACATTACCAACCAGATCTTCTGTTCTAGTAATTAAACCCATTAACATTTTTCATCATATCATTATGTGAAGCTATCTCCATATCAAAAAAAGAAATCTTTAACTTAATGAAAGTTCCTTATAAGCCTAATGACAGCAATAACCAGAATCTCAACAGGTATCAAAGCAGATTATAAGAATAAAGAAAAAGGAAGATTCTTTCTAGCAGAAAAAAGCAGAGCATACCTCTTTAAACCTCACTATATTTGGATGTTTCAATGATCTATGATTCATAATTTCCCTTTGCACATGTTCATCTATCTACAAACAACCTCAAAACATCAAAACAAATAAATATACAACTAAAAATACCGTAGATGGATTAAAGACATCAAATTTAAGTTGATCAAAGGTGAAACCTTTTGGCCTCTTTCAATAAACTTAACAGCAAAGAGTTCTTTAGTGTTCTTATCACAAACAAGCTTTGCTACTCCAAAATTACCAGAACCCAACTCCTTCACTATCTCATAACGCTCCATCATCAAGAAACAAAAGGGGTTTCAGATTCTTCAGAAAGAATCAAACTTTTTTTCTCCACTACTGTTATTGACTTACAGAATTGACAATTTTCAACAGTAAAAGCAAAAGGGGTTCAAAATATTCATAGGTTTACTAACTGAGAGTTTATTGGACACATATTCTTGGCAGGTACTACGTTTGTTCAACTATTGTCGTCAATAATTAGCTCAAGTGGGTTGGAAGAATTTTTACTTTTTATCTTTAATTGGTGAATTTCAATAAGAATTTACCCATAGGAATCAAAAGCTTAGTCCAGATTACATATTTTTATATGTAAAAAAGGAGAAGAAAAGTCTGGTCACGTCTGTAAGATTTGCAGAAAAAGTTGCCACTAGTTGTGATTAGATTGGACAAATTGATTAGAGTTGTACAAGTTGGTCCTGCTCCTTTGAATGTGGGCTCTTTGATCAAACTGGAATACAATTTTAGATAACTAGTCATTCGTAATCGACTCAAATAAAATGAAAAAAGTTTATCATTTTCCTTTCTAATTTTTTTTTCTCATCTTCTTTTCATTCTACTTAACAATCTTGAACTAATCGAAAATTTCTCTAATATATTTTCTTGTGCTATTTCCTTCCGTTATAATAGTTTGAGTAGTAATTGTATAAGGTGAGTTATATGGATGGTTGTGGGTTTTTTTGGGTGGTGATCTAGTGGTAAAATTATTAAATACCATATGTATGTCATTATATATTATATTTATCTTGTGCATATGTCAATTATATGCCATATGAATTACTGTATATCTAGTGAAATATACATGACATACAAATGATATACATGTCAATACATATCATTATATACTCACGTAAAAGAATGCTAAAATTGTTAACCACATATGAAAGCTAGTTTAAATTCATTACAGTCGCAACTTTTTCATGTGGAAAATTGAGACTAAAGAATTAAATGAAAAATGACTTTTTTGTTAGATGTACTGAAAATTAAAGTAAACAATAATAATTGGAACGGATGAGCTACTATTTAGGACCTAAATGAGACCCTCTAAAATATGGGTCAGATCACCAAAAAAAATGGAGGAGGCCCATTATAATGGACAGCTTGAATTAGGAAACTAACGAGGAAAAATTACGCGAAATGACAAACATCTAAAGTATATTATATAATATAATTATGGTTTTGATTATTTTTAGTCTTCAACTAAAATTTCACATAATTTTTTTATTCGATATCTTGATTGCTTAAATTCAGAATTTGTATGATTCAGACTCTGATCGTATTAATCCATAATTTATATATGTTTATCCTAGTTATTTATATACGGAGTATGAAAATTTCATAATAAATTTCCCTTGTTTGTTTATTAGCAAGCGAAATATATAAATGGAGCTTTGAGAAAATAATGTATAAATACATAATTAATGCATACTTACCTTGTTTGTATAATCGCAAGCAAAAAATACAAACGAACAGTGAAAGTAAAATGTATAAACCGCAATCTCCATTTGTATATATTTATCATGTTTGTATATTTTCAAGTTAAGTATACAAACCGGCAAGCAAAATATACAAGTTGCAACCTCCATAACAAATATAACTACCTATTGAGTATAATTATCTAAACTGTAGCTATAAAGCGTCTATTATCTTTGCTACTTCCGAAATTTTTTCAATGAACATTTGAACATATACTAATACGATAGGCATACAATTATTTTGTGTCGTACATTGACTGGTTGACTAGAATTTTTATTCAGGGAGTTTGAAAAATAAAAGTATAAACGTGTAAATAAGCTAATAATTTTTTTTTCAAGAAATGTGACCCTTGAATTCTTTTGAATTTAAAATCACACTTTTAGCATGTTTTATACATATAAAAACGTAAAAAAGTAAGAAAGTCAAATGTTAGGCAAGAGATTCAAATTGTGGACGTCCGACATAGTTGCAAGGGAATCTGCCGCTATCTCATTTTCCTTGTCAATGAGAGAGTTCAAAATATATCTATTCACATAAATACAGAAAAATTTCCTTATATATACGGCGTAATTTTTATCAAAGAAGATTCGGACGAACCTTACATATCGCTCCGCCCCAATTGGAGAGTCTTGATTAAGTTCATATGACTATCCTCAATATGAGTCGTACATTCAAAAGCAACAAGCCTCATTCTTTCCTAGGCATCTTGTCTAATGATTAAATTAGGAAGTACACTTTATTTATAGCTTTATACTTCTTCTTTCCTTTTTTTTAAAGGGTTGGCAGTGTATCAAAAATTGCTATAAATGATCGAATTCATTTAGACAATCAAGTATGATTGGACTTCTAGATACATAATTAAAAAAATTGATAAACAATTTAAACTTTAAAAAGTTTTAAATCTATACCTAAAATATCTCATATTCTTATTATAAATATTTTAAAAATAATAATAAAAGATAGACAATCTATTCCAATATCAATACATATTAAAATTTATAAAAATATAAAAACCACATGTAGTGGACCGAACAAACTCGCACCGTCCATGCCCATCACCCGCTACATTCGCCTATAATGGCGGGGACCTTCCCATTTGACCCCACTCCACTTTTTTTCTCCTTCTAATATTAAAATATGAAAAGCATAATTTCCTATATACTATATGATTCTCACTTAACTAATATTATATAATATAATATATTAAAATACAGATGAATTCTTATATTGAATGAGGTTTTCAAAACTATCTTTGATAGTTTAAGCGTTTATCTGTACAAATCGTTAAATTGAAAAATATTTATGTATTTAAGTCAACATAATTTTATGCACGAATAGGCACGTTTTAGGGACACTAACATTCCCCATCTCTTTCTTCATTCCCTTTGATTATTTTTTTTGTATAGCTCTAAGCCAATAAAGTTGGAGGCACATGGATATAAATATTCAATATGAATAAATATTTATGGAGAAAATGTTGATAACATTGAGGGTAGGCAAACTTGACCACTTAGAAACAAAAGTTTTGTTCCATGCCCTCAATATTCCCGCTGAATAAATTAGAATTTCGTCTCAAACTTCACTAATACTGTTCTAGAAAGTTAGTAATAGTATCTATTACTTTTTTCTTTTTCTTTTTTTTTTTCAATTCAAACTTTAGAATCAGATCTCTAGGATAACTTTTGGAACATACAAAGATCTATTTATGAAGTCGATGTTAAAATTGAGTTATTTTTTATTATATTTCTTGTAGTAATATATAGAATTACATTAATATATAAATTATTTTTCAAATTGAATTTCATCACCAAACATGAATTTATAAATAATGTGAATTTTTTTTTCAAAAAAAAAAATGAATAAATTTTATAGCCAAAGTGTAGTTAAAAGCAACACACAATTTTGTTTGTTTTTTAAAAAAGTTGTTAAAAGCAACAAAAGCTAAATGTTACAAATGGTGGTAAAAACAATGGGCCAGACGTGATAATCAATGTAAGCCCAATTATGGCCCAAGAACAACTGACCTGGGCCCAAATCAGCCCCACTTACGCCTTTAAATACAGCTCAAATCCCTGCTGTCAATCACTTTACATAATCAACGGTCTAGATTCACTCTAGAAATAAAAGAAAAAACGAAATCCTAAAATCTCTCTACTCCTCTCAATTCAAAAAAAGCCCTCTTTCTCTCAATTTTAAATTCAATTCAGAAAATCGAAAAACTCTCTCATTTCATTCAGATCTCAAAATAATTATTTCCGAGCACACAGAAGGAAAAAAATCTAAACATGGCGGTGGCACCGACGGCGCGTGAGGAGAACGTGTACATGGCAAAGCTGGCGGAGCAGGCCGAGAGGTATGAAGAGATGGTGGAATTCATGGAGAAGGTCTCCAACTCCCTTGGCTCGGAAGAACTAACCGTGGAGGAGAGAAACCTTCTCTCCGTCGCGTATAAGAATGTGATTGGAGCGCGTAGGGCATCATGGCGTATCATTTCATCGATCGAGCAAAAGGAAGAGTCTAGAGGAAATGAGGAACATGTTAACTCTATCCGCGAGTACAGATCTAAGATTGAGAATGAGCTATCTAAGATCTGTGATGGCATTCTCAAATTGCTTGATTCTAAGCTTATTCCTTCAGCAACATCTGGTGATTCCAAGGTTTTTTACCTGAAAATGAAAGGAGATTACCACCGTTATTTGGCTGAGTTCAAGACCGGTGCTGAACGTAAGGAGGCCGCTGAGAGTACTCTCACAGCCTACAAAGCTGCTCAGGTTTGTTTTTTAATTTCCTTAATTGAGATAATGTTTGATCTCTTTATCGATTTGATTAGATTTTACGGATCTGTTTGCTGCAGATTTGAGCCTCCTAATTTGTATAATTCTCTGCAGATCTTCTATTTATGAAACTTTTTCCATAATAATATTTTTCCGGCAAGATCATATTTTTAAAAAAATATATATTTGGGGTTAATTAACGAAGGAACAACATAATGTATTGAAATGCTCCTCCGTGATGACTAGTTGACCTTTTGCTGATTCACAACTGCAGTGTACTTGTGTGGATATTTATAACATTTCAGCTCTTAATATTTTTTTTGCTCGCACTATATGTTAATTGATGTTATCTGGGATATGTGGTCATGGATTTTCTAGTCTATGTAGACTTGGGTTATTAATTTATGTATGTTTCTGGCTCTTGGTAGCTATATCCCTTCAATATAATTAGAAGGTCATTCTTATATATAAGAGTTGTATGAAAGTTGTGGCATGATTAGCCATGACTTCTTGGTTATGGTATGAACAATCTTGTTTTGTTTATGTTCAGTTTTTCTCATTTTCTACTATGCTTGTAGGATATCGCATCTGCTGAACTTGCCCCAACACATCCCATCCGACTTGGACTGGCTCTCAACTTCTCTGTGTTTTATTATGAGATCTTGAACTCTCCTGACCGCGCTTGCAATCTTGCCAAACAGGTAAGGCAATCTCCATATCGATCAGATGTTTTTAACTTCCAGGTTATCTTAGATTTGTCGACACCTTTTGTTCTCTCATATGCATCTCAGCTGCAGAAAAAAGTGTCTTCCTTTTGATACCATGTTCTTCCTATGAAACAGGCCTTTGATGAAGCAATTGCTGAGTTGGACACATTGGGAGAGGAGTCTTACAAGGATAGCACTTTGATCATGCAACTTCTTCGCGACAATCTCACTCTTTGGACCTCCGATATGCAGGTAATAATCATGATCATGTTTGTTTTCTTGACAAGGGGTGTTTGCGGTGTTAATGTTGTTCATAATTCTGATCTACTTTTGGTTTGCAGGATGATGGTGCTGATGAAATCAAGGAAGATCCCAAACCTGAAGAAAAAAATTGAGGGGAATTGAAACCTTCTAATTTGCTTTTCACTTCTCCCCTAGTTGTTTTTGTTGGGAGAAGCTGATTATCATAATTTCCTTGCTAGTATTATGATTTTCCATTAAGAGGTTCTCTTCTTATTGGCTACAAACAACTTTTATATTAATGTTTTAAAAGTTCCATCTTTAATTTTCTGTGGTTCTTGAGGTTAAAGAGGTTTCTTTTGTTTTCAATGTGGTTTCCATCTTGATGTTTTCCATTAAGAGGTTCTCTTAGTGGTGTAACTAAAGCTTTTGAATTGTTATTGTGTACTTCACATATCAAATACAACAGAAGTGAAACGCAACAATCTGTTTTTGGAAATAATAAAGCTTTATTTTTGTCTTATCATCCTTTTTAACAAGTAGTTTGCAGTGAAATCAACTTCATTCGAGCTTCTCACTGTTTATTCAAATATATCAAGAGAATTCACAACTATTATTTTGTAAATCTTATGGCTATTGGAGTTGTTTGGCCATATCCATAAATTGGAGGCTGTTTTCGAATTTTTGTGAATAGTAGGAGTGAAAAATATGAAACAAACTTCATAATATATTTCGACCGAACATGTTTTTGAAGAAGAAGAGTTTTTAATCAATCAAAACAGAGCCTATAGAGTATATGTCATATGATTAAGTTTTATCTTACATGCAGAATTATATTAGTCCCAACTCCTGAGTTAGGAATGGATCATTTTCTCTGTTACTGTTTTTGGTGCCATAAAATATACACATCTACTCATATACAACAACAAACAAAATCATTAATTAAAAAAAGTAGTAGTATATTATCAATAAATGAATTGGAAATAAATTTATGTCACAATGAGAGTTAAAAAGCAGACATTTTGTACACAACATTCTGATAGGCAGCTGATATGAGTCGGATGGAGACAATTTAACTAATGATCATCAAGTGTCAGATGACGATAACCGTGCAAATAAGGATGGAGAGAAATAAAAAGAATTATAATTCACCTATTTATGGATGAACTATCTTTAAAATTTGTAATATTATTTTAAATAAATTTGAAGTTAACGATGATGACAGTCAGCAATTTGTTATGTTAACGGTGCCTAAAATAATAACTTGTCATGTTAAAGATGTTATAGGTTATTTAATCATTTCTTATATAATTTTTACTTGTATATATGCTTTTTTTGCCTGACAGAGGGTGTCCAGTCACCCTTCACACTATGTGGCTACGCCACTTATGACAGTGTTATAAAATAGTATTTATTATGTATTTTCGAGAGAGTATAATGTATACCTTTTGATGTTCAGGGTTCAAAAATTGTCCATTTAAATATCGGACTCCTACCCAATCAATCTCGAATCATGAACTTAAGAATTGCTTTCAATATCTATAACCAAATGAATTCTTCAGTTTTTGGCGCATTGCTTCCGTGAATCTTCGTAACTAATTATAACTAATAGCCAATAATTATGTATCGGTAACAAATAATTTTTATTTCAAAATCTATAGCGAAATGCTAGAAGAAAAAAAGTGTGGTCCAACAACAACTATATCTCTATCTCAAATAATCAAAATAAAGTGTATGTAATATTCTCATTCGCTCCATTAAAACACATCTCGGTATAGCTTGTTCCTTAAAGGAGCTGGCGTTTGGATGCGGTTGCTCTTCTTAAACCAGATAATTGATTCACATTGGGTCATGGGAGTCATAAGTCATAGCCTTGAATGGGAGTTAGCCCCACTGGCCACTACAATGACCACACACACTAAAACATTACTCATAAAGGAAGGATTTTGAAACCAACCAGTCAAAAGGAGGTTCAAAATTAATAGATCAGAAACTAGAAACACACAGGTCCACATATTCTACTCTTTTCATAATAAAATCATCAACCAAATGAATTACTCAATCTCCCCACGTCACTCTCCTAATTCAGCTTTTATCTTTACAATTAAACAACGTTCATACTACAACAGACATTTCAAAATGATTACACCATAAGACTACAACAAGTATTTGCATACACTTTGGCAATGGATAGAGATACATTTGATAGAGTCCGGATTAGCACGAGCTGCTTGAATACCACGATGTCACTAGGAAAGAATGTCTTTGATAGAGTCAAGACGAACACAAGACATCAACATTATATTCCATTCTAAAGTAATGCAACTTAAAGATGGAACTAAGATGATCACAAAGAATGCAGTATATTATTATTTTCTCAATGAAGATGATAAGAAGAGCTGGATGAACAAACAAAAAATTCTTCTCTTCATTGTCCTTTTAACATTCATGTACAAAAATCAAACCCCTAATTAGCTATTTAATAGCTAGCTACATCATATTTGGGCATAAAAGACTACTCTTTTCAATATAATCCAATGATTCCCCCAAAATGTACATGTACAAATTATAAACTATATTCCTATTATAAAAAAAAAATTAAAATTGAAAAACTACTAAAAGACTTACTTTTTTTTTTTATGTTAATATGAAATTCCTCAAATACCCTTCCACTTGGGGCTTGCCACTGGAAGTGTCGGCGACAAAGGGAGCTGCTGAAACCCTAGTTGACGGGACGGTGAAAGCAGAAGACCGGGAGACAGCAAGCCGTACGGCGACCTTGGTGACGGCAAACACCCAAATGGCAGTGGCGATGAGGGAAAAGCTGGAAACGGTGGTAAAACAAAGGAGGAGTTTGTTGGAGGCGGAGGAATGTTCTGTTGATGCGGCAGCGGAAGCGTCTGAGGAGGCGGAAATGGTGGTTGCTGCTGCGGCGTACCAAAGTTGTTCCACCGCGGAGCAAGTGGTGATAGCCCAGTAGAGAATCGCTTGCTATCGGAATCAGTCGAAGCAGAACCAATTGAGCTCTGTAGAAACCTCATGTAAGCGGAGATCGGCGATTCCGCCGACGCATGCACCGCCGGAAACGGCGGGAGAGGAGATAACGGCTGTGCCTGAACAGGCCGTTGACCGCCAAGAAACCCACCACCACCACCAGCAACGGCGTTATTAGAAACATTCACAAACGGAGGTGGGCGGTTGCTAATCTGAGCAAGTGGCGGAGGACGGATCCTCTGCAACCGTGAACTTGCAGCCTTGGGTTGTTGTATAGGCGGAGGAGTCGAAATCCTTTCATGAGCAGGGGAACCCGTAAGCTTCTGAACAACATCCCTAAAATCACTCTTGTTAATATTATACACCGGCGGCTGTTGCTGCGGCTGTTGCTGCAAATTTTGCGGCCCAGCTGGTGGAGGCGGAGGCGGAGGAATAGGCGGTGGAGCGTGTTGGGTCTGCGCCTGTGGAGGATTCTGGTTTTCAAAATAAGCAGGTTTTCTAATGGGTTTGGAGATCTTATGAGATATTTTGTTTAGGTGCTTCAAATACATATCTCTATTGCCACTGCTACTACTACTTGCTGAAGTAGCAGTAGAATCCCCCTCACCAGAAGAATTACAGCTTTTATCCATTAAACAATAGAGCAGCAGAGCTTCCCAAACCACTCTTTCTCTCTCTAGAATATATAAAAAAACAGAGTATCTATTTTCTTCACTAAAAACAGAGCAACCAATTTAAACTATACTATATTCCCTTTATTTTATATTACCAAAAAAGTAGTAGTAATGAAGATTCAAACTTGATACAGTAAGTAAAGAAAGTGAATGAAAAGAAGAAAAAGATGGAACTAAGAGGGTAGATTTGTTTTGCTTTAACTTTTGGGAAATGGGGATTTTAGCTTAAAAGAAGAGAAGGGGAGCTTTGTAAATGAAAGAGCTTTAATTAAAGAGGACAAAAATGGAGCCTTGTGGGGGAGGATGATACACTGTAGATTTGGGTGTTGCATAGAGCAAGAAGAAGATGATGATGATGAAAAGATGCGTGTGATATCAGTTTTTGCTAAGATAAGAATGGCTCTATGTGACTGATTACGTCTTACTTTTGTCTTCTTCGCTACTTCTCAACCCCGCGCAAAGTTCTTCTAGACATCTCAACTCGTTTTTAACGTGAAGTATTTTTTATAAATTTTTAAAATTATTTGTAGTTCGATAATTAATTATTCGTTAAAATTAAATTAAAATATTTAAGTTTCACACTCTCAAATTAAAATTAAATTTGAATAATTATTATGTATTATGTCTATCTAAAATTACCTAAAAGCTTGAACGTTTTATTTTGATGCAAATCAATTTTGTATTATTGTATTTATTTTTCTGGACTGGATTATTTGTGGAGTGTCCCCTACAATTTTAATATGACAATTGACAAACAAGCAAAGATTGTAAAAAAATATAATCTTTTATAGATACCGTACGGACATTTTAAATTGTTAATTATTGTAATTACATAAAAATAATTTATTTATTTTAATTATTGCGTTACAATTATCGTTGGTAATTATGAATTATATACAAGTATTAAGTAGGTACCAAATGTTCGTGCATTTTTTATGGACGGTTTTGACGAAGACATATATATCTCATATTATAAAGTTAATATCTTTCAAAAATTCTAGTGACATGATATATGTCATTATATTCGATTTGAACTGGACATCTAATTATCTTCAAACCAACTTTCTTTGTTTATCTTAATAGATATCATAGGGGAGATTAGTTTTATAAAGAAACTGCAGTCAATTTACTTTAAATATTTTTTTATATATAAAAAAGGACCTTGAAATAATAAATAACTCATTAAATTACAGTATGACTAGCGTAGAAAAAATAATTTCCAATAATGTGTATACAACTAAAATCAATTGAAATAAAATGCAATCAATTCTTAAACGGTCTTCTTTTTCTCGCTCGATATTATTGATTTATGTACAATTTGGTTGGGCTTTAAAGAGCAAAATAAAGTTAATACTTTACTTAATTGCGAGGCAATAAATGGTTTTCCATTATTTTTAGATTAACCGGTAGAAATTAATTTTATTCTTGCTTTATGAACCCCTTTGTCCAACGATATTGGTTTATTTTATAAAATTGACGAATAATTTTATATTTAATTCTAATTTATTTTTATTATTAATTATAGGAGTATATTTTTTTTTACATTTTTCAAAAAATTCTATTTATTATAATAAATAAAATTGCACTTTAATTCATAGTTTTTTAAAAGTATGAAAACTCAATGATTTACAAAGGGAAAACGGTCTGATATTCTCTTCAACTTCGTCATATAGAGTTGATATACCCCTTGTTACGAAAGTGGTTCATATATACCCCTATTTATAAACAAATGACTCACATATATCCTTTTTCTCTAACGGAAATGAAAAAAAAATTAATCTAATTTTTTATTATCTTTTTCTAAAAAATATAACTCCATATGAGTAAATTTAATTCTCGTCAAACATATTTTTTTACTTTTTTTGTTTCAATGACCAATTTAAAATTATTATTTTGATAATCAAATTTATTTATGTTTCACTAATATGCTTGTAAAACTTATTGTAGATATCAAATTTTTTTCTTCGAATACAAAAATCAAATTACAATACAGAAAAAAAAATAGTTTAATTTTTTTTTCTTTAAACTAAGGAATGAAAGAAAAAAAATAAGAATAAGAACAAGAAACTCAAATAATTATAATAAAAGAAGTCAAAAGATAATTTATGTATGAAAAAAAAATAAAATATAGCTTAAACTTTGATAGAAAAATCATATATACCCCATAATAATTTTTTTAAAAAAATAAAAGTAGAAATATAAATTTAAAACTAATCAAATATAAATTTAAAACTAATCTTTTTACTTCCGTTAAATAAAGGATATATGTAAGCTCATTTTGTAACGGCAAGGGTATATGTGAGCCGTTTTTATAATGGTAAGGGCATATACGAGTCACTTTCATAACGAGGAATATATCAGCTCCAAATGGCAAAATTGAGAAATATATCAGACCATTTTCCCATTTACAAATATTATTGGATATAGAGAATATTGTATCTTATCGTTTAAGTTTTCTAATGTCTATTTAAAAAAAATACAGAATATAGTTTACTAACATATTCCTATGTAATAGAAGTAGATCGATTTATCTTTTTAAATATTGTGCATATTTCTTTTTGTTATGTTTTGATCTTGTATTTTTAATGCGTAAATATTTTTTAAGCTAAAATAATCGTGAAAATGGGACGTTACGAATAATAGTTGTAATAATGACCCTTATGAATAAATTTGTTTCCAACACATGTAATTACTGCGCAGCCTAATTAAGAGTACTTTCATTTGCATTGGTTAATTTACCAAAGGTTACAACCCCAATGACTCTAATTAGATATCCTAATTTGATTAGATTAATTATTTCTACATTAAGGTAATCTTTGACTGAGTCAAATTTAATTTCGACCGAATGATGTTGGACTATTTTTTTAAAAAAATGGAAACATCGATAAAGCATAAAGGTATGGTGATTCATGTTAAAATTAATCTCACATTATTAAAATTTATCCATATCAGAGGTTTACATTAATTCAATATATGTATGTTATGTGTTTTAATTTATAGTTTATTTTACTTAATTTTTAATTAATCAATACATATTTTATTTCATTAAATCACATAATAATAGAAATTAAATTAGTTTGATGTTTACTCGATATTAATAAGTTTTTTCCATCCTACATCTGTTATATTGAGCAAAAACAAATCTTGTTTATTAATCAAATTATATGGTAACAATCTTTGAGAGGCACATCACTAGATGAATTTCCAAGATATGTCAATTTAGTGTTTCGTACAATGTAGAGTGTATTTTCAAAAAATATTACTGTGATAATGATTTTCAGTGTTTGATCGTTTCATACGTTGAATTAATTTTTTCAAAAAAATACATTTTTAAATAAAAAATATAATACATTTTTTGATGCAAATTATAATTATTCAATTAGAAAGTGTTAAATCGGCAGAAAATTAAATTTTTTTATAATATTCACTTAAATATTTATCTCAACTTAGAAAATTAATTAAACAAGCAGTCAAAATTCAAGAATAGAAAGTATAGTACTAGTAGTAATAAACTAATAATTATGTGACCCTACCTTCTTCTTTTTTCCCTCAACAACAAATACCATTTTATTACAAGTTAAATATTAATCAGTTTCTTTATTTGCTTTCTCAAATAGTGAATATTGACATCCTTAATAAATTCGAATTCACCTGCATTTTCATTTTGACTTACTAGGATTAAATTTGAAACTTATGATTAATCAATCTATCAAGATATCTTCGTGGATATAAATTAATGTAAACTCGAATTTTGTAATCGTTTAATATAATGCATAAAAAAATTTATTTCATAGATTAGTTATGACTTCACAAGTACATAACTTTTATAGGGTGACGAATATTATATGATGATGGGAATTTAAAAGAGCTAGCACATTTTTTTTCTTATTATCTTGGAGTATTGCTTTTGAATTTGTGTCCTTGACATTTCTTTTGAAATCTATAACGATGAAGTGTAATTTTTGCCAGCTTTTCGTTTACGAAATAATTAAATAGTAAATATAATTCTCATTTTATGTCCCTTCCAATTTATAAATATTAGATCGTGATCCATGATTCTTTTTTAACAAATTAATTAGATATCCTACTAAGTGAAATAATTAGTATATCACAATTATGAAAAGTTTTAAGAAATACTCACTAATTGCAATATATTACTTTTTTAAAAAAATAGTATATATAATGTTGGTTTTTGGTTTAATTTTTGTTGGACGTTTTTAGTTAAAATTAAACCAAATCAATTATGATGGTCTTTTCTTTCAACTCCAAATTGAATAAAATCAAATAATAAGTAGGTCTTTTTTCTGCTTTAACACTGCTTTGTTAGTTTTGTACTTTGGTATGATTGATTGATTTTCTTTGAACAACTCCTAACTTACACTACAATTTAAATATAAGGACAATATCTATGTGACGTTAAAAAAAAGATAACATTTCCTTAAATGAGACAATGATAAAAGTTTAATTTCAAGGAATTATGCATCACGATATTTAATGAATCATCAAAGAATATGGTGTAATGAATAAGATTGTTATTTTTTTAATTATAGGTTTAGAACTCGAGCTTGAGTATCAGAAAATCTTCGTTAAGAAGCGTTTTTATGCAAATAAGATATAAACATACAATACGAATCAATTAAATTTAAATACGAATATCGAATACGAATAAAAAAAAAAATTCAAACGTGTTGCTAAGTCATTGTCGATGGGCCATAAGAAAGACTCTAAGTTGTAAAAGAAATATTCAAAACTCTTTTAGCTTTGAGATTAAAAAAAAAAAGGTGCCGTCAATTTTAATAAAGAATTCACCAATGTTTCCTCAAGGATGTGGCAAGCAACTTTATAAGCTTATTTTCCTTTTTGTATATATAATTCATATCCACCCCCACCAATTGAGAAATGAAAATTATAAAGAAAAAAGCCCAAAGAAATTAACCAATATGAAAGTGCTTAAGATAATATTTTCATTTTTATAAGAAGAAAATGCAATATTTATTTTTTCATTTATTACATTTTTAGTGTATTTATTTAAATTTTCTTCATAAATATATTTGTTCTTTATTTTAGTTAAAAGGTTTTAAATTATCTTTGTATTTAATATTTATAAGTTAAACTAATGATAAATGCATAGAAAAGAAGCTGTACATGTCTGTCAAGACTCAAGAGAGAAAGGTACGAGATCTGAATCAAATGAAGTGCATCAAAGACGCAGAAAGCAAAGTGTTGATAAAAAAAATACTCACTAGAAAAGACGATAACTATAATTTTATAAATTCTTGAACCACACTTATTATACTCAATCAGCCAATATATGTTTCTATTAGTATTCAAGGAATGAAATTGTTTTAATGATCTTGTCATAAAAAATTATGAATGATTAACACTTCAATTTCTTTTATAAGTTTGAAATTTCTTAGATCTCAACATTGCAAATTCAATTGTTGATAACATTGAAAATTTTAGGCACGATCGGATTGATTCGGGTTATTCAAGTATCAAACAAAATTGTTTGTATAAAAATTTTAAATTTAAAAATCAAATCAAACTAAAAAAATTTGGATTTTTTGGGTTTTTCCAACCTTGGGTTGGTTCGGATTTTTCAAATACCAAACCAAATCATTATGTTGAATTTTTTAATTATAAATCAACCCAAACTAATAAACCTTAGATTTTTTTTTTCAGATTTTTGGATTTTTTTCGTTAAAGTTTGCATACAAACATATAATTAACTTGTGCTCCAAATATTTCTTTAGTACAACCAAAATACAATTATCTAAGGTGTTTCATAAAAAAAATAAAAAAAATATGAGATGAGTACTAATAATAAAACAATGTTCATAATAATGAAATCGTCATATAAAATAAATATTGTAAAGTCATAATGAAAAATGATCATAATTTAAAATTACTAAATCATGCTAAAATAAGTTTAGTAAGTATTAGTTACATTACTAAATATTTAAGAAAAATTAAAATTAGATTATGTATTTTAATTGTCTAAACCAATGTAAAACTAAAGAATAAATATTCAATATTATTGTCATTCTTAGTGTTGAATTTATTTTCTTCTTGCGTTAGTATTAATTTGATTTTGATTTAAGTTTTATTATGATTATCAACATTTATGAACTATAATCTGTATTGGACCATTCCGAATTCTAAGTTTTAAAATTGAAATAATATATTAAAATATAAAAACTATGAAATAGTATAAGGAATATTTTAAAATTACATCAAAGAAAATATTTTTATGCATAAAATAAAATTTTAAAATTACATGTATAACGTCGGGTTGATTTGATCTCGGATTGGTCATTTTTAGTTAAAACCAAACCAACCCAAATATAATCAGGTTTTTTTCCAATACCAAACCAATTCAAATCAAATCACTAATCAAGTTTTTATTCGATTTTCAGTTAGATTTTAAGGAATTTTTTCAAAAACAACAATATTTTAGCATTTAATAGGATCCTTAGCAATACTTTCAATATTTATTAAAAATGACAATATTTAGTTTGTTATGGGTTGATTTATGTATCTTTTTCTTTATTTAATTTAACATAATATAATATAAAAATAACAAATTAGAGAAAATTAAGGGGATATTTCAAATAAGATTAAGTTGTGAAAATCTTCATTACTTTCCTTACAAAAGATTATGAGACCTTTGAAATTAATATAAATAGGAACAAATAGAAAATTCATAAATTATGCAACGTGAGATTTTGAACAAATAAAAATATTAATAGCATACTACTTTGAATACGAATTGAGAAATGATACATATTTCTGAAGAAAAAAAAACTATAAAAACAAACTAATAGAAATTGTTCTTCTTATAAATTAAGAGTTAATTTTTCAAAAGGTCATTGAACTTTTAAAAATTATCTAATAAAGTCACTAAATTTTGTTTTGTATTAATAAAATCACTCAACTTAGATTTTTATATCAATAAAATTATCCAACTAAATTTATTATTAAAATAAATTTAACATGACAAAATTATCTTTTTATCTCATGCTAATTTCACTTTTAAAAAGCAAATTAAGCACTTGCCCGTTTCATTTCAAAACGTAAAATCAGTCATAATTCAACTTACTGTTACAAACTATTATTACAAGAAATCCATCCAACAAATTACAGTAGTTTAACTACTGTTGCAGATCATTACAGAAAGTCCGCACATTGATTGAATATTTTTTAGTAATTTAACTACTCCTAATTTTTCCTTCTAAATAATATCTTAAAAATCATGTAGTTATTTACATAGATAATAGATATTCTTTGCATAAATAAATTCATTTAGATTAATTATAATGAAGTGTTAATTTTGAGACATTTGCTTATTATTATTTATTAATAATGAACATGACGTAAGAAAATGTTTTAATTATAAATTTAGTTGGATGATTTAATTGATACGAAATATTAATTTGAGTGATTTTATTGATACAAAGTTTAATAATTTTGTAAAATAATTTTTCAAAGTTGAGTGATCTTTTTGGGTATTAATTCACAAATAAAATACATAACTAGTTCGTATACCTTTACGATCAATACAAATTAAGAAAAAAATACAGATTTATGGACTATGCAACATGAGATTTTGAATAAATAAAAATATTAAAAGCATACATAATAGTTTAAACGGAAAAGGACCTAAAATACCCTTAAAGTATTGAAAATGGTACAAAATTATCCTCCATCCACCTATTGGCTCCAAAATGCCCTTTTCATCCACCTATTGGCTACAAAATACCCTTGTCATCCACCTTTGGGTTCAAAATTGACCACTTTTTAGTTGTTTTAAAATGAAACTCTTTAAATATTTTTTAAAATACTTGACATTCAACTATTGATTATAATTTTAATTTATTAATATAATTTATAAACCAACTCACTACCCACTCATTACTAACTAAACCTCACTCAATTAATAATCCAATTTTAATATCAAAATCGTCATAAACACTACTAAAACACGATGAAATTATAGATTCCTAAAAATGACATCCAAAATTATTTGAGTCCGAATTTAAGCTCCAATTAAATTTAGGTTGAGCCGCTTATTTAGGATGAGACTTTCAATATGATTCTCTTTCAAGATTGAATTAGAAATTTATGATTAAAGGTAAAGAAGTAATACATCCCAAATTAATTCATTCATTTTTTTAAAATATAATTTTTGAAATATTTATGATTTGTTTTAAAACCTTTAATATATTATTTTGAAAAAAAGTTACCTATGGAGTAACATCACATAATAGAGACGTAAGAATAATTAAGATGAACATAGTCAGACTTTTAAGTTTATCGGTAATTTTTATTTAGCCACTTGAATATATGATAATTTACTTCTATAATTTTTAAAAACACTCAATTGGTAGTAGCTTGCATTAATAATGTGACAGATTTATTAGGAGGAATTTAATTAGTAATGGGTGGGTAATGGATTGATTTATAAATTATACTAATAAGTTAAATTATAACGAATAGTTGAGCACCACGTATTTTAAAAAATATTTAAATAGTTTAAATATAAAAACCATTAAATAAGTAGTCAATTTTGAACCAAAAGGTGGATGACAAGGGTATTTTGGACCCAATAGGTGGGTGAGAAGGGTATTTTGGAGCCAATAGGTGGATGGAGGGTAATTTTGTACCATTTTCAATACTTTGAGGGTATTTTAGGCCCTTTTTCGTAGTTTAAATACAATTGAGAAATAATACAAAATTCTAAAATAAATTACATACAAAACAAACTAATAGGAAATTGCTCTTCACCTTGGTCTTCGATCGTCATGTTTTTCGAATTCTTCTGCACCCAATTCTTTAATTATTTATTAATACTTCTTTACACTGACATTGCTATCTTGTACTTAGAATCATGAAGAAACTTAGATCCCTTTTCTTGATCCAACATTTTTGGATTAAAAATCTTCAAAAAAGTTGACTGAAAATGTAAACAAACTTGCATAAAAATTGAAAATAATGACGGAAAATTCGTAATATGAACAATGCAAAATATAAACGATGACATTGAAAACATATCAAAAGAAATTAAAAACCTAATCGAAATTACCTTTATTAGATTCAAAATTTGATGAATTAATATATATAAATGATTATTTATCAACCAAGAAAATCTTTGAATCAATGCATAAATTTTGTTGAAGAATCAAATTTTGAATAACTTTTGTTTAAAAAATGAAGAAAATCTAGAAACTTAAAAGGTGGGAATTTTTTTTAGAGAATAATCTAAAAGGGAGAAAGTGCAAAATGAGGAGAGAATATGTATTTATTTTTTATTTTAAATTTGTTATTGGTTAGAGTTTGGTCCAAAATAAAAGGAAATTCCAAAAATAATAAAATGTGAATACAAAATATTTTTAAAAATATATCATTATAATGTTTTAAATAAATATTTTAAAATGTTATAATTTTAACTAAATATATTATTATATATATTATGACTATGTAGCTAATTTTTCCTAAGATTTTATACACCCCATCCAATGGTTAGACAAAATGTGATAAAGTTTGTATTGAAAATTAGAGTGGGCTTCAGATGCTTCTATTGGTGCCCATACCCAAAAGTAGCCTAACAATGTAAGGGTCCGTTTGGATGGACTTAATAAAAGTAGTTTTAAAAAAGTACTTTTGAAAGTGCTGAAACTTATTTTTAAAATAAGCAGTTATGCGTTTGGATAAAAGTGCTAAAGTTGTTATGCCAAACGTGAAAAGGGAAAAATGGAAAAAAGAGATGTTAGGGTTATATGGGTAATTTGGAGATTGTATAAAAATATTAAGGGCAAAAAGATAAAAATGTGGTCAACTTAAAATAGCTTATAACCTAAAAAAAAAAAAAGCACACCCCTACCCCAGCTTTTAACTTTTGGCTTAAAATAAGTTTTTTTTTTAACTTAAAATAAGTTATTTTGACTATTGCCAAACAGTTAAATAAGTTAAAAACCAGCTTTTAAGTCAGTTTGACCAGCTTTTAAGCTGAGCCAAACAGGCTCTAAGTAACCTTAGTTTTCTTCCGTTGCTGGGCTTTTAATGTAGATGTCTGGAATCTGGTTCATCCCTTTGTCCTTTATTTCGTAAAGCGATCGATTGGTAGGGTGTATTTAATAAAAAATAATAATGAATATATTAGTAATATCTTATTTGATATACTTTTTTATGTTATGTAATAGTTACTCACTCTAGTGTGTATTACTAATATCATGAATTTTTAGGTAATTGTAATATCAGGATTTAATACATATACCAGCATAGTTAAATACTCAATTATACCTCGAAATTCTTTCTACTTCTTTTTCACTATAATTATAGAGGACATTTCTATAAATAAATATTTGTTAATCAGATTTTGTTTTTTTTTTGTTTTATTGTACTTATCTATTATTTTAAAAAGAAAAAAGAACAAATATACTCCCGAACTATCTTAAATGGTATGCACATATCCTTCGTCATACTTTTGAGACATTGGTGCCCCTGTCATCCATAAACTAGAGCATATATGCCCTTCACTCTAACGGAATACTAAATAGCGACACGTGACACAATCTCATTCGTCGATAAATGTCGAATCAACGGATAAGATTATGATACTTGTATCACTACAACAAAAAACAACTTTTATCGCCATAAAATATTAACACTTATAAAAAGTGCTACAGTCTTTACCGGCATTAGTTAAGTGCCATTAGAACCAATGTCGCTAGAGGTTTGAGGGACATATACAAAGAGTGACAATTACCGCTAAAAATACATATTTAATGATAATTAAGAATTAAATGCCGTTAATGATCATTTTTGTTGTAGTATGTCCGTTAGTATAAAGGGTATATATGCTCTTATTAATAGACGATAGAGGTATCAATGTCCCAAAAGTATGACGAAAATAATAACATACCATTTTCACTTTTCAATATATATATATATATATATATATATATATATATATATATATATATATATATATATATATATATATATATATATATATATATATATATATATATATATATATTAGTAATTGTTTCCCCTGTTTTATCTTCAAACATTAATGACTTATTTTACAAATCAATTTCCAAGACCTAAATTATCCATCAACTATAAGAATATTATAGTTAAATACAATATACAACTCAAATTAACTTACATTTCTTCGAGAAATCCTTTTATATATATTTATGAACTTGACTACAACTTTTTAGAAAAAAAAGTTTTAAAATAGATGTGTTTGTTTAATTTAAAACTTTTAACTGTATAAAAAAAATTACACAAACAATATCAAAATAAAATGTATCTATTCAACTTTTTTTTTTTTTTTTTTTTTTTTTTTTGTTTACAAAAAAAATCTTTTTCAAAAATATTTTTTTATAAGTAATGACAATTTTGAAAAATGTTAATAGATCAATTCATCTGTAAAAGTTGGATTTTTTCCCTTTTCCGTCCTCCTTCATTTTCTCTTCCTCTACCTTTTTTTTTTTAAAAAAAATAAAAAAATACAATATCCAATTCAGGATAAGTAAAAGGAATTTAGAACACAATAATTTTAAAAAAGATTCATTATTTTATTTACTTAAAAAGTGGCTTTGTGAACGAACCCACTAATACGAAAAGAGTGAAGCACACTATTTACTTTTTTAATCTTATTTATATTCTAAGGTATGATCTCTGATAATTTAATGTCTACTTCATATTTGTGCCATCTCTTTCGAATTGAGATGTTTATTCAATTTTGATTTGCATCCTTTTACTATTAAGGGCTAGAATAGAAAAATAATTTATAAATTTTTTAAATGATAAATAGTTTAAAATAGTTATTTTTAAAAATCATGTTACATCATTTGAGACTAAGGAAATATATCCGTACGGACATTGACTTTTGAGTGGGAGAAGGTTTGAAAACACTTACAAATTATTAATTTTAGGCCAAAGTCATATGCGGCCACTCAAACTTGTCCCGATTATTCATTTGGACACCTGAACTAGGACTTATACCTATTGAACACCTAAATTATCAAGAAATGTGCCTATTAAACACAAAACGCTGATGTGGCAAAGTAAGTGTATCTCACTGCTGCTGAGCGCGTGAATGCATTTTTTTATTTTTTTTTAAATATTTATACCTACTTTGTTGACACTTGGCATGCATTGACTAAATATATATAAAAAAATTAATTTAATTAAGCATAAATCTTTTAAATCATAAAAAAAAAAAAAAACAAAAAAAACCCACACTCATCTTCCTTCAACCCACCATTTTAAAAACTCAAATTTCTCTGCTTTTGTTATGATTTTTTTTTTCATTTTTTGTAAACAAAACGTCTGCTGCATTTTCAAGAAGAAGAAAAACTGAAACATTTGGAGTTAAAAATTGACCAATATCTGTACTTTTTTATTTTCAATAACTCCAATTGAGCAACTATCACCATTCATAAACTTATTAGAAATGCTATAAAATATTTGATATAATTTTAATTTCTCTTTGTTGTCGATTTTAAAATAATTTATCAAGGTCGATTATATTTATAAAATCGGAATAGTCGTCAAAGGAATAACATATAATGAAGAAAATGAAAAAGAAAAACATTTGGTGGATGAATTCGAAATGAGATGGGGTTAGGCATTTTTTTTTGTTATGAAGAGGAATGGTGATTATGGAACAAGAGAGAAGAAGAAGAGAAGAAGAAGAGAATAAGATGAAGAAAAAAGGGCAGTAAGTTAGAAGGGATGGGGTTAGGTGGGGGTGAGGGAGAGGGTGAGGGGAAAGATTTTTTTAATTAATTTAATTTTTTATATATTATTAAAGGAAGGAAAATATTCTTTATTTTTTAAAATTAAATTAATGGGCCCATGTGCCACGTGTCGTAGTTCTATTCGTACTTTATGTCAAGATAAAGAGTGTGCATTACACGCACAATATTTGTAAAGATAGTTGTTATTTTATGTTCAATAGATAAATATTTATTAATATTAAAGTGTCTAATAGGTAAGAGTCTCAGTTGAGGTGTCTAAATGAATTATGCGGATAACTTTAAGGGGCTATCGATGACTTAGGCCTTAAATTTATTTATTATTAAAAATCTTATTAAAAGGTTCATGCTTCTATAAAAGTTCGAGACCATTTACTACTACTTCATATGATGGATTGAACTTCTAAGTATATCTAAATTTAATTAATTAAATAAATAAATATTTTTAATAATTTAAAAACGAAACTAATAATCATTCCTCAAATTTTTAAAACATTATTCTCTTTTTGACTTTTTTATAAACAAAGTAGTGGCAACAGACAACTTATTTAATAATAATATATTATACTCTTAATAAAGAAGTTCAGTTAGAACACGAAAATTAAACTACTCTCAATTATGGCGTCGAATTCTGCATCAGCGACAGCAGGAAAGCCCATTAGATGCAAAGGTTTGCTCTTTTTCTAACATTAATTTCTTGTATGTTTTTTTTTTTCGTCGTATTAATTACATGTGAATCACGCTTGAATGTTATCCGAATGGTTTGTTGTTGGATTAAACAGCTGCAGTGTGCAGAAAAGCAGGGGAACATCTGATTATTGAAGAAATTGAGGTTGCTCCTCCTACTTCTTGGGAAGTTCGGATTAAGATTCTTTGTACTTCCTTATGTCATAGTGATGTTACCTTTGGAAATTATCAGACGTAAGTTTATCTTTAATACTTTAAATTAGACTAATTAATCTTCATAATTTACTGCTAAATTGTAGTAATTAATTTCCTCAGGGACCAGTTTCAGCGTTCCCCAGAATTCTCGGTCATGAAGCAGCTGGGTAATTAATTAGCTTAATTTCTTTATTAAAAAAATACTAATTTTGCTTTCTTTTTTAATCGAATTTTCATTTATATATATATATATATATATATATATATATATATATATATATGTATATATATACACACACACTGCTCCTCTCATTTTTATATATTATTTAAGGCTTTAAGTCATAACATACGTTACGTCGATGAATTTTAATTCAATTTCAAAAACTGACTCATAAAAGGAGTATTATTATAGTACGGTGGCTGGAAAAAAAAGCATATATTATTTTTGGTGTTTGTGGGAGCAATTTGAGTATATCGTTAATTATTTTTTACAGATAAAATATTCAATGAGTAGAAATAAGTAATTATATATTATGAATGGGCCTCGACAAATATTAGCAAATAAGTCCATTCAATACCAAATTATGTGGCTATGGTTGATAAATCGAAGTCTTTAAAGAAAAAATATGTTATCAGAAAAGCGTGACTTACATGAGAATTTTTTTGGAAATTAGTATAAAAATTTGCAGGAAAATAAGATAAGGTCTATTCCTATGCTTGTTTTATGTTTTATTATTAATAAAACACCGCTAAACACATTCTAATGGTATAAATTCACTAATATGAGTTTTTTTTTTTGTTGGTATAGTGTGGTGGAGAGTGTAGGAGAAAATGTAGAGGAAGTGAAAGAAGGTGACATAGTAATACCAGTATTTCAAAGAAACTGTGGAGAATGTAGAGATTGCAAGTGTCCAAAGGGAAATATCTGTTCAAAATTCCCTGAGGATTTTCTGTGTGGAATGCCTAGAGATGGAAGCAGTAGGTTCAAGGACAAAAATGGAGAAAAATTGTACCATACATTATGGGTTTCCAGCTTCACTGAGTATACTGTTGTTGATGTAACACATGTGGTGAAGATGAATCCTCATTTTCCAATTGATAAGGCTTCTTTACTTTCTTGTGGGGTTTCTACAGGTTTAATTTCTATCCATATTTGCTTCTAAACAAATATATCTTTTTTTTTAATACAAACACATTTACACGTGTGGCCTTTTGATCAATAAAAAGTTATGTTATATTTAAATCTTTTTTAGTAGTTTAAGCCACACTTTTTAAACGCATTATTATAAATCAAATGTATTAATCAATTTATTTTTTTTATTTTTGTAGGATTGGGAGCTGCATGGAGAGTTGCAGATATTGAAGAAGGTTCTATTGTAGCTGTATTTGGACTAGGAGCCGTGGGACTAGCGGTAACTCCATTTATATCTTGAGTCTTCACAATAAAGTTCAAAAAATAGTTATGCTTTTTCTACGTGAATTTTATTTCACTAGGAAAAAAAAATTAACGATAGATAATTTTTATATCTAAATAATATACTAATTCTATTTAAAAATAAGTTTGCAATTAATGATAAAAAAATATGTTAGCTAGTGACGGCAGTGGCGGACTCAGGATTTACATTTAGCTAGGGGGTTTGGAAAAAAAAAGTGATGTTTAAGATTTGAGGTTTGAACACTTCAAGCACTAAATCAACCTCTAATCTTATATTCAGGAGGTTTAAAATCAATACATAAACGTAAATATTCTTAATAATACCTTAAATATACAACGTAATTTTTCGCCGATGAACCGCCTCAGACTCTAGGTCCGCCAATAGCTACGGACGATACAACGACATATTAACAACGAGTAGCTAATGGTTATTTTGGGTGCATTGTTTGTTTTTAAGTATATTATAAGTAAAATTTGAGTCAAGAAGTAATCATAACTGGGATCCGTAAGGATAAAATTTTGTAAATCATAAATCAGGCATGACTCATTTTAATTGAATTGACTATCCGTTACATACATGATACATTTTATCTTGATTGTGACTGAATCTTCATTTATTTGTTTGATTTGTGTTATATCCACCAAAAGAAAAAAAAAACTAAACACCCGAGTAATTTGTTCACCTTAGCTTATTATAACATTTTAAAGTTTAGTAAATTATTGTTTTGTACGTAATAAACAATTTAATAGGTCGTACAAGGAGCTAAGTTACGTGGAGCTTCAAAAATAATAGGTGTTGATTTAAATCCAGAAAAATTTGAAATTGGTACGTATTATTACTTAAGCTTTTAAAAACATTCTTCATTTTACTTATACAAAAACTAAAATAAAAGAAGAGGATATTAATTGTTTTTGAAAATGTATTTAAATGTCTAGGGAAGAAGTTTGGACTAACAGATTTTATTAACCCTACAACATGTGGTGAGAAATCGACTAGCCAGGTTTGTTTTTTCATTGTTTAATTTGTGCTAGATAAAACAATAATTACCAATTAATTTGTGTTATTAAATTATTAATTAAGTTTAGTGATAACAGATAATAAAAGAGATGAGTGATGGTGGAGCTGACTATTGCTTTGAATGTATTGGATTGGCCTCCTTAATGCAAGAGGCTTTTACAAGTTCTCGAAAGGTTTACTTGATCCCTTCTTATTTTTAAGGGCTTAATTGATTTTATTTTATATTTGCCTTAAAAATCTATTAAATATTTATAGATTATTAATTTATAGTTCAGTAAATATACATTAAAACTCAAAACTCATAAATTTTAAAAATCATAACTCTAATTCTAAACGTCCTGATTTGAAACAGTTGATTCATGATATATATAAATTTCCACTAGTCATGTTTCTTTTCGTCAGGCTTATTTCAAGTTACAATGTTATACAAATATGTTAAAGAATGATAGATGGATGGATTCCTTGTAAGACTTGAGCAATGCTCCTTCCTTTTGAATGTGAATTAAATCTAAAATCTGATTTTATAAAATATAAATAAATGAACATACTTTTTATTAAGATGAACGAAAGAATCGAAACATTGATGTTGATTTATAATGGTAGGGTATTGGAAAGACTGTAATACTTGGAATAGAGATGCACGGCACACCGTTAAGTATTAACCCTTATGAATTGGCGGCCGGAAAAACTATTACAGGATCCATGTTTGGTGGTGTCAAAGCTAAACTTGACATTCCCATTTTTGCTAATCAATATTTAAATAATGTAAGTTTCCTTGTACTTCTTGTTATTTTATTACACCTTTTCAATTCAATAATTCTAGATTTAATTTATTGTTGTGAATATTATATACTAAAAAGGTTTAACGAACCTAGCTACCACATATATAATTCCAAAAGGATCGTGGCACTTTTAGTCACTCGATTATTATTTAATTTTTCTCATGACATTTAATCGATTAAGAATATTTTACCTTTTTGAATTAATTGAATGTGCATTTTATCTGCTTGCCGTTTGTGAGTATTCACAATTCAGAGGTGGAATCAGAATTTTCGATAAGAGGGTTTAAAATCTAAAAAAATAGATATACGAAATAGCCGAAGGCAGTGGCGGAGTCAGAAATTTCTTAAAGGGTGTCCAGAAATAACAACTTGTTATGTTAAGGGTGTCCAAAATAAGTTATTTAATCATTTCGTATATCATTTTACTTGTATATGTGTTAATTTTTTTCCGACTAATGGAGTCCAATTGGACACCATTGACATTACGTGGCTATGACACTGATCGTAGGGGGTTCGACATCTACTATTTATACCTAAAAAATTATTTTAACCATATAAAAACAATATAATTTTCCGTCGAAGGGAGTTCACGTGTGGCTCAGCCATAATGAAATAGGGATTACTTGATAATGTAAAGTTAGTTAAGGGTAGTTAAGGAATTTTAGGCAAAGTGGTTAAGTCGGTTAGAGATGAACAGTGTATATATATCACTGTTCCATTGCATTCTGTTAGCAAGCATTTTTCTCATTGTATTGAAATAAAGATTCTTCTTCTTCCTCTTCTTCTCAAGGTGCTCATCAATGGAGTTTTAGATTGAGCAATTATTCTGAATTTAACATGGTATCAGAGCCTTACACCTACAATTGTGAGGTTTATTGAAGTTGATTGTATGAACTCAAGCTTCGTCTAGCTTCATCAATGGCGACGACAAAGTTCGATCATAATCACGCACTGTTTTTGCACCCTTCCGACACCACTGGTGTTTCTATCATTCCAATGCAGCTAACAGGATCCGATAATTACTCTGTATGGAGCAGGGCTATGAAAATTCAATTGCTTGGGAAAAACAAGCTAGGAATTGTTGATGGCAGCTGGAAAAAGGAGGATTTCGGGGCTGAGTTAGGGCATCAATGGGATCGATGTAATGCAGTTGTTCAAGGATGGATTATGAGTTCTGTAACTAGGAACTACACACAGGCATTGTCTATGCAACTAGTGCAAGAGCAGTTTGGGAGGATCTCAGGGATCGTTTTGACAAGGTAAATGCATCTCGAATTTATCAACTGCATAAAGCTATAGCTATGACTGTACAAGGTAACGATTGTATTTCTACATATTTTTCTAAGCTAAGGAATTTATGGGATGAGTTTGCAAGCATTATACCACCTTCTTGTCAATGCTCTAATTCAAAGGAATTTTCTATGCATTTGGAAAGACAAAAACTAATGCAGTTCTTAATGGGTTTAAATGAGAACTATGATCAATCGCGCAGTCAGATCTTAATGATTGAATCCACTCCTAACATAAACAAGGCATATGCCATGCTTGTTGAACGAGAGAGTCAGAGGTCTATGGCATCTTCATCTTTAAATGGTGAAGGAATAGATGTGGCAGCTCTCATGGCAGGGAAGGGGTCATTTCATAAATACAACAGGGGAACAGTTCCACAAAATTACAACAAGGATTCTACATCACAGCCTACATACTATAATAAGGGGAAGAAAAATTGGGATCTGAAGTGTGATTACTGCAATATGCAAGGTCATGTGGAGAGTAATTGTTTCAGACTTCATGGATATCCACCTGATTGGAAATTCAAAAAGAAGGGAACTGAAAATACTAATAATGCCTACAATGTTCAAACTGAAGGTGCTAGTGCTAGAGGTAAGAGCATGGATTCTTCAGTTAATGAAAATCTGCAAAGAGCACCTCAATTGACTACAGATCAGCATGGACATATCATGAAGATGCTAGATGGAAATGTTTCTACTGCTAACATGGCAGGTATGGTCCAAAATCTTATGTCTACAACTACAGGTTTGAAATGGATCATAGATAGTGGAGCAACAAATCACATGATCTCTAATCTGGATTTATTACATAATGTGCATACTATTAAGACAAATCAGAATAGCAAAGTACATTTACCAAATGGAGGTGTGACTTTGGTAACTCATACTGGAGCTTGCAAAATCACAGAAGCAGAAGAGTTACATGATGTTTTGTTTGTGCCAGAGTTTCATTATAATCTTATGTCTATATCAAAGGTTACAAAAGAACTCAACTGTTTTGTGTCATTCTATCCTGGATTCTGTTTATTCCACGATCTTACAACTGGGAAACTGAAGGGGATTGGTAAAGAGAAGGATGGCCTTTATTTTCTGGTTCAACAACAAGGTTTTTCTAACTCTGGAGTTCATGACACTATTAAAAGCTTTGCTGCGCATGATGACAAGGAAAACATAATGTTGTGGCATAAAAGACTTGCACATGCTTCTATAGGATCTATAAAGAATTTGCGAGGATATACATTTGATGATTGTAAAACAGTTTTGAGTGATTGTGAAGTATGTCATCTTGCAAAACATACTAGACTTCCTTTTAATAATAGTAGTAATAGATCTACTGAGAGGTTTACTTTGCTGCATTTGGATGGATGGGGTCCCTATAATACTCCAACCTTTGATGGAAATAAGTTTTTCCTTACTATTGTTGATGATTTCTCCAGAATTGTATGGGTATTTCTATTGAAGTTCAAGAGTGATGTATTGCAGACTCTTAGACATTTCTTTAAAATGGTTGATACTCAATTCCATACATCTATTAAAGGTGTGAGGACAGATAATGGAGGGGAGTTTATTAATAATGCTCTGCAAGATCTGTTTAAAGAGTTGGGGATTATTCATTACAAGATATGTGCTCACACACCTCAACAAAATGGGGTTGCTGAGAGGAAGCACAGGCACATTCTTGAGGTTGCTCGAGCATTGAGGTTTCAAGGACATATTCCTATTCAATTTTGGGGTCATTGTATCCTTACTGCAGCTTATATAATCAACAGATTGCCTTCAACTAATCTGGAAGGAAAGTCACCTTATGAATTGTTTTTTGGGAAACAGCCTTGCATTACTCATTTACGAGCCTTTGGTTGTCTTTGTTTTGCTAGTGTACTACCTCGAGCTGATAAATTTGCCCCAAGAGCAATCAAGGCAGTGTTTATGGGTTACTCCAATGTTACCAAGGGTTATATTTGTTATGATATGCAACAATAGAGGTTTTTCATTAATAGAGATGTGGTGTTTCATGAGGACCAATTCCCATTCCAACAATTTCCACAAATATCTGATCCTTCTTCTCATATATTTTCCCATTATCCTGCAGCATCATTACATGATGAATATTTTACTGATGTTTCAATCCACTCTCCTGATTTACCTCCTAATTCTTCTCCAAGCTTACTTCATATTACTCCTGCTCCATCTCCTATAGATACTAATGCTCCAGTTTCAGTTCCTTCTGTTTCTCAACCTCTCAGAAAGTCTTCTAGACTCTCCAAACAACCACTTTGGCTGACAGACTATGTCTCCAATCATTCTGCTGGAAATGCTTTATATCCTCTTGCTGCATCTATTTCCTATGATCATCTATCTCCAACTTATCAAACATATTTACAGGCTTTTTCTGCAGTTGTTGAGCCGACCTCTTACAAGGAGGCTATTCTTGACAATAGATGGTTGGAAGCCATGCAAGCTGAACTGCAGGCTCTCCATGATAATCACACTTGGGATTTGGTACCTCTTCCCAAGGGTAAAATTCCTATTGGATGTAAGTGGATATATAAAGTCAAGCTAAAGACTAATGGTGATGTTGAGAGGTTTAAAGCTAGATTGGTTGCAAAAGGATATACTCAAAAGGAGGGGCTTGATTTTCATGAAACTTTTTCTCCAGTGGTTAAAATAGCTACTGTTCGAACTGTTCTTTCTTTGGCTGCACAATGCAATTGGTCCGTCCATCAGTTGGATGTTTATAATGCCTTCTTGCAAGGTGATCTTCATGATGAAGTATACATGCAATTGCCAGAGGGTTTTGACAGTCAGCGGGAGTCTGGACTTGTATGCAGACTTGTCAAATCCCTCTATGGACTTAAACAAGCAAGTAGACAGTGGAACTTGAAGCTAAGTGAAGCATTGTTAGAATCTGGTTTTATTCAAAGCAGTTTAGATCATTCATTATTCATTAAAAGGACAAGTTCAGACATAGTGGTGATCCTAGTGTATGTTGATGATATGTTAGTAACATGAAGCAGTCTGAGTCTCATAGAACATACAAAAGTTGTTTTGCACAAGGCATTCAAGATCAAGGATCTTGGTGAATTAAATTTTTTTCTTGGAATGGAATTCAGCAGATCAGCAAAAGGCATATTGATGAATCAGAGAAAGTATGCTTTGGAGATCATTTCAGATTTAGGATTAGGAGGAGCTAAACCAGCTTGGACTCCTCTTGAAGCCAATGTGAAACTGACAACTCAAGAATTAGATTGTGTCACAGGAGAGCAAAATGATGAACCTTTTGAAGATAGAGAATTGTATCAAAGGTTGGTGGGAAAGATGTTATATTTGACAATGACAAGGCTGGATATTGCTTATTCAGTTCAAACACTCAGCCAATTCTTACAAAATCCAAAGAAGTCACATTGGGAAGCAGCTTTGAGAGTGATGAGATACATTAAAAGAGAACCAGGACTTGGAATTTTATTGAGTAGCAAAAGCTCAAACAAACTAAGTGTGTATTGTGATGCAGACTGGGCATCATGTCCAAATACAAGAAGATCAGTATCAGGATTCATAGTTAAACATGGTGAGACATTGTTATCATGGAAATCAAAGAAGCAAAATGTAGTTTCTAGAAGCTCAGCAGAGGCTGAATATAGAAGTATGGCAAATGCAGTTTCAGAACTAGTATGGATAATTGCTTTATTAAAGGAACTGGGAAAGGAGATGGAACAACCAGCTATGGTGTATAGTGACAGTAAAGCAGCATTGCAAATAGCAGCCAACCCAGTGTTCCATGAAAGAACAAAACATATTGAAATCGATTGCCATTTTATAAGACAAAAAATTCAAGAAGGTGTTATGAAGACAGAACATGTGGGTTCTAAGGAACAACTTGCAGATATTCTAACTAAGGGACTGCCTAGATTACAACATGAATGTTTAGTAAGCAAGCTTGGTGTGCTGAATGTATTTACACCCACCAGCTTGAGGGGGAGTAATGAAATAGGGATTACTTGATAATGTAAAGTTAGTTAAGGGTAGTTAAGGAATTTTAGGCAAAGTGGTTAAGTCGGTTAGAGATGAACAGTGTATATATATCACTGTTCCATTGCATTCTGTTAGCAAGCATTTTTCTCATTGTATTGAAATAAAGATTCTTCTTCTTCCTCTTCTTCTCAAGGTGCTCATCAATGGAGTTTTAGATTGAGCAATTATTCTGAATTTAACACCACTGATTCACATAAGTTTATTTTAATTAATTACCAATTGTTTCATGGATTAAGTTTCAAATGTGTTATATATGTTACGATGGTTTTGTAGTCGTCGTGTATCAGAAGGATCAAATTTAGAATTTACTAACGAGGGACCAGAAGTATTATTATTATTATTATTATTATTATTATTATTATTATTATTCCCATGCCAAATTAATTTATAAGTAGTTGATGCTTTGTGTTTGCAATATTGGGTAGGAGTTGAACTTGGATGGATTCATAACACACGAAGTTATCTTTGAAGATATTAACAAAGCATTTGACTTACTTGAAGCTGGCAAAACGTTGCGTTGTATCATTTGGATGGGCAAATAATCCTGTTAATTTAAGCTTTCTATCTATTTGTGCTTTGGGATTTTTTTTTAAATCGATGTTCTACAAATCGCTATTATTTAATTTACTAAAAAGGAGTTAAATATTTTTGTATTTATCTCGTTTTATTTATGAGATTTGAATCTCAAAAATAGTACCTTTAATTATATTCTAGTTCTATGAATGAGACTTATGCTTGTTTGGATGGTTTTTACCTTTTTCAAATATATTTACTAAGTTCAACAACAATGTATACTTTTCTTTTTCTAAAAATATATATAAATAAATTAGGATAGATGAAGGGAAAATGAAAGAGGGAACTGTAAGGCCTGAATTGAAGTATCACTAATAAGATGAAGTTCAAATATTCAATCAACTCATTTATTATGATCCTTAACAATAATATACTTGAGATCATTAGATATAACAAACAATAATAATTTAAATATGAATGAATATATTATCACGTGCATAATTAAGAATATTATTTAGTCTTGAATTACTATTCATCTCACTATTTATATTATAATATATAATAATAATAATGAGATAAATTATTTTATATACGATGAGTTATAGTACTTTTTCTCTCTTTTAAAAACATGAAATTCACTTAACATATTAGGTGCACTTTATTTTATCAGGCCAATCACATGATCCTTCCCTAATTTAAAGTTGCCTCACACGCAGCTGTTGAATTTTCTATATATTCTACCGAGATTCCATCTTTTTTTTTTTTTTTATAAAAAAATAAAATTCCCACTATCAAACCTCATTTCATTTTCTATATAAATTTTAATTATTTAATTAGTTCAATTTTAATTTTAAAAATTAAGTGACTTTTGAGAAATGGAATAAGACAACTAATTTAAAATATTTTACCAGTTGTCTTATTTATTGAAGATGTTAGATTAGAGAATATCACAATAAAGTCATGGGCTCAAATTTTGCAGGAAAACCCATAAAATGCAAAGGTTTTCTCTTTCTCAACATTAATTTCTTAATTACATCCAATTTGGTACGTAATTAATATAGTCTAACTGTATGTTTCTTTAATTAAACAGCTGCAGTATGCAGAAAAGCAGGGGAACCTTTGATCATTGAAGAAATTGAGGTTGCTCCTCCCAGTTCTTGGGAGGTTAGGATTAAGATTCTATGCACATCCCTCTGTCAGTCTGATCTTAGTTTCTGGAAATTATCAACTGTAAGTCAACTTTTAAAAAAGCAAATTATTTTTAATTACACTAATTAATCTCTATGTTCTTCATAATTTCTTGTTAATTAATTTCCTCAGGGACCATCTTCTGCTTTCCCCAGAATTCTTGGTCATGAAGCAGCTGGGTAATTTATTTTCTCTATCTAACAAATGACTCCAAACTTTCAATTATAGTCAAACTTGTCAAATCGTGTCATTTGTTTTGATATTTTTGTTACTATAGTAAAATATTGTTATTAAAAATATATGATTTAATCAACGTAAATCCACTCAAAACAAGTCTAACAATCTCTATTAGTAAGTGAATGAATTATAAATTTGAACATATATGCATTGGCTCGTTGTAAACCTCTGATGCGGACTATTTATAAAGTTTGGGCAATCCTTCTCCATTTGAACTAATTTTTGGGGTGTGAGTTAGACCTAAGAATTAATTTAACAGGGTATCGTAGCATGACTTGTCTCACCTGATATTGGAGAACCAAAATCAAAATTGTTTACGCACCAAATGATAAGCACTGGACGTGAATGAAATGTTAAAGAATGACAAAAGTCTCACATCGATGATTTATAAGGTGGATGAACTCCTTATAAAGTTTGAACAATCCTTGAATTAAGCCTAAGACTTAATTTAACAAAAATTTTACCCCAAGTCTAAAAGTAATCCGGTAGAAAAGCGAATAGAAAAGATAGGCTATGAAAACTAATTAACCCCACCCAAGAGAGGAACGTGCCATATGAAATTAATTTATTTATTTTTTCTTCTATGGTTTAGGGTGGTGGAAAGTGTAGGGGAAAATGTAGAGGAAGTGAAAACAGGGGACATAGTGGTGCCAGTATTTAAAAGGAACTGTGGAGAATGCAGAGATTGCAAGTCTCAAAAAGGGAATGGTTGCTCTAAATTTTCAGTTGAATATCGTTGTGGGATGCCAAAGGATGGAAGCAGCAGATTCAAAGATAAAAATGGAGAAAATTTGTACCATACATTATGGGTTTCCAGCTTTACTGAGTATACTGTTGTCGATGTAACACATGTAGTGAAGATGACCCATGATTTTCCCATTGATAAGGCTTCTTTACTTTCTTGTGGGGTTTCTACAGGTTCGTTTCACTCCGTTTATTTTAAATTGAAAAAAACTGCGATTTCATAAATAAAAATTATCCTTCATAATTTGTTAATTGCAGGACTGGGAGCGGCATGGAAGGTTGCACAAGTTGAACAAGGTTCAACTGTGGCAATATTTGGTCTTGGAGCTGTGGGACTAGCGGTAACTATAGCAGAAAACTTTAATACACATCTCGAGCCATTCAAAGTTTCAATCAAACACTTCAACTCGACTAACACACATTTGTTATAATGTGTAACAGGTTGCCGAAGGAGCAAGGTTACGTGGAGCTTCAAAAATTATAGGTGTTGATTTAAATCCTGAAAAGTTTGAAATTGGTACGTATTTACTTGCTTAATAATATATACTTCATAGATCCCACCTATAAAAGACTAAAATAAAAGAAATGCTATTAATTGTTACTGAAAAATGGATTTCAAATAATGACCAGGGAAGAAGTTTGGACTAACAGATTTTATTAACCCTACAACTTGTGGTGAGAAATCTACTAGCCAGGTTTGTTTAGTTATGTATTTATTTATAGAGAACTTTCATATATAGTCATTTAAAAATAATTAATTACTCTTCATAACTATAGTATGATAATTACAATTTGTACCTACATGTTATATGGAGGAGAAAGGCGAGCGAGACTGTGGGAGAGAGGGGGGAAAAGAGTCTGAGTGACTGTGAATTGTATATGTATATTGGTCAGATAATTGTATATTATACATATGTATTTGTATATATAGCAAGAGAGATTGGGAGAGGGAGGAGAGAGGCGACCGAGACTGGGAGATAGAGGAGAGAGGTGAGCGATATCGAGAGACGGGGGAGAGAGTCGAGCGAGAGGGGCAGAGAGTGGAAGAGAGGTGAATTATATATGTATATAATTGTATATTATACATATACATTTGTATAAATGGCAAGTGAGATTGGGAGAGCAAGGAGAGAGGCGAGCGAGATTGAGAGAGGGGGAAGAGACGCGAGCGAGAGAGAGAAGAGAGTGGGAGAGGGGTGAATTGTATATGTATATAAGTTAAAAAATTGTATATCCTAGCGAATTATACATATACAAACATGACTAATTATACAAATTCGAAGTCAGGCCACGTAATTAATGTATAATGTTAATCGCGAGTGATAATTGTAGAAAATTATAGCTATGATGAGTAATTAAATAGTATAACTTTGCTTAGCAGCGTAATTTTTCCTTTATTTATTTATTTATTTATTTATTTATTCTATAAGTAATTAATTAATTTGTACTATTCAATAATTAATTGATTTAATTGTGACAGGTAATAAAAGAGCTGACTGATAATGGAGCTGACTATTGCTTTGAGTGTATTGGATTGACCCCCTTAATGCAAGATGCTTTTACCAGTTCTCGCAAGGTTCAATTTTCTTGGCGTCGCTTCAAATTATTTATTGTGTTTTTTAAATATAATTATCTCAAATGATTTATCATTTTAGAAGTTTAAGCAAAAGTCATCATTCTTTTTCTCATTATTCATCAATTAAGAGAAGACGATACATAGATAAGGTAAATATCAAATGAAGAGAGATTATATGACATAAATAAGGATAATAAAGTTGAAATCCTTCTTAACTACATAAAATATTATGTGATTTACTTACCTATAATAAATACTTGAGAACATAAACAAGCTTTTTCAAATTATAAGTGAAAAGTGTCTAATATAAACACTTTATTATGTATTCAGGTTAGAATAGACCGTACTTCAAGCATTTAACTGAAATATGTATGTTTAAAATATTGTAGGATACTGGAAAAACTATATTACTTGGGATTGAGATGCATGGTGCACCATTAAGCATTAGCCCTCTTGAGCTGGTGTTGGCTGGAAAAACCATCACAGGATCCATGTTTGGAGGTGTCAAAGCTAAAGTTGACATTCCCATATTTGCTAATCAATATTTGAATAATGTAAGTTTCCTTAATTATGGCACTTCTTTTATTATCAAAAAACTATCATATATATATATATATGTGATATCTCAATCAATATTGGATATCACTTATGAAACTTGTTTTTATACTTTACCATGAAATAATTTTCTTGATTTCTAAGAAACTTATTTTCTTAAAAAAGATATTTGCTGAAATATTCTAATTAATAAAATTTACATGGAAAATTGAAAAATATTAGTAGTATAAGGTAATATTTAATTCCATACTAGATATACATTATGACATGTGATGGTTTTGTTTTCGATATGTTGGGCAGGAATTGAACTTGGATGGATTCATCACGCATGAAGTGAACTTTGAGGATATTAACAAAGCATTTGACTTACTTGAAGCAAGGAAATCACTGCGTTGTATAATTTGGATGGACAAATGATATATATCATCCTGTTTTTATATATATAAAAATAAAACTCTTCATATACTGCAAGGGAAAATTAATAATGTATTCATGGGATATTCTACCGTACAATTACTGCATTTTTGTACAAAAATGCATTTTCCGATTTATGAAGGTTCAATACTTGCAATTTCTTATGTCATTGGGTGAATTTCCTTTTTTGAACACAATTGACGCAGGAACCCAGTTTAACCCACACCTACTGCAACCTCTGTCCTTTAGGTGAGCACTTTGTGTGCACGGCCTGCAAATTAAAAGGGATGTAAACCGCACTAGGCAAGTGCTATGTGACAAGCTCAACTCAGAAAGCATTAAGGCAGAATGCACTAGGCAAGCTCTATGCGATAGGCTCAACTCAGAAGGTATTGAATCAGAGCACTTTGTGCGCAGGAGGTAATGCAATAGGCTCAACTCAGAAGGTATTGAGGCAAAACACCTTATGCGCACCGGGTAAACCCCCACCGTATAGTGGCCTACAAACTAACAAGGATATATACGTAAATCATCACTGTGTAATAGCCTGCAAACTAAAAGGGATGTAAACCGCACTAGGAAAGTCTTATGTGATAAGCTCAACTCAGAGGGATGTAAACCAGGAGGCATTAAGGGGGGATCAATCCCGAGTCATTCGTGTATATAATCACCCTCCAAACTAATTGATCCACCCAAGGACAATATTTTTTATTTTAAAAAGTTGTTTAAATATAGTATTTGAAAAATAACCTTTTTAGACAACATTAGACTAGAATATTGAATAATATTTTCTCATATATTATTCACTTTTACAGTAACAATATCAATAGATTACTGTTCAACGGTTGCAATAATTTATTTTTTCATAATTATTTTTGTAATAATTCGTGATTTTAAAAAAAAAGCAAATGACAGAAATCACATACTTTCGAGGTAAAATTACCATTTGTCCCTTATAAATTTATAATTACAGAAATTCTTTAAAATAATATTATAATATAAGCGCTGATACATTAATCTGATGCACGAGATACATTAATTGTTAAATAAGATACATATATTTTATACATAATATTAATATAATGTATATTTTATATATGATACACTAATATGATGCGCGAGATATATTAATTTAATGCGCTGATACATTAATCTGATGCATGAAAATGAAGAATTTTAAAAAATTTATAAAACAAATAAAAAATAATGATAATAGGAGAATTTAAAGGTAAAATTTTTGTTATTTTTCCTCGGCAATTCATAAATTACTAGGGTGAGAGAGAAAAGGTCATCTAATAACCAGATTTCCATGTCAAATGAGACAAATTAGGCTGATTTGCTTTGCCCACTCATTGGGTCATACAGCCCAATAACTACAGAGACTTCAAGGCCCATGGGCTTCACCTCGAGATGTGAGCCTTTTCAAACGGCAGATCAGATGCTTCTCCATTTTCTCTCCCTATCGCTCCCATAGACTCAATACTGACGAACTGAACATTCTACCAGAAAACCTACTTTAGCTATTGTCTTGGTCTAAGTTTGGCCCATCGGCCGCCGTCGCAGCTGAATTCAGCCATGGCCGCAGTCGATACCTCTAATGTCGCATCCTTATCTGAGGTAAATACCAACTACTACTACAATTTTCATCTTTCTATTTGGTTTGCCTTTTCTTATTATAATTCATGATCTATTTTATGCTTTCTTTGTCCATAATTATTTTTTTAAAAAAAAATACTTGTGATGTTTTGAATCTGGCAATAAAGAGGATCGCACGAGCTCGATCTTCAATTTGTTTTTTTAGTTCTGTGTGAATGAAGATTTATTTATTTATTATTGAATAAAGGTGTTAGTTTTGGAGAATGAATATAAGAGCATATAAAAAAAAGATGTTATTCTCCAGTGTTGTGATTTCACTAGGAATAGTTCTGATTTAGAAGAATTTCATTTTGTTGTGAATTGCTTGAGTCGCTTTTCATCTGTTAATGGGATTTTGATTTATACGATCCGTTGATGGAATTTGAAAGGTTTAAGGAGTTAAAAATCTGTGTTAAACCAATATGTTTGAGCATATTGTCAGTTAAATTTCTATGATATGGTTGTTAATTGTTTACTTTTGCTTTGAATTTCTTCACAAAAACAAAATTTTGATCAGAAGCGATTGAATTACTATTGAAGTCAAATCTTGAACTAAAGCTTTAGTGAATACATAGGATTGTGCTTAAACTAAGTGAAGTACAACCTTATCAGCTTGTGTTCCCTGCTGCGGGGCGTCTAGCATGTTCTGGTTGTGTATAGAGGTACACATTGCTTGGTAATGTGGAATCCTCAACTGCCAGAATGCTGGACCTTCAAAAAGGACAACAAGGTGAAGTGAAACATTCTAGAGAAGAGTCCTAGTAACAAATAGCAAAAGAACCCATCTTTTATTCCCATCTTTTATCCATTTTTTCTCTCTTCTCCATCTTTTAATTTAGATTCGTAAAATGTGATTCTTCTCGCATGGTTCACTTAATGGCTCTCCCTACTAAATGCACACCTTCTTGAATTGCTTGCCCCTCGCAAGCAGCGCTTTGCATTGATCATCAGGTAGAGAAATGTGTTCTAACATCTTTTTTTCACCTATTGGGAGCTTGTATCTTCCATATTGACATGAGGATTTAATGCTACAATCACATTGTTGACTTTCTTATCTAAAATTTCTGGGCTTTATACTAGTTTTTGGATTACCATTTGCATTGAGATTTTCTTTGCCTTTGATAGAGTTTTTTCCTGCAAATGACAAATTTTGTCCTATCCATGGAATTGCAGCAATACTTACTGAAAGACCAAGAAGAGAAATCCCCAATGACCGCAAAACCGGTTGAAGAAACTGAGGTTAAGACCCCTTCAGCTGCTCCAGCTGAAGAAGTTCTTTCCAAAACTGAGGAGGCTCCAGTGGTTGAGAGCATCAAAACGGCCCCTGCACCTGAGGAAAGCAGTGAAGCTGTAACTGAATCAGCTGAAGCCTCTCCTCCTGTGGAGGCTTCCAGTGATGAAAGCAGCGAAAGTACTGAAGATGAGACCTCAGGAGATCAGGAGTCTGCTGTTGAAACCCCTGAGATTAAGGTTAGATTTAGTTAACCCTCAATCTTGACTCCATCTTACTAGCCAATAGCATATGCATTGACTGTCTTCTGTTGTTTATATCATGATTGGCAATCAGCTTGAGACAGCACCTGCTGACTTTCGCTTTCCTACTACAAATCAGTCGAGGCACTGCTTTACAAGATATGTTGAGTATCATCGGTCAGTTTTCACAGTTATTTACAATCTATTTCTCTTTTGTGTTTCTTTCTGTTTGAGTTATTTTAATCAAATAATAAAATCTCACTTATGTATCATTGGTTTGTCTTTCAGGTGCACAGCTGCAAAAGGTGAAGGTGCACCTGAGTGTGACAAGTTTGCTAAGTACTACCGATCCCTTTGCCCTGGTGAATGGGTATGTTTGTTTTAAAATTTTAGACCATATTTATATATTTTTGCTAGTATGCTAAGTAATCTTGATTTCCATGTTTTACTAAGATTTGGCAAATGTGGGATATATTACGTTGTGGACATCCACTAATGAGACTTTATTCCTGTTTAGTATTGGATGGAGTAGATTCAAAGAATAATATGGGATTGAGGGATTGAGACTGTGAATTTGAAAATGATAGAAATTATCATCACTGGGGTCATTTGGCTAATGAACAAGTAATATTGGAATTGTAATGCAGAGGATCATATGACTTTTTAGTGGAAAATGCATTATTTTTAAATGCTCAGTTCATTGTATTAAAATTAGATATATAGTGTATAAGTAGAAGTGTGTTTAGTTTTAAACTGATTAAAATTGTTTACAGCCATATCCTTGGCCTTCTTAGTAGTTTGTGTAGCAAATAATGTTACAAGAACCAGTCAGATATACTCACCTAACATGAGTACAAATTTAAATTTCAAAATAAAAAAAATATCGAAAAGGATAACGTTTACAGAAGATTGAGCAGAAAAAGGCTGCACTCTCTATCTCTTTTTTGATGCAATAAATTTTAGAAAAGGAATGACATCAGTGTAAGCTGAAGTTCTGTGAATTAACGGCAGAGCCACTGCAAACATGCAAAACCAAAGCAATACCCTAGTTAATGCAAAGCGGCCATGGTAAAGTTGATTGATGCTGTTGGTAGGGAGGGAGTTTACAAAACAAGGAAGAACACGAGAGATAATTTACTTGCGCTAAAATTGAGCAAAAGAGATGTCTTTTGTGAATTAGAGGCAACAAAACAAGTGAATTTATGGAATAAAGGATGGCATGATGTTGGCAAAATCCAAATTGGGAGCGGGCCCGCAAGGAAGGGGGAAGGAGTTGTATATCTGCTCACGTTATCTCTTTGTAAAGAGGAAAATGGATACTCTTCTGTTTTTTATATCAAAGGGAGCCAACCTGTGCCAATATCTGGGTGCATGATTGGAGATGACACTCTTGGAGATTATTTCATATAGCATGAAATGGGAACCCTACATCCGTTGGCATTTGAGTTCACTCTTACAATCTTTTTTTTAAAACTGTAGGAAAAGACTTGGGCTTGTGGATTTGAAATCCCTATGGCTATCCAAAGAGGCCCAATATGTCATCCTAGTTAAAAATTTTAGGAGGCAGTCAGGTAATATGCCAGCAAAATGACATCCACACATTCCACAATGTGGATTTATAGATTTTACCTGAAGAAGATGCTTTTGTCATATACATTCTGGAAGCTAGTGGTGAAGAGTGGGAATTAAATGATGTTAGCAGTGGTTTCTGGTGTTTGCTGTGTCTGGGGCATTGTCGTCAGCAGTTGATAGTCATGAAATTACTAGTAGAATTTGATCTGTCTTTGTTGCTGTTGTTCAGATCTAGACACAATGAAGCAGTATTTTGGTTGGTTGTTTCCACATCTTTTTCACAAAGGAAGCATCTACTACATAATGATAATCATCCCCTCTTCTGTATACTATCTTGTGGTAAACAAGCACCTTTAGTTGCCACTTGTTAGTGAAGTTAGCAATTTGTGTATCCTCCGGGGTAGTGATTGTGGTGGACATGGCTGAAATGTGCAGTATTGAAAAGCTTACAGCTATGATCTAAAGTACAAATCAAATCAGAGCCAGGATCAAATGTTTGAGTGTGGACTTCTTTTGGGTGGAGCAGAGCAAATATTTAGTGAGGCTGATACATTACTAAACTAACACATTGCCTAGTAAGGACTAGCCAAAAGAAAAACCAGCTGTGTGTATGCGTGTTTTCCAGGATACCAAATCAGTTCTTAATAGACTGTTTTAATGGCTAACATGTGATATCTTTGTAACTTGTTAACTTTCTGGTGGTGATTCTTTTTTTTATAATATTACATGCCGTTAACACTTTCATGTTGTCAGCTTCATGTGTTCTTCTTTGCTTTTTTTGCAGGTTGACAGATGGAATGAGCAGAGAGAGAATGGAACCTTCCCTGGACCATTATAAATTGCAGTACCCAAATTGTTCTCGTCCATGCTGCATCTGAATTCTCAAATGAATTGGGGGCTCCATTTTTGTTTTTAATAAAATTTGGCGTGCTTATTGGATCTAGCTCAAGCCTTCAATGAGTTTGCCGTTACAACAAAGTTATTTTGGATCATCACTTGAGTTATCCTCTTCCTAAATACAATTTATGAATCGATTTCCTGTAGTTTATCAGTGATGAATCATCTAGTGGAACCTGTTGACATTTTTATAAATGATGTGAACTGATCATTACACAAATAATTGCTTACCAAATATTTGCTCATCGAGTTTAATCATTGTCTTCCTCATTATACGAATAAGTTTATTGTTTTAACGATTGTCCAAAAATGAAAACCCGCATTTTTGAACGTGATATATGCTCGAATCAGCGTTAAGCTTTTTACAAATACTGCAGTTATCACCATTAGTACATGCACTCTGTGCTGCTCCCTTGTGACGTTAGAGAACTCTCTGAATCATTGCGTAAGTACCCTACGCGTGATTAGATTTAGTTTTTCTTTGGTACTTCCTTGACGTTTTGAGTAGGAGTAAAGAGGATAGATGTATACACCAAACGACGTAAACTTACAATAGTAAATTGATTAATGGGGTAAGTATGCATATCATATCAACTAGGTATTAGCACTGGGTCATGTAAGTTTTACTTGGGATGAAAATAACTGATCGCCCCTGAGCTTCGCCTTTATGGGCAGCAATCTTGGTTCATGCAAGGCGTTTGTTCGCCAAGTCTTCAGGCATTTGGGAATAGCAAGAACCAGAAAATTCTTGGGGTTATCCAAAATGATTAAGAATTACCAGGGTGTATCACCAGAGAGATATGTTTACATAGAGCGAAAAAACATGATGAAATTGGGGATACGGTCTGATGATACAGGTGAAAGTAAAATTTCTTAATTTGACTTGCACACGCAAACAGAATAGACAACCAAATTGGAGTGCAAACAGAAGGAACTCAAGATATAAGGACGGCAGGACTTATGAAGGCATTCCATTTCTTAATTTAAAAACCAACTAGAATCGGGGATAGCAATTGAAGCAACGAGGGCAGCTAGAAGTTTCTCACGAAGATTGTGCCACTCATTATTTTCAAATTTACTGAGGGAGAGGGAGAGAGACGACCATCATCTCTATCCAGGTATGATCATAGCTTCATTCGCTAAACCTTCAGAATCATCACTAGCATTGAGGTCTATTAAAACAAGCTCAATGTCATTTGCAAAGTTAAACCCTGACACATCCTTAATTTTACATCAATCTTCCTGAAGTGCTCTGTGAGTCCGATCTGTTGAACATGGACCATCCGTTATAGAACAGAAAGAGAGTGGTGTAGAGATCGACTAAGTATGCACATAACTAGAGTATATTGTGGGTTAAATCTATAAAATCCAAGAGATCTTCTAAAAGCCAACTCTAAGATAGTCTCCCATAACAGCCTGAATAAGATCTGATATGTTCCACTCCAGAGGTAATTCCTTAACTCTGAGTCGAAGCTACTCTGCACGTTTTTTGGCAGAAGCCATCAAATAACAGAGTTAACTCGGAGGAGCAGTTTGCACATCCAACCTAGCTGAAGAAGAGCTACTAAAGGAAAGGAAAATAAACAAGGAACCTTAGGCTATGTAACCCCAAACTCAATTCCACCAAATCCTTCCTTTTAAACTACAGGTCTCAGCAACATTCTAATGAACTCATAGTAGTGACAGATGAAGCAGAAATGCTAACCAATCTTATATAGCAAGATATTCAAAAGAAGAATCCAAAAATGACGATACAAATAAAATATCCAGTACCTAACATTCCAAGATCCACTTATCCATTTCCTCATCTCAGAAACAACAAAGATGAAAGAACTTCCTGGTTGCAGTTGCAGAATTCTTTCCATCAAGACTCAAGAGTGAAAAAGCAGGAAAACCCCTATCCCCTTAACTAGCCAAATGTACATCGGCTTTGTGCTGGCAGAGCTAGAATCCTAGAATTTCTTAAAAACAAACCAGTAAAATACAGTAGCATTTATCAAAAATCACTGTTTGCACTACGATGGCATTTAGACAACCTCCATTGCTCCGACACTTAATGTTACTGTTAAGTATCTTCACAGAAGTAAATTTTTACAGATTTCCTCCCTCAAGTAAAGGACACTATTTTCTAAGGAACTCTACTATTCTAGAAGCAGATTAAAATAAAGGTCTAACAAATTGATGTGAGGAGGAAAGAACTACATCCAACTCAAGTGTTGGTCGAGAGGCTGAGTAAATAGCTACATCCAACTGCTCTAACGGTGTCCTTTTCTGACATCCCTAGTCATACAAGGAAACCGATATGTTTGTGGCCAGATGCATGGAATTCAACCTTAATAAAACTTCTGTACATAAGCTGATCCAAGAAGGAAGTTCACTCAAAGCTAATTCATATATCCTTACATACCAACATAAATGACAGCATCAAACTAGAAGCCCTTAACACCAACTGTGATTCTGTTAACCCATGAATCACCAAACTTAACAGGCAAACATTTGAATGTGAAATAAGCAACTGTAAGATAAATATTGTTTATATCCAAATAGGAAATCACACATAACAAGATCCAAAATATTCTACTTGTAAAGACAATGAGCTGAAACTACACAAAATGAGCAATTAACAGAACTACAAGCAGAAATAAACCTAAAAAGGAAGTTTGCCTGAAAATAGTTTACTCTTTCTAGATATCAATCCCAGAAGCATTCATAGCTTCATCCATCAGCTTCCCTTGCTCAGCAATTAGATTCACCCTCCTCAAGCACAAGCGAGACTCAGCTTCCTTCAAAGATGTCGACTTTTTCTCAATCTCATTCAACTTCTCAATGCTAAGCAACCCAGAATACTCTTCAAGCCACTTCTCCAGAGCAGCAACACTTCCCCCACACGAAATCAAATTCAAATTAGGTGTAACCTCCACGGTCTTCTCCATCTTCGCACTCAGTTTCTCCTCCTTCACTACATCCAAAACCCCATCATCTTCACCTACACTGTTGTTTCGTCCCTTACTTGCAGTTTCATTCTCCACTTGAACAACTTCAACTGGAACTTTGTCAGTTTTCTCTTTACCCCAAACCTTTTGAGACAATTCATAGGCTTTTTGCTCGTGGGGCTTGGAGAAAGTCCTTTCCTTTCCCTTCTTCTCTTTCCCAGCATTGTTTTCATACTTCTTCTTCAATCTTCTTATCTTGTCTTGCAACTGGGCCTTAGACACATCTACGTGCAAAGACTTTTTGATGAAATCATGAAATGCACTCAAATCCGCAACTGGGTCGGCTTTTTTCTTCGACCTGTAATCAGTCATGCCCTTCAGGATAGCAATTTCGTCATCTTCACTCCACAATCTCTGAAACAGCTGCCTTTTAACGTCATCAGTGGGCGTTTTCGCCACTGGAGTTTCAATCTGTTTCTCTGATTTCTTCTTAGACCTCTTCGATTCCTTAGCTTCACCGTCATCCACCGGGCGTTTAGTTCCGACAACAGCAGTGGACTTCTTCGGAGAAGTGAGTTTTGAAGTAGCATCTGCTTTGGATTTAGGTTTCTTCTCAACGATAGGCGCAGCTTTTTTCGGCTCATCCATGGGTTTGGAAGCTATGGGTTTAACAACCGGGTTTGGTTTCTGTGTTTCAGGATCCGGTTCGGACTCGGAATCAGATTCCTCTTCGGTAGAAGAAGAGGAATCATCCTGAGGTTGTGGCTTCTTTGGAGCGGCAACTGGTGGTTTTTTCGGGGGTTGCTCTTGTTCAGGTTCCGATTCCGATTCTGATTCCGATCCCGATTCAGTATCAGCGTTTCCCGGCGAAGAAACTTCCATCTCCTCGCCGGATTCTTCTTCTTCTTCTTTCTCGGGACGACTCTTGGCCATTGTAGAGTGTAAGCGATTAGGGCAAAAGAGTGTAGCTGCTGCCTCCTCTTAAATAAAGTGGGGGAGGCTACTGAGAATTAAACACTTAAATTTTCAAGGTTATTCAAATTAAAATTAGTTCAAAATTTAAAAGAATACTATTCTTTCCATCCAAATCTTTTTTTATTTATTTGTTTTTTTTTTATGAATTTTCAGAACTATATTGACGAAGGAACAAGTCTATTATCCATATCTAAAAAGACAATCAAAATTAAAATTTAAAGAAATAGAAATAGAAGACATAACCCATTTCCTCTCCATAAACATATTCATTTGTTTAGGGATTTTTAATTCTCGTCATTATGGCTTTTATTATTGTTACCTAAACCCTAATCCTTAAACCCTAAACCCTTTATATGTGAACCTCTTATTTTCCAACTCTTTTATCATTTCTGCCCGACCTCTTGTTAATTTCATATTTGGTCTTCTAAATTTTATCAACATATACATGCTTATGGTAACACATTATGAATGACTCTTTATAGTGAAGTATTCTTCCCCTCATGCTTTATTTTGTTCCTTCTCTTCCATAGTTTCCATATTATAAAACTAGAAATAGCTCTATAGTATGGTTTCAAACGTTGTTTATTGTTTGTTCCCTACCAAAGCATTATAACTTTTACCAAAGGTAATAATGCGAATTTGAAATCCCTCGATCGAAACATCTTTTACAAGAGAGTATCCATTCCATTCATTTTGTTTGTCATATTTTTTTCACGATCCTTGAAATAGGGAAAACTAAGTCAATATCTTGTAAGAGTAAAATAATTACAAAATATATATTTCTTTATATTCATATCCCGCTAAATAATTACACTATATACTCTCTTACTAATTTCATTTAATTGATATCAAATCAGTATTATATATTGTATTGATATCATTAAGACTGATACTTTAGCTTAATTGGTACTAAATTAATATCATATAATGTATTGATATTATTAAGGATGATAATTTTACTTTATTAAAATAGTATATATTGTATTGGTATCATTAAGGATTTCTTGTTCAGAAATTTCTAATTAGTCAATGATACTCTTATAGTAGTGGGCAGTTTTTGAACAGGAAACCTTAATGATATCTAACATATATGTATAATCTTATAGTATCATTGATTAATGAGTAAATTCTGAACAAGAAATTTTAATGATACCACAACCATATACTTATACTCTTATAGTTACATTGACTAATGATTAATTTCTAAACAAGAAACTTCAATTATGTTAATACAATATATGATACTGATTTGTATCAAATAAGCAAAAATTATCAGCTTTAATGATACAAATACAATATATGTTACTGATTCTTATATCAGTTAAACAAAAATTATCAATCTTAATGAGTGAGGGGTGTGGACTATAGTTATTTATGAGAGAATGGATATTTCATGAGATTACTTTGAACTTGGGTATAACATTGTAATTATTATAAATTTTATGGCTCATTTATGTAATTTCCCCTTGAAAATATTCTTTCTTTGTTCCATATTAGTTGATCATTATATTAAATATAAATAGCTCGTAATAATTGATCACCTTATTAAATTAAAAAACCATAAATTATTTTTTTTCTATATTATTCTTATAGTTAATTCTTTTTGAAGTGTATTTATAAAATTCCCAAAAAGTTTTTAATTATTTGTGGTTCTTTAAGTACCATGTAAAGGGAAAAATAATCTACTAATATGAGACATTAGGAGTAGTTTCAATTATTCAAGTTTTAAGCCATGTTTTCTTTTACATGCTTATCAAGAAAATATTAACTATAAGATTATTTTATCGTTAGTTGTATTTAAAATATTTTTTTTTATCATTGATTATTTGTTTTATTTGAATAAGTGGCGTTTGTAGTTCAAAAATGATTACTACAAAGGATAAAATTAAAAAGAGTTCAGAAAAGGGCCTAAAATACCTTTGAAGTATCAAAAATGGTATAAAATTACCCTCCATCTATCTATTGGCTCCAAAATACCCTCTTCATCCACCTTTTGCCTCAAAAATATTCTTCCCATTCACCTTTGGTTCAAAATTAACCACTTATTTAATAATTTTAAATTTAAACTACTTAAATATTTTTTTAATACACGACGCTCAACTATTTGTTATAATTTAACTTATTAATATAATTTATTAATCAATCTACTATCCACCCATTACTAATTAAACCACAGTCAATTGATAAACCCGCTCCATTACTAATGCACAATAAGAAAGCTACTACAATGAGTGTTTCTAAAAATTTGAGGCGAAAATATCTATAGAAGTACATTATCATACATTCAAGTACTTAATCAAAATTATAATTCAAGTGTCTAAATAAAAATTATCGATAAACTTAAAAGTATGACTATATTCATCTTAATTATTCATTCGCCTCAATTATTTAATGTTACTTAATAGATAACTTTTTAAAAAAAGAATATAATAAAGTTTTAATATTTTTAAAAAAATAAATATTTATAAAATTATATTTAAAAGTGCATGAATTAATTCGAGAGGTGCTACTTCTTTACCTTTAATCATAAATTTCGAATTCAAGCTTGAAACAAAATCCTATTTCCTCCTAAATAAGCGACTCAACCTAAATTTAATTGATGCTTCAATGCAGAATCAATAATTTTGAATGTCATTTTCAGGAATCGATAGTTTCATCGTGCTTTAGTAGTGTTTAGGGTGATTTTGAAATTAGAAATGGTTTGTTAATTGGGTGGGGCTTAATTAGTAATTGGTGGGTAGTGACTTGGTTTATAAATAATACTAATAAATTAAATTATATCTAATAGTTGAGCGCCGAGTATTTTGAAAAATATTTAAATAGTTTAAATTTAAAACCGTTAAATAAGTAGTAAATTTTGAACTCAAAGGTGGATGACAAGTGTATTTTGGAGCCAATAGGTGGGTGAAAAGAGTATGTTGCAATACTTCAAGAGTATTTTAGGCCCTTTTTCGAAAAAAAATTCTTAAATTTTGTGAAAATAAATAATTTGAGATAATTATTACTCACTGTGTTCCCTTTTTACTTGTCCACTTTTGAATTGACACACCTATTAAGAAAATAATTAATGACATAGTGAGTTACCATTTTACCCCTATTAATTATGAAGTGGATGAAAACATTTTTCAAAGTAATTAGTCATTTAATTATGGATATAATAGGAAAAAAATTGTTCTTTCTTGATTTGTCAAAATAGATAAGTAATTAGGGACAACTATAAAGGAAAAAGTAGACAAATAATTAGGGACGGAGATAGTATAGATCACAATTTATTTTCTTTTAAGGAATAATTTGACTAAATTATACTTTGATCTCAAATTAATATTATTGCTATCTTTTTCCACACTAATTGATTGAAAGATAGGAAAAATAGTAATGTCGGTCCTCAAATAATTATCTCATTGTAATTCTGATCCTTCTATCATACAACTTAACAAATTTTACCTTCAACTAATAATTGCTAAAGTTTATACATTTGATAATAATTGTCTAAAGCAATCATATATGTTCATTCTCAGCTATCCTTTTACTTCTACCACTACTCAATTGTTATCTTTTAACTGAATATTTAATTTACTTCCATAATTATTTTATTGATGATTGGCGTCTGGCAATGTCCTAATGTACCTATTTTTACATCTTTCTTTATACAATGTCTATAATTATATAATTATTTTACCTTTTTAACTCTATGTCAATGTAGAATCTGTTAAATACTTGGGTTATTCCTGATTAAGAAAATGTTAAACATTCATTAACGTATTATAATTAAGTATTACAGGTTAAATGCACCAAGTCATGTAGTAAGGCGGTTCTGTTGACTTGTTGAATTAGGTATCAAATTAGGGTTGAAGGACGTATTAAAATAATTAACTATATGAACTATAAATTTCAAATAAGCTATTAATCAATTAAAGAACGAATAACTTATTTATCCACAAAACTTGATTGAAATACGTTTGGATTCTGTAATTGCTCATCTCGAGAGAACCCTTCTCAATAAAACTTGCTAATTAACAAGGATGTATAAGAATCGTTCGATTGAATAGTGCTTGGATAAAAAAAATATAGGTTAACGACACATGAGCACAAGCAAACCCTAGAGAATCATCCGGCATCAAATTGATATCCCCAAAACAGAAATCCACCGCAACACTGCGATTATATCGGAATGATTTCAAACAACTAGCTGAAAACATGATCAGGATGAACATTGAATGTATCTTGCAAAGAGAATACGAATAAAATGGACTATATATTGTCAAATACCCAGTAATCCACAACCATCCATATCTATTATCCTATCCAATACGACTATCCTAAAGAACAAAGAAAAAAACAGAATTGCGAAAGAGGCTTTAGCAATCTAAGCAACGACAAAGCTAGGCATTCTAAGCCCTTTCACCCCTAATCCTTCTAGCAAGCTGAATGTCCTTGGGCATGATTGTGACACGCTTGGCGTGAATAGCACACAGATTTGTATCTTCAAAAAGCCCAACAAGGTAAGCCTCAGCTGCCTCTTGCAAAGCCAACACAGCATGGCTCTGGAAACGCAAATCAGTCTTGAAGTCTTGAGCAATTTCACGAACAAGCCTCTGGAATGGCAACTTCCTGATCAAAAGCTCAGTACTCTTCTGGTACTTGCGGATTTCACGAAGAGCAACGGTTCCAGGCCTGTATCTGTGAGGCTTCTTGACTCCTCCAGTTGTTGGGGCAGATTTCCTAGCGGCCTTGGTGGCAAGTTGCTTCCTTGGAGCCTTTCCTCCAGTGGATTTACGGGCAGTTTGCTTCGTACGAGCCATCTGACTTTCTGCAAAGAACAATTATCATCGGTTAATCACAAGAAATTAACGAAATTGAGCGTAAGAAACTAAATCTCGAAACCAGTACTCCAGATTTACATCGACATACAAATTCAACACGTACAAGTCATCATAATCTCAGATCTTAAGAACAAGAAAAAGAAAAACCCCAGTATTGCCAAATTAATCCTAAGAATCCCCAAATCAAAACCCTAAGATTTCAAACTTGAAAAATAAAAAGAAATTTTCACAATTGAAACGAAGATATCATGATTGAAATTCAAAATTAAACGAATATTGAAAGCGTATAAAAGAAACAAGAACTCGAACCTTAAATTTGCTTGAACTTGAAGGCTTCTTAAAGATTGAAAATTCTGAGGGACGCTTACTTTTCGTGTTTTTGAATAAAACGTGGATTGAGATGGATTGTGTCGATGCTATTTATAGAACGTGTGAAAGCCGGGGTTGGTTAGGATTTCTTTTACCGTGTGTGTTTTTTAGGAGTACGGTTCGACGGTTGATAGTTGCTCTTTTTGTGTTTTCTGAGTATCAAATTAACGGTTGAGATCTCGAGTTTTTTTTCTGACACGATCCGCGAGGACTTGTACTCGCTTTCTGATTGGTTCTTATTGTGTCACGAGGATTGAAGGTTCATTCATTAAGTCGGTGAATTTCCTCATTGCGTTTTACAATCATCCCGATCCGGACCCTATGGACTATAATCGGGTTCTACAGCATTATTATTTTTATAATTAATTAATAATTTAGTTTGTCTTGAATATTACATAATTAATCTAGGTAACTATAGCTAATTTGACATGAATTAATAATCATGCAACTGATGGAGAAAATTTCACTCATAAAGAGTATTTGAATGGATTATGGATTATTCATTTACTGTGTACTTCTAAATAAGGGTGTTTACAGTTTGGTTAAAAATTTCGAATTTAATTGATTTTATTTGATTCTATTATTTTTGAATGTTAATAGTATTTGGTTTAATTATGATTTTATTCAAAAAAAATCTAAGTAATAATCGAATTGAACAAATTAATTATATACATATATTTTATTATTATACATACATAATTTATTATTTTTATAATCAACTTTAAAGGTATTGTATATGTTCTCATCAAAATTTATTTTTAACTTACTTGTAAAATGAAAAATATTGAAGGTGAGAACATTTATCTTATTGGTTTCATGTATATGAGTGTCTATGATCATTATTCGTCGGATTGAAAATGTCACTATATATCTCTTCATTCTAGACCAAAATATTGAATTTTGAAGCTTTATTCATCGTAAACTTAATGATCAAAAGTTGTGCAATGTCAGTCATTTTAATAATTTTTTTATTTTAAACGGATTATTATCACCTTTTCACATGTTCAAATGAATATTTTTTTCTATAGTCGAATCAATATTGATAACAAATAAACAATAAATATATATTATATTTGATTTGATTTAATGTTAATAATTAAAGTTAATTTAATTTTGATTAATAACTAATCTAATTAACCCCTGAACGCCCCTTCTCCTAAACATATGATTCATTAGATTATTCTTGATTTGAGATTCATGTGAGAATAAAAAAGATAATCCTGACATGATTATGCATGTATACAAATTTAAAATGATTTAAAATGGCAGAAGATAATTCAAATATATCATATGATTTGTTTCGTAGGTCAACAACGGTTACATTTATGGACGATACCACTTGAATGTTACGATATGTGTGTACTATATCTTAAAAATTATTCAGAGTTAAATGTTCAATTAGTGATTCATTGAATCCTACAAATAGTGTTTGTCTGTCTACATTTATATGTCCGTAAGATGTATTTTGTATAGATGAGGATAATAAGGTGGATGTATGGTTATAATGGGAAAGATAATATTAGGAAAAAAAATACTTGTAATAAAGTGGGAGTGGCGTATGTGATGGACAAAATGAGGAATGCGAGAGTGAGATAATTTAGACATGTAAAGAAGAGATGCATAGATACTCTAGTGTGAGAGGTTGATTATAAGTGTACGAGGAGACAGAGATAGATCGAAGAAATATTTGAGATAAGTGAAAAGACGTAATATGATCGAAGTTTAAGTTATCATGGACATGACCTTAAATAAGATGGTATAGAGGATACGTATCAGGAAAGAATGTTATAGGTAATGTTTTGTTGTTTTACTCAGAGTGATTGATGTTTGACATTGTATTAGTTATATTATTGTAGTTACAAAATCTATCTTGGTATGTTAGTGAGCTTCAATCATTGTACTATTTTGTTGTTACTTTCTATATTTTATTCATTGTCTTTTGGTATTTTTTTGTGCTTGAATTTGTTGCATTATTTGAGTTAATTATCTTTCAAAAACAATACATATACCTTCATGAGACAGTGATAATATTCACAATATTGTTTTTTTCCCCTTACTTTTTTTTATGATAGTAAAAAAAAACAAATAATTGTTACAAAAATGATTGAGAAAAATGAAGCCGACACAATTTAACAAATTTTATGAGCGTATTTGGATCAGTTCAGACAGTTTAACGATAAATATATATATTCTCATTTAATAAAAAGGCACGTGTTAAAAATTATTTATCGCTTACAATAAATACATCGTATTTGAACAAACTCAAAAGGGACAAATATTCAAGCCATTCCACAATATTTTTTTTTCCCTTACTTTTTTTTATGACTAGATTTTAAAAACGTGTGTTGCACGTTTGTCCCTTGTAATTACTATAAAATATATGCATACTTAAAAAAATGAATTTCATAATAGAAAATATATTTATATTGCACGCTATTTAGTATAAATATTCCTAAATTATTTAAATATAGTTACAATATGTATAAATAGTTATTCATAAAATGAAGTGAGCAAAAGAGAAAGAGTGTAACACCAAATTAGTTAATGAATTCGAAATAAAATGAAATAGAGTAGACTAAAAACAATAAAATAGCTAATTAATTCTAAAACTTTTAAATATAAAAATTAAAGAGAGATATAGTTTTAGTTTATAAGAACAGAGGAACTTCCTCAATAACTAATAAAAGTATAAACAGATCTATCTCTTTTTTATTGCATATGTGATGAACAATTACATTCATCAACAATTATTCATCAATAATTATACATTAGAACAACAAAGCGTATGCATCAACAAAAAGTAATTGTGTTGAACAATGTGTCAGTGTAATTACATCCATCAATAATCATTCATTAACAATTATACATCGAAATAACTAAGTGTATGCATTAATAAAAAGTGACTTTGAAGATAATTTTTTGGTATTTATAGTTACAAGTTTGGAATTGTAAAATTCATTTAAAAATTTATGATATACATGACGTCTATGAGAATTATATTGTTTAAAGTTGGAAATATGTAAAGTTTCTTACTAAAATCTAAATATGTGCCATATTAAGATGTATGGTAATTCAAAGGACATTTTTGTTTTTTAATGTTAAAGGATATTTTGAATATAATTTAATGTGTTTTGTTGTTACGAAACACTTCATCTACCGAACTCTATTTTAAAATAAAAAATAAATTAAACATTTCTTTAATTAATCCTACCTAGAAACATAATGGATTAATACCATATAAGTATTATTTAAGTAATATTTTATTAATTATTTCTTTCATTTAAATTAATAAAAGGGTAGAATCATAATCCTATTTTAAAGTTAAGATCTTCTCACTTATAAGAAAAATAATAATAATTTCTTGACTCGCTCTCCGCTCGTTTACCTATACCAGTCAATACACATTTTTTAAAAAAGTATAAAGATTATTAATAATATTGTTTTATGTTTAAAAATTAAAAGGAGTATATACTCCTTAAAATGAGTATAAAGAATCTATGAGATTTTTTATCCAAATACTTTTTTTCTAGATAGAATAAATGAAATAATAAGTTCTAAATTTAATCAATAAAAAACATAAAGTTGTAGAATATAAAAATATTTAGTAATACCGTTTTTCTTCTTCAACGCTTCCTCTTCTTTCGTTATTAGGGTTATTTACAAATATGAAATCACACCATGATTTTATTTTCATACAAGTAGTAAATCATTTATAAATTCTAAAAAAACACATTAAATATAATGCATGCTAATTTTTGTAGATTTAATTATGAGAAAAAACTAATTACATGAATTATTCAATTGTCTTATCCAATAACCTAGAGTGTCCACTACATGATAATCAACTTGTTATAACAAACATAATCTTTAAAAGAAGATTTGTACATCAGACATGAAAATAAAAAAAATTATTTTCTTTTCCATTGCCATTATTCAAGAAAAAGTAGTCAATTTACCTTCCTTCAACCGAAAAATTGAATGTAACAAACAATGAATTAAGTAAAAATATGCAACATTGAAATGAAAAACAATGCTTACCAAACAACAAATAAATGTCCATGACGCCGTTAACCTTCTTGAAGAATGCATCGAATGCACTGAAATGATTAAATTCTAATTCAGATATTATATTCTCCAAGAATTTACTGTCAATAAATTAACAAAACAACATACATATTCTTTCTCACACAAGTAGGTTTGTTTTACCTCATGAATGTTGAGCATACTTTTTGTCCAGATGAAAAACTCTCTAGAATTATTTATCACCTGTTACGTTAAAAACATAAATTTTCGATGAAAATAATGAAACAAAACATGTAATATTAGTTCTATCTATGTACAAATATGTCTAAAATTTATTGATCAAAAGAAACATGAAAAATTTGAAGAAAATTTTTGTGAGATAAATCAATTCACATGCTATTGTCATGAGAAGACATCAAAATAATGTATTTTGTTGGAAAAATCACGTATGTAATTTTATCGATGGAATTTTTCAAATTCTTTAACTTAAAATTAAATAAGAGATGTTTTGAAATGTTTGAACTTCATTTGTTTGAATGACTATTTATCTTTCATTATTTCTTGTTACTTTAAAGTTTATTATCTAATTATTTATTAAAAATACTTTTACATTTTAAAAATATTTAAGTGAAGGATAAAATGGTAATTCAACTTTGAGGTTAGGAGCTTCCCACTTATAATAATACTAGTTTCCGAAAACGTGCGTTGCACGTTTATCCTAAAATACTTCATACAATGTTTGTAGTGCAAATAATAAATTTAAACAATATATATATATATCAAGAATTAGCTATTATGCATGAAAAAATACTACTTTCAATCACATTTGTTACCGACCCAAAGGTATATATGTACATTTCACAAATTTCTTCAATAATTCATTTCCTCGTAAATTTAAAAAATAATGAAGTTACAGTGGTTCATCAACTTATAAGACACCATTGATTCTCTTTATCTTCATTTTTATTCTCTTCATGTTAATTTTTTTCTTTCTTTAATTTTTTTGTTAGTGAGTTGGATTCACTTATACAGAATCACATCAACTTTTTGTCTTGCAGGATATTCCATTGATTGTCATGAATGTAGTGATAAAACTAGAAGTCTTTCTTCTTGTCCTTGTGTAAAAGATTCCTTTTTTGGATAATCCAATTAAGTGTACCGTCTCAACTTCTATAAAATAATTTTTATTTAAAAATCAAACCAAAATTTTATTAAGAACATATCAACTTACACAAAAATAATTAATTGCATATAAGGAACAATGATTTATTACCTGAAAATTGATACCACTTGAAACAGTTCAATCTGTGTTGCTTCACTTACTGCATCATCACTATGAAATATTAGCGTCATTTCTTAATTGTATCTTCATAAAAAAAAGTCAAATTTAAAAAAATTATTAGTAGTTGAAATATTCAACAATTTAGATGAGTTCAAATAAAGATAAATAAAACATTGAGCATAACAAACTCATATAAAAAAAAATAAAGATAACATGATTACATGAGAAAGTATAATATATAATATAGGAAAATGGAGAATCTGCTAATAAAAGATAAAAACATTACAAATTAAGTGATCCAAGAAGTGCCATCAACTTCTTGAGGGTGTGGAAAGATTATGAAGGTGTGAATATTAATGATGAGATAGTGGAGATGTGGTATTAATACACATTATGACAAAATTACACCTAAAACTGATCAGATAGAGAAATGAAAAGTTTCTCTAATACGTTTTCGTAATAACTTAATAATTAATTATTTTTACAACTATTAATTCTCCTACATTATTTTAACAATAAGTGAATCAACTTAATTAACAATTTAAGCATATTTAATATTTAATTAATTAATTATTTTATAATATTTTAATTAAGTATAAGGCTAAAATGGTAATTAAACTTTTAAGTTTTGACCTTCATGCTTATAATAATATATGATATGATAGTTGAAAAATAAATAATTGTTACAAAAATGATTGAGAAAAATGAAGCCGACACAATTTAACAAATTTTACGAGAGTATCTGGATCAATTCAGACAGTTTAACGATAAATATATATATTTTTATTTAATAAAAAGGCATGTGTTAAAAATTATTTGTCGTTTACAATAAATATATCGTATTTGAACAAACTCGAAAAAGACAAACATATATTTAACCTTAATTACTAATGATTTCATATTCAAGCCATTCCACAGTGTTGTTTTTTTGTTCCCTTACTTTTTTTATGATAGTAAAAAATAGAACGCAAACAACTATAATTTGGAGCATAATTATCATTGGTAGTCATACTTTTCTCAATTATGATGTATAACTAATGGCTTAAAATTGTATCGGGTGATTACATTTATTGTTCCGTCGCTCAAATTTCTTGTTTTTTATTTAATTAATTTTAATATTCAATTTTATTGATTGTTCAATTCCATTAGAGATTATTCACTGCTCAAACCTAATTGTAAAACATTTAATTTTATTAAATACACTAAATTTGTAATTTAATTAATGAATGTGATATTTAGTGTATACATTGGGTGTGTATCGTTGTGATACATGTAAATACCACTCATATACACCATAGGATATATACATCATTTCGTTCTAACTATATTTTGTTGACTACATCATTATTGACTTTAGAGACATATTTTCATGTACACTTTTGATAGTACACTTTTTAAAATTTTTATTTTAATAAATATATTACAATTAACTGTTAATATCAACACATAACTCAATTAAGGCAAAATATAAAGATATATATATCGATAGTTGAATGCGTAAATAAAAATATGAAATGCATGTATGCATCACTATATTCACCACATCTGATCAATTGTATCTTGTATCAATGCATTATGCATTCATTGATATATTCCCGGTTATATAAAGCAACAATAAGTCGTAAAGAGAAAATTCGCAATATTATTGCTGTTAATTTTGGTTTCAAAGATACAAAAACATAAGTATGTTTTAAACTCATGAGTACAAGTTGATTTTTGATAGAGTTGGACAACTTCAATTGTTCATTTTAATCTTATATTTTTTTTTTTAAAAAAAAGAACATCACATTTAACTAAAATTTACATCAAATTTCCTCAAATTTGAAATATGAATTCATGATAAATTCAATCTTCTAAAACAACACCTATTTATCACTTATATCCTCAAATCTAAAAATTTAACTTAAAATTTTAGAATTTCAAAGTTTCCCTTTGCCAATTGATGAGTTCCCTTTTCAAATTTCTCATAGAACAATTCTAATCTTTATATCATAATTCCAAGTTCATATTCCAATCCTGGAATCTCAATTTCATCTATTTTCCTTCCATTGGGCTATTCCCAGATCTCTCTAAAAAAGAGAAAAAATCATTTTTAACAATAATAAAAAATGTCACAAGCAAACTCAAAAGACATCAAAAAAATTTACTTTGACATGAAATTTTTGATAAAAAATAAACGAGTGATGACATATGACAGACATAATCCAAATTTGAAACAAAAAGCATGCTTATATTTATCTTTAAACTAAAAATATTATACATATTACGATTCTATCCTGATAAACAATAGCTAATGTATATTGATACTCTTGTTTGCTTTTTCTATTCATTATCTTTTTCTTTATTAATATATTTGTTATTAAACAAAAAATCAATATATATATATAAATGAGGATCTTCAATCAGTCTATGTGGCATGCCTCAATGATGAGAAAATATATTTTTTTATTTTTTTAAAAAAAGACTTTTTAGATTAGTTCTTTTTACACAATAATATTATATATATATATATATTGCTATTAATAAATTAGTTAATGAGCATTACACCTTCTAACTCCTAACTTTACATATTCATAACTTTCAAAATATTTAATATAAAAATTATAACTCCTAAATATTACACCTATAAAAACCCACTTTGAGATATTCCATGATGGTTTTTTTTTTTTTCCTTATTCTTCATTTTTTATACCTTTGATTTGTTAATTTTTTGTCTTCTTTGATCTGATTTTTGCAGGAGAGGGATGTATAATGAAAAATGTTATATATTTTGCAGATTTTGATTTTGTGAGGTAAAATGATTTAATATGTCTAATTATCATTATCACTTTGTTCTATTGTAATTACATATATATTTGATATTATTAGGTTGGGTTGTTGATGAAACAAATCATGATTCTTTTATAGAAAAAATAATTTGTTCATTTTTTTTTCCTTCTCTTTGTAGTTTTTGAGATTTTTTTCTTAATCTTGTAGTTTCTACCGACACTGATTGTCTTTATTCACTTTGTAAATTTGAAGAATCGTATATTTTAAATATTTTTGCTTGATTAGTTAATTAATTTTATGTATGTTTGTTGGTATTATTGTATGGTTTGTTTATAGTTCTCCCGTTAAACCACTGATGTAACAAAAGTTGATTGGTTCCTTATCAGATTAATTAGTTAATTGAAAAAACGCCGATATATCTTATTTCTGGTTTCGTCTAACAATATCATCCTCCTGACTAGCTATAAAAATGTTATACAAATATATAGTAAATATAAGTAATAAAAAAAGTAATATATCATATCTCAATATAAAGTAAATAAAATACTAACTATTAAATTCAAATATTATATAGCTAAGAATCAAATAAATCGATTCCTGTTATAGTTTCGTATCTCACAATCACATAACAATGATATGGTAAAAATACATAATTTTAACGTTGCATTATTTTTTATATTATTCATATATAATTATTATTTATAGGCCAAATGTTTCACAATTTTGAGAATTTAATCAGAAAAAAATTAAATATTTTTTAATGTTATTTTAAAACATTCGTACGATTACTTTTTTTTTTTTATAATTTCAAAAAAAATTCTATTCCTTTTGACTAACTTTTTAATTCTGGGTCCCTTTTTAAATTTATTTTTAATTAATTTATCTTAATATATATCTCTCCTAAATATAAAATAAGAGAAAAAGTATATATTGTTCAAAATAATAGTAATTACTAAAAATAATGTTTATTATTAGAAGCATATTTGGAGACTTTTAATAATTTAATATTTCTAAAATGAGGTAAAAAGAAAATATGTCATATAATAAAATATATCATAAAAATGGTGGAGGATTTTACTTAAACATATTTTTGTTTATTAAAAAAATATGTCACATTTTTTTTACCTTTTTCTCTTATTTTATATATTTATTTTTAATTTAATTTTTATCATAAACTCACACCTCTTCATCTTTCAAAACCTTTATATTTAATGAATACTTATTAGTAATACCTGTAACTTCCAACTTTATACCTTCATAATCCCAAATCACTTAATGTTTAAATTTGTGACATCTTAAAATCACATCAAAAAATATTTCTAACCAAATATATTTATGTTTAATTTAATTGTCCTCTACTTTAATCTTGTAATGCAAAATCTATCGACAAAGACTTCTTTGTATAATTATTTTTACTTCTAATAAGAATGATATAAAATAAGATATATAAAAGAGAATAATTGATTTGTTTTTTTTGCCTGAAATTATAAGAGCGTAAGACAAAAACAATTCTTGAAAACATTAAAATGTATTTGTAGATACGCTTAGCGGCGGGAGATAATCAAAATTATTATGAAGTTATTTTTAAATTCTAAATAAAATATGAATCATGAAAAATATAATAAAAATTAATTAAGAGAATTCATTTAAACATTTTGCTTAAATTAATAAAAAGCTTAAGACAAGCTAACTTGATTATGTTAAGATTTGATGCTAATTGTCATTGTTTTACAAAAATATATATAAATTAGTAAAAATACTAGAGACGAACAAACTTCATTATCTTAATTACGATGTTAATTATTTATGTTTTCTTAATAGAATTAAATAAGCAAAGACTAAAAAATAAAAATTAAAAAAAGAAAAAAGGGAGACTAAAAATAACATTGAAATAAATTTTTTAAAAAAAACTTAGAATTATAGAAGAAAATTTATCAAGGAAAAAATTAATACAGATAATCATTTCAAATATACTTATTACTTAACCATTCATCCTCCATTATAATGATTCTAAAAAATTACTTAACTTTTTATCCTACACTTTAATTATAAGAAAATATTATTTATCGTTAATAATTATAAATATTCATATTATTTGTGAACAGTTTTTTTATGTTTACTTTATTCAGAAAAAATTCAAGAGTCTAATTATAAGTTTTTAGGATATATATAAGTTTTTTTTTAATCTTAACATAAAACCTTTTATCATTCATCTATAATTGTTCATTTATTACTTATTTTATTATGCATTTTAACAATAATATATTATTTTTATGTTAATTCTATATCACTAATAATTATTTTACCGAACTAAAATCATGTATCACCCATTTTCTTTCAAAGAATCAATATACAGAGAACTTTATATCTTAATATATAAATATTGAATTACTTTTTTAAGTCTTCAAATTATAGGTAGCTTATCTATTACGAATAATTTTTTATATTTCTAAGTCTGTTTTTGAATTTATTACTATTTTAATTCTTTTGATATTTTTAAAAAAATTTAAAAGACTAAAAATCTCACTTTAAATTTTTAACAAAACATTAAAGTTAACCATATTTAATTTTGAGAACTCATTCAAATGGATAATGAAGTCATAAATTCTTAATTATATTTTATAACTAACATTAAATAATAGGTACTATTCAACCAAAAAAAAGTATAGATATTTGACCGTACAAGTATTTATTTTTTGATAAAATTAATTCATGTATTGAGTTAAAATTACAAAGCTAAATGATAAAATTTATTAACTAATGTAATTGAATTTAAAAATTAAATAAAAATGAAAACTTTTAGACACCGCGCGTAGCGCGGCTAAGTTTACTAGTATAATAAATGTTGTGATTTTGACGAATAACAGCTATGTATAGTGATTTCTAAGACCCTAAGCCAGATTTTTATTAGGAATGTATAAGACACAAAATTTAAAAATAAAAATATATGAGACACAAAATCATTTTTTTTAGAGTTTTTTCTACTTATAAAATTCTTTAACTAATTTTATAATATACGAGTATTTCAACATAAAATGCTGCTCGACACAATCACATTTTTCCTTTTTTTTTCTTTCCCAGAAACCTTCTTCTCCATATCTCTTGTTATTTAAATTATTTCTTAATTAATATAATTAAGAAAGATTTCTTTAAAACTTTTTTCAATATATATATATATATATATATATATATTTTATATGGCATATCAAAATTAACAATAGAGAACCTTTTTAAAAATTATGAATTTTTTTCTTCGAAAATAATAGGATAAGTAGAATATAATTTTGAAAAAGAAGAGAAAAAAAGGATGATAAATTAGCGAAAAAAAACCAGTCACACCTTTCCCCTTACTAGAGCACATCGACGACCAACGAAGCAGACAGCCGGAGCTATGGTACTGCACTGCTGCTTCACCGGAACTACCCTCCATTCCCTCAAACTTGCTGCAATTCCTTACTTCTCCAGAACCCTAACCTCTCGTCTAACGCCTTACTATCCAAGGCCTCTGTTCCCTCTTGCCGTTAGATCCCTTTCTGCCGCCGCCGTCGTCCAAACTGCCGCCACCTCCACAGACGAGTATCAAGGTAATTTTATATTGACGTTTATTTTTTTGTTTAGTTTTGTTTTATTAGTATACTAAATTTTGCGGCGGTGAATTTAGTAGTGAAGCCTCAATGGAAAGCTGCAATTGATTTCAAGTGGATAAGAGATAATAAGGAGTCAGTTGCGGTTAATATTAAGAATAGGAACTCCAATGCCAATCTGGAGCTTGTTCTTCAGCTCTACGAGAAGTTGCTCAATGTTCAGAAGGTCAATTTTCTATCTCACTTGTTCACTCTTTTGAAGATAAAGTCTCAGCCTTTCCATATTTTGTATCTATCTTCAAAATTCATAATTTAGTTAGTTCAATTTGTTAAATTGAAAATGTAATTTAAGTCGAACTTTTAGCCAAAGGATTCTGAGCATTAGCTAATGCACTTCGCGAACACTTAACATTTGAGGGACATATATCCATATTATCTGTTTGAAAACCTTCACTAGGAGTATGATCATTTCTCTTTTGATTCTGTTATGAATGGGCCGAGACCAGTTATAGCAAAGCAGGCCAATACCATATTAAGCGGTTATGTTTGGTATCCAGGTTAATAAATAGCACATTCAAGGGAAAATAGGTTTATGGAAATTGTTAAGAAAAAAGTATGTTTCCTCTCATCTCCATTCTAAGTGTCTAAGCTTCTCATCCCCTTCTATCTATCTCTGTAATTTCTGATTTTCTTCCCCTTTGATTAACATTCTCAGTTTCGTTTTAAGGATCGTTAGCTGTTACTTGCTTGTTGTTTCCATTTCTCAATTGTATTTTGTGTTCTCAGTGATTATAATATATATCCTTGTGGTGTGGTAACTTGAGTTGTTACATTGGTGCTTTCATTGTTCATACTCCATTTAGAGAATTAATGACAAATAGAATATAAATGGAAGGGATTGTATAATAATTTTGATCAATACTTGTCTCCTTCCACTCAAGAGCATATTACCGTGCCAACCATTTAACCTTTTGATGACTTTAGCCACCATACTCTTAAAGTAACTAAGTCTTTTTGCACCAATATAAATAGGACATCCAAGATAAGTAAACGAGAAGCATTTATCTAGAAAACCAGTGCAAGATCTTAATCTATTAATTCTATAAGCACATGTTTTAGGAGCAGTGAGGAAAAGACTCATATCCTTGTTAACCAGTTGAGCGACAATCTTTCATAATCCTAATTTGTTTCATAATGAGCTCAATAGATTCACTTTAACACTCTAAAAATCACAATATCATCCGCATATGCAAGGTGAGTAATTTGAGGTCCATTCTTGTGCATGGAGAAAGGAATAAAATTATCATTTTGCAAAAGGTTATTGAGAGATCTAGAAAGTACCTCAACAGCGATAATAAACAATGAAGGAGAAATGGGATCACCTTGTTTGAGACCACGGGTTGACCTAAAAAACCCATGTCTACTACCATTTATAATCACAAAGTACCACACATCATAAATGCTTCTCCAGATTAGATCAATCCAATCATTATTAAAGCCAAACTTGTTAAGAATCTTTTTTTAAAAATGACCACAACATCCTATCATAAGTTTTAGCTATATCTAACTTTACAAAAAATTGCCACCTTTGTTAATTTTTGAGATTCCATGGATGATTTCCTCTATGAGCATAACATTGTCAGTGATTAGTCTTCCCGAAACAAAGACCGCTTTGGTTTTCAGGAACAAGATCAGTCAAGAGGGGGTTAAGGCGTTAAGCCCGTTGGACAGAATTTTGGAAACAATTTTATTGGTGTAATTGCTCAAGCTAATAGGTCTAAGATCAGCAAAACTACTAGGGGAGTCCACTTTAGGAATCAAAGCAAGAAAAGTATGAGTAAATAATTTAGTCAGACTCCTGAGCTTAAAAAAATCATGCACAAAAGCAATTATATCAGTTTTAATGATATCCCGACAAGTTTGAAAGAATTTACGATTGAAGACATCAGAGCAAGAAGAGCTGTCACTATTCATACTAAAGACAACAACTTTGATCTCAGTTTCTTCAGGTACTTTGGTCAGTATGATGTTGTCTTCATTTGGTGATCATTTCAGGAATGCAACTAATCAACCTGTTATTACCTTCTTTATTATTTAGGTTGAACTGTTAAAGCAGCTTTGCCAATAGTGTCATCTCCCTGCACCCATATTCCTCTGAGATTTTTGATTCTATGGATATGTAATCTCCTCCTCCTATTTCTAAGCACACTGTGGAAGTACTTGGTATTTTTATCGCAATCCTTAAACCAGTGTAGCTGAGTTTTCTGTCTCATCATAGTATCTTGCATATTCATCCATCTTAAGTACTCATCATAGCCTTCATTTAAATCTTTCCTACCTTGTTCAGTGTTGTAATTGATATCAATCTCTTTCAGGAGCTCCATCTTTGTCTCCCACTCTTTAACTTGAGTATTAACATCACCAATAGTGTTTTGACCCAGTGTTTTGGACGGCGAGAGGCGACAAAGGCCTGCCTCGCCATGCGGCGAGGCGAGCGGCAAGGCGCTTGCCTTTTTGTATAAAGGCGCCAATTAATACCAAAAATTAAAAATATTTAATTGCATATTTTATCCAAAATCTTAATAGTAATAACACATATTAGCAAATATTTAAATCAAAAACCAATAATAGATACTAAAAAGTCTAAAACTTTAAAGACCATATAATTCAAAATACAATAAACTAAAACGTTAAAAGTCTATTCTTCTTCAAAACTATCCAACTCTTGAATATCAAAATCCTCTACATAATTATATTGCTCTTCATCTTCTTCCTCCACGTATTCTTCATCAATTAGTGTTTGATTCCTACTTGAAGATGAACTTGTAGATGTACTTTCTACTCCTTTGCCCTTGTCAAGTGCTCTTGATCTTGAAGAAAGTCCCCTAAGATAATAGATATTCTCATCCGCTCCAATTTCCGTAGCAACACTACCCCAAGTAAGATCATCATCCTCATATACTAGTTCATCATCTTGATCTTCGGGGCATCCAACTAACCATTCATTTGAATCATCAATGTTATCCAAGCGAATAGGATCAATAAGATCACGAGCATCATAACGACGTTTCAATGTTCTATTGTACTTAATGTACACTAGATCATTGAGACGCGATAGTGTTAGCCTATTCCTCTTTTTAGAATGAATCTGTGCATAAGTTATTGACATTAGCTAATTGATATTGATAATGATATAATATGGAAATTAGGATATAAATTTTTTACTTACGTGTTCAAACACACTCCAATTTCGATCACATACGGATGAGCTACAAGTTAGGATTAATACTTTCATGGCAAACTTTTGCAAGTTTGGTGTTTCAATAACAAATAGTGACCACCATTCAACTATAATAAAATAAATTTAAAGGTTAGTGACTATAAATAAGTCAAATAATTTAAGTAAGAATGTAAGATCAACCCCACTTACCCGGTGACCTTGTGTCTCTAGCACTTTTAGCCGGACCACAACCAAATAGTCCATCCGCCATTTTGTACCTAGGAAGCTCAGCGACTAGTGAATCTTGTATTGTTGTATCATGGACCAACTTCTCAACACATGCATAATACTCGGTCCACAAAGTCTGTGCTATAGTTCCCTCTTCTTGAGCTTTATAATATAATCTTGGGTTCAAAACATGGCCTGCAGCATGCAAAGGTCGATAGAGTTGTTCTGACCACCTTGCATCAATAATTTGAAACACTTTCTCATATTGCTTCTTAACTCCATGAAAACCATCTGCAATAGCTTCTTTCGCTTTATCCAGTGATATGAAAGGCGAGCGCCTCATCGCCTTTCATCACTCAGGCGAGGCGAGATTAGAATGGCGACGTATGGCGACAGCAAAGACGCCACCTTTTTATTTAAATTTTTTAAAAATGTTTGACTTAACAATATTAGTCAAAATTAGGGCTTTTTTATACTTTTGAAATCTGTTGTTGCTCCCTCGCGACTCCCCTCGCTCTCTTCTCCCTCGCGACTTTCTTCTCCCCTCGCGACTCTCTTCTCCCTCGCGACTCTCTACTGCTGCGAGTTGTTGGCTTGCTGCTGCCTGCTGCTGTCAGCTGAAGACCTGAGGTATATTGTATACCTCTTTTTCTGTTCTTTTTCTTCATAAAAAACTATGTCTGCTGATGGCTTTTCAGTTCTGTATTTTTCCTTCCAGTCATCAGACTCATCAGTGATGAGTGATGACTGCTTTGTTTTTCTCCTATTCAGTATTCACTGCTTTCAGTGCTTACTGCCTCAGCCTTACTGCGTATTGACTATTGACTGCCTATAATTTTTTAAAAAAATTCTTTCCAGTTTCCTAATTATTTATTCCTAAATAGTGAATTGATTGAATTCAATAACCAATGGCGGAGCTAGCAAAAAGAGGGACATTGGATGGAATTATGACACTAAAGGAGCGACGAAAGATTCGGTTAATTGTAACTTTTGTGGGAGTACTTTTAGTGGTGGAATAACTCGACACAAACAACATTTAGTGGGTGGTTTCAAGAATGTTAAACAATGTACCGCTTGTCCGTTGGAGATTAGAGAAGAAGTAAGGGCTTATATGCAAAACAAGATCGCTAATAATCCCAAATTTCAAGTGAGGTAACCGGAAGAATATATTGATATTGATGATCTTGATCAAATGGATGATTATGAGGAAACGATGCCTCCCTCCAAAACTCAAAAGATATCTTCTAGTTCTAGTGGAGGTGTATCATCCACCGCACGGAATGTGACGAAAGGCCATTTGAATCTCTATTTTTCACAGAAATCAACACAAAAAAGGAGGCTTTGAAAAAGGGGGAGGAATTGATGAAACAAAGAAAATACTAAGAGAGCGTGCGGTAAGTGCTTTTGCAATTTGGATGTATGATGCGGGGCTCCCTTTTGATTGCGTCAATCACATTTGATAAATTTATTGAGGCGGTAGGACAACATGGCCCCGGAAAGAAGCCTCCTACATTCCATGAAGTTAGAGTCACTCACCTTAAAAAAGAGGTGGAGAAAGTAGAAAAAATTGTTGATGAGCATAAAGTGCAATGAACAAAGTTTGGATGTTCCATTATGATGGACAAATGGACGGCACGAAATGGTAAAATGATCATCAATATTTTGGTGAATTCTCCAATCGGTAGTGTATTTCTTGGTTCTATTGATGCTAGCAATGAATCTACCGATTCCACCAAAATGTACATGTTATTTGAAAACACTATTGCAAGATATGTTTCCGCCGCGGATGCGGAAGGCCATCCTAACAATAAGGTCTTCCCTGTCTCGGGAAAGGGTCCTCCCCTCTTCTTCCAGGGTTTGAATTTGGTCAAGGAGCTGTTGAATGCGTTGTTCCACCAGCTCCGGAAAAAACAGCAGACACATGCTCTAAAAAAGGATGAAGCGTTTGCTGACGTTCGCGCCTTTCATTTTCAACATTTAGAATTCTTTGATTAATTTGGGAAAGTCTTTCAGTGGTAGTTGGATCCATATCTCCCTTTGCTTGACTTCCTACTCCGCCTTTTTATCAGATTTCATCATACTGCTAGTCGTTGTTATTCCCCGCTAACGAGTTTAACTGAGATAAAACAGAATCAAAAGGGCTAGGAGCTCTGGCCGGTAACGAAACTAAAGCTTCACACAGGTCTTACTTCTTTTTTCCAACTTGAAAGGGGAATAAAACATGATTGCGAACTGCAGATAAACTCGTTAGCGGGGAATAACAACGACTAGCAGTACGATGAAATCTGATAAAAAGGCGGAGTAGGTAGTCAAGCAAAGGGAGATATGGATCCAGCTACCACTGAAAGACTTTCTCAAATTAATCAAAGAATTCTAAATGTTGAAAATGAAAGGCGCGAACGTCAGCAAACGCTTCATGCTTTTTTAGAGCATGTGCCTGCCGTTTTTCCGGAGCTGGTGGAACAACGCATTCAACAGCTCCTTAACCAAATTCAATCCCTGGAAGAAGAGGGGAGAACCCTTTCCCGAGACAGGGAAGACCTTATTGTTAGGATGTCCTTCCGCATCCGCGGCGGAAACATATCTTGCAATAGTGTTTTCAAATAACATGTACATTTTGGTGGAATCGGTAGATTCATTGCTAGCATCAATAGAACCAAGAAATACACTACCGATTGGAGAATTCACCAAAATATTGATGATCATTTTACCATTTCGTGCCGTCCATTTGTCCATCATAATGGAACATTCAAACTTTGTTCATTGCACTTTATGCTCATCAACAATTTTTTCTACTTTCTCCACCTCTTTTTTTTAGGTGAGTGACTCTAACTTCATGGAATGTAGGAGGCTTCATTCTGGGGCCATGTTGTCCTACCGCCTCAATAAATTTATCAAATGATTTGTGGTTGACGCAATCAAAAAAGAGCCCCGCATCATACATCCAAATTGCAAAAGCACTTACCGCACGCTCTCTTAGTATTTTCTTTCTTTCATCAATTCCTCCTCCTTTTTGTGTTGATTTCTGTGAAAAATAGTGATTCAAAGGGCCTTTCGTCACATTCCGTGCGGTGGATGATGCACCTCCACTAGAACTAGAAGATATCTTTTGAGTTTTGGAGGGAGGCATCGTTTCCTCATAATCATCCATTTGATCAAGATCATCAATATCAATATATTCTTCCGGCTACCTCACTTGAAATTTGGGATTATTAACGATCTTGTTTTGCATATAAGCCCTTACTTCTTCTCTAATCTCCAACGGACAAGCGGTACATTGTTTAACATTCTTGAAACCAACCACTAAATTTTGTTTGTGTCGAGTTATTCCACCATTAAAAGTACTCCCACAAAAGTTACAATTAACCGAATCTTTCGTCGCTCCTTTAGTGCCATAATTCCATCCAATGTCCCTCTTTTTGCTAGCTCCGCCATTGGTTATTGAATTCAATCAATTCACTGTTTAGGAATAAATAATCAGGAAATTGGAAAGAATCTTTTTTTTAAATTATAGGCAGTCAATAGTCAATACGCAGTAAGGCTGAGGCAGTAAGCACTGAAAGCAGTGAATACTGAATAGGAGAAAAACAAAGCAGTCATGACTCATCACAGATGAGTCTGATGTCTGGAAGGAAAAATACAGAACTGAAAGGCCATCAGCAGACATAGTTTTTTATGAAGAAAAAGAACAGAAAAAAGAGGTATACGATATACCTCAGGTCTTCAGCAGGCAGCAGCAAGCCAACAACTCGCAGCAGTAGAGAGTCGCGAGGGATAAGAGAGCGAGGGGCGTCGCGAGGGAGCATCAACAGAGTTCAAAAGTACAAAAAAAGCCCTAATTTTGACTAATATTGTTAAGTCAAACATTTTAAAAAAATTTAAATGAAAAGGCGGCGCCTTTGCTGTATCCATTACGTCGCCTTTCTGATCTCGCATCGCCTCAGTGATGAAAGGCGATGAGGCCTCGCCAAAGGCGATGAGGCCTCGCCAAAGGCGATGAGGCGCTCGCCTTTCATATCACTGTTTTGACCAACGACTAAGTGTTTTACCAAGCCGGTTTAGCTTAATTGCTAGAGTCCATTTAGAATTTCCCCTGACCTCCTCATTCCAGGATTTTACACAATTGTCATAAAATTAGGCCGATCCACCCAAAAGTTGAGGACTTTAAAGTATCTGATGTTGATGTTGTTCTGCTGATCATTGTGGCACTTGACTAGTAAGGTCTATGGTCAGAGCCAGACCTCGATAGGTGCCTTACACTATTGTGTTGGAACTTAAGGTTCCAATCATCATTGATTAGAACTCTATCTAGTCTCATCCGTATTTTCTTACTAGGCCTCCGGTAGTTGCACCAAGTCTATTTAGGGACTGTAAAATCAACATCATTGAGACCACATGCTTCTATACAATTGATGAAGTCCATACTCTTGCTCATTCTATGTGGTATGTCTCCTAATTTCTCATCAGGATTCATAATTACATTAGAGTCTCCACCCATACACCAAGGACCATCGACATATGTACTAGTATCCATCAGGCTGAACCAAAGATCTTCCATTTCTACTAGTGTACATTTTGCATAAACGACCGTCACAAAAGTGCCATTGTCAACGGGAGAGTCTTTAAGCTTCAGAGTCAATTATTATCTGTAATACCTTCAGTATGGTCAGTCATTCCAAAAGCACCATATTTGTCCATTAGCATTGGACATACAATGGTGGAATCCTACACAACTCTTATAACTATTGATCTTGTTCATATTACTAAATGGCTCATATATAGCAACAAAGGCCACTTTTTTTTTTTTTTTTAATTATGAAGTAGATTCATTTCAAGGAATCAAGAAGATGCAAGCTTTACAAGGATAGAACAGTTAAGCTCACAAAAAAAGGATTTGTAGCCTCTTTCTAAGCTATAGAGATAAAAAAATCCAAGAAGAGTTCTAAATTATTTCCAGGGGTCAACTTGGACCAACTAAAAAGGCTAACTAGACATCTGCCTTGCAAAAGATTTCTAGAAGTTGAAATTCCATCAAAACATATTTTGTTCCTCTCAGTCCATGAACACCAAAAGATAGCACCAGGGATCATCATTGACATACTCTTGATGGCTTTGTCAACTTCCCATGAACTCCAACTTTCAAGAGCATCCCTAACAGGGAAAGGCATGACCCAGGAAAGACCAGAAAAGCAACGGAACATATTCCAGAGGTCTGAGGTAGCTGAGTAGTGCAGCAGCAAGTGGTTGACACTTTCTGTGTGCTTGTGGCAGAAATAGCATCGGTTAGCAAGCTGGAATTTCCTTTTGGAGAGATTATGAGGCACGAGTTATCCTGTGTGAGCAATGGCCACTTTATTAATGTTGACAAGAATTTTGAGTCTGTGACATGATTTTTTTCCTCACCCCTCTAATATTCCAGAAGATTGCACTAATCATGGATTAACGAAGGTGGAGGGACACTTTGTCTTTGACTTTTCCTCTTTTACGAGGGATAGATCTCTTCTTTGTGTGTTTTCCCTTTTCTCTTTCTTTGGCTCTGCCTCTTCTGTCAGTAGAAAAAAACTTTCTTTGTCTTTGAGCAGTGTCTTGAAGCTTGTCACATATGTCTGCTCTATATTCAAAAGAGTCTTCTGATAGAGTGTGGAGTCTCCAAAGTTCCTGTATTTCTTCCTGCCTCTTGGTTCATTTCTGAATAATTGTACGATTTCACGACTTCTATCCTTGTTCGTATTGTCGATTGCTTTGGATTCCATGGAGTTCTCTTCCCTGTTCTGTTTCTTTGCAGCTTCATTGTCTATGGTATCACACTTCATATCCACACACAAGTTGATAGGCCCAACATTCTTGATTTCAGATGGGAGACTTGGAGATTGAATTTCTCTTTCCTCAACTTCTTGTTCATCAATATGCCCATTATCTTGAGGAGAGTTCCTTTCTCTGTTCAAAAGTTGTTCAATCAGTGTCATTAACAATAGTTTCCTTTGTCTGGCTATCAATTGTTTGTTCTTGTACGTGTTTTGAACTGTTCTCCTGTTCCTTTTGCTCTTCTTCACCAGTACTTCCCTTTATGTTCTTGTTCATCTGACCATCTATAGCAATTTTAGTCTTTTTGTATTTTCTCATCTTTGTAGGAGGTGCTAATGCTTTAAAGAGGACAACGTTCTCTTCTTGAGGCATTTTCTGAGTTTTATGATTGCTTTTGTTCTTTCTATTGTTTTCTTGAGTTTCCTCGATTCTCCGTTGTTCTCCTTGATTTTCTTCAGCTGACCTCGTTCTCTTCATATTGCTCTCATGTTTTTCATTGTCAACAATAGTGGTAGCCTCTTATTTATCATTTTTGTTATTCTTGTTTCCTGATTAACCTTATTTTGTACAGAACTTTCTGAATAATATTTTCACCCTTATCTTTATCACCATGATCAGTCTCGTCCTTTTTCTTGTTACCATTATTCCTTTCCTTTTGTTTTTCAACTTCCTTGATATTTTCTCTTTCCAAGATTTGACACTCTTTGACATAGTGCTGAATTTTTTGGCAGTGTTTGCAATATTTGGGAACACCCTCATATTCCGATTTTTGCACATAACCGTTAAGAGGAGCATCATCGCATTCAAGTCCAACCCAAACACTTTCCGGAAGTGGTTTAAGTTAATCTACCTCTACCCTAATTTTAGCCATATTCAACCTAGTACGCCCATTAGTGGCAGCATCCAGAGTAGGAGGAGTTCCAACAGAGTACAATAATCGTTTATATAATGCCAAGTATGTAAGTGAAAGGGTAAACCTGGTAGAAGAATCCATGCTGGAGCTATTGGTAGATCTTTTTCTGGTTTGTAAGTCAGTAGACCATTTTTGTAACCACATCTGTGCCTTATCGATCTCAGTTATGCGCTTAAACCAAACTGATTTAAAGTCCTCTTCATTTGTCAGGTCAATGAAAACATTGTAGTTGTCGAAAACACCAATTTTTGCAGAACCCTTAATTTGAATTTTTTCTTAAAATTGGGACCTGATTTGTCAATTCGGGTCGGGTTTTGTAGAACCTACACACAATTGTGTATCGACACTCATCAGCCATTACTCCATAATACTCAGAAGCTTTGAAGATCACAGCCGGCATTCCATTATGGGCGGAGTGTCGAGCTTGGACCTTTTCCCTTCCCTGTAGAATTGTAGTCGAAGGATGAGTAGGGTTTGTTGCTGGAGCAGTAATTGTACTAGCATATGGTGGTTTCTCTGAGATTCCTTCTGTCATAGCATTTACCCCTCGAAGAGGGTGATTCCCTCCTTGCGGACGCGCCAGAAGATGGAGTCCCGGAGGCTCCATCAAAGGTTGACCTTGTTAGGACGCGCTTCTATTAGCCGTTAGTGAATGTTAGAAAAGTGGAGTGAGGAGAGGATTGATTGGATATATCTTAAGCAATGAAGTCCAATAGATGTGATCTGTAAAGCTACATGTCTAGGAAAGGTGTTATAGCGTTACTTCTTGTAAATTGCATTTGTATTCCAGATATGATCCTGGACTCTGTAAAGATTCCTTCCTCCTGTCATCTTTCCCTCTCCTTCGCGTTACAGGATAATGATACATGACAAAAGGAACAGGATTTCTGCTCATTACCACTGTCTTGATTATTTCAAAGTCTTTAGGGCTTTGTGTTGCATTCTTAGAGCTTCAATTTGTTCATAGAAGTAACACATTCGCATGCTTGAATTATTTTTTGTAGAACTGGTTGTTCTCAATATTAGCTAATTGTTACTCACAGATAACAGGAGGTTGAAAAGTTACGAGCAGAGAGAAATGCAGTTGCAAACAAGATGAAAGGAAAACTAGAATCCTCAGAACGCCAGAAGCTCATTGAAGAAGGTTCATTTCTTATTTTATGAACACCTTGAAGTTTTTGGTGGCTAAATTATTCATTGTGTGAATTGTATTTTTCATCAGGAAAGAATCTGAAGGAAGAACTTGTTACTTTGGAAGAAGACCTGCTAAATCTTACAGATGAACTGCAGCAAGAAGCACAATCCATACCTAATATGACACATCCAGATGTTCCATTAGGAGGGGAAGATTCTTCAACAGTCAGGAAAATGGTACTTCTGATTTGATATACACCTGTGCAGACCACATTGTTTTGGTCTTTCTCAAGCCTCATTTACATTCCTTGTATTTCAGGTTGGTAAGCCTGCTGAGTTTAGCTTTGCTATTAAGGACCATGTCCAGCTGGGAAAAGAGCTAGATCTGTTTGATTTTGATGCTGCAGCTGAGGTATTCTTTCTCATCCAAGGTATTTGTTTTGTAACCTAGAACTAACTTAGTGGCTGTCTATATAATCAATACAATCAATTTGTTTTGAAAACCAGTTACTTCCTCACCAAGTTAACCTTTGCATACTGGACCATGTTCTTCCCAAACTCTTTCTGCTATTGAGTTATCAAACCTAATGTTGTAGCCGCTGGTAGTAAATTGTGTTTGCTGGTTGAACGTTGGTCTGCCACTACATTTTTTTAGCAGAGTGCTTGCGTCCAAAGATCACTGGACATGATTAAGTTTGTATACCATATAGGCAAATTGACCTGCTACCACTGCTTACTTTCAGAAGATGAGTTGGTTACGGGAAATCGTGATGTAGCTTGCTTATGGTTAAGTTAAATTTGCTTTTCAGGTCAGTGGGTCAAAATTCTATTACTTGAAGAATGAAGCAGTTATTTTAGAGATGGGTCTTGTAAACTGGGCAGTTTCCGAGGCCATGAAAAGAGGTTTTACACCTCTGACAACTCCTGAGATTGTAAGGTCATCTGTGGTGGAAAAATGTGGATTTCAACCCCGTGGAACGAACACTCAGGTTTATCTTTCACTAATGTTGATGCCATTTGGATGATTTTTTCCACAATCTGTGATGTGTCCTTTTCATCTTCTGTTTGTGAACATTGCCATTGTGTCTGTGGATAGGTGTTATCACTTTGCTTGAAATCAGATTGAGAGATAACCACAAGAGCCAATTAATGGTTATCTTGTATCTTTTTTGAAGAGCATAATATCTTCTCTCTTTTTTGAACTGATTTTTGATGGTGAGGCGAAGTTTTTACTCGAACCAAGTCTTGAGCTCATGGCGGCTCTACGCATAAAAAAATAAGGCCTTTGCCTTAGGCCCCCAAATTTTTGTCAAGAATAATTTGTGTTAAAGTTTTTATAGAAAAATTAAATATTTATGATAAAAAGTATAATTTTTTTAAATATAAATTATTTTATCCGCTTTAATATCTTTTGTGGAGTACTTTGTTAAAAATGAGAATTAACAGGGATAAGCGTTATAAAGTGTATTACAAATTCTTTTTTATTTCTTATTAAATTTTAGTTTCAAGCATTACTCTAAGCAAAATTAAAATGAGGTTATACCAAGTCATCAACTTTTTGAGTCAAATTCTATGGTTCTAACTCTTATCTTTATTTAATATTTATCAACTTATTACTTGTATCATTATGTTAACAATACATACAATAATTGTCTCACTTAAAGATGTTTTTCAATGTTGAGTTGATAAAATCTCACCTAAAACTAGTAACTGAAAAAAGAATATTAAGTACTAATAATTTTCATCTTAATAGTGTAATTTTTTTAAATGAATACGTATATGAAGTATATATATATTTTAGGCCGTGAATTGAAATTTCGCTTTAGGCCCCCATTACGTTGAGCCGCCCCTGCTTGAGCTACCAAGGTAACCCTGATTTTACTGAAAAAGAGTTTAATGACCTTGACATTGTTATTTGAAGCTAGAGACTTACTATCCTCCATAGTTTGGGTTTTAGCTTCATATGCAGATTTATTAATTGATAATAGAGCAAGCTCTTTACATGAATCACATTCATATTCTGAAATGCAACATGTTAGTCTTTAGTTAAATGTATAACTATGTATATTTTACTTTTCTTTTTGTTCTTCGTTATATTTGTCATTTGTTCTAGGTAGGCTTTGTGATTTTTTCACTTTTTTTTGGGGCGGGGGGAGGAGAAGCTGAAGCATATCATTCACTGAAACGAATTGGTTAAATTGATTTAGCTGATGAGTGATATTTTACTAAATGACTGGTAGGTGTACTCCATTGAAAATAGTGATCAGTGCCTGATTGGCACTGCTGAGATTCCAGTAGGCGGAATACATATGGACTCCATTCTGTCTGAGTCTTCATTACCATTGAAATATGTGGCGTTCTCGCATTGCTTCCGGACGGAGGCTGGTGCTGCAGGAGCTGCAACTAGGTTACTTTTGATTTCTTATCTTCCTGTCATTCTTTTCTTTTCTGTCTTCCTTTTAAAAAATATTTTCTTTCTTCACATTATATATGATGACATATGCTATAAAAAGATAATACATATCCACGTTTTGCAACTTTCATACTTAAACTACGGGGTATTGTATTACCCTATGATGACATATGCTATAAAAAGATAGTACATATCCACGTTTTGCAACTTTCATACTTAAACTACAGGGTATTGTATTACCCCTCAAACTACTATGTTTCCAATTTGAAACCCCCCTGGAATGCCAAGTGGCATGGAGGAGTGACTGTACTCTCTTTGTGACATGTGAGAACTAAAATTAGGCAAAAAACAGCAGCCACATTGCATTTTCCCTCCACTTTTCGAATTAATTAGTCTTTTTCCTCATTTGTTCCTTTTTCGTATTCAATTTGCTTTGTTTTTTCTTGAGCTGAAATGTGTATGCGCGAGAAATGCACACATTAACTTAGTTTCATTCAAGAGGTTTTTTCGGAGGAAACATTGTAGTACATGGGGTAAAAATGACATCCAACAATAAGTATAGAAGTTGCTAAATGTTGAATATTTCAGGTTTTATTAATTTATTAATTCATATATAAATTCCATTAGCCCACTAAATGTATTATTTACTTTAATATCTGGTTGTTCTGTGACCATTTGTGCTTTAAGTTCCTAGTTTCATTGCCGAGTGTCCATCAGAAATGGAAAATCTGCTGAAAATTATATACGTGAGCACTACACAGTCATACATTTTTTTTTCTGCATCAAGAAATTAATTACAGTGATTGGCTGCAGGGGACTTTATCGAGTTCACCAGTTCAGCAAGGTGGAAATGTTCATACTATGCCGACCAGATGAAAGCGACTCATACCATAAAGAACTCATTGAAATTGAAGAAGAGCTCTTCTCATCGCTTGGATTTCATTTCAAGTGCGAATCTTAATTTCATATATACGAGGATCAATTTATGCATGTTTGGTGAATTGGTTGATCAGTTTTGTCCACCAAACATGCAGTTGTTTTTCTTTCTCCTTTTCTTATAAGCAAAGCATACTGTGTGCAGGACACTGGACATGGCATCTGAGGATCTAGGTGCACCAGCATATCGTAAATTTGATGTGGAAGCCTGGATGCCAGGATTGGGCCGTTATGGTGAGGTAGGCAATGACACCAAGTCTATTTTTTTTTCCAGATGTACAATTGTCACATATTTAACGTGGAGCTGCACTGTCCATAATTTCTGCAACTATTGGATCGTTTGGATGAGCGGTTAAACAAAGCTAGAACAACTGAATCACTGCGCTACCTTAACTTGATTCTTTATTTCTTTTAACAATATTCTAATCTGCTATGTTCTTTGTTCAACAGATATCAAGTGCATCAAATTGTACAGATTATCAAAGCCGGCGGCTGGGAATAAGATATCGCCCCGAATCATCATCAGCAAGTCTTAAAAAGGGCAAAAATGCAGCTCCGACACAGTTCGTTCACACACTAAATGCTACAGCATGTGCAGTTCCTCGAATGATAGTTTCCTTGCTTGAGAATTTCCAGCAAGAAGATGGCTCAGTTATTATACCAGAGCCACTGAGACCATTCATGGGCGGGCTTCAGATTATTAAACCAAAACATATACAGAACTGAAACAGGAAGCACATTTAATATTAGATTCTGTATCTTTCATCATACTTTTTTCCCATCATCTTTTTCAGTAGTTTTCATGTTCAATTCGGCAGTAGATTGGACAGACGTTTAAGATGAGTTTAAGTTTATATAGAAGTTGAATATTATTCAATTTCATTTATCATCATTGGAATTTGCAGATTGGCTGTTTGCTTTGAGGTTATGGCATTCTGACATGAGGTGTTTGTTTATATATTATTTTCTACTTGGATACTAGACTTGTTTACAAAAAGATTTGAACCCATGCGCGTCTATTATTTCAGTAAAGATTGATAGCATGTTTTGTCAAGCTTTTGGAGGTTAAAAATACTTGGTTTTTAAAAAGTGAGGTGTTTGGCCAAACTTTTGAAAGAAAATAAGTGTTTATGGGAGTATAGAAAGTTGTTTTTCACAAGTTAAAAATGTAGCTTTTTCCTTAAAGCACTTCTGGAAAAAATACATTCTAGTTGTGAGTCATGCTGTATTCAATACTTGTCTTCGACCCCTTAATCTCTTGTTTTTACTTGCTGTTGATTAAATCATGAATTATCTTGAAAGATAATCTGTGGACAATAATAATCCTGTTGGGGGACAATACGTATAGAGGCTCTACATATACAACATATATTAATGTGACTGAAACATCTTATTGTAAATACAGTTCAAACTAAACAGTTCCTATCCCCTCTTGTGGGGAAAAAAAAACAAATTCTCAAACCTCTCAGTTACTAATCTGCCATTAAGCAAATTTATCTCTGTTGTGCGCGGTGCATTCACAGTGCAAAAACTGCAGCTTCCACCTTTCTACAACTTGAGTTTGGTAACATCAATTTTCCTGGGAGGATAAGTATATGCCTCATAGTTTATTACTTGTCCCAAACTGCTTAATTTTGTAACAGTAGTAATCAAGTCAACCTGAAATTAGAACAGATTTGCTGTTAAGGTTTAGCATTATGCATGCATTATCTCAACATTTTATAATCAATAATGTGTAACTAATCATGTGGACGGAAACCAAAGGGAAAGAGAGATAACGGAGAGGAAGCAATGGCACTATCTTTGTGCAAATATTAGCTCTAATACGAGTAGTTGAACTGCAATGACGGTGATGCATTCACACAAATAGAAAGCTTTATCCATAGATATTGCGAAGGTCTTTTATAAGTTTAAGTAGTAAGAATATACTAGCCTCATAATCAGTTCGAGACACTGTTTCCCTGCTCCTTTGGTACTTCTGAATCCAAGGAAGAACTTCTGGATCACTGGCGAGTAGGGCCTCTGTTGCAGCTTGATCAGGACCCAAGAATGAAGACATTACTGCTAACTGCACAGAAATTGAAAATTATAGTTAGTTACTCTTACACATTCACTATAAGTAATATTATAATGGGAAGAGAAAACATTACCAATTGATCTTGTTGGTAGATGCAAAACTACTTATTGACAACTGACAAAAGACATGCATAGAAAATATAATGCATTTGTAAATTGTCGTTCCTCCTATCTTTTCCCATTTCTAGTTTTTACATGGAAGTGATGATACTACTCGAAGAATTGTTAAAGGGATCCCAACTATGTATTCTCCAAAAGGAGATGTTACCATAACTAGGTCCAAAATGTACAAATATGTTGTTCCAAATAGTAACTACTCTTTTACCTGACGAGGGCCCAAGCCAACAGCTTTGAACTTGTCTTTCATTTCCTGCACACTTGCTTTATCCCACTGAGGCACCCTTCCCTCTGGATCAGGCTCCTGGGCATCTGACCTCCCGAATATCCTATCAAATTGGCCCCACTGTGTCCACAGAATAATACACAATCAATCCTCACCGATAACTTCCTATTTTGGAGATATATAACCTGAAGGAACTACTTAATCGAATAACCATACAGGTACTAAATGATCGACATTTCTCTTCATCTTGCTCAGTGTTTTTACAAGTGAAGTTTCACAAGTCACGATATATAATTGACCTTTCTATTGTAACTTTAAGAATCAGAAACTGAGGTTATATTGTACTGTGCAGTATTCAGATGTGGAAAGAGCATACATTAGTTTGAGCACCCTTTTGATTGCGCTGTGTTCATGGCCTCTCTCTCACGATATTTTTCTGTTATCTTGTTTTATCTTTTCAGTATGGGATCTTCAAGACATTAAGTAATAAAAAGGGGAAATCCGTGGAGTTCAAAGATAACAATGTTTCTGCACTAATCAGGGAAATCTAACCTGTCCATTAGAACCATATGCAGAGTACAACAAAGTCCCCTTCTCTACATTACCACCACATTTGCTAATTGCAGAAGCGATAAAGGTCGATTTGACTGCACTTTGTGCTGCATCAAGCAAAAGAAACGCAAGTGACAAAATTTGCCAGCTAGGTCACAAAATTAACTGAGGGAGTTGTGACATTTATAAGAATCCTAAAGTTATCTATCTAGGCTTATGATATTCATTAGTTTTTCTTATCAGTGCAATTTCAACTTGGGACTATATGTGGACACTAAATAACGCTATACTTGGAAATGCAGCAGAAAACAGGTAGCAGAGAAGAGATTGTAGAAGATAACAGTCAATGCTAAATTTTGGTAATTGTTACATTTGTGAGGCTCCATCAGACCACCTCCCATAAATTTTATAATTTAAGCAAGAACATGAATTTGTTGGTAAAACTCCTCTATGGTATATTCATATTAATGATGCTTGTTTAACAGAAGCATAAAGCTAAACATATAACAAAGCTAGCATCGATCTAAAATCACTTACCAGCAAATTGGATGAGATCTGCATATGAGATTGGTCCACCTTTGGAATCTAAATCTATAACCTTCTTTGATTCCTCCAACAAATTCAAAGCAGCATCAAGACCCTTATTTTCTGGTCTGCTGATCTCTGAGCTTCACATAGGGAATAAGGGTACAAGATAGATGAATAAAAGGCAAGGTAATATCGCAATGGTCAATCAACTTTCAGCAAAAAGTGAGATCTCATCCTATAACATGACACTTGATGCAGATAGTTAGCCAAGCTAACGAACACAGTTCATATATCCATAACATTTCCATCAAGTTTGAGTCTATGACAGTAGCAGTCCTGAAACCTAACAGAGAACTTAAATGCATTTGGATTGAATATTACATGACCAGACAATGGTGAAAGCAGGATTTTCATTGAGGGATTCATAAAGTAAAAAAAATAGATGCACGAAATTCAACATCTAGTATACATATATAAATTTTCTTTGGCAAAGAGTATTTGATGAACCCCCTTCTAGAGAGAGAATCATGATTTGTACTATATGCATTCCTACAACGACGTCAAGTTAAAACTCAATAAGAACTGTTTTAACAGTCAAATATTTGTGGATATTTAATAGATTTCTTAATATATATACAAGGTGTGAGCAAAAACTATTGGGTTTACATGAATCCATAATTAGGCCACTCCATCCTCCCCCTAGCTCCACCACTTGTGACCAGAGTCTTTTTTATCCAGTTTCAACTTAAAAAACAAGAGATACAAAAATGGTACATCTGACTTCATGGGAGTATAACACTCTATCCAAGGCAATAGGTTGATGAAAAGAAAGTACCTGAAACGTATGGATCCATTGGGACCCCCGGTTTTTGTTGCCTGCAAAATATTCCTTAATTACACAAGTCTTTTACTTTTCTCAGTCAATATAAAGGAGATAATGGTCTCTGACCTTATCATATGTTATGGCATCGTTAAGTGCTAAAGTTAGTAAGGATGGAATTATATCCGGATTTGCCTGGAAGAGAACAAAGACAAATAAGGTATAGAAAACTTTTAGAATTTGTATGTTCAACTTGAGTAATTTTAAAGATTCACCTTTATAGCATCATAAAGAGTCAGTTTGATCTTTGCTGTAAATAAAGAAAAAAGGAGCCTCAGTTCACTAAATGAAGCATGCCAGATTTGCCTGTGAGAAGAAAATGAAGACTTTCCCAAGCTTACATTGAAAATCTGACCGCTGTCTGCGTTGTATTAAATCAGCAGCATTAGCTACTTCGATGAATGCACTCGATCTTGCTATCAAGTCCTAACAGAAATTACAGCTGAAAGTAATCATCACCTTAACACTTATATTGTTAGATGAGATAACAGTCCACAATGTAAATTTGTAAAATTTATAACTGCATATACATTTGACCACAACATAAATCTGTATAGTTTATATCTACATAGACATTTGAATAGTTTTTCCAGTACTTGGTCACAATAACTTTATCTCTAGACATTTTCCATCTATCTCTTAGACTACTCTGGAGGCCTCACTACTTTGAGTTTATCTGCATGTATACTTTCTTTTTTCTTTCAAAAGATAACTTGTACTAAAATGAGTGAGTCTTATGAAAAAAGGTGCTGGAGATGTTTGTGCCTCCTTGAATTCTGAAAATAGAGAAAACTAATGTAGTTACCTTCAGTCAGAGAAAGAAAGTGTAGACATATATAACCTGTTAGTACTAATAATTACTCACTCCGTCCTAATTCATATGATGTAGTTTGAATTTTTCTGATGCAGGGTTGAGAGAGCGAATGATCTTACAGCCTTTGACAGTAATCATGTTTTACATAATTTGGATCTTTAATAGGATGTATATAAGCACAGACCCTATATAGTAGTGAACATTATTTTTCAGCACTAAGTTGGTTTTTCATTGGAAATTAGACATTTTTACTCACTGTTAGATTGCACTATATGACAACATGTTGAAGTTCAACTAATTTCTTCTGTTGACAGTTATTGTTAACATGTTAAACACAATTGATGTGTTCAAGAAACACATTGGATAATCAATACACTGCACTGTTGAAGTTTAACTCATTCCTTCAACAAAGCAATCCTGCTTAAATGGAAATAAGGGACTCACCATGCCTACTGCTGCTCCAACAGATTGAAGAATATCACGTCTATGAAAGCGATCTTCATTATTAAGCTCTGATCCAAACTTACAACAAATCATACCCTGCATTGCTCACAAACAAAAAAAGAAAATAAAAAACAGTCAATACCACTTCGGAGAGAAAAATAAATTCACTTAATACAATGGGGGTTGATTTCTTAGATGACCACTCAATTAATAGTTCTGATCTCAGAAAGTGATCTTTCTTCTTGATTTCAATTTTCTTCAACACAACAACAATAAAAAAAATTACTTCCTAAGATAATAACTGTGACCATCTAAGAAATCAACTCGTACAATGGGCAGCATTCAGCCCAACCTCACAACTTCCCAACCATTCCATGACTTGTACTAACCAAAGAACTCATAAAGTTACAATCTTTATTATGTTAGTGGCAAGAAAAACAAATGTAAGTGATCATGATAGAATAGCCTGCAAGTAAAGATTTTTAAAAAACCCAATAGCATAAATTTTAAGAAAACATGAGTAAAGCTTCAGCATTTTAAAGAAGTAAGAAAATAGACAAAGAAAAGAGAGAGGATTACAGGTTGAGGAGGTTGTCTTGAGGCATTGGTAATGTAAGATGGTGAAGGAATGAATGAAACCAAAGAGGGAAGTGTTGAAGCAAAAGAGACCATTCCTTCTGTGTTGCTATTAATTTCAAGATTCTGTGTGTGCAGCACAGGGGAGAAGAAATTGAAAGATAAAAATGGTTGGAAGAGAGGATAGTGATGAGTGAGTGGGGCCTTCAAAATCTTTAGTTGTGTGTTGAAGACAATTGTGTTATCCTATCCAAACAAATGCCCTTTTGCTGCCTTGCTGGTATTTGGGATCCATTTCTTTGTGTGTTGTAAAAGAAACAAGTAAAACATTTTTTTTCACTTCATTTGAAAATCAATGTCATGCCATGAAAATTTTAATTCAACTCAAAGTTAGATTTCAAATTTTTAAAAATAATGTCTTCTTTAACTTCATCTTCATAATTTAAAAAAAAAAATACTTTCTTCTTTTCTTTATAAAAATTTTCTAATAAAATAAAAAATATTTAATTTCTATTACCAAACACCTACTAAAATAAAAACTCTGAAAAACATCAATTTATAGTATGCTTGGACATTTTTTTTTTTTTTTTTGAACAACAGCCACCTCTTTTTTTTTTTTCTGGTCTCTCTCAAATTCACTATTGATATCTTCATCTGTCTTTGTTCGTCTTCTCTGCAGGCTTGATCTTCAGGTCAGTATTATATCTCTTTGCTCTATTTACTTTTTTTTTGTGTGTGTGTGTTCGGAGTATTTGATTTAAACCTAGGGTTAGAATCTGGTAATATATGTATTTTCCAATTTGTATTCATAGTAATTGAACCTAACTTCCTATAGCGTTCTTGCGATATATCGAAGGTACAGGGGTTCAATTTAGTTAGTTGTTATCTTGCATTCAATTACTTCACATGGAATGTTTTGAGCTCTATGCATTCAATTTGGTTTCGTTGAACAAAGGAAATCCTAATACAATTTTGTTATTATTTAGTACTAATCCACTACGCCGGACAATTCATGATGAATCCTTGTAATACAGATGTTGCTGTTGTTGCTATATAAACCGTTTGACATTGATCAAGCTCATTTATGTATCATTTGCTATTGATGGTTATATGATTTGATTTGTTGGAGCTGCACCATCCTAAGCAGATTATATTATTAGGTTTTGGTTGTGAGCGTTCTGTTTAGATAAATTATCTAGGATTGATTCTTGATGTAATGACATCAGAAAGTAGTACATTCTACATAGAAATTTATTGCTCAATTTGTATTTTCATGTGAGTCATATTGGTAAATATCAGTTTCAGAGTGCATACAGATCTTTGTTGTTTCTGGCTACATTTTGATCTTTATACCGTTCTATAGTAGCATAAAGAGGAAACAAAAACGTCTTTCATTTACTTCATTTTCTTAGCTAAAAGACTGGAAATTTTACAATATTGTTAATCTTCTTTGCTTCATGATTCACAACTCTAAGCATTAGTTATATGATATAGTTGTTACAAATTACCAACTTCTTACTACATCTGAATGTTTCTCAAAACACTTCTTATTTTGATAAATATGAGATATTTAAGCTTTGCAAGTTGCTCAAAAGAGTTTGGTTACTCTGTGTTTTACCTGGCTGAATTTCATTTGTGATTGGTATATGATTCGGGAAATTTAGGAATCTTATGGCGGATAGGGCTTATGAAAGGCACTCAGCTGACTACTTATGTCTGTGTATGCTAAAAAGGGTATTTCAAGTTTGTATCCTCCAGTTTGTGCAACGCCTATGTTTGTTGAACTTGAGTCTGTGGTTGTGGGTAGCCCTAAGACACTTAGAGATTATGAAGAATGAAAAGAAGTGGAGGAGGGACAGAAGGTAGGGTCTATACTCTATTGTTGGTAGTAGAGAGGCCTGACGTCTAAGTGAAACATATACCTTAAAGATGACTGAACCTAATACTGAAAGTTTTCAAACAATTGCAGCCTCACCTATTCTTCAAAATAAAACTTGCAATTGCTCCATAAGGAGGTGGATAGTTTAATACAAGAGCAGCATACTTATATTGTGGATCTTGGAACAAACAGTCAGGAAGACAAATAAAGCAAGCTGGCAAGACCAATTAAAACATGTTGCTTGTGAACTGATATAGTCTTGCATTTCTTTTTCTCCTATAAAAATTATTATTTACTCCCATAAGAGAAACATATTATACTTCAAATAGTCCGAGAAAAGTGGAGTTGTGGGACAATTGGTGTAGAACCAATGAATGTACATGCTTCATGTGCTGAGTTCATTACCCCAGTCAGTGGAAATGCAATCTGCTTATATAAACAGATATATAGATATTCTAATTTGTTAATATTAGTTGCTTCATATTCACTTTGTTGCTGCGGCTTCATATATTGTATTTTGGCCACAAAGTAACACAAAAATTTAAAAGGAAAAATAAAGACTATTGCTTTGATGGTAAACTGGAGTAATATTTATAATAGCTGCACAAATCTAACTACTAGGTCCTATACGTGCAGGGAATACGAGCAAATAGTTAGTGATTTGAGACGGATAGTTGAAATATTGATGACTTCTCATGTGGAATCAGTCAAACCTAAGGTTCAGTCCTTCTTAGCAAGCCATAAGATATTAATAGGTCTAAATCAAAAAGGTAACTACAATGTTAAATGAAGAAACAGTTTAGAGTATTTGCGTACACCTTATAGTTATTCTTATCCAACAATATATCAAAAGATATTAGGATATAAAAGACAAAACCTTCACACTTTTTTCCACAATGTCTAGAGTTGAGAGTGGTATATATGTCAAAGTGATAATTTAGGATATTGATTCGGGATCCAAAATAAGCAAATAATATTCTGGAGATCCTCTGTAATGAGGAATTGCAAAACAGTTTGAGTCCATGCTGCCTTGGTACACACAAGGCATTCCTTTTTGTTAGAACTACTTTACTTAAGAGATATATCACATAATCAAAAAGGTAATATAGGAACCCTATTTCGAAGGAGTCCTACTGTGAATGCTGGGTAAAAGATTTTGTTAACAATAGCAGGGCCAACTTGGACGTATACAAGAGTATACCAAAAAAGAGAAACCTCCAATAGGCACCCAATTCTTTATACAAACAGGAATTCATGGGTGCACCCAAAAAAAATTAAGGGATCGGAGAGTACTCAAATGAGCAAAGCTCATCTCCACCCCTTCAAAAGCTCCCCTACTTCTCTCCCTCCAAATGGCCCACATTAAAACTAGAGGAGTAACATTCCAATCCTTGCGTCTTCTTCTCCTAGCTCACGGATTTTGGCATTACCCAAGTAACACCAAACCATCTAAAGATATCCTCCCATGACCTTGTAGCTAATTTGCAATGTGTGGTCCACATCCTCACCCACCTCCATTCAAAGGAAACAGTAGCTCGTAAATACAACCTTTTGTTTCTTAAGATTCTCTGCTAGCAAAATCGCCCCTCTAGTAGCTAAGCGTAGAAGCACACGTTTCTGGGCATCTTAGGAATCCAGGCCGAGGCATGTGGAAAACTAATTCTGCCCTGACCAGAAGCTTCTCATCGAATGACTTAACTGAGAGCCAATTGTTATTTCCAACTCCAACTCCAACTCCCATCATCGGGTCTGTTAATCAGCTGGAAGACCTTCAACGTTACAAGTTAAAAAAAAGTTTCAGTGGGATATAGTGTATTCAGTTGATTGTATACAAAGATATATTATTACAATACATGTTCGTATGCATTTGATTTCCAGGACTATCTACATAATATGGTTTTTAGTTTTTAGGAGTTCAAGAAATTTGCTACTTCATCAAAAGTGTTTTTTTGGGATCCGATGCGGACACAGATCAGATTCAGATGTGTCACATAATGCATGTTATTCTAGTTTATGTGTTGTTTTCAGCATTTCTATAGATTATTCTAACCAACAGTTAACACATTATTAGCAGCATACAGTTACTTTGCTTTTATTTTCAGATATACTAGATCATATGCACTGTCCTTGTGGAAGTAAAAGTTAATATTCAAACTGTTTCCTCTATTTCTTCAAGTAATGATGTTGCAAAAGTTCTATTTCAATTTACTCTAAATTAGAACTTCAAAATAGTTTTAACTATATCAGTTGGCCATCTGATAATCACCACCTCCTGTTAGCATGTGTATAAAATGAAGCTCTCTGAAAGAGTGAGAAGTTAATCATGTATTTTACTATATTGGTTATTTCTAGTATGCTAATGCAGAGTTGAGTGTATACGTTGTGTGAGAATATTTAAACCAACTTTTTGGCGCTCTAAAAGAAATGGTTATGGTGATACAGCAACCACTACCTTTACCATAATAATCAGGTTTTGAGACCTGTGACTTAGTGCCAAAATAGTTCCTTGCTTCCGGTATGATTGCACGGAAGCAGATGAGCCGCACAATCACTTGTTGAGTGCCTCTGCTGGTAAGAGCTGTTGTAATCTGGCTTTTGCTTTTGTGTACTTGAACTTCTAAAACTAATTAAGATTTAGAACACTGTGATACACATGTTTATCTGGCAATATTCATTTTCAAAACAGAAAACTATGATAAAATAGCAATTATCTACATGCTTGATTTTTGTTAATTTATATGGATTTTTCTTAACGAAATCGGTAAGAATATCTCAATCATGCCCCTCAATTGGTAACACTACTTAGTGATTGTTGAGTGCTGGTAATTTTGCTACTTTTATGTCTTTCATTCCCTTGTAATGGACTTCATAGATCTTTTTATTCTTCTTGTTTGTTAGCTTTCTGACTGGATTAATTACTTTTGCAGGAAATTGTGGATACCTTACCATACGACAAAACTGTTGATTTTCTGAGGTTTCTCATAGAACTCTACCAACTCACGGATATCAAGAAACTTGAAAAGCAAAGAGGCATAGAGAAAGCCTTGCTTTGAAGTGTTTAACGTGGATTAAACCCTAAAACTTTGACGTCCTCATTTTTTAAAGATATAAAAAGGGAGATTTCGCACACCATTCAGAAACAATGGCTTCGTTTGGACCTCTTAAGCAGGCTATCTTTGATAGACAAACAAGAAAACAGCAATACCAAGATCACATACGAGGCCTGAATGCTTATGATCGCCACAAGAAATTCCTCAATGATTATGTTAGATTTTATGGAAGAGAGAGATCCACACAAGAAAAGTTGCCTGTTAAAACAGATCAGGATACTCTTAAAGAGGGATACCGATTCATACGAACTGAGGAAGATGATATGAATCCATCATGGGAGCAAAGGCTGGTGAAGCGCTACTATGACAAGCTTTTCAAAGAATATTGTATAGCTGATATGACACACTATAAGAGTGGCAAGATTGGTCTGAGATGGAGGACTGAAAAGGAAGTGACATCTGGGAAAGGGCATTTTGTCTGTGGTAACAAACACTGCAATGAGAGAGACGGTCTAGCAAGCTACGAGGTGAATTTTTCATATGTTGAAGCAGAAGAAAACAAACAAGCCCTGGTGAAATTGGTAGCCTGTGAGAGATGTGCAGAAAAGCTTCTTTACAAAAAGAGGAAAGAGAAGGATCAATCTAGAGAGGACCTGAAAGATAAGCATCGAAGGAGAAGGGGAAGATCTGCGAGTGATGATGAACATAAGGATGATTATTACGAACGAAGGAGAAGGGGAAGATCTGTGAGTGATGATGAAAATAAGGATGATAATTACGAACGAAGGAAGAGGGAAAGATCTGTAAGTGATGATGATACTAAAGGTGATAATTACAAACGAAGAAAAGGAAGGAGTAGAGGGTCAAAGGCTCCAACTTCATCTGATAATCAAGATAATGAGAATATGGATGAGTATCTGGAGGGAATGTTTCCTTGACAGGAGACTACTGATGTTTTTGTAGAGATTTTGAAGTCTTCATTAAATTTGTTTAGATTGCAACTAGGTATTTTTGTCTGGACAACGGAGAGGAAAATTGGTAGGAAAAGCACAAGTAATTTCCTATTTTTGAAAGGCTAGACTGGTTAAGAAATACATGAAGGAACCTGGAAACGCTGGAAGTCGGGAGCTCAAGTATTCTATTGAGTTGTCTCTTCCATGTAAAAGCAAGAAGTGTAGCAAGTGATGTTTCTACTTAGTTTTCAACAGTTTTTGTTAATGAGTAGCTCCTCGGAATGTAAATATATGATCCATGTACACTTATGTTGGTTATGAAGTTTACTTCTTTGGCTAAATGGATGTTTCATCTCCAATCTTGTAGATCAATTTAACGCACAATGGCACAAGTTCATTGAAAACGTGAGCCTGTATAGTTGTGTGATTTTAGTAGGCAGTGAAATTGATGAATTCGTATTGCTTTCCATAGTTTGCTGTTTGTCAAGTACCCACTGGGCTTCATTAGTAATCAAAAAGGATGAAAATGAACTTCACTTTGGTATTTGTGAAAATAGTTATTCACTTAAATATGCACTGGTATTTAACTGTTTCAATCATGTGTTTCAACTCTTAAGTAACTGTATTTAAGCCAAAAGTAGCAGTCATGCATATTTAAGTGAATAACTATTCACAAATACCAAAGTGAAGTTCATTTTGATCCTTTTCAATCATCTGTTTCACTCTTTTAAGTACGTGTATTAAGCCAAAATAGCAGTCATAAATTGCTCAATTCCAAGTACCATGGATGAGTTAAATTGATTAGCTTTCATTTGTTGAGAATGTCAAGAATAAACAGATACACCCAAAAAAGAAGGAAATAAAGAGCTAAAAGTAAATAAGAAAACAGATATGCCCATAATGAGACCCTCCATCTGTACAAGTGTGACATTTTATACTCTTAATTTTGACTTGATCAACTTCCCCCTCATGGAAAGTCTCATCTCAATCAAACTCCTCTCTCTGGAGACACCTATTTTTTCAACCATCTACATCTATAAAGTCACTTGGAACAATCTCTTCTCATTGTATATGTACATTTCGCATGCTAATCAGCTCGTTGCCTGCTCCAGCGTCAATAAAATAAGACTGAAACAGCAGCACTAATGCAATACATGGATCTTGTGTTATCATCTTAACTACCTGATACTTTGAGAATTATTCATGTATGACGATTCCTTTCGACATAAACAGTCTGGTAGAGGATTTACATAGAATGCCTCCTCTGAACGAAACCTATCCGTCCCCTTTGTACCTGAAATTGGCCCTTTCCTCTTTCTTGGCGATCCTTGCCTGCACAATCAAAAATAATTAAATAAAATAGATCAGATACCATTGTATTGGTTCTTGGCAGAAGTTCTCATATCTTCAATCTAATGACCATAAGAAAAATGAGTTTATGCAATGCAGATGGAACAACATACTTGAACCGAGATCCAAGAGGCACTCTAAAATTGTAAAGAGCAAACAATACTCAAAAATTGTAATTTCAGTTTTCATCTCTAAAAATGGCAGCGAAAAAGATATCACTTATTACTGGCCAGGGCCAGGAAAAAACTTCTACATCCAGTTGCAACCCTTTCCCAAACACACAACAAAGAATACATCATCAGACTCCAGAAAGATAGGACAAGAATAATTGCAAGCAGATAACTGTTAGAATTCATAAAGTAATATAACCACTAAATCGGCAGGACCATCATCAGCACCTTGATTATATTTCACAAACAGAAAATATATCTACATTTGACATACCGCCTCCTGTGGGTTTCAATAATGCGATTGGACAGATTTTTCCCTTCTTTCATCGTACCCTGGTCAATCTTGTCAAAAAGCCGGACAAGTGTTCTCCTGGTGATTACAAGGAAAGTATTAGCAGGAGATGTTATAATCCTCCAAGCAGACTAAATACTAAGTGGGAACTAAAAGATACTGAATATATCATGTGTACAAAGGAGGTCTTGCCTATCAGGAGATATTGTTTTCCTATGCCCCAGAAATCGACGATGCCCCTCAACTGCTCTTGCCATATTTCCCGAGTACGTAGGAATGAATATGTCACTCTCAACAGACACGATATAGTCTAGGGCAGCCAATTGAGATGCATGATTGACAAATGGCTCAAGCTCCTCAATAGAAGCCAACTTTTCCTGCAAGAAAGATGCAAATCACTCTTTAATAAGCAGAGACTATCACATAGTTCAGAAGTACTTTGTATTGCGATTATATGGCTTCGATGGAAATCTGCTTCATACATACAGGATCGAGAACAGAAGGAACACGCCTTGGCAGATTGAAATCACGAAATTGATATTCAATTAAACTTCAAAAGCGAAAAAAGATGAATAAACAATTGGTTCATGCCAATATTGATGCTGCAGATTCAGCACCTGAACAGACTAACCAAATAAGTTCTCTTTGGGATCTCAAAAAGCATCAAACAAGAAGATGGACTCCCTGACTGAAAAACAATGAATTTAATTTGGTCCGGATAGCTGAAGTTTTTTAGAGATTTTGCTCATCTCAATGGGGACACCACAATTGCCATTTCAAATATTGACAGAGCTTGAAATGGATATCCAAGTGACCCCGATTTCTTTATGACAGATTCCAGTTAAAATTTTACGAATCTTTCAAAAGATCCAAAATAAATCCTATTATCTTTTCCCTGTTCTATTCTATTCACTTGCTGATGAGCACAAATTGTTTTTGCATAACACAAAAACAAAGATCCACACATACTGATACTGCTATAAAGAATGACTATATCAACATATATCAAAACTTGTGGATGCCTTTATTCTAATTCACTCTAAGGAAATGTTCAGATTATTATGCTGACTGGACCAACTTAAGTTGTACTAGCTATGTTTTTCAAATGCATATACAGACATTGAGGCCAAGAATTGAGCACATCGAGTTTTTGAATTAGTTTCATGTGATCCCCCCACTAGTCTACGTGGAACTATTTTATCTTTTATTTTAGTTTAATTTGAATGTAAATAATTCTAGAGTTGTGTACTAAATGGACTTGACTCAATGCACTTACGTTAAGTCTTGGTTATTGTTTTCATCATCATGTTTAGGTTATTGAGACACTATTGCTTGTTTAAACATATTAAGTCTTGCCTTGAGATTGATGAACGAGTTCATCAGGTTCTGGGTCATGTGCCCAATTTTGGGTGTTTTTTTTTTATCAATTCGGGTGGTGATATGATGTGTTTGATAGCACCCACAATAAAATTATTTCAAACGTGTTGAACTATCTACAGGCTCATTTCAAATTCTTCAATTTTTGACCACTTATAAGAACTTTTAAGTTCATGGGCATGGACATTCATAAAATCCACTAGAAGTTACATAGACAATCATGTGAGGTATCTAACTAACAAAAATCATCCAAGACATTTTAAGCAACAATGCAAGGAAGGTTTGCATACCTTATTCATTAACAAGGGGTAGCGCAACAACAGATCAGACATATGGGAATCACCCCCATATATCTCTCCAGCAGCAATATATATAGGAGTGTTTGATGGAAATCCAAGACCGGAAAGGAATAGTCCAACTTCTCTTGGAGTTAATGGACAATAGCCTTTACTTCTCTGTTCTACAGGATCAATTTCTTTCACCTTCCACCATGTAGTGTTTTCCCTACAAATGGTCAAGATAATGAAAAGACCATCATCAGATTACAAATTCAAACAATCTAGTCAATGGCATGCTACTAATTCAAATAAAAGTATGGAGAAGACATTTCTAAAAGCTTGGTGGATGTGACAGGGGAAGGGCTCCAATTCAGGCCAATCACTACACATAGAAACAAATAAGCACCAACATCATAGATTTCTTTTTAGAAGAAATGTACCAATCAGTATTGCATCCAGAGATCCTTTTCTTCGTGAATGTTCCTTTTTCTTTTAACAAACTTATTAAAATTGGTGATTTTAAAGTTCGTAAACTATACAATTAAACCCCACAGGAACCAAAATAGGAGACCAGTGAGCTAGGCATTTCACACGTGTCTAATAATCAAGCAAAATGAAAGCATATGGTTGATGTTCAACCTGTTAAAAAGTGTTCTTGCTTCTTAGCAGACAAACTTTTGTTTGAAGAGGTCAGATATTACCCAACAATTAATCACAAGCACATGCTCTGGCTATCAAATAACCATACGTCATAACAATCTACCTAATTGCCTTCAGTTCCTCAGCTTCCTCTGGGGATAGATCATGTGTGCATCCACTAAAAGCAAGCATGTCCTTTTCAAATCGCAAATGTAAAGCAATATAGGGGCCATATGATCTCATCCGATCAACCAACATCTGTACATAGAAGTTGAATCAATGAAATAGATCAGGCAAAGTAACACTTGAAAATGATTTTGAACTAAGCATCAATAAGTGGTGACCTTTCCCATTGCTTCAATCTTGGGAGCAAATCGAAGGGCTTCATAACAAGCTCGACAACGCAGCTTCTGAATATCAGGAGGCAGGTTATTATTCGCCAATCTTGAATCAGACTTGGCGGCTCGAATGATCTAAAGAGATTAGATGGCATAAATTAATTACAAATGGACATTATTGCTAGCTTGGTACACAGATTAGTTTTATGTACCTGGTATTCATCCCACAGTCGTGCAATCTCTTCCTCATAGTAATCCACACCAGACCAACTCCTAAAATGTTTGACTGCTTTAGTTGCAGATGCCAGTTCCTTCGGTAGCTTTTTGACAACATTTACATCGTTTTTCAAAGAAATAATAAAATGGTCTTCATCAAAGACATCGGAGAAGTTGCTGCAATTCAGGCATAGAAGAGTAAATTTTACCAGTTCATGCAGCAAGTATAATACACTCAATCCTTAAGGATGAAAAGGATGTTAATCCCCTTGCAACTAACAGTTCAAAATGAGCATGAAACCACAAAAAGAAATTGCTCACTAAAAGAAATTACGCACCTAGAGTCCTGCCAAAATGAGCGCTTATCAAGCTCAGGGATCACAAGGGTAGCATTTATGATACGAGCAACAGCAACCATGTCACATATCTGCAACATAACAATCTTTTCCTTCAACAGAAAGCCACCAAACAATGACAAGTAGATGCTTTATGCGTACATTGTGTGAACTATACACAGATGACATAGTTTTCATGAATCGACAATTAAAAAAAATATTCATTTAGGACCAATCACCTTATAAAAAAATGAACTAACATGTATACTGGTTTAGGGGAGATGAATTCTCTTCTAGATCATTTGAAATGTAAACCAAATGCTAGAAATAAGGGACACAAGACATATCCATTGAAGAAACTCATACTGAGTTAGAGTATGAGTAATTAAAGATGCATATTTGACATAACAGACTTCCACTCATCCTCCTCCCACCAAAACACAACTTCATTTTCTCAGAGTAAAAGTAATGCCTGGTGATAGATGGCTTGGGTTATGATCACCAGTCATCAGTTATTCCCAAAAAAAAAAAAAAGAAAAAAAAAAAAGAAGAAGATAACTCGCACTAAACTTTTTGAATAATTTCTTTCCTTCAAAAGAACAAATCCTAACTTTTAATAATTAGTAAAGGATTAATTCCAAAGCGTATGTTTTAGTGATTTGAATCTTTGAATAAAGAGAGACCTCAACAGTCTGAAACATACTTCAAATTTAGTATATTGTCCAACAACATAAATATTCCAGTGGAGCATGATACTGAAAGGAAAAAAGGAAATAATAATCCTGAAATTTAAGAGAAACAGACATCGTTTATATGTGAAAAGGAAAAGAGATGCGAAGAATACAGACCCCAGCTCTCATCTGATTGAGCCCACCATTGGCATGAACCAGCAAGTACCCTCGAGACTCTGGAGGAGCTGGAGTTAAATTGCAAATAAAGATAAGCAACATAGAAAAATTCATATACATTTGATTCAAGAAAGCACAAAGCTACTCTATAATATTGGATTGTATGGGAACAAGGAATTGCTTACGTGTATATAATGGACTTGCAGCAACACAAGGAACATGGTCGCGATTTGGGGGTGGTTTCCACAACTTTTCCAAACTCCCATTCCGACTTGCAACATCTAACTGTCAAATCTAAAGAAGTGAACATGAAATATGCATAACTACATATTTACATAGTCCTATGTCGAATGTCTACAAACATATGTTAAATCATACCAGACCAAACACTAATGTCATCATGAACTCAATTTACTTAAAGAAAGAATATCTTTTTCCCTAACCCCACAAAGTGACATTACACAGGGTAAGCTGTTGAAAGATAAATCGAAATATACTTTTTTGAGGGAGTATAAAACCTTTCGAGCAGCGAGAGGAGCCTTTGGTAAATGGGGCGGCGCAAGTTCTTGAATCCAGCTTCTTTCTCTACTCAGCTTTTGGGATGAAAATTCATGTTGCTATAACAATAAAACACCCCACATCAGTACCTAAACCTCGAATGACAACCATAACCGCAAAGAAATGTCAAAATGAAAGAAATACTGAAAAAGTATTTTCAACATCAATCATCACCAGAATACAGGATAAGTTTGACAAAAAACAGAAAATTAATGATACTATTGAATTTCTAGTTAGCATTGATAGTTAACAGCTTATTTTAGATCAACAAATAAACCCACTTGAAATCCCTTATCTATCTTTTGAGAAATGACATAGCCCTAGTTTCTAGCTTAGCTCATAATTTCACCCGGTTTTAGCCTTCCCTGCATTAATGTTTCTTCAAGTTCAGTTAAGTTCCGTTTACAGATGGCATCAATTAATCAACAATTTAGTCAAATAAACCTAAAAAATACAAATTTTATCAGACCCAATACTATAGAAATTACACCTCAACACCAACTCAGCTGATTTCAGGTATATGAATCTTCAATATCAATTTCGTTCTATGTGACACCGTTTCCATTAGTAAAAGAACGAAAGTCATAACGAGCAAAAATAGAGAAAACCCAATATAGTTCAAGAAATGTACCGTGGGAAGTTTATCAGGCAACTTGGTAACTTCTGAAGCAGGAAATTGGATATGAACATATAGAAGAGCCATAAGGGCTATTGCAGTGATGGCAAAAGTTAACATCTTGCGCACAATAGACACTTTTCTCCATCTTTTCTTCTGCATCTTCAACAACAACACCCTTTTCTTTCAAGAACCCACAAAACACACACAAAATCTCAGACACCCTTTTGATATGAATGGCTGATTTTGATTCTTTGTTGCGTGGAATTCGTAACTGTGTTTGATTCTTGAAAGTTGAAATCTCTGAGCTTGGTGGGGGTTAAGCTTTTGGTTTTTTTAATGGCATTTATATGCAGTAATTAGTTTCCATTATTTTTCATAGTTGGGGGGTCTGGGTACTAAGAATTTGAGTAAGAATAGAGTAATCGGGATTGTGCTGGACCGATAAATACTTTTTTATTTCTAATAAAATTTTGAATTTATGAATTTATTTTAATTAAAAAGTACTATGTTTAATATGTTGATACAAATCTAAATTTAGTCAAAATTTAATATATATAGCTAAAGAATACGAATAAAAAATTAAAAAAGAAAAAGAAGAATGAGAATAATGGACCAATTAGACAACTAAAATGAGACACAAAGTAAAAAAGGTGAAAACAGGATTAGTAGATCCTCTTTGTAACCTAATTATTCGTATTTATTCATCGCTAATAAATCAAACACTTTAAATTTCAAAATCCTAATTCCGTATTTAGTAGGAGTTTGACCTGGCATAATATCACTTTAATTATTATAAATCATTTAAATGTAAAGAAATAAAAGGAGTAATATTTAAAAATAGATATTTATTTATTAAGTTGAGTGAACAAATAAAAATAAATGAGGAATAGTAACAATACTAATACTAAAATTGAATCAACTCTAAGAAAATCAAAATCCAATTTTAATTTTTAAGAAATTATTAAATAAGGAAATGCGTAAAATTAATTTATTTTCCTTCCAATGTAAATAATTCATGATTAGCAAGCTGTTAAACTTGAAAATTTTACAATAAATATAAGAAATAAACGTGCCAAATTTAAGGATAAATTTCCTAACAAAATCTTGATAGAATCTTGGCTATACTTAGATCCGGAAATGTAGAAATTAACATACATGAAATGTAACAGTCGTTGAATTAATAATGATAATATTTTACACAATTCACTATATGCGCGAGTGAGATCATATTAATAATTTATGAATATGAAATTCTATTACATAATTAGATTAGTTATATATTACCGTTTTAATAGATAAAAATTTATTGATTCTAAGAATCATGTTAAATCAACTCATGATATTCACAATCTATTTGTTAAAAATCTCATTTAAATTTTCATTTATTTCATTTATTTTTCTTTTACGTCTAAATAAAATTAAAATGCTTAAAGCCAAATTACAATAAGAGTCATTAAATATGAAGACACGCACACTATATTAATCATAATTTAGTGTTGCTCGTTTTTGTCTTTGACTTTCTATAAGTATTTTTTAAATTAGCCTCCCTCAAATGGTAATAAAATATTCGAAAATAAAAACGAATATTTAAGGGCTAGCAGAATAAAAACAGATCTCAAGATGACCTAAGCTATTAGTTGCATTTAATTTAATATCCATCTTAGTAATTGTCATGTTGTATGCCTTAGAATACGTCTATGTTTTCACAAGATAAATTGGCATTATCCTTTTCTATATTATGTCCAACAAGGAACCTATATATACATATACATATAAAATCCACTTGTAATGGAACTATGTAAGAAGTTATTTTACTAGCTCCTATAAGAAGTAAGAATCTTAAAAATATTTTGTATGAAATAATATACAAGTTGTTAAGTCTTTCCAAAATATAGATACATTATTATTATAGAAGTTATATAGTGACCAAAAACACTGAAAATCTTAGAACTAATAGCAAATATAATTATAAGCATTAGCTATATATCAAAGTTATTTCATTCTCATACATACGTAATGATCTACGTGAATCATTATCAATAACTAAAATTTATATAAAAAAAGCAATAACGTAGATTTATCGTTGTGGTGTATATATATGATCTTATTGAAATAACTATCTTTTTTTTTCATTTTATTATGCGCAAAATGTGAAGTCCAAAAGCAATATATGAACTAAGCATGGGAAACCTATAGGCTATATGCACTAGACTTTCTATTTGTTTTCACATATGCTTGTAATGATTTTTGTATAATGGTATGGACCATTTATCAATTTTAATATCTATATATCTAATGTCATCAAAGTTGGACCGTTATTAATAATAATAAAAACAATCGTTTACATACTTGCAAAAAATTTCTCCTTTATTTGTAAGAAAAACCACTAATGCCTCTAAATTTGTGTAAGTATCTGTACTCACTATTACGTTTCATATCAATTCCAAATATGGACTCAACTTTAGCTATAGCTATAACAGCCTAAAAACTTTTTTTTTTCGGTGCATATTACTATTTTTAATTTAAGGAGTACGTGTTTTGTAAAAGTCTTATTTTATAGTGCAAATTAACTAGAAGCAAAGTAGCCGTTTTTAGACATATATTGAACTCACATCTATTATGTGAATCGAACATTATTTATTATAAGAAAAAAAAGTGGTATTACATAATTGCATCTTTTCACTAGAGAGATTACCAAAGAGCAAGCAAAAAATAAACTTCTTTGCATTCTTTACTTCACCTATTCTCTTTGAGTTCCCGTGAGTACTCATGAGCCCTCTTTTTTAAAATAAATAAATAAATACTTTATACCTTTTTATCTACAAGACGTCAATGCTTGAGTGACCTTGTTGTGGAAATAAAATTATTTGTATTTTGCGTTTATATTAAATAATTAATGTTACGTTCATGATGGAGGAGGACCAACGAGGTTAGGGGTTGAGAGGAAGGACTAATAAGCTTTTAGGCTAATAAATTTTCGAAGAAGGTTTAGACGAATTTTACATTAAAATGTAAAGGAAATTGTGAAACACTTTATAAAAAAAATGAAATTTAAAAGATATTATTGATAATCTAGAAAAATACGAATATGAAGCAAAATCATACTTTCTCATTTTCTATTTACACTTTGTAGCTCCAAAATTATGCCGAAGCACATGTATAGTCGTGTCTCGCACTCTCAAACATAGAGAAGCACACTAAATTTATTGATCGTATTTTTTTTAAAAAAATTCATGTAATATTAAAATTATTTTATGTGTATCTCAATTAATTTAATAAATTTACTTGTTATTTTCTACGTATTAAATTATAGATAATTATTCTCTGAGCTTGGTGGGGGTTAAGCTCTTGACTTTTTTAATTGCGTTTGTATGCAGTAATAATTAGTTTCCATTATTATTTATAGTTGCGGGTTTGGGTACTAACTCTAGCAATACTAGTCCCATATCCAAAGGAAAAAAAAAAGGGAGAAGAAAGGACAGAAAACACCACAAAACTTTAATAGTAATACATATTCGGAAAGTGTAAATTAAAATTTGGCCAAAAAATTAAAAAAATTATATTTTTTTCTATTTTAAAATAAGTAATTTTTTTTCTTTTTGTAGTTAAAAATATTAAAAGTTAAAAGTGTAAAAATATTATTTAAAAAAAAGGTGAAATAACATAAAAAAAATAATCCCTCTGTTAAAAAGGATGCTTTAACTTAAAACAGAGTTTAAGAAAAGAAATATGATTTTTTAATCTTGTGATTTAAATTAAAGTTATATCAAATGTACCAAAATATACTTTAATCTTGTGGTCTTAAACATGTCACGTAGAAAATTAAAATTAAAATATTATCAAAAAAGAAAAAAATTTCTAAAAAGAAAATAGAATCATTCATTTTCATTTTAGCTAATTTCCTATATATAATACTTCCCTCAATAGTGCCAGTATAAGTGAACTACGTGACTCCCATTATTACGGAAGAAATTTAATTCGACATATGGTACTCATTTATGTCTTTAAGTTTTAACAAATCTTGAAATTAGTACAGAACATAAAGTAATAAGACTAATTACAAGGAAATGACAAGCATTACAAGGGAATATAATTAGCACCACGTTGTGATATTGTTTGGTTTTTTTCTTCATAAGAATTTTGAAGCAACAATAAAGTTATCTTTGTGTGATCTATAGTGTACGATCTGTGAAAGTAGTTACTAATCATTAATGTTTGAATTGGATAAACAGTCTATATTACACTCCCTAAAATACGACCCTTCTTTAAATCAAGCTAACACGAAATACTTTATATACCAATATACTATTTACCATCTGCGTTAGACTTTGTTCTCATAGTTAACATAAACTTTGAATACTTTAATTTCGTTAAATGACATTGATTTAATAAAGCACCAATAAATTTATATATTGATAATTTAGTTTGTGTCTTGCATTTTGTTTTGATAATTTATACTCCTATATACTGATCAGAGTTAGTTTCTATATACAGTAATAAATACACAATAAAAACCCACTAGGCACAAGTCATTGCTCACGTAAGGACTTTGGGGATAATATGGCACATCATATTGTCATTAAATTTTACTAGTATGGTAAAGTCATAAAATTACTTGTCAAATTAAGTTTTATTCGTAAATTACGTTTTGAAAGCTAGCTCAATTTTTATTTTTTTGTCCAAAATCCAAATCTTATAATTAAAAAGCTCATGATTTTCCTTACGCTTCAATCCGGATATTCTTTATTCGATGTTTCACTTCATACCATATGGAGTGCGACATTCAAGGACGGGGCATATATTCACAACCCCTACATGGTCCAAGGCCCCACACACACCGGACCTAACATACTTGACTTTGATATCATATAATAAATTTAATTTGAGTTAATTAACTCGCTTTTAAAAAAAATAACTTAAAGGATTTTAAATTATCTAAATATTATAAGGAGCCCAAAATTAATTCTCATCTTCATCCAATAATATAACATCATTTTCAACAACAGTATCCTTTGTTTCATCAAAAATCAATTATCTACGTATTGTAGCTAGATGTTACATTTCAAATAAATAATACATCATAAACAAGTTTTTAACATTTAATAATTAAGGAGAAATAGATAGATAATTAAGGAAAATAATAATCAAAATACAAATAGAAGATTTACTCTAAAGGTGGGTAAGGGGCAAAACTCAAAAGCATATTGTCTGACTAAATTGTGAAGAAAAGAACAAATGCACATGGGGAAATTAAGACCCTTGTCTAAGATCTCTTCTACTTATTTCACTTCCATGAGAGATTCATTAAGTACTGTCTTAAATTTCATGTGATCAGTGTGTGTAACAATTTAATTTGCCTCAAATTCAGCTACTTAATTTAAGGCACAAGCAATCAAATTAAGTTCGTTTTCTCAATTAAATGATGTACATATTGTAATTTGTAAGTACATATAATAAAAATTTAACTAAATATTATTTTCACGGTTTATTTTTACTTATTCACTATATTTCTTATCGATATTGATCTCTAGGTATAATATCGATCTCGTTAATTATGTGTCTAGACTTGTATAATTTTAAAATGTGTTACTAAAATCTAAAATTTATGCCTTCAAAATTTAAATACCATACCTATCTTCCATGTTTTGCCAATATACATGTTATTTGTCTAAAGTACTGTAGTTGCTAAGAACACTAAAATATTATACTCCCTCGGTTCTATTTTATGTGACACCATTTGACCCGATACGGAGTTTAAGAAATAAATGAAGACTTTGAATTGTTTACCAAATTGTCCTTCAAAAGTGAACTCACTTTTCTCTCTCCTCATAAATGTATTAGAGTATTCCCTCCGTTTAAAAAAGAATGTCCCTATTTTCTTTTTAGTTTGTTTCAAGAAGAATGGCCCATTTTCTTTTTTTGGTAAAACTTAAACTTTAACTTTCCACGTGGCATGTTTAAAATCACAAGATTAAAGAGGATTTTGGTACATTTGACATAACTTTAATTTAGAACCACAAGATTAAAAAGTTCTCTTTCTTTTCTTAAACTCCGTTCCAAGTCAAACTTGACCATTCTTTTTGAAACGGAGGGAGTAATAATTAAAATTAAGTGGAACCAACAAGGATAAAAGAGGAATTGTACCTTTAAATACTTGTCATATAAAAAAATGTGACATTTTTTTTGGGACTGAACCAAAAAAAAAAAAATGATGTCACACGAGACGGAGGAAGTACCTAATTGCATACGAATTTTAATACTAGGAACAATATGTTACTAAAATATTATTTTTACAAACAAAAAAGAAAAACTAAAAAATACTACCTACCTAGAATGTTGAACTACTAGTAAAAGGTCAATGAAACCTCTACCGTGACATTCCATTGATCGTTGAAACGTAATAAAAACTTCTAAACTCTACCAACTATTTTGTAATGGATATTACTGGTGCTATTCTTGTAATGGGTTATTAAACATTTGATCTGACCCATATAGATTATTGTGTAATCGCGAGTCTTTGCTTCATCCCTAAATAAAGATCTCGAATTTCAAATTTTGAATATGAAGAAAATTTTATTGAGAGAGTTACTCTCGAGTGGACCTTGCAATGCGCGATTAGTTAGGGCTCCAATATGGAATTCGAACGAATAAAAAATTGAGAAGTCTTTGTTATGCAAGTTGTTTTATTATACGTAATGAATTACGTTATTTTAATTGTCGTGGGGAGGAAAAATGAACGCCATGGGCTAAAATTAGTAATAAAAAAAGATTGATATACACATTATTCGTGTGTTGCCAAGTTTATCGAAGAATATGACATACAATATTATTTTCTTAGAGTAATAATTAAAATTTTTAAATATTTGTAAGAAGCAAATAAAATCAACATTAAACATATTTGGATAGAGACAAATCAATATACAAATTTTCTAGGTCCCAACCACGATACATATTTGTGTGTTAAAGAAAGAAATTAAGATTTTTATTTAGTTATTTTCCAAATATAAAGAGTAATTATCCCCAATTAATTCAAAAGTTAAAAGTCAATTACAAATTAGACAATTACTCATGAAGTATCTATTGACTTGGCTAAAGGTAATATTTTCCAAGTCATATATGACTTGGTAAAATTATAAGATAATTAAGTGGAATAGAAATTGGGGAACAAACTGAGTCAAAAAACATGTTAATTATTACATACAATCTTTATATAAATAGCGAGATTTACTATTTACTTTTTTTTTTAATCGATATACATAAATTATATATTGATTATATATAATAATACTCATAGTATATATGGATTATAAATATATTACATCCTTCTAATATTTTTTAGACAATTATTTACATTAATTCTTCATTCCTAAGGACAAAAGAGAAAGAGAACCCTTCTTCATTTTTTTCTTAATTGACATCATTAGTGCTTATTTGTGGAATAACACTAAATTAAAATCTCCAATTGACCTAACTAGGAAAAGCACCAAAATTGAAAAATAATGCGATAGCACCAAATGGAACTTTCTATTGAGTGATGACAATTTATTTTGAACAAATGCGAAGTTAAAATTTTAACTTTATAAATTCTGAATTTGATATAGACGATTTCAAATATTAATAAGATTTATATCTGTACGTGTTAATAAACTTATTTAACACAAATATATTATTTGAACAAAAATTATTGAGTTCTATTAAATCATACTCGAACTTCTAGCTTAGCCTCTGATTGTGGGTGAGTAGTTTATTCTTTTTCCACTAAAAACTTTCACAATATTGGATTGACTTATCCAAAAGAAAACAAAAAATTCCATATTGGATTTGCTTAGATGAGATGTCTTTTTCACTCTCTAATGGTTGAGAATTAGTTGACTTACACCAAAATATGGAACCAATCCTTTTATTTCTGCTGGACCATAAATATATAAATAAATCTAATAATTGTATTTATTTAGGCTGCTAAATATAAGTTTCTTTGTCTAGGTTGATTAGGTATAAACAAACAACATTATCAAGTAACTATACAATGAAAGAAAGAAATAATAATGTCATTTTTCTGAGAATTGTTAGGCAGGTTAATCACTTAACATAACCATATGATTAAATTACTATCCAAGATTTATTAAATAGGAAATATTTTAAGTGTGTCATAAAACAAAATCTGTCTAAATTATTTTGCTATCTATTAGTAAATAACATTTTAATCTGAAACAGTAAAAATTTGGTCCTAAATTTATCATTTGGGCCATTACAAAACTTAAAGAGTAGGCATTCACAAAGAGGACCCATTTTGAGGCTACTATTTAAATGATGTCCAAGTTTTGAAACTTAAGCCCACTCTGTTAAGGACACAAAAAATAAAGAGTGGCCTAACAAGCTTTACGATAATGACAAAAATTAAACACCAACGATTTTAAAAATGATTTAGTTCCTATAAAATTTATGTCGTTTTAAAACCTATAAAATTATACCTTAATTCCTACAAAACATTTGCCCGAAAAAACATTTTTTTTTGTAAAATTATGCCTTGTGAATTAGATATTACACAACTTATGTTAGATAAGGTAACAGTTCTTTGAATTTATGTTTTTCGAATTAGATAGTTTACATAATTTATGTTTTACAAGACAAAGGTTTCATAAACCTTGATCTTTCAAAGTTAATTCATAGTCAAAAGATACTTTGACCCACAAATTTTTGTTAAAAAGGAAGAAGAAATAAGAACAAAAAATAAAAGTAATAATTTAAAAGACAAAAATTTAAACATTCAATTAGACAAAAGGTTAGATAGGCCTTGAATGACCCAGCCCATTACTTTTCCCAGAAAGAAATAAGAGCAGGGGCAGGGCCCAAAACAGGTAATTGCATGTTCTTACAACTAACAATTAATATAAAAATATGTATCTTCCATAAATTAATAATTTAATTACAATTAACAATATATATTATTACGTTAATTTTTAATTAGCTCAGGTTAAAATGATTCAAATAAGTGTAAGTGTATAAAAAACAAGTAGTATTGACAAAATATACACTTATTATTGAGTTATTAAAGGAACTTAAAAAATACTGTTTGATGTGATTTATTCAATTATAATAAAGTTTAAAGGTGATAATTAAACTCATGACTATATACTTTGAGGATATTTCTAGTTAATGACCTGGAGTCTTCTGAGTAAGTTTCATCATAATTATATTCCAAAGAAAACACATTTTTCTAACTTGTCCCATCAATGAAAAGTTGAATTGAATTAGTCTAATTGTAGACTAATATGAGGCCCAATTAGAACAAGATACTCAGTCAACTATACAAATCTAGTTTTTTCACTTAGTTACATTCAAAGTCTCCTTTTGTGATGTGTTGAGTGATTCATTTGAATCCATGCGTAACGGAGTCAAAATTTTAAATAATAAATATAAATTTAGATTAAAGTTATTGAATTTTATCGAACTGTATTTATTACGGTGACTTCTTCCTGTCCACAAAACCACCCCCAGCTCCCTTTTTTTAAATTAATACATTAATAAAGCCATTGTATGAGCTGGCACAATTGTAATATTTTCAATGTAAATAAATCTTTTTTATGGAAAATATAGTGTAAATGTCGACCAAAAAAAATGGGGGTGGACCAAACTTGGCCATACCTAAGTAGTTGGCATGGCGATTATGGTCCTTTTTCTTTGGACATAAGATAAAAGTAAAGTAAAAGAGACAAAGGAAGAAGACTATAAGCTAAAGTACGTGTTTGACAGTGACGAAGTCAGAAAATTTGAATAAATTATTTAAGAAAAATAACACAATTTAAATTTAGAACAAGAGAAATTAAAAAAAATTATATTATACACATTTGATTTTTTATACAATGTAATTTTTATCTAGTAATTAAAAAGGTAGCTACATACGTAACGTTCTTAACATGACACAAGATCAGAAAGCAAATTTGCCAACTATAAACCTGACCTATTTGTTTCTTTATGTTCCCATTTAGTTTTTGTATATAGGAGGATAATTCTATAAAATTAAAATATAAGATTAATTATATAATATACTTTAATTTAATACATTTTCTCAACAGACATATTATATATATTCAAACGTGTAAAAATATTAAGTATGAAACTAAGCAACTTTACTGCGCACTCAAATTCTTTAATCTTCTGTTCAGTACTACTATATAATATTCAACTTTTAATAAATTAAAAATGTAGAGGAATTGCTGAGAACTTTACAGTAGCTAGGGTTCATAATATCTCTCTCTTAGCTGTCATAGAAAATGTTAAAACTTTTGATTACTTTTAAATTTACAAGAAAAAGTAATATATATAAGTGATGAAAAAAAGGAAAAATAAAAAATTAACTTTCTTGTCAACTAACCCATTCAGATGATTTATTTAAATAGTGTTAGCTTTTTTATATTCTATTACGCTAACAATATTTTATATGCTACGATGTTTCTTTTATTTTATTTTAATTATCATAATTTTTACTCTTATATTTTTCTCCCTTCATTTCTAAAAAATAATTTCGCATGATCTATCGAAAATAAGCTCTAATTAGGTATGTGTCCCACCTTAAAATTCACTATTTCCTATTGAAATTTGGATTTTTTTTATTGAATTGATGAGAAAAGGAAAAACAGTAGTGTTTTCAGATGGAAAAATTAGAAAGCTTTCCAGTAGTATCTCAATGAGAATTTGTTTTTCGTTCTGTATTTTTCTAGTGAACTGGTTCATGAGAAATGAGTAGAAAAATTATTTTTTATAACATAAGCTTCTCACTTATTTGTGGTGGGAGAAAATCTCTATTTTTAGACCCAACCCTATGTCTTAATTTTATTTGCGATATTATACTAAATATGTTATCGTTATTGTCCGGTGGTAATTTTTATGTTAGATGAAGTTTCTTGGAGATATCTTTTTGACACATTCACCAGCATGATAACAGCCTAGCAACAGTACATACAAGCTAAGTTTGGACTTTGGTGTTACGTGAGGAATATTTTGTCTCATCATTAATCTCATATATAACAAAAATTTATTCTACTAATTAACTGCTCTGAACTGCATAACAACAAATGCATAAGATCTTTAAAATGATCTGGCTAATTAATTTTTGGGTTAAGTACAATGATTTGCCAGTTTGTTTTTTTTTTAATTTTTCTACTGCCACTTGCATGTGTCTAGCTAGCTAGCTCCACTGTGTACTGTAATTTAGAGGTGGCATAATTAGTGGATTAATTAAATTCTTAATTATAAAAAGGACACGTCTCGTAATTAATATTTATTTTTCTACAATTAAAATAAATATTGGAGTCGATTTCGAATAACTAGATGCATGAATTGAGTAGTTTAAGAGGTCAAATTGCCCCAACATACATGCATTGATATCGAAAACAAATTACGTAAATATCTGCAGCTGTACTTTATGGGCTCGAGATAGAAATTAAAAAAAAAAAAGGTTAATGGAGAAGTTTAGTTTTGTGATTTTTTCTAATTTTTTTTTTTTTTTTTTGTGTGAGATTTTTATTTTTATACGAGATTTAAAAAGTTATTTATTTTATTTAGTTTGTAAGTGACCTTATCAATTCACTACATCAAAAATTATCTTTAGCGATAATTAATTAATAATTGTCTCTATATATATACTTTTAGCGACAATTGACACTCTTTGTATATGTCCGTAAAGGCTTTAGCAACACTGAATCTAATGATATTTAACTAATATCGATAAATACTTTAGCACTCTTTAATAATGTGTCTATTTATTAGCGCTTTTATTAAACCATACCGCTATTTGTATCAAAACTCCAGTGTAGACGTAGCTCAATGAGGATTAAAAAAATAGGTGTACTAGCTAGCTAGTTGTTCGATGACTTTAGTACAAGAGATTTTTGAAATAAATAATTTCTCATATGGATAGTCTATATTATACGGTAGTGAATGCATGTTGGTCTGTTAAAGTCTAATAAAAAAATATATTATAAGACAATGTTGTGAAAATGCAAATGCTAGAATGAATGTTTTGGTTACACTCCCTTCGTTTCTTTTTACTTGTCCATTTTTTTTATAGTTGTTCCTAATTATTTGTCCATTTTGACAAATTAAGAAAGGATAATTTTTTTACCTATTATACCCTCAATTAAACAACTTATTACTTTGAAAAATGCAGAATTTTTCATCCACTTCATAATTAGTAGGGATAAAATGGTAAATTCAGTACGTCATTAATTATTTTTCTTAATAGATATGTCAATTCAAAAGTGGAGTAGTAAAAAAAGACGAAGAAAATATTAAACTAAATAAATATTAAAAATGATTATATTCATAAAAGGTTTAGTGTAGCTAGTACACATTAAGGATAAAATGTGAGAAGATCGTTGAGGATGATATGGACATGTACTTTATCAATCTATCGAGGCATCGATTAAACTATGGTACTAAGTGAAGGTTCTGAAAATTGGAGATGAGATAGTCAATAGACCTAAAAAATTACATAGAAGGAAATGGTCTTTAAGAGACTTGGAATTGTGTTGTATCCATATCAATATAGACAAAACTAAAGATAAGATTTAATGAAATATAGAAAATAATCTATATAGCTAGGAAACTGCTTTTAACATGCTTTCTACTTTTATTACCTATTATTAATGATGATAACGTGCTTAAATATCAAAAGTATTTAGCCGACTCCAATTTATTTGATACGACCAAGACATAGTTGTTGTAATATAGTTTCTCACATGATCACTTGTACATCAAAATCATTTCTCTTTTGCTTTGTAAATACATGAACAAGAAACATTTCGTTTTGATGAAAAATAACCATTTTTTTTCATTTAATTGGTGAGGTTACAAATATATAATCGTAGCATTATAAATGAGAAATGAAAATTGTTGTATACTGATCAAAAGTGATTGCTTTTTTCTTTTTTTACAAGCACACCAATGAATTCCAATAGTATCATACATATGTATACTTCATATATCTTTTTCTTAATTTTGTTTAATTAACAATCTACCTAGCTAAACTAAACTAAAATAAAATACAACAGATCTCATAAAAAAAAATTAAATGTAAAACACATCATGCTGCACTAATTCTAAATCTTGTTATTACCCTTTCTCTCATTGTTCTTGAATGTGTCAATACTTCATCCTTTCTATTTCTCTTAGGATTTAATAATTTTGACAAAAATCCTTCTTTTTTCTTCTTCTTCTTCCCAATACTATTATCTTCCAATAGAATTCCACCTTCTTTTCTTCTCATAATCAAAGCCAATGATCTACTCTTCATGAGCACATTAGTGTTTGGAGATGAACACGAAGACACGTCTGAAGACGACGACAAAGAAGATAGAGAAGAAGAAGAAGAAGAACAACATGAAGAAGTAAGAGTTGTTGTGTTACTTGTTGATGTTTTTGAAAGCAAAGAGAGTTTTTCACTAAGACAGACAGAACAAACCCCGGGATTTTGCTTGTGCTTAGGGTGCTTCTTGCAAAATATAATAGACTTGGATTTTGATTTGCTTTTGTTGATTTGCATTTGATGATCTCTAAAGTTCTTGAAAAATCTCCTTCTATTATTTTCCATGATTTTTTTGGTAGATGTTCTTGGAAATGAAGGGGGTGTGTGGGGTATTTATAATAATTTGTTTAATACAAATGAGAAAGGTTGGCAAATGAGGTTTCTATGATATTTCATGTGAGGTTCGTAATGAGGTTCATTAAAATGACTTTTTTTTTATTTTTTTTTGAAAAGTCTGGTTCATGGCCCAATATGCACGGCTGGAAAATTTGTGACAAGTTGAAAATTAGGAAAATGTGTTAAAAGAAAAGTGTTTAATTTTCGAATTCATTTCATTAACCATTAATATACGCCCTTCTATATACGTATACTAACATGTCATAACTGATTAAATTACCATGCAATTACACAGACAAAGTTAAAAGTTTTACATAACGAATTTTGAATTTTATAACAATAATTTCAAGTGTTAATAATTGTATTCTAAACTTACTCTAAATAAATTTAAGAAACTTATTTTTATATATATTTGAGCAAAAGTTATTAGATGCTCGTTAACACCACCTCAGACAATCTGAAAAATTCTATATACCATCTTTATATAACTTGAATTCACAATATAATATTTTATTAAATTAGTTAAAAGATTATTAGGAATAATTATTTGAATATTAATTAGTAACTTAAAAAATAAAAAAAAAATATTGTTATTATTATTAGAATACAATTTAGATAGATAATAGTAAAAAATTATATTATTATAAACTCCGAATGAATATAAACCACCAAAAATTGAATCATCGAGTCAAATCGAGAATCTCAATACTCGATGATTCAATACCCAATTCTTACAACGAGTATACAACTTTGTAAGTAAATCCATAACTGACGGGGGATATTGCTGAGTCGGTGACTAAAAGACATAAATCCATGTAGCTTTCTTACGTGGGACAAGCGTGGAAATTGACTCTCTTAATTCTACTTTGATTTTAGTTATATTTAATTAATACTGCTATAGTACTAGTAATAAACTATGTTTATTTTTGCGTTAAGTTAGACGATTATCCTTCTTGTACGACCACAAGAACACACTACCAAAATTCCTCAACTTGTATTTTTATTTTCATTTCATAATTACTAACATGAAATATGATTTTTTTTTTCATTTTTCTTTTGTTATTGTTATTGTTATCATTTTCTGTTTTAAAAATATTTTAGAATTCAAATTGTCTAATCATCAATTACTTATTTAGTTTAAAAAAGAACGACCTCTTTCTCTTTTAGTTTATTTAAAAGTCTAACTAGAAAATTCTTTGTGAAACGGAGAAGTACTATTTAATAGGCCAGATATGATTCAAGATTTTAAATCCATTGGTTACAAAAAAAAAAAATTCATTCTCACTCTTGTTATTAGCAAATTATCTCTACTTTAACCTTGTCATTTACATAGCTCCCCGTATGAAATGGATGAACTCCACGTGATGTCCAAATTTGCAAGTGCCTTTGTCTATATTTCAAGAAAATATATACATTGAGGATTTCAGATTAAATTCATTCTGTAGAGTTATTTTCAATAAAATAATACATTGGTGTAAATGGAATATTTGTAAAAGAAGAGCACAAGGCAGTTAGTGCACCTACCATATCACGCCTTGTATCTTTTTTGTAGAAAAGGTTGTGCCTTTAAGTATCTTATTTGATGTAATCTAATCAGCAATGATACTTTTGTTTAAACTTTAAAGCTTTGAAGCTGCAAAAATTATTCCTCCTACTACTGCCAGTTATTCCAACATACTGATATTATTCCCATCCTAACAACCTCGCCGTTTTCTGGTCCAAGGGGGGTATTCAACCAAAATAGTTTAATCAACATAGAGAATGTAGCTACAAAGGCATCAAACAAGAGTGATCATGTCACCCATGACATGTTCAGATGAAAAAGATGAGTACCTAAAAAGGAAAAAGACAACTTTTTTATCCCAACAAAAGTAGACGTTGTAGAGGTGTGCAAGAATGGATCAAACAAGTCGTTGATTTCATGTAAAGCTAGAAAATGAACATAGAGAAAACCTAAATATCCTTGAAGAGGGGGAGAAGTGTTCATCGTTTTTCTCCTTTCTTTCTTATTTTGCTGATTTGTTTGCCTCCGTACTTGCACTTGTTGTTCCTATTGGGCATTGGGATACATATGGCTTCAGCTGAAAAAGAAAAGAGAAAAGAGAGGAATTATTCAATAACGAGGTTTTATAAACTTCCACACAAACAAAGTAAATGAAAAAGTCACACAAGTTTCATAAACATTCTCTACGATCTAGTGAACACTAACTTTTTCTAACACTAGATAGAGTGACTAGTTTCTTTTCCCTAAAATTATACACTGTTTTTTCTTAATGGAATTCTGTATATTCAACGATAATTTCCAGAGAAGCTGAGACGAGGAGCACTATCTTGGAAAATAGTGGAAAGTGAACTCCCTCCAATATTGAATGCTAAGAGGAGAAAAAACAGCAGCACCACAGAACACAAGAAAGTGTAATCCATTTTGGGGTATGCTGAAAAGTCCAAGCCCTAATCCATGGGCTAGAAATTGCTAGTTCTGACCTACCTCTAGCACTATTTGTTTCAAATTTCAAAAGACTTGGGAGGACAAGATCAAAATGATGGAATTACCCAAAGAATGTATAATATTCGATACTTTTTGGACAAAAAGAAAGTGAATGGATGTAAAGACAAATCAGAAGAAGTTGGTGATCTAAGCAAGTGCTGGCCGTTGGGCCTAACGGAAATCACAAGTGACAATGTATTTCCTGGAAAGGACTGGAAGTTATATACACAACTTTCTTTTGATAAATAAAAAAGAGTTCACTAATAATACACCAAGATAGTGTTATCTTGACAGAAAGTGTCTTGTAAAAGTTATGAAACTGGCAACCTCTAGCTGACCAATGTATTTAGCATTTATATCATTATCTACTCTTTAAGGCTGTTGGCTCATCTAAGATACGCCAAAAGAATAAAGGTAGAATGAATGAAATAGAACAGCTGTTACTTTATAACCCGATTCCCTATTGACTATAATCTAGCTACAAATTTATATACTTTTCTTACTCATTGCATGGATAGAAATACAGTTGGAAGTGAGTGATTTCGGTTACTGTGAACAATAGAAATTATAATTAGTAAATACATCTATATCATATCTACCCTGTAAGGCTTTTAAGCTCATCCAAGATGCATCATGGAAAAAGAATAAAGGTAGGAACCAGTGAAATAACAAATCTATTGCTTTGATAACCAGATTCCATATTGACTACAATCAAGTTTTAACTTCATATACTTTTCTTAATTATCTCTTGGATAGAAATAAAGCTGAAAATGAGTGATTCCAGTATTGTGTGAACAACAGAAATGATAATTAGTTTTTATACATGACTGATCTTTTATATACTGGTTTGTATAATATCACTTAAGACCTTTTGTGCAGAAACAAGATAATTGCTTCTCCAAAATTTAAAAAATAAAAAAAGGAAGAAAAACTAGAAGAGTAATGAACAAATTGCAATATACACGTCCAGCATAACATAAAGGATTGTTTACACACAGATATTCTACACAAGATGTTTTGAGGATAGGAGGAGTTTAGTACAGAATATTAAGCTAAAATGCATTTTGCTTTTCTGTTTTTGGTGCACTATAAACTGTAATTCTAGTGACAGTGAATCAATCCCAGATGTCCTAGACACCACTTAGGATAGGTTTCATATCTGGTATATTCTGTACCTACTCCATTTGAAAATGGTTTTTCAGTACACCTAAGTACTAGTTTTAATACAAAGTTACCTTACTCCAAAAAAAAAAGATATTCTACACAATTCCATCTCATCGCCATAAACAGAACAAGCTGCAAGAATTAGGATATCACCCATCCAAAAGTTCGAGACTATGAGACATAAGAACTCCTAAGTGTCCTAAGAAGAAACACAGTTTGTGGCACATGTCAGTAGAATGTAGCAGTACTTACAGAAGTTGTTATCCTTCAGAATATATATTTATGCTACACAACAACCTTTAACCTTTCTCTCTTCCACATTTTTTTTGAAACTAAAAAAAATATATGGGAGAGAGAAAGGTAAAAGAACAAAAGGTGAGTAAGTTTCTACATGACATCTTATAGATTATGAAAGACACGATAAAACTAGATTTTGAGCCTGATCGAAACATTTGTTTAATATAGCAAGTATTTGGGAAAACTACTGATAGAACTTTTTTTTTCATTGGCAAAGGCAGATCCTGATCCCCGCAAAGTAGGGGTAAGGTCTGCGAGCGCACACACCCCCTTCCCATTTAAGACCCTATTTGTGGGATCACACTAGGTATGCTATTGTTGATGTAAAGGCAGATTATAATCCCGGAGCAGGAGGTACAGTCAGTGTATTCGGAGTGTTAGCTGGGTTGGGAGAAAATACACTGCGTAAATGCTTACCCGCACCGAGTGTTTACACCAAACCAATAAATGCAAGACGCATGTCTTTCACATACATATATAACACTTAACCAAGGTTAATGTATTTTCCCATAATTGTTAACCGTATAAGATTAACTTTATTTGTTTGATGTAAACACCCAATGCGGATAAACTTTTACCAATACACCGACCCGTTGCTCCAAAAATGATTGGCGCTCTGCCCCTACTTGTGGGCTGCACTTTTAAGACCTATTACAACTCTTAGGAGTAGTTTGGTATATAACAAGTTAACTCGGAATAATAATATGGAGATTAAATAATACAGGATTATTCAGTGGGTATACTTCTATTGTTGGATTTTTGGTTCATTAGAATAAAAATGGGATATTGGGAGGTGCAGTCTGTGTATTCAGAGTGTTAGTTGGGTTGGGAGAAAACCCAGTGGTAGATACTTACCTGCACCAAGTGCTTACACCAAATCGATAAATGCAAGACACATGTCTTTCACATACATATTTAACACTTAACCATGGTCAAGTGATATGTATTTTCTCTTAAATGTGAACTGATAAGGTTAACTTTATTGGTTTAATGTAAACATTCGACGTGGATAAATTTTTACCAATACACTGCACCCATTGCTCCCTGCAAGCATAGATTTTTCACTGGAGAAATCCTTCCATTTTGTTATGTTTGGAAGGTCTCTTGATACATGTATAGACTTAGCACCAGCTTGTTGTTGGGAAATTTCTCCTTTCAATATACTAGCTACTTACATTGTCCAAAAAAAAAGTACTATTATCATTATCATAAACAGCCTTTTCAAACTATAAACTATTTTAAGCTAGGTGGTCTGATAGCCAATTACTAATTTAAGAAAGCATTGGAACAAAATATAATTAATAGAATTCAGGCCTAGTTACGAAAGAGTTAAGAGGAATCCGACTTGTTGGACCCCAAAAATTTGAATAAGACTTGAAGTCCATTGAAGGGATATAGGACTTATGTACAAACCTATTCTAGTTGGTTCTGCAAGATTCTGTACATCTGGGCAAGCATTGAATTATAAGAAATAAGGGGAAAGAAATGCACATTGGACCCACTTTGCTTCAGTTTCCTAGATCTTTTATTTGTCAAGAACTACTTAACTATAGATGATCAAATCCAAAAGCAAGACATCCTAAGAACATATGAACACGGAGGCAACTGCTTTCAAAAACTAAAATCAGAGATTCCCTCCTTAAGGCTTACACAAGGGTGAGAATGGGATGAGGAGGAAAGCGGTTTGTTTGCTCTCTTTCTGTCTGCTTGATTTCCCTTGCAGAAGAAAGAATCTTGGAATGGCAAAAAGGATAAAGAGACCAAAAGAATACAATCAACTTGCTAAGTTCTAGAACGTAAAACGGGCTAAAGGCCAGAGGTGGAAACACGGGTAAAAAAAGAATGAAAGCATATGGCCTCTTTTAATTTTAGCAAATTATTTACAAAAAACTCCGAACATGTTTGGATTGGCTTAAAAGTTGGTCAAACCTACTTGTAAGTCCTTAGTTTTTTAGAGTGTTTGGCAAGGTTAAAAGTAACTTAAAATAAGTTCAAAATGACTTGAAAAAGTTAAAAACCAAAAGTAGGACAAAAGCTACTTCTTTATTTTTTGACTTAAAAAAGCTACTTTTTTATTTTTTGACTTAAAAAAGCTACTTTTTTAAAAGCCAATCCAAACGGGCTCTCACTCTTGATCAGTGTTATCAAAAGTGAAACGCGCAAAAAAGCTACAAGGTTCTTCCTTTGGGCTTTAAGCAAAAAGAGTGTGGCCTCTAATGAAAAAAGGCACAAATGGAGAAAAACTTCAGATATGTCTGCCTCGTCGAAGGTTAATAATCAAAAGCACGAAATAACAAGTATATGGACTAAAATTTTGGAAGAAAATATGATGAAGTGAAATATAAGCTGTTTAGTGTCACATCTTCAGGATTACACTCATTGACAAGGTAAAGTACGTCTTCGAGACAAAGCACCCATAAAGCTAGGTGAACCGCTCAACATGTAGTAAGACTCAATTTATGGCTTAAGTGCACCTTTGACAAAAATACTCTTTGTGAATGTAAATGGGAACGTGAATTCAAATATCAAGCTGAAAGGCTGGAAGATGAGCAATTGAAAGTAAATTGATCAGAGAAAATATGATTAGTCAAGAGTTCAGTCAATGTTAAGTACCTTGAAGTCGGTCAAATCTGGAACTACGTAGTTAGGCAGCTTCTCTTGCACAATAACATAACCACCTGGAACAAGAAAGAACGATCTAATATTAGAAATAAACTTAGATGTGTGTGTGTTTCTATGTGACTTAATTGTTGATTCTTTTGACGCTGGAATATTTAGCTTTCAAAGAGAAGGAATTCGGTAATTCTACTTCTTTATCCTGGGTAAATTATGAACTTAGACAAGCATGGTCTGGGCCAAGCGAACAAGAAATATAAAGCCCCTAAGCTGTAGCCTAATAACTTGTCAGATGTTGATACTACAACCACATAATCCTTTTTCATAAAGCTATAGAAACCTGTTTCAAACAGGGAGAAAAGACGAAAGAATAGCACTCCTAGTTCACAATACTTGAATAGAGATTTCAAACCTTTGCGAGTGTGAAAACCAGTAGGCTTGCAATTTTTTCCCTTGTAGAAGCCCCGAGGAACCTTTTTTGTGGTAAGAATATCAAGAGATGAAGTACGCTTTCTTCTGAAAGATCTCCCTAAACCTAATAACAGTCCCAGCGGCATTATATAGTCTTCCAACTAAAGAATTGTGCCTAGAGACAACATAATACAAAGAAAAAATGATATTATATATTTGCATAAGATCAAGATTTAATCTTTGAAGTTATAAGCAACTTTTGCTTTTTAACCCTTAATTACTGGTTTTTCTAAATTTATCTTTTTATTGGAAAAAAATTGACATTATATCTTTGCATATGATCAAGATTTAACTTGAAGTCATGATCAACATTAACTTTTTAACCCATTATCACCGTCACGGCAATCTATTTCTCCAATTATCACGCCCAATATCATGCGGCAAAGATAATTAGCATGTCACGAGGAAATATGGGAACAAGGCAAATCCAGAGGCAATGCCAGGAATTTTAACAAAGGGATTAAAAAAAAATTCAAATACCTAGAATCTTCTCTTTTGTTAAGGGTATAAATTTGTTTTTTCCCTATTTATACCATATATTTTCGGATGAAAGGGATATAATTGAACCCCCTTACTTATCTTTAGCTCCGTCAGTGGGCAAATCCCTGGTGCTAAACACACAGCTAAGGAAAAACCCCTCTTCATCTCCTTACACTATTCTACACTTAAGATTGAACCTTATTACAGACTCCTGTCATTTATAAATAGTATTTGCACATTTGAATATGAATTACAAATCTACAAGTTTACTCAAGTCTAATTTGTTCCTTTGTTCAATTCTAATAGAACTAATTTTAACTATTTAGCATCCTTCAAACAATACTATGAACATAGCTATATTTTGCACATTACAGAGACCCCATACATTGAGCTTTCTAAGTTAGATTTCTTACTTTAAAAGAAAAATACATAAACCTAAAGGCACAGTATAGAATTTCACGAAAAATAAAATGCATTGTGAGAAAAAAATCCAGATATTTCTTGCTTACAAAACACTATATATATCAATAATCAGCCATTATTTTAAGCTCTACAGTATATAAATTAGAATTCAAGTAAAAAAAAATTACCAGTATCTGCTCAAGAGTATGCTTGCCCAGTTGGTAAGGCTGGGCATTTGGTCGGTTTGGTTTTTCTGTTTTCGGTTTAACCAATTTTAATTAATAGTGGCCTATGGCCTGTGGCATCTGAATAATTTTAGTAAATCGAAAAAAAAAAAAAAACTTCAGATTTGGTCATATTCTTTTACATGTACCAACACATCAGAGGTATAAAAACGTACTGTATACTAACCAACTCACTGATCAGTCCCTGTCCCTAACTAACAGACTGAATAGACAGAACTTCCATGGTAGAGGATACTAACAACTGACTAACAATAAGGAGAGCCATAATGATATTGTTTCACATGTACAAGTACCCTCAGTTTATACTACAATCAAGCAGCTAAAGTGTTAACTGACTTAATTCCCCTATAACGAATTAACTATATGTTGTTACATACTAACATTTACAGGATATGACAATTACAACTTACAAGTACATCCCTCAATACTGACTACTCATCTCATATTTGAAATGAATATAACATATATAAAGATTTGTGAATTTAAGGCTTAAGACGCGATGAGCAGTGGCCAATGAGCACTGACCTTGGACTTTCGAGTCGCGAGCACTCGGCGAGGAGCCAGGAGCAGCGGCTGGCCTGAGACTTAAAGAGACAACGGACGACGAGCTGAGAGATGAAAGACGAGCTGCAGCGTAAGTCGTAACTGAGACGAGACCTGACGAGTGCTGAGAGATGAGAGTTGAAGTGGTCTGTGTTAGGTTTCTGATTGGAATATGGGCCTAATTTGAATATGGGTTCTGGGTTATGGGCTGAAAGAATAAGGAAATAGCCGTGTAGGATTAATTACGGAAATCCCACCTTTTAGTTTATTTATTATCATTATCACCCTATAAGTTTTTACTAATTTTCAATATTTATCATTTTCGTGCATCACATGAATGTATCTCGCACATTACATTAATGTATCTCGAGCATCACATTAATGTATCTCGAGCATCACATCAATGTATCTCGTGCATTAGATTAGTATATCATGTATAAAATGTACCTCGCGTATCATATTAGTGTATCTCGTGCATCACACTAACGTATCAGTGGTTACATTGTTGTATCAGTTTTGAAGGATTTTTGTAATTATAAACATTTAACTGATAAATTGTAATTTTACCTTTAAAGTATGTGATTTCTGTAATATGCCCATGATGATATTTTGGTTTTTTCGGTTAACCAAATTCGTTAGCTAAAAACCGAATCGTAAACTAAAATATTGAAAATTGAAACCGAACTAATCGGGAACCTAAATTTTTTTAAAAAAACCGACTCAATAGGTTTTTTCGATTTTAACTATATCACGTGCAGGCTTACTAGTTGGAATAACCGAGAAGACAACAATTATTGGGTTTTAATAGTGTGGGCTATAGAGAGAAAAAAGCCCAAAAAATGGGAATGTCACATGTTTTGAGTGGATGAAATGGACCTAGTAGAGAGGCCCAACAGAAAGAAAACATTTTTACTTGGGCCGTTGAGGCCTTGTACATAAACTATCATGTGTGACGGCATAGTAACTATTTTGTGTTTTAAAAATTTTTAAATTTTTTGCGCAGAAACTCCTCAATTTTTTTTTTTTTGGGAGGACGCCAAATTATAAAAAGAAGTTTTTAAAATGTGCTTGAATCATGTTGTTAAGGGGTCGTTTTGTAGCTACAGTTAATGTAGGAATTAGTTACGAGGGAATCTATATATCATTTTATGCAGGTATTAATTATACAAAGATCTATCATGTATTAAATTATACATATATTCTCTTAAATTTTAAGTTACGCGGATTTTCAAGTTGCAAATCAAATACTATATAAATCTTACATCGAATTTAATATCTACATAACTCACTTCTAAAAACAAATATCAAACGACCCCTAAATCTATCAAACTTAAACTTTAGCATGATTCGAATCCCTAAATTTAAATTACGCCTGGTCATGAATACATGCCACCAACAAAATGCACCTCAAATCCAAACGTAAAATTTAAATTGGAATGCAAACAAACAAGAAAAGATAAAAGTATTTTCTTTTGAATAACTCAGTTCACATTGCATAGATTTTATTATTGACTTTAGTACATGTGAATTTAGAAGAAAACGTCAACATCGACCTCGATCTACTTCATATACTTAAAAGTAAAGATTTTATTATATTTGTGTTCTTTTGCCTTCATGAAACACATGTTTCACGCTGAAAATCAATTGAATGTCAGTTTGACCATAACATAAAAAATTAAGAAATGAACAAAAATATACACATTTTAAATTAACAATAAATAAGAAGTTTGCTAGAAGTTTCACATGACTAATGCACAATAAAACAAAAGAATATGAGTGATCATTCATCAATAACTTTAACCTATAATGATCTAAAGGGTTGTTGGGTTTGAAAACAAAGTTATGCAAAAATTATTAATATAAAATAATATATAGATTCCTCAAACAAAATTAAGTAATAGGACATTTAATTATATTATCAATAACCCAATTATCTCTAAATGCAGATTGTTAATGAGTCTGGTCAATTCAATCGTGAAGCACAACTTTAGAGAGCAAAACAGAATTATTAACCTGCATGTTTTGATAAATTCAATATATTTTGATATTTTATTCGATATTTGACATCGATGCTTCTTACGTAGACATTATAGAAATTATGTTTAGTAAACTTTAAAGGATTGTAATACTAATGACTACATAATAAACTATTTTAAACTAATGGATATGTCACATCACTGCTCAAGCATTATAAATTTCGGTTTGTATATTTATTATAATGTACGCTGCGCGAAAAAAAATAAGTTAGACAAATTGAAAACAACGTGTGTTGCTTTGTTTACCGTTCTAAGGAATAAATTGTCAGAAATATACATAACATATACACACAAATAAATATTTTAACTTTGAGAGTGTATATATAAACGTTTTTAACTTGGTATTCATCAACAATAACTAAACACTCCAACTCATTCTTATTGAGACTCGTGAACACTTGATATTGATGTGGGACATGAATTTAAAAAGTGTCTAGATATTTTTTAAAAAAAATAAAATTGAAGATCATAAATTAAAATATTTAAATGTACACGTTCAAAATTAAAATGCTTATTTATTTATTAGTAGAAAACAAATTTGAATGTCTGTTACGTTAATATGTTATGGCAATACAAAAAAGTGAATCATTGTCAAGAGCATTAGTCAAAAAGAGATAAATTCTGGCAAAGTATGCCTTTTCAAATTAAATTACACAGAAATTCTAATGAAATCAGAGCAGGGAGAAAATAAAAGAGAAAACTGTTGAGTGCTTTTTGAAAAATGGAACAATAAAGGTTATATTGTATTATGATATTCTGGTCTTTAATTTCTTCCACACTATTAAATCATTGATGGAGCCAGAAGGAAAATTATAATTTGGCAAATTCGAAAAGCTATTTTTTTTCATTCTAAAGTCGTTTGATTATGAATAAGTTATTTTGAAATTATTTATTTCGTGTTAAGTTATTCCATCATATATATATACATGACATAGTTTATCATATCATTAAGATAAATTGATGAATTAAATAATTTAAAAATAACCTAATTTCTCTAACTAAACACAAAATAAGATAATCATATATTTTATTCCAATATTATTATTCCTTATACCTTGTATAAAACGATTCCTTACTGTAGTAATTAGTTAACAAAGAAAGCCCTTTCTACGATACATATATCAGTTGGTTAAGTATTAAATCGAGAGAAATAATAAATAAAGTTAAATTAGTTTATTTATTCTGTAGTTACTATTTTTATTGAGTATGCAAAACATGACACGTAAATGAACTTCTCTCATTTTTTTAATCACAAAATAAAATGATGTGCAGAATCGGTTCCTTCATTTTCCTAGTAATTCTTGCTTCTATCTAATAATTGTTTTACTATATAAGCTCAATTGATTAAGCAAGGATATTCATATCATGTGAATTAGGCTTTTTGCAAGTATAATTGTTTATTAGAATCTCTCTCTTAAAATTAAAAAAAAAAATTGTTTAAAACTTACGTGAACGTTGCATGAATATATGACTTTACTTTAGACGAGAATTTATATGTGATAGATAATAGATTAGACAAACTGTTGCTAATTAAGTCCAAATTTCAACTACTTTTAAGACTTAAGTACGTGCAATTGTTATACAAAATTTTAGAACTCGATGTTAGGTTACGGTAATGACTAATAATGAACTCTTGACAATCCAGCTCTTAAAAAAAAAAAAGAACTAATGGATCGAACTTATATGGCGTACCTGATCGTTTAAATCAGATCTCGCAACTTAGTTAAAAGACTGACAAATAAGAAATTTCACTTGGTGAAGCAAGGTAATTTATCTGAACTCATCTCAATAAAAATTACATTGCATATTTAATTATTATATAGGATGAATTATTATTAATTTAACATAAAATTAAATTAAATTTTACCTCTAAGCAATTCAGTTATTTATTTTTTTAAAATTGAGTTGAGAAAAGATAAATAATAAAAATTTAATAATTAATTAATTAAGTTACTAAAATTTCGAAACACGAATAATGAATTTGAAATTATATATTTAAAAATTTATCAAAATAACGAAGTCGTTTGGAATGGTATTAGGATTCCGTCCAAAATGTTTAAGTGAAGGGTAAAGTCTTGATGGGTAGTGGGCCTATTTTTCGAGTGACCACCGACCGCCGCTTTAGTCTGTCTTTTTCCCACTGAAACTGGAAGCCATGAAAATGACGGCCTTTGATTTTTGTCCACCCAATGTTAAAAGAGAAAAAAAAAAAAAATCACTTCCTTCTACTTTTACAAATTGCTCTTTTGGTTTCCTTACTTTTCCTTTCATGGACCAAATTACTTTTAAATTGAAGGTAATTACCATACTAGTACTACTTATCATACAATAAATGTTTTTTCTATTTGAATATATGCCTTTATTATTCTTAGAGGATTGACTCAGATTTTGTTAAATTAGATATTACGTCTAATTCACATTTCAAAAGCTAGTTTAAAAGGAAAATGATTATTCAAATTTGATAAAAAGTTCACTCATCTCATTAACCACAAATATAAGACTTTTGTCATTCTTTAACATTACACCTCATGCTCAGTGCTTAGCATCTGGTGCATGAACAATTTTGATTTTAGGGGCCATAGCATTGGATGATATAGGTCTAATACCATATTAAAGTGTGTGACCATCTCATTTAAAATTTTAAGTTATTGGAGAGAACACACTTTTATTAATTAATTATTTAGAGAGGCACACTTTTATTATTTAATTATATTCTCAACAGATTTACACTTTCACAATAGAATTCGTTCTTTGTTTTGAATTTGAATTTAAACATTGCACTCACCATTAATCGACAGACGACGAAAGTGTATGAATATTTCATCTAAAAATTCAAATATTATCTGTTTTGATATTATGTCAAAAAACTATTTAAAAAACCACTTTTATTAGTTAACGGTCCTTCAACGACTTATTTTACGAGCTACTTACTTAAAAAGATATTCCAATTATTATTGAGATGGAGTGCCACCTTCCAAAAACAATTAGAATCATAACCACAAAATCTTCTACGAAACAAGTTGGACCAAAAAATTACTCTAATTCAAGGTGATCAAAGAGTTGAATTATATTTCATTGCTCATTATATTATCTGTCTTTTCCCCATTACTTTTCTTACTCATCTATAATTTAACAGCAATTAAACAGAAGAACATTTTCAATATTAAGGAATAAAAATTAAAAGAGAAAAGGGAGAGAAATCAAAGTTTGCATTAAAATATTGGAAAATTCCTAAATTTACATTGAAGTTGAATTCCTAAAAATTAAATATAATTTCAATTTTTATTCATAATCAAACACAATTTTAATTCTTACCATTTTCAAAAAATTAATATAATCACATTATGATGACCCTTTTATTATGTGACATCAAAAAATCCAAGAGACTTTTTGAGTATAAATATTGTTCAGTTTATAGTGTTCCTAACTCCATTTATTAATTTGTGTGGGGAGAAAAAACATCAACCTTTTCAAAGGCAATAAGCTAATGTATAAGCTAAGTCTTATAGCTTTTCATCAACTTGATTGTATGTGTCATGGTCTACTTCTTACCCACCACATGGGGTTTGATAGGCACCCAACAGCCATGCACCAACCCTATTTTAAATATATTAATAAATTAAAACTGAGTTTTAAGTGTTTCATTAAATTATGAGTGTACTATATTTTTATGTATCGGGTCATCTTTATTAGTAAGATTATAAATATCATATTTTAAAGAATTTTACTTGTAGATATCAAGTTATCTAAATGATTTTTTTCTTCCAAGTTACCAAAATAACTTATATAAATTTTGAGACACAAATAACTTAGTCTTTAATCAGTTATCGTACTAATAAAGGTTTTTCTCATCATAAACTAATAAAAAATTTATGTTATAGAATATAGTTTTCCCACTGAATCAACTTACTGGGAAAATGCATGACGCGAAATAAATTTTCACTGAAAATAGCGGAGAACTTCTTAATTTTTTAATATGAAAATTCTTTCTCGCTAATTCAAATAAACCCCTTAAAATTTAGAGTTTAAAGTCTAAAGGGTACAAAATATTAATAACAATTCTAAAACGGTATATAATTATTATAAACCAGTTGAGAAAAACCTAATCCCTAAATTCCCTGGTTTTATCAAAATGTGATCACATCATATGTAGTCAATTTTTGTTGTACAATAGATGGGATGTATAAATGAAAACTTGGCGTATAGTGAAGTCATTTTCTGGAAGATAGTGACTAAAGCAGAAGCACCAATGCTTATAATTCCAAGTAAAAGTCACCATCTCACACATGGGTGCCCAAATGACTACGTAGCCTATGCAACCAAAAGTGACTACATGACATGATCATGCAAAACAAACTTTTCTATTTTATAGACATATTGGCCCCCAACCATACACATTGATGTGTATATTTATTCACATAACACTGTTAATTTAATCTTATCCTATTCCCCTCTTCGGCAACACTTTTATATGCACGGTTGATCACTCTAACTTGCAATTTTTCTTTCAGAAAGGCACTCAATTTACAATTGTTCTTTTTAAATAATCAACATGTACAAATAACTAGTTGCGAGAACTTACGCTATTGAACAGACTAAAATATCGCTAGGTTCTTTTTAACCTAATGCTTGTGAATAATGGATTTGAACCCACAATATAAAATTTAAATTCTGAGTTTATCTTTGTGATCAATTCCTTTCTTCTTTATTTTTACTTTTTTAATCTCTTTATTTAAAAAAATAACATCTATAGACTTATATTGTAATGCCTATGACTAAGGTTGTAAAATAAAAACACAAATAGCTTCTTGATGCTTCAAATACTTAGGCTACATGTTATTTAAAATTGATGAAAATTACTAACTTATATAAAAGCTAATTTCTATGGTCACTAAAATACCAATAAAGATTTGGTGCTTGATCAACAGAGTAGATATTGCAAGAATCCTCTGTTGTAAAACCATTTTGCTCCTCAATTCTTCCAACAGCTTGTTGTTGCTGCTGATTATTACTATTATTATTATCATTATTATTATTATAAGCTCTCATTGATGATGATGTAGAATTACTTGCCCTTGGATCCATTAACTGTGTGTATGTTGATGAAGATAGTGACAAATGATCCAGGGAATTACTGTAAGACGACACTTTAGGCATTAATTGTTGATAATTGAGTGTTGAAATGTTGTAATTTTCTTCATTCATCACTCCACTTGAATCACTATCTGATGATCCATCTTTTGAATCCACAAAATCTGATGAATTCTTCAACTTATTCAGAATTTCTTGTGGCCTTTGAAATACAGGGGACAATAATGTTTCCTCTCCTAGCTTCTCTTTCAGCCCTTTTAACTGCAATTTAGATAAATAACCATATCAGCAAAAACATGATTTCGTCCACTTTTACTTGTCCAGTTTAGTATAGTGGACAAGTAAAAATAGACGGAGGGAGGGAGTATTAGATATAAGGAAATGTGGAAGAGTTATAATTACCTCAGTAATCAATCCTTCTTTTTCTTGTTCAACTTTGGTGTAATTATGTTGAAGAGCTTCGTAATTGGACTTGAGAATGTTATAATCTCTTTCTAATTGCTTGGTCTTCCAACGGGCACGGCGATTTTGGAACCAAATTGCAATTTGTCTTGGTTGCAGGCCTAATTCTTGTGCAATTTTAACTTTTCTATCAGGATCAAGTTTATTATCAACCTCGAAAATTTTCTCCAGTGCTTGAACTTGATCCACTCTTAACCTCCTTTTCTTCCCTGTTCCACATCCACTTTCTTCTATCCCATCTTCATCTTCCAATCCATCCAACATTGCCTGAAATTCATTGCTATATCCCAAATTCTCTGTATTTTTCTCTGCACACACAAAAAATGTAAAGAAAATAATGATCAGTCAGTCAGTCCTATTACAACTTCATTGGACTTTATCTGTTAGCTTCATATTTTTCAATTTGTTATCCTATTTTCTTATAAGATTCGAGGATTTATAGAAAACAGTTCTTTCATTGCTCAAGCTAAAGATAAGTTCTGCACACATTCATGCCTTAATGAATAATTTATATGTAGAATTATGAATAAATATTTTATTGTTTGAACTAAAGTTATTGAATTTTATGAAATTTGTAGGTTTAAGGCGGGCTTTGAGAGCCTCGGCCCTAAACTAGAGAAGGGAAAAAAAGCGAATTTAACTTATATATACCGATACCGTAATAATTACCTTCAGTTGGATAAAGCAATTTGCCAGAAGAATCTGAGAAACTGAACCTCTTCATGATGATAAGATTAGTTTATCTCCTTAATTCTTTGGTTTGACAAAAAAACAGAATTGACAGGACTGGAGAATTTGTAATGTGAAAATTGAAATTGTTGAAAGGAATTATACAAAAACACCAAATATTTGTATAGTGATGTTTTAGAATAGCAAAATAATACAAGAAAATTAAAAGATGTGGATATGAATAAAAGGGGTAAACTCAATAGCAATAGAGAAAAAAAAAATACAAATTAAAGGGACTTGCTTTTCATCATTAACCAATCAATCAATCTATTAAAATAAATAGGAAGAAGCAGAGAAGAAGAAACTAAGAAAGAGAAAAGAGAAGACTCTGTATGAGAGAAAAATAAAAGAGTTTATATGGGTTTTTTTTTTTTGCCTTTTCAAAGGTATGGACTAACAGTAATTTTATATATGCTGCCCAGCTATATATCTTCTTTTAATGATGTGAAATGACTTTTTATAATTTGACAATTACTACTACTCCTACTACTACTTTTTTTTTTCCACAATTATTTTTTTATATATTATTTCTTTTGATTTTTATGTCTTTCAACTGTGAAATTTGAATCCAATTGTCCAGTTGGCTCCAGAAAGTCCAACTGCATGCTAGTTTTTTCAGATCTAATTTTAGAACAAGACAATCAACAAATTGTTTTGCAACACACATAAATTTGCTATTTTAATATTTCTATTTGCATGAGAACCTTAATTGGTGCATTTGATTTTAGACTTCTGTTAAGCTGAAGGAAGCTTTGGAGTAACGATAGAATATAATATATAGCTTATAGATTATAATTTTGAGTTATGATAACAATTACTACTAATATTAGTATTATGATAATTTGTCAATATAACATTCTACATCGTGAGTAAACAAGAAATATTTGATCCACCATATTGTTTTGGTTATTGTTTCATGATTTGAAAGTTTGTCCAGTACTGGTGAACTTCAGTTAGTATAAGATAAAAGAATAAACTTCATTCATCAATTGGGCACAAGAATAGATAACTAGAAGTTTTAAATTTATTTATGACGTTATCATATATAGGCAAAATGCACACAAATTCTGTGATCTGCAATTTTCTATGACAGTGTCCACAACGAACCACCCATGTATAATCCAACCTAGATAAGCATATACTAATATTATACTAATAGAATCACGGAATTTACTCGTCTTATAGAATGACGCAATTAAAATTTTTATTACGATATAATTATATGCTTGAAAAAGACTTGGGACGAATTTCTTGATTCTACTCGACTTTACGTTATATGGGGATGTATTATTCGTATAATATTAATGTGTTTTAACATGTGATAGTAGATAACTAATTATTTTATTTATTTAGATTATACTAAAACACTTATTGGAGACAATTACTTACATTTGTTCTTTAATTAGTTACCTAATAATATAAATATATTTTTACCGTATCAGCATACAAAATAAAATTCAAGAATTGTACATAGTAGTGGATCCAGTACATAAGTTTATGGGTTGTCTGTTGCTGAAAAGTTATATATAATATGTATATATGGAAATCGATTCAGACCTTACGATTTTTAGCATTAAACCTATTGTATTTTTAAAATGCGAGTTTAATTTACACCTTATTTTTGTACTTTTAGTAGTTTTATTCCTTACCTATAAATTTATGATCCTACTCAAAAGTACTTATTAGGTTTAGGGTTTAGATAAACCTACGAGATCGTAATGTTACATTCACCTCAACATAGAAAAGTTAAATATTACATTCATATCTATACACTAAAAAATCTTACCTAGTCGAGTATTGATTCAACTTAACTCAATAATCTTGTTTAAATAATATATTTATTTTAAAAATCCATTAAATATATATACATATTAATAAGGTTTATTAAAAGAGAAAATTTCAAAATAGCAAACATAACAAATACAATAAGAATCTATAGCTATAATTTCGATAATTGTGCTTGATCGCTATAATTCCGTTTTCTACGTATATTTTTGTCCGTTAGTATATTTCGCTTGCGAATATACAAATGGGGTAAGTATTTACAAATTATATAATTATATTTTCATAAATTTTTCAGAACTCTGTTTGTATATTTCGCTTGTCAATATACAGATAGAGTAACTTATTATGAATTTTTCATACACTGTATGCAAATAGCTAGAGAAAGCATATACAAAAATCTGATTTATATAATCAAACTATAGCTACAATTTAGAATATTTTTATAACTATAACATTTTTTTTGATTTTTCATTCGATGTCCGGTACACACATTGAAGCCCAACTAACTACGAGTTAGAATATTCCTTACTAATAACTATAACATTTTTTTTTTGGTTTCTTATTCGATGGCCGGTACACACATTGGAGCCCGACTAAACCCAGATTCACAGTAGAAAGCCCCACATTGTAAGGTAAAATGTTTCGATCTCTTAATGAATAATAAAGAAATACTTATGACTCTATCATAACCCTTCTTGGTAATAGCTATAACATTTAATATGATATGAAATCAACGTAAAATTAAAAGCGTGAGTTCGAGTGACAGAGAGGTGGGGGTGGATGGCAGAAAAGGTCCAGGCTGTAGGCATGGGAAAGGCAGAGGAGTGAGTGGCTATCGAGCAGAATTAGCAACGTAGCAAACCTTTCTGCCAAAATTTGATTTTCTGATCAACCAAACCTTCTCACGTGGTGTGTTACCTTTGTTTCCGACCCTGCAATTTATCACATGCATTTCCCCCTAATTTATTTATTTCCCACTCTTTTTTTGTTATTTTCCAACATTCCTCATTTTTATTTTCAATCCTCATTTTGTTCTATGCCACTTATTTATAGTAAATAAAATAATATTAGTACTACAATATAACGTATTGTTGCGTCACAATTGGTACAAAAAAATTTACTATGATTTATTACTTATAAGTACCATGTTGTTAATCCATCCATTTCTATCTATGATTTTTTTGAGTGGTGATGTATTAATTAAACAATAGATTAGCAGAAAGTGTTTCAGGATTAAATCTTATATTTACGTGTAAAACACAGTACCATAGTCTAAATTCTAAATCCGACATAATTATTGAACAACATAATTTTAAATTCTAAATCCGACATAATTTTTAAACAACATAATTCTTAGTAAAAAATAATTAATCTTGAAAATAAAATGATCACAATGTTCCTGAATGGATGGGGTTGGACTATTTAATTAATCATTCATTTTTATACCACATGGTTGAAATAATTGTTGGTGTATGGAAAATTAATTATTTCAGCTTTTCAGATATACATGTAATTGAAGTTATCATTTATGTATTAAAAAGTGATCATTTTAGTCCAAAAATTTGTTAAGTTTAACCAGACACTCAATATGTACGCCTGCCATCCGCTTGTGCACCTTCACCAATAGAATATACATACAATTTTCTTGTTTTTCTTACAACACAGTTATCGTTCAGATCGAAAGATAAATTAACGTTTCATTAAATATTAATGTGCATTAGGATCGTAAGCAGTGACGGAGCTAAAATTTTCATAGAGAATATCTAAAAAAGTGAATAAAAATAAAAATTGTTGCTAGTGAAATTCAAACACAAGTGAACACCCTAAGTATCGATCGACTCTTTCAAGGCATCTATAATCACTGAGCTACAACACTTTATTCTAGTAAGATTGTTCACAACATATTATTTACTCACTTCACATATTATTTTATTTATATACACAATATTATTTTTTAACAAAAGATGTTTAATTGAACACCTGATCATGACATTATTACGCCTCTAGTAGTAAGATTTTTTTGTTATCGTGCATTGAATATGCTATTGAATTAAGATAGTAGGAAAATTTTAGGGTAGCGTACGTAGGTAGGTAAATTTTGGCATGGTCGTAAAGAATAGAATGGGTCCAATAAGAGGACAGAGGAGGCACCTAACAATTGACCACTAACTTGCTCAGAAGGCACCATCATGTATATTTTTGTGCCCCCACCCTATTTTGGAATCACTTCTACTGCTACAACTTTCACTTTATTCAACTATCTACTATGTAATTAGACGAGATTGTGGATACATCTTGACTTCTCTTCATCCTTCAATTCTTGTACGTTTAGCTAATAGTAATAATAGAATAGCACTAGGACGATACGAGACTGATAAGTACTCTTTCATTCTGAATCAAAGATTTTAGGTTTAAGTCTGCCTGAGTATAAAATTGTCTTTCGTCTCTGTTAGGGAGCGCATTTTGTTGAGTTTTATTTGTCCTGATTTCTTATCATAAATATGTTTTTCTTATAGTAAAATATTTTAATATTTTGACTAGTCCTTTTCTTGTACGAAAAGGTTTAAGATTCTATATATATAGTTTTGTTCCTTCTAACTTAATCAGTATTCATAATGTAGTCCTTTTCTTCCGCATTACACCTAATTATTTTCGATTTTAACACATTTACCCTGACTTCCGGATGTGAATGCTAATTTAGTAGAATTTTAATGCGAGCACTGAATATTAGGTGGAAAACTAAAAAATAAATTAAAATAGAGAAAAGGGTCAAAATTACCCCCTCAACTTTGTTTTATTGATTGACTTACCCTTAACTTTAAAAGCAAATTATTTTACCCCTGTCGTCAATAAACATAACAAATATACCCCTCCTTTGATGGATATTTAGCCAAGAACACTGGAAAAACGGGGAAGAAGATAGGAAATGGGTCAATTTATTATGAGTTTTGTTTAGTTTAACGGGTTGGGTTGTTGTTTGGGTTAAAAAAGAAATTAGATAATTTCAACTAAAATTAGGTAATTTCAATTGATTTGGGAATTTTCGTCAAAGAAGAGGTATATTTGTTAAGTTTATTGACGGCAAGGGTAAAAATAACTTGCATTTAACGATAAGGTTAAAGTCAACCAATAAAACAAAGTTGAGGGATAATTTTGACCCTTTTCTCATTAAAATAAGTACTATTTTAAGTTTTATATACCGTCAGTACAAATATATCTTTTTTGAATGGTGAGATCATTCGAACGATATTCACGGAGAAAATTTCTTAAAATATGAAATTTAAAATCTTAAAAATAAGATATGTTATCTATTACTATAGCAAATGAAAATAATCTAATACAGTGTAAAAACTATCCAAATCGATAATGTGTATACTTTAATTTGTTATTTAAACTCGTAATATTTTACTAATTTCGTCTCTTCCATTTCTTTTTAAACTAAATTTATACACAACATATTATACACTAATACTCGCATAGATATAATATGTACATATGGAAAAGGAAAACGAGTTCATTAACTCTATTGTGCATTACACATGAATAAAAAGTTCTCCACGAAAATTTAACCGTTCGTCCATATATAATTTTGGTTAATTTCAGAAATTAGATTGCGTATAAAAAAAAGTAAATCTTTTTTTCTTAAATTCTGTGTTAGATTTAATGATGTCACAAAATTAAGATGAAAGAAATACTATTTATATTCGAAGCTTGCTCGTACAAAATTACTGATCCTTTGATATATTGATTACTGAACGGTCATAATATTATGTATACTTAAATGGTTGTACAATAATAATAATAAAAAAGAATGATAAAACAAATTAACAAAATTGAGAGACAAACAATTTTGGCTTTTTTAAAAAAGTCAATGAGAATGACTTTTGCGCCTCATTCAAAGAAATTTTGACAATTAAGTAATATGATCGAATAAAATGACATTGATTTGAAACTATAAATTATTTTCAAAAGATTTTATATTTTAAAAATATAATGTACACTTTTTAATTTTTATATACACAGAGTGAAATTATAAAATTATAGTAAAACTGAGAATCATATCAGTATTGAAAATACGTAATTAACAGTTAAAAATAGAGGTATAAAATTAAAGTAAGAAATAGCTAGTAAATAATTTCCTTTTTGAGTACAAGTGTTCTTTTCTCTTTTTATTCTTTTACTATTTTAGTCAATTTTATTAAGAGATATCAAAAAGTGTTTATTTTTTACCGAACCTAATTTCGAACCTACCCTTAAACCTAAGGAGTCATTTTTGTTAATCGAATAAATCATTAATTTTATTGGACACAATATGTAGAAATAAAATTTGAGTACCCAAGATGGATGGATTTTGACAACACAATAATCATATGTCATAGTCTTTGCCTAACTAAACTTTTAGCAAAGTAATAGTAAAAAAATTGAAGGCTTAGTTGGATGATTTTAAAGGTTAATGAGAAGATAGATACAATGCATCAACCATTTTTAGCAAAAGATGCAGTTTTCACCAAATGTTCCCCTTTTGTTAGAAGCATATATATAATTATCTTAACTAAATGGAGAAGTAATTAATTCATATTCAATAATTGTGACCATGCATGATAGCTACCATTGTTGACTTTTTATAATAGAAGCAGGTTTGGTGATATTTAACCAGACAAACAGAAAGATAAATGTGGTGGTCCTCCATTCATTTAAATAATCCAAACTATTAACAAAAGAAAAGGGGAAATGAAAGTGTGAGAGGTTAAAGTGTTTATTTTGAATAATTTTCTTTTGATAAAAATATAGAGAATTTTCACGTACAGTCACTCAATAGGTATATTTTGTTAATTACAACTCGTAGGTACGTGTTATATGGAGGAAAGTAGCGAACGACATTGGGAGAAAGAGAAGAAAGGCAACTGAGAGAGGGCGCGCAGAGTGTGGAGAGAGGCAATTTATATATGTATATATGTCGAATTGTGTATGTATATCTGTCCAAATAATTGCATATATATGTAACTGGTATACATATGTATTTGCATACCCGACGAGAAAGATCGGAAGAGGAAGGAGCGAGGCGAGCAAGAGAGAAGAGAGTGGAGAGAGGTGAACTGTTATTGTATATATGTAATTATTAACGTATATGTATCAATTAATGTATTTGTACATATGCATACAATATGACTTCGTATACAACTGATACGAGTTAAAACATTTGTATTTGTATATCCAATCTCTCTCTCTCTCTTTATACAAACATAAATTATACATTGTATTTGTATAACTCGTGTCTGTATAAAGTGCGCGAGAGAGAGGGGGTCAAAAGAGAATTGGGTAGGTTAAGATTTGTATAATTAAAAGTGTATATGATTTGTATGTCCCGTCTCTCTCGCTTTATTCAAACACAAACACAACTTATACATTTGTGTTTGTATAAAGTGAGAGAAGAATTGAGAAGGGAGAGTAGAGAGGTGAAGGAGAAAAAAAGGAGAGTGGCGAGCGATATTCCAAAGAGAGGAGAGAAAGGCGAGAGAGAATGTAATTATAGCTACAAATAAGTTTCAGATTGTAGTTAATGCAAACTATATTTACATTAGCTAATTAACTAGTATATGTTTTTTTAATTGCATAATTTTTCCTTAAAAATAATAATGACTTAACGAGGAAATATCAACACTTAATCAAAGGACAAAGACTATTCTCTGCCTAAATTCTTTTATATTGTTTCATTTGGTACCTAGCTGGGTCTATGGACACGAAAAGAAAAAAAGAGAGAAGAGAACTTATGTATTGTTTATTTATTTAGAATATTATTTAGGAATGTGAAACAGACGGATAACATTAAATAGTTTGGGCAGGTGAAAATAGGCTAAATTAGTAAGTGGATTATTAACATGCATTAAGCTTACTTGGACTCAAATCGGCTACGTTAAAATGAGTTAGAAATCGAGTCATAACACAATTCGTTCAACTATTACTATGTTTAATTTGCTTGTTGTTGTTTTTTAATAATTTGTTTCAATATTTATTAATAAATCAATAAATTATTATGATTAGCTATAATCTATCAAACAAAATATGCTTTTTAGGAAAATACTTTTACAATGTTTCACATGGTCATTTTTGCTACACATTAGCCCAACTCTTAGATGGTTTTTAACACATTATTTGTGTCTTGTGAATTGTTTTGTAGTTATTTTTGTATGTAATGTTATGTTATAGCTTGTGTCTTAGGGTGTGGGTTATGAAGTTCTTGAGACATAATATTCTGAAACTAAAGTTATACCTTGTAAGACATAACTATTGCATTGTAAATTTTGTCTTATAAGATATAATTTGCGCATTGTGAATTTAGTCTGGTAAAACATAATTCATGGATTATAAATTTCTCAAAGGAATAATATTTTGAAATTGAACTTATATCTTATGAAATATGTCCTGTAAATTTTATTTGAAAATGAACCTATACCAAGAATATTTTTGATATTTTAATCCACGTGGTAAATATATTTTTGACTCAATATGACTTGAGCCCAACCAACAAATCAGTGAGATCTAACCAACCAAAATGGACAATACATACAATAAGCTTGGAGTGACGTGTTGTTTTTAATTATTTGGTATAATACTTAATTAGTGAACCTCAAATAAATTTACATTTAGGTTATTTAGGACACGAATTTACATGTTTGACATGTTCCACATAGAAATTAGATTTTGACCTAAACTTCATGTTGGGTAAAATATCACTTATCATATTAAAGTTTTTTTTTCAAAAACTTCATGCCTTTTGTTTTCTGTATTAACAAACTGGTTGACTAAAAATGAGTCCGTTGAATTATGAGTGTTCAAAGTACAATGCACTTAATTAATCTTGAAAATACATAACATTGATTATTGATAGTGTACGATTTATCAATATAGATTGTGATGCAATAGTATATTAGTACTGAGACTATTTCATTCTTGATCGAGGTCTCAGATTCAAGCTTTGAATATAGAGGAAATCATGTTAGGAGTAACTCCTACAATGCGTAATCTGAATTTTATCAAAATTCTAGTATGAACACCGAACACCAAGTGAGAAAAAAGAAAAAAATAATCATCCATACAACTTATAATTTAAGTTGTATTTAATGCTAATCCTAGACTCCTAGCTAGTAGCTATGGAGTAGGGAAGATAGATTTAGTCTCAAAATTATTTTTACTAATCTTTGTAAGAAAAAAAAACTAATTGGTGCCATTGGTCGCAATTATTAATTAAGCTTAACATTAAAGGAATAAGACATACTTGCACGTAATATCAAAAAAAAGAAAAGTTGACTAATGATGTAGAAAGAAAGGGATGTTTTGTCATTAATATTGCTTTTTTTTTTAATTAGCACATAATCTGGCGTTTTCGTAACATATTAAAAATAATCAGACGGGTTAATATATAAATCGCGTGATCATAAATTCGAAAAAGTAAGTTATTTTCTGATATTTGGTCATCAAAAAAATATTATTTTCTGAAGTAAGTTATTTTCTGATATTTGGTCATCAAAAAAATATTATTTTATGGAATAGATTCTCACGAAAAGAGAGTTATTTTGATATTTTATTCATATATATAATATATTTATATTTTCCTTCACAATTATTTCACACAGTTTTTAATTTGGCATAACCATAGACCATATATTAAGGCATTAATTTCTATTCTCCAATGATTGTACTATCAAACTATGTTACACTTACGAGTGGACGGTAATTATACTTTCCTCCATCCGGTATTGTTTGTCATGATTTCTATTTTTAGAGTCTAATTATAAAAATTTTGACTAACATTTTAAGATATAAATTTTCATCATATTAATATGCAAAAAGCTGTAATTTTTAGTACTTTTTATATAGTTTTAGAATATCTAATTTTTTGTTTAAAATATCGAATTAATGTGATCCAATTTACCTTTGAAAATTAGTCAAATTGACTTTCGATAAGCACAACATGACAAACAAATTCGGACGGAGGGAGTATATTGTTTCATAATGTATTATATTATATTGTATTATATCATATTATATTTTTATAATGAATATAATTACTAAAAGAAAATTATGAATTATATGGAGATTTTCCTGGGATTAGTATGAAAACTTGCAAGAAACTTATTATTCTGCAAATTTTCATACTAATTTCTAGGAAAATTCTCATGTAATTCATAGTTTTCTTGTAGTGTGTTTGGATTTATTTGTATTTTTTCCGTCATTACATAATGTCTTACATCATAATTTGAATGATAAACTAATTACAAAAAAAATAGGGTACTATGAAAAGATAGGATAAAATTAAAATATAATTATTAAATAATAAGTAAAGACAAAATAAGAAAAAAATATTAGATAACGATGTAATCATACCAAATTAGTTACATAAAATGGGTCTTTTTCGTCGTTACTTAACAATTAATTTAAACAATACGGCACAATAAAACTTTATGTAATTAACAATTAATTAAAATAAATATTATATCTAAACTAACAATGCAATACAAAAGGTAACAACCACCCAAACAAGGTGTAAGTCTTAATGCTATAATACAAATTACCATATAAGTCTTAATGCTATAATACAAATTACCATATACCGTTTTTTTAAAAACCCCAAGACGATTATGTGTTTTTGCTTAAAATTGAGGGTACTTTAGTCATATCCTAACATGTGATTACTAGAAATGTCATGTCTACAAGACCACAATAATATTAAAAAAAAATCACTGTGAAGTGATTAAAGTTACTTTTATTCTATTGGTAATTTTTTTTAAAAAAGAACAATTACCATAGCTCTAGCTCCACTGTTATTTTATCAATTTTGTAATGTATATTCTTTAATTCATACAGTACTCTTTTTTGTTCTCAAAAGAGCTAAATGTACAAAAAATAATGAAGATTTGATGTGATATCATGATGTTACATAAGCTAGTACTCTAGTAGTATTATTTACGAACGGACAAATTTAAAAGAGTTCTTTGGGTATATCCTCTTCTTTCTTTTTTTTGGTTAATTTTCAATTTTTTTACGATATTTTAATTATTACAATTTATTCAGATATAGATTCAAATTTAAATATTTTAATCTTAATAGAAACAAATAGGTAGCTCGCTTGATAAATTCAAATAAAAGTTTCAATTTTATAACCACCTTATCTAGATCAACTTTTGTTTCAAGAACTTTATACTAACACTTTTCCACACTCCAATTCCTATTACAAGTTAACAAAGTAAACTTCGTATAGATTGTGATACCCAAAAAAAGGTTAGAAACATGTTAGCCAATTGCACTTCTTTTCTATTTTTTCTTTTTCTTTGCTTACTTTGAGTGCACTAAAGTAATTACTTGGCATCATGTCTCTAAAGTTCATTTTAAAGAAATTTTTGTATGGTTGGATAACACATTAAGCAAAAATTTTGAACTTCACTTTTTCTTTCTTTTATTTCTTTACAACTAATCACAGCCATAACTTTTTTTTTTTTTTTTGGCTTTCGTTCTTTTGTTTTGTTGAGTGCGGTACAAAGCTCTAGGTCGAAAAGTCACGAGACAGAATATTTTCCTTGGACTTTGCCCAATTACTTCAACACTTTGTTATCTTAAATAAGCTTTTACTATTTCCTTTGGACTCCTAAGAAAAGACGATTTCAGAATTTAAATGTTATGAATTCTTTGTCGTGATCACAATCTCAGCACATATATATTGTAGATCCACCCATTCGTTGAGACGGAAAAAAATATATAAGAATTTAATTTAATAATGGAGGAAATAGAAAAAATAAAAATTATGATAGCTAGGAAATTATTTCCTTAGACAGAGCAGAGCTCAATACAAAATTTTCTGGGACAAAAAATAAATACATGTCACTCTTTCAGTGGGAAGAATGAGACCTAGTTAGCAAAAAATCGACACTTCGTGTCACTCTTTACAAAATTTTCTTGAATGACTGTCCTCCTGTAGCAGCATGTTATAGCACAAAATACACGCTGCTCTTATCGTCAAGTCTGTATAAATATGTTCTTCAACTCCTATGTTAAAAAATATGTTTATAATTACTGTTTCACTTCCTGATTTTGTGTATCTTCTACTTTATCGGAGAGCGATGAAAATGGAGCACAGCAAGAAGAAATGTCAATCCCAGCAACCTCCATGGCATTGCAGACCCATTCAGGAACATCACCTTGGGGGAACTACAGGTCAAATTTAACGTCACCACGATTTGCACTAACAAATATTTGTATCAGTAATTTAATTAAATGCATGCATAATAGACCAGCAAACAAACAGGCAAAGGTAGGAGAATTTTCAAGTGATTAATGGCTTAAAGACGTGGTCAACAAGTAATATTGTAATACGATGCAATACACAATGAAATCATTGTCTGAGCGAAATTATTCATTACCATTTTCTGCAGAAATTGACAGACAAATCTGCAAAATTAAACAAATATGTCAAATGATAAGGTAAAAAGAAGCAAAATGGATGAGAGAGCGGAAAATGAGAATGAGATAGTGATTCATCTTAAAATGCAAGAAAAGTGATGGTGTAAAGGAAGCTTATATTAGTGAGGGCCGAGGGGTAAAATCTATAAGTGAACATACTCTGGAAACCATCCTTCAACAATTGACGAGTGCAAATCTCTGCTAAGCTGCATAATTTGAATGGCTCAAAGTCATGGCTGAGCTAATAAACAACTGAAAGTATCTCTAAAAACCTGAGTGTTTGGTACCTTCATCATATAGTGTAGGTTGTGATATGACAGAAGTTGAGATCCCATGGCATCTTTAGTGACAAGGCAATGTATGTAAGCCCTCGTATACGTTTTACAAACCTGTCAGGAGATGACTGATATTTCAAACATCGTAGAAGTTGGAAATAAGACCATCAGTAGTCGATTATCATCTATTTCACTTTACCATGCAGTCACATGTGGGATCAATAGGACGCAAATCATCTTCCATTGCCTTGTGTTTGAGTTTTAGAACTCCCTGCATCATGACAGAATAAGAGAATTCATACAGAATGGTGGATGATATTTTCATCATAAATTGTTTGAGTTTGGTTTTCAGTGCTCAAGATTATGAAACATTGCGAAGAAAATTTGTGAACAGATTTGAGGAAAAAACACTTAAATCAACAATAGAAAGATAAAATCAGATGATATATTAGAGGAAACCAGATTTTCTCAAAACATAGTAAAGTTATCAAATCATTGAACTACCAGTCTCCATGAACACTTTATAGAAGGTAGTCAAAAATAATTTTATCACATGGAAGGAGGGAAGGAGGAGTAGCATATGTTCACAAATTCAACTAAATGGAGTTTACTAAAAAGGAAATTTTGAGCAGCTCAGAATTATTTAACTACTACTAGATTACTAGACCCACGACATGCTTATCATCTCTCCCTCTCAGTGTTTACAGGTCAGACAAGATTTCTATATAGATCAAGAATACACAAAACATTGGTGTTGGGGGTTAGAATATTAGTGGTTATAGATTTCTTACATGCAATCTGAGAATCAGTATTAGATTAGTTTCAAAAGATTGCCATTGTGTGATCTCCAAAACCAATTAAGTGATGAACATACAGAGGTAGTGGGCTGAGAAAATTACCTCAGGTACTAGAGCTGTGCCAAAACGAGCGGTACGAGTAGGATAGACACAATCATACATGTCAGCACCTAAAGCACTGCAAACCAAAATGTCTAGTGGGTAACCTACGCCCTGGAGCACAGCAGTCAAGCTATCAGAAGCCAGAAGGCATCACATATAAAACTAGAGAATTTAAAAACAGAGGCATCAAGTTATATCTACCAAGGAACATCTTAAGAGTGACATTTACCATTACATATCGTGGTTTATGCTCAGGTAGTGCAGCAGTACACTGAGCCACGACACGCCAAAATGAGTCTTTATCTTCACCGCCTGCAAGACCACCAATAGCATAGCTGTCACACAAGTAAATTCAGTCATTCACTCTGTTGATTGTTGAACCTTCTTCTAGTTTGGTTTGTCGGGTAAGCTACTTTTGAGTTTTATACACGTTAAGGTTTTCCACATACAAGGTGATAAACATTTTTGATAAAGTGTACATATTCAGAACTACAAACATACCCAGGCAAATTGCGTTCAACTAAACCTCTGACACATATATCCCTGATAACAAGAAATAAAAATAACAAAGTTTGTCAAATGAGGATATATTTATGTAAACAATAAAAGCAATCACGGAAGCAACAAGATGTCACAATGTAGGTCACCTTAATACTGGATCTAAACCACCTTGCACTATGCCAAATAGATTCTGTTCATGTGGTCTCTTATGAGCTGCCAATGACAAACAAAAGCAGAAAAACACACAATTGAGAATCTGGTAGTAGTACATCAGCAATTTTAGCTAAGAAACTCTAATTTTAACACTAGAAAGAGAAATTCACAAGCAAACTTTGGGAAACAGTTACTTGAAAAGAAAAACTTCAAAGCATCCAAGTTCCACCGAGAACATTACTCAAGTATCTGTCAATAGTGTCTACAGGACTTAACCCTTGTTAAGTACTGCTAGTTGATTGCATAGCATGACTAGTGGGGCATAATATTTTAGGACTACTTTACATTCAATAATAATCTCATCCAACTCTACCGCCTAACTTATCACATCTACCATAAAAATGAGCCAATTCCGTCCTTTCATCATCAAAGTGTGCCAAATTAACCAAAAGCTAAAAGTTCAATTGTTTTCGAATTCCTCTCTTTCCTAAGATTTCCATTCTCAAAATACCTCCCACCTTCCCGGCAAAAACTAAAAACATCAGAATAAGAAGTAGAGAAAATTCCTACACTACAGCTGGTCGTAACCCGATTCTGTAGAGATTATTTTTTGCCGACTGAATGTGATTAATGATGAATTTAAGCAAGATAAATAACCACATTGAAATGTACAGCCTCTTCATCATATTACCTGCTATGCACCTATCTATCCAACGAAGAGTTCGATACATAGCCTCTTCAATTCTTGGACCTGTGATAGTAGTTTTCACGACATCATCGAGAGCCATAATAATATCTGCACCAATTCTGTTCTGTAATGTGTTGGACAAGTCAGCAAGATAAGAAAAATCAGTTGTAAAGGGCATCTCAAGAGACATAAAGTGATCTCAGGCTGATGAAAAAATATGATTCAACTAATCAGCACTATTATTGGGAGTAGATGATATAGAAGCAACGGCTCGGATACAACTTTTGTCAGCTAAACAGATGTTATGCAGCCAGAGTACACACTAGTAAATGCAGTACAAGAAGTGGAAACAGCATCACATAATATAATTAACTTGTCCAATTACAAATGATCAACCCAAGTGTACATCGTACGTAAAGCCTATCAGACCAAAAAAGAATAAGCAGGGAACACAGGACTACCAATCATTGGCACTCACGCCAGAGCAGTCACCAGAAAAATGTCATGCTCTATAACTATAAATAGAAATCCAGTCGATCATGCTACACAATGTATATATATAATCACAGGGATTAGAATATGGCCTTCAAAGATATTTTGGAGAAGTCAAGCTATCCTGAAAGTGGCTTGATTTGTTTGCATGCCAGAGACATGTTTAACTCAACAAAACTCACAGAGAAGGGGCTTTAGCTTGAGCAACAGATGCTACTGGTGTAACAATTTGTGTGAGACATCACATCCATTTTGTTGTTGCAGTTTCAGCTGGCAGGTATGGAACTTGTTTTTGAATCTTTTTGACGTGCCGTGGACTATGCCAAAGACAGTGAATAGATGTTAGAAAGCCAGCACAAGCATAGGCTGAAAAGGGTGTTTGAGCCTTTTGTAGCACAGCTCTGTATTCATTCTATGGAGCACTTGGATGGAATACAAACGTACATATTTCAAGGGAAATTTTTATTCTGCTCATGGAGGAAATTTTTTGTGTCTAGAACATTTGGACTTAGTGGTGTAAGGAATCTCTGTGAATTATATGGATTTTGTTATGGACTTGGTTGACTCCTTATTTTGTTAAAAAGGAGTAGCAACAATGTTTCCAAAGATTCCAACAGTTTATAGATCTCAGTGCTTGCATATACAGTTGAGAAACATTGAGATGCAGCATGAAGTTAAGCATCTAACTGTCAAAAGTCTAATTAAGCATCTGTAACCAAGAGGGTATTCCTGGCTCGAGTTGAATCTGCTTGTACAGAACCCGGGGGGTGTGGAGAATAGAAGCAAACACATATTGACACAATTTTGCAAGGACTAACCTATCATGTGTGTGAATATTGCACCAGTTAGGAATTGTTATACGTTCTGTTTGCTTGGAGTATGAGATACAAATATAGTATAGTACAAGACCTATAAATAACAGAACATCTACATCCCCAAAATGTACTTACTTGTATCTGTATAGACTCTTCAGGTGTAAGGAGCATTGGCTTTCCATCCACCGGTGACTGCAAAAAGGAAGTGGGATTTAAACCGATTGAAACAAAAGAAATAAGGATATGAAAAAAAAAATGAGAAAGTAGAAAGGGAATACCTGAAACGTGACACCCTTCTCAGTGATATCAGCCAAATGCAACAAGGAGACCTACAATCAGAAAGATTTTAAGCTCATTTCACATTTAGTGCTCTTCAAAGCAACCAATTTTTTACATTGTCAAACAATACATCATATAGAACAAAGAAGTTCATGTACATTCATAAGACGCTACTCAACCTGTTATGCACACTTTTGAAGACATGCATGAAATCCATAATAATAATGGTGAAACAATATGGCACAAAGGCGTATAGGCTTCCTGATAAACATGTATTTAGTACATCCTAAATAAAGATGGTTATAGATTTTCGAATAAAAAAATCCCATGTGAACATTAAGCGGAAGAGTGATAAACTACCATTTGAAAGCCCCCAGAGTCCGTAAGTAGTGCCCTCGGCCAATTCATGAACTTATGAAGACCCCCTAACTCATCAATGAGCTCAGAGGTAGGACGTAGTGCCAAATGGTATGTGTTTCCGAGGATTATTTGGCAACCAATATCCTCAAGCTGGTGGGTGGTTAAACCCTTTATAGTACCTGTGAATATGAAAAGTCCAAATGGGTGACAATGAGAAAAAGTGCATATCATCAACAAATCCAATATTAGTTTCTGTTTTTACAAGTATGAAGAGCATTAAAAAGTAGGGATAATTGTACACAATAGCAAACTAATAATCTAAAATAAATGGAGTAGCTACTGTTTGATTTAATTGTGCCCCATAGCAAACGTTTGTCAGTCGCCTCTCTCCCTAAACTCTCGCTCGGCACTCTACCATTCTCACTCGCCACTATCCCTCTGCTCGCCTCTCTCGCTTTATAGAACAGAAGTATATAAATTGTGTTTCTGTTTTATATAAAGCGAGAGAAAATTGTATATACACATGCAAAAACATATATCTTCGTGCTATACACTTAATTATACAATATACAAACATTTTACTTCGATTCAATTATATACAAATGCAAATTTTATACAGATATTGCAGCGAAATAGGCCAGCGAATTATACAATTGCAGTGAAATACAATTTTCGCTCGCTTTATACAACAAAAGTGTATAAATTGTGTTTCTGTTTTGTTTAAAGCGAGAGAAAATTGTATATACACATGCAAAAACATATATCTTCTTCCTATACACTTATAATTATACAATATACAAATATTTTACTTCGATTCAATTGTATACAAATGCAAATTTCATACAGATATTGCAGCGAAATAGGCCAGCGATTATACAATTGCAGCGAAATAGGCCAGGGAATTATACAATTGCAGAGAAATAGACCAGCGAATTATACAATTGCAGCGAAACGGGCCAGCGAATTATACAATTGCAGCGAAATAGGCCAGTGAATCATACAATTGTATATGTATAGCGAATTATACATTTATATGTTTGCTATGGAGCGCAATTATGCAAACTTTACTATAACATACAAATATGATTTTTTTTGTTTGCTATATGTGAAAGTTGCCCTAAAAAGTACTCTCATAAAAAAGAGTTCCAAATAGAGCCAATATTGTGCAGAATACAATGTATAGTGCTCTAAGTTGTGGATATAATCAACTGATACTTTTGATTGAAACAAAAAAACAAAATATGATATTAACAACAATAGAAGATAAGAGACAGAAATTCACAAGGTTCGACCAACTCCTAACATACTCTTACCTTGAGTGCCAACAGGCATGAAAAGAGGTGTCTGGCACTCATAGTGAGGGAGTATAAGCTGAGCTGCACGAGCACGATTAAATCTCCCAAGGATCTGGCATCGGAAATACATAGGCACAGTTAGTGGGATAACAAACAAACAAACAAACAAAAGTTATAAAAAAGATTAAAAACTTAGGGAGACTAGTTACATTGCTATGTCATATCAGCTGCAATATTCTGTAAAATGCCATCAAGATGTCCCTAAATTAATTGGAAATGGAAAAGAGACTAGCCTTTCCAGACAAAATTTAGCGGAGCTTATTATTTTGCCAAAAAATTGCAACTTAAAATTCTCAATCCTAAGTTGATGGCACACGCTCTTTTGATGAGTAAAGTTGATCCAATATAACATATTAAAAAATCTATTACATTACACTAGAAGCGTAATAATGTTCGAGAACTATGCCTCAATCCCAAACTACATTGAGGTCAGCTATATGAACCCTCAACATCCATCCTCATTTCAACACTCAAAAATTTGTTATTTTAAGACACATTACAATTTATCAATATTCAACAATCCAATATCATAAGTGCCAGCTTCTATTTATATGAAACGCCAGAAATCTCTGTAGTAAATTAAAATAATGTCAAATATGCTCACCTCAAAACGAAGTGCCATTAACGCCACTACCTTCCACCAGGTCAGTATCAACAATTAACTGAAACCGCCAAAAACAAATAAATAGTTAAGCTCATAAAAGTAAAATTTTAACTCATACACACAAATTTTTAATTAACAATGTCACTAAAAAAAAGTGCATTGTAGTTCATGAGGATTAAGAAGTAACAAACGAACCATACTTACACTTTTTGCTAGAAAATTAATGATTCTATTAGCTTATGCCCTAACGTCTAATACAATACATTTTGTACACAAATAATGCATACATGAAGGGTACTGAATATTCAGATAAGCTTACAGAAAATGGTGAATTAATCGGCGGCGGCGGCAAGGAGAATCAGAACACCAGCGTGCCCTAAATTAAGTAGCAGTGTGAGGTACGTGAAAGGGGCGGCCAAAATAAATTTTTCCTTATATAGCATAATATTTAAATTTGTCTGACCAAAGTCGACACAATTTGAAGTTTCTGCGCGTTTCGGATTTGTCAAACTCTAAAAAAAGAATGAGTGTCCATACTGTCAAAACTTACTTATTTTGAAAAGAAACAAAAAAAAAAAAGAAAAGAGGTTTGTATTTGAGTAATTTATGAGGTTTTTCTTTTTATATTTGAGAAGTAAATTGTGTTTAATTAATATATTTGGATGTTAAATTCTGATAAAAGACAAATATCTAGATATACTTATGACTAAAATATTTAATTATAAATTTAAAAAAGAAAACACTCTATTCAAAATCATAATAATATTTAATTTTATAATGAAAGTATTTATATAAAATACAATTTGTTCGTAAAATCATAATGAAATTTTGTTATGAATAATATAAGCTCACTTCAACAACATATGTATAAACAATTTAAAATTATTTTATCAAACATCTAAAGAGTGTGAGTTAATAAAAAATAATAATAGTAAGAATAAATTATACTTATCTCCAATCGACGATTTAGGTTACCTTTAAGTAAACTTGAATTCTTAAACCCTCAAAATCTACAATTAAGCAGTTTAAGTTATAATTTGACCTTCATCAAAATCTAATATTGTTATTCATTAATATCTAGTATATATATTACTCTCGTCCTTCAACTTTACTAATTTTGTGATCTATAATTATAATTTTCAATTTTCAATTTTAATGTAAAAAAAATGAATTATTTTGAGCGATGTTCTCACAAATAACAATTTTTATTGTTGTTGAAGAATCTTTTATGTTCTTAATGAAAATTTAATTTTTTAAAAAATATATATATAATAAATAATGTTAATAATTTAAAGCGAACTCAATAAAAAATAATGATTTTGAAAATAAAATGTCATCTAGTCTTATCAAATATCTTTGAATTTGCAAAAATAAAGTAATTTTCTCTATTTTCATCGTATCTTGTATGGTATTTATTTTACCAAAGTGGTATGCTTATTATTTTTGGGTCTAAATGCATCTAAAAACACAGTGCCCATGTGAACGGTTTGTGATCTTTTTTAGACTCTTCGACTCATAATTTTGTTATTGTGATATGATTATCTCCGTGTCTAAAATGATTTTTTTAACAATCTTCTAATAAAATTTTTTATAATATTTTATTAAAATATCAAAATAATAAATAATTTATTATGTTAAAAATAGAACTTCAAAGAACGACTTATATATATATATATATATATATATATATATATATATATATATATATATATATATATATATATATATATATATATATATATATATATATATATATATATATATATTCAATGCATTGTTTAATGAAAAGTTATAAAAATATTTTATTGTAACCTCCAAAACAAAACAAAATAAAATATTACATTCTTTATAATAGTCTGAGCATTTTTTTTCTTTTGACTAGCTATGTCAATGAAAAGAATATGAAAAAGCTATATACGTGTAAATAATATTTAACTTTGGAACTTTACTTCATGTTTTTCTGAAAATTATCTACTCATAATGTCTAATATATTATGATCGGAAGGAATTGAACACATCAAAAATTATTTTCTATTACATTCTTTGATTAATTTATAACTCAATAAAATTAATGGCCTTAAATAATTTTTAGTAAAAAATGTTAAATAAATAAGCCAAAGGATATACGTACTTATTGTCTTTTTAGTGTGGTATTCTTAGATAAACACACAAGTCTTTAATTAATCTCACATGATTTTTATAAAACTAAGAATTAGTTTTAGCTAAAGATGTTCGCAATGTCTTTGCAATATATCGCCTTTGATATTATTATAAAATATTTATTATTAATATGTTTTTGAGTTATTTAGTTTAAAATTTTAAAATATTTTTTATAAAGAGATTGATATTTAGAGTTGTGGATATCGATTGGCTCATCCTATATAAACTAATTCATACATGCTTTGAAATTTTATAGGTCAGCGCGATCACATAATTATGTGTGCTACAGCCTACTCTCTTTTCTTAAATTAAAGTATTTTTTTTATAATAATTTTAATTAAATTATAATTTTAAAATGTTATCATTAATATCAACAAGACAATAATACATGGTGTTAATGTTATTGCGATAAAATTATCTTTATAATATCTATTAAGTTTGATTTTAAGTAAAAATATAAATAGCTAAATAGAAATATTAATCTAATTGTTTTCAGAAGATTATAATAAAACACAAAACTATGACAATATTCCATAGGTTATGATCTATGTAGTGATGTCCTAGAAATTTTAGGGAGTTTTTATTTATGTAGTACATATTTTATAAACATAATTTGTATTGAAATTGTAATATTTCAAACTTTAAATAGTTTTGAGTTTAGACTCTTATTATTTTTAATACTCTATTTTATTTTTAATTTTTAATTAACTTTTATTTGGCCTGTGATCCTATCCATATTTCTCAAACCTCACAAATCAGCAGACTTATTCAGGCTGGCTAAAAAACTCTTTTCTTAAATGAGCTTCAAAAATTGTAGCTCAACCCTATGAAAGCATAGGTTAGGCCAGGCCAGGCCAGTCGAATATTGACAACTCTATCGATATTTAATTATTAATATAAGATTTGAGATTTTTTATATATATACACACACATTTTTTTAACTTAAAGTAAAATAATAAAATTTATGTTCAAAATTTTGTTGAGCCTAAAACAAATATTTTTCTTTCCTCACCCTCGAGCCACTTTTGAATAAACCAATATTTTTCAAAGAATGTCAATTCCCAAAACAACATTCTAAAGCAAGCACAACAATGCACAAGTTTGTGATGCTTGCAATTTAAAACCCAAGCAGCTGTAGTATTTGACAAAAAGTTTAAGATATGTCGTTGTTATGTTGGTGTAAGAAACTTTCATAAAGCAAATGTGGCAAAATAATTTCACAAACTCTTGAGCAAAAAAGAGACAAAAGTTATTATGTTCGATAAATTGGCGCACTCTAAAGGACTAAAAGTATTGTATGTATTTTAGGATTGAAGAGGTTATACATGTTAGTTGGATGAGAAGGGAGAAAACGATAAGACACGATGAGATTTCGCTAAAACTTTAAAAAACACCGCCAATGCAAATGTGTAGTGATTGAGTAAGTTGATTAATGCTATTTTTAAGATGACTAAAATGACCGGCAAATGAAGGTAAAGTACAAGGATTCAATTTCACAAGAACAAGGGGATATTTAAAACTATAGGAATTATATGAGCATTAAATTGCTAAGACTTAATGGTAAAGATAAGGGTGAAGAGTCCAATTTCAAGAATCAAATCTATATTTATGTTGGATTAATCAACTATTAAAGTCATCCATCTTGTCTGTAAACTAGTGAAGAAACGTTAAAAAAAAAAAAAAAACCTACACATGGTGTTCAATGATCTTACAATGGCCCTATGAAAAAAGTACAGGGAGATGACATAGATTTTGAAGAGACAATACCCGGATTAGAACAGTGAGAGGTGACACAAAACACTTTTCAATTGAGGTGGGGGTTATATCAAGACCATTTGTGAGCCCTTTCTTATTTGTCTTGGTGATAAATGAGCTGACCTAGTCTATTATAGATGAGGTTTCATGGTGTGTGTTATATGCAAATGACATAATATTGATTGATGAGATATATGACATAGTTAATGATAGGTTGGAGGTTTGGATATACACTCTTGCATGAGTGATGGTCAGACCGTCCTTGTTGTAGGGATGAAGTGTTGATCAGTCAAAACTCAAATATTCAGAAGATGCATTCTTCAGAGATAAGGATATTGAGATGGATGTTGTGAGCATATTATAAGTGACACGATAAGAAATGAGATTATCCGAAAAAATGTGGGAGTAATTAACCTATGTGAAAGGCAAGTTGAGGAAAGTGACATTGAGATGACTTGACATGTGTAGACAAGGATGCCGACATCCAATAAGGAAGCGCCTAAGGCTTATTGTGGGGGTACACGAAGGACTATGGGTAGATCAGAGAAGTATGGGTGATCAAACAAGCTATGATACACTTAAGCTGATGGGTTTTGCATATATTCTAATTTTTAGATTGAGTTTTATAAAATTTCACTAAATATGTTATTGTATATCGTTATTATTTAATGTTTGTTGACCAAACACCTTTACTAAAAATAATAATATTTGTTTAGAAAAGAAGTCTTCTATATTTTAAAAACTTAGTTAAAAATTTGTTACGAGGATAACCTTCTTAGAATTATTTTGATTACATCTTTAATCTGTTTGATCAAAATTTTAAACTTGTTTGTATATGTAGACATTGTAGAGATACGAGGACATGATATATTTGACAAAAGACAAAAAAAGAAAAAATATTTTTAATCGCAAGAAAAATATTTTTTTAGTTATTAGAAAGAAAAAATTATTTTTTCGAAAAATCTTGTTTATCAAAAAAATTATACTTAATTAAGTACTCATTAATTAACGACACTTAAACATTCGCCTCTTCCCTTTTTTTATTTAACCATTTTAAATTAAAATCAATATATACATAAGTGCATATTTTAAAGTTTAACTAAATAAAACAAAAAACTTAACCTTTCTTTAAAACTAGTTAAAGTTATTTTTCTATCTAAGTATTACTAATTGCATAATAAATTTTAAATTCGTAATACTATATCTCCCATATATTCACACTCCACAAAAGTCTTTTTTTTTTTAAACAATATATTTATCAAATACTAAAAATGAATAAATAATACTTTTCCATGAATTCATCTAAAGCAAATAGATTTTCAAAAAATTATTCCTCAAAATAAGATTACTTTTTAAATTTTTTACCCTTTTTCTTTTGGAAAATTACAGGATCACGAAAAGATTGGTCATGTAATTACAGGTAATTAGAACGGCGACTAACGGCGTGCCGGCAAAGAAGAAATTATGAAAGAGTTAGTGGGTCCCACTTTCCTGTTGTGAAGTTTCTCTCTGTCTGCAGTTAATCGGTCACCATTCTCAGATCTTCACATGCTCCTTCTTTTCTTCTTCCGATTCAGCTCAGCCACTCTTCGCCGGCAGGATCCGACCCGATAACAGTCAAGCTTCCTCGACCGGACTTTAGCTTCGCTTGATCCGAATTCAGGTCAGTCACTTTCGCTGACTGCTTTTAGTTCAAAATGAAATTGAAGAGTCATTGGTTGTAATGTCTGATCGAGCACTGTGTTTGTTGTAATTGCTTTGTTGAAAATGTGAAGATCATCAATTTCAGGGACTAGGCAGTTGGAGAGTGAGAAAAACTAAAAATGCTGCGTATACCGGCTACAATTGAGGAACAGTTGGTACTTAAAGCAATTAGAGAAGAATGTCCCTGGGAGAATCTTCCGAAGCGGCTTCAGTCCACGTTAAATTCCAAAGAAGATTGGCACAAAAGGTTCGTTTTCATTTTTCCCAAAAACACATTTATAGTGGAGCCACTGCTTTTGTCCATTCATGTTGTTGGAAGTTATTATTAATAATTACATTAGTTCAAGTAAGCATGTTTATGTTACTCCGCAAGTTATGACACTTTGATTCACTCGTGTCTCATATCAAAGCAAAGGGCGAAAATTTCAAATATGTTTATGTTGAAGACATAATTAAGTAAATAGAAGTGTGTGGAGTCTAATAGTTTAAGCCTTTACACTCCAACATAGTATTAGAGTAGTGTTAATGGTTTCAAATCTCATCACTATCCTTCGTCAAAATTTAAAATAAATCACATGCTTGACCATGAGAAAGAATAATGCCGGCTGGCACATTATGGCATGAGTAGGAGATCTAATTGAGTAAATTAACGTGTGTCAACTCTAACCGATTAAGCTTTAAAATGAGGTGTTTTGCTATTCAACAATTTCAATGAAAGAAAATATGTTCAGTCGTGGATTTTAGGATGATGCAATGCAGTCAGCTTTCTAGCAATCTGTAAGAACTTTTGTAGGATATATTGACTTCAGGTAAAACATTTTGTATGGCTGTCTGCAATTAAATTTGAAGTTAAAAAGTGTAAATGAGGCTATCACTCTTGAGCGAACTTGTTATGATGTGTAATGAGTTTGGAATAATTGTGTTTACTATGATTGTCTTGGTTTATATGAAAGTGGAATGCTAAACAATTGTGAGTCGTGAGATGGTTCATTTTCTTGACATGAATGTTTTGAGGTCTGGTGTGAGTTTTAGGAGGTCCACCTGCTATAACATATCATGAACACTCTATATGAACTTTAAGGAAAGAGTTTGATCCCAATAATGTGCATTTTGTGATAGTAATCCACTTCTGCTTTATTTTATTGTTGTTTAATATCGCGGACTCACTATAAAATGACTATTCGTACGCTGGACCTTCCTCAATCCTCTTCCTTTATTCTGACTTGGACCGGCTATGCCACACTCACACAAGTGAATTCATACAGAGAACCCCTAATTGTGTCCAAATAGAGGGTGATATATAGAGGATTCATACGGCCAGTCCCAACTAGTTCGGGATTGGGGATTTGCCTATCAATTACTTAATCGGATTTACATTGTGACAAGATAAGATATAATACAACAATATCTTGGTTCATGAGGCTTTGAATTAGGTTAAAGCGAGATAAGAGACACCCCTATAATATCTTGTTTCATTAAGTTTTGAATTAGGTTTAGTATTTTTGTTGTGTACGAAGATCAATAAAAATGATCATTTTTCTATTTATTCGAATTTAGAATATATAAACTGATTCAGGGCTAAGCATAATACTTGTAAATGTTTCATTATAAATATTTCTTTGCTCAGGGACCATCGCCTGCTATTCTTGCATTTAGTAATTTACTTTGCTTATATTTTACTGAATGGGCTTTATGCAGGATAATTGAACATTGCATTAAAAAGAGACTCATGTGGAATACTTGCTTTGCTCGTAAAGTGTGTAAAGAAGCTGAATACTATGAAGACATGTTGCGGTATCTCCGAAGGAACTTGGCGGTGTGTATAGCGTGGAAATTGTTTCTCATCCCTTGTACCATGAAATTGTTGATTTAGATACTACTAAAAAATAAGTCATACTTTGAGAATTTAGTGGCAAAAAAGAAGAAGAAAAGATGTTTTTAACTATTAATATAGTTTTTTTCCTTAAAAATTCTTGTTCTAATCAAGAAGACATTTTTTTTGGTTTCTATTCTGATTAATAAGTGGATAGAGTTCCAACTAAAGAAGCTATGCACTTTTCAATGTTTAATCAGTTTATTTCTTACATGACATGTCTTATATTTTGGAATCAGTATTCATGTGATATATCTTCAACGTAGATAATCATCTGCTTTTTGTGACTCAAGAGTGTGCATAGCTCCATAAGTTCTTACTTAGCGAATATTGAAAATGTATGTCGTTTTTTAATCGTGAATTATCTTTTAAAATTTTACAATGTATTGATTTCACACATACAATTTGCAAGTCATAAAGTAAGCTTGTTTTTGTTGTGAGAGATGGTAATCAAAAGATTTAAGAGAAAACAATATTTGACATCATTTACTGAACAAGAAAGACTTACAAAAACTGTTTCATTTAGTCTCTTTGCTTCTTTCTTTCGTTTTTTTTCTGTGTGGGGAATGGGGAGAACAAAAAAGAATTGTGTGGGTTGGAACATAAGTACATATAGACCTATATAGACTCGTTCACCCTTTGATGTTGGTTCTTTTTTTTTTTTTTTTTTTTATTTGTTCTCCATTTTGTTCTTAATGTCTTGATGCTTAAGAAGCATACAATTCTATACCGAGTTGGTGCACTCTCTGCTAATTTAGTTCTTATTATTCTCCTGAGATCAAAGATGGCATGTCATCGACTAGAGAAGTTATTAGTAGAGAGAGAAGAATTAGAGTAAGAGATGTTCAGCTAAAGATAAGGAGAACTTTTAGTCAATTGTTGATTCTTTGTTTCCTTCAAGACCTGTAAAAGTTATACCTTAGATATGCACCTTAGGACTAATGCAGAATAATTTGATGTCATTATGTTCTATTTGCAGCTTTTTCCATATCACCTAGCGGAGTATGTTTGCCGTGTCATGAGGGTGACTCCTTTCAGATACTACTGCGACATGATTTTTGAAGTCATGAAAAACGGTATAGCCTCCTATCATGTTAGTTCAGAATTGACTATTGAGGGTATATAGCGTAGTTGGATTATGTCCTAAATTCTCTTGGCTCAAGATGATTGCACTTTTCAACAAAAAAAATTATATCTTCCCTCTGGGCATTTGTGGAAGTTTATATGCAGTTGGAATGCTTGCACTTTTAATTACTTGTTTGAGGCTAGTATTCTGAAAGAGAACTCTTTGAAGGGCTTAATAGTTCTATTGTGCTTATGATCCAGACTGCTCCACCTTTTCTGATTACTGCAGTATGAGAATTCTTGTCAGGAATGCTCCTCATTAAAGTCCGTGTTCCTCACACGTTTTTGCGCTATTGTTGTAAAAGCTGGTTGTACATCTCATTTTGACACCATTTGATTAGGCATGGAGTTTAAGATAGTACTTCTTATTAGTTTGACTTGTGTATTATATTAGTAGTAATGGATAACAATATTGAAGCGATGGTTAACAAGTCAGTTAGATGGAGAAATACATCAGTTCAAATGACTGGATAGTTAAATATCTAGGCTCTTGAGATAATATTGTTAGGCGAGTAAGTTAACATTTTCGGACATTTCAAAAAAGATAGGATGTGATTTAAATTTATATGGAGGGAGAATTTACTCATCTTTGATAAGCTATTCTACATTTCTACTTGTGTCTTATGCACTATGTTGCCCTATATGGTCTCTTTATTGAATACTACTTGACATGTGCCGTCCAAGAATTATTTGGTGTTTACTTTCAAATGTTCATACCAGGATTTCTGCACAGTTTCCTGCACTTGACTGTTCCTCAACGTCATAATTCTATTGATTAGAAGTGTTAACATGTAATTCTTGCTCCAGACACTTAGATTCTCCACAGAAATTTCAGGTTCTTTGCAATTACCAGTCTAATGGGGTTCTGACTCTCTGTTATGATGATTGCAGAGCAACCCTATGACAGCATCCCAAATTTTAGTGCTGCAGATGCCTTACGGCTTACCGGAATTGGAAGAAATGAATTTATTGACATCATGAACAAGTGCAGATCTAAGGTACTGTCAAATAGAATTTACCAGTGTTCGAATTTACCGTGACAGATTTTCATAAAGGTTATGATGTTCCATGAAAGCAGGCTTTTTTGAACTTATTATATTCAAGGAGTAGAATAGAAAGTCAAAGTACTGCTGGAAGTTGTTTTTATGGGACAGTTTGGTAGGATTTAGAAAGTCAGAGTACTGCTGAAAGTTGTACTTTTTTGGAAGGGTTTTGTAGGATTTATATTAGGTTTTAAACTGTTTTATTATGTTTAGAATTAGGGTTATTTTGTGATGGTCTTACTTTGTCATGATATTAGGGTCTTTACGGAACAGTTTTGACTCATTATTTTATGTATCTTTTACTCTTAACAAAAAAACTGCCATTTTGCAGATTATAGCTGTTTTCATTGCTGCTTAATTTATCTCATTTGGAAATAGAATTTATTGTCATTTCTCAATTTCCTTTTGCTGTTAGTTTTCTCCACTGCTTGCTGCACCAAGTCAACTACTATGCTTGCAATTTGCACTGGCAAATACATTATCGATGGCACGTATTTTTTGGCCGAAGGATCAATGCACTTGCTGTTGGAAAAGAAGATTCTTTCCCATTTTTATTTCACTGCTTCTGAATCACGAATTACTTCCCTTTGTACTTCATAAATGGCCTAACTAGCTTGCGGAAATATTGATACAAGTGATTAGACTAGTGAAACCCTCCAATGTTGCTCTTTAACTGAATAAGGTGATCATGTACGGTGGACTCACCAACATTAGAAAGTTACCGGTAGTAATCATTCTTGAGTTTCATTTCTGCTAATCCCATACACAAGGATGCCCACTTTCATGATCTCTTTGTGATAAATCAGAATCTTATTGACACCACACCATGAATCCATGATGGTGTTAAACCTATGTATCAAGATGCCCTCTGGGCTTCAAGCGGCAAAGGTTTAGGGATTTCTGAATTAGGCCACAGATTCGAGCCTTGTGCCATGCAAATTAAGCTTGGTATTTAAGCGGAGAAGCATAGAGGGGTGTACCTATTATCTCCGAGTTTCAAAGGCTGCGGTTGGTCCTAAGGGTTGCCCCCGACAGATTTTTTGGTCATAAAAAAATATGTATAGAGATGAAAATTTGCTCAACTCCTCTTAGCTAACAAATTGTTTCAGTCATTTATACATGTGGGTATTTTCTCTTTACATCAAAAAGAAACATGAAACAATTTTTTTTTATAGTTAGCAATATCTATTTCACTTTCATGAAACAATGTTCATTCATTACAAACTGTCAAAATAAGAAGAAGACATAATGGTTTATGGTATAGTTCTCCTGGCAGCATTCCAGCCCTTCCAGAAGTTTTGTATATCCTCCTGCTTGTTAATATCCCCTCTTTATGAGGTAATTCAAAAGAGGAAAGTATTTATTACTGGAAGAAAATAATACATGTTTTGTCTAGAAAGACAAATTAAGAGTGCTATTCGAATACCTTAGTCCCTTTGCTCAAATTGTTGGCATTCAGGGAAGATCTATTTAAAATATCACCCTTATGAGCTCTGTGGCTAGTCTATGGTTTTTCTTCTTGTTCGTCTAATTAATTTCAGTTACTTTGGATCTTGGCAGAAAATTATGTGGAAGCTTAATAAATCAATAGCGAAAGAACTATTGCCTACACAACCAGTGGACTTTGTTATTGAGCCATGGTGGGGAGTTTGTCTTGTCAACTTTACGCTAGAAGAATTCAAGGCAAGTTGACATCTCATTCAATCACTCACATTTCTGAAGCTTCTAAACTTATATTAGTGAAAAAGTAAATCATTTGACTTGCACCCAAGGGTGTGGAGAGAACATTCATCGGAGGAAAAAAAATACTGGGTGATTCTCCATCTGCCTAAGCCTTGGTAGGCAGAGTTACCTAGTACCTGTGCTGGTAGGAGATAGCATGTACCCAGGTGAATGATTGAGGTGTACGCAAGTTGGCCTGAACTCCACCATCATAAAATAGATAAATTATTTGACTTATTGACTTTGCAATTGACATATGAGTGTTGTTTTCACAGAAACTGACTGAAGAAGAAACAGCAACAATAGATAAAATCTGCAAGGAAGAAGCAAACTCTTTCATTCTTTTCAATCCTGAAATTATAAAGGGTCTTCATCTGCGAGGACTAGTCTATTTTGATGTTCCTGTCTATCCTGATGATCGTTTTAAAGGTAATTCGAACATTTAGATACCATTTATGTTTCTATTTGTAATATTTGAAATAGATCCATCAATATTTATTACTACTCATGGTAAATCTTTCTTCATTTTATTTTTGTACTATCATCTAGTAAATTACATGGGGGTAATGAATATTGCACCTAAAATTTACTTTCATCTGACTTCTTTCCGAATTCCAACCACCTGAAGTGCAGAATAAGGAGTTAGTATTCTTTAAACATATCTTTTGTTTGGATCTGATTGGTCCTATTCTCAAATCCCATGCAAGCAAACATCTTATGTGGTCTATTTATATTTGAGTTCAATTGCTTTCTCTTCAACATGATGTCATGCATATATCATATTCATTTAACTTAGTTCTGACCCCTGAACCCAAATTTACATAAAAAATCCTAAATTAGTCCACGGTTGGATCTACTTAAACATTCCAATTATAAACAAACATAAACTTGTGTATAACTTCTGAATATCTCTCCAACTTTTGTACTATCTATCAAATTCTGTTATCTGAGATTGTAAGTTCTTCATACACAAAACATTGCAGTTTCAAGGCTTGAAGGATTTGTTTCTAACCGAGAACAGTCCTATGAAGATCCAATTGAGGAGTAAGGCACTTTCCATCAACTCAGGAATCTCATATCATATTTCCATGTGGTTTACACAGTGGTCAATATATAATATGTCACCTTCATAATCCAGGTTGCTGTATGCTGTTTTTGTGGTTTCAAGTGAGAATTCAACTGTTGCTGAATTAGCTGCAACACTACAGGCTGATCTTTCTCAACTTCAAGCAGCTGCATCTTTTGCTTGCAGATTGGGATGGGCTGTCAAATTAATAGACCCTGCATCTATTCTGCAAGAACCTAATGTCCCAGGGTCACCTAAGAGCCTTCTGAGTGACGAGGAAGATGGTTCTCATGCCAGCTTGGGCTCTGCAAACGTGTCTGCTGATGGCAGTGCTTTTCAGCAAGTAGAAATTCCATGGACAGAAAATAATAGCAGGAGTTCTGGTTATGCTCGGGTTGCTTTTCTTGTTGATGCTAATATAACTTCTTATCTTATGATGGGATCTGTATCACCAGGTTTCTCTTCTCTCAGCTGTATTTTCATGTTCCATATTCTCGCGCAACTTTGACAAGCCCCATAAATTAAATTGGTCCTGAATTGGTGTTTCAATTCAATAATGCATCATAAAGAACAATTTTCACTGGTGTTTGTAAATAAAGTGGAGTTTTTGGATAATTTTATGGTATAACTATTGAAGTTTGTGTTGTGGATGCTATGGATGGTGTTGTGTGAGCTGAAACTACTCATGTTTGTTGGAGTTCCTAATGAATTGCTACTGAGTTGCTGCCAATGAACAGTATAGTTATATGTGAAAGCCAGTTTTTCTGCAAGTGCTATGAGAAAGCTTGGTTTATTCTTGGGAAACATGACAGATCTTCCCAAAAAAGTTTGTATGTAATTAGATATTAGCATCTTTGTGCCGCAGCTCAAGATTGTTTGTTCTGGGTTTAGAGCACTTTTCGTGTGTAGGTCAAATATCTTTCTCCTGATTACATTGTAGGGACCTCATTGTTTGATGTTTTCCCTACTGTAAATTCTTGAAGTTGTGCAACTGTTTCCATTTGCTAAATATATTGTCCACCAAATCTTTCATTTGTGTTTTTATTTTTGATGCTGTTGACATGTTTCATGGATAGACCTCAAGTTCATTGGTTTTTATCAGATGCATTTCTATGTTTGCAGTATTATAGTATCAGTTTTTTACGCCGCAATATCTTCTGCAATGCATTTTGAAGTCTGTAGTAACTGTTTTGCAGGTCTAAAATCTCATGCTGTGACTTTGTATGAAGCGGGAAAACTAGGTCATGCTAGTATTGCAGATCTCTGTAAAGATTTGGGCACACTTGAGGGGGCCAAATTTGAAGGTGAACTGCAAGAGTTCGCCAATCATGCATTTAGTCTTCGGTGCATCCTGGAATGTCTCACATCAGGTGGGGTTCCAGCTGAAGAAATAGAAAAGACTGGCATTATGTCTTCAAGAAGTGAGGATGCTAATTCAATGTCAAAGGATATTTCATTTTCTGAAAATTCAGGGGATGCCCCTAAAGATATATCTGAGCTAAATAATGAAGATTTGCTAAATTCTGAAACACCCAAATTGTCTAAGGATGAAGAAACTCTATCAGGAAAAAGATCTGAAGAAACAGATCAATCAGACTGGGAGTTAAAACAGGAGATCAGTTCTGAGACTGATGAAAAAGCATCTGCTGACAACTTAGATGCTGATAAAGAAGTGAGGAAGCAGATAAAATACCGTGTGGATATACTCCGCTGTGAAAGCTTGGCTGCTCTCTCACCGGCTACTTTAGATCGTCTGTTTATGCGTGACTATGACATTGTTGTATCCATGGTTCCCCTCCCCCCTTCTTCAGTTTTGCCAGGACCAAAAGGCCCTGTTCATTTTGGACCTCCCTCCCATTCTTCTATGACACCCTGGATGAAGTTGGTGCTATATTCTGCTACAGCTTTTGGACCTCTATCAGTTGTTCTGATGAAAGGTCACTTGTTAAGAATGCTTCCTGCCCCATTAGCTGGCTGTGAGAAAGCACTTCTATGGTCATGGGATGGATCTTCCGTTGGAGGTTTGGGGGGGAAGCCTGAAGGGAATTTGGTAAAAGGAAGTATACTTTTACATTGTATAAACTCATTACTCAAGCAGTCTGCTGTCCTTGTGCTTCCCCTCAGCAGATTTGATCTTGATGAGGCTGGAAAAACTGTTACATTGGATATTCCCCTGCCCTTGAAGAATTCTGACGGTTCAACAGCTCAAGTAGGGGAGGAACTAGGACTGTCCGCAAAAGAAACTTTCAATCTGAATTTGCTATTAGCTAGTCTGTCTAACAAGCTTAATTTATGGACTATTGGTTTTATTCGCCTGTTAAGACTTTACAAAGATAGAGTCGAAGAAAATATCGCACCTGATGATGATACGTATGAATGGGTTCCACTAAGTGTAGAATTCGGTATTCCACTGTTTAGTCCAAAATTGTGCAATCATATATGTAAGAGATTAGTTTCCTCACAACTACTCCAAACAGATTTATTTGGAGAGCACCATGATGCAATGCAAGAGTTAAGAAAGAAATTGCGAGATGTTTGTGCCGAGTATCAGGCCACAGGTCCAACAGCGAAGTTCCTTTACCAGAAAGAACAGCCAAAGGAATCACCCCGGCATTTTATGAACTATGCGAGTGGAAGGTGGAACCCCAATGTTGATCCTTCTTCTCCTATTTCTGGTGTCTCTAGCGAACACCACAGACTAAAACTTGCTCATCGACAGCGATCTCGAACAGAAGTTCTGAGTTTTGATGGCAATATTCTAAGGTGCATTTTGATAAATCTCTCACATTTTTTAGATTGGTTATACTTTCTTTATATATTCTCATATTTAGAATTTCTGATATATTACACTTAAGCTTTGATATGCGTAATATATAGTGCTGTTCTCAAAGGGCTTGTCACTAGTTTATGCATCTGTCTTGAGTCTAAGTAAGGGATCGTCAAGCTAGTTTGTCACTTTTGCATTGCATGTCTCACTGAAGTTCGGTGGAAGGATAGTTGTAGCACAAAATTGGAAGGGAATCATTTTTTTTAACTCTCTGTGCAAAACCAAAGTGCAACTGGAAAGGCAAAAACAGCTGTATAAATTGCAACCAAAGTGCAACTGGAAAGGCAAAAACAGTTGTATAAAATTGCTTACAAGTAACAGGAGGCTTTTATTTGGTGAAATACTTTAACAAACATAATTTATTAAACAAAACATTTTAACAAACATAATAATGTGAATGAAATTAGATTTTTCTGAATAATCATTTGACTATTGAGATAGGAAATGAATTATCTGAACAATATTTTGTTTGCTTGTGTGCTGCAATGAGTGAGACTAAAACTAGGAGCAGAAGACATAGTTGTTGCCAACCGGACCTCTTATACCTTGATCAAAAGCTGCAGGAGATTGTCAAGGACTTATTTACTTTGATCCAGATTGCTGATCCCTTTGTTAGGTTGTGGAGCCTGATTAATATATATAACTGTTTACCATTTATTCTCTATTTATTCTCTGTAACCAAAAATGCTCTGATTTATTAATATAAATATACCCCACCGCGGTGGAAGTTTACTTACGGGGTGTTACCACGAAATATTGGATTTTCTCTTTCTCTCTCTAGATCTCTCATCTCTTTCTCTTGAAAGTTCCTGTATTCTTCATTCATAAAGTGTGTGTGCGTGAATTCGATCCTAACACCCTTTCAATGTTTCAGTAATTTGATTTCATGAGTTTAGAGGGGGAAATTATTGTAATTAGCATGATATCTAAAAAAAATCATTCGCTTGTGAAGCTGATAACTACACTGATTTGCCCATCTGAGACATAAGATGTCAACTTACTGGTGGTTTCTTATTGTTCTATAAGCACTTTCCTGTGGATTTCATCTCATCAGGACAGAAACCTCTTAGGGTAAGGGTGGATGGGATGAAGTTATGTTCCTTGTTTAGCGGTAGGCATTGTGGAAATACAAGTATGTTTTCTTGCAGTTTGTCAGTAGGACGAAATAAAGGAGGGTATTTTACTTCGAGTTCCTTGTTAAATTCATTTCTCGTGCTAATCGATGGAGAAACAGTCATTGATGATCATTATTGAGTAATTGGTGTCTTGAGATGTATAGTTTCTTGGTATAGGACATGTTTCTTGGGAAGCTTGCAGAGCCGGAGTATTGCGGAACACGTTTTCGTGATATATATATTAGATGCTAACTGCTACCTTTTGTGCTCAACATGCTTAGAGAGGGACAAGAAACTTGGGACATAACTCAATTCGAGATAACCAATGTAAAAGGCTTCTGATGTTGCAATTGAAGCATGCAGCAGTTTCTTGACCAGCTATGGAAGTTTGTCACTTAAAACAGAATAAATATGGAACAGTTCACTTTCTGGATATGCACTTTCATTGAGTTGAGACATAGTTCGCTAATCGGTGATGTCATGGCATATCGAGTCTCTTTTTCTTTCTTAGTAGATCTCTGGAAGCCTTTGACATTTTTGGTCTCTGACCATGTCACATAATGGTTTGCAATATAGTCTTTCCAGTTTGATGGCGAAGATGAATTCAAACTTCTTAACCTGCTTCCGGCATTTAACTTTCAAGGATGCCAAGCAGCTGGTGAAGCTAATTAGATGTCCTTTACCTGATTGCGTGCAAAGTTTATTTTGTTTTTAAACTCGAGACTTGGCTTGTGTTGCTTGAACTTTTATAAATGACTGCTTGATTTTTGAATATTAAGTTAGTCTAACATCTCTCAATTAGACTTCATGGAAATCTAACTCTGCCAGATAGGCCTCAATAGAATCTGAATAACTCACTGCACCTGAAAAAGAAGAGGATGGACAATAAAGTCTCTTTAACAAGAACAGTAGTAAAATCAATCTATAGAGGATGTTTTGCTGTTGTGAACCATCTTAGACGCTTATGTAACTTTGTTTCTGAAGCAAAGCAGAAAAGTTGCTGGAAATTCCATATGGCTCATTCAGTTTCCTCTTTCCTAGTTTCTGTAATCATGCTTTTCATATGAATTTGCAGATCATATGCTCTGACTCCTGTTTACGAGGCTGCCACCAGGCCAATTGAGGAATCTCCCTCAGTAACTACTGCTAAGGTTGAAAAAGATGATGCTGAGAATAAAGAGGAGATATATCCTGGTGTAAACCTTCTATTTGATGGATCTGAGCTGCGCCCATTCGAGATAGGTGCTTGTTTGCAGGCTCGTCAACCTGTGTCTTTAATTGCAGAAGCGTCTGCAACATCTGCTATTTTTTCAGTCCAATAGTGTTCAGGGATATAGTCAATGTTCATGTAAGAAAGAACTGCTCTAGTGACCAATTTCTGAGAGTATCACTGGCTACCGGACGTGCTTTGCTGCTGCTGGTTCGTTGGGTAGATTGTCTGTCCTTGCATTTTATTTGATCGCAACATGGGAAGTTATTGAGGTAACAAAGGAAATTTGTGAATTTCTTCTGTTTTAACTATTGCTTTACTACAAAGTGAATCTTGATTGTCCTGAGGTGCCAGCTACTTCTGAATCAAGTATTAGAGGTCCAAAAACATGTAAACTCAATATCCTTGTTATACTGAAGTCTATATCTCACTTTATATGAACTACAGTAATCTGTTTGTTTCCTTGTTGAATCTTTTGATCTTCATAACCTACTAGAATTTGTGTCAGATGAGGCGCTTATCTGTTACTTCTTACTAATCTGTCATGCGACAGTCTGGTGCATATATTCAGAGACGGTGCTTACTAGGGACTTTTAAGTCAAACGAAGCAAAAAAAGCTTTCAAGCTTTTTGGAAAGCGAAGCTGGCAGTTACTTGTATCATATCTTAAAGCTACAAATTGCTTTAAGTCATGTATTGTCTCAGTTTGCAACATATAAGCCTCCTGTCAACGAAGTAAAGGTGTTTGGGATATGAGGCCAAATGCATATTGCTAAGCTTAGCATTCCCGTTTTACTTGTTTGGTTCTTTTTCCTCTTTCTCTTTCCCTCATCTTGCCTTCTCTAACATGCATAAGTTTTCATGAACTCTTCAAGAATTTTGAGGTGCTTCCGTGTTGGAAGTTTTTAATTTTCATAAACCTAGAAGTTTTATCGTGTATAGAGGCTTTAGTAACTGCTATCTATCTAAAATAAATGCATAGAAGCTTTAGTGTCATTGTTGGTGAGACTAGTGTGAAGCTGAAAGTTGCCTGCAGATGCTCACTTGTCACTCTAGGCTTAATGAGCCAGTCTTACCAGAGCAGAGAGCTGTCTTGCCCAAAAAAGTAGAATAAAAAAAAACCTCCCCTCACAATTTTTGGAGGTACCCCTTCTCAGAGGAGTTCAAACCCTGAGAAGTATTTATGCTCTTTATTAAGATGAATCTGGAGGTTATATGTTCCTTATTTGCATCACTTTTTCTTTCATGATTATGATTCATCAATTTTTTGAAAGTATGTCTGCTGGTTACATTCCATTGACTCTTTCCTGATGTCTCAAAACTAGGATCTGACTTCTCGTTGTATCAATTGGATGGGGTTTACTGAATGGATGGTCTGTTTTTTCGTTTTGATTTGGATGTAATACAGTAGAACCTTATGTACCATATATGGTTGGGGTTGGTAGGTGTTAAATCAGTAGAACCTTGTTTTCCTTAATTTTGAAATTGATCAAAGAATAGAATATTATGTATCCTTATGGTTCAGTGTGCAAATAGTGTCCTTGCAGAAATTTTCCTGTTCAGAAGTCGGATCTTAGCACTTATTTCCTCTTTGTTTCACTTGCAGGTGGTGTTTTCTATTTGCAAGAATTGATCGATGCAGGTATTATGCTGAGGAATTCTATTATTTTGTAGAAGAGAAAACCATGTGTATTCATAGATGTAGCTATGCTCACAAACTAGTCAAACAACACAGCCTTGGATTCCAATCTTGCACAGAATATATGAATGGAATGAAAGATAAAAAAAATCAGATGTTTGTATTCTGTAATATGAAATTAAGGCTTTGGCATAATGAGGAACTAGACGAAGATGTTGCTGACGTGCCGCATTTATTTCCACCGTGTATCTATTCTACTGCTATCTGAACATCTCATCAGCTGAGTATTGGTGTTTAAGGCTCCATTTTAATTCGGAGCTTGGAGGACTACGTTTTGAATATTTGATTGGTGTAATTGAGAAAAGAAGTTGAACGTTCAAAGATTGTGAAAAAGAAGTTGTGAAACACTTTAGCTTTTTGCCTTTTGGTTTGTTTTATGGAAACAAAAACAATGTGTATATGGTTTTAGGAGCAATTGCTGAGGTATTTATATTTGTGGAATACGAACCAATTGTTGTCTGAATAGCAACATTCATTAATTTGCTGGACTTCTTTTTTTTGTTTGTTTAAAAAGGTCAAAGCTTCTGCCTTGTTACCCAATCAACTGATCATGATGTTTTTGAGGTTAAGTTTCATGTAGTTTACCTACACCTTAATTTGTGACCTAATTCCCTGCTGTATTTGAGCACCTGAATACATACTAAAATGTTTGTATTAGACACTTCAATTCAATTTTTTTTTAAAAAATTATGTGCATGTAGTTAATTTCATAAAATACATCATTTTCTTTAAGTAGATTTATTAGCCCCAATTGAAATTGACCTTAGTTTTTAAGGACGCTCACTCAAAATTTACAAAATTTAAAGTGAAAGTGTCTAATATGAACACTTTTATTGTGTATTCATCTGTTTAATTGAAGGCTTTTCTTATTTTTCCTTTTACATGAAATCTGCTTCCATATATATATTTCTGTAATAACAGCTGTACTGCCCTAGAAAGTTAAAAGTGGCTCAATAATAGTTTGGCTTTAACATGTTATGTTTCTTATGAATGTACATCTATCCTTTAATTGGAATGACATCCCAACTAGATAAAGCAAATATCTTTGGAATTTTCTTTCCATAGTGTCCATTCTTGGTGAAAGAAGTACCTATATAGTATATACCATAGACACAGAGAGTATGAAAACCAACTCATTTATTCAGGTAGTTTTGGTAATTAAAAATGAAATACAAACACCTCACAGAAAGTCAGTAGCAATAACATATCTTCGATTTTGGCATTTGCTCATACAATTTCACTAAAGAGGGTGATAATTTTTATTCCTAACCATTAAACAAGATTTGTTTGTCTAGGACTCGACTTTAGTGGTGAGGCAATAGCTTACATAAAGGTTATGATCATTTTATATATAGTTTGAGCTTAAAGTAACAAATTTTAATTTGATACACAAAATTGTCTCAGACCCCACTATCATCATGACAAATGTACTATTTGCTGGTTTTGTGTTGGATAGCATGTTAGGATTAATCACTGGTTTTGTGTTGGATAGCATGTTAGGATTAATCACTGATCATCTGATGGCACATGCTTTGCTCATTCTTCTTGTCACTAAACAATGGAGGTGGGAACATGCAAGATGCTTGTGGGGTGCCTAGAATAACTTTTTTTTAATGGAAGAAGAAAATTATGTAAAGTGTCTTAACTTTGCATAAAATATTATGGGAAAATACACGATTATCCCCTTAATCTATGCTCAAAATCTCCCTTAAACTTATTTTATAAGTAATTTTCTATCCCTTTTCGACCCACGTGCCAGTGGCTTGAAAAAAAAGTCAACCAGCGTTGGCCCACAAAATAGTGCCACGTAGACCAAAAAAGATAGAAAATTAATAATAAAATAAGTTCATGGGTAATATGACCTTAATATAATATATATATGTCTCTGAGATTTCGGGCATAGGTTGAGGAGTAACTAGTACATTATCCCAAATATTATTATATAACTTGACTCAATTTATATCGTAATTTAATTATGGCAGATTGTTAATAATAACTAAACACATGTATTTGATGTGCTGACTTTTGATACAAAACAATTAATTATTATCAAATATGATATTAATTATATTGACATTAATACATGAATAAATCACCCATACCCCTTAATTGTTACGCCCCTTTCTTGTATCAAATTTTCCTAATTTCAGTTTCTCCTAATGAAGACATTATCTCTACGACATCTTTTCATTATTTTAGCATCAAAATTAAAGATACTTTTGACCATGATTAACGATGGTTAATGAATATTAAGAAAACCTGGTATAGGTTGACTTGACTTAGGCTAAATTTGCTATTAAAAGCCACTTATTTTCCACTGGGAAATGTTCACCAGCTATTTTCATATATATTTTAATTAAATTTATGAGAATATAAAAAATAGTGATGTTTCTATGGAAAAAACTTATGAAGGTGTATTGTTTCGATGATAAATGAGTAGAAAAATCTTTTTTTTCGACATAAATTTTCTATTGATACGTGGTGGACGAAAAATCTTTTTTTCTAGTAGTGATTATATTACTTGTGATTGGTGAATGGTGATATCGGCAAATGACGGAAATGAGACTGTTTTTAACAAATTTTAAGGTAATAGAAAATAAATTGTAATCTCAGATAAAATATGAAGAAACATATTTTATTAATCAAGATTGTGAGTACAAATTTATTTCTCCCTTAATTCTACTTAAACTAAGATTTGAGGGTCATCAGCAGCGTATGAGTAAAAATATATTCCTTCCTTGATTCTAATCTCACTAAGATATTCTACTGAGATTCGAGACCATTAGTGACGTATTTCTGACAGTATTTTTCGAACTAGAATATTTAAATTTGATGTCTTTATGAATATTCCATGAATATGCGGAATATTTGAGATGTCTTTTCAAAGAAATATTATATTCTTTATTTAGGCATAAACTAGGGTTTAGGGCTAAATAGCTTTCAAGAATCCTAATTGAAATTCAACACACCTTGTATAGTCTAACTCAAGTTAAACACGTCTAGTAAAGTTCTAATTTTTTTTAATGTCTACGGAGGCTAATTACGTTGTTTTTTGCTGGACCATGTTGGAAAATTATACCCTTTTTTGCATGCGTGATTATTTCCAGCCTTTTCATCGAAGGCCTAATTAGACATCTAATTTTCATACTATATCCAAAGTGAGTTATAAGTTACTGACTTATTACTGTTATTAACTTTTTTAGAATAATTAGTTGTTTGTTATAAGGGCCGATCAGAGGGGTTTAGTTTATGAAATTATAATATAAAGCTTTATAATTAATGAAAATGAATACACAGTATTTTCAACCTTAAAAATAAAGTCCAACTTTTATTCTTTTAACTTTTTCCATTTTCTTTTCTATATGCTAGGAGATAGGTGGTTGAAGAACTGGAATATTGTTGCTAATAAATTAGAAAAAAAAATTTAACAACCAAAAACGCATTTCTAACTATATATTATGAACCATGTAAAAAATGAACCTTGCCTATATATATACTACCTCTATGTGGCTCTGTCTATTTTTACTTGTCTATTATATTAAAACTAGATATTCATATTCATATTTATTTTCAATCCAATTAAAAAAATAAAGAGATAATTTATCATTTATAACCTAATTATATCCTTATTATTAATATTTCTTTAAATTATTTTTAATTCATTCCCAACATGAGATTACTATAATAATGATTAGGGTTGATAAAATTATTATTTTATTTACTACTTCTTAAATAGTATGTCAAGTCAATATAAATATAAATAATTATGAACTAATAGAATATATTGTAAAAATTAGTACTATAGTTTATTTTAATAATACACGGCATATATTCATAGAACATTTTATGTTAAGGTAAAGTCGAGGACATGTGTCACACAAGTTTGGTTAAAAAATAAAGTTAATATACTTGCCTACTTTAATGATACACAGCCTTTTGCTGAATAAATAGGCATTCAAAACACGAGGGAATATAAATTGGCTTCGACAAATATTTAGGTTTTTGAAATTTGTATATGCAAAAATAAATATTTAAATTTGTATAAAATTAGATAAGTAAATATTAGATATATTTGGTCTACGTAATATAATACACATAGAATGCCACGTCGAATACAAAATTAAAATTTAGAACAATTTATTTAATTTTACTTGTGAATATCTAAAATTAAAAACGTAAATATTTATTGAAATCAAATAAAAATATATATTTACGTATTATACCTTTGGAGAAATATTCAAACGTTGAAGTAGCACTAGCTAGGTAACTAGAGCCTTCATGAGTTGGTACTATGGTCTGTTGTACATTTGACTTTGATGGACAATAATTTTAGGTAACTCTATATTTCCACACGTTAAGATAATTAAGATTATAATATTAATGTCATGGGTCTGTATCAAGAAATAAATGTCATTATTTAGAGCATTTGTGGTCAAGGCTGGTTATGTCATGATGTTAGTAAAAATAGAGATAAATCAAATATCCTTTTAAGGCTCATGCCTAAAGAACTAAAAGTAATTTCTCTTAGTGTCTAATTTTACTAGCAAAAAGAAGTATCATTGGTGTCATGCACTAAAAATTAATTCATCCTTCAAAACATCCAAAAAATGCGACCTAACAATTAAGTTTTGATAAACAAAGTTAGCTAATACACTTATATTGGTGAATAATTAATATTACACGATAAAATAGTTGAAGAGTATAACTTGTCCTGCAAATTCCTATGATTAGACAAGTTTTTAACGTATCGTTGTCTCATTTTATTTATCCCAATACTTAAAAGTGACGAAATCCAAAAAAATCATCAATGAGATATATACTTATATCACATAGAAGTTGAACTTGTTACGTAAAATAAATTTTCGAACCCTTTTATAATTACTATATTTAATACTTTTCTCATGTCAAAAGAGATCCAAAGGTTCATGTATATATCAAAAGGCAATGACAATTTTTTTTTTCTTTTGATTTGATTTAATTTATATTTTGATCTGTTCAAAACGGTGTCTAATTTGCTTGAAATTGAAGCGCTGATTATCAATTCCTTACACAATTTGTAATCTATTTCCTCCATTTATTTATACATGTTTATTTTCTAGTGTATCGTTTGTATATTTCTCAAAGGAACATTGAATAATTAATATGAAGGTTTTCAACAATTTTTATTGTGATAAGAATATAAATTTCAATAACAAATAAAATATGAAGAAATATAATTTTATTGGTAAAATATTGGGTACTCAAATGCTTTATTCCTTCATTTTTTTAATTCTTTTATCATGAGATTTTCCGTGATTTAAGAATTGTTATGACGTATTTTTCGAACAAACATGATAAGGACCTACTTAAGATTTATTTAATTTCCATAAAAAAAAATTAGTGGATCTTCCTGACATATTTGATTGTCAAGAAGAGTTTGTCACATTTTAATCTCTTTATAAATATTTTTAAAATTTTTGAAATTAATTTCAAGATGTCTTCGCAAAGAGAATATATTATATATTCTCTTTTATATAAACATATCTAGGGTATATGGTAGAATAGCATCTAAGAAGTCTAATAGAATTGAGTTTATCTTGTAGAGTTTCACGAAAATTTGATGTCTATAATAAATATTTTACCATCAATTTATATTAATTAATGTATTGTTTTGAATCTTGAAAAATAAAACATAAAAAAATATATGTTTCTCTCTTAATATGCAAATGTTAAATAAAAATAATTTTTTTTATATATAATGAATAAATAGAAGGAAATTTTACACACACTTTTAGATTCACTTCCATAATTTTGGTGTCCATCTCGTACCTTTAATAATTAGGACCAAATAAAATGTGATTTGCACTTCTGCCCCTCGTGACAAATAACTTTTTTGAGATATAGATTTATATTTTTGAATTATAATATTTTATAAATTGTATCCATCAAAGTGTGAAATTAGGTCTTAGGCCTAACTCACACTCCAAAAGCTAGCTCAAAAGGGAGGAGGATTGCCCAAGCCTTATAAAGAGTCCACCCATCTCATTACTCACCGATATGAGACTTTTGTCATTCTTTAACACCTCATCTCACGTCCTCTGATACCATGTGAAATTAGGTCTTAGGCCTAACTCACACCCCAAAAGCTAGCTCAAAGGGAGGAGGATTGCCCAAGCCTTATAAAGAGTCCACCCATCTCATTAATCACCGATATGGGACTTTTGTCATTCTTTAACAAAAGTAATTTGGATTTCTTAAAAAACTATTTCGTGGAATGTAAGTTTATTTGCTAAAGGATAAAAATTAAAACCAATTTATTTATATTTAAAAAAGTTAAAAATCAACCCATTGGGCAAAACGTGCAATAATAATTTTGCGTAGTTATAACTTATATACCAATTATGTGTTTTTACAAATTCATAAAAATAACCAAACCTCTACTCTATCTTTATCTTGAAGGGTGATTTAAGTTACCTTACGAGTTAAAAGAAAATGTAGCAGGGTATCATAAACTCACTCACCATAAATTTCTCCATTTTTTTTATTAAAAGTTTCAATCATTTGGATCAAAATAAAATATTTCGAATAGCCAAAAAAAAAAAGAGTTGAAAATTAAATTTTCTGATCATTTTATTTACACGTACACCAATTTTTCTTGTGTTTGCTGTATAAATACTATTAGCAGACAAAGCAAGAACAATGTCACAATTTTTTTTTTATTACGACAATACGGTAAAAATTACAATATATAATACTTTTTATATAATTTATATATATATCAAATTTGATCATGAAAGTTAGTTAAAATTTGATCCCTCGAAAAAGGAGACATCGCTATTATTTTGAAGCAAATTATATTTTTTTTAAGAAACGTTTAAAAGAATAAAAAGCCATAAATAATTTGAGACGTAGAGAGTACTATTTGTGGTGATGAAGAGCAACCGTTTTCTAGAGATGCGTAGGGTATTCTCCCTTTAAAGCAAACAATATTTGTTGTTTATTGTGTATTGTAATTAACCACAAGACAAAAAATGAAAACAAAACACGTTTTTTTTTAAAAAAAAAATTGTTGGATCCTACGCGGGAATACGACGTTGTTGACCAAACAGAAGAAACTTGGTAAATCACATAAAATTTGGGTTTTTGGAACCACGTCTCTAATTTCGTGTATTAATTTGTCGTGCAAATTACTTTTCCTTTGGATTATATTGGATTATATCTTTTGGAATAACAAACAACAGTCAAAACAAAATATTTCTTGTGGTGTGTGAAATAAAAAAAAAAACAAGAAAATAAATACTTTCTTGCTTAAGAAGGAAAGGAACACCACAAAAAAAGAAAAATCATTTTGGTAAGAATTTTATTAGAATACGTTATTTTAAATTTTATCAGAATATGTTATCTTTTTCTTATTGAATAATATTTAATGATCAGAAAATTTGATTAGATTTACATGATAGATAAAAAGTTACAACTATCTCATATATTAAAAGTAAATTTTAAAATTTTAAAAATATCAGGTCTAATTCACACTCTAAAAATTAGCTCAAAATTTCAAATCTTATAAGGAATCTACACATCTCATTAATTAGTGATATTAGACTTTTATCATTTTTTAACACCTCACTTCACGTTCAGTGCTTAACATCTAGTCTCTTCAACAACGAGTGAAATGAGTCTTGCTATGATACTACTCCAAAAGCTAACTCAAAGAAAGGGAACTGTCCACCTAATTCAGCCACTCATTAACCAACAATGTAAAAATTTTATCATTCTTTAATAGATTAATATATTATTACTATAAAAACTCATAAACATGGAAATTATTTTCAATAAAATGAAAATCAAACCGTTTATTCCGGGCAAAGAGTAATTTGTAAAGAAGAAGAAAAAAAAAGAATCTGAATGGGAAAGAAGCTGCACGTTCTAGGGCCAGTTAACAAATTAATTATAATGTACTTACACGTTTACAACATAGTACTTTAATATTTTCTTTTCCTTTACTCTTATCCCATTAAATAACAGCTGTCCCTTAGCCTGTCTTGTTTTCCAAAAAGGTTCAGTCTCTGATTGTGACTGACACAAAATTATATGTTACTGAAATATCATTTTAAGACGTTAATTACAAATTTAAACTATTAATAATTCTAAAAGTTGGACATAATCGTTTTTATTTGTCCAATTTTGCAACACAAATGAACTTTTTTAAAATAGAAAAGTATCTTACATTTTTTTTTGGCTCTGGTCTGTGATTTTTGTGAGCAATTATTCTTCATGATTGTGGCAGTTCATAATGACTATGTTCTTGTTCCGACCCATTTTTTCAAAAAATAAAATAATAACTACTCACTTATTATTTTTTAAAATAATACTCAATTCGTTTTAAAAAGAATATATTTATTTATTTTTTAATTTATTTCATCCTTTTTTTATATATAATATTTTAGCTTTAACTTTTTACGTGGCATGTTTAAAATCACAAGATTAAAGGACATTTTAGTACATTTAACATAACTTTAATTTTGAACCATAAAATTAAAAAAAATAAAATTCTTAAACTCCATAAAATTGAACTAGGTCAATCTTTTTAAAATAGAGAATAACCATAATATTATTCGATTCAAGCCAACTCATACATGGCTCAATTGATTTTACAGGTATTATGCTATATTCCACCAAAAAATATAAATATTAAGTAATATTATTTATTAAGACTTGATCAAAGTAATATTATATAATAAGACTTAAATAATAAAAATAAATTGACTGGTATTTTGAGATATTCAAATTTGAAATCTCAGTAATTTTAATTAGTCATTTCATTGATAATAGCCAATAGACTACGCCTTCAGATACAATTCACGCTCACAATTTCTGGGAGAGCTTATCTCAATGTATAATTAAACTTTTATGTAAAGTTAATGCTAATAATTGCTACTAACCTTTAATCAGCAAACAATTCTACCTTCGTCCATGTTATTTGGTGGTTTTGCTTTTTGACACACTTAAGAAAACATTTACTAGTAGTTTAATTTCTTTTTTAATATTATTTCGGGGCTATTTTTATTCATTGTAATCGATCTTTTACATTTCTTTATTATGGTACGTGTTCATTGTCTTTTCACAAATTCGAACCATCATAATCTCGTTTTTCTTGTCTTATCCATCATGTACGAAAACCACTTCCATCTTATCCTACATATATTTATTTCTACCTAGTTTTATCTAACCTAGTATGTCTGTCCACACATCCATTATAACATCTTCATTTTTTATAATTTTTATCTTTCGCACATACATTTTCTTGACCAATCAACTCCGTACTCATTCAATACATAGCTTGTTTGATCGCCACTTTATATAACTTGCATCTATAGTTTAATGGTGCAATTTATCACACAATCCATCGAATAGAAACTTCCATTTTCTTCACTCTACTCTAATACAATGTGCAATATCCTTACGTATCAACTCATACTTCTACATGACATTCTATGTATATTATACGTATTAACTTACATTTTTATATGACATTTTATGTGTATTATACTTATTTTTAATTACTGTATTGAAGTGGTTTACTCTGTTGACTATTATTAGCCCTCAAACGTTGTATGGTCCCACAAACCAGGTGGGCAACACAAAAAGAAAAGGTTTTTAATTCCACCTTAGAACGTGCCAATCATAACGGTAACCATAATTGATGCGAATAATTAATTGATCAAACGGTCCTTAGTGTTTCGCAACTCTTCATCTGTTCGATCATCTAACTATACACGTGTACACTCCTGATTTCTTTGCACCGAAACAAAAGACGTGAACATTTTCATTTTCATTTGTTTTCACTTCCCTCCTATATATACTCCATTCCCTGTGGCGGTGTTCTTCGTCTCTACAACTCTTCTTCTACAAAAATACATACACTTTCTCTCTCTACAAAAAAAACAAAAATCACAATATACAGAAAAGTTCTAGAGAGAGAAAGAGAAGACAATGGCTTACTCGAAGATTATCGTTGTTGCTTTCATGTTCGCTTTGGTCGCCGGATCTGCTTTTGCTCAAGCTCCGGGAGCTTCTCCGGTAGCTTCACCAAAACCGTCTCCGGTACCGGTAGCAAAACCTCCAACTCCTGTTGTTACCCCAGTATCTGCTCCTTCCGTATCTCCTGCTGCAAGTTCCCCTTCTGATTCTCCAGTTTCATCTCCACCAGCTCCACCAACCGTTGAGACTCCGGCTTCTGCTCCTACCGCCGGCGGTGCTCTTGCTCCGTCCATCGGTGCTACACCAAGCGGTTCTCCAACTTCCTCTCCAAATGCTGCATCCTTGAACAGAGTCGCTGTTGCTGGATCTGCCGTCGTAGCCATCTTCGCTGCGTCTTTGCTGTTTTAGATCTGAGGAGATATTTGCATTTGGATTTGCTGGAGAGAGAGATGTTTATGATTTTAGGATTTTTATATTTTTAGTTCATCTTACTCGTTGATGTTTATTATTCGTTTTGCTACTTTTTCTTTTACCTTTGGGTGATGGTGACGATTACGTACATGCTATTGATTTGATTTTTACTTATGGTTATTGTTTATTAATTATCATCACCATTGTTATTACTATTATTACGCCTATTATAAATTCTTCGTTTATTTATGATGTTTAATTAAATTTATTCAATTTGATTGAAGAAAAAAAAAAGCATTAGAAATTGCTAGGTAGACACGTGTTTTGACAGCTGCAACTTATTTTGGTTATAGTGCGGCATGTGGTTCTGGAGGCCGGAATCACGTTATACATACCTAGGAGTAAGTAAAGCTAAGTTGTTTATTGATATGATGATTTCCATTTTGTTTGGTATCTGACAAAAATGACAGACCATCAAGTACGGCGGATGAGACATTACTGGTCCCTCCAACTTTATAATTATTTCAGATTTTAAGATTTTTTTCCCATTAAAACTAAACATTTTGCATTAGTAGTGTAAAGATAATACTGAAATTAAAGTATTAGTAACATAAGTAATTAAATAATAAACAGTGAAGTACTACCATGTGTGTTTTGTATGTTCAAATTTCCTATATTTTGATTGATTTCCGTTGCATCAATTAATTAGTGAATGGTAATTACACGTTTAGTTGTAATTTGAGACGTGAAAATATCAAATACTTAGTGTGTGTTGTGTATGAAAGTCTATGAACAGAGTTGGAAAATATTTTTTATTAAAAACAACTTGTTTACCCTAGGGATAAGTACCAGAAAACTAGAAAGTAACAAATGTTTATCTCAAACTCCATAGATAAATACTAGTAACATTTTAATTTGTTGCAAACAAACTGTTCTTTATTTGATTGGTAGTTTAAAATTGGGAAATTTTTTAAAATGTTAATATTTAATAGGAATCATTGCTAACACAAAATGTCAAAGTTTTAGTTTATTTAAATTTTTATTATTTATTTTAATTTAAAGAATATAATTATTAATTAACAAAAAGGAGAAATTTAGGGGAGAGAATTTTCTTTAGAAAGGAACAATTGCTTAAAAGTCTCATCAGTTATAAAAATTCAAAATAAATACAAATTTAAAAAATTAAACACAAAAGAACTCATCTCACTTGTTCATCAAATTTCTAGTATCGATTTTTAAATTTTCATTGATGATACTCAATTTCTGTTGAAATGAATTCAATTAAATCGCGTTTTTTAAATTTGTATTTTCTAGAACCTCAACTGATTGTAGTTTTTTAATTATGTATGTTATTCTTTTTGTAGAATCATGTATCTTTCTTTAACTGTATTCATATGTAATGATTAGATTATATTGGAATACAATTTGTAAAATTTTTGGGGACAATAAATACTTCACATCAGTTGAAATACAAAATTGATTTTGTTGATATATCATTATGATGAACACACAAAAATACAAACTTTTTTGAATACAATGTGAGAGTTAAATACAAAATGATCACAATAAAATACTCACCACCATACGATATTCAATTTTAATTTGAATTGTAAAGTGAACACATAAAATATAAAAGTTGTTGGTATACAATTATGAGGAAAATATAATAAAAAGAATTACAAACTTGTTATCATTGAAAATTAAGATTGAAATACAAAATGAGCATAATAAATATGCACTTCAATCGAAATACAAATGTGACTTATACCTTTGTGATGAATACAAAATTAAAAAAAATAGAACTTTTTTGTATACAAAGTGATATTGAAATACAAAATAAACAAATTAAAATATAAAATTATCGTAATTTGTGTTTTAAGTAGAAAATTGTGATATTTGAAAAATAAAACATTATTGATTAAGTTGGATACCTCTAGTAATTCTCTTAGATTCAGTCATTGAAGAGTGATTTGAAGTTTATCAAACTCAAAACGTGATTTCAACTACAAACAACAATTTATACAATTTAAATAAAAATAAAATTATAAAATAAATATCAAAAACGGATAAAGACTCATATTTTAATAAAAGGTATTGCGTGAATATCTTTATGAAAAAAAAAAGAAGAGAGACAAATTTTGAAATGAAGTAGAATTGGAATACGAAAATATGAGAGAGAGATATAGCAACAATAGTATTTTCGTATGCCATATAATGCCGTATTTGATGGGACTAAAATTCATTTTTCCTTGTTTATGTACATCTTCAATGGGCCTTCATTTTGACTAAGAGACACAATGTTTGGGCTTGGATTTTACTAGGCATGTTATATCTCTTGATACATTGTGGCTTGGATATTGGATCAATTTAATACAATCTTGGGCTTAGAAGTTAGAACTATGACGTGGACTTAATTTATGGTGGCTTAATTTGATTAGATCATGTAAAAATGTGTTGACGGACCATCAAAAATCATAATCATGCATCAAATACTCCCTTCTTTTCATATTATACTAAACTAATCTTACTAATGATATTTAGACTACTATTACAAATTTTATATAGTTATTTAACACTAAAGTAAAATGAGAAAATATAATTAGATTTTTTTATTATCGCTTTGTTGTGTTTGAATTGTGAGGTCAATCAGCCATATGAATAGTTTAATGTGCACATCAATTCGTAACTCTGAAATGTTAATTATTCAAAGCACATTAACAAAACGTACTCCTCCTGTTTGAATCGATGTTTAATATAAACTAAAACGAACAAATAAAATTAAAAAATTATTTTTAATATGAAACAACAAGTGAATGAAAGGAGGGAGGGAGTACTTTACCAAAAGAGTCATCATGACATGCCAATAAATCACAAATGAAAACAAGACATGTATCAACCCAACAACTTACAAATAGCAAATCAAATAGTAAAAAGCAGTAAACATAAATAAAATCAACAAAGCAAAAGGGAAATAAAAAATGGTCACAACGTGGCACTGCCTCTATCCTGGCTAAGCTTATTAAATAGTGACAAAATAACTAAATATTGCAACCACACCGGAAATTAACAAAGGAATAAATGGTGACAAAGTTACTGATGCAGATGGATGTGTGGTATTAGTAGTTTCAGTCTTAGGAGCGGTGGTCCCGGTTTTTGGTGTGGTGGTGCCGGTTGATGGTGTGGTAGCACCACCACCACTTCCTCCGGCTGCTGCCACGGTGACGGCTAGCTTCATGCCGCCGCTGCAGTGTCCCATTACGCCGCAAATGAAGTAATGAGTGCCGGCGGTCTTGAGAGGGATAGTGGTGGCGCCGCTACTGTCGGACGTTATGGAATTACCGGTAGTGCATGAAGAGTAGTCACTAGAACTTACTTCATCAACCGTGTGACCACTTGGATAGTTGAAAACTACAAAAATAAAATAAAAGTATTACTTACTATTACGAGTTTAACTTATATACATAAACGTAAAAGATACTCTTTTTATCTCAAATTACTTGACATATAAACTTATGTAGCAGAAAGAATACTATTTTTCTATATTTAGAAGCAATTTAATTAACTTCAAATTTTTCATTTTATCTCCACGAAGAATTTATAGCTTTTTATGCATTATCTCAACGACGTTCAGAAAATGGCGAATTTCTATAGTATGTCTATTGTCTAAGGTTTGTTTTAAATGATAAGTTTAATTTTTTTTTTCTTTTTTAAATTTTATCAACATTTTATATATATATATATATATATATATGATGTCACATAAATTAAAATAAAGGGAGTTTGTTACGATTACCTGATATTTTCATATGTAATGATAATTTCTAGATTTGCTAAGTAAAAAAAATGTGTATATATGGGGGAGAAAACTTACCAAGTGAATCACCAACATTAAGAGTGATTCCACTAGCCCAAGTGGTATAATCCACACCAAGTCCCCATCCAGATGAGTCTCCAACAGTATAAACTTTGGCCAAACTTGGAACAAAACAACACATGAACAAAAAAGTCACAGCCAAAAGTTTTCCCATTTTTTTTTGATGAATTTAAAAGATAAGAGAGTTTGGTAATCTTAATTTTGAGTGAAGAGTGGCTTTAATTTGATTTTCTTATATAGGAGAATGCATATGGAGTAGGTCACTTAATATATTTGTAATGGGGTGCATATATAGTTGTAAAGGAGATGTCACATAATTTCAGTTTGACATACATTATACCTAATGCCTTGAAAAAGTGGTTACTTTTATCTCTTTGTTTTCTAGCCTTGAAGAATTAGGTTGGTGAAATGAATTATGTTAGTTAAGATATTCTTGTTTTGCCTGATGAAAAACATGAGGTTGAAACATTATATTACATGATGTGAAATGCGTAGAGAACAAGTCATGTATAATCAAATATATGTTTGACCATTTTCACTAATGTCTAATTAGTACTCATTCAACACTCCTAAAGTCCCAACGCCATGAATTATTAAAAATGAATACAAAAGGAGTTAAGATCATATGAAAGAATAAAGAAAAGATATGAGTCACCAAAATTTGCTAATTATTTTAGCATATTCGATTAAACTTTTAGAACCCTCTTCGGCCTAAAGTTTTAACACTATAAATAAATAAAATAAAAAGAATCACGATCATAATAAGCGTATGAGTCATCAAAATTTGTTAATTACGATAGTATATTCGATCAAATTTTCATAGTCCCTCCTCTACCTAAAGTCTCAACACCATGAATAAAAAAATAAAATGATTCACAATCATATATATGAAAAGAATAAACGTATAAATCATCAAAATTTGCTAATTACTATAATATGTTTGATAAAACTTTCATACACCTCCACACCCCTACCCCCACAATCATATGAAAAGAATAAATATGTGAGCCATCAAAAATTTTCAATTACTATAGATGTTTGATCAAACTTCTATACAATCCAAAGCCATAAATTAAAAAATTACTATAACATATTCGATCAAACTTTTTTATATATATATAAAGTAATCATTATTTGAGAGGTACTTTTTGGGAGTAGGAAGATCACTTTTCGATCAACTTGGGGGAATTGCATATATAAAGTATATATGAACTCTCTTTTTGTTAGGAGTAATGATAATATAGATAAAAAGATTCAAGATAATATATATATATATATATATATATATATATATATATATATATATATATATATATATATTAGATTGGTCTCATAATTAGCTAGAATAAAGTGACACTATTCGAAAGAATTTTATAGAAAAAACCAAAGACATGTGAAGGTCGTCCCCCAGCCCCACCACCCGGGAAAAAAATAAAAGAAAAAAAGAACCCACACAAATATTTATTTTTTAAAATGATTATAAATAGACTTCTTTCAAATATAAAAAATAAATAAAAAAATTGAAACTCTGTTTAGGGTCCAGGGATGAGGGATAGTCTTTCTCATATAAACTTACAAAATGTATTCACCTAACGATTCATCAAAATGGTGTAAAGGTCACTGGGGGTCCCGCCACATGCCGACCTCAATAAAAGTGTATCATTTTTTTTTTAAAAAAAAATTATCTGTCGTGTCTGATATTTGTATTAAAGCGTGATCGAATCAAATTCGTAACGGAAAAGTTTCTAATAAAGGCACTTTCATATTAAAAGAATTGAAATTCAGACCCCTAATTAAAAATAAAAAAAAATTATCATTTTATCTCAACTTGATTCTTGTGTCTATTATTTTATTTTATTTTTTGCTTCTTCCATTCATGTTTTCTGATTATAGAAACTGGCTATTTTCTGTGTTTAAAGATGCAATTTTAGATCACTAACTTGAAATCATAACAAATAAGGAAAAGAAAGTTCACTGATCTTAAAATTACAATTCACAACTATTTAAATTCTAACTAGTGATATTATGATTCAAATTATATTTATGAATATGACGAAGGCACTTATACAAGGTGATATAGGACTAGGAGCAGTGCAAAAATTACGATAATGGGCGCTTATAAAACGACTGAGTGAGACAATCTAACAACAATTTAGATGTCAAATCCCACATTGTTATCTTTGGAATTATTGTCAAAGTCAATTAATTCTTCTTTAATGATCATTTCTTAAGGTGAGGTCTTTGCTTTATTTCTCCTTTTCACTTGAATCACACGTTGATGATAATACCAACTTATTTGGGATCGATCGAGTCTTCAAATTCAACATTGCATTTCTATAAATGGACTATTTGAAGGTTTAGTTGAAATAACGTATTTTTGTGAATGAGAACTTGACAAAACTCTTAAAACTTGTCTCTTAAATTTTTAATTTCACATTTCAAGCTTGGAGTTTGAAGTTTGGTGGTTCAAATTTGTTAAAGCAAACATCTATTCATATTTAAAAAATGACTTTCAAATATTATTTCAAAATTTTAAAACAAAAACCCATGGGGCATGGACGTTGGGTCTTTGAGAGAATTAGAAACTAATTTTGTTGGGTTTGTTAGGGTCCAGAGGGTTGGGCCAACTGATCCCCCCTCCTCCTTTTTAGCTGTCCTAATTCCAATTTGATCATTTGCCAGTGAAGTAATATAAGATAAGATGTAACAAGGAGGTTTCGAATTCAAGCACTGAGTATGAATAAAATTGAAATTCCAATACGGGTAACAGATATGAAAAATCCAAATTTTCTCGTTTTAGTAAAGATAGAAAAATATTAACGAAAAAGAAGGGGTCTCTGACATGGGATTCGGAGGTTTGGCTAACTATAGAAATGGCATCTCGTCAAACGTTACATCTCACCTCAAATTTTGGTAGCACTTCAACATCACTCTTATTCTTCTAGTGGGTTTCCTTTTTGATGAGTACCTTCTTTAACAGAATTTATACTCTTTAACTTTTAACAAGAAGTTACTTCAAAACTCAGTCGGACTCTGACTCGTGATTTGAAGTTTATGGGTTCATATAACAATCTCAAGTCAATGTACAAAAATGAGTTCCCAATCACATAGAAGTACGCATAGATATTTAGTAGATTTCTTGGAATGTATACAATGTCTGAGCAGAAAGTACTGAATTCACGTGAACCTATATGTTACACTGTAAATTCATCTATGTCAAAACTTTAAAGGTGCCTCGCACTCGAAAAATTCTCTGTTTAAGAATACAAGTACGTGTAATGGCAGAAACCAAAGCTGATTCAAGATGGGTAGAAAAGGCCAAATGAGAAAAGTAATGTGCACCAAACAGGTTGGTTGTAGGTGATTTCTATAGCAATGTACCGTTCATAGTCTAAAAATGTTCACTTGCCTTTAAAACAACTTTCTTCTTCTTAGCAAAACATACTCCTAAAAGGAATAATCATGCAATTTGATACATGGTCAAAGACAAATCTACAAAACAGCCCTTCTCCTATTGCTAGCAACAGCTTCCACTACCAAAACTATGAAGTTTTCATTTCTCTATTGACAGCCCTTGGTTGGAAGAGAGTGATACTGCAGAGAAGAAGGGAAAAACGAAAGAGAAAAATAAACAACTCAATGACTGCATTTCAAGTAGGGAACGGTGAAATTGAAGACAAAAAAGGTGTACTTAAAAAAAGAAGAAAGGAACGGGGTAGCTACAAGGGATGGTAAAAGCTTGCATCAGCAGGCTTCCATAGCCTTTCTAGATACCTCTCATTTTAAAATCCACAGAAATCAAACAGGAAGATTGAATTTGGAGCAGGACGTATAGTTTTTGGAAAGTAATCCCAGACTATCTTATAGTTCAGGAGCTATACTTCATGAAAATTTCCAAACCCCACAAAGCTATTGACATGAACCACGGCGATATAATACTAAGAGCTACTTCAAAATTTAAGTTTCATGTTAGGGGGGCTAAACAGAAGATGCTTGATGCCATGACAATGTACATCGCATTGCTGAGCCCTACTTTTTGAATTTGGATTGTCGGAACATATATTATTCATTGGATTATACATAGTTCTATAAGTTATCATAAAAGGAAACGTCCATTTGTTTTCCCAAATGGCATTTTCAGTGTAAAACAATGCCTAGTTCAAGTGGTATTTCCTGTTATAAGAGTGGTGACTTTTAACTAGGGTAAAGAAGACACTTCACTTACTAATTGGTAGTCCAGAATCTAACCCAACTTAAATCAATCTGACTCCCTACTTGTCTTTCATTAGGATCACACTTTACTAGCTCGCATTATTAAAAACAAGATATGGATAATGAGGGGATAACAAAGAAACTGTTTTTTCCAATAAAAGCAGAAACAAGTGTGAGCATGGCTGGAGGTGGAGAAGGTTTTACTGTTGTCCTTATGAGTTTAACAAATCATGGTGAACTCATGGTGACACAATACCAACAAATATGGTGTGGTGTCAATTTTTTTTTCAATCACAGTGTGGCACTTAAGCTTTAGGAGAAACTTGAATGACTGGGAAGTAGAAGGCTTTTGTAACCTACTTTAGATGCTGGAGCCCTTCCAGATTATTCAAAACAAACAGGATACTCACAGTTAGGCAGCAAGTAAAGACAATAGTTTCTCTGTCAGCAACTGCTATAGTTTGCACTTTGCTAATGAAGCAAGCTGATCAATGGGATGATAACTGGCCTTGGAAACCGATTAGGAAGACTAAGGCACCCTGTCAAGGCAGAATGGTTTGGGTAGGTTGCCTCTTCGGGGCCTGCTTAACACAAAACAAATTGCAGAAAAGTTGATTCCTATTGTGCAATAGATGATATTAGTGGCAGAATGACCAAGAAACAGTAGATCACCTCCTCATACTCTGCAAACTAACTAGACAATGCTAGGATTTGTTCCCATGTGTGGAATCTATTGGGTAATGCCACTCAAGGTAAGAGATTTGATTGAATGCTGGCAACATCAGAGAACTCCTAGAGCATTGAAGCAGATCTGGAGGACCATCCCTCTATGTATCTCTTTTTTGTTTTTGAGAATAACCATCCCTCTATGTATATTCTGGATTATTTGGCTACAGAGGAACAAGACATGTTTAGAAAGTCGGAACAATCATATCTCCAGAATCAAGGATAACTGCCTCTAAATTTATATTTCTGGAGTAGAAGTAGAATGGTGGATGGTATAAGCCAATATATGGATTTTCTAGAACTTACTTGGAACAAGGATGTAACGACTGCATGCCCATCCCCTGCAGGTTTTTTGTATCTTTTTAGTAACATCTTGGCAACTTAACAATAAACCTCAGGAAAAGACTTGTGCTCTCTAAAAAGGATGTGCATACTTTTTAAGTGATCTCTTAATTGTTGAATCAAGACATAGGTGCTAAGAACTTAAAATCAGACAAAAAATTGTCAAGATAAAAAGTAGATGTAAAAGAAAGTGATAGTGCAAATAAGTAGAAAGTGAAGTGCAATAGAGAGCACAACTCACCTTACACACTAATGAATTGTTATATTAGTACAAGGAAATAGGAGCAAATGCGGCCTACAGCATGAGACAAAGTAATTAGTACCCTTCGGTATTGGGATGTTACTTATGGAATAGATAACCAAATGGTTCACCTAAGTAGGATACATGGAAGAACTACGTTTGACAATTAATCTTGAAAAACTACAACTCAAAACTTAATGCTTGTTCATAACATTAAGGAGATGAGTGTATATGTTGAAAAAGCAGACAAAATGAAGACTTAAATACACGGGAAGAAACAGATAGCTATGATCCTACTCCATTGTGCTCACCACTCAGTAGTATCATATATCTGCTAAACTATCCTACAATGAATTGATTTGATCAAACTTCTAAACTAAAAGGGCTATAAGTCATTATTTTTTTTAAACATATCAAATGCTGGGAAGGCCGATGATTCATAATTTGCCAGAGCAAATATTGTTTAGCAACTACCCAAAGCACCGATATGTCACCAGCACTCATTTTCATATATCTGGGTAGACAAAGAATTACTGATTCTCTTGCAATGAGACCTTGAAGGATACATGGCATGTCACGTAGGGACTGCATTCAATTATCATAGAGAATATGCCTAGGGGTAGTGATTCTCTTGCAATGAGAATTTGGAAGAGATGTCACCTTCGGACTGTATTCAATTCCCGTAGTGGATATTTCTCTAGAAACTTATACTTGATTAAACATTTTTCGTCACCTCTAAACAAAACGAAGAGATAGAAAACAGAAAGTAATCCCAAATAATAGATGAAACCAAAGAAACGGGGGACGTACATGAAGCTATATAACTGACACAAATTTTTTGAAGCTATCTGCCTGGATTCTACTATACAAACAAAAAGTCATGGAAACTCACTTCCTCAGAGGAATAACTTTCAAAATTCAGCAGTATTAGCTCATTCTGCCACAGAGATCAATTCAGATGGTAGTTCTTGGGACTTGATAACCTTTTTTGTCTCTTCTCTGAGAAACCTTTTACTCTGTGCCACCCTTATAGCTCTTCCCATAAATTCCTATGGATGAAGATATACTCAAATCAGGTTTTCGACATTAACCAGATCCAATGGTTCAAGTCCAAAAGAGTAAATAAACTACAGAAACTGCAATGAACATTCAACAAATGGAACTTATATTCATCACAACAAGCAGCCAAACCCAAAATTACCTTTCCGTCAAAGGAGGATAATGCTGCATCAGCTTCCTCCTTGGTATTAAGTGAAACAAACCCATATCCTGCTGATCGTCTGGGATTATCATTGAATATGACTTCAGCAGAAACAACATTTGCACCATTAGCCTTAAAGAATTCCAGCAGGTCGTTAGACCTTGCTTCGAAATGCAAATTAGCCACAAAGAGATTGTGTATAGGCAGCGGCTTGGATGGCGGTGGAGAAGAAGGTTTCTCAGTCTTTGGCTTAGCCCATGCAAGTCTCAAAGGTCTACCCTCAAGTTCCTGTCAAGTGTTAACAACCAATAATGTAACCCAAACTCATTTAAAAAAAGTCAGATAGTGACAGAATTTTTCAGGAAGAGTAAGCATTCAAAATCCTTACATACGCTTCAAGATTTTCAAGAACGGCCTTAGCTTCCTCATGTGAGCCCATTGTGACAAAGACTAAACCCCTGCTTCTTGTCTTGTTATACATTGCAACCTTGAGAACAAACAACAGACAACAAAGCCATCTCAGAAAAACTTAAAGAAGTATAATCAAACTTAAAAAGTTTGGTACAGAGAAAAATATTTTTCACCTGAAACCATTTTCCTGTATGTGGTTATAAGATAATTTCCTTGAAAACAATTCTTCATCAAAATGAAAAATGACTTCATTCACTTATGGTTAGAAGTCGTTTTCCTCTCCAAAAATCACAATTCTTAATTCATAACACCAAATTCAACCAACACGAAGACAATGCTTCAAAACTTTAATACTTAAAATCATCATCACACCTTATACTGCATATAGTATCATTATCATGTCACCTACTTACCAATATTTGAGTACAAGCAAAATTTCTCCATCCAAAAGTAGACTTTTTCACCTATGGAAGTAAGTCAGTTTTCTTCCCGAAAATCTTAATCCATAACACTAACTTCAACCACTTTTCAATTTCCAATACTACTACAAAATCATAGCTAACATCTCTCCCCCATAAATACAGGGTTAATGTACGTGTACATTCTATCCTCGCCAAACCTGAGATTGAGATCGCACTTGTGGAACTATACTGAATATGTTGTTGTACTAAAAACTTTATACTCATACCCTATATAATTCACCATACAAAAAAAAACAGATATTTTAAAAAGGTGCAAACCTCAATATCCTCCACAGTGCCATATTTCTCAAATAGAGGTCGAAGGTCGTTTGCTGTATAGGTCCAAGGAGCATTCTGTGCAAGCACTCTTCTTTTCAAACTTCCATCTTCTAACTGTTCTTCTAGGTCTAGTGCGGTTTCTGGAGTTTGGGCAGACGAAGAGCAATTGGATATGTAAAGGTACGGTCTTTGGGGTTTGATGGGGATTAATGGGGAGAAACAAGGAGTTCGCAAAGAAATGGAGGAAGGGGATAGTAAAACGGGAGTTGTCGAATGGTGGTGAAGGGGAAACAAAGTGGATGATGAAGAAGGGAATAGGGATGGAGAACATAGTAAGCGAAGTAACGCCATTGATGAAGTGGAAGAGCTGTGTAAATGGGGCAATTCAAAGGAAGCTGCAGTTCGGGGATAGTTTACGACTGGATAAGGGTCATATCACGGCAATATAAACCGCTTTCTCCCTCCCAAAAAAATAAAATTTGTTTTTTTCGTGAGTAAATTAGAATAATGTAATATTTATTTATATATTATAAGATATGAATAATATTATATTTCATGTGTTAAATTTATGTTTAACGTATAATTTTTTTTTTTTAAATTTTATATTCAATTTTAGTAAAAGTGAACTGAGAGAGTAACATGCGTTGACGCAAAGGTGAACTTTGCATAGGGGTGGTTTTGAATTTCATTTTGCACCGTGAAGTTACAAGTTCAAAACTAGTCATAGAAAATGAGATCCAAATCTAGTGCACTCACCTTTGAGGTGTGCAGCGTTTAATTTTGATGTCTTTAGATATATCAACGAAAGTTCGATGTGAAGTCCTTCCACGTATATATGAAGCAGAAGCATTTCCTCTCGAGATTGAATCTTTCAAAGTTTTCAAATTCGCTTTAGAGATTGAGCAAGCGTGATTAGTCTACATATATCAATGATAAGTTACACTTAGTATTTTTCGCGTAATTTCTAAAATTTTAATTTTTAAAATATTAAATTAAATTACTCTAATCTATATTTAAATATATACGATCATCATATATTATTATAAGCATGAAGCTCAAAACATAAAAGTTGAATTACCATTTTATCCCCACATTTAATGAAAAGGCTATAAAATATTTAATTACATTCATCTAATATAATTAATTAAACATTTTTATCTTTAAATAAAGAAAATACTTCTTTAATAATTTGTGTAAAAAAAGATGTAAACATATGTTTAAATAAATGCTAGGTATCATATTGACTACCATACAATAAATGTTTTAACAGTTTCAAAATTGATTCTTCATATTCTTTTATATGTATTAATACATATTTTGAATACTTATAGTCATACGTTTTAACTTTAAAGAATAACTACAAATTTGAATTTAAATAGTTTTGGAAATCTAACAATTTTTAAAGAATAAAATATAAAGTGTCCTTTCACTTCTTTAATAAAGAGATTTAATGATATTTTAATGATCTTTTTCTAACTTGACTTTTGAGTTTTTATATATCTTGGCTATAATTACCACTGTGTGCTTCACTAATTTTCTGATCTGTAAATTATGTCATGATATATATTGTCTGAGTTTTGATGATAGCTACTTCTCTTCATTTATTGTATCTTAATATTTATTTGATAATTTTATTGTAGATTAACTAATATCTGCTAAGATTTCTCTATCATGTGTTCAAGTGAAATTTTTATTTTGTGTTATTATATTAGAAATGAAGATATTATACATTTGTTGATGTTCATAATAATATACTTGTTACTTTCACCTTTCATCCATAAAATGGGTTAATGACATATTCATGACAATCCTTTGAGTCCCTCAATTATATCCTATCGAAGAGATTTTGAATAATTTAAAGAGAATAAAGAAAGTTGTCATCTCTTTTTCTTTCACATTGTTACTACTTTTTTCTTTCACATTGTTAATTTTAGCTTCATTTTATAATACTTTTGTTGATTCTTTAGAGGTGTTCTTTTATTTACCATTAAAAAATTTCTATTTTCTTTCCTATTTGATAAATAAATAACTACAAATAAAATATTATTGTACACAATAAGACTTTGAGTTTTATGATTTAAGTCTTTGCATGGTTGATAATTGTTCTTGCTTTGATAACCACATAAGTTGTATAGCTTTTAAAGTACTTTTCTTGATTTACTATTTTATTTTACAAACTTTATAATAAAAATAGAATTATTAGTTCTATTAAGGACCCGTTTGGCCATAGATTTCCCAAATAATATTTGGGGAAAAAATTGGCAAATAATGTTTGTCCATACAATTTGTCATTATTTGACAAATATTTTTGGTAAATATCCCAAATTCTCAAATACTAGTTTTTTCTAGTATTTGGGCCAAATCTCATTATTTGGGATCTTTTGAAAATTAAAATTTTACCCCAAACTTTTATCTTTTACAAAAACACCCTCTATAGTAGTTGTTTGTGTTGTATTACATAATTTTTTACGTGAACACCAAACTGGTGATGAAATATTTAGTCAATATTAAATAATGATATGATTGTTGATGAAAATGTGAAAAATTAACTCAAGGTAATAAAATCATGTGCTTCGTCTACTTCACGATGTATGGAATGATACTTGTTGCACTCGCTCCAAATTACCACATTGCTCTAGTGTGGTGGAAACTATTTGTTATTGTTGTAATGAACATCCAATTGACTTGTAATACAAACTTATAGTTAGTTTTAATAGTTTTTAAAACTTATGGGTATAAATCATATTTTTCTAAAAAGGTGAAATATATTTTCCAAATCCTATGGCCAAACACATGGTGAAATTTCACCCAAATTTTCACTCAAATAATATTTGCCAAGAATATTTGAAAATTTATGGCCAAACGCTAGCTAAAAGTGTGAAGCAACAAAGTTAAGGTTAGATTACTAGAATTATCCTATAAATTTGTATAGATAACACTCTTTGAAATTATAAAATTTGAAGAAATTGAAGGGTTACTTAATAATTAAATACACTTAATTTAATATATTGACCATATTCATCTACTAAAAGTTTCTAGCTACAGGTGAAATATGTAAAGATGTTTGAGACTTTCATTCCTATCCTTCATTTTCTTTCATTTAATTCATTTTAATTCTAATATGAAGTTTAAGTTCAAATTGTCCAATTTAATTAATTACTTTTCTCTTGGTTAAGTTAAATCGTCTTTACAAGAAAAACGTACATATATCTTCCATTACAAAAGAAAGACTTTTTTGATTTTCTTGAAATTTTTTTTTGAAAGTTTTCTTATAAATGTGATTTTTCTTATATAGTGGTATGCCTTCTATTTTGCCTAATATTTTCTTATATATGTGAAAGTTTTCTATATATTTTTCTTAATTAATTATTTTAATTTGTAATTATTTTTTTGTTGATCTATTTTTATTCTATCAGCAAATTACTAAATCAAAATGTACGCACCATTTAACATATAATTATGTTTATTTCACAAAATTTGTGGTTTCTTCATCTTTAATATCAAAGAGGTCATACAAACACATCGTTACAACAACTTCATGCAATTTAGCTTGGGGAACACGTGCAACGCACGTGTCTGGAACGTTAATCAAATTAACGCCAAAATACTACACGGAAAAAGAGTGATTCTTTGAAAATTTTCAATCAAGATTTTCATATAGTCAGATTGTCTATTTAAATTTGTTTTTATTATATTGAACCATTATTTTTCTAAGATCAACAAGAAACCTGCAAATAATAAAAACCATTTGTGATGACCACCAACCCAAGCTATGCCTTTTTTTTGTTCCAACTTCCTCTGTGTGTCAAGGATCTACACACGTATAATTTTGCTCTGAGATATGACCAATTCTCTAACAACAAAACTCAAGAAACTCATGTTTCTCATCCAAAAGAAATAAAGAAAGATTCTCCTTCAATTGGAAAAAGGAACTTGCTCGAATGATAAACATTCCTCATTTTCAACCTTCAAAATTCTGAGCTTCAGTCACCAAGAGAGCAAAAAGGTGAAAGCATCTACGAAGGTAAAAAGAAAAGGTCTCTGTTAAGAACAAAAACAACCAACCACCATCAAAACCATGCAAAACATAAATTTGGAATAAAAAATTGGAACAAAATTGTTGTTGAAAAAAAACCATTTTCACAGTTCCATACATCTAACAATTTGACAAGCAGGCTGCACAGTAGTCAGTCCCATGGGCCATGGCAGTAGAAATTTGAGCAAAAATTCATCACTGATACAAGGATATATGGATATTGAAAGATCTGGCAAATCATGTCCATTGACTTTTAACACAAGAACACATGCAGCAGTCGCAAGAAGCAGTAACCAAAAATCCCTACTTTGCAATATAACACAAGCAAAATATATATCCATAATGCACTAGCAATACAATGGTAGCAGACTAACAATAATTTCCTTACAAGAACGCAAAACAACCAAATTCTTCAAGGCTATATAGGAGAGATGGAATGTAGTACGTTACTTTTTACAGTTACCGAGAATCGTAACAACACTTTTAAAATGCAAGAATAGCCTAAAATGATCAAAAGAAATTGCAACTGGTCAGGAAGGAGGAGCTTCTCCTGCTACTTCTTGCATAATCTATATTCAGGTGAGTTTTCTCGCAAGGGTGATAAAGGTTGCCTCGAAGAATCAACCTCGCTGAAATCAAGTTTTCCCTCCACTGGACTGCTTATCTTGGGGCTTGATTTCCTTTTGTTCCCCTGCGAGCACTAGTTAAAGGTTAAACAAAACTTAAGCTATGGGCGTAATATAGAGAGGAAACAAAAGACCAGACTAAAAGAAACTCGTATAAGCTTACCTTGCCGGAAGAAGGTTTTCCACCAGAACCAGGTGTGTGTTTCTCTTTCTGGTACAGCCTTATCAGCCTTTTATTGGCCTCATCCAAAACATTGTTTTGATCAAACAATACGTTCACCTAAAATCACAAAGTTACCCATCTTTTCTTAGTTTACTAGGCCAGACAGGAGATCAAACACTTTCTTTCTCTTTAAATCTACTCACCTCGTCTTCTGCTTTATGGAGGTTTGTCCTCAAATGTTCCTTGTCTTTCTGCAGAGTATTGACCTCAGCAACCAGAGCAATAACCTTTTGTGTTGATGGCCTCAATCTATCAAAGCAAAAGGCACTCAGCTAAAAATTAAAACAAAACACAAAATTGTAGACATTTGGAGAAACAGAAGTTGAACTCACCGCTTCCACTTCGTCAACAACCTTTGACAAACTTCTACACCACTATTTGCCTCCAGAAATGCATGTGCTGTCGATGCAGCAGCATCTCTACCAATCACAGTTTCCAGCAAATTGTCGAGTAGATTCTGTTCCACCGAAGCATCATCTGTGGCTGTGTCATCCTTCAAGAATGAGTAATCTAATTGTTAGCCTCAAGAAGAAAGATTCTACTTCTAGCAATCTAGAGATGTATCAAATAGGATCTGTAACTAACTAATTGACTGACTATATTGACCGTGTTATTTTCCAAGCAGCCAATTAGTTAGGTTTCCAAGTAATCAGAGGGCTAATTGCATATCCTCAGAAGAAGGATCTAATTATCTGAATGGCCGTTGCACATGAAAAGGCACAACTTGAATCCTGGGAAAGAGAAAGGAAGCTATTCACGTAGCAGTCACCAGTTATTATGTTACACTACCAGTATCCGACACTGGATCTAGGTGTCAGATTCATAAATCACATAAAATCTAGGATCCCAATTATAGGAAGGCCATTGAGAGTCAAAATAATATAATTTTTGAGAGTCAAAACAAATATAATTTTTTGTTAGTTAAAGTATCTATTTTTATTTATAAGGATTGAAATGTCTACAATATTATCTAGTTTGTTCTACATTAACACATATATATTAGTACAAACAAAAACAAAAAGAAGAAGACCAATAAAGAGTTGTAGGAATATGTAATAGAAAAGGGGCCTAAAAAGCCCAATTCTGTTACAGGAAATGGAGAACAAAAATTACTCCCTATCGTAACCTGGACAGAGACAACAACAATTCCACTGGCATGCCAATGTTGTCATGTCAACACCGGTCAACAATGACATGGGAGAATTCACATAACATTGATCATATGTCTGAAATCCTAACAACGAGACATTGACACAAACAAAGTTTGAGAGATCTTGGCCTTACGAACGCTACCATTGAAGAACTTCAACACATCATAACTCATGGTCAAAGAGTGAGACGATCAACAAAGTCAAACCCTTCATATTATCCCCATATACAACAGCTGTATGGCATTTGGGTCGAAAACGTTCTCACATCAGAACCAACTTCAAAGATCCTAAGGAAAAATTGGGAATAGTTTAAGCAATATAAAAATGCATTTGCTTGCCAGACTCCCAGCATCATAGAGGACATGTGTGCATGCTAAAATGAAGATCTTATCGCAAAAAAAAGTGTGACACTAGTACGTTTTAGAGACCTAAGAGGCCTAAATAAACACTGATACCATTGATATTCTTTTGACTTCATAACTTTTACTTCAAGAATAAATGGACAAATTGTTGTCAATAATGGCCTCAAACAAACTGTAAGTCACCATCATACATAAATCACATCATCACTCATAGTAGAATAAGGCAATTAATATCGTGCGTATACCTAATTCTGAAAGTACAAAAAATTGGAAACCTTAAGCCTAAAACCCAAAAAATGGAGACGGTGGTACAACATAGGATTTAAGAGACCTCTAGCTTAATGTACGCTACCATCAGAGTTATTTAACCACATCATAACCCATGGTTGAAAAATTGGGGAGTCAACAACGCAGTGAGCCTCATGATGTCAAGATAAAACAGCTCTATGAAGCTTCCTGGGTGAAAAACCTCTTTCATGCCTGAGTAGATATCAAAACCCTAATGAAATAATGTGATAATTAATGTTGTAGCAAACGTTCATCTGTTATCATCTATTTTAAGTAAATGCATTCAGCTTACACTGAATCTCTTAAAAGTACTCTGGGATGCAAATTTAGAAACTTTACCACAACATATCTTGAAGTACCCTTTGGGCGAAAAGTTGAGAGCATCCACTAATTAGCAAAATGTTTGTCAGAAAATGAGTGAGAAAACTAGCTTCTTGGAAGAAGCAATATAATTTCTATAAGATGACAAGACTTACTAATTGAGTGCTTCATAACATACCTACGTACATAATGGTATGACATACGACAACAACATCATACAGAGTGTAGTCCCACATTGTTGGGTCTAGAGTGTACCTCAGATGTGAGGCAGAGAGGTTGTTTTTGATAGAACTCCGGCACAAGGCAAAAAAAGTCTAGGAGAAGACATAATGGAAGTACAATAGACAATAGATAGTAACATAATAGTACTACAACAAAATAATACTAAAAAGAAACTACATAAATAATAAATAATCGCAGAAATCGAAGAACAAGTAACTACAAGAGTAGGCCTACGACTACTAGTAGCACACCTACCTACCAGTATGGACACACTCCTACCTAGTAGCCTTTTACCCTAATTCGTGTCCTCCACATCTTCCTGTCTAAGGTCATGTCCTCCACATCTTCCTATCTAAGGTCATGTCATGAATAAGTTACATTATGGCATATCCTATCTAATCACCTCTCCTCAATACTTCATTGGTCTACCTCTCCCTCTCCTAAATCCATCCATACCAATCTCTCACACTTACAAACTGGGCATACGTGCATCTCCTTATCACATGCTCGAACCATCTCAACCTTACTTTTTGCGACTTGTCTTAGCTATCCCCATTTTTAATTATATCTCTTCTAGTATCCCCATTTTTAATTATATCCTATCTAATGACCTCTCCCCAATACTTCATTAGTCGACCTCTCGCTCTCCTAAATCCATCCATACCAATCTCTCACACCTCCATACTAGACATATGTGCATCTCCTCATCACATGCTTGAACATCTCAAGGTTACTTCTTGCGACTTGTCTTAGCTATCCCCATTTTTAATTTTATCTCTTCCAGTATGGACCCAACACAACATCCTCATCATCTTCTGGATGTGAGAGTTCTTAACCGCTTAATACTCCGCACTATTCAACATAGTTGGTCTAACTACCACTCTATAGAATTTGCCTTTAAGTCTAGGTTATCACATAGAACTTCATATGCATACCTCCATTTCATACTGGACATTGTAATATAACCTCCCCTAATGTTTCTTCACAACTATTGTTCATACTTAGTTGGTTCCGAATTTCATGCGATGAATCATTTTGTAAATACTTTGATCCAAATAAACAATATTTGGAGACCTAAGTTAGTACATTCAAAACAACATTAAATTTTAAAATTAAAAGGAAGTCGTCCATGTTGGCCTGATAAATGCTATAAACAATTCATAAAACCACATGACCTTGAATAAACATAAAGTTAAACATGGGAGGGAACCAAGAGAAAAAAAAGGGGGGGAGTTACATACCACTTGGGTCTCATATTGACACTTGTAGAAATGCAATTCTTCAGATAACTTTCGAACCTCTTCCTCCAAGTCATGAACACGAATCTCAGCTTCCTTTGCTCTCTCATCTGCCTCGTTTCCAAAATCCATTAATGCCTCACGGTCATGATCATACAAAGCGCACTCTTTCTCCCACCTCTTACACTGAGCCAACAAATTCGAACACTCCACCGCCAACCTCTGATTTTCGTCCACAAACCTTTTCAGTGCCGAAGCATTCATACTTGACTCAGCCTAACAAGTAATAATATCAACAATTAAGAGAAGAAGCACAAAATCAAATAAAATCTTAACATAGGCATATGAACTTTTCTATATATACAACGATAAATAAAAGAAGATCAATATTTATAACAAACACTCAGTATTTTTATTGAAGTAAATCAAAGAGGAGAGTATAAGGTAAAAACCCTAGAGCGCTCAATCGTTTCATCTTTCTCTTTCAATTTGGCTCGTAGAGAAAGATACTGATTCCGAAGACGAACAAAAGATTCTTCAGATGCTCGAAGCTTTAATTGAAGCGTTTGTGACGAAACAGGGAGACCAAGAGAGTACTCAATCGATTCACGAATGTAATCTTCGGTCTCTTGCGAAAGATCCATCTTGAAACTTCAAACAAACCGTAAACTCCGATTAAATGATTCCGGCGATGGGAATTGAAAATCGATCTTCCCGGCTACCGGAATGTGATCGGAGAGTTCTGCAAAGTGAGAGCGGTTGCGGTCTGAAATGAGGGGTTTTGGAGTCTGAATTATATATTTATCTTTTTTTTCTTTATAGTGAATTTCGAATTGGGAAGTGGAAGATGTAGCCGTTACAACTTAAAGATTTGTTTGTGAATTTAAATGTTGGACTCAATAAGATGATTTATGCAAAGGTTCTTTTAGGCTATTAGTTAAATTTTTGTTTCTATTTTTTTTAAAATGGCATATATCATTTATGAAGTCATAGATTATGATCTAACTTAATTTCATAAGCTTTTTAATTTTCTTTATTGTAAGCTATAAAATTAATAAATTGTAAAAAATTAGTTCACGGCTACACTTTTAACTTGTATATGAATATTTTATAGTCAAACCCTAATTTTTTAAATAATATTAAAAAATATATTTAAAAAAGGAATAAGTTTCATGGGTTTGAGGGTTAGAAAATTAAAATCGCAAGCTGTAAAATTAATAAATTGCAAAAAAATGATTCATGGCTACACTTTAACTAGTATATGAATTTTTTATAGTCAAACCCTATTTTTTAAATATTATTAAAACATATATATTAAGAAAAAAGTAATAAATTTCATGGGTTTCGAAGTCCATTTAAATTTTCAATTGGGAGAAAAATAAAAAAATCCATTAATGTTCTATTTTGATTGTACCATTTAACTTGCTCTCATCTTGCAGAATACCTGATTTAGATAAGTTATGATAAAATTTTATTTTCTTTTGCTTATGTATAAAAATATACATTGACTGAAACTATAGTCAAGGCTTTATATAATTTCAGTTGCATATATTAGAAATCAGATGAATGTAAAATAGTTTGTTGAATGAAATGTTATTTGACAAATTGATGATTAGCGTTTGTTCTTCATTATACATAGAGCTTAACTTATGTTTCAAATTTGAGTTTATTTGTAGTAAATTCAAAATGTTGAGTTTATGTGTTTGATTAGTGAAATTCAAAAAATGAATATTTATTTATTTTTGACAAAAAATATATATAAATAAGCATGAATTTAAAACTAAAATGTTATAGCTAACTTTTACATGTCATGCGTTGAAACGTTTAGACACGTGATTAAAATTTCAACCAATCATTATATGCACCTCAGTAAATGTTTGAGGTTCACTTTGGCAAGTCAGATAAAATTTTCAATTTAAAAATATTTATAATTTGATTGGTTAAGCCCACAATTCTAGGAAAATATGTTCAAAATAATAAGTTGAACTTTAAATTTGGCTTTAAATTTTAATTTTGACCTCCAATTTTCATAATGCACAAACATGCACTTTAACTATCCAACTTTTAAATAAATAAACACATGAGTCCTACATATCACAATACACGTAAGACACCACGTATGACAAAAAACGACATGTAGGACATGTGTGTCTATTTATTCAACTTTATATAAGTTTAAGGGTCTATTTGTACACATTCAAAGTTAAAGAGCATAAATGTGATTTGAAGCTAAATTAAACATTTATGCATTATGCCTTTGGCTTTTGCAAGTCATACAAAACTTTGATCAGAAATATCTAATATTTATTTTTCACGAGACAATACTTCAAGTTCGAATATGTGAAGTTATTTTGACTAAGCTTTGCAAAAAATTTAACTTCGAGTAGTTTTCTATATATGTAGAAGAAGTACCATAATTATCAAAATAATAAGGGCAAAGGACAAAAATTACATAATTTTAAATCAAAATTATCATTTGTCCCTTATAAGTTTATAATTACAAAAATTTCTCAAACTGATACATTAATCTGATGCGCAAGATACATTAATCGTTAAGTAAGATACATTACATTTTAGACATTACATTAAATTTGATGTACATCTTATACACGATACACTAATCTGATGCGCGAGATACATAAATCTGATGCGTTGATACATTAATTTGATGAGTGAAAAAATGAAAGATTTTGAGAATTTGTAAAACTAATAAGGAATAATGGTAATAAAAGATCTTAAAGGCGGAATTTTTGTCATTTATCTAAATATAAATAAAAAACTTTTTCTTCTTACCCAAAACACATTATGTATTTATTTTCAAAACACATAAGAAATCGCTCTTCAAATCTCACTCCCAATCAATATATATATATAAATCTGAATTCCAAATCGCTGATGTGGCATGCCTCTAAGGGCTAGAAAAATATTCATCTTTTTTTTTTAAATATATTTTTTAAATTTTGAAATATAAAAAGAGTCTCTTAAATATTGAAGCTAATCACAATTAAAGTCATTGAATTATAATTACTCCAATGAATGTTATTTATCTTTTCATATTCATATGTTACTAATTATTATTTATCTTTTCATATTCATATGTTACTAATTATTATTTATCTTTTCATATTCATATGTTACTAATTATTATACTAACTATAAATACTAAAGCAAATATCTAACACTACATAACATTTTGTCCTTTTTCATTCATAATTTCCTTTCAATTCTTCTTCTTTTTATTTCAAACTCTTTTTGCAAGAAGTCTTTTTCTTTCTTTTTTTCCTTTTTTTTAATTATTTTATTTTAGCATTGTCAGTGTTGTCCAAATTTTATTATCTTAGTATGTAATTTTCATGCCTGATTTTTTTATTTTATCTTATTTTCATCTTAATATATTAAATAAATTAGATAAATGCCCTCTATTAATCATTTTCGTTTAAATTCTTACATTAATTCCTTTATTATTTTGTATATGTACGTTACAATATACCCAACTGGACAACGATACGTAAAACTCATTTTATGTGTTGCAAATATTCAATTCTGTCCCTAAATTTCATCTATTAATTTAGTTATTATTATAATTTACATGTGTGAATGTCATATTTAATCTATCCATATTTAGGATATTCTCCACCATTATTATTAATCTCTTCCCCTAATTTTTTTTCACTTTTTTTGTATTACTTATATTTTTATAAGGAAATGTAGAAATGATCAATGCAGTAGTTATGAAATTTAAAAGGTAAGTTTCGTTGTAATTTAATAAATACAAAAATGTGAAAAGTCATTAGTTTTAATGGCATTTACCATATGAGTTATTATGTATTGTAGTTATATCATATTTGCACATATAAATATAAGAAACATTGCAAATGATTGAGAAGCTCAGTCAATGTTGGGTGCTGGTGATATTTTACTGTTTATTTTAAAGGTGAGATTATCTATTTTCTTTTATATAAATTGATGATAAGAATATTTATCTTTTTCTATTTATGCATTTTTCAGAAAAAATTTATCAAAAGACATGAGTGTTTATGAATTTGTTAACCTTGAATTATGATATTATATTTTTGAGGAGTGTTGCTTGGAGGCTCAAATTTATTTTCTTTTATATGAATTGATGGTAAGAATATCTATCTTCTTTTATTTATTCAATTTTCAAAAGGAATCTATTAAAAAATATGAGTTTTTATGAAATGTGAGCCCTGAATTATGATTTTATAATTTGCAGGAGAAAGTCTTATATGGAGTCTCAACCTAAAAAGGTTGTTAAAAAATTCACACATATCAAAAGAAGTGAGAATATCTATTTTCTTTTCTATATACATTTTTCAAAAGTAATATGTTAAAATGTGAACTATAAACTATAATTTTATATTTTGTTGGAAGAAGTGTTATTTAGAGTCTCAACCTAAGAGACACATTTGAAAATCAATAACAAAACGAGGTTGCTTAAAATTCACACATACCAAAAGAAGTGAAATTATTTTTTTTATATACATTTTTGTAAAAATAGCATATTAAAAGACATAATCATCTATAAAATGTGAACTGTAAATATAATATTATATTTTTTGTAGGAACAAATTTAAATTCAAATTCAAGAAATTGTTTTAGAAGCCAATAAACAAAAAAAATGTTGCTCAAAAATTCATACAGCAAAAGAGATTGATCGTTATTTATATTATGAATTGTTAATTCTTTATCCATGTAGTTGCTAGAGAAAAGGAAAGTAAAACGAGATCAAGACACCAAAGAGAGTTTGCTTCACTACATTTTTTTTATATAAATTTCTTAAGACACAATAATTATGACCATAAATCAGAAAACTTTATAGACAAATGTCCACTTTTATTGTACAATTTTAAAAAAAATAATTGTTATTTTAAAATATGAAAAATAATTTATGAAAATTGGGGTTGTGTAATGCAAATTAATTTGACTTTTTGCCAATGATTTGGATTGAAAATCTTTTTTATTATTTCTCAAAATTTTAAAAATTATGAGTTAAATTTTAAACTTTCATAGTCAAATTGAGTTTTCCATAGTTGAAATTCAAAATAAATAAATAAAAATAATGATTAAATACATCCTTTTAGTTACTTGTGATTGGATGGACATGACATATATAAATTTGTAGAGGAATGAAAAAATATAGATTGTTTAGTTTTTTAAATTATTTTTACCATACGATATATATTGATTATTTTTTAATAAAAGTTATTATTCATTGTTTTTCTATTTTTTTAAATTTTAAGTCGTGAAAATTTAAAATAGTAGAATCATAAAAATGAAGGTCAAATGATCAATTGGGTTTTCACAATTCAAAATTATTTCTTTCTTATGTTTCTACGTTTTTTAATTTTTTTATTTTCAAGTTTAAATAACTAATTTAAATAGGTTGTTGCTTTTATATTGAAATGTTTTTCATCAATGCTTCCATATAAATGAAAGGAAAACTTATGTATAGATAAACATGTATATAACTTCTTGAATCAAATTTTCTTTTACTTACAAAAATAAGGAGCATAAGTTTAGCGATATAAAAAATATTATTAGAAGATAAAGACTCTTACTTAAGATTATAAAAGGTATAAAACTTAAATACTAATAATATATTTCATTAAAACATGAAATCTGATTTAATCGTTAGGATGTCACTATAGAAAATATATAAAATATTTTAAATATTCAAATATTCAACTATTCTAAAAAGTTAGTTAGTGAATTTAACGAGTTATTATGACCGCGCGAAGCGCGACTGAATTCACTAGTTTTATATATTTTAAGTGTTGTATAAGTTATTTGTGATTTATGTATGTAATAGTACTGTATAAGGAGGAGACGTGTTTAGAATTTTTTTTCTTATTATTAAATTTGCTATAAAGTGTAATTGTGATAAAACTTTTTAGAAAGTGTATATATTAGCAAGGAAAAAGGGTTTGAAAGATATTTTAATTTTGATCGAAATTACAGTTACGATATCTTTTATTTTTACACTTTTTAAAAGTATATTTTAAAGGTATATATGTATCTACGTGGACACATTACTATTTAAAATAATGCAATATTTATGATGTCCATTGGACACATGTATACCTTTAAAATACACTATTAAATAGTGCAGAGATTAAAATGTCCTTATAAAATTCGATAAAAATAACAATAATGTCGAACAAAATTTAAATATACTTCAGACCTTTTTCCTCATTCTTAATATAAGATTTTCTTCACGAGAATTTTTTTTTAATTAGTTTTGTATCTAAAAAATTGCAATTTTTAGCCGATCCAAATAAATATCGATTGCATCGACTCTTATAAGTATTTTGAATCAATCGGTTTTGTAATTTCGAACTTCTGTGAACTTATAATTTCCTATTTGCTTCCGTTCCTTCTTACCAAATATTTGTATCAAATTTTGTAATTATGCTGATTACGAAATTATTATAAAGGTAAATACCTAGCAACAGAGGCATTACAATTTGGGAATTAACAAGTCCATACATAAAAACTTTGTACTAAAACTAAAAAGTAGTCATCATGAAAATTAATAAATTTCAAACATAGCAAAATCATGTTTCCTATCTAATGTCACACCTTCTCTAAAGCCAAAGATAAACACTAAGACAATAATAATATTTCATATGAATCTTCCATTGGCTTAATCAGGTATATATATTGACAGGGCGGACAAATGGTTTAATTGGATCGGATTTAAAAGAGTTGAATATGTATTGAAAAAAAATTGTTTGAATTATAATCTATCCAAATATAATATGAGCAAATATGAATTTGGTCAAATATGCTTTGGGCAAAATGGTTCTAACCATTTAAATAAATTTGTTTTTTTTTTTAAATTCCCTACAGGCACCCCTCCCCCCAACCCCTCCAATCCGACCTTCCACCAATCTATCCCTAAAAAATTTTGTATTTGAAAAAAAAATTCCTTTTTTTCAACTACAAAATAAAGTTTTACTCCCTCCCTCCGAACCCCCCCCCCCACCCCCACAAAATCCCACCAACCTACCCCAAAAAACTTTTGTTTTTCAAAAACAAAAAAAATTAATTTTTCACAAAAAAAAATTTACCCCTCCCTCCCCTTCACCAACCGACCCCTAATTTTTTTTGTTTTGCAAAAACAAAAAAATCTGTTTTTCAAAAAAAAAATAAAAAAAATTACCCCCTCCTAAATATTTTTGTTTTCATAAAATAAAAAAAATTATTTCATTTCTCACTTATATAGGTTGAATATGGATTCTTATGCTAACTCATTTTATTCATATTTGTATGAGCCTAAATAGTGAGGACCATATTAATCCATTTAAGAAAAAGAAAGAATGTATGAGTGATCCATTTAATTTTATATAGGCAAAATGATTTCATCTCACTTATATGCAGAGACGGATCCAAGATTTGAACTTCCTGCATTTAGTTTTCGATTCCGCACAAAATCCATAAAGCATAACCTTCTTTAAAATGAATTTACTAATATTATAAATATATATTATTCATTTATAATAGTTCTCGACGAGTTTACACGTCATTATTTATATTTGTAAATATATCACTTACTATGTAACAAACTAAACAAATCATTTGGATATCAATCACCACTCTTATTTTATATTTCATTTTTTATATACTTTACAAAGAAAATGATATTTCACAATTGCAATAACTACAAGAAAAATATTTACTTGATCAATTTTTAAAAGATTATGTAATAGAAATATTTTTTATTTTATTAGGAAAAAAGGATTTTATCATACATAAAAGTTAAATGAAGTTACTATAATATTATTTAAAAAGTACATGATATTATTCTATTTAAATTACAAAACGGATTAAGAAAAGTATTACTATTTCCATGTTTTTAGCTAAAAAGATTTCAAAAGAAAAGAAACAAGAAGTGGATTCTTTAAAATAATAATTTTACTAGAAAAATATATCTAAAAATAATATTGTTCATTAGAAAAAGTGAAGTTTTGACACAATAAAGTAACAACGGGGATAATTTTAGGGTCAAACTATTAATATTTATATTGGAGAGTGGAGATATTTTTAGGACAAATTATTTATACAAAATATTTTTGTTTAATGTGATATAATTTTAAGCTATTTTTAACACTTCTCCATTAAATAAATAAATAATAACAAATTATTAAAAAATCAAAGACTAATAAAGTAAATTAGTGAACGATAATTACTAATTTAAACTAAGCCAACTAGAATTAAAGAGAAAAAAGGAAATATAATCTTCAAAATATACTTTGTTGAAGCATAAGTCCTCATCTATTTGAGGCTGAGAAGATTTTGTATACACTTATAATAGTACAATTCGTTTTTATACAGTTCTGTTCAAGTGTCTTTCTCTTTCTTGTTTTATACACTTCGTTATATATAATTTGCTTCAACTGTATATGTATAACGGATTATACATATTTTATATTGTTATGAAGCACATTTATGCAAACTTTGCTATAACATACAAATATGAATTTTTTATTTGTTATATGTGAAAGTTGTCATTAAATTTTGGCCAAACAAACTATTACCTGGGAAGACTTAGCGCGTTACGTAGCCCTAGAATTAGAGTAGTAAGTCACGAATTTATTGACTTTGAATTGAGAGAAATGAGAGTACCACATAAGAACTTCTATAGTTGCTAATTAGAATATAGCCAGGAATCTAGTTAAAAAAATATTCGCAATTTAAATATATGACAAAATGATTGAAAAATAGTCAAAAAAAAATCTTAATTTCAAGTTATTAGAAATTCCAAATATTGTTTGAGATGTAAGTTAATTTTGGAAAAATATTTATCTTTATCATTTATATCGATAAAAAAGTATTACTATTTCATATAAAAGATTTGATAAAACATCTAAATGAGATATTTCAACCTATAAAATATTTTTATTTATTTAATTCTATCTTTAAAAACGTAAAATATAGCAAGTTGTTGATAAGATAATTAGAGACATATTCAAGATTTGAAAAGAATTGATGCACTATTATGAAAAAAATACATCTAAGATATAATTTTAAAGGGTTTTGATCTTTTAGGTATTTGATATGAACCATTAAATTTTAAAAATTATAGGTCCAACATATATAATACTACTAGTTATAAATTTTGAAATGCAGATCTAATTAATTATATATATATATATTTTAAAATCTTTGCTAAAATTTTAGGAATTTTTAATCTAACATACTTGAAACTTTTGAAAGATTAAATAAAAATTAATTGAAACGCCAAAAGTGTTACCAAATAACTACCAAGAGAAATTACAAAAAAAGACGAATACTAAAATTTTAAATTTCTTTCTTCACATGAAGAAATGCACTCAATTATTATCATATTATTATATGATACTTTAAACGTAAACTCATGTAGTTATATATAACTATTTTTTATAAAATCGTTGCCTAGGCAGCGATTTAATTTTTTTTTAAATCGCTGCCTAGACAGAAAATAAAATTAAAATCTGTCTAGATAGCGATCTCATTTTTTTTAAAAAAAATTCACATTTTACAAAATTGCTGCAGAGGCAGCGATTTGCTTTTTCCGGTGGAGTAAATCACTGTTGTTGCAGCAATTTTACCATTTTGATCAATATAAAATTTTATATACCGTTTTAAAATTTTTATGAATATTTTATACCCTTTAGGCTCCAAACTCTAAATTAACAAGCACTCTTCAAAAAACATCCGTAGGACCATGTGGGTTCTATACAGGGGTATAAATAAAATACTAAAATATATTTTGAATGCCAATATTTTACAGTGGAATCAAACTTATATCTAAAGAAAAAATAAAACACAAATAATACATAGTGTATCATAAGTGGAAGAACAAGTAGTGCCAATCTATTATTGCTTTTTTTCATCATTTGATGAATTTTGTACCTTCACTGTCAATTGATTAGAGATAAATGCCTCCACCTTCTCATCCACTTCTTCAACCTATATATAATCATTCCAAACAAGATTAATTTTTGTAATATTCATCGCAAAGCGAATAAAAATGTACATTTCAAGTAATCAAAGTTTAAATATCATAATTATATGGACTAAAATAAAAATTTATTGGGATCAAAATGAAATCAACCCATTCAAGATCCATTCTACAAATATTATAATAAGAATTGCGATCTACTTTTAATTGATCGTCTGAATAAATGATACTATATCAATATTTTTAAACGCAAATTTTTATTTTTATTTTAAATGTGTATTTTTGTAAGAATTGCTAAGTAGGTTAAAATTAAAATTGAGGAAAAAAGACGAAATTAACCTTGTCCATGAGATCTTGAACTGTTTGAGCGTCCTTTTCAGTTTCTTCAGCTATATGTTCAATGGATTCCACTATGCCTCTAAGTTTTCCACCTTCCGGCAGCTTCGAAGCAAATTCCTCCGCCGCCCTGTCCACATCGTCCGCCACTTTTTCCACCGCTTCCGCCACCTTCTCCACCGTCTCCGCCGCAAGTGAAACTTGCTCTATTGAACGTTGATCCAAAATCAATTTATTTATTTATTTTTTTTTAAAAAAAGAACTGAACATATATTATATATCCGATCCTTACTTGTTACTGTTAATAATCTTGCTGTTATCAAAGGTACTGTTACACCTAATCCCACAGCCCAGCTAATCCTGCTCAAATTAATTAAGAATAATCAAAATTTAATTACGTGCATTATTTAGCTTGTAAATAAAAAATTCATACCAAGAATTTTCACCAGTTGGCAAAAAGGGAACAACATTTGAAAGCAGATCTCCTGTCTCAGCAGTTGCATGGACAACTAAATCCCTACATTAGAAATTAGAAACAACTTATGAAATGTACTCCATATATATTTTTTTTAATCGAGACAGAATAAAAAGAAAAGTGAATCATATCGTAATATAAATTACCTCGTGTTTTTGTTAGTTTTTCGTAGAACACCAGATCTGTTGGAGGTGGTTATGAGAACGCGATCAAGATTGTTGATTTTAGAATTAACTAAAGGATTGAAGATCTGAGTTAGAGATCTGTTGCAAGGATTAACTAGATTTGTTGACATGTAAGAAGCTGCTGGGATCATAGTTAGTGACATTATTTTGTACTAAGCTTTTTATTTAATTTCTACAGTTTTCTTCTTTTGGGAAGATATCTATTATTTATAGATCTAATAAGAAAAGAGAAATATATTAGCCCAATGAGAAGTCAACTATGAATGGTAGGTGGATAACATTTATAAGGTGCATTGAAGTAATCGAATTTCTGCTTCATATTGCTCAGATTTTTTAAAAAAAATATATACTCTACTTAATTACTTAATTAATTAATTAATTGTAGTTTCAAATATATATGAAAAGATCCTTTATTTATATAATATAGTCAATTCATGGGGAACGAATGGGTTTGAATAAAGAATATATCATTACCAGTAGCTCATATTATTATACTTTAAGAACTAACACGCCAACTATAAGTTAAATACATAAAACGAAAAAAAATAAATGTATCTGAATATGTGTCCTCACTTTTATGGATAATATCGACTTTTTTTTTTTGAGTGATTTTTAAAATAATATTAAACTATTAGTTGAGTGAACGTAAAAAAAAACTTACTTTTTGGTAACTTTGATAATTATCAAAATATGACCCTTTCTTTTCAAACAGTCATCACTGGTTCTTATTTTGAATTGCTTAATATTTTACATAAATTGTATGCGAGAGAATAATATTTGTCGTAATGTGGTGTGATTTTATTTAACAAAAAAAAATGTAGCATAAAATATTACTAGTTGCCCACGTGTTTGTCATGATTTTATTCCTTTCGTTCACCTACCTAACATTTTGTGAAAGCTACTCTGGAAAAAATAATTGTAGCACAATAACAGCATAAATAGAATAAAAAGTAAGTTTTACTTTAGTTTTTGTACCATTATATTTATTTCTAATTAAAAAAAAATATCTTTAATATCCTTTGTTTTAAAGCAAAACTACAAAAGTGGTCAATCATGTAAACTTCCACTAGCATTTTACTTCTACATAAAAAACGAGTATCATATGATATATATTCCAATCAAAATATCTTAAATTATAATTGGTGAATCACGTCTTTTAATTTATTACGAAATTTTTTGGTGAAATTTTGGAATTTGTTAGAATGAGATATTTATCTAATTCCAAAATTAGGAAATGCTCAAGCAACGTAGTAATTACTTAATATTTGGTAAGCAAGTTGAGGTGGACATGAGATACTAATTGCACATGATAATGTCTCCCACTTTATTTTTCATAAATGAAATGATTTAAATTAACTTAAATTATTAGATATACCTATATAGTCTTTTTATTTTTCTTTGGTATTTCGAATAAGAATTATTGGGAGGGTGGTATTTCCTTTGTTTCGTCATTTCTTCCGTTAATTGTCAAGCCCTTGTTTGTACGAACGAGTTGATTTGAGATGTATCGAGAAAGATTTAAGTTATTGATTGAAATTTATCAGTGAAAGATTTTAAAATTAAAATTTAGAATTTGATTTGTTGTAATGTGAGTCATTCATTTTAATTAAATATAGAAGAATCAAAATATCATGATCTTAAGTGTGAAGATGTTTAGAAGAGATTTGAGGCGGTGGTCGAGATTGAAAAAAAAATCTAATTGAGGAAGATGAAATTACGTATATAGCTATGTATAACGGTGTATATGACCTCTTATATATATACTAGATAGGCATGTGCCCGTGCTAAGCACGGGCCCAACACTATTACTTACATATATACAATTACATGTGCAACAGTCCTTTAGCAAAAGGAAATCTAATTAATTTAATTTAATTCAACGACATCCAATTCAAATATAAAGATTAAAAGTATTACATGCCTTAGGCAACTTTAATGTTGATATGATAAATATACTAATGCAGCATATTTGATTAAACAAATAATTGTTTAAGTTCATATACACTTTGGATCTAATTATATTTTTTACATACATTAGACAAAAATATATGTGCGACTTAAAGCTTCTAACCACTGTTACATAACAAGTTTTTGAACCTTCTCATGTTTTGACAGATTATTTCCAGTTTCCACCTTGGAAACTTGCTTCAATTGACTCAAGATAACAACATCTGATTCTATATATTGAAGAATAACACAACCATCTTCTTTTGAGGGCTAAAAATCGAAAGCATTCCACCTAAATATATCACACAACTTGAACAAACTGGATAATAATAAAGTAAAACACATTAATCAAGATACAATTTTCAAAAAGTAACATCACAAACCATAGAACTCTTGCATACTCTTTAGATTTAAATGGACTACAATGAGGATTTTAATTGTCTATTAATCTTTGAACCCATTAGCGAGTCCAGTGGCAAGTAATATGAGGAAAGGAAGACATAAATTAACTATCATGATAGTGCCATTGGATATTAAGCTATATCACAAAATGCCAATATAAAGATGATGGTATCAAAATAACTTTTCTCGAGTGTTTACAGCTAATTAAGGGCAAAATTTAATTGTCTCTGATATAATTTGTAAGATTTTGGACTTACCATTACATGTATAATTGATCCTTTGTCTCATACATATTAGATGTCTTTTTTAACATTTGTGGAAGCTTATAGTGTATCCATGACTAAGAGTATCTGCTAATTATAACCTCGCAAATATTTTTTTTAGTATAGATTGTTATTCTATGATACGAAATAAGGAAATTAATGGATATAATCAAGAATGACTATACATTGGTTATTCAATCAAAACCTATTAATGGTCTTGGCCAACAGGCTCCTCGCGAATTTCCTTATTGAAGTACTCTCGTCTTCAGATTCAAGGAAAGTTTTTTTGAGGTTACCATACCTTTTTGGTGAGAGACCGATGCATAGTCAGAGCTCTCCATTTGTCGTATGTCAATCAAGAAACCCCGACTTTATATGGTACATTGTACCTCAATGTAGTTCTTACTGAGTTTAAAGCTAACTGCAGTTCAAATACAAATTCAATTTCTAATTATTAATGAGTAGAGAAGAAAAAAAAAAGATAGCTCTATCGTAAATTAGAATAGGTAAACTTGAAAAAATAAAGTTGATAAATGCATACATACCATAAGCCAGAGAGAGAGAGAGAGGTGGAAAATAAATGAACTTGAATTTTCAATATCTACATCTATTATTGAAAAAGAAATACCAGAAGAGCAGAGGAGTTTTGAGGAGACGACGGTGAAGAAATGAATAGACCTAACTCATAACAATATGAACTGTGGCCTCTTGACAACTCAACCATCAGGATTCAATAAGATCTACTCAAATATGGTTATTCTATAAGAAACAGACATAAGCAAACTTCTTCAGACAGTCGTAAGCTCACGGACACAACCATGAGTATAAGGCTCATATACCTTCTCAAGGTATGGGAATGACAACAAATATCCATGGAATTGGAAGAGGTGAGGGATAATCCATTTATCTTTGGGTTATATAGTTCAAAAATTACAAGAACAAACAGATTGTATTAAAAGATCCATTATATATCTCTTTAAAAAGTGCTAAAATTAACCGATGAAAAAAATTGTGATCTTGAGTGATAAAGAGGAGCATATCTTTTTAGTAGTAATCCGACATATCAACTTAATAGTTATTCATTTAACAGTTCCCTTCTCTTGAATTAGCATTGATTCTTTGCTTCCAAGTTCATACTTAAATCATATATTCAAGAATCAAGAATTAATTTCAAATAACACATTATCGAACTTATATGATAAGGTTGTGCGTATACACTATCCTCCCCAATCACCACTCATCAAATTACACTGAATATGTTGTTGTTTGATAAGAAGCAATGAAAAACTTCAACTGTTGTGGAATATTTTTTCTAAAATTGAAAAGAAAAAAAACATATTCTTTCACTCAGATACGATACCAAAAAAACTGAAACTTGACTTACTGTGCAAAACGACTCTTTTGGGCAATAAAAGAGAAAATTTTGATGCTACCTCCTGCAACAGATTTTCTACATAGAGTGTAGTTAAAGGGGTCTGCTCAGCATTTTTAACACGATATTTCTGCCACAAGTGAAAGTAGGGCTCATCTTCCAAGAGAACACGAGGAGAGGAAAATTTCATGAGATAATCTAACCAACAAATTCAATCAGTTCATGCAACGTTTGAATGCAATATGGTCCTTCAGCATGAATAGTCATATCAAGATTTTTATCTGCCTAGCCTGTAGAAATAATTTTTTCTCAGGGAGAAGAAATAATTGATGATAGACTTTCTTTCTAGTTGAATTTATTACTTACCAGCATAATAACGGGGATGTATAACCAGCGTACTCCAATCTTAACAGCCTGTTCATATGGCTTCTCAGTGTCCCAAGTCTCGAACGTTGCAATTTGATCATTATGTTTCTCAACCAGTTCAGCCAAGTGCAACATACTTTTGACCTTTCCTGCAGCATGGAACAATTAGTGTTGTACGACAACCACATTAGAGAAATGTGTAAGCCACAAAAAAAAGGTCAAAGACCAGATGGCACAACTTCGGGAATCCTCCGTGCTTCACTAAAACCCACGGCCGATTTCTTTCTCTGTTTGATCTCGAGAGAGGTTCATTCACTTCCTCGTCTTCTTTTCCTAGAGATAGCACTTCATTTTAATTGCATTCAATGGATTTCGGATAAACGGGTAACAAAAGGAACACTATCATGCCACTAAAAGCAATAAGGATACCAAAGAACAATCACCGACCAACCCCATTTGTATTTCAATAATATTGATGCGACTAATGACCCCGTAATATCCCAACAGAAGTGTGAGAATTCTAAATACCCATTATAAATAACCTCTTCTTTGCAAAACTAATTCCCAACCATTGCAACTACTGCAGGACATCCAGAGGATTGGAATAATCCAGCAACCATTTGGATAGTCAGATACTCAAATAGTGCTAGAAACTATGGATGTTTGCCCAATATCCAAGTCCAAAAAGAGTTGTGAATAAATCTGTTCTCAATATTTCCACAGTAGAAAAAACTATTGAATCCATCTTATAGCCTAAGTACCCTGAGATATTTAAGACCAACCTCACAAGATCAGGATCAACTATCAAGTGCTTGTTTCACGATAGTCGATACTTGCGGTTTTTCAATTAGCATGCCCACAGCTTCCAACTTTTCTTATCAAAACTCAACTCTAACTCAGTTGTAGTTCATACATAATGATCCTAATAAGAACACTACTACAAAAAACAACTCTTAATCGCTAGATACACCTTATATTTTGTTGATAAATATGTATTTGTTGCAGCGGCTAGAAACACTGCAACAAATTTCGTTATTATTTATTATGGTTGGCTAAGAAATCTCTTGATAAACAATCACGAAATTTGTTGATGATTTTTGACTGTCTAACAATTTCTTAGTCAATCGTTATGAATGCCGGAATGCACACTTGTTTAATTTTTATGATAACAAACTTTTGCAAAACCGTTGTATTCTTTAATATAAACCTCAAAGGTTTGAAAAGCTTACAAAACTCTGTTTCAGACCACGCCTCCAACCATGTCATAAGGCAGCCGATAATTTTAACATTCTTGAGATTGAAAAGCATTATTTGAAATCCCAACTCGGAAAATTGATGTTATCTACTTTGGCGAAATATCTTAGCTTGAGCTAGTAGATACAACCTCTGCAAATCATGGTCCAATAAGTTCAAACATCTATAAAGAAAAAGCTTGAAACTTATTTTAATAATAGCATATGAACATTTGTAGATGCGAATTTTTCACCATATAGGAGAAAAAACTTACCTCGCTTTGTATGCCTATGGCAGAAGGTACTTATTGAAAATTTTGAACACTACCAAAACAAGATTAGGAAAATATTTAGAGAGAAAACTAATTTGTACCGATGAAAAATCAAAGAGAACATAGAAGATAGAGTGAGTAGAATAATAACAACGGTATCGATGAAGTTAAGTTATGAAATTGAAAAATTTAAGTTTGGATGAAAGAAACTCGGACAAGTCTTCTGGAAATTCTTCATTGTTGGAAAGAAGAAATGACTTCACGAGTCTTCTAGAAAGGCCAAAAAGCTAGTCATAGAAATTTGTCTTTGACCAAAATGACAAATTTGCCCTTGTATATAGTACAGAACTACCAAAATAGCCTTGGTCGTCATCCTCTATCACGCTTCTATATAGTAATAATATAAAATTGACATAGAAAAAACATACAATATATTGTTGCATATCTAATAACTTTAACGACTATTGAGTTTGATGATAAGTTTAGAATCTACAAATTCTAAGGGTGTGTTTGGTACGAAGGAAAATGTTTTATATGGAAAATGTTTTTTTGGAAAATAAGTAGATTTTGAACTTATTTTCTCATTATTAATTGGTGAGTAGAAAATATTTTTCTGAAATGATTTTTAGTGTTTGATTATGAATGAAAAATGTTTTTGGGAGACATCTTTTATTTTAACTAGAGTAGAAAATAATTTATGAAATTGAAAAATATTTTTTAAAAATAATTTTTATTTAGGGTGATGGTGGAGGGTGGGGTTGGGGAGGGGATAGTAGTGAAAAAAATATAAATTTGAACTTTATAGTATTTTTAAAAAACAAAATTAATTTTTTTTGGGGGTTAAGGGTGGGTGGAGGCTGGCTGTCTGGGGGGGGGGGGGGGGGTAGGAGTTAAAAATAAAAATTTGAAGTTGAAAATATTTTTAAAAAGCAAAAAAAAAAAAAAATTGGGGGGTGGGGGTGAGGGTGGGTGGGGGTCAGGGATCGGGTAAAAAAAGAATTTTTATTTAATTTTTTTTTTTAAAAAAAATTGTTGTTTTTCCAAAAAAAAAAAAAAAATTTAAAATTAGAAGAGTGTTTTGAAAAATGTTTTCCTTAATTTTTTAAGGGAAGTCATTTTTCTTAATTTTGAGGAAAATGAGTTCATTTGGAAAACATTTTTCAAAACTTTTGTTCCAACCAAACATGAGAAAATTGGAAAATCAGAAAATGTTTTCCTTCATACCAAATACACTCTAAATTCTAACTTTTTTTCTTAATTGAATATTCATAAGCAAAGACACATTTTAACCAATTAAAAAATAAATATGATTTAATCAAATATTACTAGAATTAAAATTAGTAGTATATATTAAAAATCAAATGACTAAAAGTATTGTAAACCTATATAGAGTGACCTATATTTCAATACAAGGTGTCATAAACTTTTATTGTTTTCCTCTTTAACAGATTCAATCACCTTCTTCTCTGAGATCTCTTCCGCTTTAAGCCCCACCTCTTGTACCTACATTTAGACAAAATAATTTACGTATATTATTTATATTAGTTTATTTCCCAAAAATTAATATTTACAAATAACTTAATTTTAAATACTTTATATGATTTAGTCACATTAGTTTTTCATCAAAAGAAAATTAATCTTAAACTTTATCAAAATTACGTTATATAAATTGAAACAAAAAATTGTTATATATCGTTCTATTAAAATACAGGATACTAACTAATACGCGGTTTTATTAAAGTAGGTAGGATTATAAAAAGGGAAATTTGAAAAAAGAAAACAAATTTTTCTTGTTTTATATATATATATATATATATATATATATATATATATATATATATATATATATATATATATATATATATATATATATATATATATCTTGTTGGACAAGGAAAAAAAATGCAAGTCTAATATGGTAAGGAACTAGGAAAATTAGATTATAATAGTAGGATAAAAGTCTAATATTGAATAAGTCAAACTTGATGAATAATTTGTATTTGTTTATATTGAAGAAGATAAAGGTTAACAAAATTATGAATTTTCTATTAAAGCAATTTTTTTATGTCTAAGTTTGATTCTTAATCCTAGATAGAAAGGAGAATTAAGAAGAGATATAAAAATAATATCAGTCCCAAGGATGATTATCTTTTTCTTTTTAAAGGCCAACAAACATTAATTTTAAATCTCGACTTTGACCAAATACAAATTGCTACTAATCCCTTGTTTCAAATTAAAGTTGCATTTTAGATTAGAAGTAACGTGGGATTTATTAATAATCAAGTGTGCTAATAACCAGGAAGCTGTTAATTAATTAGCAACGATTATCATTAAGAGGATAATTAATTAATTAATCATACCTTATCTTTCAAATCTTCAGCTGCATTAGCAACCTTGGCTGTTTTTTCTGAGAGATCTTTGAGTTGTTCTTTTGGCACTTCAACTTCTTCAACCAACTCTACGTCCTCCCCTTGGATCTATATATAAATATATGTATACAAATATAGTTTCATTATTTTGCACCATTAGTAAAGAAACTTTTCAAATAAATTAAACGGATTAAAGTTTTATACACTGATCGTTAGAAATATTTTTGCATTGCAATTTAACTAACATAGCAAGTTTTCAATCTTTATCACTTTGTTTTTCGAGTTACTATATCAGTCTTGAAATGAAGAGTTACTTATTATTAAAAGTCAATTTTATCTGATGGTAGAATTTAATATATACATATCGTTAATCTGACATATATAACTTAATTCAAATGTAATATAGTGCAATATGAAAAATCAAGTAATTGTGGCTTGATATAACTGGTCAAATGGATTGATCGTGAAAAAAAATATTATATTATCCATGTATATATACTTAAAATCGTTAAGCATATATATCTTTATAGAGGATTAATTTATTGAGAGGTAGATATGGTTAATTAGAAGAGGAAATCTTATAAAGAAAGCAAATTTTCTTGGTTACGTTATTTGACTATTTCCTTTGGACAATTCAATGGAGAAAGCAAATTAATTAGTATAATAATCTTATGTTCAAAGTCATAGTCGATGAACACTAGAAGAGTATTTAATTTGTTTCTATCAAAGATTAAGATAATCAAATTATGAACTTTATATTAAAGCAATTGTTTGGTCAGACTGTGATAGTTGTATAATTAAATTTGACTCTTGGCTGGAAGAGAGATTAGAGTGGATGATTATTAATATATCAAATCTATGACCGAGTTTATTAACTAGGGACTATGATAGTATTTTTGATTTTTAAATTCTTGATAAATTTTTATTCTAACATTAAATTAATTAAAATTTTATTTTTGTCTCTCTACATAGAAAATATATTACATTTGACTATTCATAAAACTAAAGTATTGTCAAGCAGTCAAATGAAAGTAACAATACAAATTTAACAAAACATATCAGTAATTAAATGGTTGAATTTAATAATTATCGTAAATTTGTGGATATACACAAGTATAATATGGTTATCATCAAAGGTAATGTGTTCTATATTTCTATCAAATAACAAATATATTATAAAGACTAAATCAGAATTCATCAATAATTGTTATGGACTAAAGATAATTAATTAATTTAATCTAAATTTTTAAAGTTATTTTTTCGGAAAAGAAATTAAAATATCCTCGAAGTATTGGAAATGGTACAAAATTACTCTCCATCCACATATTGGTTCCAAAATGCCTTTCTCATTCACCTATTGACTCCTTTTTCATCCATTTTTGGTTCAAAATTGACCACTTATTTAACGATTTTAAAATTAAATTATTTAAATATTTTTTAATATACTTGACGCTCAACTATTAGTTATAATTAAATTTATTAATATAATTTTTAAACCAACCCAGTACCCACTCATTACTAACTAAATCCACCCAATTAATAAATCAATTATAATATCAAAATCGTCATAAACACTACTAAAACACGACCAAATTATAGATATCTGAGAATGACATTCAAAATTATTCGATTTCGAATCGAAGCCCCAATTAAATTTTGAGTTGAGCCGCTTATTTAGGAGGACACTTTCAATATAGTACATCCCGAATTAATTCATGCACTTTTTTTAAATATAATTTTATAAATATTTATGATTTGTTTTAAAACCTTTAATATATTATTTTTTTTAAAAAAAATCTATGAAGTAACATCACATAATTGAGATGAAAGAATAATTAAGATGGATATAGTCAAACTTTTAAGTTTATCAGTAATTTTTATTTAGACACTTGAATATAGGATAATTTACTTCTATAAATATTTTCGCCTCAAACTTTTAAAACACTCATTGACATAAGTTTTCCTGTTGTTGCATTAGTAATATGACGTGTTTATTAATTTAGTGGGGTTTAATTAGTAATGACTGGATAGTGGATTGATTTATAAATTATACTAATAAGTTAAATCATAACAAATAGTTGAGTGTCACATATTTAAAAAATATATATAAATAGTTTAAATTTAAAACCGTTAAATAAGTGGTCAATTTTGAACTCAAAAGTGGATGACAAGGGTATTTTGGAGTCACTAGATGGATGGAAAGGATATTTTGAATCCAATAGGTGGATGAAGGATAAATTTATACCATTTTCAATACTTCAAAGGTATTTTAGTCTCTTTTCCATTATCTTTTTGAAATGTATAAGTCAATTATTGCTAGATCTAAAGAATCAAATATTTAATTAGAACAAGAATTGAAACCTAGCTAGGAATAAATTAAAAAGTTTTAAGTGCTTGCTAGCTAGGAAAGAAGGTGTTTAATTAAATTAATTTAAATAATTAAGATATTAGTTAGAAAAACCTGATCAATGAAATCTCCAGCAGCATGAGCAGCCTCAGCTGTATCTTCAGAGAACTCTTCAACAGCTTTAATAACATTTTTGAGTTGACTATCTGGTAAAACACTCACAATATTTTCAGCTACTTCATCTATTTTCTCAGCCATCATCTCCACCCCATCTACCACTTCTTCCACTGTTTCTATTACATCTTCCACCTTATCTGTTACGTAATATAATTAAATATGTACTATTATAAATATAATATAACAGTGAGGAGGTATGTCACGTGGGACATAATGTGATTTATGTACTTAAACTTTTAAACGAGATAATCATCAAATTAAATATATATATAAGTAATAAACTATTTGGTTGGGAATGTTACTTTTGATTTGCAATAATGAACCCCATTTGAAGCGAAAGAATGGTAAGACTATTGATAGTAGGATTCCTACAACCCAGCCATTACTGCACCAATAAATTTAAAAAAAAAAAGATTATTAAAAACCATTAATTGGTTAATTTGAGAAATTAAATCGTACTTTTATTTATTTAATCCTTTTTGTAGAAGTTGACATCAGATCTGATAAATGTGAAACTTACAGTGGATTTGAAGAGGGTGGAGTAGGCAAGGAACCATTGCAACATACCACAAACTTTCTATAGGCAAAAAAATAAAAAAAATCAAATGAGGACATAAAATGATCGAACTTCGTACACAAAGCATTCTGCGTTCATAAAAGGGCCACGTCCAAGGGGTATGACGTAGAATTATAGAAAATCACTAATGAATTTCTGTTTCCACAACTCGAATTTGTCATCAATATGTCAAGAGAGGGATAATTTTACCATTGCTCGAATAGAGAAAGAAAAAACTAATAATATTATGTGTACCTCTTAATAATATCACCATTTAGACGTCCATTTGTGGAGTTGAAAAGTGACAAGCTATGTTGTTGGCTTCCAAAGCATTTGAGATTAAGATCTTTGAAGCTAAAACTACTATTAGAGCTATAATGGGACTTGTAGGCATTGTTGATACCTGTACAGCTTTGCAAAATACTAATGGATTTTGTCATCGATATGTAATTATATGGATCAAATAATATTTTGGTAATCGAGATTTTTGGTGTTTGGGTTTTTACAATGAGAAGAAAACTTGATATATATAGAATACTTGAGAGTTGAGATTCAAGTCAATTGTCAAATTTATAATCCTAGTAGTAATCTAGAAATTAATAGACTACTGTGCTATTCATGTGGAAGAAAGAACAAATCGACACACAAAGGATATTATATTAAAGAATTGAATTAATTATAACTAATATAGACGTATAGGCATTAAGGGGAGAAAAACAAGCCCTTGTGGTGCGCAGACGACAATTTTGACTTTGGAGGTCTTAACATCGGATGAAACGGACCCTACTCTAATACCATGTGAAATTAGGTTTTAAACCTAACTTACACATCAAAACTTAGCTCATAGAGGATTGTCTAAACCTTATAAGAAGTTTACTCATCTCATTAACCACCGATGTGAAATTTTTGTCATTCTTTACACAATGTTCTTTAATTATATAAATATATATATTAATATCCTATTGATTAAAAAAAAAAAAAAAAGCAAAGTAACCAATATATTACAAGTTGTTACTATTTAACTATTGTAATAAACTGTGGTCATCATGTTAGGTGCAAATTGGACTAGTATATTTTAACTTTATTCAATGCACATTATTTTACTTTGAAGGTACTAAGAAAGTTCTAAACCCATAAAAACAAGTTAATTATGGTCAAATGAGGATGTCTACACAGAAGTTCAAGGTTCAATTTGTCACTTTATCTTTTTTGATTAAATTAATTAACTTACATATATTGACCGTCAAAAAACTTTTAAAATGTTATATATGTACTAAAAATTACACGTTTTGTTTTTTTTTAGTTGGCTTGTATTAATATACACGTTTTTATACAATGAATAAAAGTCAGACTCTTTTACTTGGTTAGAAATAAACAAAAGTTATGTAAAGTCATTGCATGTATATTTACCGTTCAAATTTCCCTTGCGTAATTAAAGAGTAAACCTGTGCTACCAAAGAGAGCACAAATTTGTTTTAGAAGTTTAATAAAAAAATAATTTAGCTCAAAAACTTCTCTTTTTATTTTCTAAGAAAAGAAGGGATTCAACTTAAAAACACATTCTTCACTATAGTTTAAAAAACAGAAAATAGTTATATTTATCTCTATACTTTTTTGAAAAAAGGGTTAACAATATTAAACTTCATAGATACTTTTATAAAAGGGTTACTATACTAAACTTTATAGCTAATTTTTTTTCGTTTCTTTTTTATCTACCAAAAGTCAATGGCCAAAAAATGTATTTTCTTGATTATTGGAGTGTGGCCGCAGTTTATGGAACATTTTTGCTAAAAAATAAGTGTATAACTATCACATCAATATGGTTATATTAATAGAACATATTAATTCTTTCTAAAATGCATAAATGACACTATTTACGAAATAACTTATCGATAATTTTAGAGTAATGACATAAGAGAAAAAGTACTCATAGGGCTTGGGTTTGGTCAGTGGTTTCTCATATAATAGACTATTGATTTTTCGAGTTCGGAATCTAAAGAGTGAAAAATGTTAATAAAAATTCTAAAATGGTATATGAATTTATTTTTTTAACTAAAACGGTAAAATCGCTCACTAAGTAGCGATTTTGTCCGTCGAAAAAAGTAAAATCGTTGCTATAACAGTGATTTGTTAAATTTGATTTTTTTTTAAAAAAAAAAATTAAACAAAATCGCTCCCGAAGGAGCGATTTTTAAAATATATATATTTTTATTATATTTTTGTTATGTCGAGGCAACGACTTGAGATCAATTTTTTTTTTAATTATTTTTTGTTTCTTTTTTTTTAAAAAAAAATAATCAAATTTAACAAATCGCTGCTATTGCAGCAATTTTACTTTTTCAAGCGGATAAAATCGCTACTTCATGAGCGATTTTACCATTTTGATTAAAAAGAAATTTCATATACCGTTTTGAAATTTTTGTTAATATTTTTCACCCTTTAGGCACCGGACTCTTGATTTTTCTCACCATCAACCTTCTTAGTCAAAGTTTGTTGCAATGGACCTTTCTGATGTGGTTCACGTTTTTTATGCAAATTATTGCACATGAACAAGTTTATTTTATGTAATTTCAAAGAATAGCGACTACAAATTTCTTGGATTACCAAAAATTAGTACACAATTTGGACTCAATTACTTGTCCTAACATCTTAACAAATAAGAGGTTTCAAAGCCTTTGAAATCAAGCAAGCTCTCTACTTATTTTTCATCAGTGCACTTCTTCACAATATAATTCATATATTGGTGAGAATTTATAAAACTGATCATATTGTAAATGAGTGATTTTAAACTTTTGATGATCCTTTTTACCTCGTAATCGAATTTTATCTATTGATCTTGAATGTTTGCCCATAGTGCGAGCAGAATAAAAAAATTCATGACTACCCATGTCCATTTTCATTAGCTATAATTCCCTATATATCATTGACTTGGAGTCGTGAGATTGGGCCACACACAAAGGCTAATTGATTGAATAGTTCATAAAAAGCAAGGGGAGTCTTGCTTTTGATTTAAAACATGTTAGAGTCATTTTTAACTTAATTTAAACATCGTTAAATACATTCAAAAACTAAAAATGACTTGAAAAGTGAGTTTGATCAATTTTTAAATTAATTCAAATATATTCTTATTTATTTTTGGATGATAAGAGAAATTCATAGTTGCTATCATTTAGATGTACATAGGTAAAACTTTTGCTCGGATGCAATGCCTCAAAAAGGAGAGGTAATCAACACTAAGCATTTCTGATGCAATGAGCTTGATCCAAAAGCCAAACTTCTTGTTTTCACGGGCAAAAGATCTCAAACTTGAAACCTTCCACGTGAAAGTTCCAAACCCAAATCATTGAGTCAGTAAAGAAAGATTTAAGAGGAATTGATACAGACATACGACTATTATGTATAATTGGCAATATATAGATAATTAGCAATTAATAGCCTAAAATAAAATTAGCATGTATTAGCCTAAAAGAAATAAAACCAATTTTTTATAGGTTTTTTTTTCTTTTAATCATGTGCAACGAACCCCCATTAATTAAGGAGATGTAGAATTACTTTTTCTCCTTGTTTTTAACTCCTATACTTAAGGAAGTTAACTTTTCAATTTCTTCAAAGTCTCAAACTCAACTTTATTTAACCGTCTATTAAAAAAAAAATAGTAACACAATTTACAGAAATATAAAGATATATTTGATTGTAACTTTATGAATTATTTTTTTTATCAAACAACAATAATTAGTTTATTAGAAAATTGATTGCCTACTTTTAAGAAGTGATATATATATATTTATTAGTTAACTATTAAAAAAAGGTTACACAAACTTGTAAGAAATGAATTTGTTAAAATTCTTTAAATAACTTATTAAAAGATTGTGACTACTTTTATCTAACATGTATTAATTATCACATAATCGATAATAATTAATTAAATAATATTAAATGACATTATTAGAAACTTTAATAATACATATGCATAAATTATACAATAATAAAAGTTGCATTACATAATGTATACAGAAAAAAGAATATGTATACGGAAAAAAAATATTCATAAAAATAAACATGTAAATTTTATTGATGTATATAATAATTTTAGTATGTATACATAAACTTTATACTGTATACATAAGAATATTACCATCAATTATACGTATTACTATTAATGAATATAAGAATGAGATTAATATGACATATACAGAGGCGGAGCCAGAATTTACAATAAGAGGGTTCATAATCTTTAGAAATAGATAGCCGAAGGGGTTCAACATCTCCTATATATACATATAAACTTATTTTATGTATAAATAATATAATTTTCCGCCGAAGGGGGTTCGGATGAAAACCCCCTTAATGCAATGTAACTCCGCCACTGGACATATATATAAATTTTATTCATTATTTGTACATGTGACTGCACTATGTATACATTAGTTCGTATTTTTCGTGTATTCAGTGATTTATATTCACATAATAAACTATTATACTTTAATTTAAATTGAGATTGAAATTTATTGCTATACATTGGGTTGTATTCATCAAAATCATCATTCTGATTTTTTACGAAGATCTTTCTTACCCATGAAATTGAGAACAAAAATTTCAAAAAACTATTACCGGAATTTTCAGCAAAAAAAGTTTTAAAAACTTTAGTTCCACAAATTACGAAATTTCAGAACTAATGGGGCAAGAAATGCTACATAATTATCTATTAAAATAAATTATTGGAATGATCAATCGTTAAATATTCAGTTATATTTGATTTGCATAGACATAGTAAATTTAGGAGAATAACAGAAAATTTAGAAGAAAAGAAAATTTAAATATGAAAAGGATTTTAGTAAGAAAAAAAAAAGGTTGAATAACCTAATTTGCAAAAACAAATTTGAAAAACTTCAATTCTACAAATCATGAAATTCAACAATTAATTTGACAAAAACAAAAATATATATAAAGATGATATTTAGAATATCCATGAAAAAATATATTATTATATATGATTTTCATAAACATATTGAATTAAGCAGAAGAGTTGAAATTACGAAAAGAATTACGTGTGAAAATATGAAAGAAATCTGGAAGAGAAAAAGGAGACAAAAAAAGAGAACTCTATTTTAAAATTGTTGATTTTTTTTAAAAAAAAAGGAGGTAAAATAGGAATGATAAAATAATAATTTTTGAGACGTGTGTTTGAGAAAAATAAGGAGAACAAAAACATATATATTTTTTTTTAAAAAAATAACTATTCAATGCCAAATAAATAAAATAAAATCTTTTTTTTACTAAAAAATTAAAAGCAAATTATTTATTACTAATTTAATCTATAAAGTGTTATGTTGTGCCATTTTGTCGAGATTTAACTTTAAGTTAGACATAATAGGAGCAGGAGCATAATTTTACAAGTCAACTACTAACTATTTTAATCTCTATGTAATAGCCACTTAGCTGATACACATAAATTATATACTGATCATATACATTATAGTTTTGGAGTTTGAGACCATAAAAGAAAATAAAAAATTATATACATTTATAATTTCATACGCAATTCTTTTTTTTTAACTTTAATCGCACATGTCTGAACTTATTATAAAAATTTATAAATTTCGACTATGTCTTAAATAGTGGTTCCAGAATCGGCTTAATTGCTCAGTTCACCTAACACTCCCCAATTCATCTTGCCTTATCCCAAATTGACCCGAAAATAGGGAGGGTGAATTATAAATTTATAACACCTTCATATACTTAATTAATTTTACTGGCCAAAATTTGATAATTAACCCATTTAATACTAGTAAATCTTTAAACTAATCCAAATTTTAGCTCCCATTTTCACAAAGCCTAGAGAGAAACTATCAATAATATACGTCTTTTGTTTCTCAAGAATATTGGCTTTAGCAAAAGCATAAAACTCAATATTATTAATTAAAAAGGAAAAGTATAAAGAAAAATGATTGGACAAAACAAAATAAACACTAGTAGTGACTCAGATTTACAACTATTATTTGCTCAACGCTTAGGAAATCGACAGATACCCACTACCTGATATATAATATGATAAATTAATTATTCGTTAGGCAAATAACCTTAATTATTTTTCTAATTATGGTACCATCTTGATGTTGATTTATCACCTATGCCGCCAAAATTTTGTTTCATATGTACCACTCAAAATTTGACTTATCACTCTACAATTCACTTGTTTAATGTAATAATTCTTTTATACTACCAATATAATGAACTTATTATCGTAGGCTACTAATCATTTATTCCAGGTTAACGACTAACACTATAATCACCCTTTAATGACTTGATCACATAAACATCTTTAATACCATAACCATGTAACTCTTTATACCATACTAGAAAATTGACTAGCTGAATACAATATGATTACAAAATATTAATGCTAATTAGGTTCAAGGGTCAAATAATCTCGTGGAATTTAGTTTAAACTACTAATATATTACACTATCTATCATTATGTTTGACAACTAATTAAATTCTTATTATATAATTTACTCTGGTTTTGCTTCACATCAATGTTTCTCAATAATTCATGGAAATAATAAAATATTCCAAGAAAGCCATCAACCTCACATATTCAATTGAAATGAAAATGAAAGCCCTCTCTAAAAGTCTTTATTCAAAACTTTTGAAAATAACATGCTAATTATCTCAATGACTAATCACCTAAATCATCTTAACTTCATTATAGTTTTTCCAAGATCAAGAAACCTCATCAAGACACAATTTTTATCTATCAAATGGCCATGATGAACACCAGAAAGTTATTTCAAATAGTAACAAACCAATCTGCAGATTGTATCTATGTTTGTGATTCAACATGTCCTTATGCTTGTTATCCATATGTAGATTTAGATTATTACATACCTCCACCACCACCTCCGCCGTCGTCGTGGCTGCAGCCTCAGTTAAGTAGCAAACATCATCAGAACATATCACCTTATGTGATAATATCTGTTGCCTTGTTTGCTAGCTTCTTCATTCTTGTCAGCTACTATTTGATCATTGTCAAGAATTGCTTCAACTGGAACAGGAGAAGAACCCCACCAGCACAAGATGATGAATTTTTCGACGAAAATCGAGCTCCTGTTATTGATCATCCCATTTGGTACATCAACACTGTGGGTCTTCAGCCATCTGTTATTAATAAGATTACAATTTTCAAGTACAAAACAGGGAATGGTTTGGTTGAAGGATCAAATTGCTCTGTTTGCTTAAATGAATTTCAAGAAGATGAGTCTCTTAGATTACTTCCAAATTGTAAACATGCCTTTCACATCTACTGCATAGATACATGGCTAAGATCACACACAAATTGCCCTCTGTGTCGTTCAGGCATTTTATCGAACAGTTTGAATGCACCTGCTTCGGTTCCAATCGTGTTGAATTTAGGTGCTCATTTGAGTACCAATGAAGAAAGGGTACTGGAAGATGATGAACAGAGAGAAGTGAATAGTAACAATGAGGTAGTGATTGGTGAGAATGGGGTCAATCAACAAGAGTTTTTGCAAGTTGAGAGAAGTTGTAGAGATGGGGAAGTAGAGTCAATTAGGAGATCAGCTTCAGTGGATTCATCAATTAGTTCAAGTAGAGGTCTTGATAGTATGTTTCTGTTGTCAGGAGGAGAAGCTGTTGGTGAAAATTCGAGATCAACTCTGCATAAAGAAGAGATGAAGAGATCATTTTCTTATGGTGGTAGGTCGTTTTTCTCAAGACATAATCGCAGTCGAAGTTCAGTGCTTCCATTGTGAAACATAGCTACTTGGATGGAAGTTGAAGATGATAAATTGTGAATAACATCAATGTTAGGTTTTAAAGATGAAACAAGAGGAAGATTGAGTAATTCGGCAACCAGATTGGAGGTTGTAAGTTAGTTTTAACATCATTGGTTTGCATACGTTTTATATTCATACAGAAAATTTTAGTTAATTACAGAAACAAAAAGTTCTTCGTCTTTGTCCAAGTGTGAACAGCAGACGAAATCACTCATGGTGCCCCCCCCCCCCCCCCCCCCTTCCTTGTTATATTCGAATAATTGTTGCAATTTTATTTCAATTCTTCTTCTTGCAAAATGGTTCAGATAATGAAATTTGATTAACCTTGTGCTAACTTAGTAATTTATATCATGTTCAAAATCTACCTAGTTAACAGTATCTGCATCGTCTATCCTCAGATGGTGATGTTTTGTTGGGACTGTACGAAGGAAATATTGGATTTTACGATAATTGTACAGAGAATACTTTTAGTTAGAAGACGAATAATTCTTCAGATACCGGTTTTGCTTATAGGTTTGACTACAAGATTCGTCCACTGAAGCTGCCCTTGCACTCAAAGAAATGCTGACTTACTCGTTACTGTCAGTACAAAATCAACCTGACATCGCAAGACAGCTCTTCTGTCTGATCTTTTCCCTACTGACTAAGAGGATTGGATTGAGTAAAAGAATGTTAATTGAATGAAATTAGGGGAAAACGGAATAGATTAAATTACAAGACATGTTTCCAAGCATGAGCCATGAACATGTAGCCCATAAAACCCCTGGCAATATTTGCTAGTGATAGATAGAACAAACTCATAATCTAAGACAGGAATAGGCCTCCAAAAGGCGCTGATGCACATTTTTCTTGCTAGAAGAATGCCACAACTTCTTTTACAGGGCTGAAAAGTGCCAGTATCTCTTCAAGGTAAGTTTCTCAGTAGTCTTCTCTCATGCTTTCTGGTTTCCTCTTTGCATGCATTGCAAGACGGGCATCTCTCTCCCGCTCAAACTCTCGGTAATCAGCACGCTCTAAGAAACCAACCCTGTCTAGATACTGATTGGAACTCTTCTTGTAAGCATCCAGCTCTTCTTCCATCCCTCTATTTTCTCCCTTGAATCCCTCCCAGTCTTTCTTTGTCTTATCAAGTACACTCAGTTTCTGCTTCTTTTTTATTTGTTCAAGGATGATATCAACAGCAGAAGCAGGTGCTGCGGGGCCTTTGCCTTTATCAGATGCTTCTGCAGAATTGTGGTCAACATATTTCTTTATTTCAACATCTTCACCAGCAAAATCTCGCACTTCAGTAATCTGTAAAATTAGAATAGGTCAAGGGAAAAGGGGTAACAACAAATCTGAGAAGCATTTAGGCACATCTTGAGGGACATATTATTAAATCCAGAAGTTTCCATCAAGTGGTTCACACAGACAATTGCGTGTAAGCATTCCCGCAAATTTTCTCAACCTCTTTCCTGATAATAACTATCAAACATACAGGTTAAACAGTACCAAGACCACTAAAGTGACAGCAACTACTCTCTATCTTTTATTTTTTTGGGTATGTATGTGTTGGAGATTAGTTACTTGAATGAAAACGGTGTCGAGCATTTTTCACTCATAGAGAAAAGAAAAAGAAGTCTATATGCTAAAATTTGAACTCTCCCCAGGATGTCATTTTAAGTATAAAGAAAGTGAATCAGAATCCCTTTACGGCCAAAAGAGCTCTATACACCTGTGTTCTATGATTATATTACCTACTCTGAAAGCATCTCTTCAGCTACAAAAATGAAAAGCTAGTAGTTCATAGAAGTATCATAAAGCAAGCAAGATAGACCTACCACTTTAACCCGGCCTGCAGAGGCAGCAGCTGTGGCAGCCTCCTTTACTGCAGAGAGTGCAGCAGCAGCAAGCTTCTTTGACTCCTCGCTAGTATCATTTTGAGTAGTCCTAAGGCACTTCTCTGGTGTGCTTCTTCCAGGCTCTGATGGTTTCTTTTGGGACAATCCCAGTACTGTCATCCAACTCTGTTGAGATTGTAACACCACAAATCTGAGTAACAGGGTGGGCATATCTCATACAATTTGTAAAGTAGAGGTCTTATACTCACAGAAGATGACGATTTTGAGGAACTTTTATTTGATGCTGAGGTAGGCTTGTTTATTATGGAGTACAGGGTCCTCGTAGACACTCCTTTGTTCATTTGCTCCCAAACAGCATCCACCCGAGCTTTCCTTTCTGGAAACAGAAGCATACAGGTGAAAACATTGTTCTCGTGAACCCGGCATCTTGGAAAAACAATAATGAATATAATTGGTAAACAATAACATGAATGAAAGGAGCATTGATATCTCCTACCAATTTCTTCGGGCTGCATCTGCATGTTAGGAAGGCACGCAGTATCTTGTTTGGGCATCAGTTGGAAGCCATCGACATTCTCTAAATTATCTGAATCATGAAGAAGCAAGAAATTTTCTCCAGATGTCAGCAGTACAGAATGAGAGAGGTAGACTTGGGCCTAATCTGTGACTTCAATATCTCAAAACAAGTTTAGCATCAAGATGTTAAATGGAATACAATCACAGGAGACCGACATGAATTAAAGCTTGACAAAATAACGAAAATTCTAAACATGAAATATCAAAGGCCATGCCCCTGTTACAAAATAATTGATAGAATTGATAAGAGGAAGAGGACAACTACATTAAATAAAAGAACTCAACTTTGAACAAGCTGGGTTTCTGCAGTCAATTCAGCCATATTGCTTAACCTGTTCAATCAATTCCTAAACCATAAGAATCGCATCAAATTACCTTCTAGGGTAAAGTTGAACAGGAAAAAAATAAAGCCGAAATCATAGTCAGTAAAACCTATAGTCACATGCAATTCGTTAAGACATAACAACGTCCTAGCTGCAACAACCTTGTACCTTGTATCATAATGTTAAATTTCAAAACTTTTTAAGGGAATCCACACCCCAAATAACTTGATATGACAGAGATATAGAATGAGATGAAAACAAGTTAAGGGATGAAACAGAGAAGAACAAAGAACAACTAGATAAAAATAGAGATCTTTCAAGTAACACAAAGATCACAATCAGACACTTCAAAATAGCTATAACCTAGGTGAACATTGGTTACAAACAACAGCTGCAAATTGATTTATCATTACAAGAAACATGAATGACAATGTTGCCGCCTTGATAGAAGTTAATAATGTACTGATGTTGTACTTGACCTTGTACGATGGGTCAAATTCACTTGCTATAGATCCCCTTGTAAAATGGAGAAGGAAGAAACAGCGAGCACATGAACCTAAAGATACCAAGTACTTGGTGTTTAAAAGGTAGCGGACATTTTATCAATCATGACTCATATGGCTTGATAGTTGAAGTAAAGTTAACAATAATACACAAGTAAATCATATAGTTCAAGGCAATATGTCCATCACAAATGAAAGAAAAAGATAAGCAAGAAACGAGGTTGCGCAACTCTCTTATTGGGAAACAGAGTACCAGTTCATTAGAACCATAAACTACTGGGGTGTAAGCTCCATAAGACTTCAGTCTCGTGGACATCCTGGAACATTTAAAGCCTGATTCACATGCAGGAGAACCCTGACGTGATTCCTAACTCTGCCCGGTATGTACCAAAAAATCCAAGACTTCAACAGGGGCACCAAACTTAAAAATGACCCAAACACAAACCTTTCCACTGCATTCATTAAATCAGCATTCCGGATATCAAGTTTACATTACACTAATCACACGAACATCTACTCAACGAAGTTAAATGACTTATTTTCCAGAAGAAAGCACATGAACAACCCAGCACATTACAACATCCACTCATAAATTTAAAAAACCAAAATTTCCAGCAGAATGTACAGCAAAAGGTCAGCAGAGAAAACATAAACTCAATTTTCTCAAGTACAACAAACATTTATTTATCAACACCAATACAAAGATCATAGCTTTATTAACATCACAAGCTTTTAAAAATCATGTCAATACATGAATAAAAAGTTAGAAACCCTAAGACTTATATCAAAACTATATAAAAAGGGATTGAAGCGAAAAAAACTGAATTCAAACAAAATTAAAGCAAATTCATTCAAGAAATCTTACGCGATAAGTCTTTGAGAGCGAAAACGGACCTCGAAGCAGTAGCAGGAAGAACGAAGGTGAAAGTTTTAAACTCGCCGAGTTATAGCCGATCTTTATTATTTATTTAAACCTCAAAAGGTCTGTCGAACCGAACCGGAATTTACAGTGACCAAACCGGTTAATTTTGGAAATTTGAGCTGCATTGAAAGTCGGCCCAATAAATTGCATATCGTAAGCCCAATATGTCAATCTCCCTTGAATCTTATCTTAAGAACAGTCCAGCCCAATAGCATTTGGGTATCTGTTATCAAAGCCCACATAATTAGGTCTGGTGGATTCAACTTGGTTTAACTTCAGATATACAGGATTATAATTGAGCTTGTCAAAACTAAATCAATATATATATAAAGCTGAATATAGAAAAGCTGATGTGGCATGCCTATATGACCTCCATTCCAATTTATCTTTTCTCTCAATTTTTTTGAACTTTTTATTTTATTTTTTAAAATAATAATCTACTAAATACATCTATAACTTATAATTAAAGAGGACAATGAAAAGTTTTTACATAAATGATATTTTTATTGTTCTAATGGAGTATGAAGAGTTGTAACGGTTGTCAAAAAATTATTACAATCAAATAAAAAGTATAAAATAGGAGAGCACATAATCTGAAAGTAACCAATAAAATTCCAATTTCATTGCAAAAAAATATATACAAAAAATTACTACCTCATGTAAATCAAGAATTTTGATTTGTCTATACAAATGAAGTTATGCATGGGAGCACATAATCGAAAAGTAAGTTGATGAAATGGAAGAATTATTGCAATAGAAGATATACTACTTCAGGTAATTGAATTTTTGTAAAGTTTTGTTGCCTTAAATAAAAAAAAAAATTTATTTGTTTGTAGAAATGAAGTCAAACAAGAGGATATGAAGGTAAATTAACAAAATTGAAGAATCATTCCACAAGAAGATTTACTGCTTCAGGTAAATCAAAATTTTAATTTGTTATATAAATGAATTCATTAGAATATACTTATGCAAGTTTAATCATTTTATGCCAACGAAAATTATATCAACGGATCTATCAAAATTGTACAATGGAATTCTATATAGAAATTCAATATACCAAAGATCGAGAAACATCTAAATGTCCTCTAATATTTAGTTTGTAAATCGTAAAAATAATGTCTGAAGTATAGTTTTCTAATTTTATTCCTTTTTTTTTTCACAAATGAAAAGTGAATAAAAAGATGAGGCAAGAAATAGCAAGATTAAAAAAATAAGACATTAGTAAATTTTTTCTAATAGTATAGAATAAATTTAGTGTGATATAATTAGAAAAAAAATAAAGAGATGAGGCAGGATATTGCAACTTGCAAGATGAAAGGAAGAAAATATATAGTAGTGGACTGAGTAAACAGTAAAAGAAAGGTAAAGAAAAAAAGGAAAACAATTATTTTTCCATAACTACTTCTCTCTCTTTCTTCTTTATTATATAACATCTTAAATAGAAGAATATATATATATATATATATATATCATATTATAAATGCGAGTAAATTATATTATATTAAGTAAAAAATGAAAGGAAGATCAAGAAGAAAAAAGAAAGAATTTTTTGTAAATGACTAAAATAAAAATAAATACGGATATTTTGTAAGTAACTAAAATTAAAATAAACACAAGAAAGGAAAATAAAACGTTAGTTTTTTTTAGTTTTTTGTTAACTACTTCTCTCTCTTTCTTCTTTATTATATAACATTTTAAATAGAAAAAAAATTATAAATAAATAAATATATATATATATATATATATATATATATATATATATATATATTATAAATTCATTGAATTTATTTTTTAGAATTTTTTAAAAGTATAATATATTAGAGAGGAATTTAAGAAAAAGTGACAAATTGTAGTGCGTGGGGACTAGGGAGAGAGACAAACATAATATTTAAATTTTATTTCACTGATTTTATAGATCAAAAGAAAAAATTGTAAAGAAGAAAACAAATTTCAATAATAATAGTAAATTATGATAATAAGGAGGAGAGATAAATAAGATTTTCTCTTTAAATTTATAAAATAGAAGATTAAAAGACTAATTTAAGAAAAAATATTAATAAATTACAGTTATGATGAGGAGAGATGAAAGCAATAAATTATAGTAAAAGTAAGAAAGAGAGATAAATAAGGTAATACTCTAATTATGTCATATATTAAATTAGATACTATTTTTATAATTTCTATTGAGTTTTTAACATAAAATATAAATAAGAAAATATTTAAAAATCAAGAAAATGGATAACTTCTTTTGAGTTTGTTTTAAGCATAAAATATAAAGGAGAAAAATATTTAAAAATCAAGAGATATCTTATTTTTATCAAGAGAACTTATTTATTTTTATTTATTTAAAAAGAGAGTGTGAATATTAATAGAAATATTTAACATCTGCATTTCTTTTCAAATTTATAAATTAAAAGAAAGAAAACAATTAAGAAAAAAGGAGCTTTTTGTGAATAAGAATAATTATTAATTGTAATACAGAAGAGATATAAATAATTATATATATATATATATATATATATATATATATATATATATATATGGAGAGAGAGATTGAGAGATATACAACCCCAATTACATAAAGAATAAAGTATTTGAAGAAACTAATAATTTGAGGCATTATATACTTTAACAAAATACATCAACAAATTTGGGAAAAACTTTCTAAACAAACTTTATCAGAATGCTCATAGAAATAAAGTTGAGTCTTTTTTACAAAAATAATTCAGAAAAAAAGTTTATTATTTTAACAAATGCATACAAATTATATTAATTATTTTGAGATGAGAAAAATAATCACATCTTTTTAAGTTATCACGTGTCTTCAAAGCATTAAGATAATCATAGTTTCTCAATTTATAAAACAAATGAATTTAGTAAATTATAACAAAAAAATGTAAATTAGGATTTGACAAACAAAATATGATATTACTACATTAGAATTAAAATTATAATTTAAATTCTACAACGTTTAAGAAGAGTAAAAGAGAATAGTAACAAAATTAAGCATGATTGTAAGGAAGAAAAATAAATAATATTATTATTTCTATAATTTTTTTTAAAAAATAGAAGGTAAAAGAAAGGGTTTAAGAAAAAGTAATAAATTGTAGTAATGTGAGGAGAGGGACAAATAAGGTATTTGAATTTATTTTTTTTACTGATTTTATAGATCAATAAAAAATACTTTAAAGAAGAAGATTTTCTTCAACAATAATTATAAATTATGACAATAAGGAGGAGAGATAAATAAAATTTTTTATTTTTCAAAATTATAAAAATGTAGAGGGTAAAAAATCTAATTTAAGAAAAAATATTAAACTATAGCAATGATGAGAAATGATGAAAAAACAACAAATTGTAGCAATGATAAGATAGAGAGATAAATAAGGTAAACATAGTTATTGTATGTAATCATAATATAAGAAGAGTACTATAACTATATTTAAAAAAAAATAAAATTAGATACTATTATAACTTCTTTTGAGTTGTTAATCATAAAATATAAATTAAAAAATTATTTAAAAGTCAAGAAAAAGAGAAAAAATAATAATTATGAGTCTTCATCAAAGAGAAATTTTATTTATTTATTTACATATTTTACGGATCAAGAGGAAAAAAATTAAAAAAAAACTTTTTGAATAATAATAATATTTAAATTTATTTTTTCTTCAAATTTTATGAATCAAAAGAAAGAAAATAATTAAGGAAAAAGAATAATTAATTATGATGATAAAGAGGAGAGATAAATAAGATTATTATTTTAAAAATTAAAATGTAGAAAAAATAATAAATTATAATAGTATAATTTTAGGAGATATGAAAAATATTCAATAGATTGTAATAATATTAAGGAGAAAGATAAATAAGATATTTTCTTTTCTTTTTGTGAATATTATAAATCAAAATAAAGAAAAAAATTTAAAAATTTGACAACAAAGATAAGTGATAATTTTGACCAAAGTGAGGTATTGCATCATTCTTTTATATCAATCTTTAACTATAACTCAAAAATTTGATCAAAATAAAATTTATTTTCATATGATCAAAATAAAATTTATTTTCATACTTATATGTGAATGTTTTTTTGTAAAATTATCTCTTTTTATTTCTTTTTAAAAGTCAAACACTTCCTATAATATATTTAATATTATATATATTTTGTAATTTTAAATTACGGCTATAATCAATAAAAAAAAATTCATACAACATCGTTATTGTTACATTATTTAATTTATAATTTAATAATAACTAAAATTTGAAATTCAATCTATTTGAGTTTGAAAATTATAAACAATCCTTAAAATATTTTTAATATTCAAATATTAAAATAAAAATAAAAATAAAAATATATGATTAAATTTTTTGTCTATCGCGCAAAGCGCGAAAAAATTCACTAGTTTTAGATAATTTTGGGAAAAATTGAAGTGTGTAATGGATAGTATTTAAGCAGACTTTACCTTTACGTCAGATATGAGGTATAGAGGTTGTTTTCGATAGTCAATTATCTCAAGACAAAAACAAACTAGAAAAAAGACATAAGATATAAAACACAACAACAAAGCAACACATATAGTAGCAGAACAATACTACAATCAAACTATATCGAAAAACAGATATTGATAAAAAATTGAATAACATGAACTACAAGCATAGAATATGACTACTAATAAGGGTATCAAGACAATCCACTCCTACCTACTAGCATATACGTGTTCCAAGTTCCAACCTATTAACCTTCAACTATAATTCGGGTCCTTCACACCTTATTTAACATCAAGTTGTTAATTAACATCATGAACTACAAACAAAATAGTTATTCTATTTTTAAAAATCAAATTATTTAATTTCTAAGCAGTGTAGATAAACATCAAACAAAAATGAGCAACTTTCACATATAGCAAACACAAAATTCGTATTTGTATGTTATAGAAAATTTTGCATATTTACGCTCCATAGCAAACATAAATATGTATAATTCGCAATACATATACAAAGAAACCAATTGTACAATCCGCTATAAATATACAAAAGAAGCAGTTGTATACAAATCAATTGCATAGTTTGTGTATGTATAAAACGAGAAAGAGAGAAAGACAAAAGAAAATTGGGCAGAGAAATATTTAAATTGAACAATTATAAATGTATAGGACGAAGATATATGTATTTGCAAGTGTCTGTACAATTTTCTCTCATTTTATACAAACAGAAGCATAATTTATACAATAATTTCTGTTTGTATAAGCGATAGAGGCGAGGGTGACGAGCGAGATCTGGGACAGTAGAGAGAGGGGAACGATTATATATATATATATATATGTACAATTTTTTCTTGTTTCATACAAATGAAGACACATTTTATACACTTGTATTTGTATAGAAGTGAGAGAGAAAGAGAGAGAGAGAGGGGGGGAAAATGACGAGCGAGAGTTAGAAAAAGAGAGATGACTGACAAACAATTTGCTACACGATACAATTAAATTAAAGTGTAATTATAACACTTATTTTAATTTATTAATTTGACATTATATGCAACTTACCGGACAAAAATATATGATCGAAGTTTAAGTCAAAATGGTAAGCAATGACCATTTATTACTAATATATATATTATAAATAAAGTGCAAAATACAGAAAGTTGGCAGGTGATGGGCCTTTGTTAACATCGCAGAAGTCCGATGAAATACAAACAAAAATCTTAAAAAGGGGAAAAACAAACACATCACTAAATATATATAGATTTAAAATTGGATTAAAGTATAAGAGATCTTAATTCTGAATCTGGCAAGTTGTGCACAACATGAGACTTTGAGATGTTACCCTTTTAAATAACTCAAATCAAGAAGTAATTAAAAAAATTGAAAGAATAATTAGGAACCTAACTCTTATCTCATCCAAAGATATATAAATATATTTTATCTTTGTCAATTAGTCAATGGACACATTTGTTTGAGAATATCACAGTCGGTTGGGCATATATTGATAATGAATTCCATTTCTAATACAATGAATTGATTATTGAGAAAGTTATGAATTAAGTATTGTTCGACCAATTAATTTATTGATATAATTAAAGTCTGTGTATATATTGTTTATATGTTTGAAATAACATATTTTAATTCAAATAAGCAGTATGTAATTAAAATTCTCGAATTAATGAATTCATATGTTTGAGAATAAATTTATTTTATCGACTAAATAAATCTTGAGATATCAAACTTTATCCTTCGTGTTAAATGGACTTTTATAATTATTGTATTAGTACAACTTTAAGTCACGTCATTGTTTATTCTTTATAATTTCTCTTTGTTTCCTTCTAATAATAAATCCCATAAACATAGCAGATCTATGGAGAGTTGCTTTTTCATTTATAGTGGATCATTATGTAAACACACAGAAAGTGGAAATGACGTCTTTTGGAACTATTTTGAATAGGAAAATTATATATAATATCAATCTAATAATCTAAAATAAATGGAGTAGGTAGGGTTTGATTTAGTTGTGCTCCATAGCAAATGTTTGTAAAAAATTGTCTGGCGTCTCTCTCCCTAATCTCTAGCTCGCCACTCTCCTCTAATCTCTAGCTCGCCACTCTCCTTTAATCTCTAGCTCGCTTCCTCACTTTTTATACAAACACAACTGTATAAATACATATGTTTTTTGTTTCCCTCTCTCCCCTCTTCCAGATCTCGCTCGCCACTCTCCCAAATCTGGCTCGCCACCCTCTCCTTTCTCACTTATACAAACAGAAGCGAAATGTATAAATTGTGTTTCTGATTATAAAACGTGAGAAAATTGTATATACACATGCAAGTACATATATTTTCATCCTATACATTTATAATTATACAATAAAAATACTCCCCTACCCAGTTTCTTTTGTCTTTTTCTCTTTCTCGTTTTATACAATTTTCAAACTGTATCTAATTTCTCTCTTTCTCGTTTTATACAATTCGATTCAATTGTATATTCCTTGTTAAGTCTCTTTTGTCTTTCTCTCTTTCTCATTTTATACAAATTCAAATTGTATATAATCATTCTATACACTTATAATAATACAATTCGTTTTGTACACTTCGTTTTTATACAGTTCTCTGCCCAAGTGTCTTTCTCTTTCTTGTTTATACACTTCGTTTTATACAATTTTCTTCAACTGTATATGTATAGCGAATTATACAGTTTCTATGTTTGCTGTGGAGCGCAATTATACAAACTTTGCTATAACATACGAATATAAATTTTTTGTTTGCTATATGTGAAAGTTGCCCAATTTAAAACTGCCCACCCATCTTAGAGCCTGTTTGGCTCAGCTTAAAAGCTGGTCAAACTGACTTAAAAGCTGATTTTTGACTTATTTAACTGTTTGGCAATACTCAAAATAGCTTATTTTAAGTTAAAAAAAAACTTATTTTAAGCCAAAAGTTAAAAGCTGAGGTAGGGGTGCTTTTTTTTTTTAGCTTATAAGCTGTTTTAAGTTGACCACATTTTTATGTTTTTTCCCTTAATATTTTTATACAATCTCCAAATTACCCATATAACCCTAATATCTCTTTCTTCTATTTTTCCCTTTTCACGTTTGGCATAACAACTTCAGCACTTTTATCCAAACGCATAACTGCTATTTTAAAAATAAGTTTCAGCACTTTCAAAAGTACTTTTTTAAAGCTGCTTTTATTAAGCTCATCCAAACGGGCCCTTATTATCATCATAATTATAAGTAACAAAAATTGACTGGTTATTGATTTTTTTAAAATATTAAAAATAGAATTTTCAAATTCATAGTCTTAATGGTGTAAGTCATATATATTCCTTCTCTTTCAATGTGGGAGCATGTATTTTACTCTTATTTTTTATTTAGTGATTTTCTTTAATTTTCTCCCATTGATTATATTTCTTTTGAGACAATGGGTCTAAAGGCAGAGGTAAATCTTTGTACATCTATTCTTGTCAAATTTTACTTATGAAATTACACTAATATCTTATTCTTATTTTTATTTTTCAATTTTAATATGTCACATGATGCACTACAATAAAATAAGAATCTAAAAATTAATAAGTCACTTGATATAATCTTGAAACAATGTCATATTTTTAATTTAAAATAATAAAATTTTGAAATAATCTTGTTATCTTAAAATTTTGTATTCGATCAAACTATATCATATAATTTGATTGAAGGATTACAACTTTTTTTTTCTTGAAATAGTAATTGCATGAACTCATGGATATTACCTGAATGTGTATATAATAATTTATAGAAGTATGTGTTTGGGTGAAACACGAGAAAAGAATCTAATAGCTATCTGGTCCCTCTTACTCTTTATCTCATTGTGCAGTGTTCAATCAACTACCTATAATTTGTTTGATAGGCTGCATGCTCTTCTCCTCCTGACCTCCAATTTTTCTCTTCTTCTACTTTTATCTTAAAATTTAATTTCTTCCATTTTATAATTTGACTACATTTTTTTTTATTTGTACGTGTTAATCATCTTTACGCAGGTACCATGCTAATTGGATCGGGTTAAAATGAAAATTAATAAAGTGCAAAAAAGAAAAGAGGTGTGTGTATAAATTGAAGACTTAGTCTTTGTATTATTTGAACTTGAAGTTTAATTGAGACTACAAAACAAATCCACCATGAGGTTACAAAATCCAAATTTGCTTTGATTTGCTTCTTGGAAAAAAAAAAAAACTTTGCTACAAAAATTGCAGCTTTTTTCACATCATATCCTCATGAAAGTCAATTTGTTACGCTAAGTTAAAATAAAATAAAATACTTGAATAGTATAACATAGGAGCAGAAATGCAGAATATAGACAAAAAAAGAAAAAAAAACATTTTGTGTGCATGGGTGGTGATAAATGTGTTACGTTAGGTCTTAGGCCTAACTTACGCCTCTAAAAGCTAGTTCAAAGAAAAGAGGATTATCCAGTCTTATTATAAGAAGTTTACTCATCTCATTAATGATAGTTTTGATTTTTGAAGGCTCTAATATCGGGTGAGACAAACCCTGCTCTGATACCATGTTAGATCAGGTCTGAGACCTAACTCACACCCCAAAAGTTAGCTCAAATGGGAGGAGTATTATTCAAGCCTTATAAGGAGTCCACCTATCTCATTAATCACCGCTGTGAGACTTTTTTCAATTTTTAACACAATGAAATTTCACATCGGAGATGATGAATGGTTCCTTGGACTCTTAACATGGCTTTAGTAATATTTATTTATATGGGTATTAGAGCAACCTTGAATATATGAGGGGTTTTAAGAAGTTTCATATTGGCTTTTTAAGGGACGAGTCAGATTTTTAATATGAATTGAATAATTTTTACGTTTAAATTTAGTTTTTTGGATTGAATTAAACCGGATGATTAAGCTTAATTGAAGGGTTTGGAGAAATGCCAAAATATTAGGTTGGTAGAGGTCCCAAATTTCCAAATATGTATTATGAATGTACTTGTGCATAATTAGGTATTTGGAAATTTATCTAAGTATTATTTTAGACTCTCTCAAGGTTATTCATCTACGGACAATTTTCATAGTTTAAAATAATTTGATTTTCCTCATCAGTTTTAGCAATTTGATAATTCAGTTTGGGTTTTGTTATGATAATTATATTTATCACGTAAAATAATTTAATTTACATAATTATATATATTTGAATTTGTATACACATATATAAATTAATTTAACTATATATATAAATATATATTTTTAGATAGATATTTTAGAGGACCACCTTCAGAAGGTCCAATAAGAGTCCAAATCAAAACTAAAATGAAAAAAAAAAAAAAACTAAATCGAACTAAATATATTTTGGTTTTATTTCAATAATTTTATGTATGAAACATCCCCCAAAATTCATCCACTTGCACATTGAAAGGTTCAAAATTGAAATCTTAACGAAAGTAGAAAAAATAATTTGACCTTGGTTTTAATGATAATACAAAGATCTTATAAGTCGTCATGTTATATGTTTTATACTTACACATATATTATCTTTTTATTATTATTATTATTTCTATTGAATCGAGCCTTCATAAATAAAAAATTTATTTAAAATATATCGTTATAATAAGATGAAAAAGGAAATATTTATCTTTGTATTTTGCTGTGAAGTGGTCAAGTTCAAGATTTGAATAGTACGTATAAGTAATATTTTAGTTGAAAAAGCGTTAGAAAGTTGGTCTTTGTAATCAGAAGAAAAACATAATAAAACATTATATTATATTATGGCGGGAATTGAAAATTTCTAGAAATGAATAAATAAGAAACTGTATTTCCACTTTCTTCATGTTAAAAAGCTGAAAGCTAGGAAGATGCAAACTGCAGTGAAGAAGAAATTTTAAAAAGGTATATATTATAAGCTACTTTTTCACAGAGAGTTTCTCACTTTTTTTTTTATAAGTCTATAATATAATAAAAGTAATATAATACCCCCCTAAAAGCTAAGACACAATCCTCTACGTGCTACAAAAATCAAAGCGTTAACGTTTCTTTCATCCTCTTTTAATTTCATATTCTAAATATTTACTATGTTTGTTCACTTGTGATAAAATTAATTTTTTTATTAAAATAGTTAAAATATAAAAAATTAAATAAGGATTCAATATATACTAAATATACGTACAAAATATTTTTAATAATGAATAACTAGTGTTATTCTTCGTCAAAAGAGACCCTACCTAGCTCTACTCCTACTCTTCGATCGAAACACCAACAACTGTGTTTATTTAGGAAACAATTTTAACACAAAAAATAATTAGAAATTAGATCATTAACTACAAAGTAGTCTCTTCATTTCGTTTTACTCGACTCATATTGACTTGACAAAATCTTTAAAATATATCGTTCAAATCATCAATCAACTAAAGTAGTTTAATTTTTTCTTATAATCCAAGATGATACTTATTTAATAACGAGCGCTGATAATTCAAGATCCAGATAACGTTGGTGTCTTGCCCCGGCCCATTTAATTTGAATGTTTTTTTAATAATAGTGTGTGTTGTCCCTCATGTACCACACATGTATCACCATTTCTCATTTAAAATGACCTAGCTACTTGTAATTAACCATTGTCCATTGTGCAAAAGGTAAAATATATTTTGGGGCTTTAATTGTAAAGCATGTGATGAAAAGAATAAGGTTATAACTTTTGTCAAATCAAGGCTCTTTCATTCTTTCTCGTGAACTATCAAATGCTTGGCTCAAACTTCATTTCCCTTTTTCAATCATTTATTAATTTGACTAATGACTTAAAGATTCTCTTCTTTGAGTGTATGTGCTAGCTGTCTCCTTTGGTACCTTCCTAAACATTCTTTTAACTCATAGTAAATTATTTAATTACGTAATTACATACAGTTAAAAATAATAATTAAAGTTTGTAATGATTTGTTTAGCTATCAAAAGACTAGACCTTAGGCTTGGTGCTGGCAACATTTATATTTCTCTACTATAGTTAATTTTGTTTATTGTACTAATCAGGCAAATGTTCATTAATTTTTCAAAAAGTAATTATGAACATAATACACATAATTAGTCCTTTAATCCAACACATTATGAAAGGTGATTCAAAATTAAGAAGTGACATTCATTGGTTATAATATTGATGCATCTTTTAAGAAGAGCTTGCTATATATCTATATGTTACTTTATGATTAAACATATCTTTGCATGGAGAAATTTAAAAACTTTACTAATTTAAATGAAGTAATAAATAGATGGAAGTATTATAAATAGGGATTTAGAGTTTTCTACTGTAGTATTTCTTGTGTAATTAAGGGTTTACATGCAAATCTACATGTATATTAATAGTAGTAACTATAAGGTAAATATATAGAAACTCTTGGTGAATGAGAAAACATGAAGTTTGTAGTTTTGATGGATGACAAAGAATTGAAGTTTTTTTGAAAATCTGTTAACTAGAGTGTTTGATGCATTTGAAGTACCATTGGGAGAAGGCAGGATTTTAACTTGTGCAGATATGTTCACTCAAACCATTCTTGCTGATTGTGGCATTCCCATGGAGTCGGAGCAGGTTGCAACTGCGTCTCCACGTACATCTGGTCATGTTGCTCAGTTACTCAGGGAACTTAAAGTAGCTGTAGAAAAGTATGCCACTCTTGAGTCAGAAAATCAAAAGTTACGTGCTGAACTTGACACTTCAAATGCTGAAATTCACAGGTTGAAGGATCAATTAGTGCAGCAGCAACTTGCTAACAATGCAAGAGTTGACAGAGTTCTGGATATGCTGGCTTCTGCTTCAACTAAGCCTGGTCAACCTTCACATTGAAAAAACATCTTGTTTGAACCTGGTTCTCTTAGTTGTTTAAACTTATTATGCTCAACTGGCTGGGCTTATATTGTTGCTATGGATGTTGATTGGGTTTGTTTAGCCGCTGTTGGATTCTTTTTGATTTGTCAAAAGGGGGAAGAGTATTTGCGCATGCATCACACAGAAAGATTTGTTTGTCTTCATCAAAAAGGGGGAATATGATAGAATATGATAGAATCGATAATTCATGTTTTGATGATAGACAAGAAGCACAAATAATCAATAGCAAATGTACGCAGCAAAAGAAGCCAAGATCGAGTAAAATGGGTCAGCCAAGTAATCAAGAAAATAGAGTTATTTGTCAAAGCCAAAAATAATATATTAAAGGTATAAGTTGATACAAATAAGGAAAACCTTAAATATATTATTAAGGAAGGAAGTTGTATATAATAAGGATTGTACTTTAAAATGGAATCCTTGTTTAATAATAACTTCCTTACCTTATCTGATAAGGACTGAAGGCAAAAGGAACTCTATAAGAAGAAGAAGACGCTGATGAAGAATACAACGACTTCACGCAGAGAACAAGAGAGAATTATTCATCAACCTGAGGTCGTCAAGATTGATAGGATTGCTACGGTCAAAACATTCTTGAGTGAGAAGGTTTTTATCGTGTAGAACTATTTGTCGTGTTTTTGTTCTTAATTATAGTTTACAGTTTATTGTACAAAGGGTGGGTTTGGCTCTTTGTAGGGTTGGGTGTTAGCAAGAGTTGTAACAAAAGGTAGGTTTGGCCTTTTGGAGAGATCGATTGGAGTCAATCGAGGGAGTAGTAGAGATAAGACTTTTGATTATTGAGTTGTAATCACAAAATCTTATAGTTGAATTAATAAAACGAGGTTTTTCCTTCCTTGAGTGAGGAAGGTTTTTAATTCAATAAGTGTTTGTGTCTTTACTCTGTCTTTACTTAAAAGCAACTTACACGAACCTGGTTCGTGTTCTGGGGTAAGGTTTCTTCAGAAACGTTAACCTTACTATATGAAAGTCAAAGGGGTCTTGTCATCCAGAAGAAACTATTTATAATTATTCCATACATCTTAATGCTTATTAAAAGTTTTTTAGTAATCCTGAATATAATAACATTAATTTAATCGAATTTGCTGGTATTAAAAAGGAGAAAGGAATTAACCGTGTGGTGCATTTCAACTTTTTTATTATTATTATTATCGATCAAGAGGAATCTAAATGAAATTTCTTCATACAAATTATGGATATACCTATTTAGTAAAAATTATGGATCAAGTTAGTCTCCTCCTTCAAGTTCCCACAATTTGGACAAGTAAAATGAAATTGTTACATGATCAACCAATTGCTATATGTCATTATAAGTTTTAAAATGTGAAAAATACATAAGTTTTGTCTCACCTTTTAATTTATAATATTTCAATACCCTGCCCGATTTTAGTTTGTGGTGAAATTAATATTCCTATTCTAATTTGAAGTGAATAGGAATATTAATCGAGTATTCCAAATAAGTTTTAGGTCAAATAATTAATAGTGCTTTAAAACGAAATTAACACTTTTTTTTAGATGTATGTCCTTGTTAATTAGTTCGATTGTCTTCGTTGTTGGATGCAGAACAAACAATAGAATTTCAAATTCATCTTCTATTGGCATGGAACAACTTTACCTTTTTTTCATCAGTCTTAAAATTGGAATGGAGTGGAAGAAATGTCTGGCCTTAAAAAGACAGGTGAAAAACGTTTATATTTGAGATGGTTATCGATATGTAAAGTTGGATCAAATTTATTGCATTGGCTAAAATATATTAAATCTATATACTGATTATAGCATATGCATATTCATACTTAAATATACGAAATACATATTATTTGTTGGCTATTTTTTTAGACTAGATCATCCAAAGGCATGGACTATAATTATAAGTATCACTTTATTATATTTTATATAGAGTGAGACGTAACCACACTTATTAGTAATTTATTTACTTTACCTAATACGTAACGACTGCGTGTCACTGTGGAGATAAAAAAAAATTATAATTGAACTTGTAAAAAAATAATTTTGGAATTCATAATTTTGAGTTGGTTGTCTTTTGCAATGGCAACACTAGGGTCAGGCAGAATATTATTGTCGAGTATATAATATCATAGACAATTTTGACTAGAAACATTTCTCATTTGTTCTTTGGAGAATAATTAATACAAAAAATTGTCCTGTTGTCCTTTTTTTAAGGATAATTGTTTGATAAATATTCATCTTTTTTAATTTTTTTTCTCTTCATTGTTTATCGATTTTTTAGATCACCATCCAAAATAAATTCCTTCTAACAAAAATAAAATAAAATTATGACAAATCAATTAAAACATTAGACCTCGGTGAAAAAATTAGATGGTAGACGATGATTTTATTAGTTTATTAATTTTTAAAAATTTAGCAAAAATGAAATAATAGCGGACATTTGAGTAAATCAGCAAAATAGAAAAGACAAAGTAAATCAAGAAGAGTAATTATTGTCTAATTAATACCTAAACCACTGCAGATTTACTTAAGGTACAAAGTACTCATAATTAAGCTGTCAAAAGCTAGCTAGTTATAGATGGGCATTATTAATTTATGCTTAGAGCCATATAGTAGCATGTTAGGATCTTGTACAAGAGAACTTCAATTTAACCCACATCAGAAAAAAAAACAAATTAAAAGAAAATGAAATGAAAAAAGAGTGACGACATTTTTGAGAAAGATTAAACCCCATACTCCTAACTCTTTGCCTCTACGAGATAGGAGTAAGGTCTGCATACACCTACATTCTCCGTAGACCATATCCCACCATGTGGGACACCAGTGAATATGTTATTGTTGTAAAAACTCGTACATAATAAAATCGAGTTTTTTTTTTCCAATCATGAACTTGAAGCAGCTTCCTCCTGGATTCTACCAAGCAATTGATTAACAGAGTCAGCAATTTCATCTGCAGTAGTTAACTGGCACCCTTCCTCTAGCTGCTCCATATTGCAATTTCATGCACACAAAATTCATAATTAGAGAAATAATCAAACATAAAAAAAAAATAACAGAAAAGGAAAAAAAAATATACATTGAAAGTATAAAATAAACATTTTCTACATTCCTTTCAATCATTATACCAAACTATTTCCTTAATAGTCGTTTTTCCTTTTTTAAAAGAAAAACATTATAAACACATTTAAAATGATAGGTTTAATATCATATGGTTTGAAAATCTCTCTTCTTTTATTAGAATTTGAGTTTAGTTAAAAAATGACAAATTAAGTGGAAAATCGAGGGTACATTATTAATGTAATAGTATAACATTTGTATTGGGTTTGTACTCGCACTTTCCTTTTTTGTCACCTTTCTATATATAATTTGAAATAATTTAATTTTAAAAAAATTCAATTCATTTTAATTTTTAAATCTTATACATTAAATCAATCAATGTCACGTAAATTGCGATAAAAAAAAGGATGTTAATTGACTAAAAGAGGAAATAGTGTACAAACCTTGAGACTGAGTGAGTAAAGAACCATGTGGTCAACAGAAGTGACATTGAGATGGAGGACAGTGAGCCACAGACACTGAAGCCCAGCTACTATTTTCAAGAGTTGTTTTGGTCTTCTCTTTGATAGTATCTTGAGGTTAGCATGACTCTCCGCCATGCTAACTTCAATGTCGGCCAACGCCGACATTTTCTCCGTGGCTAACGGAGAGTTACATGATCCGGCAGCAGCAACATCTGATGCTGTTGCTGCCGGAGATGTACTCTTGGAATGAGTCGAGTACTGCGGAAACGCAAAGTAATCAGCAAATAGTGGAGTTGATGATGAGCCATTATCATCTGAATGCTCTTGTTTTTGAGGATGACTTCTCTTTTGAGCTTCTAGGGTTTGAAGATGGTGTTCTAGCTCCTTCACAAAGTTTATGGCTCCTCCAATTATTGATGCTTGGTCACCCTGATATTAATCAACAATAACTTCCTTAAATATTTTAACAGTAATTCAAAAATGAAAAAACAAAAGGATGTTTAAGAAACCCCACATAATTTTACACATCTAACAGTGTTAGAGGGGCGGAAAAGGTTCATACAAACTTCATGTGAATTATTATATATATGTTAAAAATCATGTTATCGATATCGCCATATATAATTAATAAGACTAGCTACATAAATAGTGATACAATTAAACATTTTCATTTATACAAAGTACACTAAGTAATAAATGCAATAAATTTCTTTGTATGAAAACTTCCTAAAATTTACTATTAGTTCAATTAATTCGTTTCTTTTTAGGGCAAAAAACAATTAAATATATGTTGAAAATAGCTAAGGGGGGTGACAATCCTTTTCATGTTTTTGTCATTTTTACATTTACAAAAAGTTCATCAACTTTATTAAAAAAGTAAAAGGATTACTCGAAATAAAAAGAGATTCATATAAAAAAAAAAGGAGAAAAATATATATACCCTTTGTACGTACGAAGGTGGCATTAGAGATCGAATAACAGCAAGATACTCATTCATCTGTTTACGGCGGTTCCGTTCCACCGCAATGTGAGTCATTCTTTGATTCTCCAATTCCTCTTTGTTTTTACAACTTCTCGTCCGTCTTCTTTTCCGGCGGCCGGAGGTGGCGGCGGATCTGACCGCCGCCGCCGGAATTTCAGCCGCCGGTGAACCTTCCATAAACAGGTGATGATCTTCAAGCGAAGAGTTTGGATCCCAAATGTTGTACTCTCTTGCATTATTGTTGTACATTAGTTCTGTTGGTGATGATGAAGATTCTTCACGATTATTATTATTATTATGATCCAACAAATTTGTAAAACTCATTTCTCCTTCGCCTTGTGTTAATCCCAACTCATAATTATAACTGAAGTTACCTAAATTATTGTTGTAGTACTCTTTGCAACCGTACCCAAATGTTTCTTGATTGTAAATCACTGTTTCTAACGCCATATTTTTTTATTGACACCAAATACCCCTCTCTTTTTTTTCTCGTTTACTTTATTTTCATAACATATATAGACAAGAAAAGTAGTTTGAAAAGGGTAAGAATAAAGAAAAAAGAGGACCAACAAAAGGAGATGAAGAAGTGAAATAAATATGTTTGTTCCAAAGAAACCTAACTTTAGATTGGAAGTTTCAAGCAAATAGGCACAAACACTAGAATTCTCAAAGGACCAAAACAAATATAACTTTTTTCTTTCTAGCAAATGAGCTTTGTGTTATATATAAGAGAAGGAAAAAAAAAAGAGCACTGAATTTAACCTAACAAAATGTACACAAAATTATGTCACACGTGGCACTAAGCAAGTTGGAAAAAGAGAGAGAAAATGGTTGGGGTGGGGGTAGTGAATAAGCTTAGCTCCTGAATGTGTGTACTGAGAAAGTTTGATGACTAAAATGGTCCCCTATATAGATTCATAAAGATGGTGAACATAAGATGGGACCCAACCACACAGGACAAAGACAAATGACATTAATAGTAGAGTAATAGTAGATAAAAAATAATTAAACTACTTACATCGTATATGGTGTCAACGAGAATTGTGATGGAATGATAATTATAACTAGAGAGAGTTGTTTGAATTTTTTTGTGTAAATTGTTACTTCTGTTAAAAAGTATTTTATCTTTAATATGATTTTTTTTTTTGTAATTTCAAATTTAATCAAGCTTTAATAAAAATATCGAAGCTCAAATGAAAAAAACATGTTTGTGCTAATAGTACGTACTCGCTTACAATATGATTGTGATGCTATTTTAATTTGAATTGTTAAGGGAATTATATAAATGAATCTTTTAGAATTATGAAACTAACACTATTGCATCCCAGGCGGAGCTAAAGTGACTTAGGTTGATACCGTGTTTTTGTGCTAAGAAAATTATATATAGAAAATAATTATTTTTAAATAATTATTAAGTCATTCAAATAAGACTTTTTAAAATAAAATAATAATTTGAAAAGTAAAATGGATTAGTAGGTATGACATATAAAGTGATTTGATTAAAGTTTTTTAAATTAAGAAAAATATATATATACTTGCACATAGAGCATATCTTGATGATAATAACTTATAGAAGCAAAACTTGAAAATCTAACCAAAGCCTTTTCATCTTACTTTGAGAAAAATAACAAGGTGGGATGTACAAGTAAGAATAAGCTTCTAGTACTGTTCAATTAATATGTCTATATATGGTCACTATTTATGTAAATATTTTCTTTTTTTCAAATTTATTAATTGGGGGTTTTTGTGAAAGGGGAAATGAAAGAAATTATAGAAAAGAGAATTACATCTTTAAAAATTGAAACTTAAATAATCAATCATTGAAGCAATTAGAAATATTATCAAATAAGGTTGAGTTCAGATATTCATTCTAACATTAACTCACCAACCAATAAACTATCAAGAATGATATGGCAAAGGAGTACCAAGATTGATCTTGACCTCATGAACATATTACCCAAAGATTGAATAATTGAATATGATTAGGAATAATGAGATTATATATGTACAAATAAGAGCATTAATTGAAGTGGATATTCAACTATGTACAACCAAACTGAAATTAATATTGGGACCAATGATATCGTCATTTAATATCCTAAATGTTATACCCAAGTGGATGCATTGTATGATATATGCAAAAAAAAAGTTTAGCCTAAATATTGCATAACTTTGGTTTTATTTGGTCATAGTTGGACCCTGTCCACATAACAAATGAAATAAATAAATAAATAAAAAATAAAGAATCTAATGCTGACGAAAAGTTGATGATAGCTCAGAGATTCTACCAAGATCTGGAAAAAAGTGTTCTCTGCATATAGCTTGCTTGTGTTTGAGTGTCTATACTCTTACTATGCAAGAGAGGAAAATAATAGCGATGAAGCGAAAATTTAAAATTTATAACTATAATAATTTACTATTGAAGTAATAAGTCATAATTTGTTTTAGTCATAAGTTTGCAATTAAAATATTTATCCATATTTCATAAAATTTTCAAATATAATCTATAGTTTAAACCAAAAATTATTGAATGACCCATATCTGCTTCTGCGTGTAATTAGTTTTTTTACATCATTAGTACAATTTGATTAGTTATAAGTTATAACAATATGTTGTTGTAGGTTAATTTTATCTATCTTATAAACATTATTATGCGGAATTTAAAGTCAGAATAGAGAATTAAAAAAAATTAATCCTTTCATCCCTAATAAAATGTTACAGTTTCATTTTTCGAAAGTCAATTTTCCTCCTCTTTAAAGTTTTATTTGACTATATTAACTCAATATTTTATATTATTCATAAATTATATGATAAAGACTACTAAATATTTTAGAAAATATTGCTTTTTTTTTATCAAAATATCTATAGACAATATTTTCTCTAGGAGAAGACGTCTCTTTAAAAATAAGAAAAATTACTTTCGTAATAAAAATAAAGAAAACACGTTACATATGTTACATTCTATGTTTTTTACTCCTCCGACCCATCTGATCCATCCACCGCTCCCCCTCTAATATCCACCCACCATCTCATTTCGTCTTCTCGACGATTTGCTAGATAACATATAAATGCTATTTAGATAATATTTTATCAATTAAAAGTCGTATAATTTAAGTTTTTGATAAATGAAACATGATAACTAATATGGAGCGGAAAAAAAATTCGATAAATAATAGTATGAGGTGTCTCAGGTTGGTTTTTGGAATATATATCAGTTGAAGCAGAGGAATCCATGTGACTAATCAACAGAAACAGAGTACTCTGTTTATCTTCTACGATGATGCCTCTCTTTCCTTCTTACTTTCCCAAGACTCCTGTCCTCTTTTTTTTTCTCTTCAATCTAATTAATTAATTAACCAAATTACATTAATTAATTAAAACATTCTTTAGCTTTATTTTACAACTAATTAAATTTAAAAAAATTCTCTCCTCTTAACAAGACATTCTCTCTAGGGTTTCATGTTTTCCTCGATTGCCCTTTTCAATGGAATATTAATTTGGCTCATTTCCTCTCTAATTAATTCTTGTTTCATTCCTTTCACATCTTTTTTATTATATTTTTTTAATTAAGGGACACAATTTGCCAAAAAATACCAACTGGCAAATACTTCGAATGTATCATTAAATACAATTTTTAGTTGTTTAGGGTTGAAGTGGTGATTAGCAAGTGGTGATTAGGGAATAATTAGTGCAACTTGATTTAAGAATTAAATTTACAAAAAAAATAAAATGTTAAATGTGTATGATTCGTTTTGTGATTTTCTATGACGAAAGTCATATGGATTCTTTTCTGGAAAATTACTCTTCCTCGTAGCAGGTTTTATGTCCTTTTCCTATTATTAATTATTAGAAAATTGTACTTTTGTAATTTGTGGTCTGGATCACTGTCCTTTTTGGCACAATTCTATATTTTTTTGTGAAATCAGTTTTGCCTCGTCACAGAAATCATTATAGTAATTCTATCTTTTTTAATGAAGGAAAAATTTGTCGTGAATAAATTACTGGCAAGGCTTAAAAATAGAAGAAAAATGGAAAGTGAAAAAAAAATAGACATGGAAATAGAAATGAAGGGGACTGAACATGAACTAGAGAGATTTACAACAATAACAATAATAATTTATTTAATGTAATTCGAGATTTGAGAAAAATAGTATGTCTTGTACATGTAAATTTTATTTTTATCTCAAGAGCCATATACATTTTTCTAATACATCTATTTGATTTAGAAAATTTTCGGAATATAATTTTCAAAGAAAACTATAGGAAAATTACTTTATGCATCGCACTTCAATTATCGATGAGTCTTTATGAATTATGATAGGTATCTAAAAGCCGAGTTATTTTGGATCAATGTCAATTTATGAAGAAAAGTGTGTTACTTTATGCGTCACACTTCAACATTCTCTTTTTTTTATTCTGATATTCTCATTTTATCATTAATGATACGTTTCTTATGATTTATTTAGCATTATAAAATTATAAAAGATATTTGTTATATTAAAAAGACGTTCAAGTCAAAATATTAAAATTTAAAATATATTATTAATAATCGTAAGTTTTGTGTTGAAACTTCAAACAAACTAAAGTACATAAATTGAAATGAGGGAGTATATGAGAAAAAGAAAACGACTCTTAAACGACTCGAAGAGCCCTAAGGCCCCAATGAATTAAGAGACTATATCCTTTTTATCCTTATTAAGCATCAAATTACTAGTTCAATTAAGATTTGTATTACAAAACAAAGACAATAAAATAAATAAACTAGCGACATGTATCACGTTGTCTCTAATTTTTATTATACATTAAAAAAATTGTTTGTTTGATATATGTTATGAGTTATTTACTTATGTTACTTATACATTACGTATTTTTACTACAATTTTGAAAAGATTGATACTAAGTTATCTAAAGTCTACTACTGATTTCAAGCTTATCTACAAAGTTGTAAAATGATCATTAACAACAATACGATAAATTTATAACAATTTGTCACTTTTTTATTGATAGAGTTACCATACTAAAAATACTAAATTAATATTTAGGTTCTATCGCCATTACAAACACTACTAAACGTAGCCTTCTTTTCATGTCTAATTAAGCTATATATATACCTATCTTTCATTTTAATTCACTAAAAATCTTAATTGTACCTAGCATGTCCTTGTTATGATTACAACTCATCATCTAATAAAGAACCAAAAGAGACCTTACTTTAAGATTAATCAATTAATAAACCCTAATAGCATGTGTTATTAGCGCAAAGCACGGTCAAGGCTTGAAACTAATTAAAACCTGCATGGTCATGTGGGCACGTACATATTAAATATATTTAATGCATGTGTTTAAGCTAATTAATAATATAGTTCCTATGGACTAGCTGAAGAAATTCTCAAGTTAGGAGCCTCAAATTCTGGGAAGCTGCTTGTTTGCTCTTTTGTTGGCATCTGAATGAAGCATATTCTTTGTTAATTACAAGATATAATTTATTAATTAGTTTTAATTACTTTAATTGTGTCATACAGATTAATATAGATGATCAGCTTTTCTTGATCTTTGAGTTCAACTAAGGCTTGTTGCGAAAAGGTGACCGTGCAAATAACATAATCAGAGCTAGATCTTGAATTTATTGGTTCTAAATTCTATTAAAAAAAAATACACATCTTACTTGATTCTAGATGATTTATTTTTATATATATCTTAATGTAAATATTATTTTTAACCAATGTAGTTAGAACTTAGAACTCTAGCCTCGCCACTTAGGGTAATTTTAATGTAATCAAATAAGAAAGAGAAAAAATAGCCTCTATAGTCAAATGGGAGTATTGTTTTATTTACCGTCTTTTATGTTAATATACTAATTATTAAGATAAGATTATATATGGGCTAATTAACGTACTTTTGGCATGGTGAAAGGTCCCTTTTAGATGATGATGGAATTGTTAACCGTCTAAAAGTTTTACTGAAAATGTCGGTGATATATAAATGCTATTTTACTACTATTTGAAAAAAAGGAAACATATTATGATATATTTTATTTTTATATATGGTTTTGTAACATGAATACCATCTTAATATTCATCAATAGTAATGTTAAACCGGAAACAATTATTTAGGTGAAGTAAGGAATATTTTGGTACATGATAGTGTCATTTTAAACCGTCCATCTATTAATTCAATCTATTTTTCAATTCATTTTAATTATATATTAAATTAATATACCGTCTGAATTGACTCAAAAATCATATTAAAATATTTTCTTTATTTGATAGTTATAATTTTATTAGATATTAATTTTTTTTTTAAAAATAATAATAAAGAATTTAAAATTTAGTAAGAGTTCAGATAAATAGATTATAACCTATTTTAGCACATTTCAGCGTAAATAATATTTGACGGGTTATATTCAGCTCAACCAACTCAATTAACATTTTTAGATTTAAAAATATATGAGTTATGCAAGTTGAATTATGAGATACGTACAAGTTGAGTTTGGTCCATATAACAATAATTATACGCTAGCATTTGAGTTTATTCGCTAATTGGATCATTAGATTAGCACGTTCTTGTTGTTGTTGGGCTAATTACAACAAATTAATTTTTTACATTCTTTTAGAGTATGATATCGTCTGTTGTTTCTAAAGCTAATTTCCTTATCCAACCAAGTTCCACAAAGCTTATTATGACGAATCACAATCCACAAATCAATTTCTAAGCTAAGATTCACATTTCTAGTGTGTGTTTGTTTCCAAGCTACCTTTCATGACATGATTAAGGAAGTAAATGGAGGTCCAACCATTTATTGTCTTTGTACTCCCTCTATCAAACAATTGTTCTTATACTAATTGCTGGGCTAAATTAGTTAATTATCTAATTATACAAATATAAATTATATTTTATATCTGTATTTCAAGTTAGATATATCTAAATACATGTTATTTTTCTAACAAATATACAAAAATAGGGAAATAGGCGAGTGAAAACAACAGGCAAGAGAGCGAGATTTGTTTATGTATCCATATACATGGGAAACACACTAGATATATGTAGTTTTACGTATCTGATGTATTTCGAATATATCCGAGATACCAAATACATAGGAGAGTGACGAGCGAGATGAGAGGGAGGCGAGTGAGATTTGTATATATCCCAGATACATGCAAATCCATTTGAATATGATTATGTAGAACAAATTACAGAATTTTTTCTTATGTATCTAAAGTTACATGTATCTAGATGCACTAAAATCTTATCAGATTCGTAATATTGCAAACTAGTGTGTATCTAAGTAATTAGTTCCTAAACTAGTAAGTTTTCAAGTTCCCTTATATATACTTGTAAAATAATGAAATATTTGTATGATTTTCCTGATTTCCTCAATCACCAACTTGGAATTTTGTTTCATACGTACACATAACCATTATAAAAGGAGACATATAACAATTGTAATAGTTATGCCTTTTGCCATAGAACTTGAGATTTATATAATAATAAAACTATTTGAAATCAATATACAAACTGCATCCATCATTAAAGTTGATTATTCATTGAAGGCAAATATTTTCTAGAGGGGGAAATTATAAGACAAAGAAGTGATGGATGTGATTTATAAAGATTAGACAAAGACACAAATATGCAAGAGCTCATTAAAAAATTAATTACTCAAATGGGATATATATCTAATAATAAACCTATAGATTAGATTAATAAATAATTGAGTTTGAGTGAGAGAAAGTCATAAAAAGGTCCAACAAATTCAAGCATCCATAGATTTTTAAATATGTCACTAAAGTTTGAAATAAGTTGTTGAACAAAAGGTTTAATTTTTTTTTTTGCCAACTATTCTTTATAAGAATATTAATTTCTAAATTCTCGGATTTTTGTCATTATGTAAATAGGATAAAAAGGCTATAAAATAATGTGTCTAAACTAAAATTATTATCCCCTTTCATTGAATCTGAAAATCTATTCCCTCATCATTGATCGTTTAATCAACTTTTTTCTTTTTCGAAAACAAATAAAAAAGGAAAGTTAGGAGAAACAGACAAAATTGTCATAATCTTGCACTTTAAAGTTGATGAAATAAATCATGTCCACTAAATTCTACATCAAAAGTGAATTAAATATTCTGTCGAATTTATTTTATTTTTGGTTGAAACTGATGATAAATGTTTTCTCAAGAATAATATTTGTTAATGATTAATAATAATGTTAATAAATATAATCCGATAGTTTTCAACATGTAATCTACTACTTATCTAGTACTTAAGTTAACATTGTTGTACAATTTTAGTTAGAGAAAAGTGATTATTATGACATTCTAGCGTTAAAAATAAATTATTATTATTTACATATGTCTCGAAAGAAAAGTAAACAAATCGTTATCAGAAATTAATGTTGATATGCAGTTGCATAGCAGTTCACCGATCGCAAACTCATTGCGACGTGTAATTTGAAAGTATCAAAGTATTTAAAAGTGAAAATAATGACTAAATATTGATTAAATTATCAGTTTTAAGTTGATATAATTTTCAAAACCAAAAATGTAGCAATTCATTTTTTTCGATAGAAAATGTTTACTTGGATTTGTGTATCTGGCAGTCAAGCCCCATAAAATGCGCCTGATTTAAATATTTTCGATGAATATTATCTATCATTATGATTAGTTAAAACGTTTTTCATAAATCAAACTTTAACGAAATCAAACTGTATGAAAGAGAATTTCATTTATAAAGGCAACCCAATCACAAGATTTTTTCCAAAAAAAAGGTTAGCTGTCATTGGAAAATAATTAGAGAGATGAAATAGTAATTTAAAAAGTTGATTAATGACTATTAATTAATTCAATGACAACATAAAGTGAATATATGTTGGAAAATGTGAATTTTAACTTATAACAACAAAAAGAATATCCTAATCACATCATTAATTAGAAAGTTGAATTTATTAAAATAAAATTGCAAGGTTATGCAGATCAGATTTTCCAAGTGTATTTTCAGTTTTGCAATATAGTAGAACTACCAACAAATTAAAGTATTTTCAAATGTTTTGGTTTAAATATTTCAGTAAAAAAACTAAAAGTACAAATTTTTTGAGCTTTGTAAATTTGTGAGGAAAATACATGTTTTTTCTTTTCAAAAAAATATCTCAAAATAAGCTTCATATTGACGAAATAATGCAAAATTTAATTAGACGAAATTTCTTCTTCCTTGTTTTTTTTTTCTAAATAAATTTTAGTTCTAGCAACCTACTCAACCCATCCGTATTTGGATGAATTTTTGAGTGCAT